>NC_134039.1:12315190-13609668 GCF_965140245.1 Athene noctua
CTCTTTCAAACACTGCTGCTCTTGAGATGGTTAAACTGTGTCCTCTGGAGTCTGCAATAAATAGCCAGCAGAATGTGTACCATTTTTATTTTATTCAGTAGAGATGCAATCTGTTTTAGAAGTACTTTCTAAAGCTAATTTCCATGTCCACATGACAGTTATGTGCCAGGGACTTGAATTATCTGATTTACATGCTCCTGTCTCTTGTTCCGCAATTTAAATGTGGCTTTGCTGGGTTAGATCAGAAATCCTTTTAGTACAATACGCGGTCCCCTTCTAGAGAATGGTGGGTGCCATTGGGACTGCTCTGATTGATCCCTCTTACAGTTCTTTCTCTTTGTGTTGACCCTCACTGCCCTTGACCTTTTTCATTTGTGTCCAGTTGAAACATTTTGTTTCCCCTCTTTTTTGTCTTTCTCTAGGGGAGGCTCTTAGGATGGTTAGAGAGGAACATAAGTCCATCTCTAAGGGAGAGACTAACAGGGATAGTGGTCATTAAAAAAAAAAAAAAGCATTAAGCTTCCACTGGAGGAGGGAGGGACGGAGGTCCTTCATCAGCATCACTGCCAGGCCAGCTCTACCCACCTCCAGGCCCTGCCAAACTTGTCCATGGTGCAGGTAGTCTCTATGGAGTATGCACTATATGTACTCTTTTCCTATGGCTCTAATTCAACATGCAGTTCCTCCCAGTTGACAAATCTTTCTTGATATCTCTGGACTTTCACCAGGCCCTGGAGGCTCCTCAGCATACAAGTACCCCACAGCAACCAACCTACCTCACTGAGCCCCTGCTGTACGACCCTTGATGCCCCATGTGCCTGGTGGATGATCCTGCTGCTCATTCCCAAGTCTGCAGGCCTCCTGAATCCCTTTTGATGGAGTCAAGGTGTTTCTTTTGCTGTATGCACAGGTCACTGACTGATCTGCCTGGATTCTTCCCTCTCTGCTCCACAGTGGGAAGGAGGATATATTGAGTCTGCTGGACTGCAGCACTTCCCCTCAGACTGAATTTTCCTTTTGGCATGTTTGGATTTTTTCTTTCAGACTTAGAATTTTCCTTTTGGCATGTTTGCATTAATGAACCTTAGCTGCTTTAGGTAGACTGCTTCTAGCTTTAGATGAGCTGTCAGCTAAAACAGCTGTCTTGCTCTGCATATAGAAATGCAGATATGTTTCTTTTTTCAATATTAATATCTCTACTTCCTCAGTGTGTTGGCTTTGGATGAGTGATGATCTGTCACCATTGACAAGGACTAAGTGCAAAGTAGCTTCTGACTGCCTATGGCATTCTCAAAACACAGCGTGTTCTTAAGAATGGTTTTGTGTAAATTGATGCTGTAATTGGATATTCCAGATATGTGATCAGGCTGCATTTTTTGATTAGTGAGCAAAACTGTGAGCAGAGGATGCATCCTCATCCAGGCCCTGATGCAATTCTGACTGTGCCATGGCTTGAAATCTGCGTGTAAAAGCAGACAATGTTGTTGGGAGGAGGGGTGTAATATCCCATTCTGTGTCAGAGAAATTCACCCTGCTTTTAGCCAGAATGGGTTGCATCACTGTCTAGCTCTAGCAGAATTGCAGATTTGCATCAATAAAAAATTAATGACTTACAGCTCAGTCTAAATTAAATATTTAAACTTCTCCATTGTGCCCAACCTTACTGTTGTAAGAAAGAATTCCAGTGTTTAAAGTTTGTCGTTAATATTGGGCATGACCTCTCAGAAAATGCTTGGGTTTTTTTACGTTAACTAGCTTAATTGCCTTATAGGTTTCTGAATTGAAAGCCTTAATTAGCTATTTGCTAATTCTGTAATGTGCACCAGAGCAGAGTCAACTACAGTTTCGCTAAAAAAAAAATAATCCCTCACAATTTCAGCTGGACAGTATTTGACATTCCTACTTTTGAAATTGTGAGCCATGCCTGTTAGAGTACTTACCTACAACTGAGTCTGAAAGGCTTGATTTTGGAGGAGGGAATACTGAATTTAGGGGTAGAAGGGAGTTGGGGTTTAAATTCCTTTCCTGCTTGTGGAAGGAAGAATGGCTAAGAGCAAAATATTTTTGTACTAAGCCATTTCTCTTGATTTAATCTTCTGCCAATAGCAAGAAAGGGAGTTTGTATATGCTTCTGAGGGCACAAATTAGATCCTTTGTTAGTTTAGAATAAATGACAGGTTTAGTGGGCTTAGTAAATGAACTCAACTAGCTCAACATGCTTTTGCAGGTGTGTTTTACTTTTGTTCCCTACTCAAAGATTATGTAGTAACATGTGCAAATACTCTATTCAATATTCCTTGTAACTTCCAAGGTAAGGGAGCTTATGTTTGTAGTGTTACTGAACTGTTAGTACTGGTAATCCACTTTTTGCTCTGTAACCAAAAGAGGGAGATTGTTTGAAAAAGAAAAAGCAGGTGATATTTATTCACTGAAGTCCTCACTGTATGGACAACATAAACACAGGATTATTTAAAGGAAGATGTAGCTCAGTAAGGTCTGGGAATAATATCAAGATTTCTAGCTTTTGAGGTGTATTACTGTTAACCTATTGAATTCAGTGAGTATTTAATGTACTTTGTTTCTGGCAGAAAACACTTGGCAGCTTGTAGAAAAAAGCTCAATCAACACAAATTACATTTCTCTAAGTATTCTTAAGGTTTAGGTTTAAAAATATATAGAGAAGCATTTGGATGCAAAATGTGTTTGGCATATTTTGTAATCACATTCATTTGGGAAAGATGTAGGTTCAGTAACTTAAAAAACTGTGGTATCGGGTTACTTAATGGCTAACTTTTTTCCCCACCTTTGCTTTGGTTACCATAGTTATGCATATTTATTGTTGCAGTTCCATATGGGGCAGCTGTAAACTGCAGTGTATAAGAACATCTGGTTATGCAAACCCTTGCTGATGAAGGGGAAGGGATGGAAGTAGACTTTATGTACTGGAAGACTGCTGCCTTAAAGAAAAACCTTGCATGCGCAGTTCAAGTATAGCATGAATTTTTTTTTTTCCAGACTTAAAACATCATCTGAAATAGCATGTGTTTCTCATTGTATAGATTTCTTAATGTTTTATTCTTTCTTCAACATACATGACTACTTAAAAATTGGGAACCAAAATGCTCGTCATCTCCTTATCCCCTTTTTTAAGACTTCAGTTCTTCTAGAGGGTAGAAGGGGCTTGGAGAATGTTAGGCTGGTGAACGTCTAATCATGCAATACTAGGAACTGTAAATTAAACCTGTCCATGGAAAACAAAGCCCTTTGGACTATATGAATATCCAAGTATTATTGTGGAATCATGAAATAATCATGTAGATAGAGAAAACCAGTCAAGTTTTACCTTGATTTGCTCCTAGGGAAACATGTTCACATTCTGGGCAGAGATTACTATGTATTCTGGAAGCACCGTGGCACTTCTTCCATCTTGGAACCACTAATAATTGGATCTTTTTGATTTAAAAGTCACCGCAGATTTCACAAAGTGGTAACAGACTGTGTGTATGTTATGTTCAGATGTCTGTGTCTTCCCAACTGAATGAATATAAGGAACCTTTAATTTGAAAGTGGTTACTTATTACTTAAGTGAAAGATGCATTTGATATATTCATTAGAAGTATGTAAATGTTTGATATTTATGTAATGCTCAGAATATTCTTTACTGTGGTAAGCAAGAGTGTTGTTTGATTATTATTTTGGTAACATAATAGAAGTCCTCTTAATAGATAAAAAGAATAGATAAAAATCATACCCTGTGGTGTTACAAAGCTAACAAGATGTTGCAATTGATAAAGTGCTGCATCATTGAATATTTAGATGAATACAGGTGAGTACATCTAAGCTATGACTATCTTGGATTTAAAATGATCTATGCTTGCCCATGTGGAAGAGTAAAGGGGAAAAGGAGGGGAATGGTAGGTGGATCTCAAGATTTAGACTTAAGAAAATTATTTTCTCTCTCCCTTTGTTTGAATGTTAGTGAGGTGGGAGGCCATAAAGGAAAAATACATAGTAGTTTTTGAGCAGTCTTAGGGATTACATCTTAGTGTATCACCAACACAGCTGTTACATTGCAGTATGATGTCAGGATTACATTTTACAGAAGGAGGAAAAAACAATTAGATGAAGCGATCCTTTAAGCTCCCAAGGGTTTAACATACTACTCTACCGTGCGTTACAGCTTTTAAAAATAAAAAATAGCTGTTTAATATTTACTTTATGGTCTTAATGAGTTTGGGGATTGTGAGGACCCAGAATAAAATGTTCACAATTTACAGGGCATTAAATGTAGAATGTACTGAACTGGAGTTACAACAGCCTGGATGGCACTTCTGTCTTGAGAAAGATTTCTCAGCCCTTCTGGGATGCTTACAACAAATTGGACAAAAAAGTCCATGTTTTTTTGTTTGTTTTTTTTTTCTTGTATAACTCTGTCTTGTTTTCATGATGCAGTGCCATGTAGTTGTATTAAAGGAGACTCTAGCAGTGCTAGAAAAGGAGATGGTGGCAAGGATGAGTATTTGTAGAAGCTTTGCTTTAGAGAAGTTAAAATAATGCTTGCTAGGTCTTCAGCTGTTGTGAGAAGCTCTAATGATCTGGCATCATCCGAACTAGATTGTTAAAGGAAATTTCTGAGTTCATAGACAAGAAAAAGGAGAGTGCTCTGAAGAGAGGCTGGAGCTACACAGGGAACGCGGGGAAAGAGCAAGGGTGGAAAGGATGGGGTTTCGTGGTGCTGCCAGAGGTGTGGAGTTCAGGGAACCTAGGAGTAATGAGAGTTGCAAGTCCCAAAATGCACAGAGATTTTGTTCATTATATGCTGCTGTTGTAAAGTGTTGATTCTGAGGTGCTGATTAAATCTGCTCTTAAATGGTCTGAGTTGAAATCTGTGTTCCTGAAAGCAGACTCATACTTGGTGCACTCTCAACTGCACTTGCTGAATTAGGCAAGAGTAATACCCTGAGAACTGTGGCTCAAATCTTTGCTTAGAAACCAGCAAATTGTAAATGCTGTGGCGTCCCTATGCCTGATGTGAAAGTGCTGCAGGATACTGTGGTATAGCTGTGTAGGTAACCAGGTCAGCACTGAAGCATGTAGCACATTATTGATCGGCAGAATTTAGTTATGATACTGGTAAAGTATGTCAAACATATAGCTTAATGGGAAGAAAAAGTAAACAAAAGACTGCACAATGAATCAAAACTATCTTCAAGAGAAATATGATCTCATCAAAGTGAAAACAAAACTACACGTTTTCCTGTGCAACCTTGAGTTATAGTGTTTTGAGGCTAACTTTGTTTCCCTGTTGGTTTTCCTCATTCTGAAGGCCAGGTAACATTATATTGTGGCAGTGATCCTAATAAATGTCAGGCTGATGTCAGTGACTTGTTTTAAAACAAAATCTCAGAAAAAGTCTTGAAAATAAACCACACCCAGTAACTAGAATGTTTAGATTTATGTTGTTAGCATATGGAAGAAAGAAGGCAGATCAAATTTAATATTTAATTTACTTTTAAAGCATTCAGCACCACCAACTCAGTTTTACTACTGTTAAGATCAGATATTCTTACTTCTATTTCTGTAGAGGTAGAGCATAAGCTAGACAGATAGCATAAGCTGGACACATCTTGTCTGCTCAACTACTTAACCTGAAACTTGTTTCATTTAATTTACCTTTTTAAGGTTTTCTCCCCTTTCTTCCTTTTTTTTTTTTTTTTTAGTGTTAGCATTCTGTTGGTGGTTAGGATGGTGAGCTGACTGAACTTGGACATGCTTACTACCTTCTAAACAATTTTGCTGAAATAACTGCATCCTATTTTTCCTGCATGTCATAGCTACTCTTGAAGACAGGGTATTAAAGTCTATTTTGCAGAGTTTGAAAGTTTGCAGTAGTTAAACTGACTCTGAGGGGCACTGCAGATCACCCAGCACAAGGGGGACTTGCTGTTGAATTGTATTAATTAGTGCACCAATTTTAGATTTTTAAAAAACTGAGCACCAGAAAATAGAAAAAACGTTGTAAATCGGGAGTTAACAGCTAAATGTATCCTCAAATAGATCAAAGCCCCAGATTAGCTCTCTTCTCAGTTTCTGCAATCAAGTGCAAAAGCATGGAGATGCTTTCAATCACTAAAACACTATTTGTGCTTGTTTCATGTTCATAACTGAGCTTAGCCAGACTGAGCCTGGTGTCCTCCTGGTTACTGTCATCTGGAACACTGTGCGGTTTCAAACTTTACATTTGTTGTATTTGCAGTGCTCCAGTATTTCTGTTCTTGGCACCTCAATAAATATTTTGTGATGTTTCCTCTCCATTTCATCTTCCGTGTCCTTTAGACTCCTCTGTGTTTAAGGAAGCAAGAGGTTACATCCAATTTGTCTTTGCTTGCTCTTGTGGGTTATTGGACAAATATCAAGCCAAAAATTATGCTTCCGTTTAGTTAGCTAATCAGTAGAGCATCTCTGCAGTCTTGTTCTCTTCTAAGATTTTATCTTATCCTGCTGCTCCATGATATGGTAAAAGTGATATCTTTTTCCTTGACTCCTCGCTTGTACTGGGTCTCACTCCTCTCTTCACTCCTTGTTCTCTCTTGGGAAAGAACTAGTGGCTTCATTTTTGGCCACACATGATTTTAAGCTGCTGCAGGTGAGATGTGTAGAGTGTTTTAAGCACTGTGGTCTTTTCTTCTGTCCTCTTTTAAACGTAAGCATAGTGCTAGTATTAATTGAAGGTAATTATCTTCTTTACAGGAGTTTCTATCACTACTTAAATTGAGTGTATGGTTCCTTCATATGTTTAAAAGAAAAACTTAATTAAAGCCTAAACTGTTACTACTGCAAAATAATTTGGATTTAGTTCAAGCAGTAGAAAGTTAGAGGTTGTGGAATTATTTTTGGTCTGGTTATTGTTGCTGTAATGTTCAACATATAAATGTATTTTTACATAGTTTCATTTACTGTTACACTGAGATGCAACAGACTTTCTTGTTTTCTTTTGCGTTTTTCTCCTCCTCCTTTTCCTCCAACAGAAATGCCCTTGCACAGATAGGAAGAAACATAAGAAACATGCATGCATTGAGAATGTGGAAATAACTCTATGCAGCTGTTTAGTTCATTAGCCTTTCTAATTCCTTCTGGGAATTAAATTACTGGTAGGATGAAGGGGATGGAAGGTTCACTACAGTGGGATTCTTGGATACAGTGCTAATCAAAGTTCACTTAAAGCTGACATGCAATTGGTGACTGCCGAACCTTACTTTTTTTTTTTTTTTTTGAGACACAGAAAAGATCGTTACCCTGCTTAGTTGCAGTACTACACCAGCATAGTTTTCTGAGTAATTACAGTGTAACAGACTGGTTTAGGCTGTTTTATATAACTTTTCCTGGTAGGCCTTGTTTTATATTAAAACAGGTTTTTTTTAACAGATGCTTACCAGAAGTTTGGTGTCTTGCTTTCTCCCCTGCCTTAACATTCTTTTCAAGGGTTAACTTAGTTTTGCTGCTTCGTGTATTGACAGCCTTTTGACATGACATGGATAAAATGATGGTGGTTGTTCTGTTTTTATATAGCTCCCAACTAAATCTTTTGCACATACAGTGACTTGATTTGAGAAAACAGCCCATAGATTTTTAGACTTCTGCCCCCCCCAAACTATCTCTATCAGTTCTGTAGTCTAACCTGCACAGATTGGAGTTTAAACTATTGAGACAGAATGTAGCATAAGAAGGAAAGCTTTCTACCTTTAGGCCATATCTGGCCTGCTTGATGTATTTATCTAGATCCCATGACAGATTGTGCAGAGTTTTAGCTTACAGCTTGGAAATAGAAGTAAAATTTTCGATCTGTAGAGGTTAAGAGGACTAACTTCCAAATGTGAAATAATACAGTTTTGCTTTAAGTATCCAGAAATGACAACTCTCTGATGAGGACTGCTAAGTCTAATTAGAGATTTTTAAAGTCAAATCATTAAATAACTTAAATTCATGAATATATGCATAATTTAATTGTGCACATAAAAGGCTTTGCAGAATAATGAAGACACATATCCTACATCCTTTTCTCTTATCCTGAGTGAGGCTGAATGCAGTGCTCCAACTAGTGCATAGTGATGTGTTCTGTTCCCGGTTATTACTTAAAACTGACTCATGGTCTTTGTAGGAGACCTGCAGACAATAACATGTACTTTCTCTTGAGTAACTCCAGCCTCCAGTCCAAGTGATAGTTGTAGTCCAGTCTGCTTTACCTCTTCAGTTTATAACCCTGTATGATAAAACAAGCATAAACTCTACTACCCTCCCATTGACTGCCTTTTATACCATGTCAGATAAGATGCTCATTTTACGTTTTGTATCAAATTAATTATGCTATGAAGGGAACAATGTTCAACAAGAGTCAAAGAGGAAATCAATCTTCAGAGGACTTCAAGCTGCAGACTGAAGTATAGGCAATGCTGCTGTTGCACGTTACCATTCCATGCTTACTATAAAGAAATTTTGTGGTATTTAGAGCTGGGAACAGGATTTAGAAGAGGACTGACTTCCTTGAAATACTGGAAGTTTTAGTGGAAGAGGAGACTAACAAAGATCATCTTCAGATGAAAATTTTTGTTGTGACTGATGTGGAATTTGCCGTAGCACTGCCATCATTGTCTTTATGTTAGGTGGTCTTTCAGTAATGGGAACAGCAGTCGGAGTTGGAATAACGTAGCAGTTCCATAGTGTTATTGTTGTTGTCGTCAAGCAATTGTTTTAATATTTTTACTTATATAAAAACTGAATAATTATTTGGGGAAAACATGATTGCCTCTTTTTCTCATTGGGGGAAAATCTGTCTTCTGCTTGTGTTGGACATTTGGATTGTTTGCCAGGTCGAGCTTTGCATCTGAAAGTGTTGGGCTGCTTGATCCATGTACAGAAGTAACTTAAAGAAGGATCTGCTTTCTAAAGTGATTAGATCCAATGTTTTGTGCAGCCATTTGAAAACCTGTTATGACTAGGTGGATTTTGGAATTTCTGCACAGAACAGAACTAGGTTGGTGGATGGAAGGGCAACTTGATCTAAAATAAATACGTTCCATGATGGGCAGAAGTTCTGAATCCCTGTGCCTTGACAGTAGTGTCCTGTTTCCTTCTCCTCCCTCCATCTCTGTCCAAACAGGGCAGTAACAACAGATCAATGTCAGAAAGATATTTGTACTGGGCAAGAAGCAGTATGTGTGGTGCTATGTCTGGAGCTGTGGTTATGCAGGTTTGCTAGCCAGCTGCTCCCAAAAGGCATGTTAAAAGCTGAGTTCTGCCTGAGCCTCACTCAGTGGAGAGAAGGGCAGATGAGAATTACTAGTTTACTTCTTTCCTCATCTCAGATGCTTCTGTTCATGCAGTATGACTGAAACGGCTTATTTCTGAGTTTCTAGACTTCTGTTGAGTATTTTTTGAGTTGGCATTGGATTCAGAATTTCCTGGAGAGGACAGAATGTAGAATAACATACTCCATACTCACTTAGGAAATCAGGCTTAGTATAGTGATTTTTAGCTTACGGTCTGTGCAGAACTGTGCATACTTGGCAGCTGGTAGGAGCAGATCTGCAAAGGAGGCTGCTGCAATTCCTCCCAGAGACTAGGTGGGAATCATGCTCCTCAAAGTGCCCTTTTTTCGCTGCTGTTTTCTACTGACGGGAGGAACAGCACACTTTGTTTACATGCTTGTGATTGTTATTTTTGGCTGCTTTCTTGTAGCCTTCCATAAGGTGATGATTTTACCTACTATGCCCAAAGGCCCTTAATATTTTTAAAGATGTGTCAGGATGTTGTAAATCTTCACAAGAACATTGGGATCTTCATCCTGACTTAAGCTGCTGACTGAGAATTGGGGAAGTGGAGGGGAGAAGAGAGATGGAGGTGAGGATTTAAGTCTCCATGAAATCATAACAGAGTTTGGATATGAGCATTATGTGATACCTTGTATTTTGAGCTGTTGTGTGAAGGCAGTCTGAAGAAAATATTGCTGAAATAAGAGCTTAGTCTCAGGCTATGAAATAGGGAAAATATCACAGCTTTAAGCTCAACTATGTGGGAAAGAGGATCCTTAGAACTGATCTAGAACATACACATGTTGATGTGTTATATACTATGTGTATGCATATATTAGATCTAATATGTACATATTATATGTGTGTATATATGTTTAATGATCTTGTCACCTGTTTTTTTCACACCTTTAGCTGTTTATATTTTTGATGCCATGAGACACCTTCCATTTGCCTTCATCTTAAGGTGGTTTGTATAATGAGACATTTGAGAGACCTGACAAACAGGAAGGCACATCCCATGTCTCTGGGCATGGAAACTGCTAAAACTAGAACTGCCAACCACAGGTAGTACTTCGGATTTTAATACTTTTCTCCTTTCCCTTAAAAGGATAACTGATCCTTTAGCACAAGGTGTGGTTATTTGTTTTAGAGTTAGTACTGCAAGATGTGTGAAAGTGATTTTTTTTTTTTTTTTCCTGATGACTAGTGTTAGCAGAGACTTTTGAGCACATAAGAAGATTATAGGGGTAATTACAGGGATGCTTGGACCTTGAGGGTCTTAAGGAAGCTTATAATGGGTGTTTTGGTGACTAAGCTGCCTGCAAAGATGACTGTACTCTGGCTTTTTGCATACTTGTGCTAATATAACTCTTTTTCTGTATGTTTTTTGTTTCTTTATTAAGCAAGTTGTGGTTTGACTGAAATGTATATTTGACCTGGCTATGTATTTTAAAATAAGTTTTCCTGAATAGGATGTGTCTCTTAGCTGAGCTTGGTACTGAGTGTTTTGGCCGCCTTCATCATTCATCTAGAGAGATAGTAAGCAAAACCACTTGCAAGTTAAATGATTCGGTGATCTGATAGGCCAAAATGGAAAATGCTACTGGAAATAATCTCAGTGTTACTCTTAAATCTGCAGGAAGCTTACATGGCTGTATGCTTTTAGCTTTTCTCAAATCCTCATTAATAAAGAATGAATGTGTATGTGTGTGAATGAATAAAATCTAAGATCATCTCAAGTAGAAGTGGTGCCAGGTAGTTAACTTTGCAGGGAAGGAGAATATGGAGCTAGAGAAAAAAAGTCTTTTGGGTCTAGTTTCAGTAATTTGAAATTAATTTAATTTAGAAAATTATGACTGAGGCAGAACTCCTACCAGCACTTACTGTAATTTTTATGAAGGAGGATGTTGTGGAGCAGGTGTTGTCAAGACCTAGAGTCTGAATCTCTGCTTGTACATGGTACCACAAAACAGCAAATCACAGCCAAATATCTTTCACCTACTATAACTAGAAGCATGACCAAGGATTTCCATTTTAACTGTTCTGCCTGTCAGGTGGCAATGTGTACTAGAGAAGGCAAACCACAATTTTTGATCCTAGGGTGTCAATGTTAAGACAGCTCTCTCAAAGGGTAAGGCACATACAAATTTTCTTAAGTTTTACTTCCATATAAAGAGCAGCCTCTCTTGCCTTCCTAACTGAGGCTGAAATATCCATCACTGCTGCAGGCACCAGAGCCTTGGCTCTGCAGCACAGAAGTTTAAGTGTCCATACTCATTTTTCATCTGAGCTTCTTTAGGTGGAAGCATCATCTAGTATAAGTTTGGGCAAAAATTTTCACTTCAGTCTGCAGTATATGCTCACAGCTTTCTCTCACACAATTGTCATCAGCAGTGATAGGAATTTAAAGCATTCCACAGCATCAGGAACTGTCTTAATCTCAGTTAGCAGGGCAGCACTATTTGATAAAAGCATGTATAGTTTTGGAGGCTTAAGTAGGTCTTGAAGTGCAGCTGAGGATAACCACAGCCTAAGTTGCTGAAGAAACTCCTTTGCTAGCTATAGGAGTCCAAAGCAGCTCAGAATGTGTTTCTCATTACTTTGGTTTTATCCTTGATGTAGGTATTATGGGAATCAGCAGGGTAGGGAAAGAGAGGGTGAAATAGCGTCATGGAGTAAGAAGTGGTATGTGTCTGTGATGAGGATGACTTCCTTTACTGTGCAATTGTACAGGTGTTTGTACTTGTGGTGCTTTTAAAATGCTTGTGGTTGTAACTAAAACTGGTCATAATTTCTTACTCCTTTTTAATGCTCGAACGAAAATATGGAAACAGCTTTTGGGGAGCTGAATATTGGCTGTGTTTTGCTTACAGGTAGAAATACTACTGTGTTCACTTGAGGCTTTGAGAACGCTTGGCTTCGTTTTTACTCCAGTTGTAATCAAGGACTGAACAGTCTGGCCTTTGAAAGGGAATGTGCAATGCTGGAAGGCAAGAGAAAGAATTTGGAGGCTTGCCTCACTTCAGAAAGGTCCCTGACAACATAGCTAAACAAGTTGTGCTTTTATAATGAGTTCTGTGGTTGTTTAGAGATACTGTAAATAACACATTCACCACAGAGGATGCACAGCTGGTGATGAAATCATATACATACTGCTTTCAAACACTGGTCCCTTTTACTGACAGGTCCTCAGTGGTGTGAAGTTGTTTGTATATGCATTTATCCAGCTGATTACAGAACCTGTTGTTCTGTTGCTCTTGAGTAGCATATGCTTTGCTTACTACCCATTGGCAACTAATTGTTAGTTAGGATTAGGGAATTCTGTATAATCACTGGTTACAATCCCTGCTCAGCATACCTTTAAGTGTGTTAGTCAACCTGTTCCTTGGCAACCTCATGTTTATGCTGACAATTCGCTATATATATGCTGTTTTTAATAGATCTTGGGGAAATTCCTTTCTCAAGTAGCAGAAAAGTTTGGATATTCATAAACGTAGCTTATTTCTTTATTTTCTTTAAAAGAGCTTTGCTATATATGAGAAACTGCACAGAAGGTTTAACCCTGCAACTTTTTTTAAACACGTGTGACAAATTTCCCTCTACAGTGCGTCTGAACAGCCTGGATAACAGGAAATAGGTCTGAAAGAAGTATTGAAGTCTCAAAGAAAGAATCAGCTGTAATTATCATTCCTGGTGTGGTTGTTTAAACTGTTCTTAAAGACCTCCAGTGATGGAGACTCCTGGACCATCTCAAGCAATCCTTTCCAATATAAAGCAACATGGACCTTTGGAAAACTCATCCTAATGACTATTAGGACTGTTGAGCTGTCCAGTATAGATGTGGAAAAGAGATTATTCCTCTTAGCACATGTAAAGTTATAGCATAAAAACAATCAGCACATTTTATTATGGTACCTTCCCTTCCCCCTGTAATTACTTTTCCTTTAGGATGAATAATCCCAACTTTCTCTGTTGTTTCCCCAGTAGAGAACCTCTGTCCATTCTGGTAGTCTTCTTTGGATTCTTTATATTTAGACAGTATTTTTCTTTAAGTACAGCATCCAAAATTAAATAGTCACATGTAAAGGTCTTTTTCCTTTTTTAATATCACAGTGTGAGACAACCAACTTGTGTTTGTACACCTTCCTGCAGAACCCCATGCAGTCAGATGGGTGAGGAGCACTCCATTTCCTACAGCACTCAAGGTGCTTTGCACAAGACTGCACTGGAGGGGCTAAGCTCACTTGCCCCACTGTGCTGAGTACCATATAATATTGGCCCTGCAGGAAAAAGCCCGCACAGAAAAGAAAAAATCTTATTCCAAAGGTTGAATAGGGTTAAGATCATTGCAAATAGGAGTGTTTAAATGTAGTGCATTTGAGAGCAAAGCTCCAACTATCATACTCCCAGCGTGACTTCTCTTTTCATTTTAATTAACAGGTTCTCTCTGTACCACACTCCTTTCCTGGATGAGACCAATATTATTTAGTGGACCAAATTCTCTGTGTGGACAGTTACTTTCTGTGTGCTGTGTGCAAACTTACCTAGGTTAGGATAACAGCACTTTACATATATGTGAATACCAGTGTTAAGGTTAAAAGCAAAGGATAATCAAGCTCATGTATTCCAAAATAATCTCTTCTCTAGGCCTTTCTAAGCCCCAACTGGTCCACTTAAAAGGAAAATAGAAATTTCTCTGGTTTTCCAGGTTATTTCTTACATTTATTTGGGGGAAACCCCCACCAAAGTGCTTCTTTTTCTATCCAGGAAGTGGAGAAACTTTTCTCCTGCCAATCTCCATATTAGGTCAGTTTATAGCAGGAGAGTATTAGTGGGACAGTAGGAATATCACCATTAGAGATAATTAGGCTAGAAGTCCATTGCCAAGTGACTGTTGGGGGGGTTTATAACCACAGGGAGTGAAATAGAGTAAACTGTAGCTCATAACTTGTGTAAGACTGACCTGCTTTTCCTTTAGCATAAATAAAAATTTTATGCTAGTTTGTCTGTACATGGCAAAGTAGCACAAAGTGTCTGTCTGTATTGTGACCTGATCCAGAAACACTGGCCATTTTCGATCATGAACACTTAAGCAGTGTGACTTGTGAAAGGCCAGGCTGTTTGTTGTAAGGGAAGAAAATAGCAATATGCATGATGCAGCCTCACAAATAATTGATATTGGCTTGATATAGAAGACTTTATCCTCTTTACTGGGTGCTATTCTTTTCCATAGGGAAGTATTTCCTCTTGAAATAATTTTTTTTTTAATTGAAAAGTTCTTGATGTAGTTGCTTAAAAAATCTGTCATTTGGGGTATCTCATCTTGGTACTTCTATTGTGGTTTCTAAGGTGTGCACATATAGTTACTATGAATAATGTTATTTCCTAGGATTAGGATATTAGAGGAATAATGCATCAACAGTCACCCAGGATCTCTTAATTCAGCTCTTTCACCTGAGAAAGGGGCAGAATTCCAACATACGGGAGCTGGGGTCAGCTCTGAAGAGAATGTCTGGTTATACCTGATGTGCTGTCCTCTATCTAGCAGCCTCTTTCATTTAAGGCAGGAGTGGATTTTCCAGCTCTGCAAGGGGCATATCAAACAACATTCACGTACATTGTAAATACTCCATATAAACTAACTGATAACTGAGTAGAGGATGTTAGTGTATTTCTTTCCCTTTTCTTTGAACCTGTTTCACTGCAGTTAGAATTCTTCTGAACAGTAAATATCTTAAGACTGATACACTATGGAAATGATCATGTTGGTGTTATTTCTTTATACAGTGATATGTTTAACATTATTTGAATAAAAGTGAAAGTAGTTATTAACATGTGCAGTCATTTTAATTTCATTTTTGTTGTTTGAGACTTGATGTGCATGAGCCATTTTATTTGAAAAATCAACAGACGAAGCCTACAATTATTTTAAATTGTACTAAGCATGCAATAAGGGAGCACAGTTATGTGTGATCGGAAAGGGGTCTGTCCTTTATTTTGGAAAATTATATCTATTTATTTACATTTATATGCAAATAAATGTGCATCAGCCTTGCTTCTCCTTTGTGTTTTTATTCTTGAACTCATGTCGTAATTCCCAATAGAACTGAACTCTTTCTTACCCACAGTTCTGCCTTTTCTCTCATTACAGATGTAACCAAATTACTTCCTTGCTCTTGGAATATTTTGGAAAGGGAAGGGAGATGCTTCAAATGTGTGGTATCTTGTGGAGAACACTGGCAGCCCCATTCACAGTATGGAGGCCCGGTTTCAATGCAGTGATATTTTTCAAGCTATTCATGACATTAAACCCACAACTTCTAAATTCAGTTTAGAATCCGATTGGGTAGCTGTTCCACTTCCAAACATAGCGTGCTGTCCTGAGTAGCACCTGAGGAGCTCAATGCTTCACCAGGTTCAATGTGATGCTATTTTTTAAGTAGATATGTTGAAGGTATTGACAGCATCATAAATGAAAAGCCCTACTTCTAACTTCCATTCAGAATCTAAGGGCTGTCTGTTTCAGCTTCCAAAAATAGGGTACTGTCCTGAGGAGTCCCGCATAAGGAAGGAACTCATCAACACTTCTATGGGTTAAACTTCTTGGTTGTCCTAAAATGCAGATCAGATCATCTCGAAACAAATACTAATTCAAGAGAAGCCTGTAGTCTTTTTCATGAGACCAGTGTTTACTGTTCTCAGATACTTTTTTTTTTTTACTGTCTTTGTCTTGGAGAGTATGCAGCCAGAATGCATTTCAACCCTGTTTCCCAGTTGCTTTCTCTGGTGTGCATGAGAATCAACATAGTTTTAAGCAGATGTGAGATTCATCTGAGGAGCTTCTAATCCTGGCCCAGGTTTTTTCAGTGGAGAATACTTTTAATAGTGTGATCTGTAATAAATGGAGTAGTGCATATTGGTCTGTGTTGAATCAGTATGTGCTGCAATTTATAACCCCTCACTGACTCCTGTGTCTGTAGCTTTACTGAACAGTCATGGAGGTGCACTGGAACCTTATGCAACCTTATGCAGGAGCCTCTGGAGAAGTGAAGGGATGACCCAGGGAGCTTAAGAACCAGGAAGGGTCCTAGTAAGGACTTGAGGACCATCTCTTCAGTGTCATCATTCGCTTTGGCAACAATTCACAGCTAATATCACATAGTGCTGTACTAGGGGATCTTGAAAATCTAATCTTAATGGGATGCTTTATGGCAGTCCAGATGACGAGTGTGCAGTAATTATTACTGAATGTGGCAGAGGTTGACTGTTGTGTAGAATGTATCCCTTGCCTGCCTCCTTTTCTCCTCTTGCTTTAAGGAAAATATTTTTTCTTTCATGCTGCTAATAAATGTCAGTTAGAACAAAAACATCATCTCCAAAGCTAGCGTGGCTGTGCTGTGGCTGTTCAGTTTCTTTAATGCTCAGTTGTTCTGAAACAGGTTTCAGTTGCTCTCTGCTGCTAGTCTTGCTTGGGAAAGGCACATTATCTGGTCTGTTTCCCAAGTTGTTTCTGTTTCCTATTTGTCTTGTGTGTGTTACATTTTGATAAGAGGAGATTCCTTGTTTCTCCTTGTTATTGGTGGCTTTGTAGTATATTTTCTAATATGTTAATTAGTTTTAATTTGTGATGTTCCTGAAGGGATACTGTTCCTGTAAAAAAAAAAGATGCTGTGAGCAGATTGCCCCATATAATAATACGTAATGCTCTCCACTCCCATATATTTCTGTGTCCTTTACACTTGTTTTGGTACCTTTCTGGTTCTCTCCTATGCGTATTTGTAATTCCCTTAGATTATTTTCTGGATTATCTATGTATTAATTGTTTCCTACAGCAGACCCTTTTCTGATTTATTTCTGCGGCTCTTGTTAACATGTTATTTATTCATTCTGTTGTAACTGAGGCTGTGAAGTTTCTAGGGCCGTGTAGAAACTGCAGTTCTTATTACAGGATGGTCTTACTACCAGGACTTGGACTTCAGTGTCAACACCTTCTTAAGTTTAGAATGCCACATGCATCTTGAGCAACTAAGACTACCAAGAAATAGAGGACTCACACCTCAGTATCTTGGGTGTTACTCTATGGCAAATAACTTGTGTTCTCGCAGCACCAGCTTCAGTGCTGGGAGAAGATGTTGCAACTTTGCTGTAGCCAGTAGAGTTCGACTCATTTGTGTTGGTCATGAACTTGCCCCAGGTCTGAAAGCTTAGACAGCAGTAGCTAAGTAGGATAACCTGTTTCCAGTAGAGTGCTCTGAGAGCGGTGATTAGGCCTGTTCTATTGAATTAAGGACATGGAAGAAAAGGCTTTGGGCAAGTTTCATTCCTCTTAAGCTACTAGTAACTTCAGTTTCTTTACTTGTCATGTTTTGAGGATGTCATTAAGGAGAAAAAGAAAGACCAGAATTAATTGCTAAATCTTGAGATACTTGCACAAGGAAACATACTACTTTATCATAATTATTCTTAAAACTACTGTGGTTCCAGAATCTCTAGTAAGGATATTTGCCTTGAATTTGTATATGTCATTCAGTGGATGCTTAAGCCTGACAGCCTATAGTGAAGGGGCAGTTTTGGTTATTTGTTTGCTTGCTGTTGTTTGTTTTTTATTATTTGAAATAATATTTGTGTTGCCTTCTCTCCCCCAGTAATTTTGACAGGGAATTGTCTTCTGGAAGTTCTGTGGGTATGAATTATGTCAGAAGCTTGATCTTTGGTATTACACAGTGACTCATATTTGTTGCAGGGTTTTTTTAGAAGATTTCTCTTTTTCCAAGTGAGGTCAAGACCAATAACCAATTGCACACTGTGAAGAAAAACCTTAGGTAACTTATTTCAAACCTCTACTTAAACTGAGTACTTCTTGAACTTCTGTCCCATCTCTGTACGTCTCTCTTCTTTCCATGTTTTCAGCTCTTAGTGAGCACTTAGTTTCATCTCCAAAGGCTGGAATAGCTGGGACACTTCTGTTCTCTTTCCCAGCTTTTCTGCGAAATCTCCTCTTTTTTTGTGAAATTGCATTGACAGATTCTCTCTGATGTGACTCGATTTGCTGAGTGATACATGCTGCGAGTACCACTAAATGCCTTCATATCCGACTGTGCAAGAGCTTTTCAGTATTATTTGCTTATGCATATACAGCTGTTTGAAAAATTAAGCATGTACGGGCATATTGTTATAATCTGGCCCTGGAGCAATGAAGTTGTTGTTTTGTGAGTTCAATACAGAGTGAGGGTATTATGCCAGTTGAAAATCACGTCTTTCCAGATTTTTCCATCATGCTTTGTGTAATAAAATTCATGTGAATTAACTTCCTGAAGGAGCTGCTTCTAGGTGTTGCAGGTTGGGACTTCCATTTATTCCTTGAACTAATACTGTTTTGGAGCAACAAGCCTGCTGACCTGAACAACTTAAAGCTCAGTCAAGGGTATTTTTCCTTTGTCAGCATGGCACAGTTAAGGATATATGTCTATGAAGAGAGTCCCTGTGGATAACTGGGTTACTAGGATACAGCATAGGCTCTGTTTTAATTAGGCAGTTACTCTTGTCTTCAGGCTCTCTATCATTTCATTGCTTCTAGAGATTTTGTAGTGATAACGCAATTTGAGAAACAAAAATTACTTTGTTTTAAGGATGTATTTTTTGCACAAAGTCTTTGTATGCATTGGTTGCAAAATACTACTGACTTATACGCCATCTGCAGAAAAGAGAGGCTAATACAATTTTAATTGGTCTTTTCAAAAGCTTCCAGGATCTGCATTTTGGGGAACGCTGCAGTGTTGAGCATAAACAGAAAGCTTCTCAGTAGTTATTTGGTTGGATGAAAAGTGACGCTGGCTCTTTAGAGACTAAAAATCAAGTTACTGCAGAGAGAGCAATTGGGAAAAAAAAAAGCCGGGGGGAAAGAAAGCTTTTTCTTTTTAAAAATGTGACCTGGTTGTCATGATGAGCAAATATGATGAGAGTTTTTCTTAGAATTAACATTTGTAAAGCCAATTCAAGCTTGTGTACTTTATCCCTTACATATGGCTTCCCACATGATGATGTCATGTACAACTAAATGCCAAAAAAGCATGAATGCTACACTTTGAACTGTGATTTGATTTGCAGTTTTCTGTGTGTGTGCGTGCATGGCCAGCCAGCCAGTCATGCTGGAGCACTGAGCTCTTCTGCATGAAGCCATTGCTTTTTTCAACTGTGGGTGATGGTCTGTAGGAACACATAGTGGCCACAGAAGGCCACTATATGGGAAGCATCTACCTTTCTTCCCCTGAAATGTTTGGAATAGTGTGAATTGTCATGGCCGATTTGCTTTCTCACCTCTGCATTTGGGTATCTGTTCAGAGCAGTTCTTGAGAGGGACTGTCAGCTCAAGGCATCTTGGTGGTGTAAAAGCTTTATGCAGTTCCATGAGTGAGGATTTCTGTATGGTTTGGGTCTGCAGGTGTTGTGTAGGCATGACAAACTGTTCTGTGCATGGGTTTTGTTCTCAGCCCACTTGTTAGAAAAGTTGTGATTTTTTCAAAAGTAATAATACTGTTTGGGAGGTGGATCTCACCATGTGCTTGCATTTGTGGAGTGGGTGGTGGGGTGGTTCACACTCTCCCCATCTGTATGCTCTCCTGTCCTTACTGCCTGATCTGGTGGTGTGCTTTTAGCTTTTGTGTTACAAAAAGCTTCACTTGGGTGGCAAGGTTTTTCCTCTCTTGTGCAAAAGAGAATGTGTTACAGTGGTATTAAATAGAGAGAAGCTGTGGGTTTTTTTCTTTTAATCTACCATTTAGTGTAAACTACTAGAGAGTCCTGTTCTGCCTCAGCAGTGGATATGTTAGGAAGATTCCTGGATCAAAACATAGATGGCAAGTTTTCTGATGGAGGTGTTCGATCGGCTCTGCAGTGGAAGTTGGGATCCCAGACTGCCTACAGCTCTTTAACATGGTGGTTACCAGAAAAAGTGTCCTAAAGGAAGTTTTGTGTGTTTTTCCTAGTGTTGGATAAGGAAGAAAATGTAGATGCTAGTGCCTGGTGTTATAGCTTCATTGGTATTGGTTTTCAAATGCAGTACTTGATGAGGAGTGTCCTGATGTATTTTTAGACTTGTATATGAAATGCAGTTAGACTGTGTTCTACTAGAGCTCTTTCTTTACAAAGTCTTCATCAGCTCTGCTGGCAAGCAGCCAAGGGTTTATCTTTGCCCCTTCCCTTTGTGCTTTGGTCCATCTTTTCTCCTTGTGCAGAGATCGAAGCATGTGCTCATTTGCTGTGCAGGAGGGGGAGTTTCTTCTGTACTTGCACCTGGGCAGCAGCTGAGCCACATCTGTTTGCATGTGGATGAAGAATGACTTCAAGATGTTCCTCTTCTTTCTTGGCTATGTACTGAAGCCTGGAGTGTGCAAAAGTGAGCGTGCATGTACGTAGGCACTCTCTTTGCATGCTTCCTATTAACCCTTCTTTTTCTCTTAATACAATTTTTTCTATTTATTATGAAATTTTGTCTTCAACTGTAGTGCAAGAGTGCCGAGACTTAGCATGAATTTTTTGTTTCTTTACTTTCTCTTTTAGCCTTTCAGCTGGTACAAGCAGCTTAATTAGTTAAAATTCTGAAGGGCTTGTGGTAAATGATGGAGATATTCTTGATCTTTTAGAATAAGAAAATAAGCATCGTTGGGAAACAGCTGTTAGGACTCCGGATGATTTGTGTCCCTTGCACAGCTGAAGTGTGTGCTGCCACCAGGGAGTGTTGGACACGGGGGCAGCATGTGCTCTGGGGAGCAAAACCTTCCAAAAGCTGCCCAGAGCCCCACAGAGGGGCTGGGAGCTGGACCTCAGGAAAGGAGGAATGGTGCAGGCTCCCATCCCTTCCTCTCCCTGGCTTTTGTGTGCCAGGGGTGATTACTGTCACTGTTCAATCCATGCTTAATGCCTCCCAGAGAAGAAAGCAGACAGCTTTTCAGCTGCACATGCTTCTGTGGCTGGTATTTTCCTGTAAGCCAGATACCTAAGAAATTTAGTTAGAGGCTTACACAAGAGAACTGTGTAAATACTTTGCAATGACCTAATGCATACAAGCTCTTTTTGATGGAAGCTGAACTAGATGCTGTTAAATAAATTAGAGTTACTAAGTGTTAAGCCGTATGAGGAAGAGGTACAATTTTTTTTCAGATACATTTGCATCTATCATTCTCTCTACCTTTGGGTGGTCTTATCCTACACTAGGTTCAGTTATCTCAATTTCTTGCATTCCATTTCTCAAAGAAAAAGTTAAATTAAAATATGTTGTTAAAAGCTACCCTTAAATGTGATGTGCAACTCTACCCCATAGTCAGGGAGCTGTTTCAAGTGGTGAATATCCCTAGTGAGTTCATAGGTTTAATCTTAATTTGGGAACTGTTGTTACCTAGTTAGTTAACAGGAATGTTCCCATAATATTTGGAGAGTATGTAGCATCATTTGCCTCTTTACCTCAAAATGCCTCTGAAACAATGGGCAGCACTAAAAGAACAATTTTTCTCCTTGCCTAAAAATTGAAGGTGCTAAAATTTAACTTTGTAGATTGTTGTGTTAGTACACAGAAGATCATTTTTTTTGCAGTGCCATGTTTTGAACTGGTTTGCTGCTAGTCTGCAGGCACTTTCTTGTGTTTGCAAACTTTATTAGCCATTACTTAGTTTCTCAAAAATAATAGAGCAAAAATTACTAGTTCCATCCTCAAGGTTTAATTTTATCACAAGTAAAGACTTCTCTGTTTTATTCATTGTTGTCATACCTGTACCTATCATCTATAATTTATCATCTTCATAATAGAAGAAATTGCCTAATTTTAATAGATACATATAGTTGTGATAGTGTACAATTGCCACATTTTTAATAGCAGAGTGCAGAAAAGTGATACAGTGTTTTTTGAGTCAGGTGAGAGATTTCATGAATAGATACATGTGTTATTGCAAATACATAGTTGGAAAATCATCCTTTTTTACTACAGATTATAGAACAGACATTACTTTTCAGCACTGCAGCTACAGGAGGGATGAAAACTGCATCCCTCTAGTTGCTTTGTGGAAAAATGACTAGTTCCTGGTTTATGAACACAAGCCAACACAGTACATTTTTGTCACCGAAAATGTCTATAGATTGCAGCAGTGCTTTGCTGTAGTCATGGGAAAGTGCTGTGCTGGTGTTACGGCCCTCACCAGTGTTAAGGGTGCATGGCTGTGCTTCTGTAAATACAGATTTGGTAGTTGAAGGGATCGTTGTGTTCAGTGACAGGTTTCATTATTTCTGAATTTTGTATAGGCTCTTAACATTTCGGGGGGGGGGGGGGGCAGCAGAGAGCTCATCACCCCAAGCCCATCAGAGCACAGTTCCAATGTCATTGTCTGAGCTGAGGCATTGTACTGGTGCCATCTGTGCCTCCCGCTGGCCCCTGCCACAAGTGCTCTCCTTTCCTCCCCTTTGCTCTATCTTGGGATCACAGCTTTGCTTCATAAGCTATCTATTGTTTTTCATAATGTTATCAGCTTGGCGGAGTTTGGCTTGTCTGCTTGTCATCCTGACACTGTTGTCTCACTCAACAGTGGTACAGTTGCTGGATGGGGAAACCGTCACCCAGCAATAACAACTGTGCAAACAAACAAGTCAGCATAGATGTTAATCAATAGCTTTGTGCAATTGTGGCATTGAGGTACACCAGAACATGTGCAATCTGTCTTCTTTCTTTGTCTCACTGTATAGACAGATCGGCTGGTCTGTGCTGATGAGGGTGTGATTGTCATGCCGTGGTGTGCCTTCACCTCCTTCCCTTTTTCCTTTGCTTTTTCTTCCTCTTTGTGGTCTGTATGGCTGTTCCTAGGCACATCTGCTGCACATCCCATCTGCTCTGCATGAGAGCACGCACAGTCCTGACGAGTAGTATTCAACTAGTACGCTGTTCTTCTGGAGGTGATAGAAAACAATAATTTCACTCATTAATGGCATATCACTGATGGATCTTCTTCTAAAATGCTCAGTAGGGCAAATAGCATGGAACACTGGCTTGCAAACTTGGTGAGTTGTTACTTCAAAATCCTGTATGCACAAGTGAATTTTTCCCACTCCACTTACCTCAAGTAACAATGCTCTTAGCCTGTTCTATAGCTTGTAACTTTTTCAAGACATGGTGTGTTTTCCTGAAAAAAAGGAAATCTCTTTTTCAGAAGTTGTGTTCTTCCCTTCCTGGTGTCAGTGACAGAATTCTTTAAATTGAGGCAGAGGTGTATGACAACATTGTTATTTGCTATTTATGTCTTTTAAGGAAGAAATATTAGCAGACTGTCAAGAAAATCTAATTCTAAAGTCAGAACAAATTTAAAGCCAAGATTGCCCTTGCAATCTTATGCGTGTCCATTGGACAGTTGATGGTGGTGCAAGTAACTCTTCAGAACATCTTTGTGACATGTAGTCACTTCCAGCAGGATCTTGCCTTGTGACAGCTCCCCATCAAGTTGAGCAAAGATAAAGGGAGCTCTCTGTGGGTTAAGGAAGATGATACACAGCATAGGCATGTATAGGCAGTCAAATTGTTTTGTTTCTGGAATTATCGCTAGTTTTGGGTCAAAGATTTGTGGAGATAGGTGATTAAAAGTGCAGTTACTAATTAGTATGTATTCACCTTTGATCATTAACTGTCATGGTAGCAATTTCATGTTTACCATGCTTTCTGTGTTGAAGCTAATGCAGATGTCTTGCATTACTGCTACAGCAATATGCAACATGAAGCCATGATGGACAAGAAGAACATTACCTGTTAGCATATTTGCCTGCAATTTGGAATTCACTGTAAGCAAGCACTAGGTGTCCAGAGTGTGACCAAGGTGGACAGGATTTTAGAGGCATGGCTATAAAAGGAATTGTGCATGAGTATAGGGAGAGAAGTGATTCATTTTGGCAGTGTTTTTTTCATAGCCCTACAAGTATTTTCCTTTACTAACTCCCTGCTTACTCAGAATGTCACAAAGAGTAAAATAAAAGCTGGAAGCCTGAGTCAAAGAAGGGGCGAGGCTAGGAGGACTTTAAGCAAGGAGAAAACACTGAACAGCTCTTGGTCAGCAAATGGGTCTGACTCGGGGTTCATGTTTTATTTCTGTGCTTGCTAGAAACTTTGTCTGTTACATTAACTGCTTGTGAAAGCTATTATTCCATGGTTGCTGCACAGACCTCTATGGAAGAAGTCAGGGGTGGACTTGGGTATTTGTCTTACATAGCTTTTGCAAGAGTTGTACCTGTTTTTTCTTTTCTGTTTTTTTTTCCCTGAGAGCATTGTAAGGCAGTATATTTTTTCATCACACCACAACTAAGCATCATAAAGCTGGCAGTGCCTACAGTGAGTTTCAGAAGGAGAAAATGCATCAGGACTACTTGAGAGAGTAGTATTGGCTATGCTGCAATACATTGTGCATGTATCTGTAAAATAAAGTATATAATCACAGTGCTTATATTTGATTAGGTGTGATTAGTGGTACAGTGGTATTAGCTCTGTGCATTAATTCTTGTAATTGTTCTTTTAGATCGGCAACTTCAAAATTTATTAAGTTGGTGTGTCAGCTTTTGAAATGTGTCAGGGAATTCAGCAAACAGACCAGGGAGGAGGGGTTGAGTACAGCAGTTTATCACCTTTGGAAAGTGTTGTTAGAATGACAACAGTGTGTAACAGATAGGTGAGGTACTCCTGCAAGATGTACCACAGGTTACTGAGGTCAAGGCATCCTCTAAAGGGTTACAAATGTAGGTACAGTTCAGCAGTGTACTGCATCACCGTCTGACACTTTATACTGTGTATGCTCGTTTTTATTTTAAACTGATCCCTGGTGGTTTAACTGGATGGGATTTCTGCCCTCCTGCCCCCCACCCCCCACCTTCTAATGTGTGTTGCCAGTAGGTTCCAGCAGCACTGTGTAGACACTCCCATATGAAAACAGGATGATCAGGTGGGATAGATAATTTAAGGATGAAGCCTTTGTGTGTATCCTTGAAAAATATCCTGCAGCAATTTTCTGTGATTTCCTTTAATACTCAGCTCTGAAAGCTACTAATCCAGTCTTGACATTTCAGAAAAGTACTCTAGCAATAATCAACCTTTTCTCTGAAAAATACATCCATGGTTGGAAAAGTTTATATACAGATCTTCTCTGTAACCCACGAACACTTTTGTGAGAGAGGAGGAATTATAGTCAAGTTGTACAAATAGTATTCATACATGATTTTTGCAAGTATTTTGTTAAAATACTTGATGAATTCCTAGCTTTTTCTCCATCATGTTTGAACCTGGCTATTTTTACTTGAATTCTGCAAACTGGAGCAGTGAAATTTTTATTGCAGGTGGCCTATAGACAGAGTACTCCTCCAGCGGGTTGTGAATAAAGATGGCAGTTGTGTAATGAAGCAATTTGTCACTGACTGCTACAAGGCCAGAAGTTAACTGAATGGCTGACAATGTAAGCATAACTACTGGATGTGTTACTCAGCAAATTCTTGTAGTTGATATCAGGTCGACGTTTGCTTAACATAAAGGAAACCCCTCTTCATCTCTCCTAAGTGTCACTCATTTCTAATATGAGAGGGAGGATCTGGTCCTTGTAAGAGAACAGATCTGCTAGTGAGTTTATATTAAGAAATAATAGAACTGGAGCAAATGAAGTGATACTAAAGGAAAGCAGGAGACCTAAAGTTATGCAGAATTTTCCCCTGCATTGTTCCTTGTTACCCTTTTGGTTTGTTTACTTTGTGAGACCATTAGCTGTCCTGCACACTGGCCTCGCATAGGTAGGAGGGAGCCACTTTCTGAGCTCATGCTGTCCTGCTTGTTTCCAGAGAATGGAGTTTCACAGGGAATCTTACTATTTGTACTGACTCGCTCATGAAGGTTTTTCACTTACTGAGAGGTTTTGTCTTAGCCCTTGAATTCTGGGCAGTTGTCTCCAGAAATACTGTATGTGAGGTTTGTTCATTAAAATCTTAACTACCTGTGCTAATATTGTGGGTTTGGGTTTTTGTTTTTCTCTCTCCCTCTTTATTTAGATGAGAGATCCTTGGAGCAGCAAAATTTTTCCTTTTTCTCAATGGACTCAAAGATGCACCAAAGCATATCAGGCAGCAGGACACAAATGGCCTTAGCAAAAAGTACTTTGGAGTCCCAAGAAAGTAACTTCCTTCACACGGTTTTATCATCAGTTACCACTCCCTTTGATGTGACTTTATTTAACCAAGAAGAAATGGTCAGGATTTCAGAAGGGAGAAATACGCCGTTGGTAGATGTCTCCGTAACGAGCAATGAGGCATTCTTAAGTGATGATGAATTTATTAGCTCATTCCCAAAGGCACAGTGGACTCCTCCACTGAAGTCTTTTGCAGTTTTAACAGATCATCACTCAGCTAATACAGTAGAGCCACCAAGAGAAATGTTAGAAACTGTGTTGCTAACACCTTCATTATCTGTCCTTTTTTCACCATATGATATCTCAAAATCAGCACAGCAAAAGACTCCGTTGAGTGCTGTCCCTGAACACAGTAACGCTCTAACAGAACTCAAGCCTTTTGTACCAGATAGTGAAATGCTAACAGCAAGCAGAGACTTGCTGTTGTACCCTCCAAATACAGCTATTTATTTCACTTCCATTCCTTCAGAGGCGGGAGTTGCAGTGCAGGAAAATGTAAATGCAAGTTCAACAGCTCTGTCTTTTGGGGCTGCTTCAGAAGGATTGCCTCTTCATATCAAGCTGCTGGATAAAATTAGCCCTGTGACCCCAGATGCCACAGAACAAAGTGCAGACCCATATGGTGACATTTATGCTGATGTGAGTAGCAGGGCAGTAGAAACTCTCAGTTTAGGGACCCTTCCCACTCCAAGCATTCCCTCGGCCCTGCTGGCTTCATCAGCCAGTGCTGAGCCTGCTTTGTTTCCTAGTAGTCTTCCACTTGCGTCTTTCCCGCTTCACTCATCTGCCATTTCTACAGACTCTAATACAGTTCTTAATGTCAGCCTGTTTACACGTGAATTCTCCAGAACAGCACCAAATTTGCCAGCTGGTTCAGAAATACCAAGTCAATCAGAGCTTGTCAGTGAGCTCATGAGTCCAGTGCCTTTCACGAGATCATACAGTTCTTGTCTGTATTGTGACTCAGTTTCACTTCTGCCAGAAGCAGGCTTTTCCCCAGAACATGATGTAGGCTCAGGAGATGATGTTGAAGCTTTGACCATCAAAGCCTCTGAAGTACAAGGCATAACTCCATTTACAACTATAATTACTGAGGGGTACGAATTAGAGGAGTCTATACCTGAGACTTTTGATACTTCTTTTCCATCAAGACCAGTTGTTTCATTTTCGTCAAGATTTGCAGAAATCCCGGACTCAAGCATGTTTTTATTAAGCACTGTGGACACTGTCCTTAACACTAGAACAGCTATAACAATGTCTCCTTCCTACCATCAGCTCTCTGGAGGAACATCGCTGAACATCTCTGTTACCCAGTTTTCCTTCCCTGTTTTGGAAACAGTTTCATTGACAGCCAGCTCTCATGTAGAATTTCCTGGTGCCACTAGCATTCTGTTTGACTCTACCTTTATCCCGAGTGAGCCAGCAGCATCATTTGCAGTCAGTCATACAATTTTGTTGGAGTTGCCAGAATTAATGCCATCGGAATCTGTGGTTTTGCCTGACAAGACATCTACAAGGGAGGAACCATCTTTAAATATTTCAGATTTTCCATCCAGTCTTTTATCAACACCATTTCTTGTTGAACCTAGCTACTTGTCTTTATCATCGGCTATGCTAAATTCTTACTTTGTAATGCAAAGTGATTTATCAACACTCTTACCTCAGACCTTGTTGACTGGGACATCAGTACTTTCTGAGGATGTTTTCAGCTGGGATTTAGCTACCGCTGTCAGCTCTGCCACTGACATCAAGGTTTCTCAGTTCCCTCTCGGCCAAACATCATATTTCTATTCAAATGCATCCTCTGCTCCAAGTGCACATATACCTGAAATAACATCGTCATCAGATTTTCACTCCGAGTCATCCGTGGTTCTGGAAGCACCTTCAGTTTTGCCAGCGGGCTCTGAAGTTGTGTTTACCTCAGCTGTTACAGGAGCTACCTCTCAGTTGGAGACTTCACTCTCCACCTCTCACTCTGTGGTTCCTACCCTGGTGCTGCCCGCTTCTGACACTCAGCCTGTTACCAGCAGCATCTTGCTCAATGAAACAAATCTGATCTCTTTGTTTACTACCTTTCCGGCAACTCCTGTCTTAAGTGTATCTTCATCTCTGCTCTCAACTGCTTCAGCTTCTGATGAGGATATTGGTGCTACAGTTAACCCCACGCTGCTTTTAACGTCTCGCAGCGAGGGCAGTGCCCACACAGCCCTTCCTCCTGCAGACCCTGACAACCTGACGTCACATGCCGACACCAGCAGCGTGATGCCCTTTCCTACAGTTTCTCTGTCTGCAACCACGTCATTTGTTCCCACACAGTTTCCTCCAACTTCTAGCTCTCCCACTGGACATGAAGTTCCAGCAGGCAGCAGTGTAACTGTTGGTACTGATGCATCGGCTGCCCCCACGACTGTCCCCATGACCACGACCACTGCCACCAGTGCCACAGGCAGCCACGGCACAACTGCGGCAGGCAGCCTGGGGACATTTGCCTCTACCCCTCTGGCAACAACCACTCCATCTGAACCCGTGGTCATAACCTCTGCTGTGACCACTACCAGGCAACCCTACGTCTGCGACATCACGGTTCCCGATGCTTACTTAGTCACTGCGGGTAAGATATCCCTAATGTTTTTATTTTTTCAGAAGCCACTCTAATGTGACATGCTAGCTAAATTGCAGGTGTTGAATTAGCTGGTGAACCTTTCAAAGAAAATACAGTGTAAATTTAGATAAACAGCTGTAAAAGCATTGATTTATCATTTACTCTTGAAAATAATAGAATTCACTTGAATGAAGTACATTGTGCTAAGTAAGTTACATATATGTTACACTGCACAGGGAATGAAATTGTCTTCTAAAATTGCTGATGCCTATATACAAGTATGCTGAATTAGAGGCTGCTTTATCATTTCATGGGTTGTAAATGATGATGACACTGTTCTGCCAAACTATTAAATGTTCTGACTGAGTAAGTTTCTCCTTTCAGTTGTTGCTGCTGTTCATAAAAAAAAACCCTGCATGTGAGGTAATGTTGTAATATAAAAGAGGAGAGTTTATTTGTAAAACATTTGGATTTCCTTACCATTTTTATAATTTTACATACTAGTTTATGTTTATATTTTCCCTCCTCCCATACTTACTTCAATTGGATTTGGTGTGTTTGTAACCAGAAAAAGTGACGTTAGTGTGTTTCGAAATTGTCTCAGCATCTGTGTTTGCTTTTTTGGTGTTTTCCTACCTCTTCCTAGCTTGTTAACAAAACAATACCAGTGAAACTAATCCAGGGCAGCTGTGTAAGTACTGCATGTTCTGTGGTAAGCAACACATTTTGCCCTTAAGGTTTGCTTGTAATATGTAAAGTAAAACAAGCATAATCTCATCCTCCAGATAAAAGGTGAGCTGGCTGTGCTGGTGATGAGGAAGATTTTTTTTTTTTAACCTGTAATTTGAGTGATTTTGTAGGCAAATTACTGATGGAAAGTAAATGTAGGTTGGCAACACAACACTTTTCAGTTGTTTCCTTGAGCACAGCCACAGTCTCAAGTGTTGACTGTAACAGACATGACATCCATAGGGATGTGGGGTTTTTTAAGCAGTTTTTTACTCTGTGACTATCTCTTTCAGTAATTAATGTCACGTTTGTTTACTTTCTATTTAAGAGAAAAGTAGATGCATATTTTCTGTGGCTTTTTTTCTGACCTCATCTGCATTCCATGCTTGCCTACAAAACTTTAACTGTGTTATGACAGCAGGCTCATGCACAGGTCAGACTGAATGTGCTGCAACAAGATCCAGTTTGAATGCCCCGGTGGCTCTTGAGAAGATTCTTTTACTAGAATGCTAAAGACATTACATATGGAAAAACAAAACGAGAGAGAAAATAAACTGGAGTTCGTTAAACTGTACGTCCAGTCACTTTTTTAGGGTACAGTCACACCCTTACCTGTTTCCTTGTCCATCGTCTTACTCTGATGCAGTTGATCTCACTGCTTGCTTTTTCATGCATTGCACAATTGAAAATGCAGCTTTGAACCAAAGCCCAAGAGATGAAGCTAAAATGTATTTACTGACTGACATTAATTTCCAGTGCTGGCCCGAAGAGCTGTTCTACAAAATGTCAGTGAATCCATCAGAGAAGTGCTCCGAGTTCAGTTCAAGCGACCAGTAGAGCTAGAGGTAAGTGGTATGAAGTGTGTACAAGTACTCCTTGATCAGTATAATACAACAGTGGTTTTAGCTCACAGGCTAAAACAGTGATTTAGAAACAACCCACATGATACTATACCAGAGAACGGTTTATTCTACAAATGTTAGTCACGTTTTGGTTTTTTTTTTTTTTTGATGTGAATATGACATCAGCTTTTTTTACTTTCAGAATGTCATTGCTTTCTAGGACAGACCCTTCTTGGTTTTGCCAGAGGTGGGCAAGCAGTGCCCCATCTCTACTGCTCACTTCCTTTAGCTGGTGAATTGGAACTGAACTGAAAAGCTTTTACCCTTCAGAATACTGGTTAAAAAGTTTTGTTTCTTCTGCTAGCTAATTATATACTTATCACCTTAAGCTAAACAAAACCTTCTGCACAGCCTTGTGCTATTTTATGTTGTAAGTGAGGTCATCAGCACTTGCAGGGGAAGTGGTAGAATCCCAAACGCAGGATTTGGCAGATGAAAAAGACAGGAAAAAAAAATCAGGTGTGCAATGGTAAGATGTTATTTTTAAGCCTTCAAATAGGTGCGACTCCAGTTCTTCCCCCACTCGCAGGAATTGCTGTGCTCTTGGGTTTTTTTGAAAGCTTCCTCTGCTTTGATGTTCAAGGAGTCATCTGAGCAATATTTTAGTGTTGTTTCCTAACCTCAAAGTGAGTGCTTGTGGTTTAAAGGCTCTGTTCCCCACCTCTATCTGAGAGGAAAATACTGTAGAGGTAGTTTGGGGGTACCCAAACTACAAATTACTATATAGTTAGATACTTCAACACTGGGGAAAAAACCAAAATGTTTTAATGGAATTACTGGTGTAGGTGCAGGTTCAGCTGCACTTGCAATTTTTCATGTTAGCATTTATCCAGTTGTGATAGCCCACACATTTACTTTATCTTTTATCTTTTTGAGTCTATGATCTCATTTTTATTATGAAATTAACTCAAGTAGCAATTTGAATTGTTGAACATAACTTGAGTTTCTCCATGCACAGAATCCCTTGGTGCCTTTAACTTCTGCTTGTTGATCTGTGTGGGGAAACAGTGTTTTGACAACTCCTACCATAATCACTGCTCTCAGTAATTAAACAACTCCTGTCTGATGTTTGAGAATATACTTCTCTACTACTCAGTCAGGATAGGAGTGTTACAAATATCTGCCAAACTTCAGCCACTGTTTGCTGCCACTACAAATTACGTGTACTTTAGGTCCTTTTAGCAATACCTGCTCATAAGCTTTTTGGGATTTTTGTAAATAAGAGGTTTTTCTTCTGGTTTGTGAATTATACTTTCAGATTGTGCAAACTGGCCTAGTCAAGTAGAAGTCAAAAGTTCATGATGATAGAACTGCACTAATTTTCAATGACCTTATATGCCTCTATAATATGGAAGCACTTACCCTCTTAACAGTAACAGCAGTAAGACAAAATCTGTTGCTAAACATTTGAAGGTTGATTGGAGCAAACATTTGATATCCTGCTTCTTTATATTTTTGTCCTTTAAATTCCTTCCTTTCATGCCTGCTATTGCCTTTTAAAGCTCGTAATAGGATGGTTTGGCCCTAAGGCTTCTTAGAAGCAACTGTTTTTATAAATAATGCAGTTAGTCCAGCTTCATTCTTTGCAAATTCTTTTTTATCAAAAGGAGGAAACATCTCTGTAGAATCAGTTATGCCTATTTTATGCTAGAATGCCGCTATCGTTTGTGTTCTTTGTGATGCCTTGGTTATGGGTTTTGCACTAAAAATAATCACCAGCAAATGTCTTCACCTCTAACGGTGGAACATTAACAAAACATTTTAAAAAAAGAGCTGTCTATATCAGTATGTTGAGTGGTGATGTGATGCAAAATTTGAAACAGAATTTGTCGATATTGCTAAACCTAATTAATCAAACAGACCTGACTTTTGTTAGTTGAGTACCCAGGAACCATGTGTACATTTGCAAGTTAATGGTAAAGCAGTACACTTCTCTAAGCTGCTTTTTTACTGTGTCTCCTATTACAGCTCACAGATGTTGTTCCCTTGCTGTGATGTAATGCACAATAAATCAGGAGACAGTCTTGTTAAATTTAACTTTGTAGTAATGTACACTTTAAAAATAAAATCCATGCCAATGGTGGATATAACTGCTGCTCTTTTTAACTACAAAACAAAATTTAACACTGAAAGGAGGATTAAACATTTTTTTCCCCAACTTTTTCAGTTGAAACTTTGGTCTCTGCTTCTTTATTATTTCAAGCATTGAGTTGTTGAAGTGGAAAAAAAAGAGGCAGGCTTTAATCCTGCCTAATGAAAAAAACTTTTGTCAATTTTTTTCTAGCAAAAGTTCTTGCAGCAAAGTGAGAATAACCTAAAATTTTGAAGTCACTTCCAGTTGGTCTCAATGTATTGCATCTGCAAAAGTATAAGACCCTATTGTTTGTATAAGAGTAATTTTTGTCAACTTTCTCTAATGTAAACCTTACGACACTTGGGTAAGATCTGTTATAAAATGTTCCTTTGACTTAGCTTTGTTGCAGTGGGGCGTGAAATAAAAGTGTTGGCAGTGATTTGCTGTTAGGACCCCTGGTGCCATTAAGTTCATGCTAGCAGGAAAAAGCTTTTTGCCAGCCTCATTTTGCTTGGAAATTTTATCGTGCAGTATAACGTATACCTCGGCCACTTTGTCGCTGTATTTAATGTGGGGTTTTGAGCCTGTCCTTAGCATATTGGTTTCTGTAATCTAAAATCAGTAAACCTCTGCTTTAAAGGAGATCAGCTCACTGTCAGGCGGTTAAATACTTCTTTCAAAGATGCCACCTTGTGGACTTGTGCTGGCTTTATCGCTGCTCACTGATGCTGAAATTCTGGCTGGTACCATTCAGGTGTATAAAAATGGTGAGAGAGTTGTTGCATTAGGATTCTAAAGTGCATAGAAACAGAAGCTTTGTTCCATTTTGAAGACCTGTAAGCCTTTGTAGCCCATCTTCAGGAAGTTACATGCTCTCTGCAGGCTCTTTACAGGATGCTTAGTAAGGTGGTTGGTGAGGAAATTGGTTGTTTATGCTTTCTGCCAGATGTTTACACAACGTAACAGTGGAGTGTAGGCATGGATTAGATTGTAGCAAAGGTGTATCTAATCAAATATTTTAACAGACAATAATCAATAGCAAATACTTAGGAAAGATCATAAGGGACAAAGTAAGCACACAATGATGTTTTCCCCAAATACTATTCTAGCTTCTAGAAAGTCGAGGCTTGAAAACTTTCGGTACTAGAAGCACTCTCTTGTGAGGGTAACTTTGAATGCAATAGGTTGTGTTGTGGAAATGGCAGAGTTGGATTAACTGTTGCACTTTGGAGAAGGGGTAGCTTAACTTGAGGTGGTGTAAGAGTTCTCTGCTCCTACTGAAGGTTTCTTCTGCTTTTCCTGTGGGAATTCCTCCAAAGTGCATGTGGAGTTTTGTGTGCTTCGCCTTTTTGGCCTAAAGTGTTAAGGTAAGAAAGTTGTACTTGTTTACTTTAATAGGTGGCACTCTAAAATGTAGTGGTTCAGCTAGCTAATCTGTTAGCATCTAACTGTCCTGGCAGTAGAGGTAAAACCTCCAAGAGAGGGTTGGGGGGATGGCTGGGTTTGTGAACTGTCAGAGCTGTGCCAAGAGGGGCTGTTCTCATTCGTGAATCAAGAGTCATGAGCTATGCTCATCTATTCTAGATAACTTTGGAAACTTCTGTGTGAATTAGTTTATAGACAGCATCACGCTGGCATGGCTGTGTTACTCCTGTCATCTGAATTAAGTTGCAGAGAGCTAACTGTAGACAACCTTGCAGTATCTCAAGCAGAAATAGCTATTGTTTTGACTGGTAGTGGTTCTAGGCTACCCACCTCAAAATTACACTTAAAAGTTACTTTTTAAAAATTTCCATTCTTCTGGAGTTGAGATCTCTCTCCTGCTGCAGTAAAGCACAGAAAAGAAATAGTGTTAGCTGTTAAGACAAAAACAGTGATGCAAAATTTCAGCTATGTGTTGGAAATAGGCTGCTTTCACGGCATCTGCACTGCAACAGGTCGGAGATGGAGACATATAAGTTAGCTATCGGAGGCTTGCTTTCTTGTCTGAAATACCTAACTCTAGTGTATAAGCTTACACTGATTATGCTAGGCCTCTCTTCCTCAGCATATATTTTTGCTTTAGAAATTACCAGCAAATTGCACTGAGATTTGTAATTCTAATTCTGCGTTTTCTTGCCTTTTAAGTAGTCTCCTTTGCAAGTAATGGGCAACTCTCTTTTGGCATGTCTTACCCATTGTAACTGCTGTTCCCGTTTGACAAACTGAAACTGCAGAGATCATTTCATCCTGAGATAAAAGGATAAAATTTCAGATAAGAGGAACTGAAAAGAGCTGTGCATATTATTCATATCAAACAAATTTGAGTTCTATGGGTCTAAATCCATTTAAAATAAAAGCTGGATGCTGCATATATTTGGACTAAGAAGGAAGAAACGAATAATGAGCAGCATTATTTTTTTATTTCCTCCTGCTATTGAGGTTTTTTCTGGTGAAGATTATCTCTTTAAAATGCATGGCTTTTAGAGGACAGGAAGGAGCTGCTTGCTATCTAAATAGCAATTGCCTTCGCTTCATGATGTTGCAGAAATACCAGTAAGGAACATGTGGGTCACAATTTAAGTAGCACTGTGCTCTTAAAGTTGAGGATATATAACATATCCCTTCACCAGCACAAAGCCTGCAAGGTGCCAGTATCTCTTCATCTAAGAGGTGCACATTTATCAAAACCTTTGGGTCTCTGGTTTAGATTATTTTTTTTTTAATTTCTGAGTCCATCATGTTGGACATTTCAAAATATTTTAGTGTGACTGCCTTAGGCAAATAAAGCAAACCCAGGGACTAAACCAAAGAGGAAAGAAAAATAACGCTGGGGAAACATACCCTTGATATTGAGAGAGTTTCTCTGAAGGAGAGAAGATACTGCAATATGTTTAAATGAAAAAAAGACTTTAGTTTGTTTTTACTTAGGTGAAAGAAATGGTGGATAAGAATGTCTGCATGGAAACATTCACCCAGGTTTATATTTAACTTACAATCTCATTTCTTTTACATGATGACTAAAGTCTCCTCGGGGTTTTTAAGATGACTTAGAGTCAGGAGATGAATTGGAAGAGGAAAATTGTAATTGTGGTAACTGTGCTGAAATAAGCAGATAGAAGCATTCCCTGGAAGATGTTCTTGAGTGTGAAAATTATATCCATAAAACACAGGTTATGTGTATTTTGCTTCTTGCATATCACATCTGAATGGTATAGGATGTATTCATTATGAGGTATATGACTGAAATTCAGAAGCTATGCAAGCAGTTCAGTGAATAAACAGCAATTTTGTATGGAAACTCTTACGTACTCCAGAGGCATGCAGGCAGCGGGAAGTGCTACTATGCTGGGATGTGATAAATCAAGAAGTGTTGAGACTGGTGTGTTGTACTAAAGAGATTCTAGTAGATGCACCTAAGACAGGGGAGCTGCCTCTGATGCACTGGAACAGAGGCTGCAAGGCACAACACTATCAGAGTGTTTGTGCTTCTGCTCCCTCTTTGAAAAATAAATATTGCATTTTCCTAGCTCTTGATGATGTGACTTTAAAATGCATGAGACTGTGTAGGTCTAAAGTGTTGCCAAATTCCACATCGAAGATTTTTTTTAATTTCTTCTTCTTTTTTTGTAGGTTTATAAAATTTCCCCAAAATTTGCTTTCTTGGTTACGTCAGGTCCTTTTGTTTACACGGCAGTAGCTGTCATAAATGTGCTTCTGAACAGTAGTCTTCTTCGTGGTGAGGCCCCCATGATCCTCTCGCTACATCCTTCTTTCACTGTGCCAGATAACAGATTCCAAGTTCAGACAGGTGAGTTCTTCCTGACATGAAGAGGAGGAGATGTAGCTTCATACTGATTCACACTTCTTCACTTATGATTAAGTATGCAAGGTGGAGTCAAAACCCTCCATTCTACTGCTGTGAATCTTAATTCTCAGTTGTTTTAAATACTTCCTGGTTCCATGGTTGAGAGATGATAAATTGGACAGTTAACCCCATAATTACATTATTTTTTTAGGAATTTTTTTTGACACTTTGCAAAATAGGTTTGTTCTTTTTCTTTTTTCAAAAGGTGAGAAGAGAAAAAAATTTGTGAAACATTTACTCATACAATCACACTGCAGCTACTTTATAATGCTTAAGTCAAGTTTCAAATTATGTTTACCTTAAATGCCACTATTTAGAATTCTCATAATGTAGAAGAATTGGTGAGCAGGAGGATTGACTGCTCATGTATAATGTGAGCAGGAGGATTGCTCAGGTGGTGTTCAGTTTTCCATGGCTGCTATATGAAGTCTATGACTACTGATAATCTAAAGTAAAATATTACCTATGTAATAGATTTTGAGAATCAGTGGTATGATTTAAAATATTCTTCAGGCACTATTTACATAACAGAACCATCTGCCTGGTTGGTTGAATGTGTAATGAGGTAGTGACAGGAATTGAGTATATAGGCAGAGAGTTAATGAATGTCAAACATGGTGCTTTTGTTCAGGTATGTTTCATGTGTTGCTTCTCTGTTAATAACTGTATGTTAAGACATCACTTCTTTAATTGCACAGGTGTGATGTCTTTTTCCACTGCTTAACATGGTTATATAAATAACAGATATGTTTTCTGTTCTTGAACCCTGTGTAACATTGCTATTGGGGTCTGCAACCTAATCATAGCATTTATTTGGGTAAGACTGTATCAGGAAATCCACAGATGAGTATGTAGTTCAGGTCTGTGTGCCTGCTCATATTCTCTATTCTCACATTTTCTCTCCTGTGCTCTTTCTTTCTCTCCCGTGAAGGACTTTAAGGTGTATGTATCTAGCTTTAAAAGATTATTTGCTAATTAGGTGTTTTGAGAGTGTTAGACTGATACTGATGCTCATTAATGGACCCAACATGTGATCTCTTAGACAAGCTAAATACTGTATTTCAGTCTACAAGAAAGAGATCTGTTGCTTTTTTTCTTAAGATTTTCATTGATCTGTTGAGTACTGAGGATTTCAATGTGGCTGATTCAGTGTTCAAGTTGTGTAAAATTAGCCACATGCATGTAGCGAAGGTCTTCCAGTACACGAGAGGACACAGTGGGTATTTTGTCACTAGTATGTTTCAGTAATCTAATTACTGCTGCAACAGATCGTAATGAGTAGACAATTGACTGCACCAACACAAAATGTATTTCTACTGTATTTTTACCCAGTGTTTCATAACATGTGTCTTGAATTCCATGAAAAAGTGCTAGTCCAGTGGATTCTCTTACTCATTGTGTTCTCTCTCGTGGCAGTACTTGTCTGTAGGAATAATTTTTACCCTTTGCCTTCAGTGCTTCAGTTTGTCCCTCGGAATGTGGATGTTGGGTTCTGCAACTTTAGCCGGCGCATTGAGAAAGGGCTGACAACAGCGTTCATGGAGGTGAGCAAACACCAGGAGTTCTACAACTTCACTGTGCAGGTAAGAAGATCAACATGTTTTGTGTCTGTCTCTTTCTCTCCTCACCTTTGGTTGTCCTGTGTTTCATCCAGCCAGTAAAATGTTAGGTGTTCACTGTCAACCACTTGCCATCTAGATCATATAGAACTATAAGGCTTTGTTAAGTCAGGATTTTTTCCCCTACAAAATAATACGGCACCACGTATCTCTGGTTTCAAGATTTTTGAAAAAATGGTCCAAGATGATGATTTATATCCAAAGCATTATTGAATATAATAGAGTTTATACTTTTTCATATAAAGGCTGCCCCAACCCTTACCAAAATCATTCCCTTCAAATTTTACTGTTACACAGTAGGGTGTGGTTAGAATGTTTTTGTTTGAAGACAACTTTCAGGTCTCATTGCCACTCAGGGAGTTTTATTAGGGAATGTAGGAGTTATATGGACTCTGCCATTACGTGAGGAAACATGCTAGTTGCTTGTGACGTCTAGAATAAGTTAGTTACATAAGTATATGATGTCCATGGCAGCTGCTGCTGGAACTTCACATATGAAGTGTATTGCATATATGCTGGGTACTGAATCACATTAGGAAAACTTAAAACTCCCTGGAAAGTTAGTAATTCAACTTAATGAGACCAACTCCCTCTTCTGTGTGAATTCTTAAATTTAATCTAGCTTTGTTGTAATACCAAAATTAGTAAACATTTTATTATGTTATTTAACTGGCATCATAAATGCCCATCTGTGGTACCCTAAAATAAAATCGTAGCAGAAAGATAAACTTTATAATACTTAAAGTGCTCAGAACTGTACAAATGTATGAACAATGTGACATGATAGACTGAAGACAGAATGCACAAAACAATTTCTTGGACTATTGACTTAGCAGACTTTTATTTTAAATACTTGCTTATTGTCTGGAGGAGCTGTGTGTACATGAACACAGTTGCTGTGTACATTGGTGCCAAATGAAGGTTTTGAACTAGTGGTAGGGTCTGAACATGCATGCTACAGGAGGTTTTTACCAAGAGAAAATCCATTTTCAGAATGCATCTTTACCATCCTCTCTTCCTGTCTGTTCCACACAGTTTGGTACTCGTCTGAGATTTCTTTATCAGTAGTTTTATTTTGCTGACTGTCTCTCTAGGTTTTTTTCATCGTTTTCTGGACTGTAGCTTTCAGATCACTCTGAATTGTGATTGATGTTAAAGGATAACTCTTAGAAGAGGAATTCATATGTAACTTTGCCTCTTCTGAGACTCAGCAGACTGAAACAACCTGGTATAGGAACACCTCTGTTTTGATGTGAACTGCCCTCCCCCTTCATATTAGGAAAAAAAAAAGACTGTCAAGGAAGGAATGGAAATATCAGTGCTTTGATTTTGCTGACTATGCTTCAATCTTGTCTTTTCAGATACTGAATATAACTCTGAGTAGGCCTGGGGCAGCGCTTCGGCAAGGCCCTGTAAGCATTGTTTTTGCTGTCCGAGATAGGTACGGTTTTCTAAATGGGTCTGAAGTCAGTGAGCAGCTAAGAAACTTGTCTGTGGTGGAATTCAGCTTCTACCTGGGCTTTCCTGTGCAGCAAATTGCTGAACGTGAGTACTTGATGTTTGCTAAGACTGCAAAATACTACTTATAGTAATTTTTCCTCTCTACCATTTTAAAGTCATTTTGTGCATAAGTGATAATGAAACATCAAGTACCTGACTTGTGTCATGAATTCTGCAGAGCAAATACATGCCTCTCTTTGCTCTCATGCTGCATATCAATGTTATAGCAACTTGTTGCTTTTGTCGTCATCTTTTCCTTCTGCACTGGGCGAGTTGTGTTTAACCCGACTTCATTTTCCCTGATCTTAGTCTAGATTAAAAGAAAAAAAAGTCACTCCGATCAATATTGCCATGAAGTGTGATCCAAGGTCTGAGTCTGTGGATATGTCTACAGGGGCCTCAGCTGCTTCTCAGCAGGGTTTACTACCTTGGGCTTTCTGTTGAATTTAACTATGTGCTTTTTCCAGACTGTACCTATCCTAAACCTAGATTAATGGGAACTGCCTGCATAGCAGAGTTTGCTTGACACTCAGCCCTGACAATTTATGTTTGGTTAGATTTTTCAGATTACCTCAGTCTCATAAATAAGACAAGTTTCTAAACTCAGTACTTATCCTTGTAAGCTAATGGATTGTTCATGACAGAAATGTCTTGTGAATGTTAAGCAAGATCATGAGAGAACAGTACTTGCCTTTCCTGGTAGCAGGTGTTACTGATAACCCAGTCCATTAATTCCCAGTTTCTTCTATGTCACTGTGCTTTCCAATGCAGATTTTTAATTATCAGAGTTACTTTTGTGAGCCGTATAGGTGTATAGCACCTGACACATTGATTCTCTCTATACAGTTAGATGTCTAGTGGAAAATCAGGCCTAATGGCAGCTGCTGTTCATTATGCAGCTGTACAGTAATATGTCAGCAAAGATATTATAAGAGAGTGTTTGCCAACAGAAGTTGTTCTCTATAGCACCTTTAAATATATATAAGGTGACTGCACAGGATACTTTCTGAATGACTAGAAGTAGTGTAAGTGTGATAGGTTTTGGAAGCTTTTTGTCTTCATTTTTCAGCATTTTGAACCCTCTGCTCCCATGATCAATTAAAAAATGTAGCAGGTTGTTGTCTCATTTCCTTTAGACATATCTGCTCTCAGTTGGTCTCCTACAGACTGTACCTGTGCAGTGGTAGCTGTATTTAATTGAGCCAGGACTGAAAGCCTTGAAAATCCTTGTCTGTAAATGACTAGCACTTTTGTTCCTTGTGAGGCCACAAAATTTCTCAGTTGTGGGCTGTGGTTTTTATCTCACACTGAATTCAAATTAAATGTTCCTCTTGCCTTGACTGCTTGAAGGACATTTCTTTACTCTGCATTATATCTTTTGCACCTTTGCCCTGGAGTTCATTACTTTCAGTCTCTTGGGTATTATGGTCAGTGTCATGGGGCTTTTTTTTTCCTGCGATGTACACACATAGATCCTACAGGTTTTAGTTTTGTCCACATATTCTAGAGTGATATTTGTAGTGAATTTGCAGGTTTCCTCTTGCTGATAATCTATCTTCTGGATTGCATGATAGAGGTACAGTGCAATTAAGTGGTAACAGAATTTCTACCAAGGCCGGTGCATCCTGAAAGACTGGCTGGTTGTAGGGGAAACGTTCCTATTAAACATGCATGTACACTGTTCTCCTTATTTTTCTTTCATGATGGTACTTAAGAAATTTGAAGGTAATTTCTTTAGTGCTCATAGCAGGAGCTCTCCCTGTATTATCTGCATTCTCATAGTGCCTGGCCAGTGCCAGTGGAGTTCTGTGAGAGCTCACATGTTCATGAGAAAGCCTTGCAAAGTAGGAGTGAAGAAGTCAGGCAGTGCCTCTGGAAAAAGGTCTCACTTGGATTTCTCCTCCTTTCCTTACTACTCTGAGGATTTGCAATGAAATAATGTAGTTGTTGCTGTTGTGGCCTGGCAGATTTAGCCTCTGGTTAAACCGGTGACATGTCCAAGCCTGTGGGTGAGTTATTTCTATAACTTTGTTTCTGAAGCTTCAGGAATTGTTTGTTTTTTCCTGCTGGCAGTTTTTAACAAGTATGCCAACAGTATGGTAATTTCATTCCTGCAAATTCCAGCGCAGGCCTCCAGACTTCAAATACAAAATTATTCTTCCTCCCCTCAAATCCACCAAATCTCCCAAACAATACCAAGCCTCAAATCCTCAAGCATACCCTTAGTGTAGGAAGATAGTTACTCATCGGTAGTGACTAAGTCCACCATGATACACACTTTATTCCCAGATTCTCCTGTTTGGAGCTCTTGAAAAATGCTGGGGTTTTGGTGCACATCCCAAGTAGTGGGAATGAGGACAGCTGAACAAGCTATGTGTGCACCCTTGCCTTCAATGACGCCACCAGCTGATGGCATAGTTCATTGAATGAATGTTGCAGAAGAGCATAGCACTTGCCTCAGAGATCTTAGCCAGAGTTTGTTGGTGGTGTTGTCTCTTAGTTTGTTTGATAGAGAAATTTTGAAGACGACCTTCAAATTTGTCTAGACTGAATTTTCGAAACTTTTAATGTTGTATTAAAATAAATGAAATAAAATACATGTAATAAATCAAAATTAATATTACATTTTGATTTAGCAATTCAGAATTTAGGAATAGAGATCTTCCTAAAGTTTGCAATGTAGAAAATACGAGGATTTGGTGGATATGGTGCCCTGAATCAAGGAGCATCTTGTCAGTATTTGAGTTGTTGCTAGAGGAACTCAAGATTTTCTGTAGATTTAGACGACTGCAGGACAGCTCATTTTAATTTGATCTGGTCTAGTTTGGTCTCAGTAGTGCTTCAGTGTATTCCAAAACAGTGACTACAAACACCAGACATAGTGCCATTTGATGTCGGCAAAGTGGGAACACAGTTTCTCAGCTTTAGAGCTATGGGTCTGTCTGTCAGCGAGCACAATAATGAATGTAGCTCATACGCTTTTATAAGTGAGGCAACTACGCTTGGTTATTTTTAGCTGTCTCTACAGTGGTTTTTTTGTACTGTTCCTGTAACTGTATTTTGAGCCAAAGGATTTTAGATCTTCAGTCTTCAGAGCCAGAAATCATGTCCAAAGGCTCAGCAGCATTGGGCAGATCGTTCTTGAGACATCTTATTCAGCAGTCTGTTGAGGATGACCAGCCAGATCCTCAAAGCTACTTTGGCAGGAAGATACCTAAATGTTTTTGGTAATTAGGGCCTGAACTCTGCATTCGTGCTCTTCCTTGGCCTACAGAGCAGTTGTAGCAGGGAAGGTATTGTGAAGATCTTCCTTACGTAACTGCATTGCTCTATGCAACCCTCCACTTTTCAATGTGAATTTTGGGGGAATTTTGGATAGGTACATATTTGCATATAAACAATTTACGTATGTTATTGTTTATATGTAAATTGTTTATATGTAAATATGGAATGTTCCATGCCATACTGTTCTGTGCCATTTGTGGCTTAGTTATCAGGCATGCTAATAGTTAATACTCTTGGTGGTGACTCCCCTACCCACCCCCTCAGCCCCCAGGGTTCTGTGTATGACTTTGTAAGTTTTATAGTCTGCACCTGAAGAAAAAGAAATTATTTGTAGGTGAGCTGAGCTGTCAGGGGGTTGAAGTTGATTCATACTGAGGAAAAGCTACTGTGTAATATCACTGTATCTCAACACTGTTAAGTGAAGTGAGACCTTGCCATCGATACCCAGAATATGAGCCTTGTTTGAAGGAATGTATTTGCTCCCTGCTGCTTGTTCACTTCACATTGCCTTTCACACACAGTCCTTTCACTGTTTTTTTTTCACATAACTAATATGTACTGTTCATACTTTAAATGTGTGGGTTGTCCCTGTGCAGTACATCATTTAAAATGGGAATTTTTTGTCAACTTATTTCCACTCATTTAGAATCAGGGTCAGTAGTTGTTAGAAGTGAAAGTTGTTGGTTTGGCAGAATGAACTGTTCTGTGCAGGAATAGAGCTGTTGGAGTTGCCAAGCTTGGCAACTTCCAGACTTTATTCTTCCCCCCTGCCCGACTTCTAGGTGACCTTACCAACATGCTTAAATTCAGATGTTCTGTTTACACCTTCCTGCATGCTTATATTGCATTGACCACCTTGCATCTCACATTTTAGACTGTAAACTGGTTAGATGATCATGAACTACATGTCAGCAGAAAGAAAGCCAAGTCTAGTCATGGCTTTTGGGTGCTAATTCATTAAAAATAGTAGGAAATAGTATATTTGGTATCTCTTTATGGCTGGAAGATTTCTCTGAGGACAGGCAAAGGCTAGCTGTGGACTAGATGAGGAATATTGTCCTTCATGAACATACCGTGAATAAATCTATTTGTTTTTATTATGACTTTAAATAGAGAGAGTTGCCTTGGGACTTACTATTTTTTTCAGTGTCATAAGTAGCACTTTGATGGGTGGCATCTATTTTAGACATCTTGGAGATGTTGCAAGGCCAGTAGGATAATATAAAATCATATGGTACCGTCCAAAGACTGCAGAAATATTTAGCAGGTTTTTTCTGGGTGGATTTTGGATCAGACTTCTAACAGATACAGTGTGTTACTATTACCCACACCCCAATACTTACATGGAATCTTACTTTTCAGTTGATGCCTTCTCATTCCAAATGTTTCATTCCCTTCATGCTTTCTATTACTGTTCCTTCATTTATTAGAAATAAGATCAGTATGTACTGGTACCAGTTCTATCCTGCATGGTGCCCAACGTTTCTGTATGAGAAGGTCAGAGAGATCCTTGTTGGAGCATCTGGTGAAGGCCATGTTGCCCAAGTGGTGTGTTTCAGACTGCTGTCAAGAGGTTACTGGGTGACTAGGTGACCCTTTGCCTTTTCAGTCGGTGTTGAATCCATGCTGTTATGCGGTATGGTGCTTCAGGGCTGCGTGTTAGAGTCTTCTAATGATGCTAGTATCTACTTCATTAATGCATCTATAGTTATTAGCAGACCAGCTGCAATCTTATAATTGCATTTTGTCTATCCAACTTCCCCTTCAGAATAGCAATCAGTCTGTGCTGGTTTTAATCTTTAGTTCCAGGGGGCGTTAGGAATCTTGCAAATATGATCTTACTGCAGTACTAAAACTCCAGCTGAGCTCAGGATCTAGCCATATGTGTGTTGGCAAGACACTTGAATGACCTGTGGAATAAGAGTTGGAGTCTGGATTTTCTGACTTTGGAGCGTGGTCTCAGTTGCAGAAGCGTCCATCACTTCATGCATTCTTCGTCAGGTTTTAGCACCCAGCCTTAGTTGCCAAGGATCATGGCACATCTTCCCTTCAATTTCAACATTTTATGCTCAAGTTGTTTTATTTTTAAATTTCATTAATTCTGTGAAAAGTTTAAGTGAATAGTCATCCAGCAATTTGCATGAATTAAATCATTTTCAAGTACTAATTAGAAAAAGTGTGAAGAGCACATTAAGTATTGAGGCAAAACATGATTTTGGTTTAAAAGATGAAAAAACTCACAACTGCTAGCAGTTCAAAGCTTTATGGCCATTGGAAAGTTTTTGATTTTCTTATCTTACTCTTTCCATGCTTTGGAAAAACAATAGATACAGTTTAGTTTATGCTTTTTTGTTCAGGTTGTATTTCTAAATGAAGTAAACAATTGCATGAACAGAGTAAATCAAACTCCAATCAGTAGAACGGTGTATCAGGATGCAATAATAAGTGTGTGTGTTTAAATAGACTGTCAGGTGGTTTTTGTGTGTCTGAGAGTTTTGGAAATATGATGCATCCTGGTCAGTGTGTAAAGGGCCAGTGTTTCCTGTTCAGAATAAAGGACCATATTCTCATACCCTTCTGAATAGTAACTCACAAAGTATCTCCCGGTGGTCCTCTTGAAGCTGGTGGTGCTGCTATTGAAATAAAGGTGGAATAACCAAATTTTCTTATTTTTCCATAGGACTATTTATGAATCTATGAAAATAAAAGGTACAATGTAACTAGTGATGTTTTTGCTCTTGCCTTAAAAAATTCATAAGGTTTTTTTAAGGGGCAAAAGAATCACTTTTTAGGTACACTGACAGAGGTCAGCTACTCTACAAATTATTGCACAATTAAATTAGAAAAACGGTAATTTTCTGTTTCTCTGAAACATGCAATAATGGCAAAGTGTTCTACAACTGAAGACAAGATATCTTTACTCTAAACTGATCTAACAGGGACCAGGTCGTTTGTTACGTGCCTCATTCTTTCTAGCCATGAAATGGTTTAAAAATTAACCTTTGTATAATGCTTAGCAAACTGCATCTGGATTAAATATTTTGAGAAAGACCATTCCTTTTCCTTATTGCCATAGTGAAGCTTAAGACTTCCCATGAGGAAGCCGTTGGCCCAACCCCCATCTTCACTTCTTTCCCAACATGTCTTTACTGCTCTCCAGTGGAAACCTTGGGAAAAAATCTTATCCTTACTGAAGTCAGTAGAAATAGACTTTATTTACTTCACTGGCACAAGGATTTCACTTTGGAACAGAGTTTTTTTTGAAAAACTGAGAAATTAAGAAAGCTTGGAGACCCAGCCAAACACAAAAGCCATGAGATTTGTCTACAGCAGTGATTATGCATGAGTTTATTTGTGGGTTTTATTTAAAAAAAAAAAAAAATTTTCAAGGTGGCGCTTTTTATATGTTTCACCCTGCACAAGTCTGGAACACAGATCAGATATATTTAGTATTCTGCTTTACATTTAGTATTTTCATGTAGTTTCTGCCTCGGAGAAGGTCGTATTTCCACTCTGAGACACGAGTTGCCTCATTGCCCTTTGAACAAAAGTCTGATCCTGCAACTAGTTCAGTAAGAGTCACAATTTCAGACAGAGAGCTTTTAAATTTCTAGGAGCAATGACCTCGGTACAGCAGCTTGAAATCTTTCAGGTAATAAATCTGACTGCTTCAGTTAGCTTCTTTTTGTTCAGAGACGAACTGGGGAGTGTATGTTTGGAGCACTTTTCCTTACCGTTGTGTCTGCATAGCCTCAGGAGTAGTAATACATCTGTGTAAATAAGATGCTTGCTGACAGTATAAATTATGAAGCGGCTTCTTTTTTTGTGTATGCTGTTGAGAATACTGTTCTTATGGATGTTTTTCCTCCATTCTGTTTTTCCCTCAGCCTTTCATTATCCTAAGCTTAATGTGTCTCAGTTGATGAAATCTTCCTGGGTGAGAACAGGTATGTACAGTCTCTGTAAGTAAGTGTGCAATTATTTTTGTTAGAAGGATAACTAGCCTATGTAAATATTGATAGCTTAGGGGTGCTGCATTTTTATGAAGTAATAACGTGCCTGAGCTGAATAAATTCTAAAACCAAAGGCCTAGTGACCTGGAATATCTGGGAAATGCCATTCCTGGGTATAGAATGAATTACTGCAATTCCTTGATAATGCACACAAAGTACTTTTTGTCTATAAAGCAGTTCATTCTTAGTGATACACTGTCAGGCATAAGGTGTCTACTCTGTATGCTGTCAATATACCACATTCATTTTTAGGTGTTTTTTTAAGTGAAAATTAAAATTTTATTCGTGTGGCACTTTCTACCAAAACATACCAGGAATAAAACAGAATGAAAATAGATATGTTACAATTACACAGAAGAGTTTCATCACAGTTCATTGATCTCTTTTGATTCATTCACAGCAAATCCCTCCCACCCAAGTCTTTTGGATGTTTTATTCTATAATTTACAGATATGCTTGAGCTGTCACTGCTCAAAGGCTGTTGCGGTTGCTTGCATGCTATCAGTCCTACCTGCTTCTCTTAAGCAGAAAGCCTGAATGGTGATTAGGCTGTGCCTACAAAACTTGCTATTAGGATGCAGATGCACCACTGGCCACAATTCTGTCTTCCCACAACTCTGCCACCTGTATTTCACCAGTTATATAGGCTACTCTTAGGTATCCCTGCCTCCTCTCACCAGTTGACCCAGTTTATTTTTTAAGCAGAAAATCAGGTTGCAACTTAATTTCTCAAGCCCACACAGTTTGTTTTAGAGAAGCAATTTTAGATCATGGTCAGTAACATGAGAAAAGCTACATGTGAGTATCCCACATCCAATGTCATCCTTCCTTAGAGATTTATGTTGGCTTTTTGGATCACACATCCCCTTTCTTGTTTAGTCTTAGGTTTGCTTTTTCTGGTGTTGCTGGAAGTTCCTTTAGATTCTGCAGTGAGAAGATGGTTCTCCCAGCTCTGAGATCAGATCCCTTTGTTTTTTTCTAAACTTCCTGGCTGTAACATTTTGAAAGCCAATTGCAGCACCTTTTTTGCTACAGAGGAATTCTTTTGTAATCCCAGTTATTGTGGACACCCTGGAGAGAGTGAGTACACTTTGGCTGGGTCAGCCCTCACAGTCTGTATATCATATTGTAAGGGTAATGACTCATGACATGGGTAAATGACAGAATTTATGCACATAAAGGTTTTTAATATTAGATTACACAGATATATGTTCCTGTATCCCAGTAGTAATAAAATGTTGAGATATGCAGTGTTCTCTGTAGCTGTCCCTCTCAGTTTTAGAATATAGTTCATGCTATTACTCATAGTTCATCGATACTGAAATTCAATACACGGGCAAGACTGGTCTTCTGCTTGCTGTATATAATAGCCTTAGGCCACTGTCTATTTATGTTGCTATTTAATTCTGAGATAGTCTATGACTGAATTTAGAAGACAGATACTGTTGATCTCTGAGAAATAATGAAGATAGTTCCTTTTTCTGATATCAGCAGTGAAAATTTTTAAATAGAAAAAGTGGCTTTAATAGTTTTGTTTTTAAAATGAAAAAAAAATTTATATTTAATTCATTTTAGCTAATTGGGTAGCTTTTTATTAACCACCACACTTAAATATGAAAACACTGAAAAAGGGACTTTGAATGAATATAAACCATTTTAGTGGAGAGGCACAGGAATGGACACTGAATTATTGTATTGCAGTCAGCAGTGAGCTGGTTTACTATCCTTTAGGATTGTTTAATTAGGTCATTTGAATGACTATTGCTCCATTCACTCCACTTTTCTTTTACTGGATGCCATCTTGTTAGTAAAGATCCACACTTTTTCATGTTTCCTTTGGGTTGTTCCTCAGGGATTCCTCTCGGCATTAGCTGCTCCAGTGACCCGGAGTACCTGGGGTTGGGAAGTGAAGTGGGCAGGGCTACTAACCAGTGGTTTTGGGCTATAATTGGCATATTTATTAATCTTTATCTTATCTAGGGAACATGCAGTTGGAATACACAGCTTCATGTGCTGCTGTTCTGCTTTTTCTCCTTGATTCCAAACCCTTTCCCTACCCATCTCCACCTCTGTGGTTTCTGAACACAACAATTTAACTGAAAGTAGTTGCAGCAAACAGTTTAGACTGAATTTTCTCTTTTAGTTGTTTTTAAACAATTAATTGAATGCTCATAAGTTTTATGTTTTTTTAGAATTAAAATTGTTATTTCAATATTCTGGGTCTGTCTAGCCTGCTTGAGATTCCAGAAATGCCCTCTGCCCTAATTTTTTCTTTTTTATTTATTCCTGTTAACCTTTTCCTACCCACTGTCTTCCTTTCCAACATGTAGCCTCCAACTGAACTGTAGACCCATATGAATACAGCTGCTCTTGGATTGTCCGTGAGCTGCCACAGAGTGACTCAAAGCTTGTAATTGAAGTTGCAGAAAAGACACTGAAAAGTTTTACTAATTAATTTGTGTTCTTGGGTTGCTTTCTCTGCAATGTAGTTCTCTTGGGTGTCGTCGACCAGCGAATTCAGGAGGAAGTGTTTCAGGCTGAGATGGAACGGAAACTAGCTCACCTGTTAAACGAGGCTTTGGTCAGAGGGCGGATATGGAGACGAGCCAGTTTTGCAGGCAGCAACATTGTGCAGGTATTAAGAGCTCAAAGTCGGAGGAAAAAATAAAGGGTAATAAATTATTGAATAAGCTAATGTTGTCTAGGTTGTGAGTTGGGAAGGATAACTCAAGCTTGTATCACGTTTAGCTGGTTCATGATGCTTGTGTTTTGTACCTAAAATATGGTTCTTCTGATACTTTGTTGTCTTTTAAGCTAACCATAACAAAAGGAGTCAACTGAGTATTTTAACTTGTCTGACTTACATGAGGTGCCTAGCAAAAGCAGACAGGATGGTCATCTACCTCAAAAAAGTACCCTGCTGGAACAGCTGCTTCACAGCTCTCCATGGTGTTTTGGTGGTGGTGTAGAAATATGAAATAGAATCATGTGCAGCTTGGTGCAGCAGTACAGTGGTATATTCTACTGCTTAACTGTCTATTTGTCATGGTACTCCTGGTCACGGGAATGGCTTTCAAGAATGATTAATCATGTCAGATTTTGCACACATGGCACCTTCTGCTATCTGGATTCCAGTGCTGCTTTATAGTTTTGTTACAGGTGGAATTATTCACATAATGTCCACGAAGACTTGGATATTTAATTTTAAGTTTTAAATTCTCACATGTGTTCTTTCTATTCAGTTCACCAAACTGAAAGCCAAAGTATTTTTTAATGTTTCATCTTCCTAAAAATTACTTTCTCAAGTTAATTCATCGACAGTTGGTTTATCTCACGGATGCCCTTCTAATTGTTCACACCTATTATCTTTATTTTAATTTAATCCTACAGTTTTTGCTACCACTTAAATTTCCAGATGTTGGGATTTTCTTACTTTTGTTTTCCTGTCTCATAAACATCTGTTTCAGTAATAAAGATTTTATTTTATTTTTCTTTTGTGCAGCTTTGAATTGCTGTAAATAGATGTCTGCTTCAGATCTTCTATTCCCAACACCTCTTACTGCACTTTGTTCTTTATGCCTCAATCCTCCCTTTGCATATAAATTAAACAAATATTCCTTATGTTGCTAGCAAAGATACCACAGCCTATAAAATGTGTATGTGTAGATTACGTTTTTATGTTTTTACATAATAAAGCTCAGGTAATTTATTCTTACATGCACAAAATTACAAGCAGGTCCTTTCTAGCTAAAGAATAGTGTTTTCAGAAGGTGAAAATACAGCGTTTTTCTTATGACTGACTGGGACATAAGATGAGGTCTGCAGCTTGTGTTCCAAAGAGCAATGCTGCTCATTTATGCCACTTAATTAGTGCAAAGAGTCTGTAAGCTGCAGTCTTTGGGCAGTGGAGGATTCTCTTAGTTATGGTCAACACATCACACCATCCCAGAGAACCCGTGCTTCTCCAGGTGCTCATAGCCCATGCTGTTAGATAGGGTTAGCAATGTCATAAAGGAGATGTGGAAGAAGGCATACTGAAGGACATACCTTGGTGTTAGGTGTCTGTGGCAGGTGTCCTGCTTTTCTGCATGAGAATGGTAGGTACCTTTAGGTACTGTAGCTTCTTGGCAGCTTGCTTTGGCAGGATATTCAGGTGTGTGGTATGTGAAGCAGCCTTAGAGGCTATTGTGTGCAGCTGAAGTGATGCACCTGGTAGTGGGTTCTGGAGTGAAGGATGATTTCTTTCAAGGATGTTCCCCTATCAGTTGAGGATCCAGTCCATAGTCATTTGCAAACAAACCTGTTAGTTTTACAGCTGCTAATTCTATTCCTCATAGCCAAGTTTATAAGCTGTGTTTGAAGTGTGTTGTATATATACATCTGTTTGTGTCTTCAGGGAGAGCTATTAATATTCTTTGTGCTTTATATTCAGTTTTCCCATATATATTTCTTGCACACAAACCAGTGACTGCTATGATAGACCACAATGAAGTGCAAATAAGAACAGAAACTACCAGCAACACCAAAGAGTTGGATATTTTTATTAATAGGATATGCATATATCCATGAAAGACTACATGCACATTTCACTTGTTTTGAGCCCCTGTAGACCTAAATTTTTCCTGAGGTGAAAGATATTTTTAGTGTATTGAAATGCGACATTTCTAAGCTCTGTAGAAAATGATGACTGGTGGGTTAGAAGGTGAAGCAATTATTTGTGAATGTTACTGCAGGCATATTAGTTTCCTTTCACATACTAAAAAAATAAAGTGATACCTTGTGAGGTTTAGAATTCATTTCTAAGGGCATGTGTTAGGATCTAAGAATGTTAAAAATTGCTCTTTAAGTCTAGACACTAAGAATAAGAGCTCTGGACTATCTAGGGTACCCAAATAGCTTACTTTCCCCTCCTGTTTGCCTGTCTGTGCTGTTAACAGGTGGCACTCCATGATAAAGAAGACAAAAAAGGTGTGCAACCGTTACATACAAAAAACCTCTGAAGCCTCCACCTGGCCGTTACACATGAGAGAGTTCCATTTTCTTTGTGTGGTGCTCATATTAATGTTTTACAGCAAATCATACATATTTTCAATGTTTGTATTTCAATGTATGTATGTATTTCAACTTTGAAGGCATGTATTTACCGTGGTTCGCATTGCATCTGCAGAGGCTAGGCCCTATGCTATATTTCATCAATAGTTTACCATAATAACTCAATTCTCTTTTTTTTTTAATCACAGAATCATAGAATGGTTTGGGTTGAAAGGTACCTTAAAGATCATCTAGTTCCAGCCCCCCTGCCATGGGCAGGCACACCTTCCACTAGACCAGGTTCCTCAAAACCCTGTCCAACCTGGCCTTGAACACTGCCAGGGAAGGGGTGTCCATGTCTCTGGGCAACCTGTTCCAGTGCCTCACCACCCTCACAGTAAAGAATTTCTCCCTTAAAGCACAAACCATCCATCTGTCCCTCTGATTTGGTATTAGATTATTGTCCCTCCATGTTAGACAAGTTAGATACAAATTCAGGGTAGTATTTATCTAAGTGTGTATGTGTGAGTGGGTGGGACACTAGTCAAGCCATTATTTCTTGAGTAGCGACACAGCACATTCCTAGGTGCAAGGTGTGTGCTGTTTTTGTGGGAAGATAGGAAAAATGAGAGATAAGGTCTGTGGAGTTCTGCAAAACAGTCCTTGAGAGAAGAGGAAAAGCAGGAGATACATCTGCATAATTGTGTCAAATATTTCTTGAGGAAAGTGGAAGAGCAGAACAGTGTGGCCTCCACCTTGCTTTGCATTCCTCCTTGGTGCCATGGCAACACAAATCACTGGATCTCCATTCTGCCCTGTGTTTATTCTGGGCACCGTGTGTTAAGGAAATGCGTGGTTTGCATTTTTTTCACTGTTTTGGTTTTTTCCACACTTCCAACAGTAGTGGAAGGCCATTATAAGGTCTCCCTGGAGCCTTCTCTTCTCCAGGCTGAACAACCTCAACTCTCTCAGCCTGTCCTCACAGGGGAGGTGCTCCAGCCCCCTGGTTGTATTTGTGGCCTCCTCTAGACCTGCTCCAACAAGTCCATGTCCTTCTTATGTTGGGGGACCCAGAGCTGGACACAGCACTCCAGGTGGGGTCTCACAAGAGTAGAGGGGCAGAATTACCTCCCTCAACCTGCTGGTTACCCTTCTTTTGATGCAGCTCAGGGAGGATATGGTTGACTTTCTGGGCTGTGAGTGCACACTGGCTCATAGTCAGTTTTCCACCCACTACTACCCCCACTTGACCTTGTTGAATTTCATTATATTTGCATAGGCCCCCATCTCAAGCCTGTCAGTGTCCCTCTGGATGGCATCCCTTCCCTCCAGTGGGTTGATGGCACCATGCAGCTGGATGTTGTTGCCAAACTTGCTGAGGGTGTGCTCAGTCCACTGTTCATGTCACCAACAAAGATGTTAAACAGTACTGGTCCCAATACTGACCTCTGAGGAACACCTCTTGCCACTGCTCTCCATTTGGACAAGTCATTGACTGCAACTCTGATTCCTTGTCCAATTCCTTATCCACTGAGTGGACCATCCATCAAATCCATGTGTCTCCAATTTAGAGATAAGGATGTCACGCGGGATGATGTCAAATGTTTTGCACAAGTGCAGGCAGATGACATCAGTTGCTCAACCCTTATCCACCAATGCTGTAACCCCTATTGTAGAAGGCCACCAGATTACTCAGGCATGATTTACCCTTAGTGAAGCTATGTTGGCTGTCACCAATCACCTCCTTATTTTCCATGTGCCCTAGCATAGTTTCCAGGAGGATCTGCTCCATGATCTTGCTGGGCAGAGGTCAGACTGCCTGGCCTGTAATTCCCTGGATCTTCCTCTTTTCCAGTCAGTGGGAACTTCACCAGACTGCCATGACTTCTCAAGTATGGTGGGTAGTAGCTTAGCCACTTCATCTGCCAGCTCCCTTAGGACCCACAGATGTATATTGTCAGGTACCATGGACTTGTGCATCTTCAGGTTCCTTAGATAGTCTTGAACCTGATCTTCTGCTACAGGCACTGGTTTTACATTCTCCCAGCCCTCACCTTTGCCTTTTGTGTCTTGGACAGTGTGGCTGGAGCACTTGCCGGTAAAGACTGTGGCAAAAAAGTTGTTGAGTTCCTCAGACTTCTCCATATCCTGGGTAACCAGGTCTCCTATTTCCTTCTGCAGAGGGCCCACATTTTCCTAGTCTGTCTTTTACCACTGACATACCTACAGAAGCTTTTCTTGTTGCCCTTGATGTCCCAGTCCAGATTTAATTCTGTCAGTTTTGAGGAACTAAATAGCTTAATTGTAGTTTAAAGATAAACCAGGAGGTAGTTCAAAAGCCAATTAATTTTCCTTCATTTCAGTGTGCTTGGTCTTTGAACCTAATAGAAAGCAAAAAGGTGATCCTACTAAGTAAGAAAAAGAAAAATGTTCTGATTTAAAGAGCACATTAGGAGACACCGTAGTTGTAATGTGTGTGAGGAGTAGTAGTTATGAGGGGACATAATGACTGAATTGAACTTTTCATTATGGCAGAGGTTCATTCTCATGGTTTTCTACTAACAGCTTATGTATCTCTCCTGAGTGTGTAATCGGAGTAGAGGCCTGGTCTTGCTGGGAGATTTTAGGTTCTTAAATAGAGCCTTTGGGGGCTGCTGCCTCTTCACCCTTTCCTCAGAGACACTGTGTCCCTCCAATAGCCACCCTGGGCAGAGACATGCCCCTCTGTCAGATTGTTCCTACCTCTGACTAGCCAGTTTCTTTGCTGGCCAAGCCTTTGCAAGCTAACAGAGGAAATTTCCTTCAGTGCCCTGGCCCTCTAAGTTCACTTCCCAGTCTCCCCAGGTCAGTTCCAGAAGGGTCTGCCACAGGGGGTAAGTGTTTGGTGCTAGGACAGCCAGTGCTGCCCTGTCCAGCCGCAGCCGGAGCACTTCAGGAGGGAGCTGGCTGCCCACAAGCGGCACCGCCATCTCCCCGCCTGACAGGTTCCTGTGAGAGCTTTCTCAGAGCCAGGGCAGGTTACGTGCAATGCCTGTTTCACATATGCTTTATGTTGTGTTGTCTACTGAACCATTCAGACAACTTGATTTAATTGCCTGGACACTAAAATCCTACTTTTAAAAAGGCAGAAAGCAGAATATTTTTTTGATTATTTTTTTCCCTAAGGGGAAGAACATAGTGAAAAAAGGAAAATAATCCTTGTACATGCATTTTGGATATTGTCTGTGTGCATGTTTGCTTGTTTCTAAGTAATGCTTGTGTCTCCAAAACCCTGAACCAGTTTACCCAGGGATTCCTTACTCCTGACGGGTTTGCTGACCAGGACATCCCACTGGCTGACTGACACTCTGCAAACACCTTGCGAGCTTGCCCACCACCTGGATTTCCCTGCTTTAAATTATGAACTAGATTTGGTTACCAAGGCAACTCTGTTCACTGACCTATGATATTCTCTTGAAAACACTTTTTAAATTAAATTTACTGACACCTGGACACAGTTAAGCCTTTACTCTGTGGAGATTAGATGCACATCTAGTATCAACAAAGATGGTATCATTTATGTACACAGAAGTTGAATTAGTCTTTTCTTATTTTTTCTTTCCTTTTTATTTTCTGCCTCCCATGTACTGAAATTCTTATATCTTCTCCCTCCCTATGTCATCCCTCACTGCCAAAATATAAATATAAAATGCTTAAATCCTTTCTTACACATAGGCTGCTTTGCTGGATGCCTGCAAAATACCATTTCTGCCTCTGCTTGCATTTTTAGCAGTCTCAAGGATTGAGATACTTCTGTAAAATACGAGACAAAACCAATCTGAAGCTGCACAGAGAGTATAATTTGGAACAAAACTGCACAAAACTTAGTATACAGAAACTGTAAAAAAACAGATCCAGTGACTGTGCACCTCAATTTTATAAACAGACTTAAAAATGGTTCAGATCCTGTGTGCCATTTTCTGTGTTGCAGCAAACTCACGAACTCGGAGATTAGTTTAAAAAAGGAAAAAGTTTAGTGAATCAAAATAACAGAGGTGAAAACTGAAAGTACTGATATTGTCACAGTTGCTGTGTTTATGTACAAGTCTAGTTGTCTTGTAGTCTCGTCAAGAATACCCTGCTCAGCCATCAGCTTTCCCAGAACAGAAATCCATAACCATCTCCCCTAGGATTTGAAATTTTGTCTGCAGCTTCCTTCAGTATGGTATGAGCAGTCATACAATACTGTGTATTCCAAATTAATTATTTCAGATAAGTTTTATCTTAAAATACTGAATTCATCAACACCAGCCTGTACCTCCACTTTCCACTGAGTTTCTTCATGCTCATTCCTGTGTTCTCTATACTGTGCCAGAATACCTCCAGCTACTTCTTCCTATCTCTACTCTGACTGTTCTCACTCATCCCTGTTCCTCAGCATATGGAGCCATACGCTTGTTTTTAATTCAGTGTGGAAAATTGTATTGTTCAAGATGTGGCATCTTGCGCAGGAATCTGTCCTCCTTCCCCTCTGCCCTTTTTAAAGGCAGCTGTGGAGAAGCTCCTTTTTCAATCCCTTTGGCCAGCTTCTGACTGTTACCCTGTGTGTATAACACACATACAGTTACAGTACTTCTTGGATACTCCACAGTGCCATAAAATGTATGACAATTTAAGAATCTTCTAAATTTCTCTGATTCTGTAGCTTTCCTATACACAAGTTTCCTAAAATTAAACAATTCATTGACTTTCAGTCCCATGTGGCCTTTCAACTCCCTCGCTCTCTGTGTGAGTTAAGTGCTACTTAAGAAAGGGTTCATCTGTGCTGAAAGCAGATATCAGTCCATACACACTGCTGCTCTGTGCACTGAGGCCAGGCTGTGGTGAAGGCAGCCCAGTTGAAGCAGAAATATGAAGCTGTGGACATTTGTTTAACTAATGATATATCTGGGTTCCGTGAAACCAGATTCAGCCTTGCAGCTGCTGAATGTGTGTTGAAACTTTATTTACTGATACTCTTTCATTACCTTCAGTCAGGAATTAGTTGCCCCTTAGCTGGTAGAAGAGTGAATAGCGTACAGGATGAAAAACGGCATTGGTTAATGGGTCCTGTGAACAGGTCTTGCTGTGTTTCAGAAATTTGCACATTTTTCTGCTTTTTTTGTAGCCGTTTTGTTTCCTATGTCAAATGTGACTGACATTGAACATTATTCTTTGCTTTCAGTTGATTTGGCCTAAAAGACTTGCATGACAATTGTGCTTTCTCTTTTATCCTTTTTTTTTTTCCTTTTTTGAAATTATTTATCATATATCTTGCTTATTACCACTCCTGGGAAATGCTTTTTTAGGGCAGGTTGAGTTGATGTCCCCAAAGACCAGAAAATCATCCATGTTGAGCTAGAACATTCCACTGCTTTCCTTCAGTATGATTGTTTTGTTGGAAACTAGGAAAGAAAACAATATAAAGATTTGCTTTTGTAAGCCTCAGACATGCAAACATTTGTGTGTTTGCTTTACCTTAAGCCTGTGGGCAGTGTTTGAGATTCTAACTTAATATATACTTCATAGTAAACGATAATTCATAAAACTCTGGTTTATGTGATAGAATAGCTCCTGCAATTTGTTTGACCTAATTCTAGGTTGAACTCACCATTACGTGTAAGTAGTTAAACAGAGGAGAGTTGTTATATGTAAGATTTAATTTTATAGGAATTCAAAATTGTTATGTGATCCTCATATGCAATGTAGATGTTTTGTGGTTAGAGAGTGTCTACAGGGCTTCCTCATAGCATGCATTCTTTTGATTATTAATGTCTTTAGAAGTAGGTAGGAAGAATTGCTTCCCATGGCGTCAAATACATTCCTTCCCGAAGAAAGGTGGATACCAGGGGGAGCTGTTTGGAGGGTGAAGGTGACTGTGCAGGTGCTTTAGTTGAGGAAGAGCAAACAGTTCTGTTTGAAGCTAACAGAATATTTGCCAGTGTAGCTGTTCAACATTTGGAACAACTGGAGCAAAGAGGTGTGTGTTGTGAATAAAATCCAAAGTCAAAGTACGTATTTAGAGAAAGGAGAAGTGCAATCACACTAATCTCTTTTGATAGTTCCTACTAACTGGCAAATGCTAAAGGCAACAGAGGCTTCCAGGGTGGCATCTTTAGAATGAAAATCGTTCTTTTGCTTCAATGCGGGATCTGTACGTTGTCATGAAACAAATAGGAAAAAGAAATGAAAACTTCAGGTTCATCTTAGAAATGTATTATACAAGGGATTGCTTCCCTCAAAATTTTAATTTCAGTTACAAAATAGGTGTTTCTGTAAATTTCGCAGGGTCCTGGAGCACTTGAGTAGTGCTTGTGTAATTAGACACAATATATTATTCCAGCGATGTTGTCTTCCTCTGGAAGACTTCCACTCAGGATCTTTTGTATAAGTATTAGGTGAAAATATCCTGAATTCTAATTTGGAATCAAATTATTATTACTGGTATTAGCTTTTTGTATCTATGCTTGCCCATGTTGACTTAAGCTCTTCTGAGATGAGATAACTAGGCTGTGTGTATGTTGCCTTTGCTCCGTACAGTATTCAGGAGCACTATATGTGGGATACCTTCCCATCAGACTTCTCTGGATACTGACAATTTCCAAACTGTACCAGTTCACAGCAGCATGGTTAGTGTAATAGCATATTCTTTGGTGTCACAGATAGAGGGATTTTCTTTAACAGCAATTGTATTTCTACATCATAATACAAGATGGAATCTTTTTTATGCAGTAGGGGCTGCACCTAGTGACAATTAAGACAGATACTGATGCCATCTTGGCAATGCTGTTCCAAATGTCTCTTTCTAGATAAGTGTCCTTAAGGTCTAGGCCCAGTGAATGGAAGAGGGAAAGAGAATATGGACGGAAAGACCAAATATATGGGAGCCCCAGATAAATACAACTTAAAATGTAAAAGCTTTCCAATTTCTTTTCAGATTGTGAATGTGTCACGGTTAGTTGGTATTGATAACCCGGTGGAGCTGATCTATTTTGTGGAGGACCAAGGTGGAGAGAGACTCAGTGCTCTGAAGTGCTCAGACCTGATGAACAGAGTTGATATCCAACAAGCTGCAATCATCCTTGGATACCGCATTGAAGGCACCGTTGCACAGCGTAAGCCCTGTCAAATCCACACTGATGCCAGCAAAGGGGAATGGGAAGGGTGACGTTAGCTTTGGAGATTATGGTACTGCACAGCACCCACTGTTGCAATGTTTTGTTCTTGGGATGCTGCCGTTTTGACATTTCTGAGGAGATAAATTTTAGCAGTCTTGCAGTGGGCTATGTGGTGATGGTTTTGCTTCTTGAAGACTCTGCTGAGGTTGGAATTGCAACAGGGTCCTTAAGTGCAATCCTCACTGCATTCACTTTAGTGCTTGTGCTAGAAGAATACTGTGCTAACTAGATACCTTCTTGCTATTTTCATCTCTTTCTGCTAGTCCGATATTTCTTTACAGCTTATCTTGCCCAGGAGCTTGTACAGAACCCATGATTGTGGGATGGGAGGACATCAGTGTGAAATGGGTGTTTCCTTTAGTTTGTCTGGATTATAATTTCTGTGAGTGAAAGATGTAGGCTAATGCTAGTTGGGGCATTTTGAAGGGTATAAGCAAAATTAAATAGTTATTTCCTCCACTGAATATGACTGACCTTATTTTATGTGTTTGTCTACCAGTAATATATAACAAACATGATCTTTTAATAATATACAAGCAGTGTGATCTTTTACTAGATACACATCAGAATAAGTATGACAGGTCATATAATGAATGTACTCAGGGAGCATGATATAGAAATAATTTGTAGTAAGAACCAAGACAGAAGACCTACTCAAAATTCCATGTTATGATTAGGAAAGAAACTTGCAAGTATTTTAAAACAGTAACAGACATGTATATGACCTGCAAAATACCTCATTGATATGAATGCTTAATTACCTTTTCTGTTTTCTGTGTAATATGGAGGCATGAATTACATTGTACCACAGGGTATTTTGCCAATAAAACAGGAGTGTGTCTGTTTTTTAAATTCTCTGCAGAAAGAAAGAAAATAGTAATAATTGCACCATCTGGATGTGTTTCTAAATTTTGTCCCTCATGGGTTAAAGATAGGTCAGTAGCTCATGTACATCTGCTTAGTATCTGTTAACGGACTGTAATATTGGTTAGACAGAAATGCAGAAAGTTGCAAGAATAAATTTCCTTTACAAAAATGTAAGTGTCGAGCAAACTTCATGAAGTGTTTATAGCATATTCTGCATGTTGAAACTTGTTATCTTTGACACGTCATTAGCAAGTTTCTTTAAGAAGTATAGAATCATAGAAATTTTTAAAATGTTTCTTCTTACTGGAAGAAACTAGATAAAAACCCGTTATTTTTATAGCAAAATGTAATGTCATAAATGAGCTGTGAGATGTATAAAATACAAGAATTACATTCCTTTAATCTCTAGGTTCATCATTAGCATGGCTGTTAATAAAATGATATATAAATATAAGATTGCATACAAATATTTTTTTTTAACTTGAAACATCATTTGAAGAAAGTACATCAGTTTGACTAGAAATTTATTACTGCTGTGGTTTTTAGTCCCACATGTAACCACTATGCAAAATAGAGCAAACAAAAGTTTTGTTGATTCTTCCCCTTTACTTTTTACAAGCATGACTGGCTTGATTACACATCCCAGTAGTTTTGTCTTCTGTTTGGGGCTAAGGGATCTCACCCACTGACAGTGAAACAGAGAACAGAAAAAAAGTAATAAAAAGTGTGGAACTATACACCTTGGGGAGGAGGGTCACAGTCAAATTGACTGTGATTATTGATGGGGAAGGTAACAAAATATATAATGTATACTTAAAGAGAAGAGGCAGCTGATAATACTGCTTAAAGCAGGAAACAGGCAATAATGTTGAAAAGTTGGTAAGTCATTTTTCTGAACCCATTTGACTACGTCAGCTCAGTTTTGGGTTACAGAATTATGTGGCAGAAGTGTAGTTTCATTAGTATTTTAAGCACAGGTCTTCAGAAGGTAGGCCAGAACAATCGATACCTACCCCATGTTTCCTGAGCATGACATACATTAACTTATAAGTGGTATGACATTTCCTGTGATGTGCAGCTGGTTTCTGATAAATTCCTTAACTAGCATTTGCAGGAAGATAAAAATACGTAACCTTGAACTGTCCTCAGTTTAAAATATGTAACCACATAAATATTGCTGTCTTCTTTTTAACTTCACAGCTGTGGAGAAGCTGAAGGAGTCCACCTCAGAGTCACAGAATAGCAACCTATGGATTATTGTTGGTGTGGCAGTCCCAGTTGCTGTGGTGCTCCTGATTGTTATTATTTTATACTGGAAACTTTGTCGAACAGACAAACTGGAGTTTCAGCCAGACACGATAAGCAACATTCAGCAGCGACAGAAGGTAAAAGGGGAATTTGTGCTGAGAGGAACTTGAGTATTCTAAGCATAAGCAAATGTGAGAGTCTAGGGAACACCTAGCATCCTTAAATCGCATCTGGAAGCACAGTTTCAGAGCCTTCCAGTTTAAAAGAAAAAGGAAAAGGAAAAAAGTCAAGAATGCCATAATGTTTTATTTGTTCTCCTAGGTATACTAGGATACTGCATTAGATAGATGCATCCTTCTGAAATGTGGGCACTGAGGCTGAAAGGAACCCTTTATCACTTCATTTCAAGGCTTTGGCTAGGACTGAATAAGAGGAAATGTATTGAGTGTTGAATCACTGACCTTGTTTTCTGCAGAGGGCAGAATTTTTCTTTGGAGAGCTTCTGCTAAACTATTTTGACAGCTAAACCGCACCATTTGTTATACCTCATGCTGGAACTAGAATTTGGTAGAGCCTATTATTGGTGCTCTGCATTCTGCTGGGGCCATTGTGTCGCCATTGTGAAAGCCTGTTGCAGGACTAGAACTTCAGTTAGTGGATCTGCATGAGACTGCATGGATGAGTGTGCTGGCCAGAGTGTTGGAGGACTGGGTTAGGATGGTGAGAAATTCAGTAGTTTGTCATTTCCCTGCCCAAGACTATTATTTAAAAAATACATGATACAGGATTTTCACACAGGATATATTCAGTAAAAAGAATGGAAAAGTGACCAAAGGGTTACAAATCCTACTTTTCCCTTTTACAGCCGAAGAGAACGGGTCTGTGTGTCAGAGATGCTTATTACTGACTATACCTTCAGAGGTGTTATTAAAGGCAAAATAATCTGCCTGTGCTAATCCTGTGATACTGTAGTTACGTTCTTGTACTGTCACCTCTTGTTCAGTCATACAGTTTTCTCCGTAACAAGCCTTGTCTGTACACCATGCTCTCTTTCAGGATAATTAATGATGTGAAAGATGAGAGAAGCAGAAAGCGGTTGCACTTCCAAAGCAGTCAGAACAAATCAATAGTAACTTCCACTTGTCTTGCCACTGCAGTTTGAGTGTCAGAATCAAGGTCAGCAACAAGTGGTACCCTTTGATGAACTTCACCCCCCTGGTACCTTGTTTCACCTGTGCTGTCGTAGTATGTAATGCAGATTTTGATTGAAGAAGTTCCCCACAGTAGTGTCAGCTAATTTGAGAAGGGTCATACAAAAAAGGCAGGAGAGGATCATTACCCTTGGTACACTATTTCATCACATACCTTTTCAGTACTGCTCTGCTGTTGCAAGCTTTTGGAAGAAAGCAGTTGGGTTGGGTTGACTGTAATGCCAGAAACATCTTTCATAGTTCTGCTTTCTTTTGGGAAAACAGCTTAGTTGTTTTTCTGCACTGCTTCTGCAGCATTCTTCATCTTAATCATTCATGAGTTGAATCCTTGAGCTTGTTTGTATTCAGGTCTCATTTCAGTTCACCTAGGGAGCCTGTCACTTTGCCTTCTTCAGGGAAGTCACTGTAAGCAAACCAGAAAGAACCAGTAAGGCCATCTAGTACGATCCTTGCGCCCATGGATGGCTCATAGTTTAATACTAAATGAGTTAAAGCAATGAAAAGTGTCTTAAATTTTTATCACTTAGCACATCAAACAACTGGCAGAATCTACTTTGAAGACCATTTTCCTCCTTTGCCCAAGATCCAGAAGGAAAATAGTACTCTGGCTTCCTTAGTAGCAAGCTGTCTTTAGGATTTCTTCATGTCTTCAGACAGTGGCTTGGAATTACCGAGTAGGGCACTGAAGACCCCCAGACACTCACAACAGTGTACAAATGATACGGGATATTTGGTCTGGTCCTGTCCTTTAACCTGTTTATGGTTTTTCTACTTTACTCCAGCATATGCAAAGAAATGATCAAAGGAGTGAAATCATGTGGTTGGGGATTTAGGTCTATAAATAAACTCAGTTTAAAAATGGATTCTGGGTCCCCCTTTCTCACCCACAATAATTTCCATTCCCTCTTTACAGAGCTTGACTTTGGTACCAAAGGAAAGGGAAGGCCTGCACTGCATCTGTAGATGGAAGGATATTTAGGTTAAAGATCTCAGTTTTTCTTTTGGAATCAGTATTTCACTGGTAAAAACCGTAAAGATACATTTATAGTGCTAGCTCTTCTCACTTCCATTAATCTTTTAAAAAAAAAGTTTTAATGTAAATATAGAAATGGAATATATAAATATCAAAGTATTTCATTAACATATGCATGACATATCCATATTGGAAATGGGAAACTATTCTTTTCAACCATGTGATAAGTCTACAGTGTGTTTTGCACTTGAAAATGTGTGTTGGTTAGAAGATAAGAAACTGAGACACCCTTTTCTTGTTCAGATGAAATAGGATATCATACCGCACTAGTGGATCTCAGAGGTATCACCAGTCTTTTTTCAGTGTGTTTAATTAGCCACTTTAGCATAGCAGATCAGTGGGCAGCATAATAATCTGTTAGACTTCACAGTAGCAGCTGATAGCAAATTATATCACCTGTGACTTAAAAGCCTGGAACAAGGTTGGAAGTGGGGTGAGGGGAAAGTCTGTTTGCTTCACACTACTGAGGAAAGACTTGGCCACTTAAAGGCTGCTTCCCTCAGATGTCGAGAGAGAGAGAACCTCTGTAAATGTACAGTAATGCAGATTACCTGAGTAAAACATAAATTTTGCAGGAGCTTTTTATTCTCAGTTTAGAACCTCTTTTACAAATTTTTGTTCTTTTCTTCAGAGAGATGCTTTAAAGACCCTACAAATTTTCCTGGATTTTATAGCCCCATGTGTCATTCTAGTACCATGTTTTCTTCTGCCCTTCCTTTCACTTAATCAATTAATTCTGTTTTTAAACTCCTGCTATTTCCTGAAATATTTTGGTATGCACTCAGACAATATAATTATTTAAATTTTAATTTTAATCTTCTATATGTAAAGGTTCACTTTAGAGAGTAGGTATAATTTCTATGTTCCTGTGGGCACCATTAAAAGTCATAAGCTGCATACCCTCACAGTCTGTCTTCTGGTGAAGGAAACCAGTACTGTTATCTGTTGGTAATAATACCCTACATGCCTTTTGAGTGTGCCCTGAGGGTATGGCTTCCCGGGTACACCTCAGTGCGGTAAAGATCACCAGGTAGTTGCGTTACACAACGATTCAGTTATACTGGCCAGCATATCATGCTAGCACAGCTAACCTGCTTTGGTCCCTCTGTGGACACCCCTTTAGAATATTTGGGACACGGCCCCTCAGTTGTGTGGCCCCTCAGTCAATAACAGCATATTTCCCACTTCAGCAGGCATAGCTATGTTAAAAAATATTCAGATCCTGCCATAACAAACCCACAGAAGTACCCAAGATTGCATCTATGCTGTAGCAGCCCTGAAACCGGGCCTGGGTCCACATTTGCTGTTTAACCCCACCTTCAAGGCCAGGTCACTCTCAGAGTTAATACAGATAATAGCAAAGATAATGTTTCTTCTGAGATGATGACATGGGCAGGGTAAATGGTGTTCAACGAAGGCCTGTTCTGCAGATTGGATGTACCATGCCACTCTGCCAGTTTCTGTTCTTTCCATCTGGCCACCTGGTTTCATCAGAGGGTCAGTGTCTTGCAGAGAGGATGGCATAAGGGTCCTTAAGAGACTCATAATGTTATCTTCTGCAAAGATTAGAGAGGGTCTGAACTCTAACCATACGAAGGGATGTTTTACTTCTGGAGAATCTCAGAATCCTGCTACTTGAGTGAATATAAACATAAATGCACAGAAAGGAAAACTTTTGAGGGAACTGATGCTAGCAAAACCAGCTTTGAAGTTAAAGTAATTTGGAAAAAAATACATCATGAAGAGACTGATTAGCTAATCTATCCGTCTTCCTGAAAGCAGGATTAATACCTGAAAAATATTAGGTTACCTTTTTTATTCTGGAGATTAGATGGGAAAGCATGCTTAGATGAAAGTTATTTGGACCCTTTTTAAACTGGGAGTTAAGGAAGCAGGTCAGGGCAGTGAATTTCTGTGCAAGATTCGTTGGTCTGTGCAAGGATAATTCTTTTCAAGAGATGGAACTAAGATATTTAAAGGGCACATCAAGTATTCATGACTTTTTCTGTAAGCCATAGCATCCTACTGGAAACTCACCTTGATGTGATCTGGGTTGTTGCACTGGATAAAGATGGCCTTGCCTTTGGAAATAAAAAAAAATATATAAGTGGCATTTTTAAATTACAGGATTTTCTCTCTTGCCATTTCCTATATCTACAACAACATTGTCCCAACCTGAGCTTTTTTCCTTGCAAAGAAGCTGTGCCTTTTGCGGGCAATTGAATTTTTACTATGGGTTATTATTCTTCTTCATGAAAAAATGGATAAATGTCTTTAATGCCCAAACCGTCATTGTGCTCTGTACTGGACTGCTGATAGTTTTGTGCGTAAGCATAATCAGCTCCTTTTCCCCAGAGAGAAGAAAAAACCCCCAATGATTCTACATATTATCTTTAATGGAAGTGGAGTTGGCGGTATTGTTTCTTTCTCTGTGGTCATACAAAAATTAAAATGAAACCTGGTTCACTAGAGATTTTGCTTTCCCTGCTGTATACAAGTGTTTAGAGAAAAAAGTCAAATCCCTTGGTAGGATTTTTGAGAGGTATTTTCAGCTGTACAGTTATTCAGGGAAAGGCTCACTGCCCTGATGACAAGAATCGAACACCTGTGGACAAGCTCACTGACAGTTTATTTAGGTAGTAAATGCTGGGTATGCCGAAGTCGTTGTCTTTGCAGGGCTAACTTTGAGTGGCTTACTTAGTTCCTAGTTTTTCCAGGGGCACATCCTAAAACCCTAGTGGGGGAAAAAGCCTACTTCTCCAGCCAGAATTCCCTCTTATCTGGAGCCCTCTGCATGCCACTATGGTTCTTGAAGGCTGAACATGTCTCTCAGGCTCAGTGTCCCTTCTGTGTGTTTATGTGTGGGAGAGGTGGGGTGGGTCGGTCACTGCAGAGCCCCCGACAGAGCAATACAGTACTGCACCTCCTTCTTGAGCGGTAGCACAGATAGTACCAGAGCTGGAGGGCTGCCAGTTTGCATCGTGTGCCAGCAAACCTCAGCTAATGTGTAGTCACCTGAGGACCGTTACCAGCCCTTGCGTGTCTGCTCTAATCTGTGCTGCTTCTGACAGCCAGCTAGACCTCCATGTGTCGATCACGGTTACGGGTAATGAGTCATGTGTTCTGGGAGATGTCTGAGAGGCGCTTGTGTGGATTTTTATTTTTCTCCCCAAGCAGGGATATTTGATATCAGAATCTCATGTCAGGTATAACTTTACACTTCTGAATTGAGAATTTTGCTTATTGTGGTGTATTCAGTAGACTACCTCTTCGATGTTCCCAGGATCAAAGAACCCAGCCCTGCTGGAGGCTAAATACTAGGTTTCTGCTCCTGATAAAAAAAAAAATCGTGTGATATTTTGACACCCTGTAATGCTTTTGTTCATCTGTATAATGTCAATGCAACAGTTTCACATCGCAGAATAATTCCAGTCAAAAGAGACTCATGTTAAGAAAGGCAGCTGACACCAGTCTTAGAAAAACTACTTGAAAACTGACATGAGTTTCTGCAGAAGATTCATGTCTGTGCCTACTGTTTGCATAACAAATATCATTCATGCCTAATACAAACCTTGACTAACTATCCGAAATGTTGTCTTTTCGGAATTGGCATACAGGTTTTGCGTCGGAGTCAATAATTGTATTCTAACAAGGAACACAGTATTCAACATCTTAATTACTTCTCAACAATACATTTCTCTGATGGCAATTTCTCTGCAAGAGCTCTTTTGTAGGATCTTCTCTAATGAGGATTAACTATTCACAAATTGTAGAAATAAAATACCACACTTAGATATACTGTTTATACCAATAGATATAAAAAGTAAAATGTCTCCATCTGCTTTGTTACAGACATTTGAGTAGATGTCTTGAGGTCAGACGAAAAGGCCAGCCTGGCTCAGGTGCCAAAAGCAAAAACCTGTAGAAGGAGAGAAGAACAGGGCAAGTACATGTGATGCTTTGCCTTGAGTAACTCTTCAGGGACTTTCTCTAGAAGTGATGATATTTAGCAACCCTCAACAGATTTCTCTTCCATGAACTTGTCTGGTCCTTCTAAACCTATCTGAGCTTCTGATGGGGACTTCCACAGCATGTTATATGAAGAATCACATCATCTTGTTTCATCTTGCTTTTATCCTGCCATCTCTTTGTTTTCTGTGATGCCTTCTAGTCCTTAGAGAGGACAATGAACAGCTGATTCCTAGGCATTTGTTCCTTGACAATCATGACTTTACAGATCTCTGTCATATTCCTGTCTCCATCATATCTTTTTCCAGAGTTGTCCCAGTTTCCTTATCACTTCATTTGAACTGGCCTTTGAACCACTAGCCTTTGAAAAGGCTGAACATTTTCTATTTCTTTTCCATACTTTTTGAGAGGAGGACAGTAGAGCTGAATATGCTATTCAAAATTTAGGTGGATATATAGAGCCATGTTTATATAGGGGCTGCTCTTGAAAATGAGTTAAAAAAAAAAAATCCATTTTCAAAATACGGATAAACTTTATACCATCCTAAACATAATAGACTACAGAGATTAGATTAATACTGGGGAAATAAATTCTGTCTTTCCTAAAAAAAGATTATAGTTTGCTGTAGAATTTAGCTATTTGGGAACAAGGAAATGGGCCAACATCAACTCATTGTTGCCTCAATTTTTAATGTTGCTGCTCACAGGTAGCTTCATTCCAGCAAGCAGGTTTTTTCTGCAGTATATGTGAATGCACTTTCTGTGTGCATTAAACCCTTTTTAGATATATGAATATGTTTGAGTCACTGAGCCCAACAAAATACCAGCACAAAAATAAATGAAAACTGCTGACTTATGCTCTATCTTAAGTCTGTTAGCACTTTTCTTGTATATTGTGGAGAGGAAGTGTTTCTGGACTGTGTTGTATATGTGCTGGGTCCAGATGGTGAGAGCCAGGTTATGAAGGTATTCTTTTGTTTCACAAGTTGAGAAAAGATTTTCTTTAATTTATAATTTTTTTGATGTGTAGTGCTACCTCTCTTAGAGATTGCAGTTGATGTCGGAGTTGTGTATGTGGCCTTGGAGGAGTAATTATTTGACATGCTTTATGGCTAAAAGACTGATGAAAATGAGACATAACAGTGACCTATCTACCCTGTAAAGTTGGTGATCTTTTTCTAACTTACTCCTGACACTTTCATCCAACCAGTGTGCAAAGGAACCTCACCAAACTGTGATTAAGGTGGTATCCACCCTGCAGCATTTCTGCCTGAGAAGAAAGGCTGAAACTGATTCAGACACAAAATTCTGCCTGTTATAGCAGTTATCTCAGCAGCCTGTGGACATATATGTACTCAGAGTTATGGGCTTTCAACAACATGATCCCTCTTGTATTTTCTGAAATTTACTGAGCTGTCATGGTAATATTAGTGTGGCAGGAAGAAATGCACAAAGGAGAAAAAGAGGGATGATGAAAATCTGCGAGAAGAATCTGTCTTAAGAAAATATTTCAGAACAGGTGTCTAGAGAATTTCAGGTTTTATAAAGTTTTGTAAGTTTGGGGGTTTCTTTATTTGTTTTTAATCCCACTCTAGGAGAAAAACTCCTGAGGTGGTATGTTTTGTGAGATTCCTGCTTTACTTACTGTTTGTATGGTGGTGAGCAGTAAACCACAGTTTTGCCTTTTCAGAGGAGGGAAGGAGGACCAGAGGCTGTACACTAGCTTGTTCTGGTTTTCCATGCCAGCACTGGCTATACCATGTGCTACTTCTCCCTGACAGTTGTGGAAACCTGTGCAGCTATAAGTATGTTTCTTCTCCACAAAGACTTGTTTGCTGAACTGCTTTACCTATAGCTGGTAATGGTGATAGCTGACAAAAGTGCTGTTGTGATGATGAATGTGAGACGTAATTTGTATAAAGAGGTACTTGGTCTGAGATGAGAAAATGGGCAGCATTTTGTACATACAACCCCTTTTTTGGATCTCTGATCTCAAAATCCTGCTTCTTTTTGAGATGGGCCTTGCGATAGAGGATATGGGCTGTAACACCACTGTAATGGAACAATAATGACATCCCATATAAGAGGTAATATAGCGAACTGCCATTACACATACATTTATTTTTACATACATACATGGTTATCAAGTGAAGGTATTTAAATTGAAATGGAGACCTTTTTTGCTTTGGTGATTAAAAACATTTCCTAAACCAGCAGCAGTGAGGGATCCCTCAGCACATTTCTCAGTGATGCTTAGTGGTTTTTTCTGAAGTAACCGAGGAAAGAGCTTGTGCTTATCCCACAATCTGGTTGCATCATATCCCATTTCATAGGGAAATTGTGTCAATGGCACAAAAAGACCTCGAGAAATACAAATAGGTGTGTTTTCAGTATTTTGAGGAGGCTGTGGAGACAGGATATGTTTTTTTCATCAACAAATGTTTCTTGTGTCTTAACTGAGATATGCATTATTGTTATTAAATCACATGTATAATTTGGATGCATACTTCATAGACAGTCCCTGGCTATGATCCTAAAGGGGTTTATGTTGAAGGAGAGCAATGTAAACAAAAATACAGAGGGTATACTTAGGTGCATAAGGGGTAGGAATGATAGTAGAAGAATGAGCTGAATAGGAAAATAAGACTGAGAAAGGTGAACATGCCTCAGTACTTCTAAATTCTTGTTTATTGGTAGGTGTTTTAGGTATGTCGTAGAACAGTCACTGCAAACAATGTGGGTGAAGGATCCTTGTGGGAGAAAGAAGTAGGCAACATCTTGAATGCGATAGTAGAAGCACGATGAAAAAATGAGTTAAAATTAGTAAGACCATAGCAACCACACTAGCAGCTGCAAATAATTGTACTGGTGCAACATTGGACTAATGCAGTGAATTCACGCTACCTTATGCTATGGTGCCCTGAGAATACAGGGAAGGGTTTGGTGGTGTGAATCTACAATTACGGAAGGCACTTTGCCATGCTTAATAGCTTTAAGCCATCCTAAATCAGACTGACTTAAGTCTTCAACCCACATTAATTTTAAGAACACTGATTCTCATTGCCTTGTTGAGTTTAAACTAGTAGACTTGAAAATTATTTTTTCTCCTGTAAAGTTTCTTTATCCTGTCATTTTTGTAGCATTCCATGTGCTGGCATGTTAGTAGGGTTGTAAGTCTACAGGACTTCTTTACAGGGATTCCTGTCCAGTTCATAGATTTATGTTCTGACACTAAAATACTATTTTTGAAATTACGCTTAGCTCCATTGTTTCCTTAGAAATGTATTTTAACAGCCTCTGCTTAATGCATCTATCTCTAAAAGGAAGAAGGCAAGAGTGTAGTATAAAATCAGTAGAAATTTGTCTTGTTATGTAATTCTTCATATTATGTCCAAATTCAAATGCCACTTGTAGGAGCTACAGGAAGAATACTGAGGAAGTGTATTTCTTCTTTTCTGCTTTCTGCTGAAATTACTCACTGACCTGTGTGTGCAGTATTTACTTTCTTGAGAAAACAGATTGTTGACATTCTCAGTGTGTCTCTGCATCTAGCAAAACAATATATTGGCAACCATGTTATATTTCTGTGACTTGAACAGTACTGAAACTATTAGCTGCTTTCATGGAATAAGTCTTGACCAAAGTGCACAGACTTTGTAAGCTTCTGCAGAAATGATTTGATCTTTCTACAAATTGAGCTTCAAATACTTTTTCTCCCATTCAGTATGTAACAGTAGAATTAAAGCAGTGCCTTGACTTACTGATTTGAAATAATCTTCCCCTTAGATTTCAGCAGGTTCTGCATTTTTATAATACAATGTTTTACGAATATGGTAGTTCAGACACGTTCATTTTGGTGGTAAGCTTCAGAGCAGTTTATCTTTTCCCTTTCACAAATAGATAAAGATAAAACAAATGAAAACCTTCTCTAACAACTTAGATTTGAAACAAGAAATCTTTGCCAATGCTGATTTTGTGCAGTCTTAGGTAAAGGCACTTGAGGCTGATTAAGAGGGTTAGTTTCAACACCTGAACAGCTAGTGGTATCAGCACAAATGTCCTCTTAAAAAAAGCGATTTTTTTTTTTTTTCCTTGACGGTGGTTAATTTATGAGTAGATAACTGATCCACACATAGTATTCTGACTACCTGTTGTCAAATGAGTAGATGTCATCCTATCTGTTAAACTATATAACTTAATATAAAGAAAAGGAAGAGTGCACACAGAAATTCATAAGAAAACATCGGGAACCTCTTCAGTCTGGAACATCACTAATCATTCATTCCACTGACTCTCAGTGATCTGACCATCTGGTCTTGCAGAAAGCAGAGCTGCATTTCAGTGTCCTTCACTTCAGATACTTTTCACTGAAAATGCAGATTTTGGTTAATATCGGCTCTCAGTTAAAGTCATAAAATTGCCATGGTCTAAGAAGTGAGGTATCAGAAGTGTAGGTTTCTTTTTTGTTGAGAAAATGAAGTGGGTTTCTGTTGGCATTGCTTCTGCAGTAGTAATCATATTTCTATTTCTCAAATAACATTTGCTATTTTTAATAAGTTGTTTTATCAGGTTTTTTTTCATTGAAGACCATCTTTTCATATTCAGACAGGTATCATTTTATATGTATTTTCACATGGTTTTCTATCATTTTTTCATTCATACACACAAACATGCATATACACGCATACAGTCTCTTACTGTTCATACATTGTCTGGAGCTGGTAGTGCCAACTTAAGCTTTTTTAGCAGGCGTTATCTAGAAGTGTTATTATTTGGCTGTACAGAACTCTGCAAGATTTGAATCATTCAGGCCAAAGTTTTACATTCAAGTATCAGTTTCACACTGAATCCTTTTTTAAGATGATAGCAAGAACTTGTTCTTTCAAAGAACAAGGTTAAGAGAAAATAGAGTGCTCTGTCCAAATTTTACAAATCATTTTGGAGAAGCTCTGGTGCATATTCTCAGCCTTTGGGAGTGCAGCGTGGGGAAGGAAAGGAAACAGGACCAGAAGGTTGTTTTGTGTGAAGGAGATGCTCTTGCTGAATCTGCGGGGAATTGCCCATTTCTGACAAAGTTTTAAACCTTTGAGAAAATGTTTACATGTGATTGGCAAAGACTTGTTAGAGGTTTAGCAGTTAAACTCTCACAGGATTACACCAGTTCTGTGCATATAAGCTCTATAGAGCTGTCACTTAAAAGCTGAGTTACTATACACAGAGGTGGTTGTGAGGCCAGGTAAAGGAATAAGAAGCAATGAGCCTCAGGCTCTTGGAGAACTGACAGCTGGCAGGCAGAGGGAGAGAGGGGCAGGAGGGTGGGATGGAGATAATGGTTCTGCTTGACAGGGAAGAGTAAGACCAGATGAGGAGTTTACCTGGCTGCAGCTTTAGGAAAATAAAGCCACAGGTTCTGTGGTGCCTGGGATGAGTGCTTCCTGAAGCCTGGAATGGTGGTACCTGAGACTTGCCAGTCCTTTGTTGCCAGCAAGCATCCATGAAATCCACTGGCAGTCTCAGCCACTCTAGCTGCAGATGTATGTAGAAGAATACATCCTTTCTCTTCTTATATCCCCTTCTTCTTTCATTATGTGTTTGCCAGCTTCTGCACAAAATGAGATGGGTGTCCTGATTCTACAGTTAACATTCTTATATTCTACCCAGCTTCAACTAATTCCAGAAGGCCCAGCCTATGCCAAGGATCCAGCAGGGTGGGAGAGAGCAAGAGGGTTCCTGTGGAAGAACTGAACTTATGATTTTGTAACTCAAGACTATTGCAATTCCTATGCATGAGAGGATCTGGCTGTGATTGTTCAGACAATCTTAAATGTGCCATTTCTTTTAGTGTGAGTGCTTGTCTTTGTGATACTAAGCCTTCTAATTCAGCTTCAGTGGTCTGTCTGCAGATAAACATTTGTGTGTACAGATGCTGTCATGTATGTACATGTACACATAAATATATCTGTTTCCTTAACTGCTTAGATGAAAGGTTATATGAGACTGCAGCTAGGAATAAGACTATCCAAAGTTGAAAGATTAAAAAAATAATATTTTTGCTTGTTGCTTTACTCCCCAGAGGGTTTACAAACCCAGTATGCTAGAGTTAACTCTAAGGTATATTGAAATGCATGCTTCAGACATGCAGCTATCTTAATAAAGCCATCCTAGTCCTTCCAATATAACTAGAATGCTTGTGTCTTCAGTTGTCCTTGCCTACCCCACCCATCACACTATTCAAAAAGCAGTTAGTAACTTTGCAGTTCAAGTCAAAGGTGCTTAGAAAAGGATAGAGCACCACCAAATTTTTTTTTGAAAGAACTGTGCCCAGCACGTGATGAAGACTCTCATCATCTTTGGAGCAAAGGGGACTGGAGGCAATGGAGGGGAATGTAGTGAAATAGAGGAAGTGATCATCAGGGATCAGCAGTGGGGCTGTAGGAGCATGAGGGTAGAGTATGAAAGGGTTAGAAGATGGGAAACCACTGAAGGGGTTCAAAGGAAGAGTGTGTCACACAGGAACATCTTCAAACAGAACAGACATCATGTCAAACAGATCAGAGGTGGAGGTGGGGTAACTAAGAGGAGTTTCAGTAATCAGAGTGTTTCAAGCTGGCATGGTAATTCTGACAGCAGAAGTGAAAAGTTCCTCAGAAGTACTGGGTGGGGAGAGAAGACATGGAGTTTTGGGGTGGGTTTTTTTTAAGCGAGCAAGATCTTGAAGACAGTGTTTCAACTCAGAAGGGGGGAAGTTTCAGAAAGGGTTCACTAGGTGGCTACAACTCAAAAAACGGAGAAACAGTTATACTTCACCTGGGCTAGCTCAATGGTGCCTTTTAGAATCAGTGGTTGCAGTCATTTACATAAATTAATTATTGAATCACCCATAATGCTGAATTGAAGGGACTTTTGAAAATTCCAAGAAAAATTGAGTACAGTAGAAGACAACAGATCTGTTCAGATAATAAGCTTACTCATTTTGTGAGAAATGAACGCCAAAACCTCTACCATTCAGATGTTGGATTTTACAGGTGAGCTTTTATTGCCATCTACTGGTTTAAATAGGCAGTTTGCTCTACTACAACATCCTCTCTAAGAACCATTTGGAAAATGTTTGCTTACTTAGAAAATATTTTGAAGAGATTGTTTCAGAATATTCCTTAGGCAAGCTTATCTTTGGCATGATATCAGACAAGTCTGTTTGTAGTTAGCTATGTTGGCATGCCAAACTTTATGAAAGGGGGTTCATTTAAGCATCTGGAACCTGACGCACCCATAAACGCACTCCAACACATGCTTCACTTTGCAGGAAATCAGCTCTAGGAACACACAGAGGGTTTTGTACGTGTGCTGTGCAGTGGGTATGTGTGCATGCACTTTGAAAACTGGAGTTGTCAACATTTTTTACTATTTTCAGCTTCCAAACTACTTATAATTGAGCAGGACTTGAAGAAAAACTTTCTCTTAATTAGTTCTTCAGAATTTCTAATTACTCCAAAGCCCAAAAAAATCAGCAGGAGAGCTTGAAACTTAGAGGCTTGATTAAATTAGGTCTGAATCAAGTCATTGACAAGGTGAGATTAGCTTTTTTTATAAATACAGCTATGAAAATGAAAGGCCCAGTTCTGTGTCTTTCTCAAGCAAGACACCCATTGAATCCATAATCCCTTAATAGGATCTCAAGGATAAGTATCTAATTTCTCTGAATTCCAAAGCCTTTTATATAATTTTCTATTCAGTATGAAATTCCTAAGAGTCAGATTTTCAGGTCTTTTACGGAGCCATCCATGCTGGCTGAAAAGTCAATGCCAGGCTGCCACATAACTCAGATCTGAAGAATGTTTATCTTTCATCAGATGAACTAGGTGTTTGTGCAAGCACTCCCAGACTCCTGCAGATTTGGGGAGCTCAAAATGAAGATCATTCAAATTATTTAAATTCACTCATTTTGACGGAAAGAAACAGAAAGATGATCTGGCAGTGGTAACGATTTCAGTCAGTACACAGGTGTCTACAACCTTGCACCCGCAAGTACACAAAAAGCTCTTCACACAGTGATTAAATTAGAAGAAATAGCTGGAGAGAGTGTGGCAGCAACAAAAGGCTATTTTTTAAACTAGATTTGCTAATTTTGAGTTTTAAACTATGTATCATATACCAAAGTAAGATGACAGAATCATGGGGGGGTTATTTTTCTTTTCCCTGCAGCTCACATGTTCATTCCTGAGACTAACATAGCCTGACCATCCTCCTAGTGACCATTGTTTGCAGATCTTAACCGAAGCCTTTGTATTCATTGTCACTCATGGTTCCTTTTTTTTGTCTTTGTGCTCTCACAGCTACAAGCCCCCAGTGTGAAAGGCTTTGATTTTGCGAAGCAGCATCTGGGCCAGCACAATAAAGATGATGTTCTGATTATCCATGAGCCAGCTCCTTTACCGGGACCTATTAAGGATACTACCCCATCTGAAAATGGAGATGTACCCAGCCCCAAATCCAAGACTTCCTCAAAGCCTTCAAAGACTGTTCGACACAGAGGGAGGTTAGTTCACAGAGATAAACCAAATTGTATTAGATGATAGTTTATTAATGACTGGTGATTGCTGCATTTTTAGTGTAATTACAGTGGAAAGAACTTCTCCAGAGCTCTGGGACTTGTGTTTTCTAGTGGGCCGTCAGAGTTACACCTCGCTACTGACACTTCGCTACTCATTAGTACAAGGTTTTGAGAGTTCAGTATCCATTTTTCTCTTAAAGGCAATATGCCCAATTAAGAAGGGTATTTAAGACATCACTGGGTTGGCTGGAGCTAACAAGTCACTGCTTGTTTAGTGGAAACACCAAGTGTATGTTTTTTGATGCCTTCTATTTGTAGTGATCTCCAGCTACTAAGGCAATGGGTGGTTAAAAACAAAACCCATTGATGAACAGCAGTGTGTTTCAATAATAGGGATCAATACATATATGGTAAGTTGGAATTTCCAGAAATAAGCAGTATCTCCAAATTTTGAGAAGATGCATGGGTGTTTTTATTTGTGATTATCTGGTTGCTCTCATAGCAAACCAGTTTTGCCCAGGAAAAAGAGTGATAATTTACAGCTGTGCAAGTGGAGACGTGTCTGTCAACCTTCAGCAGTAATTTCTTAACCTTTTCCAATAATCAAATTATATGAATGCCAGAAAGGATTGTGTTTGTAGGATAGGTGCTGTAATGGAGCTATGCAGCAAAGAAGAATCTGTGCATTAAAAAAAAAAAAAAAAAGTGGGAAGGTAATAGGTGGGGAAAAAATGGAGCCCTGAGGAGAGAAGTGCTACAATGAGTCACAAACAGCTCCTCCCTGCAGAGCTCCTCTGTGCTTCACTTTCCAGTAATTCTTCTTGCTCTTCCTCCATCTCATATTTTTGAACTCCTTTATCTCCAGCTCTGCATCCCCTGTGCATCTACCTATGTACTATTGTGCAATAGGAGAAAAAAAAAAGCAACACCAAGGACAGAATTGAATGAGCTTAGAAGGAAACGTAACAGTGATTCTGACTGAGCTGTAGGTCTCTGACACAGCTTGGTCCTGTGCTCAGTCTTCTGTGCTTCCTCTTAAGCCCCAGTTGTACTAAGATCCTTGCTTCTTCCCTACATGGGCTTTGTACAGCTCAGTTTTCACATTCCAAGATGCTGAGCCTGTCTTCCTAACTCCCTACAGGCTTTGCAAGTGGCAGACTACCAGTGGTAGGTACAGTAGAGGGTGGACAAAAATGGAAAATAATGGAAGAAAAATTAGCTAATTTATTTTGGTGTAGCTTAAATAAATTAAAACAAATTAATATAACGACAAGTGTTTCTGTGTTTCTTTTAAAAAGTTCAGAAGTGGTCTAAGACCCAGATGATACAGGAAGGGGAAGGTGTCTATATTCACATGCGCATAACAATAAGAGGAAATTTAAACTTGAGGCTGTTACTCTTTCATCTAGAATAATTCAGTAAATGAAGCAGGAAAAATTTTCAGAAGCCAACATTTTAATGCTTCCCCTGAAGACAATAATGAATCGTTGATCAAATTAGGAACAAAGATATTTCTTTTTTTAATAACATCTAAATTCAAACATTTCAAAACGTTTTCAAAAGACAATTTCCCTCCTTTCTCTCATCCTCCCTTAAGAGCAAATCTCCCTTTAGGCTTAGCTATGGAGATGTTACCATCATCTCCCTAACATGCTGACATGCCCATGTCAGCTTGAGATTTAAAACATTTTTTCCCTGAGGCAGCAGTTGAAATGTGAAATGATAGCATAGTGTTTTATGTTGGTTTTAGCTGTTTTCTGTTTTGTGAGGAAATACAGAACTCAGTTCATCACAGAGCAATTCAGGACTGTATGTTGCATGCCAGGAAATATAGTGGTGATGTGAGTACATGTTCTGTATCTGTAAAAAAACAACAAACAAGAGAAGTGACTGAGTCCAGAAAGCACGGCATCTCTAGGCTCCAGCTGAGAGTTAGATCTGTTGTTTTGGCTTGAGAGGATACAACTGCATATTCCTCAGCACTTAAAAAGAATGACTGATGTTGACTCAGCACTATTTATGTTCCTATAATTTACTTAATGATAATTTAGACTGAGGAAAGAGTATGAAGGAATACAGAGCACAATTAGGTGAAACAGAGGGTCAGTAGCAGATCTGGGAACAGAACTCCAGGCTTATACTCTGCTGAACCAAGACAAGGGTGATGGAGACAATAGCTCTGCCCACCCTCTCCACCTTAGAAAAGAGATAAAAGTGCAATGGTGCAGATGTATTAGCTCATTGAGAACTGTTTCTCCTTTTTTCCCCTGCTTTTTTTAATTGGGGTGTGACTTATTAGTATGATAGTCCTGCAGAAAAGAATGAAAGACAGAGTTCAATTAACAGTGCATTGCTCATGGAGGATGAAAAGGGGAGATGAACTTGGATTAACTTTCAATGAATTTGTCATTGGGTATAGTTATCTTAGTCTGTGTGCTCTAGGCAGGTTGACGTTTAGCCAAGAGCCTCAGTAACTAGTTCAGATATCCATCTAGCCCAAGCAAATCTTGTGCTTAACAAGTTAATGCACAGAGACATGAACATTTTCAGTGATTAACTCCCTGCAGGAATAGAATACGAATGTTCACAAGACAAAATGGTCACTAGAGACACCATCACAAAAGCATATGAAAAGACAGACTTTGGTGCCAGCTGAGTGATGGTGTGTGCCCTGTATTTTTGCTATTTTTATACTGTCTGAATAATTTTACAGCCGAAGAATTCTGTTGGGGAAAAATTCACAGTATTTCTTTGTATTTTACTGTAATCACGCGCAAAAAGTGGGAACAGTGAGACAGTCATTTGTAGGTATCAAATAATTTTAAGAATCTCATGGCTGCATGGGATAAATACATAGAAGTAGCATTTTTGAATGGCTCTGTGTTTAACTAGTCAGGAAAATGTTCATATGGACTTACATCATTAGCAAGAGACCACCATGTTAGCACGTCTGAATATTAGACTGATTACCTGTATGGGTTTCTTATTTCTAATGTAATTAGTTTCTGTCTGTAAAGTAAACTGCTACTTACGAATGCAGAGTTTTTTCTTGAAGTATATTTTAAAGGACAGATTACTTAATAATCTTGTCACATGTGAATCCTGTTGCAGTCAGTTTTCACACACAACAACAGTAACATCACGGCAATGAATATATAACTATGATAATTTATTATAAATTTTCTTATAAACAGAGGAAAATATTAGCAGTCTTCACAAGATGCTTTAGCACTGGATTCTTTGTGTGTGAGAGCTGAGCCCCTTTACAAACTTATGTTACATGTTGGTTTGTTTGTTTTTTAATGTTTATGACAGAGTTTCACCGTCAGATGCTGACTCCACAGCAAGTGAACAATCCAGTGGGAGAGAGACAGGAGAAGAAACTGCAAGACCATCAACTGTTGTGAATGAGGGCAAACCACGCAAAGCAGTGAAGAAGGGTTTGTTACTTTTTTTTTTTTTTTTTTTTGGTGTGTGCACTAGCAGTGCTTTAATCAGGTTGAAGAGTTACTCTAGTGCTGTAACTTTTCTAAACTTAGGCTGTTAATTTTTCTGGTTTGTGTTGCAGAAGATTTTCTTCCTCTCCTTTTTGGTTCAGTTTCTTCTGTTGAAACTGAAGATCCACACATTAGTTTCATTCCAGCAAGGTTTTGAAACTAATGCCTCAGCTGGAATCAGTCTTCCCTCATTTTCTCTCCCACACATCACTGGCCAACCTCCTTCCATTTAGGCTTAACTGTGGCTCTCTCTCATGGTAGCAATCTTGCAGACAGTTACATGGGCAGTAGAGGTCACAGCAGGACTTGATACAGTGTGGATATATTCTGTAGCTATAATGTCAAAAAAGTGAGATTAAAAAAAAAGCGACCAGGGAGGTAGAAGTTTTACAAATAAGTTCTAATTCAAACATCAAAATACTTTATGATTATGCTTTAGAAAGATGAAAATCCAGTGCTAATATGTTAATAACAGTGAAATTTTTTTGTGAAGAACCATCTTCCTTCTAGTTAAAGTGCCATCATCTATCTTGGAGGTACCATAAGATATATTTCTTTTCTCACTGAAAAGTTGGTAAAATACTGCAAGCACACTTTAATTTTTTAATTGAAAGAGACTTTTCAATTCTTTTCCTATTTAAAAGTGTGTGGTTAACTATGCCTACACAAAGTGTTTTTTCTGAGAGCCTTTTGGGTTTAAGTGGCTTGCTCGTTGCTTGAGGTTTTAGTTACCAGACCTTTGCCTTAAATCACAATAGTCTCCTAGAGAAAATTCTGATACTGAATATTTGGTAAAGGACTTTGTGATATCCCCATCTGTTCTTAATGCACGTGGCTTTGATGGTAGCGGAAACTGAAAAGAAGAAAATACTGACCACACTGTGAGCAATCTCTTTGGTATATGGAATGTTTTTTCTACGTACTCTGAAATACCAGCTGAGATGTAAAGATGACTATGTGCAGTGCCAATTGAAATTCAGATTATAGCAGACAGTCTTCAGTTTTTGCTTATGCTGAAGAAATAAGATTGAGGAATATGTAAGATAGGTCATATAAACTGCAAGCTCTTGGGTGGCTAAACAGCAAGTTAAATAATGTATGATTCTTAAACTTTCATAATGTGGGCTACTGCTGCAAGACCAAGGGTGATGGAGCAGGCTTTCCTCTGTAACAAATATGTAAGAAAACAAAACACAGCATCTGCTAATGTGATTAGAAAGTTATACTTCCTAATAATTCAGGAGACAGTGTATGCTGTATGTACTTTACACAGTTTACAAAAAGAAGATACTGTACTGCTATATATGTTTTCAGTGCCTTAGGTTTGCTCTAACGACTGGAAATCATGTCCAAGTAAATATATAGGAAAAAGTTATGCTATGACAGAGCTCATCTCAGAATGGTTTATGAGTTGCTCCTACCTATCTGACTTCAATTCTGTTGCCCTGATTTAGTGCTCACTCATTTCTTACCTGGGAACTTAATTTTTGTCTCTTTGTTTTCCATCTGGCTTAAGACTTTGTGTAAGGTTTAACATTTCGTTTTGGTGTAGAAGCATTAGGTATTGCTGCATCTGAATTATCTGGCAAAGGCAGCAAGGATGTTGTGTAAAATGTGTGCTTTTTACCGATCATGCCCTTACTGGATTAAATATACCTCTTCCCCCCTCCCCAGCATTTGATGCCTCTAGTTTGTAATCATAGGGACTATTTTTAGCATTCAGAAGTGGAGGCACTGTCTGCAGAGAGCTCTCTTAAATGGCAGATTCAGCTCCCTTTTAGTGCAGCTGAGGCTCGGCAGTTTGATCCAAGTTCATGCATTTCATTCAAAAGTAAATGCAATCATCTTACTGCTGTGTTTCTTTCCAGTTGCCATTCCAGCTGACTTATTTGTAATAATTACTGTGTTGTCTCTTCTTTTTCCTTTATGTTGTCAGGAACAAACAGAGTGGGTAAGTAACCAGAGCTGGTAGTTGAGTACAAATATGAATAGGGGTGCTGGGGTAGCTGCAATTATATCTTAAGGATGGAAGGATGTGTCTTCTGAGTCTAAAACACCAAAATTGCTTTTGAGCTGTTGAAGCATAAAAAATTCTCACTAACATAAATTATAGTCATCCAATTTAGGCACATTTTTCTAATTTCCTCCCAATTCTTTCAAATTATTGAGGAAAACATCACTGTGAAAGAAGCAAAACTGAGGCAGCTGTTGGTCCTGAAACTAGCTTCATATAAACAAGTTAGTGATATTGTTAGAGTTAATATTGCCTGAGACAAACACAACCTACCTGCAAAGAAGTATGAGTATTTTATCATGAACTAGTGTTTTTCTGGCCAGGACTGACTGAGACATGGCAAAGATGGGGCAGGAGAAAGCTGACACTGTCTCTGATAATGCATACCATATCTAGCGATAATTGAAGGACTGTGTCCTCTGATAGCAGTTTCCATCTTAAAATAATAGAGAAGGATGGATATAAGGCTGGCCATGGTGCTTTCTGTTATTGGGTTTGTACAAGTAACTGATGAGTTATCAGCTGCATTCTGGGGATATAATCTACTGGGTTACAAAGAAGCTATGCGAAATTTATCTGAAACTGCATACTCTGGCATGAGTGGAGGATTCCCATTGCTTTTACCTGAGTTTGGATTAGGCTTTATGAACTTTGGTTGCTGTGTCTCTTGTTTTTATTTCAGGAAAGTGCAGGAAGCAATAGCCTTCCTCTATCTCCACCTGTATTGGTTTTCATATGAAATTACAGCTTCCTGCAGAGCAGTTAATTTTCCTGACATTTCAAATCAATTAGGAGTTTCAACCTAGGGAACAGTGACGAACATTAATCCTGACGTGCCATATATGGACTAGTTTTTTAAACACGTTCTGTCCAGTATTTGAATATTAATTCCTCTCCATTATTTTTCAACCTCAGGTGTCTAGTCTGAGATCAAAATTTCATTTATATAGTGCCCTCTGATAGCTTTATAAGGAAGATTTTCTAACCATGGACAGTAGTTTAATATAAGAACTTTGAAATGAGAAACTGTTTTATTCACTCTGTAAAAACATCTAAAGGAACTCGTTCATGTGTTGAGTTAGAAACTATTTCTCCTTTTGTTGTTATGTGTACAGCACTGTGCAGTTCCCAGCTTTTTATCTACTTTACTATACTTCCATCTTAGTTTGCATTTATAGACACATTCAGTGTATGCACACAGGATTTAAAGGTCAGATGCAGCTTATGGGGGGTTTTTTGTGTTTTCATGCATCTTTTCTGCAAAAGAGAGTAACATATTATGTTGCTGTAGAGCCTTACCAAAATTTGATGGTGGAACTTTTAGACAGTTTTACAAAATGTGTTTAAGAACAGTTTCAGCTGAGAGGCCTCTATCCAGCACTTGTTTACATGTGCAAAAGGAAAGGTTATGGATGAAATTATAAACATTCAGACTGAATGCTCAGCATAACTGAACATACTGGACCTTGCTAACCAAGTAATATGAAAATAACCTTAAAATTTTCTGTTGGAGGTCACTCCGCTTTGAGAACTGCTCTTTGGCTGGAAAGGCTGGAAAAATCACTAATATATGGGGAAAATGAGAAAGCGGAAATTCAGATTTCCATTGCACTACAGGATCACTGAGGGGTTCACACTAACTACTTAATTTATCTTGTCCCTCTCTGAGAGGCAATGCTTGCATGCTTGAAAGAAATGCATGAAGATGGGGCTGTGAAAATGACAAATGGTACAGATCATATAAATAGCTACAGAGGAGAGGTATATTTAATTTAGGCTCTGTGTCTTACAAAACATTTGGGGGACAGAGGTCTTGAGTGGAACTGTTTACTTCCTTTTTAAGGACACTTATGTAGGAAAGTCACATTTATAAATGGTGCATACCATTTATAAATGGGTACATTTGACAGTGCATTGATCGAGTTTGAGAAATATGAAAAATAAGAATTTTTCTTAGCCTGTGGCCAGAGTGCTTTGCAGCCGGAAAGTAATGTGCTGTGAATATACTAAAGTGTACTCTTCCATCCCTCTCCTGCTCCCTTTTTATGCTAGAAGAGGGAAGCAAAGGAGCAAGTTATCTACTGTGATCTTCTACAGAAGATAGCATTCACTCCTCTTTTGAACCCTGTACTTCATTACTAGCACGTATTACAAATGACTCAGACCAGCAGCTGTTTTCTTTTCATTCTTGTCTGTTGGAGTTGGACCAGGTTGATCAACAATTCTGTATCAGAATCAAATCAGATTCTCCTGATTTGAATCTGAGAACCACTACCTGTTATTAGTGTGTGCAGGGATGTGGGTCTGTGTCCCTCTAGTGTGTTGTGTTCCTCCATAAGAAGAGTCACAAATCTTTCATTTCTTATTGCTTATATTTCATTGTGAAAAACAGTTTGAGAATTTGTAGCATTATCATGTGGACAAGACAAAAGATTACTTTGCAAGTCTTCATTAGTTTTTGCAAGCCTAATCCACATAAGCATTCCTGTTGTATGCCTAGCTCCTGCAAAAAGAAGACTTAAATATGTATTTAAATGCAAACCACTGGGATGAGTCTACAGATTTTAAGTCTTTTAAGGGAGAAGACAACTTTGTGTTGAAGTGATTAACTGTTGGCAGGACGAGGGCCACAACTTTCATGTGTATTGGTTTCCATAAAGTCTTTTGCTGATTGTATTAGAGTTGATTGAACCTCTTCAATAAATTGCAACATGACAGTGTTTGTGCAGCTTGCTTATTACTATGTGACCTGTTTATCTTGTCACGGAGAAGAAAACAATGATTTAAAAAGCTTTAATCAGTAAAATTCTTTGTTTTGTGTGGATTTAGAAGGATGATTTTTTTTTTTAATTTGTATATCACTATCACTTCACTGCATTTTGCAGTGAGACATTTTTTATTGCTCTTTGAACCTCCATTTGAGGAATTTGTGTCTCCTTAAGCACTTATAAGAGGAACCGTTAGCAGTATGTACTTGAACAGCTTTTTAGGGAGTAAAGTAGATTGAGATTTTTGGGGTTTATAAATGTCAGGAGCTTGATTTACAGAAATGAAGAATGACAGCTAACCTTCTGGAAATATAATGAAAAAATGTTTATAATTTGCAATCCACTGGGTAAACTTGTACACTAAATGGAAATCAGCTGGAAGGCCTATAGGGCAAATTAAACACAGATGGAAAACATGACATAGTCTTGTAGCATAGCATCTGTAGAGCTTAACATTTGATGGAGATAACCCTAACAGCACTACTTTTACTCTGTTCTGGTGATTTAGGACCTCCTCAGACCAGCAGTGGAAACGAGCAGCACTCCTCAGCCTCGATCTTTGAACATGTGGATAGGATGTCACGTTCCTCAGATGCCAGCAGACGGGTCCCAAGCAAGATCCAGCTGATTGCGATGCAACCGATGGCAGCACCTCCAGTTCAGAACTCAGTGCTTTCTGATCGAGTAGCAGAGACCAACAAAATTAATAAAGAGGTATTTCTGAAGTGCTTTGAGTGTTTGTGGAGGACTGTATGCTCAGCCAAGAGGGAAGTGAGAAGTATCCAGTTTGTTCTTATCAGAAGTTCCTCATTAGTTCCTGAGGAGTTGAACTATGACAAGTTACAGGAATAACCTTGTTTCCATCCAGAGAGATAATCTGACCTGGTTTTAAGAGATACGTGAACCAAAACTTAAACACTGAGAGAGGAGCAAATTTGAAGGTCAGGATACCTTGTGACACCATCCTTTGGCTAGTCAGCAGGACATGACTTCTAAGAATTGTGTTGTTCCAATTATCACAACTGAATTGTCTGGCCCACCTTGGTTTTCATGCATTTCTTTTTAACTTTTAGCAACTCAGGATGTGGGTTATGCAAGCAAGTTACCTCAAGACGTTCTGGGGTGTGAATTTGCAGCACATTCATTGCTTCCAACTTCTGATGTGTTTATCTGACTATAAACATACAGAAACTTCCTGCTTTCTCTGAGGCTCAGGTTACTGTAAACAGAATATGAGCATGTCTGGGGCATTAGGTGAGAAGGTAGTGTGCTGTAAAACCACATCATACATTGCCTGACAGTACCATGTACCTGCATCCTGGTTTTGTACTGGGTGTAAGGTGGCATCTTCTCATAATTCAGAGCGGAAGATTACCAAAACCTTTAACTTAATTGTGTTAAGATACTGTCTGTGTCTCCGAGTACCTTATGGAAGAGAAGTAAATACATAATCTAGTATACATAGGCAAGAGGGGCCATAAAACAAAAATCTGATTATATGAGCAGAAGACATATAATCCTAACTATAAATGTAAAGAGCAAGTCTGGTCTATGTCCCTTTTATGCTTTTTTGGGATTTTCATGAGAGAATACACAAAAATAATTTTTTATTTGGTTTTAATTCACTGCTGCAGCTGTGTTCCAGAACTATTCCATCACAGGCAGAGCAGTTGTTGCTACCTGATCTGGTGCCCAAGTGTTTTTCATTGATAAGAATGATTTCAGTGAGTGTTGTTCCAGAACTTAGAAGCCTGGTGTTATGATGGCTTTCACCAGATGATGAGATGTACTTCAGGGAATTTGAAAAAAAGGTGGGAGAGGAGCATGAAAACTCAGCCTGCAGGAAGATGTAGAGCTGATAACGCCATGTTCATCTAGGGACCAGGGCCCTTGTAGTGCTGCTACATTTCTATATAGCTTATGGCAGCCTCCCATGCTCAGCAGAGGCACCAAGTTATGAACTCCATTAGCTCTTCTAAATTCTTTCTTCTTTCATGATGATGGTCATTAAAGGGAGTGGGTGACAGACTTCAACACTATTGATCAAACGTATCTGTTTGACAAGCAAAGGTAGGTATAGCCTGTACTGGTTAGTCTTATTTTTTCAGAGCGCTGTCACTTCTGGCAGACAGCAGGAGGTTTTTGTGTTCCTCCTGCCTTTTGTTAACAAACTGCTGCCTCACTCTAATTGCACCTACTGTGCTAGCAATTGTATTCTGTATAATAGTACATCTACCTGGGGAGACAATGGGGATACTGTAAAATATCCAAGAAATAAAGTGTGTTTACAGATTGTGTGACTTATTTTAATCCTTCAGACATTTGGGGAAGGGAGGGGGTGGAGGAAGGTAGGGGCAGACAGGGAGATGAGGAGGAGAGAGTCACAGAAAGCAGCAAAAAGTTCTGTTTGCAAAAACTACAAATGAAAAATGCAGTTGATTTTTTTTTTTCCCCTCCGTTAAGATACAAACAGCTCTGAGGCATAAATCTGAGATTGAGCATCACCGCAATAAGATTCGTCTTCGCGCCAAGCGCAAAGGGCACTATGAATTTCCAGTGGTGGATGATGTGGTGGTGGTTGACTCCAAAGAACAGCACAGAATATATCGCAAGGCACAGATGCAGATTGACAAGATCTTGGACCCTGGAGGCAGTGTGCCTACCGTCTTCATAGAGCCCAGGAAGAGGTAGGGATTTCAAAGATGAGAAAGCAATTTTCTGTTAGAGTCGGCATCCAATGTACATTAAACCTGTACTTCTGAACTTTCAGAGCTTAAAATCATTTTGATCACTAGTTGATTTTGAGTTATCTAGATGAAAAGGCTTGGGTGGTTCTAAATATATTTTATTTCAGTATATGCCAGTATGTTTTATTTTCAAATTATCCTTTTACAAGTTCTCAGCAGTGAATTCTCAATAAATAAACCCAAATGTATGAAAACTGTCTTAAAACAATTTAATATTTGCTCTGCCATTTGTTTGAATAATTCTTGTGTGGTGTTGCGGGATCAAAATTGCAATATAAGCACTAAAAAAAGATACACAGAAAATATAAACGGCAAGAAATTATTTTTTTTTTATAAAGGGGGGAAAAGTTGCAAAATAAAGAAACCCTCGAACAATGTAAAAATCATGAAGATTCTGAATTTTAAAGGCAAATTCACAAATCAATGAGATAACCTTTTACGTATTCTCTCTGGGTAATGAGGCACATTTGTCAACTTCATGGATGCGGTTTCCTGGCCTTGTATTTTTCAGAGAAAGCCTTCCCTGGGCTCTGTTGAGGGCTTATGAATACTAGCACCTTGTTCCTGGAGCACTGGTACCCTGTGACTGCTTCTGCACTGATAGAAAGGAACTTTTCTCCAGCTACATGGGCTTCTCAGCTGGTATGCCTGGCAGGGTTAAACCCAGCATGCCAAGCACAAAGCCTTGCTGGCAGTGTGGTCTGTTCTGCTACTGCAAACGTGTCAGACACTGGTCTTGGAGGTCTGAAGAGGCACTGCCGGAGGGGTGCTGTAGCACGGACAACTTTGAAAGATTCATGTAGAGGGGAGGTGACACTTGGAGAGAGTTTGAGGGAGAAATGGGACAGTTTGGAGAGCTGCCAATGAGAGGAGCTTGAGGACAGAGATTTGAGGCTAACTAACGGCATGAAAAAGTGGGAAAGGGAAGAGAAACAGGTCTGAGGCAAGGATGAGTTGGAAGGAATGAGCAGAGGCGTTCAACTTCCGGTGGGATGAGAAGAAAAAAAAGAACAACAAAAAAAAATGTGATTACCTTTGTCTTGTTTGTTTTTTCTATCTATCTGCTTTTTATTTTCTTCCTGTTAAGTTCTCGTGCAAAACGTTCTCCCAAGCAGCGGCGACGACATCAGATCAATGGGAGTCCGATTGATGCAGAAAAGGACAGGTTAATCACAACTGACAGTGATGGGACATACAAAAGGCCTCCAGGAGTCAATAATTCTGCATATATTGTATGTATGTCTCTTGAATCACATGAGTGTTCCGATTATTGTAATGACAGTTGTGACATTGGGAGGTCTTTGGCCTTCTGACTATGGTCTATATGGCTACTTTCAGTAACATGAAATTAGCATGTAAATCAAACAAGGATTTCATTGGCAGTCTTATCAGTATTAAGCAGTAAAATTCTGCCAAGTATTTCTTCATATTAAAGAGGTCAAGAACTAAAATCTTGCTTTCATTAATGCCACTGTATTATGCTGATGAAAGTGTGCTTGGCATGTTCACCAATATCCTGAACATAGTTTCACTCCTGTCCAATTTGCTGGATATTACATATTCATATGTTACAGAAAATTTCATCCTTTGCTCTCATGGAGTGGAAGATTCAGTTCCTTTCATGAGAAATTTTCTCATCTTTATAATGTGGGAATTAATTATTAATGAAAGAGAAGCATGTCTTTGTACTACAGTAACTTGAAACAGTTCTAGTACAATGCCTTTAAAATTAATTTTGTTTCCTGTTTAAAAAAGGCAAAGACACTGGAAAATGCTTTTGTTCATTCATATCCATGTCACAAACTGTATTTAGGTATCTTTAACTACATCTAAGCAGACTTTACTAAGCCTACTGCTAATCTTGGAACCCCCTGGACAGTTTTCATCTTGCAAGATGGTTTAATAATTTTTAACAATTTCACCATTAGCTGCTTATGCAGTCAGGTGACTGCAGTGTCGATTTCTGTGGTTTCCTTCTGCCTTCAAACAAGAGTGTGATGATTTTAATGTCATGCTGCAGCAGAATGAATTATCATCTGAAGCTGTTTAATTAAGACATGTCACACAGCAAGCTCAGCCCCTTTGGCATCTATAGCAAGGCAGTACTCAGAATGCTAAATTCCTGATGAAGTAGAGGCTTTTGCATCTTGACAACTGATTTTGCAGTCTGCATATAATGGTAACAATGAGCTTTGATAATAAAGTCTGCTGCTGCAAAGATCATTTAATTTCCTGTTACTGATGAACAAAAGCCCATGTGGTAAGATCCCAGGTAGCAATTGCAATGCATGCCTCAGGTACTGCTGCTGTGAAGCACTTACGTGAATCCCATTCAGGTGATGCACCCAAGTTCAAGTTCCATACAGGTAACCACTTAGTTGCTTAACAGCTCCCTTTGTGTGTTTTTCTAGGAGGTAATAATTGTTTAACATTACTGATGATGTGGTCAGTTGTAAGCTAAAGACTGAACTAATTTCTTGGAACAGTGGAAGCTGCAGGGAAGTCAAAGGTGTAGACAGAGCTGATTGTCTTTTTCTGAGTGGAGTAAACCCTCTCTGCATGATTTTGTTATGAGCTTGCAAACCACAAGATTTCTGTTACAGCTGAGTAACTCCTGCACAAAGCTCTGTTGCCTTATCTGAGATCAGTCTTTCAGATCACACTGAATGAAGCATTTGAGCAGTTGGTGCTGTGTACGTGCACGCATACATGCATACAGAAGCGGGGAGGGTAAGGGGCATGTTTTGTCCAGCACCAGCACTTGTGCTATTTATCTCATTGTGGTTCTGGAAAAAAAAGATGTTGCTCAGACTTAAGGCCCACAGGAGCTTGAAAGCTGACTGGTTATATCTTCTCTGTGGCTGCCTTTCACCTTCTTTCTGTTTCCTCCAGTCTGATCCAGACTTGCCTCCTGAACCTCAGACATCATCTTCGGCTGATCTGGGGAAGTTCCCCGGCTTGCCTTCCCACCCAGTCTCCCAGTACGTCCCACCACAGCCATCCATTGAAGAGGCTCGGCAAACCATGCACTCGCTGCTGGATGATGCTTTTGCGCTGGTGGCTCCCAGCAGCCAAGCAGCCAATTCCACGGCCGTCACACCACCCGGGGTCTCTGCAGGACAGCCGGTAAACAACACTCCTGCTCGAGCAGGGAGGGGAACCACATGCAGCCAGTGGGGATCACCTTATGGTCCAACTCAGGCAGTAAACAACCCGTTTAATGTGAGTGATGTAATTTAAAAGGCTTTTCTGGGCAGGTAGTTACCACCAGTTGAGCCATGGTCACTGTTACTGTGCCCTTGCTGTCAGGACTTACCGCAAATGTGGAATGATTTCTGGAACCAGAATTCAGAAATGACCATCACAAGATGGTGTACTTGTTTTTTAAGCTGTTTGGATTCCCTTTTTCCATCCCAACCACAAGAGAAGATAGGAGTTCCCCTCCTTCAGGATAACTTTTCAGTTATGAGCTTTCACAGATCAGTTGTGTTATGTCCAAGAGTAAAACTTCATTTTTTAAAAATACATGTGCTAGTTCATATTTCAACAACGAAAAAATAATATATTTGGCTTAGGTCATATTTTTTCAGCAGGGTATCCAAATGCCTTCAGGAGGTGAGGGATGGGCAAGCAGTATTTCTGTGTATGGTTTTTTGCATTTTATGGAGCACTGAGACACATGGATAATCTTTTAATCATCTGGAGTTCCACAACAGTTCAGTACAAGTTTTATAATGCCATTGGACTGTTGAGTAAGAGCCCTGTGGTCTCTCCGTTGCAGTCTGATTCTGATTGGTGATAAAGAGATTTTCAGGTGCAAAGCTTTGTTTGCTGGAAGTTTTAAGCTAAGCAGACATTGGAGCAGCCCTTGATCTTCTGCGAGTGAGAGAAAGTGTGTCTGAGAAGTTTTTAAGTTAAGACTGATCAGGCAGAAAACACTGCTAGCCCACTGTAGCAGTGATTCCCGGATCTTCTTGTGCTTCTGGGTTTGTAAAACTATGCTCTTATGGCTGCAGTCCAGTCACACATAGAGGCCTAGTGATCAATGCCATTCATTGCTTAAAAGGCTGACAGTGAACTTCCCAGGATGTGCATTTTGATTTTAATTTGGGGTTTTTTGGCTCTTCTGACAGAGATACGTGGAATTTGGAATGACTCCGCCAACAGCACCAGGTCTTCTACCAAGGTAGCTTTTCACTGATAGAATTATCATATATTATTTTTCCTTGCAATTCCTCCAGAGTTCTTATTGGCACTGGTATATTATTATGCAAAGTACTGTATAAATGAGAAGTAACAGGAGTCCAGCTCCAGCCTGTATAATTTATTTATGTAGCATGAATGACATATGCATGCTGTATGGAATCCAAGCCTTCATTTAAAAGAAATGTGCTTCTAGCCCCTTGGCTATAGAGATACCCTTCCAAATATGAAGTAAATCACTGAGTTTCAGCTTTTAGAGAGCCTGAAACAGTTACTCAGATGCACATAATTCTCCCAATACTCCAGCTTTCATCTTGTTTCTGTAGCCTCAGGGCAACACTCACTAGCAAAAGCTTTCAGATGACTAACAGATTCATTCTATTTTTAACCAAGTTGAGAACAAATTACAGAGCATGGTGACCCTCAGAGAGAAAGCATGCCTTGCAGGCCTGTTATTATAAAATCGGGGGAAGAACAAATTTTCCATCCTCTCCTGGCCGTGCTTGTGGGAGAAACATGTAAAGAGAAGAAAACAGTTGTCCAGGTGACTGCTAATTCCACATTGGGTGTCTCTGTTCTAACTGCACACGAAGCTGGGCTTTTGAATCATGGTACCCACTGTGTTCAGACTTGTCTCACCCTCTTCAAGCTGCTGTAACCAATATGGTAAAAAGGTGGCCTTGTGCTGCTCTTCCATTACTTTCTTACAACTCACCATGTGAGATAGATTTCACCTATAGTCTTCACTGCCTTGGAAACCTGATGTTAAAATAGGTATAAAGAACCTTCCTTTATCCATTGCTCTGCAACCTGATTTTGAAAGAACCAACTAGAACAGGAGGAGTCTCTGAGCACTTTTTCTGACTTAGGTCTTGACTGAGGGTGGCAGTTTCAGTGTGAGTGGAGCATACATGAAATGGCACACAGTATAACATGCACTGTATTTTTCATAATTTAGGTTACCTTGAAGATTATGAGCTTTGAGACTGTCAACACAAAGCATAACCATTTGTTTGCTATTGAGGATTTTCAATTTGTTGGCCTGTTGTGCATTCAGGGAAAATGTGATAAATTAGTCATGAAAGTGTTGTAACCTTTGTTAACACACCTGAGCAAGATAGTGTTTTTGCAACATATCTTTTGTTCAAAAGTTTATCAACATTTGGCATAGGAACTCTGGATTTCTGTAAGTTACAAATTAATGGCATTGTTATTAATACTTCAAATGCTGGCTCTGCCAGTACTGGCAGATTAAGTTGACTTTAACAGGAAGAATTCCTGTACGTTTTCATTAAAATAGAAGGTGTCCTAAAGTCTGGTTGATAGAAAACAAGGAAAGAGTTGTCATGGTTGTGGAGTGGGGGTTATGCTCAAATTCAGAAGATAATCATAGAATCATATCATAGAATGGTTTGAGTTGGAAGGGACTTTAAAGATCATCCAGTTCCAACCCCCCTGCCATGGGCAGGGACACCTTCCACTAGCCCAGGTTGCCCAAAGCCCCGTCCAGCCTGGCCCTGAACCCTTCCAGGGAGGGGGCAGCCACAGCTGCTCTGGGCTACCTGTGCCAGGGCCTCACCACCCTCACAGGGAAGAATTTCTTCCTTATATCTGAACTAAATATACCCTCTTTCACTTTAAATCCATCACCCCTTGTCCTGTCACTACATGCCCTTATAAAAAGTCTCTCTCCAGCTTTCCTGTAGCCCCCTTTAGGTACCAGAAGGCCGCTCTGAGGTCTCCCTGGAGCCTTCTCTTCTCCAGGCTGAACAACCCCAACTCTCTCAGCCTGTCCTCATAAGGGAGGTGCTTCAGGCCCCTGATCATCTTTGTGGCCTCCTCTGGACTCAGTCCATGTCCTCCTTGTACTGGGGGCCCCAGAGCTGGACACAGTAATTCAGGTGGGGTCTCATAAGAGCAGAGTAGATGGGGAGAAACACCTCCCTTGACCTGCTGGCCACATTTCGTTAAATAAATTGATAGAAACAGTGCACCAGTTAGAGGAAGGACTGTATGATTAGGTGGCATGTGTCAGTGTTGTAGTCCATTGGCTTAAACATGCAATGCCTGGAATAATAGTTGGGTGACCGTACTGTTCCCTTCTCTGTACAAATGCAGTCAGTGTCTTTAATGGGGTGGAACCAACCTGGGTAAAAAAAATTAAATGTAAAAGAGCTAGGTCAAATAACAGCTAGGCAAACATAAAGGCACAATGAACAGCTTTTACCAGAAAATCAGTATTGCATCATACAACAGAGATACTTAGCCACAGTAGACTAGTGGTGTAAAATTGATTTTTGGGGTGGTATCTCCCCACTTAGTTAATTAACTGGACATTAATAAATTTTTGAATGTGGAAAGATAAATTGAAGTCTAGGTCTCAGCCTAGAAATAGGAAGGAGCACTAGAAAGCCTGTATGATACAGATTGAGCTGTATCGTGGTTTTATACTCTTCTGTTGATCTCTGAATTTAAAGAGTAGCTATATCTATCTACTATAAAGAAGATTGTGAGGAGAGGGTGATAGGTTACTAAACTTGCACTTTTCAAGTACAAACCCATCTGCAATAAAGGATATACTTTCTCTCCGCTGAAAAATGGGCACCAAAAATAATACATTTGCAGTAATGTTGAGAAAATGTTTTCTTTAGACAACATAAAAAAATTGTAGTAATTTATCAGGCACAAGATTCCAGCTCAGCACTGCAGGCATAAAGGGCCAGATGATCACATCCTTTACTGGTTACAGTGATTAACATAACAGAAATTATATTGTTAAACATTACCTACCCATTCAAGCATTTATTTTAACTAGATTGTAAATCTGGTTTGAAATGGTTTTCTCTGGACCTGCTGAGTGGACAGGTGGGATTGTATGCAAGAGAGCTGGGGAAATTATGGCACTTGCACAGTGGGATTGTTTCAGCTTGAACCCCTTATACCTCCTCTATTTAATACTGTATACCAAGTAGCTTGTGCTTTAATTCACAATTACTTGTTTGTGCTTTATTAGGCTCTTATTTGGCTTTATTAGGCTATTATGATGACAACTTTCTCTGGCTGTCATACAAAGGTGGTTAGTTTTCCAAATACAGCACAGATCAAGAATAGTTTGAATTACATGCAGTCACAGGACTTTCCTGTAAAACAAAAAGGTGTAAAACTGAGATCTTGAGGAATGGGATACATTGCAGTCCATAGCCTAGAAGGTCTTAGATGCTGTTGTAGTAGAAGGCATATAAAACTTGTCCCTCATCCTCACTTTGTGTAATTTCATGTGCCTGATTTAGGATGTTTGTGTCACTTTGCTTCCTTTATACTCGTCAGTGAGAGGGTCCTGTGGAAAATGATTTAGTGAACCTAATCTTTTGCTTTGAACGGTTCTTGAAGGGCGCATCTCTCTTTTTTTGATCATACCTGGAGTCCAAGATGGACTAGCTTAGTAACCTAAGCACCTGAAGTTTGGGCATCCAAATCTCCACCATATTGACAGGAATCAATAATCCTTGAAAACTCAGCTGCCATCAGTCTTTTAAAATGTAATCTCTCTATGCCAGGGTTATGTTAATAACAAGCACAGAAAAAACAGCGTTTCCATTTCCTTCTCTTCTCCTGTGAATGAATTATAGGGTTTCTTGTACAAGTCCTGTTACCTTGGCACAATTAATGAAGTTAGATTGATGACAGTTTCTGTTGTTAACTCTTTTCAGAAAACATATGACAACAACGACTACCAGGACCAGCATGAATTACAGGGAACGTTAATTTTAGTATACGCTGCATCTCTTCATATGTGCTAATGACAGCTTTGAGTAGTTCGATGAATCTTAAAGAGCAAAGTTTTGAAAATTTCCTGAAAAAGACTTAGAACACTTGATGAAAGAATAATTGTTTATGAAATACACATGTAGTGCAGTTCACATTATTTGATTTAGACAAAAACTGTGTACCCAGAAACTCTTGAATGAGAGTCAGATTTGTTGCTAAGGTAAGCAGCTACATCACTACTGAAGCAATTTTTTCTATTTTTTTTTAATTGAAGATGCTTTTTTCCCCAAGGGGAAAACAAATCAGTGGACTTGTTTCTCTGCACTGAGGAGACTACAACATGTGAAAAACACTTTTGTGAAATTCTGTTAGAGTTTCTAACTCATGTTCTTGTGTAGTGCAGGTCATGAAGGAGGAATATGTTTCTCAGATGTAATTATTTTCTTTAATATCTAAGGTTAAAATGTACATTAAAAATGTCGTAAAGTGTAGTTGTATGAAGTACACCTGCATTACTGTTTCTAATTAGGCAATTCACTTATTGTAATCTCTCCCACAGGCAGAACTTTGGGCCAGGTTTTCTTCAACCTGCAGAGTTAATGCACCCAGACCAGCAGCCACCTGAGGTTCAGTATTCCTCCCGAGGGATATACTCAGAGGAAATGCCATCAGTGGCACGGCCACGACCAGTTGGAAGCACTGCAGGTATACTTCACTTAAGTTGAATATGCACTAAAATAACTGATCCTTTTCCATATCTACTCTTACACTGAGGTCACCATTAAGACGTCACTCTCCTTCAACTGCTACACTTGAAATGTGGTCCTTGTTTTCACTGCCAAAAAAAAACGATCACGGAGTGGGGTTAACTTGACATCCATAGGACCTTGCAGAAAAAGACGGTGTTTTGCCACCTTTTTAGTCTCTTATAAGAATTTGTTATCACACAGTATATTTTTTAAAAAAAACCCCAACATTCTTTAAGAATGGAAAATTACTCAATTGTTTTAGAGCGTACAGTGTATGCTAACTTTCCACTGCCGACTGTTTCTTCTGTGCTAAATGAGCTAGCTAACTGATGCATCCCAAATCAGCCTACTAAACAGCAAATTTTAAAAATACTTTTCTGCGTCTTTATTTCTCATTTCTCTCCCTAGAAATGTATGCATAAAAGCAGGATCTTTTAGCTTCTGATGATAAAATCTATTGCTGCTGTCCCATATCAAATCAAGTTCCCTGATTTGGTTGTGAGATAATTTCCATAGCACTCATCAATGCTATCATGAACGAAATTCTAACATAAAATGGCAATTAACCAGCAAACACTGATTCTAAGAACAAAAGATGCTATTCTTATGCAAATGCCACAGTTAATTTTCTCCCAAAGAAATGTTTTCTTCCTGGGGAGTTGAAAAAGACTGGAAGTACAGTCAGATACTCATGTCAGAATCCTACTTTTGGTGGCTGCTCTTCTCTCCCTGTAAATGTTAAATGAATGAGAATGACAGGGATGTAGTGACTGTTTACAAATTAATGATGATTATTTTATTGTCTGATTCACACTATTCTCTAAATGTTCATATATATTCTGCTTTAAAGTTTGGAGGCAATTCAGATGATTAGTACCTGTCCTTCAGCATAATTATGTGCAAATATCAGACTTCTCAAATATCATGAGTTTTTTTGAGAAAAATGTGAAAGTGACCTAACTGTCCATCACATAAATCACACTGTTTTTGTCTTTTCTTCCTTTTTTTGTACATACACACACACAGAGTTTTTCTCTTGTGTATCTGTGGGTTTATTAAATGTGTTTCATTTCTAATGAATAACAAAATGCAATAATAATAAAATGACTTTCCATGTGGGAGGAAATTCAGGAAAAAGGAAAGCTGGCATGTTGTTACATGTCTCTTGCAATTAATGGTGGTTGCTATCCTTGCATGTGTTTGAAGGCAGTGGGAGGGGAGGGAAAGAAGAAAGGAGGAGGTTAGCTTTCAGGCTGAAAGGAGATACAGTGTGTTCTGACCTTCTCGTTCATCAACGACAGCATCGTTTAATATTTAACCACAATGCAAAGCTGAAAGAACGATACTCATGTGGTCATGTGTTTTATTCTTCTGAGAGATGGAATAGAAAGCAGTCTGGAAAGTTAGGGTCTTGCCAGTGTGATGCGAATAAGGTGTACCACAGGAGCAAATGTCTTCTCTTTGCTGCTAAGTAATTTATATGAAAGCATTGCCAGGGCTTTCAGTAAACACTGTTTGGAAAGGGCTGGCATATTTTTGGAATGAAGTGTAGTCCATGTCTGAGATGCAGGTATCTCAACGTCTTCTTTCAGTGCAGTGGCAATGAAAAGCATCACACTCAAATGAACTGCACAAAATGCACATAAACTTTCCTTCTTTATTCTACTGACAGCCTTCTTTCTGCTGATTTTTTTATTAATTACACGGAAACAGAGCTCCCCTTTCTTCTTGTCTTCTGCTTCCAACAAAGTTTTATGTTGTCATTTGTCTGCCCTACAAACTTGACTGTGTATAAAGATGAAAAAACGATATTTGCTTTTAAGGTTCTCAGATACAGCACCTCACTCAGGTGGGAATTGCTAGCAGGATCGGAGGTCAACAAGTGGAGATCCCCTCAGGCAGAGCAGGGCATGGCCAGCCGGGGGGGCCAGGGTGGCCCCAGTACCGTGGAGAGGATGAATATGCTAGGCGAGATGCAGTGAGTACTGTGTTACACATTTGCATAGTTTCTGAAGTAGTGATATGTTCGGGTATTTATTTTTTCCTGCATTACTGTTTGGAACTTTTTCCCCCTGGAATACTTTCAGTTGCTTCTCTGACATTCTTTGCTTTGCTATTCAAACCCTCCTTAGCTCTTCTAACTTTTGCTTGCTGTTCTTTCACCTTTGCTTCTCTCTAAGCTTTCTTTCACTTTACCCTAACCTTTTTTTTTTTTTCTCACTTGAGGCCTTAACCCATTAATTGCAGTTCGCCCAGTTCTGCTTCTGAGCTCCAACAGAGGTGGATACTGCTTTCCATTTTCTTCTTTGAAATACGCCTCTATTTTGAGATCATTGTAAGTAGAAAACATTGAATGAAATTGTTCCAGACTACCATCCTACTTTGTATTGGTATAGTTCTTTTGTCTTCTGTATTAGTGCGCAACAACAGGAGTCAGGGCCACAGAATAAGGTACATACTTGCACATAACAGTAGAGGTGTTTCTAAACAAGTTATTTTCCTATCCTGAGTAAGCAGGATATGGTAAATTAGTATGTATTCGTTTACCAGTGTTGCCTAGGCAGACATGATGATTTCATGGTTTTGGCAGTGGTGCTTCTAGAGGTTGATGTTTCTGATTCAACCAGATGTCTGAGGGTAGTATATGCCCTTTCCAGGAAGGATACAGTTGCCAGCTACTGGTCCATGTTTGATGTACTTGCATCCTGAAGCAGATTGACCTGTGACAGCTTTATTGTAGTACACTCAAGAGTGACAAGTTTATGCTCCTTCTTTTGCTCCTTGGCTTAAACTAACATTTTTCTGGTTTCTTCCTTGAGGGAGAAAGGAAGGATCTCCTCCTTTTGCATACTTAGAGCACACTACCTGAAGTTGTTTTGCAGTATTGCATGGTCTCAAAATGTCTTTGCAGAAAGGAAATGCAACAGGATGGCCCTTATCTTTAGATTTGGTGAAACTGAGCTGCCACCTACTCCCAAGTGAACTTAAGAGGAGCAACATAAAGCTTTTGGGAACTGGGCACACTAGAGACATACTGTACTCAAACTATTCAAAAACTTTAAATGTCAAGTCCAAAAGATGTATTTGCCTAATTTAACTTGTTATCTGTGCTTGGAACTGTGGTATTTGAGTGCAACGACATCATAATTTCAGTTTACATCTAGAAGAGCACTTACATGAGACATCTTACTGTCTCTCCTGTTCTGTTTTCAGAGGCATCTCTAGGTTACCATTTATTGCCCCTTCTTATAATTTGTCTGTCTCTTCTGAAAATTACTTTTTTACATCTGTGAGCCTTTCCCTTTTGTCCCCCAAGTGCATATTCAGACATTAATATCTTAATATTTTATTACTTGAATTGCTAACAAATTACTGACAATTCAGTTACAGGCCCATTATCTGAGATACTTTGCAAACAGTTGTTTTTGACATCAGTTACCCACACAACTTTTAAAGATGCATGGCCCAACACGATGTGATTTGGTTGCAGTTTGCACCTTCAGTCACCATTTCAGATGGGTACGTCACCTCAGTCCAAGTTGACTTTCTTTTAATTAATCTTTTAAGCACTTCCTCAGCTTTGCCAGAACTTTTTGCTCACTGATTGCTGCAGTTCATATGTTACTGAAATGTGATTTTTTTTTTTCAGTTTTGTTTTGGGTTTGGGTTTTTTTTATAAAAAAGGCAAAAGGAGGAGATCATGAGCTAAAACTATCTAAATATAGTGTAACTCATTTGTAGGAGAGCTTACCTAGTGCCTGCACATCCCTTTTCCTATGAGGAGTTCTTTCTTTTTTTGCTAAGGATTATTCCCATTTTTAAAAAAGCATGGTTAGATGAGCCCTAGTCTGGTAGTTTTCTGTAGTTAAATATCTTCAGTTTGTGTTCCTTCACTAGGACAGAGCTCTAAATTCGGCTTTGCTCCTTTTGGAAAGGAGATTTTAGTTAATGACAGTCACGTTCCTTAAGATGCCGTATTCAGCTAATCCTCTGCAAACAGTCTTACTGTTCCCTCATTCTGAGCAAGTTTCTAAAATGAAATTCTGCATTTAGGAAGATTTAGATCTAGAGCATTCTTCTCACCTGCCTACTCGAGAGGGATCTGCATCTGTGTCCCTGCAATGGCCTTTTTCCTCACAGTATCTTCAACTATTATTCCTGCAGTCAACACCTGATTTTCTGCTGGAATATGACCTCTCATTTGTGTCCCCTGACCCAAAGCCAGTGTGCAGGTTACCATCAGTTTTCCATCTAGAAGGCCTAGGAACCAGGATAATTACAGCATTTCCTTAGCTGACACAAAATACAGTGCTGAGCAAGTGGTCATCTGAGCAGCAGAACAAATGAAGCCTGATTTCTTGCAGATGTGTGTAGTGTCTTGCATATCTCTACCACCCTACCACCACCTGGCATCACCTCCTATCCATCTACAGTCCCCTACAGCTCTTCACTGGTCTCCCAGGTCTTCTCCAGGTTTCCAGTGTTTCCTCCAAGCCACCCTTATTCTTTTACTCTGTTTTTATACTCTGACTGCCCATCATAGTTTCTCTGAACCATCTCAACATACTTTGAGTTGTGTCTCATGTCCCCTAGCTATCTCCTGTGAGAACATGCTGGCCGTGACAGGTCCAGCTGAGCACAGCCTAACTTGCCCTTTCTGCCCCTCAGAAGCAGATTAAGGATCGCGGAAATCAGGTTGTGTCTAATTGACTACCTGTTTTTGTGAATTTTATATCTGTTCATACATATGCATGTATATGTGTGTTATGTATTTATACATCCAATTCAGTTGAAATTGGCCACAGAATTCAACAGTTATTAAATGGAGATTAACAATTCACAGTGTCATCTCATAAATCTTCATTCCTTAAGAAGGAAGATTCAATGAGGATGTTTTTGTCAATTATTTTATATTTGCTATTAATTATACAGGAGTTTATATATAAAAATATATAATTTATAGATACTGTATAAAACTATATTGTTACATATATAATGTATTGATGTCTATGTATTAGTAAATACATTTTTTAAAAAAAAAACAGCAAAAATTCTTCCAACTTTTTTACTGTCCTTATTTTGCTGTGGTAGTTTAGTATAGGTTAGGCTTCTAAACCAGTCTGGTTTTGAAAGTTCTCAGACCTATTTATTTCTGATGTTATATATGAGATCACAGAAACACACTTTTGTTTTTCTGAGATATTAAGGAAACTTCGATAGCCTTGATGTTATAAAACAGCCATTGTGGTCATCAGATGTTCTTTCTAACTTCCCTTAAGAAACCCTTGTTATGGTGCTGATTCAGTGCAGTATGAGCTAGGAGCTGAATCATGTAATGCATTTTAATGTGAAAGTAACTTGAACATAATTTATTAAGACTCATGTGTCAAGGAATATTTGCTTTTAATATTTTTTTGTCATCTATTTTCTATAAAACCACAGAGTACTTGTCAGGTTTGCTAACTCTAGACTGCACATATGAATTAGTTTCAGGTTTCGCTGCTAAATGAATAATTGTGAACCATCAAGAGACCCATTCATTCCTTTCTGATACTAAAATCACCTTTCTTTTATAAGAAGACAGGATGTTACTTGGAAAACCTTCTTTACCTATCATTCTTCTAGTAAAGCCTCTTTTCCTCTTAATCTCTCTCCCCAAAGTAGCTGTGTAAATGATGAGTGCTGTACATGAGCTGTGCAAGAGAGTCAGAATCTATTATTAGTTCTACTTTATATAAAATGGCTTAGATTTTATTTATTTATATTCTGAGAGGTGTTAAGCAACATACTCTGGTGCCTTCCTGTGTTCCCTCCACGCTGCTGCCACAGTCACTCTAGGTCCCCCATACCCTTCCCAGGCTCTGCTTTGTAATACCTTCATTCCCCTCCCCCTTGGCCCCAAATCCTCTTCTAGCTGACCTTGCTGTCCTTTCCTCCTTCATCAGATTGCTCTCTCTGCTACTGCTTAAGGCCTATCCACACAGAAAGCTAGTGCTCACTAAATTGTGATAACTATCCTCTGCACTTGCAGCAGCTAGCTGCTGCTCATCCCCAGCGCAGACCCTTTGGAAGGGATCACGCTGCTTTGCTCCCAGTTGTGTGTTCAGCAGAGTGTGTTCAAGTTGTTTGTGTCCAGTGTTGTCTTCTGGCTGCCTCTCAGCCTTCTGCAGTACGAGGCACAAGGAAACGCTTGCTTTGGGGCTGTCAGCTGGAACTTAGATTTTTGAAATGTACCTTGTTTGTGTCCATGCTGGGAGTTGGTGAAGTCACCTAGTGTACTGTAAATTCCTGCTTTGTTTTAGTGTAAGCAGATTTTTTTTCCAGAAAAAAACCACACAGACAAGCCCATAAACTAAGGTTTCTGTTTTCTTTCTCTTGTTTTGTTAGAAAATGTGTGTTGCTGATCAAATATAGAATTAACCCCTTTCTGCCCTGAAACAATGTTTGTCCCTAAACTGGGACAGTTTCTCAGATATGTAAAACAGCTGTTGAGTACAGAAAAAACTAATATTTCAGATTTGAATAATCTTCTCCTGCTGCTGCTTCTGTTGACCGTGTTTTCCTGGGCACTGGTCCGTCACAGGGTCCTCACAAGTGTACAGTCTGAACAGGCAAGCCAGGCAGAGAAGGGGAAGCTGAAAGTAGTAGTATCTCTATTTATAAATAGTATGGAGAAGTGACAGCTGGGAAGAGTGATTTGTCTGTTGTCTTTTAGGAGGTTGATGGAAAGACAAGGAAAGATAAGCCAGTTCTGTTGACTTACAGTTCTGACGTTTTTCTTCCCACCTCCTTTCACTTGAGTTTCTAAACATACCATAGATTAGAAAGGTGGTCCAATGTTTTAACGGATGCTCTGAGATTTTGGAAATCCCTGAACTTGAGGCAGTCCAGCAGTTTTGTGTACACTTGTTGTTTTGTGCTCCATAAGAGGAATCACTCATTCATACAACAGAAGAACAGTGGCAGCAGATAGAAGCATCTCCATGCTGCTTTCCTTCTGTTCTTTGCCTTTTTGCTTTCTTGTCTTTTCTGGGGTTATCATGTTTGTGCAGAAAGTACAATAATGCTTTCTACCTTTTTCCAGACACATATGCATGGACACCAAGAATATTCCTCCTCACCAGTATTCCAGATGCCGAGGACTTCAGCCAGGCAGCCTTCGGCACCCCCTGCTCAACTTCCACACAACAGCCTTCAGGGCCAGGGCCTTTGCTACACCACCAGTTCCACTGAAGACCTCCAGCCAGGTCACTCTTCAGCCTCTCTTATCAAAGCAATTAGAGAAGAACTTCTACGACTTTCTCAGAAACAGACAGCAGTGCAGAACTTCCATAGTTGATTTAGCATTCCCTTGCAAATCTGCCAGGTATCTGCTTCCTATGGAAGCAAAGACTTAGAGGAAATCAGCAATGTTCAAAAGAATGAACTTTCACAGCTCTGTTGACAACACTCTGGAAAAAATTAAAAAGGCAGCAAAATGAGGATAGTAAGGAGAGATAGGGGACAAACAGGGAAAATCATCAGTGTCATCACAAGTGATATTAATTAATCTGCTAATATTACGGTGCTCCTCTTCTCTCCCTACCCTCATTCAGCCTAACAAGTAAATAAAACCTTAGGTCAAGTCGTCAACACTCCAGCAACAAAAAAATCACAGGAACGAACTCCAAATGTGACAGACTTCTTTTTTCTAAGAAAGTAGGCGAAGGTTTGATTAAACTAAGATGCCATTTTGCAAGAGATTCCAAGTATTCTGATCTCTCCAGTGCTTATGGGGAACTGGTTTGTGTTGTTGTGCTGCAAGATTACAAACTGTATCAGCTCAAGGGTGTTGAAGGTGGGATCCCACCCACGTAAGAATCACTTTGGTTGTCAGGAACAATGGGACTACTTAGAATAAAAGTCTTTATGAGCTACTTGTAATGAACTGGAACAATAATTGTTATAGCTCTGTGCTTCCAAATGGAGCTACCCTCTGCACTCTTCCTTGTTTTCCTTCTGGTGCTGAAGCTTCAAGTGTTCCTTCATCTTCAATGTTTGCTAAGTGAAACATTGGCCTTGTATAACTAAGAAAATATCTGTAGACTCATTCAGGCTGGAAAAACAGAGCAAAGCATCCAAACAGAAAGGGCTTAGTATTTATTTTGTTTAAAAGTTATTGAAAACTAGGCAAGGAATACTCAGCCACAGTTGAATTTGGGGAAATGTGTATGTATAAAAAAATATATTTAAATACTCTATGCTTTTGCAAGACCAGCGATAAAATAATTGCCACTCTGTAGTTTGCTTTGTGGACAGAAACCAATCCAGCCTGACTGGTACAGGGTCACCAGCATTACATTATAAACCGATGTCCTAAATCATTGCTTATGTTTGGATCTGAATAATTTTAGTGAAAGTCAGTGACAGTTTAGAGCATTAACATAGGCTTAGATTTGCGGTTTTGAGACAGTTTCTATATTTATACTTGTTTCCGCTGTCCGTTTGGACAAAGCGTAAGCATTATCCCCATGGTAAGAATGGTATGTGCCATGGAACTGTTTGTTGCTGTTTTTTCCAGAGTTTTAATTTAATATTAGCTACGAATTTACTAATATTTGGACATTGCATAACTGTAACTGACATAATACATGCAGAAATTTTACTTAAGTCATGATTTGTTGGAGTGTTTTTATTTTCAGATCAGACTGAACTAAAGCTAACAAACCGGCTCAGAGATAGAGGATATGCTCAGTGTTTGAGGAGGCTTGGGAGCCTTGTCCTAGAAAAATGAAAAGCAAAACTATTTGATGCTACAGTGTGGGTGTTTCAGACACTAGCAGGTGATAGTTGTAAAAGGTCTAAGGAACAGTAGTCTGCCAAAGAGATCACTGGGCACTTGATCAGCGTAGGCCTGTATTTGCCTTACTGGGGTAGAAACAGTGTTGGTAAAATACAGGTGTATAATGCTGGTATGGTGTGGTTGTCTTTCCTAGTTCCAGTGCACAGGACTATGACAGGACTAACTAACTATACAGGACTAACTCATACCGAAATGAAAACAGGTAGGAGGACACCATGGATGAACGCTACGTACCTTCTTCATGAAGTTGTACAGAATATTCATTGCCAAAGCCAAAACTAGGAAGCAACTGTCTGCTTACTGATGTGGAAAAAAAGGTGACATGTTTCCCTTCTTTGTTAGGAAGTTCAGTTATTTTTCTGTTTACCCATGATCATCAAAGGCTATATGAAATTGTTTTGAGGGATTTACTGTAGTGAAGCAATCTAAATTAATTTCCAATTCCCCGGCCAATACAGAAAGCCCTCACGGGCACTGGTTGAGGTTTGAATGGAGTCAGAACACCAGCATGGTTGCGAACAGCAGCACCAACAGGCTATTATGTATTGGATTTTTTAAGCTTTTTGTTTAATAATTACTTCTAGGATAAAAAAAACATTTATGTTCTGCCAAGTTTGTAAATGTGAATGTTGCCAATGCTTCTGCAAAATGTCAGGTTTTGCAGAATGAAGAGTGTATCAGGCAATGTTCATTTGCTCTTTTTGATAATGATGAAGTCTGACTGTTCCTAAGCATTCCCATTAAAGCCATCTCTTTCAGAGCCCACATCCTTCTCCAGCTTAATTCTGCCATGAGGTCAGAGGCCAGTGCTTATGATATTAACGTGTTACTGTGTCTTAATTTCAAGAAAATGTGGGCTTCTAGAAAGTAAGTTCGTTGTCCGCTTGGTGGTTCCAGCTATTTAAGAAGGAATATGAAGTAAGAGCTTTGAAAGTCAGCGGTACTTAAGCCATTTCTCAATTCATTTTTGCTAGTGATAGCAATGGTATTATGATATTCCATCTTTTTATGTTTGTAAGAATATCCTTTTTCTTTGCAGTCCCAAGTCTTACAAAGAACTTGGGACACAGGACAAATATGTACTGATAAATAAAAGGCATTCTGATGCAAAAATCCCTCTTCAAAACCTTACAAGTTCACAGAGCAGGACAGTAAAATATAAGAAGTCGGGAAGCTATGATTGGAAGTTATATTCTCAGACTGGCTGGAGACCTGATCCACTGTTCACAAAACATGGTATGGCATAGTCTGTATCTTCATATAGTAAGAAAAGTAACATATACGGCACCCGTTCCAAGGATGGTCTTAATAAGGGAGACCTACACTTTACTTTCTGCAGCTACAGGAAAAGCTGGGTTTTTCATGTGCTACAAAAGGACTCTGTGGAATGCATGTGCCAAAATGTGTGTTTCCACTTGGGAATTCAGGGAAGAAAATATCTAAGCTTCTGTATCCCATGTGCTTGAGCTCTTTTGCCAATTTTTTTTATTGCCCTATTAAAAGGGGGGGGAATCCAAACCTTTTTTCCTGAAACTTGAAGTATCCTGAATTTAAATATCTGTTAATGAATCTACCAGTTTCTGTAAACAGTGATCAGATGAGAAGTTGGTACAGGCACAGAAAGCTGTTACCAACAGTTACATCCATTTCCATGACTAAACCATCTGGTTCATGGAATCCTCAGGCTCTTCTCTTTCTTCACAATTTTCCTTGACATTTGTGTTTAGTCTGTGTTTAGTTTGGCATATAGAAGAACTTGGCAAGATGAGAGCTACGTAATTTAACTTGGTTGATTTGCTTTTCCTTTTTATGGCCAAAATGTTGACCTCTAGCCTGCTTCTTGATTATCTTTGGAGCTAAGTGAAATCTTACAATTATTTTTCATACAGTCACTTTGAAAGGCGGAGCACACTTCAGTACTAGAAAATATTCTCTACCAGTATGTAACACATGGTCCTGTCAGTGACTGTGGGCATGTGACTGAGGATGAAAATCTTGGGTTTAGGAGTGAATTGCATAGATGCTGGACTCGTAATGTTAAATATGGGCACTTTGGAGCAGTAAATGGAATTTCACTGACCCTTTGCAGCGTACTGTATTTGCAGTGGTTTGGAACAGGCTTTATATATAGTGGCTGGAGAGCAGCAGCATCACACAAGGTCTGTATATCACCTCTGAACCCAAAGGAGTGTTTGGTGAGATGTTGGGTACCCCAATATCACGCACCTTTATGCACACACTTAAATACATAAATAGAAAGAGGCTGTTTTACAGGGATCATAACTTCCCAAGAACCAAAACAGTTGACACTGTTGTGTGTTGACTCATGGCTTGAAAACACATTAAACAGATTACACAAGAAGCGAGTATGTATTCAAGCCCAAGTGAATACCAGTTGTGGTGTGTGGATGGCAGTAGGCAGTTGAAGTCATTTTTGAACTCCTACCATCGCTACATTCTCCGCTTTTCCAACTTCAACAATTTTTCAGCTCAAGGAAGAAATGGCATTTCCCATTCCATGCCTTATCTAGCAGTTCTTTGTTAACTGGTGCCAGTCCTTCAAAAAAACATCTTGGCCAAGACCTTTGAAGTGGCAGGATTAAAAGCATTTGTGACATTGAGGTGGGAACGTGTTATGGGCCATGTATTTGCAGCAGCGAAGAAATAAATGGATTTATTTTTAAAATAACACCTGTTTGGTGTTTTCAGAATATGGACATAAAGCTGAAAATGGATTAAAAGAAAAAACATGACATCTGATTGTCAGAAGGCAAAAGACAGTATCCAGGTCTCCAGGACCAGCTGTGACAGTGCACTGAGATAAAATCCTGGGGACTCCTCCTGCCCCCACTCAACACAGTTCACTTCTGTGCAGTCCTTTGACACTTGCAGTGCTGGTCTGTATGAGTGAGGAACATCTCGTCAGTGAGACTCCCAAAGCAGTTCACCATGGTTTCTCCAGGACTGTTGAGATGCACCTAGAGAAAAGAAGCAGCTTTAAAGTGCTGCTTAAATGTGGAAATAAAAATCCAGTTCCCTTTTGTGGCGGGCATCTTTTCCTCTTCCTGTTAAATTTTATTTAAAAATGGGAGGTAAACCCTGGGGGTGTATTCTGCTGTCATTCATGTATTCCACTACATGTAGATCCTAAATACAGAGGAGGCAGAAATTAGGAATTGAAAGGTTTTGGCAGTGCGGATGAAGATTCACTGTAGTTTTGCAGTATTTTTGGTGTGAGTGCATTTGAGTGCTTGAAAAATCAAGTATCTCTGTTACAATGAGCGTCCCTTGAAATGCATCTTACGTCAGAAGGAGGGCTGTAAAAATTTTCTTCTGTATGCCTGATGCTGGTTCAATGAGGTCAGAACAAGCTCAGCTTGTGACAACTCATACCAATAGGATTGATAGTTCAGATCCAAATGTTGGTCTGCATATTGTCCCATGTCACATCTGCATGACTTCCACTGAAAACCATTTAGTCGCATGTATGCTTTGGAAAAACAATTTATCCTACAAATTCTTTAATACAGTTTGGGATACACTTGGCAAGATGTGTCTAGCTTGATGTACAAGTCGCGGGGTGAGTCTACTCACCCTTGAGAGTAAGAAACTTCAGAAGCAAAAATCTTGTGGAGTTGCACTGCCTTTTTAAAGAGACTTTTCCGGAGTAGAGCTGCAGTCCTGTGAATCCCACTGAAGACTGATAAATAATAAAAAAAAGTTACGTTAGTACTAGAAAAATACAAATTTCTTTGCACTTCATAGTTTGTAGAGCTGGAATGTTTTGTCTTGATTTCGTGTTACTTTTTCTTGATACTCTTTACATTTAAAGTATGTATTTTCCTTTGTAATGGCCACTCCTGTTTAGTTTTGAGTAGTTCTTACTCCATAACTGGAAGTTTATGTTTAGGCTGTTACATCTTGCCTTAATTGGAATAAAATGTTGGCACATTTGAACAAATGCTCTGAAGAGTCTTTTGAAATGAGTGCTAAACCTCTGTGGATCCATGGCATGGTTGGTGGTTCTCAGGTTTACTTACAGTAATCTTCTTATTGTCACATGCAAAGCAGGCAAAATGAAATGAGAATTGAGAGTAGAAAAGAGATTGAAAGATGAAAATGATTGTTTTGCATTTCCAATTTTATTCTAATGTACACATTTCTTAAGATCTCTGTCATGTTCCCATGAAAACTTCTCAAAGATTTCTGTCCCAAGGCTTCTCTGAAGTTGGTTTTCTCATCCAGGCGGTTTGAATCTTTTAATGCTGTGCATTATTTAAAAGCAGTAGCTGGATATTGTTTGTGTTTCAGGAAAAATTTCTTTGTATTCAAGAAAAATTAATGCAGTGTTGTATTTGGCAATGTGCTGCGCTCTTTTGGTCCCAAAATGTAGATCTGAAAGAAACTTGACTGAAGAAATGGGAATTTTAAAAATATTGCAATAATAAAAAATCAGGAAGCTTTCTCCTTCAGCTTAAGGAAACAGGGGAAAGAAATGTGGATTAACCACTATCAGTATACTTCAGCATAGTTTCCAAGTATGAAATTGTTCAAATTCTGTGCAATACAGGTGATCTGGGCACCCACAAACTCATTAACTGATTGCTGCATTCCTGGATAAAATGGTTTCAGGTAAGTCACCCTGTATTTTGCATGGAACGCTTGTCAAGCATTTCCATGGGTGAGTCTGATCCTTATGACAGTTTCTGTCTTTGGGCTTGATGATGGCAGCTTTAAACAAGAACACATCAAGAATCCAAGGTTAAAGGTGAGGGTTCTCCCATTTCAGAGGATTTCTAGATGCGCAGTCAAATATTTACATTATTGCTACATCCTCCTACACTTCACTGCCATGTGGAAGAAAACTTGCTAGGGTGCCGGAAACCACATTCTTGCTTTTGCACAGTAGAACTGCAAAGAGGTTAAGAGAAGTTTGCCATTTCCAGCAGACACAACATTGCCTCCAGTAGTCTCACTTAGGCCTGGGAGAAAAGTGTGCTGTTTCCTGCACTTAAGAAGCACTTAATGCTAGTGCCAATGAACATTATTTAGTCTGCTTCATTTAAGAATGAACTAACGTCTCTTACCTAACATCACACAATGTCTGTATGAGACATTAGTATAGCTCAGCTGAAGCACGGTGACTTCTGCGTATTTTTGAGCCCAGAGGGTTGCCACCTTAGAACTGAACGTTGCTGGAGTGATCTGGTGTATACATACAGTACGTTGGAATGCCATGTAGGGGTGACAGCCTAGCAGAGGTTCCTTTGCAGCTGTCTCCCTTCTCTTCCCCCGTTTAGACAAAGCAGACATTGTTGTAGAGGACCTGAAGAAGTACTGTAACTCTTGCTCCAGAAAGTTGCACTGAAAAATGAATTTAGCTGCATGTTTTATCATGAGCTGGAAATGACAGACGAGGAAAGGTGGTTCTGGTCCTCCCAGTGACTCACCAACAGCGGCTCCGTATGTTGGTACCACTTGCTTTGTCTTTATGATTGAAAAAGTCAAAGATACGGCAAAAGGCAGTGATGGGTTATTAATAAAAAGAACTTAGTGACGTCATCAGAAAAGAGGTAGAGCTCACGGGAACATCAGTTGGGAGTTGATTTGATTTCCAGTTCCCCACTAGAAAGGGAAGAAAAGGAAAGGACAAAGCTTTGTGGGCACTGGGCACAGCTGTGGGCAGGGAGTGAAGGGAGGAAACCTAGTGTATTGAGTAAATAGGGAATAATAAAGGTAAAGCTGAAATGGGTTAATAGTTTAGAAAATTTGGCCACCAAAGAACACAGAGGCAGCGAAAAGTTTAACTAGGACTCGAGGATTAGAGAAATGTCTTCCATATAATTATTTTTAAAAATAAAGCCACTTACTAAGTAGTTGAAGGGTGACACTGTTTAAGTTGGTACACGAACTCAGTAGTGAGTATGTGAAGTTTATGGAAAATGAGATCAATAGGAGACGCAAGGATAAGGGAAAACCAGAGTGATTGTAATCGTGAGGGAGAAGTTGAAAAGAAAGTCATAGAAAGGTATTATTGCATGAAACTATCCACAGTCCTCAAAGGATTAATTTCAAAATACTAGGGGGAAGAGCTGCTGCGCGAGAGCTCAGTTCTGTATCAGAAGCGTGCTGGATTTCACCTGTGAGCAGGGCAGAGGAGGGGAGGGGAAGGGAGGATTGCTGTGTGCAGTGTGGTTTTTATCTTCCCCAAACTGGACTAGAGGGGTTTTTGATCCCACCACGCTGTTGCAAAAGCATATGAAAGGTCTGTATGGCCTGTGGCATCTTTGTCTAAATTAGGTTATAAATTGCCCCAGGCTCTTTTGGTTCCCTCAAGTGGCAAACCAGATTGGGGGGCAAGGGGGGGTGGCTTTGGAGAGACAGAGAAGTAGAGGGATTTAGGATTTACACAAAGTAAAGGGTGTTCAGTTCAAGTTGTCCCCAAAATAAGCATCTGGCAGGTTTACAGATAGAAGTTGTGACTTTACCACTCAGCGGCAGAGGGAGAAAATGTAAACATTTACACTTAGTTTAGTTCTTTAGCTCTTAGAGCAACGGGCACCATGGCAAGCAGGGCGTGGGGTCTGGAACAGAGGTTCATTCGCTGGCCACTGAGACTGGACAATTTTCCCCTGTGAATGCAGAGAGGCTTTCTTTTTGCAGGGAGAGGTCAATTCTAGGGGAGTTTTATGCCAGCAAGACATAGGGGTCCATTAACCATTACTTCTGATAGGCAAGCAAAGCAGTTAACTGCATGTGTGTCTAGATTTCATGCTGCCAAATTGTACAGGAAAAGCCTGCGTGTCTCTTAGCTTTGAAAAAATTACAGCTCTGTTTGCAGACTTGGGAGACAATACTGCATTGTTTACCCCATGTTTGTTTCCAAAAGGTTATTACAAAGCAGGAGTTGGAAATAAGCTCTTTGAAAAGTTTCATTCTGGGACAGAAACCTGCATTGAGGTTTGGATTCCATAATAGATGCTGGCACCACTGATAACCATAAAATAAATGTGATCTGGAGTGTAATGACGAGAGAGGGTGGTTACTTCCCAAGAATGCCTATATTTCATTCTTTTGTTGTAATTAATTACAATAATTTTCTGAAATCCTAGGTTTTGTAATGCCTTTATCAAAATTCCTACAAAGTCTCAGTACAGAGCACCTCTTCTTATGTATTTAACCTCTGTCTTTTCTCTGTGTTTCGTGCAAGTAGGAAGCTCAGATGCTTGCCAGCTTTCATCCCTCTAGTGATTTTGCAAAGTGTAATCATTGTAAAGTGCAATTACTTAATATGAAGCTCATTCACTAAAACCCCAAGGATAAAGGCAGTGAGTAATGTGAGTCATTACCAGAGCAACGGTATCTAAAAAGATGAAGAGTCATGCATCAAGTACCAATCCATTTAGTCTTGAATTAAGAATTTTAAAAATCGCTAGTCAGAGGTGATGGATATTATCTCCAGGCAAATTAAAGTAGTTACCCTGGAATGCTATGTGCTGCTGCTAGTGTTTTTCTCTTTTGGTATTGGAAGTGCTGATCAGTTACATGTCTTGCTGCTCTGTCTGTCTGTCTGAGACACTTGCAGACCAGCAGCTTTCCCAGGTGCCATCCGCATCTCTCTTTCCTTTCCAGGCACTTCATACCTTCATGCCTGAAATACGGAAACTGTCCAGAAAATATGAAGGACTGTTCTGGATTGATCAGCAGTGTTTAGCATTCAAACTCCTGTTTTTCAGTCACTTATTTTTATTCAGCAGTCCAGGTTTCAACCATTTTTTTGCTTTTCTTTGTTCTAAGTCATATGAGTTGGATTTCTTCTCCATCTCATTCCAGTGAGGAAATTTTTGGTCCAAGGACATAGAATTTGACTGGACAATAAATGACTGGAGCATTAACATTTCCATCATTGTTCTGAGAGGGTAGTTTGCAGTTTAATAGGTCATATGAGCCATCATCTTATTTTTTACATGCTTTGAGATGTACAAGAGCCTAAACCATGTCAGGGCTACAGCATGGCATTATGTGTAGCAGTCTGAAGGGGCACCAAGGATTAAACACAGGTGAAATGAATTATGCACGCTGGTAAATCAGGAGTTAGGTTTTGCTTCCAAGGTTTCCCATGAGAACAAAAATGCCAGGCTTCCTGAATTACAATGAACAAAAACCCAAACAACAAAACAAGGCATGTGCCGCATGTCTGTGAGGCTCCCTTGAAGTCAACAGGACTCAGGCAACATTTCACTAGTTTGGGATCTACTATAAGAGGTATTATAAGGTCAGTGATATTATTAGGAATGTGAAATAATACACAATAAATGAGTACACCAGTCTGTTATGTTGCTCGTGGACCACATTTATAAGGCGTTGTGCTGTAGAGTCACTTTTAACTTCTGCGTCAAAACCAGACCACGGCCTTCTACTGTGACTTGATCGGTCTTAAAATAGGGGTTATAACCCACAAGATGTGCTACCATGTGTTCCCTAGCTAAAAATATTCCAGGAAATGTTAACAGCGGACCACAAATAATCTTTAAATTATACTTATTGTAAATCAGGTATGTATAATCATTTTTGCATACTGATTTTTGTCTTTGTATCAATTTCTCAAGTCTTTTGGAGGCAACTTTTTTACTCTGTACTTTCTGTAACTATTGAGAAACCCCTGAAACACTGACCGATACCATTAGGGTTTTTCTCCTCCTTTTGCATTGTGTATTGCTTTGCATTTTATTTGTGATTGCCCACCATACCTAGGATCAGTAGAACATACAGCATGTACCTCGGAGAGTCTCTTTGAAAGAGGTTTGGGGGTTTTTTGTACTGTATTGCATAGGAACAGATAAGTCGTTTACGTGGATAGCCTTTGAGATATTGGGATGCTGCCACTTTAGGGATCCTGAACACAGTGTGAGTATGTTCATGAAATTCTTTATAGGACTACATTCTAAATGACTCAATCCACTTCATAGGAAGTCAAATGATTTGAAAAAAAGAAGCTATAGATGAAACCTGGCAATGTCAGATGTCAAAATAGGTGATGCAGTAGACAAACAAAACTATTATATTAGATCAGACGTTTACAGGTCACTGGTCTAGAAAAAGTATATATTTCACAGAAGAAATTATCTGTAAGATATTCCATTTGTATACCTGATTTTGTTGAGACTTGGGTGTCACCCTTGAACACAGGAATACAAAATCCTTGGAAACATTGCATTATATGAAAAACTACATTTTTTTCTCCTTTTTTCCCCAGTTTGGTTGAGCTGGGAACCCTCAACAGAAGCTGTGAGAAGCAAAGCTTGAGGTTTAAGTCTACTACATTCCTTGAAGGTAGCTGCACACAAACAAATTATTTTGGAGAGTGTGAAGAACAAGCTGTGCTCTTAAAGGGAAGCTTTAGGAAGCCCTTCAGAATTGCCTAGTTGTTATGAAGCTGGTTTGCAGATGTAGTGCTGGGCTATAGGACATCTAGAGCTTGCATCGTGTGCTTACAACTCTTCAGACTGGAATAGATTTACTTCCGTGACTGGCTGCGTCCATGCACTCACAGCCTTAGCCAAGGAAATGCAAAAGCTATGGAACGTATTCCCTAAAAGGTGAAAAACAGTGCCATATCCAGCAGACACTTCTGTGTTCCTGACCAGGAGAACAATCTCCATAAGACTGGAGAACCGCAGGCAGAGGTCTGCAAAAGGTAGACACTAAGGTGATACGTGGAGGTTTTCACAGTATCTATCACGTTGCTTTCAGGCCAATGCACACTTTCCATTATTAAAACTAATAAATCAGGGAAAAAATGATGGATGTAGCTGTAAGATTGGTTGTCCATCAGTGACTGCAGAGGTTCTTAGCTGTCAACTCACTGTTCTTTCAGTCAGCACCAACCGTAAAATGTAGTCCCTTGTTTCTGTAAGTTCGTACATATATGAGGTTTGGTTTGGTTTTTTGTTTTTGTTTTTTTTATGAAAAGTTGTAGTTGGCTGGTCCAACACAGAGATTTGGCTTGTGAAAATTACTTCTGTTTTAATCATTGTATGTTGAAATGTTAAGATTTTTTTCTTAATTGAGCAATGTTTTGTGATTGTTTACTACTACTAATGTGGTGCATGTGAGAAGAAAATGCCCAAAACGATGAAACAAAACACACACAGTAAAAAAGCGACAGAAGCCTTAAGCCCTTCCCTTTCAAAACTTTATTTCCTGATGCTAGCATCTCTGCCTAGCATTTCACCTCAGAAGATATTTTTTGTCTTAAGAGATACTAATGATAGGGGAGGATGTCTTCTCTTCAGTGTCTAACTTGTACCCATTCCTGCTTACGGTGGATAGTTGATAAGGAGCAACTGCCCATCACTCTGAACGCACAGTGTTGTCCTGATCAAAGTGCCTAGTTGTGCCAGAATTCATCTGAAGAGTCTTAAACTGAGTTGTATCTTTTCTAACTGGAAAAGTTATGCATTGAAAAGCTGAAGGGAAGACTTTAATGATATTTAATAGATACAAATCTCCAGTAGATCTTTCTTTGGTTTAAAAGCAACTTTTTATGTTTCACTTCAGTTGGTCTCTAGCAGGTTTGGTAATCCTGTGTATGTCTAGATGGGTTTAACACTGATTTATTGTTTTAATAATGGACAGAAATCAAACTGGTGCAACTGCCCCAAACAAGACAGTTTGACTGCAGGGAGGCAAACCCTCCTGTGTGAATATTTCTTGTTAGAAGCAAGTTTCTAACAATTTGGGTTGGGTAATTCCTTGCCAGTATAAGCTTTATGAATATAAACCAGTTAGAATCTTTCCATAAATAAGAGTGTTTATTATCATCTTGCATAAATAGGAGCAGTTTTGTGCATGAATTGGATATGCTGGTTTAAACCTGCTTGCCATGATTCAGCTCAGCTTAGTTACACAGACAGGTGCAAGCTAAATAAATACAGTCAACGTTCAATTCCTACAAAACAGTTCACATATAAACTTCACTGGAAAAAGTAGTTTTGGTTTTAAACCAACCCAAGCAATCCTTAAGTTTCCATAACAGATATTTCACTTGTATCAGTTAATAGAATTTAAAATCCGCAGTTTAGGGAGTGAGGAGGACTCAGTATAATGAATGAGTTACATCCCCTTACCAATGTAACCTGGCCTATAGCCTAGTAATGGATCTGGTAACACTGATCCTCCAGAAAATAGCTTTATTTGCCCACTTCATGTTTCAGAGTCAAAGGTTATGCACTGGGTTGTCTTAAGGCAATGTGCTATAGGCTGGTAACTGATCCTTCAGCATCTCATCGCTCCTGGGGCACTCACAGCAAGCATGGAAACGCTCAGGGAAAAGTTTTCTGTGCACTGTGGGACATATGTGGTGGTTTGCAGGGACTTGCCCGCTCTACACCTTGGCTGGCAGCTCTGACCCGCCGGGAAGATGAAGCCCCAGTAGGTGCCCCATTTAGATCTGGCCTATTTTGGCTGAAGGTATGTTCCCTTTCTTTTTTGTTCCTTAGGAAGTGCTTGAGATGCCAGTCAGTCTGTCTGCACCTCACTGCTCCCGGGTTCTGCTGCTTGCTGGCTTGCCCTGCTTCAGGCCACGAAATATTTGGGTTCGTCAGGCCGGAGTTTCATGACCTTGTCCACGCAGAGCAGGATGAGAGTCAGAAACCAGAGGCTCCAGCCAACGGCTGCTGCAATCCATCCATAATCATCCACACCCGTCGCGCAGCACATGGCTGCTTGTGTGCAGAAGTTCATGTCTGGTGGCAAAGAAATTAAAAGAGCTGATGAGAGACCAAGTACATAACAGATTTTCATTGCAGATAAGACAGTGACTTCACCGTATGCCCTGTGGCCTGTCAGTCTGCTTTGGCATCTTTCTCCTAGGCCTGACTCTTAACCTGGGGGATGGCAATATTCAGTTTCATCTGTATGTCTTCAAGACTCAATCATCCCTGTCTGGCCAAACACCTAAGCTGCTCCTCTTACTACTGCGCTCACCGTTATGGAAATCTTTTAAAACACCTACTTAGCATTTCCTCATTCAGTTTTAGGAATGGAGTGTGATAGAAGTAGACACTTAAAAATAAGCCTGGGATAAAGAAAACTTCATGTGAGAGAGTCAGAGATTCTCTAGTGGAGACATGCTTCAGCAGGATCTCCATTAGTTTAAGTACTCAGTACCTCTGCTGGCAATAGATGCAGAGACTGTTCTCTGCTGGGTGTGGCTTGCATATAACAGCTGCAAAATACACCACCATTGGGGGATCATTATGTGTTTAAAAATGAAATAATTTTAATAATTCAATGTATTTTTTCTTGCACCTTTTGCATCTTTTTTTTTAAATCAGTCCAATTTTCTAAAGTCGGTTAAGGAATGTGTTATTTGTTGTTTCAGTTATGCTGTTGGCTAAAGGTATCTGCCAATTTTTTTCCATCACAATGGCACAGTGAAGATACCTAGCTCTGTGTCTGCATCCTGGGTGGTAACGTGGAAATAACCAAAGGGATCTTGGAGGACACTGGTATCTTGACCCCTTGGGCTGGAATAGAAGCTGAGCATGAAACCCCAGCACCCAGGAGAGCCGAGGCAGCCAAAACGACCTTGCAGCTGTATGCATTGCATGTGGACATGCATTAAGCTTGTCAGCTGTGAAAAGCAAATGTCTTCTGAGCTTGGTGCAGGGCAGCCAGCATCCTGCACGTTTCCAGAGAAGAGGCAAGTGCGGGTGCTGCTCAGTTGCTCTCATTCATGTGTGTCAGGCAGGACCATGTTCCTGTGCATTGGCCTTTAGTGCAGTACAATTGTCCTGTGTGGCAGGGAGCAGCTCTTCCCAGAACGAGAGATATGTTCTATATGTGCCTAGAGAAGGGGGAGGGACGCATGCCCCCTATGCCCATGTCATGCTTTGAAGTATCGTGGCTCTGCTGGTACACATACTATAATTCAGGAAGTGCAGGACTGCTGGGATATTTGACATTTGGGATGGAGAATGGCCGGAAGGGCTGGTGGGACCTCAGGTTGCTTGGGACTGGCTGTCTGGGGAAGACCTGGAGGGGTAGGGGAAGGAGGTTTCTTCCCGAAGACCACATTGTGCCTACAGGCAGTCAGTCTGGTAGGGAGCTTTAGTTGAATTGATCTGTTCAAAGCTATGAATCCATTAGAATTTGCATAAGATATACAGGACATGCCAGTGGAGGAGTCTTAGAAATGCGTCCCAGAGTTTTACCCGCAATGGGAGCCTTGACAACAGATAAATCCTTTTCCAGGACAGCCTCTCAGTCACCTGTGTCGTCTCACCACCTGGCTGTATCATGGTAGTAATGATAGTGATTTATGAAGACTTACTAAGACATGGTGATTCGTACTCAGTTGTGAGCATGGAGCTTGTTGAAACATTGGTGATGTCTTCAGCTGCTGCTGGAAGAAAAGCATAGGAGAAAAAGCAAGTTGGATTAGAAAAGCAATACTGGGCATCAAGCATAAAAATCTGAAAGCCATTGGTCTTGAAGAGATCTGTGGGATGGAAACAACCTGGAGAAAATAAGTTCCTGCCCCTAAGCATCACTGCATCAGGGTAAGCCTCCTCACTCTACCACTGTCAACACAGGCTCTAGAGAAACCTGCTGGAGCACCAGCCCTAAGGAGCAGAAGGATCACTGCCTCTACCTGAGCATGCCCCTCGTGTGAGCTGTTCACTCAGAGCTCAAATTAACCACTGTCCTTTCCCAAACTACAGGGGCAGAACGAACAGGAATTAAATGGGAGAGAGCATTCAGTGGCATGGGGAGATCCATGGCCAGCGAGGTGTACATCTACCTCCTTTTGCCCTTAGAAAATTCCTGGTGTCTCTCTGGGGTGCGAAGGAATCTGGCTGAGCTGAGGGCTGAGCCCGTCCGTGCAGAGCTTCAGCAGATCCACCACAGCCTCAGTGGGAAGCTTTGGCTCTGCTGCAGATCAGGTGGAGCTGTGCCTGAAACTCATTAACCAGCTCAGATTGGAAAACACAACATAGAGAAATAAGTAAGGGAGGGAGAGGAGGACAGGGACTTCGGTTAAGGTTTTGCCTCTTTATCCTACTTCCTACCTAGAATCGGAGCACACTTGCAGTCTGGCACAGTGTGGTGACTGGTCTCCAAGCCTCCAAAGGTACATGGCATCACAGGCCAAACCCTCGTTAGACCTCTTAATCCCCCCCTTGCTCCTCAGTTTCAGCATGCACCTCATAACACTGCAGGATCAGATGTGAGGACAGCTGCAGGATGCTATGGTCCCCGTGCATTAATACCAGCCTGTCCCCTGCTGCAGAAGGAAGGGAGTCAAAGAAATATCTCCTCCGGGGCCACTATGAGCAGCACAGTTCAAGTTCAGCCAGATGAAGTATCCCATTGCTGAAATGGACCCCTGCAGAGATAAATGAAAAACAGCCTGGAGAGGCTACGGGAGTAAGGGTTCCTGCTGCATGCTGATGGAGGGGCTCCAATGTGCTGCTGGTCTGGTCCAAAGATGAGGCAGCAGCTATGAAAGAACTATTTCCAGTCAAACCATTAGTGTGGAGTGTGATAGAGAGAAAATCAGTTCCAGCTTGATTTTGTTGAATACTTCAAAATAATAGCTCAGGTTTAGTTTCAGCTCAGGAAAACGAAACAGAACCAGTTCTTTGACTAAACCTTTGCTTTGAGTTTGGTATTGTCCCAGCAATAGCTTATAAACTGATGTTGTCCTGCAGATGTCCCCCTTCAGGGCACCTGCTTTGCATTTTGAGCTGACTGACCATCAGCAAGACCAGAGCTTTCCTTCTGGCTGCCACCACGCTGGGAACAGGTCCCTGGGCAGACTGCTCCAGGGAAGGGTCTGAGTGCTCCCCATTCCTCTCCCTAGACTCTGCTAGGACTTGCTGAATGACCTTGGTCAAGCCCATAATTTGTTTTCTGAGTTAATAAATACCTTACAGGAGCACTGGGAAGAATCATTAAAAACTGTATGACCTGTGGAAGAAAGCGCTGCAGAATACAGTGTTGGTTCATGTTTATAGACTTTCCAGCCCAAAGGACAGGCTGTCAAAGCTAACCCATCTTTAAACATCTGGCAGGTCTCAACTGGTGCTGATGCACAAATGCAGGCAGTAGCCTGATGGGAAAAGAGCAGCTCATGGTTCTCATTTACATTTTGGTTTTAGGCAACTTCTCCAATTAAGGGGACACCCAAGCCAGATTTCCTGAAAGAAAAAAAAAATCTAATAAGAGCTAAACTGGACTACAGTGAGCCTCTTGGTATTTCAAGTGGTCCCTTGCTTCAGCAAGCACATGATGGCCAAGTAACTGTGGTCCCCTATCTCCTTGCCATTCAGCGGAGCAACCTGCAGCTCAGCCACATCTACAGTGGATCTGTAAATAACTGGCAAAAGCACCTCTTATCAGAAAGATGCTGTGATCAATCATGTCAGGTAATTCTCATTAGCATTAATTAATTCCAGCTCCTTACACTTTTTAGATGAGCCAGTGGAGTCCACCTTGTTTTTAAAGGACAAATTACTGTCAGTGGTCAATACATGTAAGTATATAGCAGTAGGAAGTAGGTACAGTACTAAGTATAGGTATAGTAGAAGGAGTAAGGGGAAAAGGCAGGGTATGGAAACTGGAGCATAAGAGAAATACCTGCTGAGCAGGAATGCCAGGTCACAGTGGCGAAGAAGAGCACAGCGAAGGCTGCCCAGGGCTCGCAGAAGTGCTTCATGCCGGGGGTCCAGCTCCCACCCAAGCTGCCACACAGACCACACAGACCAGGTCGCTGTCACTGGCAGCTCTGGTTCAGCAAATCCTCGATCACCTCAGAGAGCCGATGTGCAGGGCAGAGGGTGGAGCAAAGGAGCTTTCTGCTGCCAGGACACCTTGAACTTTCCTGCCACAACCGGGTGAGGAAAGAGAAGGGCTCCAACAAAAACAGCTCTAGCCAGAGGTGGATTCCAGCGCTGAGGCAGGTGAAGGGCCCCTGAAGGTCAAACCTGGAGGTTTCTCCCCAGGATCTGCTGCAGCTGGAGCGAGGAAAGGCCTCTGGAGCCAGCCCTTCCCAGTAGGGTCCCAGGTAGCTTCTGTCTTCTGAGTCTCCTTTTGGTCCTGTGAAGATGGTCTCATAGAGCTGGACAGGAGCAGAGGATCAGCATAGAGAATTCATCTCCCTATTTGGCTTTGATTTTGCATGTTTGCTGGCTTGACTTCCCCCAAAACTGCCCAGTAGTGATGCTTTTTTGAAATTTTGGAAGGTCTGTGTGGAAGCTTAAAAAAAAAGCAGTCTTTGGTCACACTGGTACAGCAGCTGCTGAGTTAACACAGGATATGGGCATGTTTCCACCAAGAAATGGCATGAAACCAGTGGCTTTGTGTAGACTACTGGCAGTTATTGTCCAGTAACAATAGCCTTTTCTTTAGGACCTGTGTTGGGTTCTGGGTTGGGATCAGTTCAAGCCTGGGGCCTCTGCACAGGAGAACTGCTGCTGTTCTCACCCTCTGAGCACAGCTGTGTCACTTCCTCCATCATCCATGTGCAGTGTGATGCTGGAAAAGATTATTTTTTCTTCTCTTGTAGTTATGCCACTACCTCTGTGACATGGGCAAAGCCAAGAGATGCTTCTCGCTGGCACAGCTGTATCTGCAGACTGGGAGGGATGCTGGCAAAATGGTAACAGCTAGAGGGCAAGATAAAAACAAGTGCAGCATGTTGCTGCAGTCCCCCAGGCTGTTGGCTCTGCTTGCTGCTATCTTTGACCCACCACAATGTTGTTGATAGAGAAAACTTCAGGTATTAGATTGGACAGGAAGGCACTGGGAGAGGTGGGCTTGGTAGGGAGCAGGTTCCTGGTGCTCTTCAGCAGTGGTCACCCACAGCTTTTAGGTGCTCACATGAGAACGAAGTTGTCTGGGGCCTGTTTGGGATGTGCAGCTATCCCATGGGAGGCAAGGGGGAAGGTGTCTAAGGCAACAATTCAGCAATCCTAGGAGGACAGACAGTATTTAATTTTTTATTATTTTTTTTTTCCCTCCACACTACTGAAATCTGCACGGAGGGGCATAATAGACTTTCCACAGGAACTTGCAGCAAACTGCCTGCAATGAGGTGATGTTATGCAAAACTGTGAGGTTAGTTTGGTCTCCCATTGTTTAAGAAAAAGCTTGAGAAAAAACCCACATAGGCTTAGCCCTGCCCAGTGTTTCTGTGGGGTGAACTTGCTTGTTCTCCCTGCTGTCAACCCCCCACCAAAAACACTCTCCTTCCCTCCAGCTGCCAGTATTTCCACAACGCAGCAGGACACGGGCAACCACAGGTTTCCCCCAGAGAAAGGGCAGGCCAAGCCACAGATGAAGGCAGGTCGGCTGAAATGGGCACCTTTACCCGCCTTGTCTCCTTGTTTTCATGTCAACACGCTGCTGGGGCTGGAAGAGGTAGGGCTGTGCCAGCCAGTCCCCGACAGCTGCCTCCTGCTGCTGCAGGTCTGTGTGGCCCTGTCCTTCGGTTGACACCCGAGGGGTGGCCCAAAGTGTGCGGTGCTCGGCTGGCAGCCAGGCTGGGTGCTTGACCCCAGCAGCCATTGCTCTTGGTCTCAGTAGACATGAGTCATGGCAGGAGAGATGCTGGAAAAACGCCATGAAAGCTCATATTGCTTGAAATTAACCTAGAGGATAATCCTTATCTCTGCCTCATTTCAGTGTCTAAGTCCTTTTATGCTAGTTGTCTTTAATTTGTGTTTTCATGTCAGTGCTCTGTTGCATCAAAACTAAAACTTAGCTCTTTACTGAGGAAAGGTACTCCACTTTATTCCAGTTTCACTATTCCTTCCTGAATTTCTCATCTGTCATACCTGATGAAAGTTGACCTGGCAGTTAATTTTCTAAAAATAAGTAGTATAAAATTGTTCAGTGCAGCACAAAGTGTTTGAGGGGAAATGAAAAGACAAAACTGCTCTGCTATTGCATGAATGATTAATTTGTAACGAAATCTCTTTTGAATTTTAACTATTACCTAAATGCTTTTTGTCAGCTTGCAGGTAAATGTGCCCATTTCTAAGGGATGCTGAAAATATTTTGCACAATTAACATATTTCTTTTGCTTTCCAAAATGTGTTCCCTCCGTGGTTCATAAAAGACCTGCTGCAAAGTCTCCTGAATCAGTGAAGAGGCTGCGCTTGGATTCAGTGATTTTTGAATCGGATTGGAAATTAAGACTTTGCTTGTTAAGTTCAGACACAATGGGAGCCTTATAAAATCATTTCCTGACACAGATTTGGATTTGTTTCATTTCTTCTTTGTAACACATTCATATTTCAGAGCTATGACTGCCCGAAGAACGGTAAGTCTCCAAAGCCGTCCCTGGCTTGGTTTCTAGGCACCGCAGGAATGCCTGTCTGCACGGGGGTGCCCTGGCATGCAAGGCACAACTGCAGCACCAGCAGAGATGGGGAATTCCTTTCCTTGGGCTCCCCTTCCCGTGCAGTTCTCAAGGCAGGACTCTGTTTATGTGAATTAGGTACATCCCCAGTCCTACCCCTGGAGACTCTTCCATGGTGTGTGGGGCTGCTGGTCAGCTTTTCCTGACGACTATGAAGGAGGAAATACCTACCATTTGGTGTATTTTGTGCCACAGAGACTTCGCAGTTAACGTTCTCTGCTGACCAAGGCATTACCCTTGACATGTCACCACCAGGTGTGGCTCTCAAAGTCATTACCTTTATCACACATGTACAACTCACTCTGTAGATGTGTTTTCTGTTTACATAGGCAACATGTTTGTATTTTTAATTCCAAATGAAAGCTGATTGCTGCTTCAATCCTGTTCCATCCCAACAGTGACCAGCATGATTGCAACAGAGCCGCAGCACAGTATTTAACCCAGGCCGAGCAGTGCAGCAGACAGGTACATTATATCTGTGCATATCAATGATAAGAGGACAAATCCCTTTTTTCTATATGACTCTTGAGGTTGGGTTAACTACACCCCTACTCTCGTTTCAGTGTACCTGAGGTGCTACTCTGCTTAGCTGTTTTGGTGAAAGAGCTAAAAAATTAACATCTCATGTAGTCACACAAAACCACCTGCCTGGTGGAGCTAAGCATGGAGTGATTACAGCTGAGATACCGCTCCTAGAGCCACCTACTTCCCCATGCTGCTGGAAGTGATGACAGCCCAGCTGGAGGAGTTGCATATTTGGAACCCCCCTGAGCTCTGTGTGCTGGCACGATGAAGGTGATGATTAGTTGACAATTCCTAGTTATTAGTCACAAGGGCTCTGTACAGCCTTTGAAGTCATGGTGCTAAACACCAAGGAGGATGCTTGCACGTGGTCTCTGCTATTGGTGAGACCGCAGGAGTGGATCTATGTCCTACACTTGCTTTGTAGGCAGCAGAATCTCCAAGTGCAGCTATAGAAAAGATGTCTGTTGGGAGGGCAGGTCTGTCTGTCAGCAATCCACTCTGTATTGTGGGCTGAGCTCCCTCCCAGGTGGCCTTTATAAAGTTCAAAAAAGCTTAAGGGCCTCTATAAAGCCCTCAAAATGGCTTTAAAAAGCTCAAAACCCTAATCCTGATACCAGTAATGTATCCATCAGGAAGAGGACCATTTTGTCTGGTATCTTCACTGATGTGAAAAATAACCATCTAAGGTAAAGCTACCTGTGAACAGGGAATCTGAGTTTTAAAACGAGGCAAAGAGAGGAAAAAAATCAAAACCACAAGGGTTTTACTCTTAAAATGAAAGAAATGTAGTAGGGATCTGCTTTCTGTTGCACAGAGGAAAGCAGCTTTAGCATTTTGAAAAACTCCACAGCCGTGCCCTTTGTGTTTTCTAGCCCAGGCCGGGGTTGCTAGTAGACCAGTGTTGAGCATGTGGCCCTGCTGTGACCCCATGCTGTCCCTCTGGAGACGCCAGAGAGAAAGCCCAAGACTAGCTGCCCCGGCAGCATGGGGCTGACGGAGAAGGGCTGCCTTCAGCTCGCCTGGGCAGAGGCACTGGCACTAACAATGAGCCCACTGACAGGGCTCCTCCAAACGGCGCCTCATCATCAGCTGTCATCATCTGATCTTTAATAATAAGATTATTATAAAATAATGTTCTTACTTCTACATGCCAGAGGCATGAAATAAGATATGCTTTCTGCTTCTCTCCTCTGCCTGAGAAGTGGGAGGAGGGAAGGGCAAAAGAGATGGCTTTATCCCTGCACTCCATGTTTGCTTACTCCTCAGCTAACGGGATGGAGTGGCCAGCGTCATGTGTCTTGCTTTGGCAATGAAGTGTGTGTTGGGGGCCGCTTCTACTCCCCCCGTCCCAACAACTTGAAGGAAAGTAACTGAGTGTAACTGTGGGACTGAATAAGAGCAGCATAGGAGCAAATCCTGGTGCCATCAAATGAACACAAGAGCTTTGCCAGAAGGAAGAATGTGCTGCAGGTTCAGAGGTGGGAGTAGTAGCCTGAGAAGCTTGGGTTTTTCTGTTGTGTCAATATATGTCAGTTGAGAACTGAATGATGACTCCTGTTATTTATCATTATAGCACAGGCTGGAAGGCAACGTCCTTCCCTTCCCACACCAGCTTCCCCACACCCCTGCAGGGCAGACGTGCAGTCAATGGCAATGACTTCACTTCTGCCTTACCAAGAGAAGTTCCCATTTCTCAGCAGAAAATGCCGACTTTCATCAGCCTTTACTCTCTTTCTTCGGTAGCACAGATGGAGAAAGCAGAGCTGAAAGCAGTGTTAGGCTTATGGTTGGACTAGATGATATTCAAGGTCTTTTCCAACCTAAATGATTCTGTGATTCTGTGACCACTGGTAGTGACTGGTATGGGAGAGGCACGGTGCATGCAGATGGGAGGCCAGGGAGCCCTGTGGCCGGTTCAACCGGAGAGTTGCTGAACAAAATGAAAGTTTTAGACATACGTGTCAAAATTACCTTATAATTTTTAATACCTCCCTTTTGGGCTGCGCAGCTTAAGGCAGCTGGATTTCAGGAAGAGGCAGGAGCCCTCTCGCTCTAGCTGACCTCTCAAAGTGGGGCTGTTCTTCATTGCTTTTCAATAGAAAAACCTCTGTGCTGAGAAACTCTCTGCTGTGACCCACCTTTCAGCATTGTTCCCTTGGACAAGTGACTAGATAGCTCCGAAAAAACATGTGTGAGAAAGCATTTCTTTGAGTGGTACCTTACAATTTACATATAACTGTGCATTTTCATTAACTCTTCTTTTGAGATAAAACTTCTGAGAGGTGGCTAGACTTAATAGTGACCTAGCCAGCCTTATTTATGGGGATGAAACCCTGTCTCCTCTGACTTCAGTGGGACCTAAGCCACTGGTTTTAGGAGGGACCGAATTTCTCTCTGGAGCCCTTGATTTAGCAGCTGAAGTGGGAGAAGGTCTATAAAGCCACTTTTTCCCACAGCATTTGTTATTTCAAGGGGTGAGTATCCAGTTCCCTGTCAGCATTGCCCCAGGCTAGCACAACTCTGCTGACTGAGCCCCTGCGCTCCCAGCCCCCTCTTTGCCGTATAGTTCTGCCCGTCCCCCCGGCTGCAGGAAAATCATTAATCTTCCATTGTTTCTCTGTCCTTTCCCAGGCTGCCTTCAGCAAGGAAAAACCAGTAAGAAAGAGTGCAGAAGTTTTCCACCTCCCTAGCGACTGATCCTCCATCCAAATGAGTTTTTATGTGTTTATAGCCCCCCGCATACAGCAGGTTTCAAAGGTTCTCGCTCATTTTCGGGTGGCCGAGGCGGTGTGAGCTGGCATGCCCCATCTGTTATTAGTCTCAACAAGCCGCGTGCTGCCACAAGACGGCTCGCACTTGCCACAGACCTGACACGGGGGTTGTGACCGAGCCAGAACGTGCTGGGTTCAAACCACCCAGGGGTTGTTTCGGGACAGAAAGGGTTTCCCTCCTTTGGTCCAGGCCAGTTCTGACTTTAAAAGAGAAGGTTTGCTGTGCCCGGTGTGAGACAGGACAGTTGGCCGGGGCGCTTCGCTCGCCGCCCTCCCCGCCCAACGCGGTGTCCGCAGCCATACCAAAGCACAACCCAGCTGTCGTCGCCTGACGGACGCCCGGCCAGCCGAGGGGAGAGCTCACCCCTTCCCTGCGGAGAGGGCCTGCCGGACACCGGTGCGGTGGCTGAGAGGTAAACCCGAGTAACGCCTTCTCCAAAGCAAATCACAGCACCGGGATTTACCCTGCCCAAAACCCCTGTGCGTTTTAATGCATCTTAATGCAGTGAAATACTGCCAGAAAATATCGACCTGGGAAAGTGTGGGTGGTTTCTCAATTAACTGTTCTTTTGCCAAAGAAAAAAATTGGCGAGTGGGGTGGGGGTGGCGATAGAGGCATGGCTGGCAGCAGGTGCCTTTGGACAAGCCTCCTATATCTGTAGGAATGGATGAGGGGCGAGTGCTCTGCCTTCTTCGGAGCAGAGCTGGGAAGGGTTTACTGGCTGGAAAGAGTTTTCTCTTTTTATTTTTCATTTTTCCCTCATTCCAAATCAAAATGAAAGTGAGCCTTTGGGGTTTTGTACTGATGGATTACAAAGGAATAGTAGAACCCTGGGCTTGGATGGTTTGAAGCAGTTTAATTAAGGTATTTCGAATTTTTGAGTTTTGTTCTTTTAATTCTAAGGTTTTAATATTTTTTATGGAAGTTAACTGCAGGTTTAGAAATACAAACTGCTTTAAATTATAGTCTCTTCACACTTTTCAGTCTAAAGAAGTTAAGATGGGACATTTTAATGATCTTTTAAAGTTTTGAAAATCTTTTAAACTTTTTGAAAATCAGAGCTAGAGAATTATTTTACTTTCTTGCACAAGTAGCAGGGGTCTATTGCAGCTTTTGTGTCTTTTTCCTGTGAAAAATATAGTTTGCAAAAAAAAGCCCAACCAACTTTAAAGATTATATCCTTACTCAACCTATTGGAGCTGGCACATGATATGGGTTTTTTAACAAGCTACTAGATATCAGATATTATATTTTCATCATCTTAAATCATTTAGTGAATGGGTACAGAAAGACAAGGAAAACTCATAAGACAATTGAGCAAATAGACACTTGTGGCTAGGGTGCTACTTTTAAGCCTTTAAGATCTTGCAAAGTGCTTCACATTTAAGATAAATCATATGTTATAAAGAAAATTATTAGAATCCACATTAAAAAAAGTTGCAAGATAAGATTCATGGAGAGAGAGGGTTAAGGACTATTGACTTCCCATCCCTGTCAACAAGTAGAAGTGAGGTCCTAAAGGGATTTTGGTTTTTCTGTTTCTAAAATGTAGATGTTACAAAACTTAATGCATGCAAGAAGTGTATCTACTGGCATGTTTTTCTCTTGGAGAGAATAATTACTGTGTTTGTGCATGCCAATCAGTTAATTCTGTGCAGTAACAACCAAAGGTGATTTGCATGTTCAGGTTACTCAAAGTAAATAATAAGCAGTATATAGACAAAAGGAACTCCTGTGAAATGCATATTTCGTATATCTCATTTTGAAAACAGTCCTTTATGGGGAGAAAATGCTTTTTTAATCTTCAAATTTATTTTAATTTAAACAAAATAGTCCCATCTACTCCCCATGCCCATATAACATGCTCCAGATATGTTTGCAATGTTGTGTTTGCACTACCGATGTAAGTGATAAAAAACAGTCAGGACTCTTTCAGCCAACTAATTGCAAGGAGAAATTAATTACTTTTCTTCTCTGTGTTGTGGAAGACAAAGAGAAATAGAGTCCTTCATGAACTCAGCATCCAAAGCCCAAATAAAGGGCTTGAGTGCAGTGTTCTGAAGTGTCTTTGGTCAGAGGACAGGGCAGGGTATTTGCTCATCATCTATCCTAGGGGACCAGTGGCTCCCCTCTTTCCCTGTGTCACACACACACTTCAGCATCTATCATTGCTCAGGTGGGATGAAGCCTCATGTGAATTCGAGGAGGCTTTGAGGATGTGAAGAAATCCTTTAAAGGATGTGATGTGCAGCAGTGGGTTAGCTTCCAGCACGTTGACTCAGTGATCCCAATGTTTCTGCAGTGCTTGGCACTTCTCGCACCTCCTTGGGTGAGGAAGACTCTGCCGCTGCCACCAAGGGCCCACGGACACCCAGGTTGGAGGAGGGCAGGCAAAATGGCCTCGGTCTTCCGGAGTGAGGAGATGAGCCTGATGCAGCTTTTCCTGCAGGTGGAGGCTGCCTACTGCTGCGTGGCTGAACTCGGGGAGCTGGGTCTGGTCCAGTTCAGAGATGTGAGTAGTGCCTGTCCGGCACATTGAGATGCGGGAGATACACCCCAGGTACACTTATCTTTCCCTCAAAGTGGGGAAGATGCACGTGCAGGGGGGTCAAAGACCATGGTGAGAACAGAACTTCCCCAAAGCAGATCTGAAAGCCAATCACTGTGTCGAGACCTACCCCATCCCTGAGTCCCCATCCAGTACTCTGCACACCCTCTGCACAAACTTAGGACAATTCCTTCTACCACCAGAGAACAGGGGGTCTCTCCATGAGAGTCCGTCTATGACTCCTGCTGCCGCATCAAGGCTGGGTGGAAATGGGCCCAGTATAAGGCCATGATGTCCTTGGCTGTAAGGAAAGCCACAGCAGTCTGTAAGATGCAGGGATGTTAGCCGTCCACCCCAAAGGTGTTCCTTCTCTGCTGATGTTAAAAATTAGTGCAACAGTGTGCAGCCTCCAGCCCCAGGCTTGTTTTCCCTCATGTTTTTAGCTGAATGTGAATGTCAACAGCTTCCAGAGAAAGTTTGTGAATGAAGTGAGAAGGTGCGAATCCTTGGAGAGGATCCTGCGTAAGTAAACGCTTGTCAAATGCAATCGGCTTTCTGCCAACTGGTGGCATGGGATTTATTTCTTTGTTAAGTGCTCTCACACTGTGGAGCAGAATTAGCAGCAAAATGGTGATGTTTTCATCTGAGCCCCTGGAAATGTTTTGCATGTGTCAGCTAATTAACACTTCACCCCATATGGGCAATAAATTGTTGCCCCTGTTTTGAAAATGGTTAATTGAACTGAAAGGGCGTTAATGAGCTTATGTAAAATCACAAGATAAATCTGGGGCTGGGCAGAAGGCTAATCCAGATAACCTGACTCTTATACCAGTGCACCAACCATTGGCACATGCTTCCTGTGGCCAAGGCCTTCAGCCTGTGGACAAATCCTTAAAACCTGAGCAGCAGAGTTCGTGGCACCTGGTGTCCCATGGACGTGTGTCCTGTGAGCTCTGCACTCACCCTCCTACAACACCGTGCCCACCGTAGCCACTGTGGCAGCACTTGCCGTTGCTGGAGCGGAGGAGTGAAACCTGAGCTTGCAGGGGTTTTTTAGCAGTAGCTGGTCACCGGGGTGATGCAGCAGGGATGACTCTGTATCAAAACTTCTGTGTCCTTTCCTTTCAGGTTTTCTGGAAAATGAGATGGAAGACAATGTTGAGACAGTCAAACTGGAAAAGTACCCAGAGACCCCCCTGCCTCGGGAAATGATTGATATGGAGGTACAGAATTTGGAGCAGGCCAAGGAGAGAGAGAAGGGGATGTGCACCGGGCTGTCTGTGTAATGTGCTTGATACAGCCCTCCCCTGCAAGGAAAGACCCAGAAGCTGAGGCGGGCACAGCTCTCGCTGCCTGTGGAGGTGCCCCCCGCGTTGCTCTCTCATCAGTTACGTTACAGCTGGTCTTACTGCAGGTTCCTAAAGGAGCCCAGTCCTTTTACTTAGCATCCCCTGTGAAACATCCCTCTGGTTCCACATATAAATGGAAAGGGATCACTATCACAGAATGCCCCCATCATCCTGTACGAGAGAATAAGAAGGGTTTTGGTGATTATCCAGGAGAGCTGACATTAGAACTTGCTCCACTGCATAAAGACTCCAGGACCGTCTGTTCTGTTGGGAATTTGGTTGTGATATAGTAATATTGTGACCCGACACAAATATTTGTGCCTTGCTTTTGGATGTGCAAGGGATGCTTTATTCTAGCCCAGCTAGAAGCTAAGTCTACCAATGGGGTAGTTTTTAAATGCTGCACAAATAGGTGACTAGGAAGAAAAATCTTGCTTTCTGAGGGCTGCAGCTTCATGGGCAAGGTTATTGCCTGGTGTGTTCCTGGCCCCACATCCTCACCTAATTTTTGGCCTATGGCTGATGAATCTAAGCTAATGGCCATGTTGTAGGCTGCTTTTATAGTCATTAGACTGACAGCCAGTCCACCTGGGATCTGAGATATCCTGTGGGGAACCACAGTGGTGCCAAGGCAGACTGAGACACCTACACCACACACCCACTTACCTGCCTGCACTTCAGTCAGGTGAGTCAGAACTCTAATGCCAGAAGAGGACAAAGCACCCAGTAGGGATTGTGGTAATGGGAAAATGAGGCATTGACACTGATGAACATTTTGTACAAACTCAGTGTTTACTGAAGTGCTCACTGAATATTTCTGTATTCCCCCTTTAAAAAAAACAACCATCTGTTGTTTAAGATTTGGTATCAGCTTGGCAAAGGGCCATTGGTCTGCTTCAGAGTTTTTTTGGATGTGCTTGGACCCTAAACAGACGGTGCTGGAGAAGCTTGAAGCTGAGCTGCTTGAAGCCAACCAGAACCAGCAAACGTTGAAGCAGAACTTCCTCGAGCTGACAGAGCTTAAACATCTGCTGAAGAAAACCCAGGACTTCTTCGAGGTGAGAGGCCTCTTTGCTCTTCCAACAGATATGTAGAAGGTTCCTAAAAATACTGACATTGTCATTTGGTTTGTGTTGCTGTTACTGACTCTTAAAACTCAGAGATCTTTACCAAAAACCAGTAAGATGTTTGCAAAAGCACCTCAGTCACTTTGGAGCCTGCATCGTTCCATGAATCAGTGGGGCTCAAGAACTTGGTTCCCAAATCTCTTTGAAAATGTCATTTATGCTTTTCAGTTGCTAAGATACAGTTTATCTTGTTTTTTTGTTTGGTTTTGTTTTTTTTTTTTTTTTCCTTTAGTCTAAATCTCTGTGGAAAGCTACCTTTGGAGGAAAAATGTCAGGAGAAAAATGTGAAAACAGTTTTCAAACTGGCAATGCTGAATAGTTTTTTAAAACTAATGTTTTCCAGGCAGAAACCAATCTGCCAGATGATTTCTTCAGTGAAGACACATCTGGACTGCTGGAGCTGAGAAGCACTCCTGCTGCTGCAGCTGCCAAGCTGGGGTGTGTATTGGTGATGGTACCCAGCCCGGCCAGGCTTCCCACCTGCCCTGCATTGCTGTGACACTGGGACACTTCCTTTAGCTACTTAGCAGACGTTGCTCGCCAGCCTCTTCGGTGTAGCTTTTTAATGAAGATGAAAGAATGACTGACCTCTGAAGTTATCATCAAAGCTATGGTCAGGTTATGGGTCAGTGGGACAAATGGACTTTTACTTTGAGGCCACTAATTCCAGTGACCCCTTAGTAGGTATTGACTGAAAATTGTTATCTTACGGCATCTCACCTATGGCTTCTGGACTCAGGCATCTGGCTATCAGCCTGGTCCTCAGGGATGGATGTCTAACCACAGCAAAAAGCCATGGGATTGTTTGCATTGGTCTTTTTCTGCAATAGAAAGTGGCACTGAGGGTGAGGGGTAGGGGAGCAGAAATGCCACAGTGCATATTGCTGATGGTGATTTGGTGGACAGCATAGACTCAAACAGCTTTCCCTTGTGTCTACATCAGCTAGGAGTGGAGAAAGCTGCTGATGGTGTTCTTCCAGGCTAGTGTTTTTAGCTGCTTATGCTGGTATTTCTGAAGTCTTGTTCAACTCTTTTCTGAGCAAAATGTATGCCTGCAGAGGGCTTGCCTTGGTGGGTGTGTATAAGCATGCTATGCTGCACTTCAGAGGTGCAGTCTGGTGCTTTCTGGGACAAGGAAAACAGGAGGGAATAAAGATAAACCACCACAAAACTGCTATCTCTTACCTCTGTCATTCAGGCACAATCTGTTTGCATGACTTTAAGCATGTCTTCATTCCTCCATTTCTAGCCAGAATTGTCTCTTCTCCTTGTTCTGTTGATCTGGGAAGGACTTACACTGTTTTAAAGAACAACAGGATGAAATCAGTAGATTGAGATAAGACAGGCTTGAGCAAGGAAGTCTTTCCTCAAAGTGCCTACAGCAGCAGCAGAGCCCTTGGCTATCACAGACTAGAAATCAAGAGATTGTAAAATCATGTGTAAGAGACTTAGAATGGGATTGTATTCTATTTATCTTTTCACTCTGCTCAGCTTCACAGCAGGGGTGATAAAGAGGGAAAGGATGATAGCCTTTGAGCGTTTACTGTGGCGAGCCTGCAGGGGAAACATCTACCTGAGGTACACCGAAATGGACACCCCACTGGAGGACCCTGTGACAGTATGTACCCACCTGGTTTTCTTCATGCTGCTCCCTGTGCATCCCAGTGACCTGCAGAAACCAAACTGGTGCCCTGACCGTGCTGCAGCACTGGCTGCCTTGCAGAGCTGGGTGTCTGAAGGCAGCCTAGAGATGAAAGGCAGGAAAGTTTGAGGACGGAAGAAGTTTTTTTGACATTGCTTTCCCTTTTGCCATTATCGAGGTGGCTTCTTTTTCCTGCCTGGTTAAGATGCTTGTGAGCCCTAACAGGGTGGCTGTGCTACAGGGACCAGCGGGGGGAGGTGGGCTGCAGCTGTCCTCGCCTGGAGCTGGTCACAGAGGGTCGATTCCCTTTGGTGTCTCTGGGGTGAGCCCTGTGCCCCGGCAAACCTCCAGGCCTCTACCTCTCCACTCCCCATTGCTCCTTTCCCCATAACCCAGAGCTCCTGCTCATGCCTGATCCCTGAAGCAGCACCTAAGGAAAACACTGCTGCTGGAAAACTGGGGCTGGAGGAAGAGAGCAACCGAGCAGAGAGGCTGCCCAAAATAACCCAATCACCTTTTCCACATCAGACTCTTTGCTCTGGGTGCATTAAATTCTACTTCAATTGTGTTGCAGAGAGAAGAGGTGAAGAAGAACGTGTTCATTATCTTCTATCAAGGAGAACAGCTTAAACAAAAAATCAAGAAGATTTGTGACGGGTAAGGCAGGCCTGTGAACAAGCCACAGTGACTCCCACAGAGGTGTTTACCTGTCAGCCCAGGCTGGCTGAATTTGGAGCTGGAGATTAGATCTCCAGCTTTCCGGCTGTCAGCTCTGCCACCGAGCGCCCTTCTGCTCCTCAGCTGTGCTGCTCCTAATCATGAAAATTATCCGTCACCTTGGCACTTGGAAATTGAGGTCCTAAATTTTCCAAAGCGACTTCAAGATCTTGGGAGCTTCAGTTGCTAGTTTTTTAACTTGGAATATCTTAAAGGAGACCGGTTTTTAAGAAATATTCAGCACTCTTCTGAAAATCAAGAGCCCTAGCTTGGGTACTGGGAACATGGTAATGCCTGACCTGTTCTCAGTCCTTCCTGCATTTCATCGTAAAAAGATGATGCTGTAGTTTATTCAACCCTTTCCCAAGGCCTTTTGAGCAGTATCTGTGTAATCAGAGACAGAGCCCAGGAGAGAAACGAAAGCTTCATACAACCTGACTTGTTTCCACCCTATTGAGCATCTTGAAAAGATAATTCAGGTTGAATATTTTGTTACTCTTTCATAACGCTGATGACCGATGGGCTTTGTTGCAGTGTAAATCAGATTTGATGAGGGGATCTGTCTGCAGTCACCGAATCCATTTCAGGTATAGTCCTTCGGCCAAGTGGGGCCGGCCAAGCGTCTGCAGGTTGCGGAATGTCTCAGGGAGGGGGTGAGCAATTGCTCCTGCCCGACACGCACTCAGGGCAGGTCTTTCCTTACATCCTGCTTTTAGTCAGAATAAAAGCAGGAAGATCAGTTCACCTGGCTGGGAGAACTGGCTTCAGTCCCATGAAGCGACAAACCCCTGGGGACTATTAGGAATTCCTGGATTAGAAATGGGGCCTTCTGTAGGCAGTGGAGGGCAATGCTCATCCTGAGAGCAACTCAGCGCTCCTGAGCTGGGCATCCCGCTCTATAAAGCAGTCATGGGAGCATGGGCAGCTGGGAGAAGACTCCCAGTTCTCAGTCACTGATTTCTGATCCTGAACCTCAGACATGGAGGGAGTTTTGCCATCATCACTGTGCAGGATCAGTCTGCTGCTGCCAGTGGTCTTTCAGTGAGTCTCAGTCTTTTTCTGGACTATAATTTCCTGCCTCTGTTCCATTTCTTTGCCTGCTTTTCAGATGCTCCCTTCTGTGCTCATGGGCAGTTGCTGGTGGTGAATGCTTCCCATTGCATTTGCCCCTGTGCTGATGGCCTTGCAGGTTGCCAGGCCACGTGTTTATTGCTGGCTGGGGTTGCCCTCAGAGTGCTGAAGTGCTTCACTTCAGAGGATTCTTTGTTTTCCTGTATCATTTTACATTTCCTGCAGTCAAAAGCCCAATACTTTTTTTTTCTGGGGTGGGAGTAAATGATCAGGCAATACAATGCCTGTCAGCATTTGCCTTATCGGTTGAACCCAGAATCACCCAAACCGGAGGCACAGCCTTCCACAGTGGGGTGCAGCTGGGAGCGTGGGGCCAGGCAGTGCTGGAAGTGTGAGCAGATCGCTGCAGGGTGGGCCATGACGTGCAAAGTAGTTATGAGCTGGTGACACGGATGTAGTGATAGGTTCATAGAAAGGAACTTAGATTGTTTTTTCTCAGCCTCTTATAACCAAAGAAAAACATTCCTAAGACAAATTCACAAATAGTGCACTGTTTTTTGTTTATTGCCAGGTAATCAGGCTACACTTGGAATCATCCTTTATGTTTTTGCTTCCTCCCTTTCAAATTTTTTGCTTGTTAATATGCTGTATCAGTTTCTTAAATGTATCATTCCCATGACTCTTCTTTTGTGTTCTGTGGGCCAGCAGCCATCCCTGGTACACAGGCCAAGACATTTTGGTCTGGCCCATCTTTAAGGCAGAGTTAACTATACCTAAAGCAGATGGCGGTGTCATTCCAGTCCCAGTAGGACATTCCTGCTTAGCACTAAGTCATCATTCATGACAAGTAAATATCCTGCAAAAATCATGGGACTGGTGTAAGCCAGTCTCCTGCAAGGCAGGCTAAGATTTGTTTGCAGAGCAATGTGCCTCAGGTTACGCTTGTAGTCCCTGCTTGACTCTAATTGGTAACATTAGTCTGCCAATTTCATGAGCATTAAGTCCATGCACAAATTTATTAGTGAAAGGTGTAGAGGGAGCAGGGAGGAGGAAAATGTAAGAATTTTTTTTTTCCTCCTTTTCTTGCGGTTGCCTCAGTGCTAATGTGAATACTAAACGGGGTTTATCAATGTAAGGATTCCCTGCTGAATTCTCCTGGAGCTTTCAGAGATGTCTGTGCCATTAGGGCAAAGCTGATACTCAGTATGCAAAATGGCTGTTAAAGGATCAAAGCAACACTGCTGCAATAACGTTACTGGAAATGGGGGAACTGTACAGCATGGAGGAATAAGCTTTCAAGTTTGATTAAAAATCCTTATTAAAGATGAACTAAGAGCTGTGAAGAATAAGAAGATGGAAATAATTAGGAAAGGTGAATAACCTCTGGAAACGAATACCAGGTGTTGAGTGAGGAGAGATTCGATTCTGGGAAGGGAAGTTTAGCTGAAGAGTGCATGCTGTCACTACACACAGCTCTGGGCTGATCTCTTGGAGACTGCAGTGTGTTTTGTTCCATTTGCAACTGTCCTCACTTGTGTGTATGCTGGAACTGATTCTGGAGAGCAGGTGGTGATATATTCTGTGCTCAAACAAAGCCAGAACATGATGCTTATCTGTACACAGAGCATGCACAGTTTTGTCTCTTAAAAAGGGATAAACCCCTATGACCCTGTTACATCTTCTTTTAATTCATCTCACGTGCAGAAAGGCAGCCCTTCAGCAACCCTAACTCAGTGCAGCTCCACTGCAGGATGCTGGGAGTGTGTTGCCTTAGGTGGGCAGATCTCCGCTCTGTAAAGAGGAGTGGTCTCTTCCTGCGGACCTGTTGGGGCAGTATTGACGGATGACATTCATAACACCCTTGATGTGGCAGGGCTGGCACAAGCACTAGATACCGCTGAACAAACCGAGTAGGAAAAAATGGATCTCTTTTATTTTAGTTACTGCAGCATCTCAGCTCAGTTAAAGCTTGTAGGCGCAGAGCCTTGCAGCAGCACACCTTGTGATCCACAAGGTCTCAGTGGGATCTCCTTATGCCTGCTCTTTGTGCATGGAGTGTACTCTGGGATGTGTTTTGCAGGCAGGACAGGTAGCTGTACACTTTTCAGAGAGACATGCAACTTATTTCTAATTGGTTGTACAGGGTTTGTATCGTGGCTTTAAGACACCGCAGTGTGCTGTACTAGAGTAAGCACCTGTACACTAGTATGACTTGCAGCTGTACTAGAGAAGGTCGTGTTGCATACTTTGGATGAAGCAGTACACAACACTTGTATGGAGATAAGACCTTCACTCACACAGTAGAAGCCCACATTAGTCTTTATTGTACCACACTAAACAAACCAGCTGAATTTCCCAAATATACCCTTTGGGGTAAGTTTATAAAAGCATTTATATTGGCCTGGTCGCATCTAAGCTGACATAACAGATACCACTCTCAGGTGTTTAAAAAACTTCACCTATCCTTCCCTTGCTCCCAAGCTGTCTAGCCAGATGGACCAGGAGCCAGCTATATGGTCAGCTTCCTTTTGTTTTACCCTGGAAAGACAGGTGTTAGGGGTTTTTTACAGGGTGATTTACTTGCACAGCCTGCACGCAGGACGGGTGTTTGCTCGCTGTGCAGCAGTCGTCTCCCAGAGACTGAGAGAGGGTTGTGCAGAGACAGGGATGCGGGGTTTTTCCAGCCTCAGTGCAAGAGGGACATCTGTTGGCTACTGCTATCGGGGCTGCCTTTGCCAGGGGATGGGGGGGTGGTGCTTTGTGGCTCTCTGTGGTTCAAGCAGCTTTTGGGCATGAGGGAGGTGCCTACATATTAGTGCTGACCACTGTATAATATGTACCTTGTAGCACCTGAGACAGGGAGAGGTTTTTTTCAGCCAGAACAGGCGAAGTGATCCTTTTTCTCATGAAGAAATAAATGTACTTTTTTTGGAGCTTTCTGGGAGACCAGGCACAACTTTGTAGTCTGTAAGAAGAGTATACTACCGGGTGAGGAATAAAGTCTGGTTTCTGCACTTCTGAACTGAGAAATAGTCCAGAGGAAGGAAAAGTCAGTCAAATAAAGGGTGTTTCTCACTTCTCTCTTACTGAGGCTAGATTTCGTGCCACGGTCTATCCCTGTCCAGAGTCTGCCACTGAGCGTCGAGAAATGCTTGATGGAGTCAACACAAGGATTGAGGATTTAAACACAGTAAGTGACAATGGCTTTACTGGGGTCTGAACCCTGCAAGTGGGGCCTGCCCAGACACTTATCCTGTCTGAAACCCTCTGGCCACGGCCAGATCCCAGGCTTGTTTTGGGAGCTGGCTGTGCAGAGCTGGCAGGGGGCTGGGGATGAAGCCACCAGCCGAGGAGCAGTCCCCCTGCTGGTTGCAGAGGCCAGTACTTGTGCTTTGCTCTGCCCATTTTCAGCCCCCAGGAGCTACTGGAGGACAGCAACCATGTGAAAGGCTCAAAAACTACTTGCTGCTGTTGGCTATGCAGAAGTCAGAGGTTTAGACTTCATGATATGGGGATACAGGGTGGGATCCAAGGTCATCATCGGGTTTCAGGTATTGTAACCAAACTGCACGTTGTCCAATATGGCTTCATCTTGCTCTTACAGTGTGGCTTCCATCAGCAGCTCACAAAGTTTTTCAGTCTCAACTCTAGTACAACTATACTAGGCTGAGGGAGGACTCTAAAGATTTCTTTCATATTTAAATTAGGTCATCTTTACCAAGGAGATCTTGGGGCACTTGTCACACTAGCAATTGAAACCCAAGACTGCTGTTACAGCAGTACAAGTCTCCAATCTCTTTACTCAAACGTTTAACACAGAGCTGAAAATTACAAATTCAGCTGCTATGGGTACTCAGTCGCTTGTATATCCAGGTACTCTATCAGGAGTTCGCACCTTTTGGAAAGACTCCTACCTATGACCTTTGTATTACCACACATGACAGTCAGTGGGTCCTGAAGCAGGAGGGAACTGACACTCTGTTTGCCTGCGGTGGCCCACCTGACAGTTGACATCCTGCTGTCATTTCCTCTGTGGATGCCGGTGTCTGTCAAGCCTGCACTCGTGTCTGCTCCCAAGCTGACTTTCACTCCTGAGCATCATGGACAGCCAAGCTTCTTCAGTGCTTGTTGACCATCTGAAGATTTATCTCCATTGCTCATTTATGCAGCAGCACTGTGGTGGTGACATGGTGCATGGACATGCCACCAGGACCGTGAGCTGTAGCTCTAGCAGTGCAGGCATGCTCGTGGATGTGATGTGCCCCGAGTTTGTGTAAGATGGCAGGGTGGGAGCACATGGTGAGATGTAAGCAGCTAGGTAAGGAGCCAGTTGCTTGACCCAGTAACTCCCAAAGGTCTCCTCTACACTTACTCAGGGCCATGTGGGGAAAGTCCTTAGTGAAAAGCACTGTGCACCTGGTGTCAAGGGCTCCTGTGTCCAGACCTGCACACACTGCCCGCTGGGATACCTCACACATTCATATGAATCGCTCCCTTTCCGCAACTCTCTTCCACCTGCCTTCCCCAAATAACTGCTGAGTAGATCACACCACCTATGCCTTCCTATGTTGAGCACTGCCTGTGCTGTGCTTACAGGTGATAACCCAAACCGAGTCCCACCGCCAGCGACTGCTGCATGAAGCAGCAGCCAACTTGTGGTCCTGGGGGATCAAGGTGAAGAAAATCAAGGCCATCTACTACATCCTGAATTGCTGTAACATTGACGTCACCCAGCAGTGTGTTATTGCAGAGATCTGGTTCCCAGTGGCTGATGCTGGCAGGATAAAAAGAGCTCTCCATCAGGGAATGGTAAGAGACCAACATTTTGGGTTCCTGAAACTCTTGCCCAAATTGCATTGTTTTTAAGTTGAGCATATGTTCAGACTTTTGCCTGCTACTGTAACACTGGGTTCCCTTTTCTGTGTTAATTAAAGTTGATTGCATGATTTTTTGGCCTTGGGGAGTTTAAGGTCAGTATTAATTCTTTGCATGTTTGAGATCCACCCACAAGTCAGCAGTCCTGGCAGCTTTCCCTGAACAAATCAATAGCACAGAAAATGGAAAAACCTGGATATTAGAAAAAGGGTTGAGATATAACAATCTTGAGCCCAACTTTCATGTTGTTGCCTGTGCATGTCTGGACACAGATCATGGTGCCATGGGACCAGTTTTTCTCTGCTAGCCACCCTGACTGTATCTGTCCTTGTCACGGGCTTGCAGGAGCGCAGTGGCTCTACTATCACCCCTATCCTTACTGCCGTACACACCAGGATGGCACCACCCACCTTCAACAGGACCAACAAGTTCACAGCTGGATTTCAGAACATCGTGGATGCATATGGTGTGGGCAACTACAGGGAGATGAACCCAGGTGAGAAATGCTCAGCTGCCTGCACCTGGCTTGCTAGAGCCACAATAAAGCCTTTGAGCTCCATCACTACCCCAAAACATGCATTCATTGCTAGTTGAGAAATCTGAACCATATTTTCTGCTGGTAAAAATTGATTCTCTTTGGGGCATAGGCATGGATTTTCTCAGGCAAAGAATTTGGCCATTGGTCTTCAGTGATTGATTATGGCAGGAATAATGAACTACACAGATGGGGAACAAATAGTGAGGTAGCAGATCTGAGGAAAAGACCTAAGCTCACAAAGCAAATATAAGTTGTCTCATTGTGCTGAGACAAAACAAGGCCAAAAGGACATGAAAAAAGTGTGAAACAATGGTAGGGAATCTCAAAGAGACCACAGAAAATGAATAAAAACCTAGAAATGGGGGCCCATGAGAAAGGATTGCATGAACTCAGATTGTCAAAAGTGAGAAAACTGAGAAACATGATAGTAAACTTCAAGCACATTATTCTGTTGCAAAACAGAATGCAGTTGTCTATGCATGGTGTTTATTATGGTGAGACAAGAAATGAAGGCTAAAATTGCAAGGAAGATGCAGATCATACAACTGGACAATCTTTCTGATGATAAAGATGGTTTTACATGAGATCTGACTGCCTGGTGAGTAGGGGAGAGATTGTGGAGGCCTTTAAGGGCAGCAGCTGTGAGGAATGAGCCGGTGGGGTGGATTGCTTCTCTGCTGAGGCCTTTCTGTTTAGGATGAGCTGATCTTCTTGTCCTTCCCTTCCTGCAGCTCCATACACTATCATTACCTTCCCCTTCTTGTTTGCGGTGATGTTTGGGGATTGTGGCCATGGCGCTGTCATGCTGGGCTTTGCGCTCTGGATGGTCGTTAATGAGAAGAGCCTTCTGGCCCAGAAAAGCACTAATGAGGTGAGTACCAGGGAGGAGGTGCACCCTATCAGCATAGCAAAAGGCTCATCATCCCCATTAGATAAAGAGGGCATCCAGCCTCCCAAAGGCTGAGTGAAGATCCTTCAAAGATGTTTGTGAGGCAAAGATTTGGCAAGTAATTCTGTTTACTTCTACAGAGACCTGGAGAGGCCCAAGGGACCCAGAATTTCATATAAATATTTATATATACATAGATTAGTACAATCATGTCTCCTGTTGGCTGTGGCCTACTGTTTGATGGGATTTCAGATACTTTAGTCACTGGCACTGCTTCTTTCCCTGCAGATCTGGAACACCTTTTTCAGCGGGCGCTACCTGATCCTGCTCATGGGCATATTCTCCATGTACACTGGCTTCATCTACAATGACTGCTTCTCCAAATCGTTCAACATCTTTGGCTCTTCCTGGCATATCATCCCCATGTTTAAAAATAGCACTTGGAAGTAAGTGGTGAAATGTGGGAAACAAGTGAAAACACACCAAATAGAGCACATAGGCTTTGAAAGAAAAGCCCATTGACTGCCTGTTTGGGAAAGTGAAGAACTCCCTGCTGTGGATGCAGTCATGAATGAATCAGAGGTTTTGTCTGACACACAGACAAGCTCACTATTGAAATGGAAATGTAGAGTCCCCGGGAACATGCCTGTTTGTTCAGGCGCTGATGTGCATAAAAATCTGCAGGTGTCCAGGACTGATGCATAGAGAATTATCAGTCTGATAGAGACTGTCATTGTGTAGGACCCCTTTACACACACACACCCTCACACACATATGCACACAAGTGAGCACACAAGCCCAGGATAACAGTTCACAGAAAGGCTGGAGTTGGTGACAGGTGTCACATGGTAGTCCTCAGCACATCTCACATAAATCTACTATAGTTTATGTAGTGAGATTAAGCTGCAAAGGCCATTTCACTTTTCTTTTATAGTAAGGATGTGCTTCTGGACAACACAGTGCTGCAGTTGGATCCGGCAGTCCCAGGAGTCTACTCTGGAAATCCATATCCATTTGGAATAGATCCGGTAATTAAATTAAATTGCTCTAAGATAATTTGTATTTCAATGCTGTTTCTACGTATCAGGTACATAAGTAGCTCCCTACTCTTCTCCTGAAGCCATGCTCTTCCCTTCTTGCTCTTAGCCTGTTCTTTATGTAGTCATTGTGATGCTTTTCTTTAGTAATCAAGGATATATATTCCTGACAGTTTTGCACAGGCAGCAGCAAAATGGTAAGGAAGGAACTCTGATTTCACTGAAGAGTGGTCCTGTGCTGCAGTCTCTGCTCTGTCCTCAGGCTGCTCGACTCACTTTCCTTACTTGAGTACTTAACCCATTCTAGCGCGATGTCACAAGTTTGAGGGCAAAGTCCTAATTTCTATGCAGTGTATTTATTGCATGAAGTGTGAAGTAAATGAATGGATGCACTCTCATTTCAGTTGATCACACAGAGAAACACTGGCTTTCCCTGGTTTGCAGAGACATTGACCTTGTAGCACGTTTTTCACAAACCCAGCTCTGAAGCTCTGCCCGGGATGTAGGCAGTCTAGTTCAGGAAGTCACGACAGAAGAAGCTGAATTTTCTGTGCATTGCCCTGACACATCCCTAACTTAGGTTAACCTAGCCTAGCCCCTCTTCCATCCTGGCTGCTGCCTGCTTGAGGGGCCGGGACCCCTGTCTGGGAGGGAGGAACAAGTGCTGTCAGGGAAGGGGTGGACTGGAAAGCACCAGCCCCTCTGTGGCCCTCTCTGTGGAAATTATCGGTGTTGTCAGCCCAGAAGGGTGGATGGCTCTTCACATTTTGCATTTGGCTGATGTATATCTTGGATAAGGAAGAGTCACCCTGAGCTGAGGAAGATAGGCAGTCTCTTCCATAGACATAGAAGAGGCAAAGCATGTCAGACAAAGGCACAAAAGCTAATGTTTTGCCTTGCAAATAATCCTGTCTTCCCTTCTTTCTGTGCAGGTACTATACTTAATATCTGAAAGAGGTATCTACTTACCAACTTTGGGGTTTATGAAGTTTTAGAAGAAAAGAGAAGGAATCCCAGAGCTCTGTAGCGTAGAAAAGGCAGGACTGAGAAGAGGCATATGGTTACCATCCTAACACAACTGAAAAGTTACTGCGGAGAGGCAGGAGATAAACTGATGTCCATGGCCAAAGAGCTAGAATGAGTTGTTTTTTCTTCAAACAAAAAGTTTGAACATGCTCTGCCCTCATTACTTCTCTGGCAAAGTTAGAACAAATTTCCATAGCAGCGGAAGAGATTTTCTCCTGTCTTTCCACCTCTGCCTAGGGGCAAAGAATGACACTGGAAAGATCTAGGTTCCACTACCAGCCTTTGCATCAGTTTCTGGGTGACTGAAGCAAAGTCACTGCATCATTTTAAATCCCTGTTATTTCCCCTGTTAAGTGAGGATAATATTTTATACCTTTTAGATGAGAAGCTTGGCAGAGTGAAAAGTATTATAAGGAACATCTAGATTTCTGTTGCTTGTTATCTTCTTACTAGAACTGATAGGAGTAAATTGTTGGTGTCAAAGCAACAACTTCCACAAATCTGTTATTGATCAAACACCTGAAAATCTTAGTCTCTGTCTCTCTCTGCTCCTTTCCCCAAAGATCTGGAATGTTGCATCGAACAAACTGACTTTCCTGAACTCCTACAAAATGAAGATGTCGGTTGTCATAGGGATTGTGCACATGATTTTTGGGGTGGTACTCAGTCTCTTCAACCACATGTAAGTTTGTTTCAGTAAGCCGGTTCCTGAAGCACACAAGTCCTCACTGCTAAACTAGTGTTCTTCATTCAGAGAAAGCCTCACATCTCAGATTGATGGCTTGAATTTTTTCCTTTCCCCAGGGTGAGTAGAAATGTCCTGTGCACTGACTAATTCTCACCACTGTAGGTACAGAGTGATGAGTCCAAAGGCTGGAATGATGGCCATCACATTGCAGATATTCTCTTGGATAAACTCTTTTTCACTTTCTTTCTTATATTCTTGATTCTGCAGAAATAATGAAGTACATTAAATTAAAGATATATAGCACCTCCCACTATTGATAACTTTTGTCTTTTATTTAAATCCAAAACACGCTGAAATCTTGCACGATGTCTGTGCGTGCATTTCACCTGAGTTAGTGAGTCTTTGGTCAGGATATGTGGGTGTGCGTGTCTATAGCTCTGCCTCTGTATTTTGGAACAAAAAATAAGAAATAGTGTCAGAGTGAAGAGCCTGGCACTACTCTCTTGAAAGACTCTCCAAAGTGTGTAGTGACCTTCAAGGATGGAAAGTCTTTGCAGAGAACAGAGAGGAGGACTGCCCCTGTAGAACTGATTCTACACCTGGTTCTGACCTTCCTCAGTGCTTAACTTTGTAAATTAGCCATTTTTTGAAAATCAGCTTTTATTTCACTGTAGTAATCTTTTGAGGTGCTGAGATTCTGGTGGGTCAAGCACAAAAACCTGAAGAGAATCAGTATGATGACAAGGCTTTGTGTTTAAATAATGGTTTTCATTGATAAAGACTCCAATTACAGACTTCTTTCTTGGCTCCTGGTAGTTGTATGTTTCTTACATCATTTTCCAAAGACTGAGTAGTGTACAGTACTGCCATACTTGGGTGCAATTTTGTATTAATACCTAGTGTATTAATTGTAGTTATCTTTCCTGATTTTTTCCAGCTACTTCAAGAAATACATAAACATTATCCTTCAGTTCATTCCAGAGATGATTTTTATTGTCTCTCTTTTTGGCTACCTGGTCTTCATGATTATTTTCAAATGGTGTCATTTTGATGTCCACTCATCCCAGAGTGCACCAAGCATCCTCATCCACTTCATCAATATGTTTCTGTTCAATTACGGTGATACTTCAAATGCTCCATTATATCTGCATCAGGTACAGATCAAGCAGCTTGAATCCACTGTAGCTGGTTTTGGATTCACAGTGGGTATTGTGGAGAGTGGGCATAAAAATGGGGAACCAGCTCAGAAGCTCAGTCACAAGAGCCAATCACATAAGAGAAGTTTGTTCTGCTATTCATGGTGGCCTTGTAGACAGGTAGGACAGAGAAGCTATCGGTCAGTGATGCAGAAGAAACCTCATTCTTAGTGTCATCCTTACAAGAATGATGATGCAATTTCAGATACGTTTGAGGAAAAAAGAAAGAAGGGTGATTAGAGATGCAAAGCTGGGTATCGCAGATGTGCTGTCCTGAAGTCTGGGCACAATGCTAGAGACAAAGCAAGCCTCTCCTTTCCTTGATAATTTCTTATTTCTTCTTTTGAAAACATGAAAACTTTATATTTTCAACTAAAAAATAGAAGTAGCTAGTGGATTTTCTGGCAGCTTTTTGTCAGAAATATCTCCTTTGGGGAGTTCACTTAAAATACCAAAAGCAAAAAAACCTCCGATACAAGAAAACTTTTAAAGTCATACCTATTTATTTGCTCAGAACATGGATTAGCTTTTTTCTTGCTAGATTTTACATCAGCAGCATCAGTGAAGAATCTGTAAGCAAATGCTGCCTCCAGTCCCATGTATGCATCTAAATCTGTACAGTTGCACACTCCGGCACTTCAGTGGGAACTCAGTGCTGCTGGTGAGTCATAGTAGAGAGCCCTGATCAGTTCCAAGTAACGTCATGGAGGCTGCAAGGGAGTTTGGGAACAGACAGTTTTCCCAGCCCTCGAAAAAACTTTAGATAACATTTTGCTTTGTAACAACCCAAAACTTTCCAAGATGGTATTTTTTTTCTAATATTCCTATCCCCCTACCCCATCAGTAACTGTCTGTGTCATCCACCTAGGTAGTCTGAATGCAAAGATTGTATGAGACCAACCACAAGGTGATCAGAGATCTAAGCCAGCTTTAAAGAAATGCAAAAATATGTAGTTTGGGGGTTTCTTTGTTCGTTTTTCTTGGGTTTTTTTTGTGGGGGTTTTGGTTTGGGTTTTTTGTGTTTTGTTTTCTTTTAAGTACAAGTGGTTATGTTAGGACAGCAATATGAGTGATATACTGCAACAAGAACACCCTGTACCATGTTATCAAACCTAAGGTATGGGGATTCCACCCCCTTCCAGAACTGCATATGTAGAGCAAACCCTGGATTCCCTGCTTTCTAGGGAAGACTTTAATGACTTGGCTCTTACTGCAACATTTTTACATTGATCGAAGTAAAGCAGACTGACTGGCTACCCAGCAGTTAGGACATTCACTTGGGACACTGGAGAGACAGGTTCAAGTCAGTAACATTGGGGTTTGGCAAATTAACCCTTTCCAACATGAAAGCGTTTCATCTCTGAGTCTCCGACTATCTCTAGCTGGCAGTGCTTTCTGGACCCTTAAGCAGTACACATTTATTTTCATGTCCTTACAAGCAGAGGAGACTCAACCAATACAGGGAGCATATGAGTATATCTGTTGTATTAAAAAAAACCCCACCATTTTATAGAATCAGGTTTCTAACCGTAAATTTAGTTGGCTAAAGGGAGTCAAGTAACTTTTTGCTATTCTTATTGTTTTGTCTTTTAGAAAGAAGTGCAGAGTTTCTTGGTCATATTTGCTCTGATTGCTGTTCCCTGGATGCTCCTGATTAAACCTTTCATCCTCCGAGCCAACCACCAGAAAGCACAGCGCGTGGTAAGGGATGTGGATCAGGCAAGGGGGACTCAGCACAGCAAAGGCAAAACTGAAGAGACAGACCCCAAAACCTGTGTGCAGTGATCTAATTCTGCTTTTCTCTGATCTCAGAGTTTCTCCAGTGATTTCAACTTCTGCTTTACAGCACATGTGCCAAGAGCATGTGTATATTTGTCTGAGCCATCAAAATGGGAAGCAGGAGCTTTGCTTTCAAAGCCATACAGTATTTGTTGGGAGAGGAGTTAAGCTGACACCAAGCTCTTTCAAGTGTCATACCCCAAACCAGAGAGGGTTTAGAAAGACTGAAGTGCTGGTAAAGCCAAGACAGGGCAAAGACCTCAGTTGCCAGTCCACAGCCACCACTGACCACTGGTTGGCTGCTCTGTAGGAATAGGGCATCTGCAATACTCCTGGCCTTGGAGAAGAGAGGCTTGATTTAAAAGCTGTTGCCTGCTTTCTAGCAGTGCTTTCTTGCTTAAGTGATTGCCTTCACATTAACAGAGCCATCCTTCCCATGGGCTCTCTGGTTTGCCCAGCTCTTCAGCACGTAACTGCAGCAGATGCAGTTTCCCAGTTGTTCATTAATTCTCACTTTTATTACACTAACAGGACTTTACTTGTCTGTCAGGATTTACTTCTCTTTATAGTCAGAGTCAGAGCCTGGAGTACCTTTTATAGGGCACAGATGTTTCTATTAGAAGAAAGAGATGCTGGTTGTGCTGTGTGACCTTTTCCAACCCAGTCACTTCTGACCTATAACTGAAAGCCAGGTCCCTGGGAGACCTTTGTGGCCCTGCCTCTGCACTATAATTTCTCATTTTGTCATTCTTCTGGGATTTAGATGAAAGCTTGACATAGCTGACTCCATCTCCTGCTTTTATGCTAGTAACATCTGACAGCTTTTCCCCACCTCCTATTTTGCCCCCGTATTTCTGTTCCTAATTTTCATATGTTAGCTGTCTGATCACATCTTACATTTACCCAGATTTATATGTTTGCAACAAAGTCTGTTCTCTATGCTGACATTCAGGTAAAGCAAAGATAAAGTGGGTGTGACAATGATTACTGCTGCAATAGGAAACAATATGTTATCATGAGACCTTGCCCATGAAACCTGCTGGAAGCTATAAAGAGTGACAGGACAAAACCTGACAGAAGCTGTGAGGTCCGTATTTGGTTATACTGTATAATAGGAGTGTTATAGGCCTATAATGTAGGGCTATTCTTATGCTGTGCTGTCATTTCTGAAGAGAGGCTCAGATCAGGTTGTTCAGGCCTCTAGAAAAGCCTTGTAAAGAATGATTATGGAGAGAAGATGCGTTGTCATGAAGTTTTTGTCAATTTAAAATTAATCAAGAGATCTGAATTGTATTTGTATCCCAGGAACTGTGTGACCTTCATCAAGTCACCTGATCCTTTCAGGCTCCATTTGCCTTTCATTTGATGCTAATTCTTTTCATTTACACCCGTCTAATTGAGATCGTCAGCTTTAATGTGCCTCAGTTTTCTCATTTGCCAAAAGTGATGGATCTTCTCATGGTGGGCATAAAGGGTACATTGTGAGACTATAAACTAGCTCCAAATTAGTTGGAATCACTGGAAAATGCCCTAGGATGGAAAATATTTAAGTTTTATTAGCCATTCAGCAGGAGTACTCAATTTCTGTGGTACATGATGATTCACTATTGTTGAAATTGTCCTTATGTTCATGATACAGTCCTTTATATGTTACCCATCATGAGGTTATTGATGGAGTTCTGTGCCATGGTCTGTTTCATTTTGGTATCAACCTGTAGTATGACACAAAGGACATATTACAATTTGTTTCTGAAAGATTCAGTCTCAAGCCATCTCAGGAGACCCTGAAGGTGAAAATGATGTAGATGTCCCAGAGACCAATCACTCAAAGAAAGCTTCCCAGGGAGACCACAGTGGTGGCCATGGAGGACATGAGGATGATGATGAAGAGGTAAGAAAGTGTGGGCCAAAAATTATTCAGGCAGACACAATAGTAAAAGACACAAAGTGAAGCAGAAGGCTTTTTACATGGTTGCCAGCCCTTCTTTTTAACAAGATAACAAGACACACTGTTGCAACAGTTTGTTTCCAAGCAGAGTAAGGTTTGAATTTTCATAGTATGAATTCCTCTTTGGTATTTCCTGGTGAGGGAACACAGTCTTACAAACCTTGAGCCTTTATTTCCCCAGAGTGTGTTGTTTCACTTTCACATTGCACTCAGAGAAGATCAAGACTTCCCCAAGATTCAGTGAGTTTTCCTTTCTTTAAATTGCAAAGGAACATTGAAAACTTGGCAGCCTACAGTGTTGGCTAGGGAGAAAAGTCTTCCTTTGGCAGATATTGTCAAGGGCTTCTGCAGTATGCAGCAACACAGTTAAAAAAGTGACAAGTGTTTGTAGCAGTTGGGAGTACCCAACACCCAATTGAGTGTGAATATGGCTGACTGTTTCCAGTCACAGGGAATCTTCACATCTTTGAAGATATGTTTATTCAGTGATATCTCCCAAAACACGTATGCCAATAGGCTTTATGTAAGAATTTTTCTCTCTACAAGAAATCACAAAGACTGGTAGCAATTGGTTTGCCAGCTTATGCCAGATGTGAAATTGTAAAACTGGAATATGAACTGATTCCTGAACATTTGCTTTTCACTGGAATTTTGTTTCTCCAGGGAGATTGTATGGGAAGATGATAGAGAACAGTTTTCAAAGCAGTCTTTTTATCTGGGATCTATCTGTGTGTTGCTCAGAACGTATCAAGGAAAAGGGAGGAGTATGAAGAGCCTTTGGTGGAGTGTTGCTCTGTTAACCAGGAAGCCCTGAATTAAGAACTAATAAAATGCGTTTGGGTTTATGTTGTTTCAGTTCAATTTTGGAGACACGTTTGTCCATCAAGCTATCCATACCATTGAATATTGCCTTGGCTGCATCTCCAACACAGCATCCTACTTGCGGCTCTGGGCACTGAGCTTAGCCCATGCACGTGAGTGACTGGCTACCTGTTAGTTACTTCACCAGCAACACCATGCTGATCGCTGCTTCTCCAGCATTTGATTAGTGCTCCAAAGTTCTCCATTAAATCAAACTTCTTCTTGTGGATGTTTGTGTCTTGGAATGTTTTGCTTCAGGTCAGATCAATCCAAGCGTTCTGTGGTGGCCGTCTCAGTTTTATGTGGTGATCCCTGGCAGCTCTATATGAGGCAGCTCCTGACTGCCTTTTCTCGCTGGGGCCCCTTTCCCACACTGCCCTGTAAGCCCCCCTCCAGAACAGTCCTCATGGTGGGAGGTGCCGTCCAAATGGGTAGTCCAGTCCATGGAGGTAAAGGCAGTATGGGAACCATGGCTTCATTTCCCCAGAGACACTTGCTATAGCCTTAGGTCATGCCGGTGAATGTCAAAATGACTTGCAACAGTTATTTTGATTTGGTTCAGCAAACAAGAAAGAAAAGTTTTCGTTCAAGAACTCCTGGAATTTGTCTTTTTCACTGGGATTTTTCCCAGCAACATTTAGTGGAACTTCACATTCCATAAGAAATGTACAGCATTTCAATGTCTTTTGTCTTGATTTAAGATAAAAACAAATGCTCAAATACTAGAAATTGCCTCAGGGTGAAACTTCAGATTTTCAGTGACTCTAATTTTTATGAAATGTTTTTTATTAATATTGCTGTATTGCCTCTGGCTAGGAGTTGTGCCTGCCCTAAAGAATTTGGCACACAAAGAAGGAAAACAAAACATGGGGTGTTCCATGGATTGACAGGAGTGAGCTGTACATCTTGGCACAGAAACGAGCTTAGTAGGAGCTGAGTGGAAGCTAATATACATTAGATTTACATGGAGGACAGTTATCTAATAAAATAAAATAAACCAACTGAAAAGTTTAGCTAAAGGCAGTCCTATGTGTTATGTCAGAATTCTGCCTGGAAAACCACCATATTCATTTGCAGCCTTACAAACTGGCATTTGCAGGAGTATTTTTCCTGAAGGCAAATTGCTTTCGGGAAAATTTGCAAATTCCAAAGAGGAAAATTGCTCAGCCCTGAATCTATCCTGTGTGACTGGGGTATTCAAGAATATGTTATTGAGCTGACAGGACATGTCAGGTATACCAGTGTTGTGAATATTGATATAAACCTGTGCAAGAAAAAAAAAAACCAAACAAACAACTTTAAGAGCATGCAGGCAACCAAAACGCTAATACAGCCTGCCTTGGGTGGAACCAACTGGTTGTCCTTTTTTATCCCAACACAGCTTCTCCATGACACCCTAAGAGAAATACTTTGGAGAAAAAATGGGAATTACATGTCTCCTGTGGGTCTTAGCTAGCATCAATCAGTACAGCTTGTAACCTAATCTACACATGTATTGACTATGTCAATCGATCATGTTCACTGGGATTTAGCAGCAGGCAGTCCTAGAAGGCTCCACATACTGTCACCCTGCCATATTAAAGAGGTGCAAATTAAACTGACAGCTGTATCATGCCAGGGTAACAGCAGTCTTGGTAGTGTGGTTGCATGGATTTACGATGCAAAGCCAAGCCAAAAGAGCACCATCGGCTTCTAACACAGTGAGAGGAGCAATGGAAAATAATCTGCATCCACTTTCCTCCCCCAGCCATGAAGAGACAGGGTGGCCATATATGATTACTGTCATGTATATTTTACTGTCATGCACATGATTACTGCCATGTACATTGTATCCTAGGCCAACCCATCTAACTGGGAAAAATGGGTGAGCTGCCAGACTGTGCACTGTGCCTGTCCACAGCTGTTGCTCAGCACTGTTTTCCCTTTATTTCCTTTTGCAGAACTGTCAGAGGTCCTTTGGACCATGGTGATGCACAACGGGTTCAACAGCAGCAGCTGGGCAGGCCTCATTGTCATCTTCATCATCTTTGCGGCATTTGCAGTGCTGACAGTAGCCATCCTGCTTGTCATGGAGGGGCTCTCAGCCTTTCTTCATGCCTTGCGTCTGCACTGGTAGGTGCTGTGGTCTTTTGGAGCTTTTCCTGGCACAATCTTTGGGAGGGATCAGGCTGTGGAAACAGGTGGCAGCATCAGCCGGTGTTAGATGTACTGTGCTTGTCCCTATGCATCAGGACATCAGTCCCCCTTGGCAAATGAAGCGAGGGAGACTCCTCCAAAGGGAGATGAGAGCTCCCTGCTCCATCTCTGGGCTGCTCCCTGGAGCAACCTGCCCGTTCTCCTGAGCCTGTGGTGGCTGTGGGCATGTGTGGTAAACGGCATTTCTGCCCTGGTAAACACGCAGAGCCACCAAGGCCACCTTGGCCGCCATTATAAGGTCTGAAGGCACCACAACCACACCACTGGTTGTGTATCTCACCCAGGGTTACCATCAAACAAGACAGCTGGGGCTACCTACGGCAGCAAGAGTTCAGCCAGGGCTGCAAACCTGGGTCAGCACTTGTGCCATTAGCCTGTGCTGAGCTCCAGGCTGTTTTGGCTTTGTGGCAAAGCTGTTTCAAGTTAGCTTGTGTCTGCCTTAACTAGACATCAGTCCAGGCAAGGACAGCACTGCGGACACACCATCAGGCTAGTATATAAATCAAAACCAAGGTAAAAAATCACCCCTCACCAGCACCACAACTCGGCATCCTGCCTGAGCACTGAAGCTGTGGCCTTTTTCACCATGTAGCATCCCACCACAAACCACAAATGCTGCCAAGGCAAACTGTGGTGCAGTTGCTTGTCATTGTGCAGGGACAGGGAGATGTCTGTCTCCCACCAGAGTGTGCAGCCAGCAGGCAGTTATCCCAGCTCTCAGAGCTGCTAGAAGCAGTTTAGCACACAGGCAAGGTCCTGTTGACTGATCTCATGAGGAGCATTTCCAGACTGGCTGGTGGAAAGTCAAAGCTGATACATGCCGGTTCGCTCCCTGGACAGCCTGTGACTCACTGCTGGCTCCAGAAGGAGCCTATGTTCTGAGCTCAGAGGCCACCATCTCTCATGCCCTCCCTTTTCTAGTGGGTGGCATGTTTCAGCTTCTCAGCTGGTAGTAGGTCCTGCCTCAGGGCATCACTGACACCCCTCTCTGCTCCTCCCTAGGGTGGAGTTCCAGAACAAGTTCTACGTGGGAGCTGGGTACAAATTTTCTCCCTTCTCCTTCAAGCGCATCATTGATGGCACCGCAGAAGAATGAAGCCAGTGCATTGGTGCTTTACTCCTCCAACAAGGCTCTATTTTCTTGTGATCACTCACAGAGTAGGGTATATGGGATAAAACAGAATGGGATGTGGCCCTTGAAAGAAGAGCAGCTGGAGATTAAAATATCCTAGCTGCCTTCACATATACTGCTGTATCAACTGAGGACTGAATGATGTTGACTAGGCTGGCTGGACCCTTGGCTGAGTCTCTCCACTGACGTCTTTGCCAAGTACCTGGTCCTCAGCATTTGATCGGGTCAGCTGTCTGCTGCTTGGTTGAAAAGAGGAGATGCAGCTTTTGAATAAAATTGGTTATTAATAATCAACTCACGTGTGTTTTGCTCCATTTACTGCCCTGTCTTTGTGGCACATTTCTTTACGAGGAAAATAATGTTTCTGCTGTTTTTTCAAGCTGTGGTTGATCATATGACAATGATTAAGTCCCTTACAAGATTGCAGCCCTTAGTTTAGCACACAATGCAAACCAGCTCAAAGACAGATCATATTGCAGGCTTGCAATTTTCTACATGCTTTACTACAACAACCCTTTTTATATCTGATTTTCTCCAGGGCTTTACAGCACTGGATTATAGGCGTTTGCACACGTCATCACTTAACAAAAGTGTTAGTTTTGAGCTGTGTAAACAAGAGAGTGTGCCAGTTTCCACATTGGCAGCCAATTTATTTCTCTCTATTGACTTGTTTCTTGCTGGAGACTTAAGATGACTCCCCCTGTGCTGTATTTTTCAAGATGGGTTGTTAAAGCAAACTGTGTAGAAATGCTAATAGCTAATGAACAGAAAAAATAGAGGAATCAAAACTGTTGAGATTAATTTAAAATATTGATGTACTGTGATTTTCCTAAACATTAATGAATTATGAATCTTTCAAACTGAATAATGTTAATCATAAAAGGGTTGGGGTTATTTTACCAGGCTGGATGTAAAATCCCAACACAGCACACCAATGGATTTAGAGGTGACAGTGCTCCCTTCCATGGTGTGTGACCAAACAAGACTTATTTTTAAACTTCACAGCCCTGATACCCAGCTCCACTGAAAAAAAACTACCTGGGAGTGTTCCTAGCAGGACACAGAGTGGAATAGTCATAATGGGCCATGAGTCTGTAGTAGTCAGGCTTGAGAACCACCTTCCTGCTACAGTTACCCAGGAGAAAATACAACCCCAGGCAAAACAATTGTTCCACTTTTTCCCTTGTGGTCTCAAGAAGCCATACTGGCATTGAGCACTGATTACCAACAGAGCCATAAGCCTTTTTCCTTTTAACAACAGCTTGGGTTTGAAGCAGCAGCTGGAGCTGAGAAGACGCGGGCACTGGAGTGTGTCCATGACCCATGCGTGGCCTTGTGCCACCGGTTCTTCAGGCATGGTAACCTATGGTACAGAGAAAAAACACATGGACATGAATGCAGCTGGTGTCACTGTTGCTCAGCATATGCACATCACCTTTGTTTCTTCTTTCTAGCCTATTTTTAAAATTCCTGTTCAGGAGAAAGCTGTCTTGAAGCAAGAAAAGCCAAACTAGTTTGATGCATTACCAAACGCAAGCAATTTTCTTTATGAAACAGTGGGCGGATTTTCTGCACAAACACATAATTCATCTTTATTCCACCCTTCCATATGATTGCAATGTAACTGAGAAGGTGATTACCTGAAACAGATATCTGTTCCTTTCAGAGCTTCTTGGTGTTTTGCTTTTTGTCTGACGTTTACATTTTAAGCAAGAAAAACAAGTTATCCTGTGAATACTGCAGGGGACAACATGGTCTGTTGTTTACTGTACCAAACAGTGATCCAAACATTTGGCTTAATTCTGTATGCAGTTCTCCTTTTCTGTGCACAACTGAATAATGTAGTTGTGAATTTGTGATATGGGGACAGCACTTCCCTACTCCACAGGAGTACCAAGCTCACTTATAATCAAGGAGCATTCAGATGAAATACTGCTGAGAGGCAGGGTTGTTCTTACACACTTTGAGGAGAGCTCTAGATTTCATTTGGATTGTTTTAAAGACATTTAAAAACCCAGAAATGTTCCAGAGTGGCTTGTTTTTAAAAGGGTTTCCTTCAGAAGATGAGGGGAATTTTGGAGCAGAGCAGTGACTGTCTGTTCCCCTGTACAGCTGCTGAGCTGAATGGGACCAAGCTTTCTAGCTGGTGCTGTGAATGTGGCGACCAGATGTGGTCGGATCCAGCAGAGACCACTGTTACAGACTAGGAGACCTTGGTCCAACACCCTAGTCTCTTTAACTGGGCTTTACCCATTGCTGGAGGAGATGTGACTTGTAATTAACCTGAGAACTCTTTCCAAGTCAGGACCTCAGCATGCCCCTCTGGGGTGGACTTGGGATCAGTCCCTATGGAGGAATGGGTGCTTCTGGATCCAAAGCTCATGCCATTGCTTGCAAGGTGTTTGTTTCTGAGAGGTGATGACATGAGTTATATCATTTTGTAGGAAATTAATGTAAAAACGAATTACCATGTAGGAAGGGAAAGGGATAACAAAGTCAATCAAACTGGTTTCAGTCACTCACACATTACTCACACTCATCTCCTGGATTTTTTATTCCTCCTCACAAGACCCACTGCTGTCTGTGGCCAGACCCTCCCTCCAGGATGGCTTTGATGACACGGAGGATGAGGAAAGCCAGATATTGAGTTCTTGTCCAGTCTTTTGGTCCTCTGGACTGATGATAATGAACCGGGTTTTGGACTCAACTTTCATAACCTAAGGAATCAACACTTTCTTGGAACTCAGCCTCAGGATCCTGCAGCAAACATCACTTTCCTTAGTGTTTGTGTGATGTCTCTCTGTCATGGCCTTGGTCAGCATGGAGACCTTTCTTCTCACCCTCACTCTCTTGTTTCTTCTGGAACTTTCACACATGGAGACATTTCCATCCATGCTTTGCTCTGATCAGTCTTTTCATTTCCCTCTCAAATAATTAAAATATCATGAGATGGTTAAAAAAAACAATAGCCATAGCAACCCTTTGTTAAATTCCAAACACCTGGGCCTGAAAGAACATCTCTGTGACCGAGAATTTCACTGGTATTTTGGTCATTTTTTCCCTTCTGTGCTGGGAAGCTGGAATGCCAAAACATCTGTACCCGTCTGTGATTGCACGCACGCTGTCTGGGTTTTTGCAATGAAAATATAATGGTATGAATCTGGCAGCCTGGAACATGCATCTAGTTCAGCAGATGCCAATAATGGCTGTAGCTGAATATTAGATATTATTAAGAGGAAAATAAGACGCTGAAATAGCATATGTTGGCTGGTAACAAATGTCTTCCTGATGCTTGGAAGCATGAGATTCAGAATGGGAGTTACATGCTTTGATAAAAATATTGCAACATCACTGCCAGCTCAGTGTACATATTTCAGAAGAGGACTTTGGGAATCCTCACGGAAGGGAGAGACAAAAACCATCAACACACTTGAGTAGCAAATGTTGACATATAACTCCTAGTCAAGAGCACATACCTATTGTAGGTCAGGTTCACTGGCAAACCCAACCCATAGCACGGAGATTTGTTGCATGGTAAGGTCAGGATCACTGCAGCGGTTTAAGCCGTGAATTTAAGTGTTTAAGCCCTGCAGTTCAGTACTCACTCAGGAAATTTAGAAGGATGAAGCAAATGAACAGGCCCCATATTTTCATGGTGACAGCAATTGAGTTGGCTTCCCCTGGCTTGAGGGGGGCTGTTGGCTGCAAGCACCTGCGTGCTACTCATGGCTTTGCAGGTGTTAGCCATGTGTGCTTGTGCTGCAGGACCTGCCCCTGAGATATCTCAGCTAAAATCTTGCTGGTATAGTAATAGGGGTATCTCCCCAGTGCCCTCCTTCCATCTCCCTGGGGTCACCTTGTGGTGGCAGCCCCTGTGGAGGACCTGTAGGTGCCGTGAGACCAGCACAGGTCAGCACTGGGGTACCCTGCCTGCGTCACCTACTTCTGGGGGGCGGAGGTGGGTGGAGAAGGACCCGCCCGTGCCCAGCAAGGAGGAAACCTGACTCCTGGGAGCTGGATCTCAAACCCAGAACACCGCCAACTCTGTAAAAGAAAATAGCAGAAGGAAAAGAAACAAGACAGAAAAGAGGAAACATCTGCTTCTCTGTGCCTGAAACGTTGCAGAGGTAAGGAAAAAAAAAAGAAAAATTATCTAACTGAGCCTTGGCTTAATAGCAGGACTATGTGATCATTCGTATGTCACATGCAGAACCTCTATGACTTTACTGACAAAATTCCCAGCTGGTCTCATGTGCAGCATTGCATATTGTGTGCGCTTCATGGCCTTGCAGCCCTCCAGTGAGGGGTCACGGCATCCTTCTGCCGGGTCCCGGCAGCAGTTCCACTGTGCTCTTGGTTGCTCCCTTTGGATGGAGGATGGCTATATTCCCTGATAGCAGCAGCTTTGTCATTGCTGTTCTTTTGGCTCATGTAATTGGCATTTAGTATTTTCAGTGGATTTTACAAATAATGGGAAACTTGTGTCTCCCTGAAGAGGCGTGATAGACACTAGCTGGTCCATCAAGGCAAAGAGAGCTGCAGAGGTTTGTGATGAGCAAACTGTGGGTCTGTTAGGAATTGTTAGGAGGTTTAATGAAGCATTGCATCTAAGTCTCTGTCTTTTGGACATAAACACTAGAGCAGAGTATACAGTGCCAGGGACTTACCTGAACAGTGGCTTCCTGTCTGCTTATGGATGAGTAAATTTTGCTCCAGCTGCCCCAATACCTAGACAGAGGGGGATGCAGGTACAATCACAGATTTCTGGTGTTACTTGAGATGTTAGAGAAGGTATCCCGCCTGCTCACCTGCTGCTATTTGAGAGCAGTGTTGGTCTCCCATAGGTGCTATCCACCATCCTGATACCTCTGGAGGTGTCTTGGCTACTGTGGGGTGTCAGAGTTGACATGCACCCTTCTGCTTGAGCACCTGAGCCTCACTGGGGATTCTGCACAATGCCAGGGTTCAGGGTTCTCTCCCCTTTTCTGGAAGAGCTGCAGCACTTCCCAGATTGGTGGCATGTAGCCCAGAGTAGGTGAGCACCAGTGAAATGCTCCAGTGCCTCTCAGCAAAAATGAAAGAGTATCCCAGCATCAGGATGGGTGTGCAAGGGCCCATGACTTGATCTTTGTCCTGGTCGTGCCCCAGCCTGGCCTGCCAGTGCCCTGAGCTGTGCCTGCTGCAGGCTTCGTAGGAGAGCAGCTGTTAAACCAGACACAGGTGTGATGCGGCAGCTTAAGGCAGAATGTGTTTGCAGGTTCCTAATCATAAAGGAACAGAAAAGGAGAAAAACAGGTCCCAAGCTTTTGTTATTGCAAAGCCCTTCATGATTCAGACACACAGTAAAGCTTCACCTCTTCTCATGGGCTCTTCCAAGCACCTTGTTTTGGTTGCTCTTGAGTTGGTTCCACTTGGAAATGGTCCCTAGCTGGTGGCTGGCATGGTCAGCTGGTGTCACCGTGTGCTGCAGGCAGCAAGGATACTGCTGAGAGATAGTTGTAAACAATATCCTACATGTCCTCTTGTATGCTGGACTGTAATGATCTGTAACAGCAAGGTCAGTGTATGTGACCCAGCCAAGTAACCTGTCATTAGCCCTTAAGGACCTCCTTACAACTGTACCTCACTATAATGGTTTTAAAGTATCCAGCCTGGGAATACTGTAACTCTGTGCTTTCCGTGTTCATGCTGCCCTCTATCTCATCTGGGATTTTGTATCTTTAGCTAGATGCACTCATTAATCTCCTCAAGCTCTCACCCTTCTGCAGCCTCTTCCATCACTGCTGGGTGGCCATGAATGCTGTCTGTGTCAAAGTCAGCACCCCTGAAGGGAGGCAATCAAAGGAGAGGGTGTCATCAAATTGATGACCCCACTCCAGTGTCTGAGAATGCACTTGGCAAGAAATCTTGTGGGTTAAAGCAAGCAGTGTGCTTAATCCCTGCCCTGGGATTAAGACGAGCTTTTCTGATCAGGAAAAGCAGCTGCAATCAGGCCAAGGGATCTAGTGCTGGAAACCAGAAACACAGGTGGAGGAAGCCAGCTCTCCCCTGTTGCAATCCCGAAGCATGGCTGTGTTTCCTGATGACCTGAGAGGATGGGGATTAGCGCGCTGGGGAAAGTGGGGGGGGGTGGGATGGTGGGTGTGAGGCAGAGGATCAGGTTTGCAGCAGGAAGCACTGTGCTGGCAAATTGCAGGCCTGGTGAGGAGGGGTTCGGTGCTTGTCTCTCACCAGCCACGCCATCCCAGCACAGCCAGGGTTAGGCAGGGAGCAGGGCCACCCTGCCCCTAGACAAGGTGGTTCCTACCCACTGGCTCTGCCTCAGTGGGTGCTCCCATAAAGCCGAGCAATTACAGTGCAGCACCTTTACTGCCCACTCAGCCCCAGCTCCCAGGGGGTAGCAATTTCTGCCTCCAGCAGGGGCAACCTGCTGTTGGTCATGTCTTGTCTTGGCTCTTGGAGATGCAGCATCTTCTGACTGCCTCTGCATTTCACCCACCTCTGAGCTGGGGGAGCTGTCACATGCTCTCTTGTGTTAGCAGGTCTCCAGTCTTCCCTAAGGCAGCCCCTGGGCTTTCCATAAAAACAGCCACTGCAGTGTGTTGCCTGATCTCTGTCTGTTCAACTAACTTATTTTGTGAAATTTCTATGTATTTTCTCACAAAAACCACTATGGGAAAGAACATCTCCCAGCAGCTGCCTGAAACAAGCCCATGTTCAAGCATATCTGAATGTTTTTGCTCCAGTACGGGATGCTGCTTTGCTGATTTATTGCTCAGATGGCTTTGTGACTGTCCAGAGGTTTCGCAGTTAAATCCTGGCCTTGCCTGACAGTGACTGTGGACCCCAGCAGGAGCTGAGATGGCCACTGCACCAAAAGAGACAGAAAATGCTATCGGCTTGGAAGAAATACACACAGAGAGACAAGAACCCCCAAAAGGTAGGTTTGTATTGTCAGGACTAGAAATTTGGGTCCTCGTTTAGCCAGAGAAGAGGGATAGTCCCCAGGATTGTCAATCCAGCTGCCCAAAACCTCTATCCATGGAGCCACAACCATCAGCTTCACACTGCTTCTCTCCCACCACAGCTACTAGAGTAGTGACTGCTACCTACAACGGCAGTCGATGGCTGGCTTGGTTTTTCTTAGGCCTCCACTTTTGTAAACATTTTATTATACCTGTAATTCAAGGATTCTTTCATTGTGGATGTTTTAATTTTTTTAAAAAATATTCCATTTCAAAAGAATTTTAAAGTGAAAGAAAAGGTAGAAAAATATAAAACAAAAAGTTCTGCATCTGAAAGAAAAAAATTATCCTGAAATTCTGCAGTAAATTCTGTTCCATTTCAGAGGAAATGTTGATGGGTTTGAGATAACTTAGTGGGGAGATAAATGGCCTGACAGAAAAATTGATGCAGCTCTGACTTTACCTGAATAAGAGCTAAAAAGTATATTACAAGTATACATATACTGAAAGCTTTCTGCCAGGTCTGTTTATAAAGCCATCCTGGCCCTTTTCTTGAGATGCTTTCCTTGCTCCTGAAAAGGGTGAAAAAGTCAGGAATAAAGGCTTAGGAGATGAAACTGAGCCCAGAGTCCCTGGCTGTGCTTGTCCTGCAGGGCTCAGACCTGGAGCAGCCCCCAGCTCACGTTGCCCATGCTGAGAGCAGGCCCGGGGGTGCCTCACAGCAGTTTGGGCAGGGGAAGAGAGTAGACTATTGCCCAGACACAGTCCCAACCATGGGTTTCTGAAGCAGCTGGGGTAACTCAGTAAAAGGCTGTCCTTCCTCCACGTTCAACCTGCCCTCTGCCCCACTGGCTGCTGTTTCAGCAAACCCTTTACGTGCCTAGCCACCAGCGTGCCCAGGGGGGCTGGTCAGTGGACACACAACTGGTAGATGTTTCCAGCCTTTTTCCTGGTGAGGTCCCACAGTAGCATGAAAACCACTGACATTTCATAAAGAGGAGGTACGATTTGACTGCTGATGTGGTTTTTGTTTCTGTTTTTCCTTCCCTTTGTTGTTCAGGGCTGAAGACATTTACAGTGGAAGAAGCTGTGGAAGCCATTGGGTTTGGGAGGTTCCACATCATGCTGTTCCTCATTATGGGCAGCACCGGGGTAGGTGTCTGCAGCCATCTGAAAAATGGCCTGAATCAATCAGCCATGGCCCGAAAAAAAGCTCCTCTCATTTTCCTTATTACTGTGCAATAACAACCATAAGAACCATGGGCATATATTCCAGCCCATTTTTTTCACTCATACCTTCTCAAGCACAATTTCTGCTGTTGTCATCTTTGGCCAAAATCAATATTGGCTACAACTGATACCAGGTCTATTTCAGGGCACAGCCAAGCAGGTTGTCCCAGAGCATCCTGGCCTGGCCCCTGCCCTGGAGCACCGTCCCACCAGGCAGCACTGACAGGGCACATCTTCTATACTGCCTGAGGGTTAGGTTTTCATGCCATCCCCAGGGCATCCAAAGCTTGTGCAATCTGGCACGGGAGGGCTACCCTCCTCTCACCCTTGGCTACCTGAAAAACTTCCTAACTGGCCAGATCTTGTGTTAATGGTGTATCTGGTTTGGGAACTGGGGCAAAAGCCTGAGGCCAGGCTGGGAAAAAGATGGGATGGGGACATATCCTCGAGGATCACTGCAGCTGAGGTGTAAAAGCCTCTATGTATAAACAGTAGGCTCATTTCTTAACTGAAGCCAGCTTCTGGGGCAAACAGCCAATGGAGCAATGAAATTTTTAATCATAAACAGTTTTAAGATGTTGTCTCTGTGTTAGATGTCCAAAATCATAGCAGGGTACCTAACCAAGCAGCTTGGTTTCCAGAGATAGTTGAAGACCTTCCACTAGCACAGCTGGTTAAGAGTGTCCTCTGCAAAGGATGAGTCTTTCCAGCCTTCCTAGATACACAGTGTACTTAGATACCTGCTTTCTAGGTGCACCTTTCTCCCCTCTTCCCCCTGTTTCCAAGTATCCACATCTTCCAGCTCACGCACAGGGCTCAGACCACTCTGGAGGTGCCATGGCTTCACAGGGCTGTTTTGACATGGTGGGACTGTCATGGCTGCAGGCTTGGTAGGACTGAGGGATTTTCCCCAGTGGGTTTCTTGTGGCTTTCCTTCTTGCTAATGTGCACACTCATTTCCAAAGGTGACTGAAGCCATGGAGATCATGCTAATAGCCGTTGTGTCCCCTCTCATCCGATGCGAGTGGCAGCTTCAAGATTGGCAGGTGGCTTTAGTGACAACGGTGAGTGACTTGTGTTGCCCTCACACAGGTCATCCACCTTGTGGTCATTGTCAGGGGCACTGCCCCAGGCTTTGTAAAGTACATTTTCCACTGGACCAGATAAACTCCTAGGGAATCCTCCCAGGGGCAAAACCAGTACCACAACTGTAGAAAACCAGAAAGTGAGCTGACATGAGCACATGTCCATGCCCAGAGCTGTAATGCCAAATCAAGACTCTACTTTATATTCTTATTTTTAAGTCCTTGCCTTCAAGCCCTCAGTTTTGAGGGTTGAAGCAGTGAGTGCCTACATGGAGGAAGTGAGCCCGTGAAAGCCATCTTGCTCATGGTTCTGGGCACTGCCATTCATCCTGCTGCTCAGAAAATGTTCAGCTAACCCAGAGTTTGAAGAGCAGAGATGCCCAGTGCTGCCGGGAGTGGGCCCTCCACACCAGTTGTGTTTCAATTCCCCTTAGATGGTGTTTTTTGGCTACATGGTCTTCAGCATAGTGCTCGGGCTCCTGGCCGACAGGTACGGCCGCTGGAAGGTGAGTGAGTGCTGGGGGCTGTGCATCCTTTTCCCAAGCCCCACAAGAGCCATGCACCTGGCTGAGCCTGTGGTTTGATGACTGTATTTTTTTCCCCTTTTGCAGATTCTGCTGCTCTCGTTCCTCTGGGCAGCCTATTTCTCCCTGCTGACCTCGTTTGCCCCATCCTACATCTGGTTCGTGTTCCTGTGGGCCATGGTAGGAGGTGGCGTGTCGGGCCATGCACAAGGGTAAGGCTGTGCCTCATGCCTCGTGGCTTGGGCAGTGGCAAGCCAGCTTTCACAGGGACGTCAGCAAAGGCACCCACGGACCCAAGGGGTTTGAGTTCCTGGGTTTACAGTGAGAAAAACCCTTCAAGACATTTTGGCTGACCTTGTGGAGTGCCTGGTTTCCCTTGCACTGAGCCTGATAAGCCATGGCTGTGCTGTGACCTGGAGGAGACGGCGGGGAAGGGGCCTCTGCAGGGGCTGGAAATGGAAAGGAGAGCAAATTCCCACATCGCCTTAAAACCAAATGCTGTTCTGTAATTTCACTGGATCCCAGTCGATGGACATAAATTGCAGTCTCAGGGACTCCCAAGTCCAGGAATAGAGGGGGCAGCTGGTTTATGTTAAGCCAGTGACAGGGATTATTAAGCACATATATTATAAAAACAATTAGACAGGTAACAGATGAGCAAAGGGTACTTCCTCATTAAAAAGTCACAACAATTCTGCTTAAGTAGCAAATTCTTCTTGAACTGATGTAAAAAGTTCCCACTTAAATGAAACTTTTTACTCTGTTGGGGTGGAAAGGGGAATGTGAAGGGAGAGAGGAGAAAGTCACAATAGTAACAACCACTTCACTAGGAGCCTGGCAAAATAAATTATTTCTTTCAACTCTCTCAGGGAAACAAATACAACATTTCAGCATCTTCTCTGGTTCCTTGAAGTCTGTTTGCTGTCCATGCAGAAAAGCCCAAAACTGGTCATGTTGACCCAAGAGCCCTTTGTCTAAGTGAAGGACAGGAGGGAGATAGGTGCTGTTGGGAGGAGAAGGCACCCTGCGCCTGGGTTGTGCATCCACCGAGCTCCTGGCACTGCCTCCCTCACAGGAGGGCCCCTGATCTCTGGCCATGGAGGCTGCTAATGAGCCTGAGGATGAAGGGAAATTTCATGTTTTATAAAACACTTCAATCGCTGAGACAGAAGGAGCCAAGTGGGTCTGTTTCCACGCCTCTCTCTTTCCAGCCAAGGAAGCACAATTCACACCTGTGAGCTTGAGAGCTGCCAGTGCCAGGCCCTCCCTTTGATAAAAAATGGAACAGACTGTTTTCTTTATTTAATGAAAAAAAAATTATTCACTAAAGATTGTTCATTTCTACAAACATACTCTGTGCCTCTGCTGACTTCTCAGTCACCCCACAGGACCTTCCCGTAGGTTTCCTGATGCACAGACTGCAATGTTTACCTGCTTGTATCCTACAGCCGTGGCCTGGAGAGGATTCATGCCCCTGCATGTAATTTGGTGCCTGCCCAAGTGGAAGGCATATTGAGCAGGGATCCCCTGTCTCTGGGTGCTCAGTGGTGGAAGAAGGATGGTACTCTGACTACAAGCAGCAACATCCAGCAGTGATTTAGCTGAGCTGAACTGCTACTTGATTAGTATAGAAATTCTCATTGCTGATGTATTTCTGTATTTTTTCCCCCTTTTCACTAGGCTTATCATAAAAACGGAATTTTTGCCCATCAAACACCGAGGATACATGCTGCCCTTATCTCAGGTAAGAATGATGACTTTACTGTTTCTTCTAGCCCTGAGTCCTGGGAGATTTGCCCTGCTGCTGGAAGCCGGGTGTCCAGCATGTCAGCCTTTCTCCCAGAGTATTCACATTGGTCTTGGTCCAAGTGAGTGCCTGTTGCCTCCTGTGCCCTGGAGCGTGCTGTCTGTGTTATTAAAGATGTACACAGACAACTGCCTGCAGAAGAGAGGCAATTTCTTCTCAAATAATTGGATGCCCCAAACATTGCATGGGGACATGAGTGATGACAGCCAGCATCTCAGTTGCCCTATCTATAACCATGCTGCCTGCTCTAATGGGACCAGTGCCAAGGGGCTTTCTGGCAAGCTCTGGAGCTGGTGGCACCACTGGCCCCTTTCAGGCCTGGGCTCATCCCTCCTCTCTTTTGACTTGTTTAATAACAGTTTATTAATAAGGTGATTCTCAGATGAGGTCCTAATCTGTGCCTCTCCCTGTCCCTGCTTAGGTATGGCACAGGGTATTGCACAAGATAGTCCCAAATAAGTCCTGGGATGTGCTGGGAGAGTTGTGGCCACTTGCTGGGCAAAGACCACAGCAAGCATGACTGGGGTTGTTGCTTACTCTAGATTTCTGCAGTGGACACTTGATGCATGTGCAAATGATCTGCAAGAGGTGTCATCAAGCACATGAATTCATCTGACTGTAGAACCAGAAGTGTTTGTATATGGTCTTGGTGGCAGGGACAATTTGCTTTTCATTACTGCCTGTTTGATCCTAGGGCTTCATTACTAAAGTGTCATAAGAAACACAAAGGTTTATAAAAAAGAACGATCTTGTATTTCTCCCCCAAAATTTGTTATTTCTGCCTGCAGATTACTCATGAACTTGCTGTGGCTTTTATGTATTTGTTTGTGTTTTGTGTTGGCCAAGCTCCCTTGGGTGGTCCCCTGGAAAGGGACACGTCTCCTCATGGTAACAAGTGAACGTTGGGGAGGGATGTACTTGCAGATCAGTGGCCAGATTTTCCGTTGGTATCACTTGGCATTGAGTCCACTGGAGACAGACCAATTTCCAGCAGTGGAAATCTGGCCTGGTTTTGCCTTTGGTGCTTGTAAATTTGCTGCTTCCCTGCAGAAATTTAGACAAGAGGAAAATTCAGGGGCGTGAGTGTTAGCAGAGAAATGACTGGAAAGACAAAAGACGTGGTTTTAAGTGCAATGGTAGCCACAGCAAGTTATCTGTTTTCATCTGGAGCTAATTAAGACTATCTTCAGTCATCCCTCCCAAAATCCTCATCTTTCTTTCCCTCTGTCCTTCAACCCAAGCTCAGTTTCTCAGACAGCTGCAGGATGTCTCGGTTTGAACCACAGCACTCTCCAGAACAGATCCCCACCTATCCATGGAACCAGACCAGAAGAAAAGAAACAAATTGTTATCATGTATTTGTGTTTTAACCTCTTCATTTTCCTTGGAAAGGTGTTTTGGTTGGCAGGATCCTTGTTAATCATTGGCCTGGCATCAGTGGTGAACCCAACCATCGGCTGGCGGTGGCTGATCAGAATTGCCTCCATTCCCGGCATCCTTCTCATTCTGGTGTTCAAGGTAGGAGAAGCCCCTCTCCCCACTCTCTGCTGCACCACCACCAACCTGGCGTCTTCCCAGGTACCAACAGGCATCACCCTCCCACCAGCCACAAGGCTGGGGCTGTCCTTGTGTCCTACTTTCACCACTGCAGCCCTGTCACCTGGGGGACTTGGGAAGGTTCTGATGGCCTGAGGGTCTGTGGACCAGCTGCTGGGAATACGTAACCTTGTGGAAGATTGCTTGGCTTTGCTTTGCTGCCCTGCTGTAGCTCTCCAGCACCCCAGGCTTCAGTGTCCAGGCCCCAGCAGTACCTGGGGGCCATGGTGATGGAAGACAGGTTAGGCAGGGTATGCAAAAAATCACAAGTAGTATCTTCAGTCTAGTGCTGGCCAGAGGGCACCCTCTTTAGTCTTTAGGATTTGCTAGGGCTGAGGAAAGAAACCTGAGCAAAGTGTTCATAGAGCAAATGGGTGTCAGGATTAACCGTGACTTCCCCAGGTTTACTCATGCTCCAGAAATATCAGTCTCAGACCTGAGGACCAACTTATTTGTGGGGAGTGATGTGGAAAATCCCTACTTACAGTGCTCATGGGCACTGTAATGCTAAGCTGTGGCCAGTGCAAGCCTTGCAGATGTGAAAGCCCTTCCTGCAGCTGAACGAACGAACAAGTCCATCTGAGGTGCTACCTGGGCAGTCAAATGCAAGGTCATTTTGGCCATCCACTTGTATAACTCTGATGTTTGTTTTCCCTGATTATTTTTGTCAGAAAAAAAAAAAAGGATAACAAAAGTTTTTAGTCCAGAAGAAAAAAAAGACACAGACAGCATACATACCTTTAAAAAAGGAGGAGTCTTTAATTCGTATTTCAGTGATACAGCTGTAATTGTTTATAATTTAAGAGAAATATAATTTAATAAAAAGGTATTTTATTTTGGAAAGAGCACGAGTGGGGGTCACACTCGTGGGTGGACATTGCAAATGCTAGTGAAGAGTGAGTTTTCTCCTAAATTTCATCCGTGTCTTCCTTTTTTTTGATGGTCTTGCTGAGGCCTCCAAGACTTCTACTTAAGAGACATGTACCTCATCCCATTTTAGAATTTCAGTTGTTATTTTTGTTAAACCTGTGTCTTTGGCTTCCACCTCTCATGAGTGCTTGCCACAGACCACTCAGTAGCAGACCACTGGGTCCTGGACCAAGAAATGGATTTGTTGGGCAGGGTGAGCCCCTCAACATGGGGTATGGAGAGCTGGGACATGTAGGGGTGCCCCAGGGCATGGTTGAGGAGGAGGACAGGCAAAAGGCTGCTCCAGTTCACCAGTGCCCTGTGCCAACTTGGCTGCGCTGCTGGTCTCAATGGGAAGTTGTGAGTAGGGTTGCATGGACAGAGACGTGCAGAAAGGCTTTCTGACGCTGCTCTGCTTTCAGTTCATCCCGGAGTCAGCACGGTACAACATGTCCACAGGAAACATGGCGGCTGCCCTGGCCACGCTGCAGAGGATAGCCAAGATCAATGGGGCGGTGATGCCCGAGGGGGTGCTGAGGGAGCCCGCCAAGGTAAGCCAAGCCCGTGGTGCTGCCCAGCCCCTCCACCCCTGACAGGGCTGCAGTATCTCGGGTTCAGGGAGGAAGAAGGACTGCCAAGCACGTCTCACTCTGTCTTTCTCCCCCTCCTCACCTGGTTTCTTTCCAAACAACTATTGAATGTGATGATGAAGATGTTATTTTTCTTTTGGAAAAACAGTCATTTTGGCCCTCAAAATGGAATTGAGTTTTCTGCTTTTTTCGTATTCTTTGTTTTGCTCAGAAAAATACTGTGCTGAGAAAAGATTTGCTCCCTTTGCCACAAAAAGGGCTCCCAGCAAAAGCACGTTCTTCCTCATTGCTCATCCATCCCCCAGGAATGTTCCCTGTACCATGAGACCTGCCCCACAAGGGTCCCCCTCAGGGCTGTTCTGGTCAGACTGGAAGGTCCCTGCCATGAGGTCAACCCACCGCTCCCAGAGGCTTCTCCCAGCCCCTGACTGGCCTTGTCCACTGGGTCCCCGCCACCCCAGATCCCTCAGTGTGGAGTCACAGACCAGCAGAAGAGGGTCAAAGCAGGAGAGGCCATTTCACAGCTACCACCATTTCCACCTGTAAGCAGCTGAGCACTGCACAACTCAGGAGCTGATCACTACTGGATCAAAAGGCCCCAAAGCATGTGTGAGTGTTGTGGATGGGGCAGGAGAGGAGCCGGGGGCCAGGGGCCCCCCAGACTGCTCCCCCTTAACCCCACTCTGGACCCTGCTGGCTGCAGGGTGGGAGGACTTATTCAGGTGGCTCCTTTGACCCCCAAGAGAGGAAGGTTGAACAAAACCATTGTTCAGGGCCTCAAAATTATTATCCAGCTCTTTTAAGTCTCTTTCCCAGACCTCTTTGTTGCTTATTCCCACAGGCACCAGCCATTGTCCTTAGCAATTAATGCAAGATGGTGCTATTGTATTGGGCTTAATTAAGATTAAAGCTTCCCTGTAGTTTAATTGAATTTATGTAATGGACCCACATTGTCTGTGGGAAGGGTTTTTGTTAGTTGTGCACCCTCTCAGGCTTAACCAGTGATGAGGAAAAATAAAGGCAATCCAAACCGTTCCTGTGAACTCATCTCCCCTTGGTAGTGGGATGCTGGGGCAGCTGCTGGCTCTTGGGGAGCAGTGGGGCAGGCAGGGCTCCCCGATGCCTGCTTGCCTCTTGGCTCACTGGTGTTTGAGGCCTCCCAGCAAGACGCATGTGGCCACAGACTTGCTTCACAGGCAGAGCAGCGGACACTGGGCCCCTTCCCTGCCACATGGGGCAACAGGAGCTGCCAGCAGCACCGGCAATGCTGATCCCCCAGCAGCAACCAAGTCCCCCTTTGGCACCATGATGGTCATGCCGGGGCCAAACTTCCAGGAGCTGGGAGTGTTCTGTGGGGGCAAGGAGTGCTCATGGTGTTCTTGTCTCCTCCCCTCCATCTTTTGAAGCACGTCCTCCTTTGGGAAGAGGGGCTTTTCTTTCTAGAGGACTGTTTGGGCGCTGTGCTGCACCATCTGTCAGCTTGGGGTAAGGGCAGAGGGCCCTGGGGTGCCAGATGCTGCCACATAACACTTGCCCCTGTATAAAAGACACCTTTTAAAAAAACTGTTTCTATCAATGATTTGCAGGAAAGGAGAGGCAGGTTCAAGGACCTCATCCACCCCAAATACCTCAGAACCACTTTGCAGATATGGATCATATGGTAAAAAAAAATATTAATTTTTTTTCTCTTGCTTATCAGCTCATTCTCTCAGTGTGCAGGTAACAGAAGTCTCCTGTTGACTTTCCCATTACAAGGCATCACTTCTGCCTCAGGCTGTGGCTGCAGATCCTTGGCAACTGGAGGGGCAGTATGTGGGCATGAGTTACTGTAGGCTCGTCCTGATCTCAGACTGTGCCTCAGACACCCTGTGTTGGTTGGTGTTAACATAAGCAGAAAAAGACTGGACATCCAGGATGGTGCAGGGTGCCATGAGTCCTTCCTCAGGCCAGGATGGCTCAGGGGAGGTGGGGTGGGAGCCAGGCACGAGCTGCAGCAGGAAGCCCACACCTGCCCACTGGTGCACCGGCAATGTGCCTGCAGCTCCGCTTCCCTTCTCGGTGTAAATTTTTTCTTCCTGAGAGAGGGACAAAAGCACCACCTTTGCAGGCCAGCCAATGTAAGAGGAGTGAACTAGGGTGACAACAGAAGCTCATTAATAGTTACCAGTGCCACTGGCCAGGGAAAATTAAAACTGAAGAGAGACAGTTTTCATATGCAGTGTTCCCAGTAGCTTTATGCAAGGGTAATATATGTTTCATTGACTTTGCTGTCGGGAATAGAAATGTATGAATAATGGGTCCATGGGAACTCATTGACCTGAAATGTTGCTAAGTCAGGCCTTGAATTTTTTGGTTTGGGTTTGTTTTTTTTTTTTTTTCTTTCCCCTCAATTTGTATGAGTATTATGAAATATCTTTCTTTTTGTTTTTAAATCCTTCTTTCTTTCCTATTTGTCCCAGGAGTTGCTGTTGTATTCTTGGGTTTGCATTCCCACCCCCTCCCCCCATGCCCCAAGCATCCCCTGCCTCCCCAGGCAGCTCATTTCCTAGCCCAGATTCTGATACTTGTTTCTGAAACTGCCGGGAGGATAAAAAAGTGAAAATTACTTCTTGGTCCACTTATGATTAGGCATCTGCTGAAATACTTGATAATGACACAGCCAGGCTGCCATCAATACTGTGTTCCTGAGAGACAGCCAGGGTGAGCTTCTCCAGCCAGTTAATGAAAACTCCTTTCAAAAATCCCTGGGCAGAAAGGATAAGGACTAAAAAAATCCCTGGACAAGCATTGGGGTCTGATGTTGCGACTCCGGAGTCAGTCCCCCAGGAAGGGGTTGTTTGGAAGTGTCTCCACTTACAGCCCTGCATGAGGAAAGGGACCAAAGGCAGTGTGACTGCAGCAGGTCACCTGCTGCAGAGCAAAAATCAGCGCTAAGGGGGAAGCAAAGAGATGAACTACGAGCTGGGGCAGGGTCCTCCAAGGAAGAGTGGTGCATGGACATAGGTGGTAGCTGTGTGCCGTTGGGTGGCTGATCGGGGACCTGAGTCATTGCTAAACGCAGGCTAAGGGGGCGGTCCATCAGGCAGAGCTGATGCTCACAGTGGTCGTCCCAGAGCACCCAAAACCTGCTGTATTTCAGTTTCCTCACATTCCTTGTCATTGCTGCTGCTCACTGCCATGTTTCCCACTCCCCCTCAGGCTTGGCATAGCTTTCGCTTATTACGGCGTCATCTTGGCCAGTGCTGAGTTACTGGAGCGGGACCTCGTCTGTGGCTCCATGGCACCACCAGTGCAGGACCCTGGTGATGACTCCGAGGAGACCCACAGCCCCTGCCACTGCCGCTTGTTTGGGCCCTCTGCCTACCAGACCATGATCATCAGCACAGCTGGAGAGATCGCATGTAACTCTGCTACCCTCCCTGCCTCTCCCTTTTTACAGTCAGCCAATACTTGCTGCAAAGCTTGGATGCATTTAGTGATGTGTCAGGGGTTCATATGTCCTCAGCACTGCTCTCAAGTGCCAGGCACAGGCTCTTCCTAATGAATGTCTGGGACACAGGGCACGAGCTGGTGGCAAGGGAGGGTATCACTCCCCAGGTGAATATTTCAGCTTCTGATGGCAGCACACGTCCTTCCAAGAGCAGAGCCAAAGACATTTGCAATTAGTACGTACCAACGGCCTTGGTTAAACTCCAGGGGACATTGCTCTTAACTTTCCAGAACCAACCCTGGCTTCCCAAATTCCCAGATGTGTAGTTTTTGGGAAGTCATAACTAAGCAAGGATCACAAAAAATCAGATTGATGGAACTGAACGCACCACAGAAGTGCCCTACTTTCTAAGAGATGGTGGCCTCAGGAGCAGCTTTACTGCCCAGGTGATCTGCAGCCAATCAAACTCCTTCCTGCTGCAGCCTGCCTGGGAGCCCTGGGGGACAGCAGGATGGCCCAAAGGCACCCACACGGACCCTTGAAAGAACTTGGCACTGTGTGCAGGTCTGGTACTGCAACACTCCTGAGAGGAGAACGTTTTCCCTGGTTCATCTCAGCAACTGGGCTACAAAGCTACCAGGTGTTGGATCCTGCAGGTGCAGCCAGGCTGGGACTGGTCCAGTGACAGTGCTCAGCTCCTGGTGGGACTCCACAGGGCACTCTTTGGGCTCTGGTGTTTGGCTGGGCCATGGCCAGAGGGAGCAAAACCACCCAGGCCTGTGGTGCTCACCCAGGGGGTGCCTGCCTTGCAGGGCTCAGGAGCAGCACTGGTGTCCTGCCACACTCCAGCATGGCAATTCCAGAGAAGGACAGGCTCCATCCTCTGAGAGAAAGGACAAACAAAACAGGGGGCACAAATTACAGGGTTTGGTTATAGGAGAATTATAAGGTTTGTGCATTTTACAGAGCATTTGGTAGGCACTGGGGATGCAGAGAAGTAGTTTTGATGCATGCTGTGTAAGGTCTATAAAGACAGACAATCACTGCAGTTCGATCAACATTTTATGGTTTTCCTTTTTGTCTCCAGTAAATCCTTTGAACATCCTCAGCATCAATTTCCTTGGAAGACGCCTGAGCCTGTGTATCACCATGGGATGCACTGCACTATTCTTTCTTCTTCTTAACATCTGCACCTCGAGGTAGTCTTGATCAGCATATGGGTCTTGTTGGGGGCCATGCATGCAATGCTGAGGGCAGAACCTAGGTATTCTCAGGTCACCAGTCACCCAGGCCAGTAGTTCTTCCACATCTGAAAAAGTCCTCTGACTAGTTCCCTACACTTCCCTGGAAAGCTGGGGCAGGAGATGCTGTGGTGCAACGGTGTGGAGAGCAACTCACCTGTACTGAGCCCACATGGCTTCCCCTAAGCATACAAGCTGCTTTCTAGCACAGTCTAGAAATTAAAAATTATGTGACCAACACCCACCAGATAGAAGTAATATTTTTCTTTCAGTCTCTTTTTTCCCCCCTTTCTTTTGTTTTTGGCAATGCTACATATGTCTCCTCTAACTTGTGGGGTTGGACACTTCAAAAGGAGCTCAAGGCATCAAGGGAAAGGCTGCCATGAGTGCTGTAATTATCAGGTTGATTTGTGAGGGTGTGTAACAACAAAGACCCCTCTCAAGCTGGCAGAGCATAACAGTTACTGAAAATCAGGATAGCTTCAAGCTGAAGTTTCCTGTAAACTGGCTGGTAGCCTGACAGCTGCTTACCAGTGGAGTACACCCCTGCTGCCTGCCCGTGGGCCACTGGCCCTGGAGGCTGGCTGAAATCCTTGGAAGCTGGAGTGGGAGGCTGCAAATAGTCATTAAGCTAAGAGAGCCCATCAGGAAGCTTACAGTCTTCCACTAAGTCCTCTGTACTGCTATTATTGTTATTTTCAGTTTTCCCTGAAACTGAGCTTGAGCCTGGCCATCATATTTGCTTGCAACAGTTTTATAGAGGAACAGAAAGTGAGGGTTAGGCTGAAAGCCAGCCCTGACTGTAATGCTGAAGGCAGCAGCTGAGCCACTAAGGTCCTGTTCAGATCATTCCCTCCAGACTCTTAACAGTGGTCTAGAGGAAACCTAACATGCAATAGACTGTTGTTAAACACGCCTTGCCAATGGACTAAAGAAAGATTCTATGTTTCAGCAATCAACTTTTCCTTATGATTTCCCTTATATTAAGCTGATAAAAGCCTTAGCACAGGGAATTAGGCTGTGTCTCTGCTGATCACTGCTCAGTGATACTAACTCTGCTCCCCCTGGCTTTCTCCCTAGCACAGGCATGATTGGGTTCCTCTTCATGCTGCGTGCCCTGGTTTCAGCAAACTTCAACACCATCTACATTTACACAGCAGAGGTGGGTCCTCCTGAAAGCATGTTAAGCTGCTCTGGGGCATGAAAGACCATTTGCCTATACTCAGAAATACTGCCATATTTATTGACTAGTTAAGAGTCACCTTCCTTGAACTAAGTATCTCTGGTTTTCTGGCCCCACTGTTTTCATATGCAAGACCAGAGAAGAAATCATTACACTAGCTAAAGATGGCAAGAGCAGGTGGAAGAGAAATGCCCTATTAAGCCACTCATCGGCCAGCTACTAGAAAATGTTATTTTTGAGGATGTTGTGTACCACCATCTTCCAAAAGCCGCAATCTTCCCCCTCCACCATGCCTGCAAAGTTAGAAAAGAGGCTACCACTGAAAGGAACCTTTTCCAGCACTTAGGGGACTGATGCAGTAGCATGAGGTAGTATATGATATTATATATACACGATTTTTTTTCACTTAATGGAAATTACTGTGTTCTGTCTGCAAAGTTTTTTTTAATCCTTCAGAGAGCTTGTCCTCCATACAATTTTGGAGCCATGAGTTCTGTGGGTTAAGTATGCACTGTTAGGGGTTTTTGGTTTTGTTTTTGTTTGTTTTGGTTTTTTAAACAACTGTGTGGAGTTAAATGTATTGCCTTGCAGATTGAGTAAAGTTATAAAAAGCAAACAGAAATACCATTGCTACAACAGCCATATCATAAACCAATACTCACATTGTCATCAATGATCAAAAATAAACTCAGAAATCCCCTTTCTGGCCACATGCCTGGACTCCTCTTGCATTACCTTATGCCCATTGGCTTGGCCCAGTAAAGTATTTAAACAAAGGCTTACATGAGTATACTTGCTAAAATCCAGTATCAGGACTTACCTAAAGTTGAGCAAAACAGATGCTTAAGTGTTTTATTGGCACAGGTGTCTGGGAGACGTGAAAAATACAGAAAGCACATTCTTCTAAGCCTGGATATTTCTTATTGGGATCTGTTTTTCTTTTTCCTCCTAAACAAAAGTGCTGTTGATACAAATAAATAGGCAGTCTTGAAGGCTGCAGGCCTTTCCTCCTGCTTTCCAGGTACAGGGCCTGGCAATAGAAATTTACTTCTTCCTTTAACACCCAGCCTATCCTTTGTGACTTTGGCATGAGCTGCACAGCACAGCTAGGAGAAAGGGGGGCAAGGGGACAGGGAACAAACAGGGGAATCCTATCCAGCTTTGACTGACTGGCCCTAAAACTTTATCTGGGGCAAAACCCAGCAGATTTGTAATGGCACAAATGAGACCCAGAAAGAACCTTTATTTCTTTTTATATCTTATCTACCTAACTGCCCTGGATAATGTAATGGGTCTGTCTCTCTGAAGAAAAATAAAAATAAAAACATAAAAAGGAAAATAAAGACACATATCACAGATTGCTGTTGCACTAATCCAATTTCTTTCTGGCCCATTTTAGGTTTATCCCACCACAATGCGAGCCCTGGGGATGGGAACAAGTGGGTCATTGTGCCGTGTTGGAGCTATGGTGGCCCCATTTATATCACAAGTAAGAGCATGCCTGATAATGTTGGTAAACGTTGTGCCAATCATTGCTATCAAATATAGATATTCTTGCAGTTCACAAAAAATAGATTATTTCAGTTCCCCCACTCCAACTCATTAGTTCTTTATCTGATGTTTATACAGAGTACTTTGCCAGCTGCAGATCTGCAATAATCTCTTCCTAGAGCTTAGCTTGCTAGTATTTGTTACTTTCTGAATGCTGATCCACATGATACTGTTCTTCAACTGTCAAGTCTCTCAGGTTGTGACCCTTTGTCCACTCTTTAATTACTAATTAACTGCCACCCCTCCCTATACCAATGAGCTGATGTTTGAGCTGTTCATTTGCCTGCAGGTTCTCATGAGTGCTTCTTTCATTGGGGCCCTGTGTCTTTTCTCATCTGTGTGTGTCGTGTGTGCCATCTCGGCGGTCACACTGCCCATCGAGACCAAGGGCAGGGCACTGCAGGTTTGTATTACTACTCCAGGAGCAACTGTGTATCTAAACACTGTTTAGAAACTACTAGATTATGATTCAGTCAGAATCCAAACCAAACTCTCCTGAGGGGTTGTAAACCAAAGTAAGGCCTGATGGGCAAGCACAGAAAAGTGCTGTTGCAGCAGCTTAAAGCACCATCACCCCTACTCAGAGCTCATTTCTCATAAAAGAACAAACCAGAAAGCCTGCCCCAGCCCCAGCTCTCTCATGCTAGCATGTTAGCTTCAGCTAGTACAAGCTCCTCTTCACTAGTATCTCCAGTCCTGACTTGAAGGTGCCGTTTCACAGGCACATACTCTGTTCTGCCTGTGCTGTAGGGAGAGAGAGAACAGCAGATGCAGTAAATATCTTAAAACTACTAAAGCCATTTCTTCATTAATTCAAGTCAAAAGCCCCAACTGCATCAGTCCTTTAGATAGGTCCTTGTGGCTAGTCTTTCCTATAAAACAATCAGTCAAAACACTAAGCACAAAGATTCAGGGGGAAAAGTTTAAATTCAGCCCCCCATGCACAAGTTGCACTAGTTTAATTACAGAAGTTGGTTAGCAGTTCTGATTCTGGTTGATTCAGCTATACCAGCATGGAAATTTTCACATCACACCACCTGTTATTCTCCAGTCTTGATTGTATAGATCAGAAGACCATGGACTAAATAATCCACGTTATTTAGCGGCCTAGAGCAAGACAGATGTTCGATCAAAATATTTTATATGGACTTCAGACTTAAAAAAACCCCATATATACAAACACACACATATTAAATACATACATATACACAGCTTCACTGGGTCACATCTTCTAAGGTTTCCTCAAGGTGTGTGGGATAGTTAACCTTAGGGTTTTCAAAAGAGCAACATATTAATCATAGCCTGCTTCTTTGAATGGTTCTTTTAGAACTGCTTGTCTTTTATGTTTTTATGCCATTTAAAATATCTATATGATATTTCATAGAAGACTGGGTGGAAGAAAAATAATCAAAGTTTAAGTAAGGAAGTGGACAAAGTAACTTATTCTTCCCTTGTGGGTGAAATTCAACCCCATGCACAGAGGCCAGAAAGCCACTTAGGCCTTCAAATGGTTGGATTTACAACAATTAGTAAGCAAAACACTTCATTAAAACTGCTTTAAAAAGAAAAGGAAAGCTTTGATTCAGCTACAGTTGGATTAACTTTGGCTAACAGTGGTCAAGAAAAATGGGAGTGTAATGAAAAGGGGATTTCCCCACCCCCCCCTTTTCCTGGGAACTTAATTCAATAGCATTATCTTCCATGCTACTATTAAGACCTATAAGCTCCAGCTGCTGGCCTTTACACGCAGAAATCAAAAGGATGGAAAAAATAAAAATCTGCAGAACTAGTTGTGTACTCAGAGAAGCCGCCATTAGATCTTAAATTCAACCTGTTAACTCGTATCTCATGGTCATTTTGGAGATTACATTTGTGTACGTAGTCATTCGGGGATTGCTAAATCACGACTGTTGAACATATTGTCTGAGGGCCTCACAAAGTACAGTCATCCAATCCATACAAGAGTTTAAATACATGATGTAAAAGCTCTTTTAACATGGCAATATTTAGTCCTAAGGCTCCAGGCAATAGATGTGCTCCTTAAAGCTATATCTATATGAACCAACTACATAAAAAATACGCAAGTAGCTTTTTGTGAAATCTAGACAATGACATTTAAAAAGCATATCTACTCTTGTTTCAGTTTATCAGGGCAGCATCAGTTCACTGCCAAAGCAGTCATAGGGATTGACTATCAGAGGCAGGACCTTTTGGATATACCAAATGTGTATTATTTTCCCCTGTATCCATTTACTGTTGGTTTTCATGTGCATTTTATTAATTTTATGTATTTTTTTTCTTTCCTCTTTTTAGCAAGTAAAATGAAAACAAGTGTTTGATGTTGGATTGGATAGAAAAGAAAAATAAACCTTTGGAATCTGTCATTTCCTGTGAGCTGCATTTGATGTTGATTGCTTCTCCATACCATTTCCATTATAAAAAAGGTTGCAGCTGAACAGTGTAAAGAGCTATGATTTCTACAGACAAAATTTCTCATGGACATTCCCCTTCTTATGACCCAATAAAAAGATACTTTCTACCTGTCCCATGAAGTGAGATGGAGAGTCTTTACTACAAGTGCTATTCCACACACCAAAAAAACCTACCACAAAAAAAACCCAACAGCCATCATTCAGTGGATTGAGGCAAGAGGGAGGTATGAGGGGTGGGGAAAATACAGGAAGTGTATACAGTCTGCCACAGCAGCTTGAAAGAATATAGTACTCCCCTTTAAAAACAAAATAGCATTCCTCAACTATTTGTGCATGTCATCTGCATTAAAATAGTTAAATTTAACATCTCAAAGCTCATTGCATTGGCAATTCCTGAAGATTCTTAGGGTGATGTTCAAGACTACGAAATGAAAGTTGAGTCAGATTTTTCCAGTGGATTATTTAAACAGAGCCATTTTCAAACAGTTTACAGCAGACAGGTATGTAACTGGACTGCAGGAATACATCTACGCTCCTCTCCCCATTATTTTCCACTGAGAGAATAACTTGAATGTGAAGCTGTATAGGTGCCTAATGTCACCTCTAAATGCACTAAACCTCCTAATAAAACTGTGCTTGCAACTTATGGTCTGGAGAAACACAGAGCACCTTCCTCCGGAAGCACCGTTAAACTGGGTGACATGGTATCTAGGACTTCTAGGCACTGCTAGATCTTTAAGACTTCAAATGTTGCAATGGAATTGCCTCTTATTTCTTAAGTCTGTGGTGCTGTAGCCCGCACTGATCACACCTGTTTTACTAGAATGGTCTCCCTTACCATTCTGTTCTGCTCCTTCACCTCTCTTTTCTTCTGGTACTCTGGGATGGCAAAACTCCCGCTACAAACAACTCTCCTTCTGGTAATAAAAATTTTCTACAAAAAAACAAAGCCAAAACAAACACACACCCCACCACCCCTCAACAAAGGGAAAAAAAATGGTTGTTTTGAGCAGCTTAAAAAAAAAATCAACCACCTGACCAAGGCATTTCAAAAGCTATGTCAAAGGCCTGCTACAAACACAACTGGAGTGTTCTTTTGAAGTGTCCACTACATTTAAGTGTGCAGTGCCACCCTATGACAAGGCAGGTGAGTAGTATCTCATCTGGGGGGAGGCAAAAAAAAGTGTCTTTTTCTGAGCACATACGTACACAGCAGGGAGGCACAAGCAGCACTTGTATCCAGTCTCCTCAAAGATCTATCCAGAGCACCACATCAGTGTGATACGGCACACCAAAAGCAGGCTTGGGTACACTTGGGTATCTTGACAATCCCACCTGTGAAATTCTGGCACAGTCAGAGCTCAATTAATCCAAGAGACTGCCCTTTCTCCTGAAAACTCAGTTTTCATTTAAGATGACATAAATGAAGAGCATAAACCAATAGCTGGAACAACCATAGACAAGTACTTCTCTAACTCTGCAATCTCTGCGGGTAGAAACAACCATCCATATTGTTGTCAGTGCTTCTGAAAAGTAGACAGAACAAAAAAAAAGAAAAGTTAATTTGTCCTCAACTTCTGGTGATTTTAACAGGTACAGACCAAGGGTTGAAGAGCAATATCCTCTTCTCTCCACCTCTTCAAACTTGTGTACTTCCAGGTGAATAATGATGCTGGTTGCATTCTGACAACAACATATTTAGGAATTTGGAAAAACAAGAAGAGCTTGTGGACAGAAAGGATACTGGATACTTTTTTCCCCCCTCTCTAAACATACAAAAAGACTGACTGATGGTTGCAAGCAAACATTTTTCCCCTCAAGACTTTGCCATCAAGTCCATTAAACAGAGGTACATCAAACTTGAGACACCTGTCAAACAAACTAGTACAGAATACCATTGTTTCTTGCTGGTGGTGAGAAAAATGGCACAAAACAAAGTATTTTGTCCTTTACTTCCTCCATTAAAAACTCCCAAACAAATTCTTTCTTTTTTTTTTTTTTAAGTTGTTTTTAATACACTCTCCCTTACATTTTAAAATTACCAATAACTTCTTTGGGGGCAACTACACTTTCATTGTACCAGTCAGTATTGCAGGACAATAATATTACACCATCTGTTTTCATGGCTTGTGTTAAATACAGTACAAAGAAATCAAATTATGGCCAGCCACATGCCTTTGGTAAAATTAAAAGTCTGGTGAGATCACATTTTCTTCAAACTCAGAAAGCCACATGTTGAACCCATGTAATGTTTTAAAGTTCAATTCTATACAAAGTTCTTTTCTTTTTCAAAGTAAACAGCTGTCACCCCACACAAATGGCAATTTCTCCAGAAATCTGCTCCAGAAGTATGATGAAAGTTTGGAACTTCAGAGAAACTTTCCACATGCCTTGATCTCCATTAGATTTGTGTTTCAGACAAGGAATAGAAAGTCTAGTAAATATCCACAAACCTACAAGTCAAAGCAGTCGTGATTTTTCCTCTTTTCACAATTAACAGTGATAAATACTCTTAGTTTTTAAAAAACGCTCCGCAGTAACATGCAGCTCATTTAAGCAACTGTCGGTCTTCTCCTTTGAGGCGTTTTTTCCGGGGCTGTACAAAGTCATCATCTGAGTCATCAGTGAGTTCTGGATTATCTTTTTCACTCTGGCAGTTCGGTTGTACAGGGAACTTTCTCTCAGGGTAAAGGTTCCTTAGAAGTTCTTCAAAGTATGCTTCAAGTTTCATGCCAGCATCAGCCACTTCCGAATCAGGCTGTTGGGTGAATTGACAACATCAATGCATCACGAAACAGCTTTATACTTAGATCACATTAGGTCTTTTAAGTACTTTTACAAACTACCAAAAAAATCTATGGCAGTAAGAATGGCACCTGTGGAACACATGGTCCCAAAGAGCACAAGTCTGCAAAACAGAGGATCTTTTGGCCAACACCCCCAATGACTTTTTTTCTCTGATGGATTGTCATAGAAGCCAATTGCAAAAGCCATACTGTCTGGGTTCTGAAAGCTATGTAAAGAGACTTGAAACACTCTTAAATCCTGACTGGAAAAACAAAAAACCAAACAAAAAAAGAAGTTGGGGTACGCTGTGAAATATATAGGTATGCTTTCAGGGTGTTAAAAGTGTTTTGGAATGACTGCTTGAAATGCTAGAATTTCTCTAGCTTACAGACCTTTTCTAATGATGGTGAAAGTATTACTAGGATAGGTGATGACTCTAACCTGGGAGGACTAGGCAGTCCTAAAGTCATTCATAGCCACCATGGCTCATCGGTTTCCGGAAGCGGAGGTCACCATGGCAGGAAGTAGTCCCAGCTATCAGGGGTGACTGGAGGCACCCCTGACATTGAGGCCACTTAGAGAAGCCTTTACTCCCGCTGTAATTCTCTATCATTTTGTGGTCCACTCAGTACCTGCATCCTTTTAACCGTGTGTTCCCTTATGTGCAGTAAGGAATAATAACAATCACTCAACATACAACTAGGAATTGTAAGGGTGACTAGACCTCCCAGAATGAATATCCCACTGAATTTAAGATTTGAGGCAAGGAGGATTAAACCAGTTTTTAAATCAAATGTTCACCATTAACCTATGCAGTAAACAACTGTCGTATTCTTTACCTGCTGTCCTACCATTCAGCTAGCATGTCTGTTACAATCCTCCTTTCTTCTACAGAAGGATCTCCACTGCATAGTCATCTAACATCACAGCAGCAATTTCAAATGTGATTTCTGTTTTCACTGCCGTGTCATTGTCAAAATAAATTTAATACAGTAAGTTCTCGTGTTGCAGGTTTTATCCCCACTACAGTTTTCCTGAAAGCAATTAAGCTTTATGAAACCAGATAAAAGTATCTACTTTTCTAACCTCATTAAATTCAGCACAGTTTTGGAAAATCAGTCTGAAATCAGCCACAAAATCTTCTGGCTTTGTGTAGAATGAATTGGTCACTTCAAGTCTTTTCTTGATGGTTGACAAGTCCATAGGCTTTTTTATTATTCTGTAGTAATCGGGAACCTAAATGGAGAGTAAATTTTTTTTAATCAAATGCAGTCATGTTCATTATTTATTGTTTTATAAACCTTTAGCTCTAAGGCAGAAGGAGAGATTCAATCTCATATTCAAAGTACAACTCTAAGATATAAGAATTGTGCTTCTAACATATATGCAGACAGTTTCTGGAGTAACAGTGATGTATGCTAGTTTTTCTGGCTAAAAACCACTCCTCCCAATGCCTATTTTAAAATAAAAGTAAAACACATAAAAACCCCACCTACACTGACTACATATGATAGACCAAATGGTTTGGATGTTGTTTTGGATGTAGTCAAATAAGCCATCTATTAAGGTTCGCTCTCCAGACCACCATATGATAACTTTGGCAATCCACTAGAAAGGAGATAGCACGCAGGTTGCTTAAAATGAATTTTGGTCATGAAATATATTCTTGGAAATCGTGGCAAATTTCAGATATCAATTATTTTGGCACTCAAGCTGTGCTTGTAGGATTACAATTTATTCTTTCTCTAGAAAAGAATTAGAAAATAAGATATGAAATCCAATGATTTTTTTTTCCCTAACTAGATTCACGATTTAAGAGAAATGTTATAATACCTAAATTTAGTAACACATGACCACCATATGATTAATCAATTAGTCTCTTGTGCCATTTCTTATTATTAAATTTTGTGGAATGTTCTTCACAAGACTTCTTATTCAAATGGAATAAAAAGGGTGCATAGGACCACAGTACTTATTGAATTCTTTTCCAATTGACTTGTCTTGAAGATCATAAAAGAGGCACTTTTCATCTGATCAGACTGGTAACTCTTCTATGTATCCCTGGACTTCTGATTCACCCAGGTATTGTTTACCATTTTAAACTAATAAATTTCAAGCTAATAAGAAGTAAATTTCATGTTAGTACTATGGAGTACCCTAATTCTCAAAATCAGGCAATTTTTTTAAAAAAAATAAGCATATGCCAATTTACCTTTTTAGTGATATCATTCAGCATTGTGAAATCAGCAGCGAGTGTTAGAACTCACTTTTTGTGTCTAATTTTTGAAATACTAAGTAAAATCAGTTCTTGGGAAATTTCACTAGTAAATCCCCTTCCAATCCAATGCTTCATCTTTTAAATCCCCTTCAGACAGTTTTAATAAAATTAAAACACGTTTAATACAGTCAATATCTGGGAAACTTGACTGCTGATAACAGACTGTGATAGGACATAAAAATGCCATTAGAAAGACGTCAATTATGCTACCAAGAAAACACGGAAAAAAAGTGAGGTACATACTGTGGAAGGAACTGGATCTTGAAAAGCAAGACTCATTTCATGACAGTAAAGGTATAGCAGCAGTCTTTCACACTTCTGTGTCAAGAAAAATAGATATGCAAGTAATTAAGAGAATCCTACATGACTTGTTCTAAAATAACAAACCACAGAAAATACAAAACAGGTGCTCAGTACTCAGAGCACAGAAACTGTATTTGGAAGCAAGATTAAATGTCATACCTACTGGCCTACAGTAGTTCTTCTCTGCAATAGATATATCATTATCAACTCTCAAATGCCTGCTATGAAACCTAATACAGTTACCGTTATTCAGCATTTGCTGAGCCCAGCAGACATTTCAGGGAATAAAAAACCACGTGTGGCTCTTAGTGCTTGACAAATATTCAGAGATAGCAGTATTATTTCTCCTGATCTGGGTATAACTGCTCTGTCACTGCAAAGCCTACAGTGCTTTTTGTTAGCAGCAGGAAAGAATATCTTGTATTTGTATATTCAAATATATTAAGCTGGATCTTGAGACTTGAATGAGATTCTAAAAATAGTTTTGTGTGACTTTATGCTTGCTGATAATTTATTAGAATATTTACAGGACTTAACTTACATTTTTATAATTTACATTTAAAGCAAAATACAGAGGTAGCTTTTTTCCTTTTAGATAGCAGCACATATAAATAATAGTTCTACAGGTAGACTAAGTCCCAAAATAAAATATTAATTTCAGTGTATTTAAACAAGTTGCCAACTGAAACCAAGTAAGACACTGCTGAAAGTTTCCAATACAGCCCAAAATTGCCTTTAAAAAAGTTTTAAATAAAACAGAACAACTATAAATAAATAAATCAAAAAAGGCAGCCCCCCATACCCAAAACCCCAAGAATCCTAAAGATTTTGTGAAGCAGTTCAACTGTCTGCTCAAAGGCACAATTTTTTTCTTTTACCTCTGAAGTTTAAGGGAAAAACAAATGTTGGGGACCCATTGTTTGCTTTGCAACTTTTCCACCAGAACATTCAAAGCTGCAACAGGACAGCAGTTATTCCCTGAGACTGGTGCTAATCTCTGCAGGATCGTTAATTGCATCTCTGTATATCTTCATTGCAAAAGAATCACCTTAATTTTTCAAAAGGATGTTGACAAAGTGCTTTAAAGACTAAAAACATCAGTTGCTAATGTTAATCTATGCCAAACTTCGAAAGCACAAAGAAAAAATTCTCAATGCAAGGTCACTGTGTATGAGAGCTGTTAGAAACACCACTTGGTAATTTTCTAGAACACAGTCCCAGTTCAGAGCACCAGATCACAACCACTTCTCAGACATTTAGTGTGTGTTGTTCAGCATGTTTGCATGAAAGCTGCTATGATTTCAGAGCTTATTTAAAAAGATAATTCTCCTTTTTTACTATCCCTTTTTAAAGAATGCATACATTTCAGAATACCAGAAGCAGCAAGATACTAATTTTATGCTTACCCTACGATCTATTGGTGCCAAACCCACAGTGTCTTCCAATTTTCTTTTTTCAGAGTTCTGAGCAGGTTTATCACAGTCATATTCAACTTCTGGCTTGGACAAATCCCGACAGAATGTACAAATCCACTCTCCACTAAAGAAGACAAACAGACACATTGTGATGTAGCATGCTCTTGACAAAAGGTTTCCACATACTTCTGGATATGGTTCCTCATTTGTGGAGTGTTTTTTTTCTGCATCGTGTGTTGTTTTGTTGTTGTTGGTTTTTTAAACACTACAAAAGAAGAGACTGCTGGCAAAAATGCTTTATTAGAACTTTGTTTCTTTTTTAATGGCACTGATGTCATTAATGGTGTCATAACAGAAAAATGGTTTGTTAGAACAGACAAACTGTGTACTGAAATTTTTCAGTTGAGCTCACAGGCTTCAAGCAAAGCACTATTAAGAGTTCTGTTTCCTAACTACAGAGAGACTGAAGGAATCGTATAGGCTGAACAGAAGGACAAGTGTTCATGTTATATGGCAAGAATATATATTTTCCCTACAAGCGTCATCTACAAAATATTACTACTCTGTATAGATCTTTTGGAAAAATGGAAATTCTTCATTCCCTAAAACTTTCAGATGTTCCCAATTTTATCAGTTAGTCCAGGAAAACCCTATAGATTTAAACGACAACATAGGATTATGACAAAATTAGTTCTGCAAGCTATGTTCACTGATTCTCTAATACAATTTGTGAGCCTCAAAGTTTTGGAAAAAAACTATGAAGAGTGTATGTTTTTAATATAGTTTTCCACAAATGAAGAAACTTGCATGCTTGCAGATAACCACAAGAGGGCTGAGTTGTATTTCTCACATAGTAGACAGAATTTGGCAATAATCAGTTACAAGATCTTTTATACTCAGAGGTATAAGAATAAGATCTTTGTAATTGGGAAACAGTTTCTACAGCACCTTTTAGTTCATTTTGATAGTCAGGCAGAAGACCTTCCAAGTTAAAAAAAAACCCAACAAACCACAACTTACTGGTTTTTATTCAGAGTAATACAAAGACTTCCACAATCTGATAGTTGTAGCATACAGTAGCGAATAATGGGCATTTTCCTTCAAAGAGACTTTTACCTTCTACTGTCTTGACAGAGCTATTTATATGACAGTGTCACCTCTGTGCCTGGACTAGCATCAGATAAATTATGTGGTAGATATACAAAAATAGATACAGTCCATGATCTAAAGATCTTGTCATACAAGAAAACAGGAATCACATGAAAGATGAAGGAATGATGCATTTAAATATCCAAGAATCAGGAAAGGTGTAGCGGGTTGGAGCGAAGGAAAAAAGATGCAGTGACCTTGTGAATCTATAGGTGAAATTGTTCTATCAACCTGAAGCAAGAACAAAAAGCAATCATGAAATAGGTAGACTGACACTTCTGTTATAAGGGAGTGTGTTTGAAGGAACTAATGGTTAAGAGACCAAAGTCTGTCAAGCAGACTGTTACAAGCTGCAAAAAACCCCAAACCACAAGGATGAGAACAAAAACCTGACACATCTGAAGCCAGGAAGAAAATTAAGATAACCATGGTTCAGAAGTCCAGGAACACAGTGCACTTGTATTAATATGCACTTTTACAGATCTGAACACTTGTCAGAAAAGATGATTTTGGCTCCCTTGCCCCCCGACATCATCATCTCAGTTTCCAGTGAATGATCCAGGTAAAAAGAGAAATCTTAAAGACTTATTCTTGAGGCTTTAATTTTAATAGAAACAAAGCCTTGTAAATGCATGGTTACTGACCTGCTTAAAAATTATTTTTTTCTTGTCAGAAAGGCACAAATGTTTATTAGTTTAAGTGCTTATTGGAACTTTACTTGGTTTTGCTTATGGCACAAAGCTGTAACATAGCATCATTTTATTTAAAAACAACAAACTGTAATTTGAAATTTCAAAAGGTAAGTATTTTTATGTGCCATTTCTAGTGACACTTAGAAGAGTACATATATTTGCTGAAGTATTCTTGTTCAGAGTAGCACAGAGAGATGATCAGTGTACTAAATCAAGTTGCTATCCAAATGTTTTACACCAGCAAACTATGATAATATTTAATAAGAAAACCTAATATTTATAAAAGCATTAAACAATGAACATGTTAAGACAGATTTATTTATTTTTCTTTAATACTAATAAGCTTACTGCATAGCATTTCAAATTTGGAACATTGCAGAATGTCATTTACTTTAATCAAAGACACTAATTCCAGAAGGAAACACCAGTAATGCTTATTACAACAATCTATTTAAGACTGTATCTTGAAACTCAAAAAACTGAGTACTTGTTTTGTAACAGCCAATCAAGAAAACCTACTGCTTGTTTCAACATTGAATGAGATGTTACTGGAAGATGTCAGTCACTACATCCCATGCTTGGAGTGTAGCTACATTTAGTGCTATAGTAATTAATACATTTAATACTGTATTAGCTTAGATTTTGCTTTAAGTTATTTATTATTCTTATTAAAGAAATGCAAATATTTTGTGTCATCCTTAAAACATTTTATGACAAACTGGTAATTCTGTGGCCCAATTTTAATAATAGATGCTGTAGATATAAGTGATCTTGCTTAATTGCCAAATATGTGAAGAGTTTTATTATTGTACCTGCAAATCTATAAAGTTAAACTGGAGTTTTAATGCAAATTCCAATTTTTACCAATTAATAAAACTTCTGGATTCAAGACTTCAAAGACGACACTGTTTACTTTGAGCCTGAAACTTCTTGTACTGGGTTTCACAATACAAAACTTACGTCTTTTAATGGAAGTTTGGATGGAATTGAAGGGAGTCATAATTACCTTGGAAAGCTCATCAACGTAGGGACGTGACAAGAAAGATGGAATACTTTGGGACACTTCTCACAGCAAAGGAGCTCCCCTCCATTTTGACATACTGCACACCAGTCTTCATTGGGATCATCCTCTTTTCTGCCCTCCCCACTGTGGGAGGGACCTACCCATCCTGTCTTCCCACTGGGTGTGTTCTCCTGCAGTACCCCTGGTTGATCATCTGTGCTGTCCGGTGCATCTGTTCTTAAAACAGCTTCATCAGAGGTGGAATTATGATTGCTATCTAACAGCAATGAAGTAAGTATGCTTCTTGAAAAGGTGGCCTGTAAGAAGAAACAAAGGAAGCCAGATTATAATATTTATGTGAATTTTACATAAACCTAACAACAAGTAAACTGACCAGAACAACAAATCTATATGCAAGCAGACATGCAACGTGCATGCAAAAATTGCTGTTGTACTATAGCATCAGGCAACTAAACACTAAATAAGGTATGAAAGGCTATCTACTGCTCACTGCTCCACTAATAAAACTAATCTCTGATGCCCCAAAAGCCTAGATATATATTTATATATATTATTGCACTATGATTAGAAACTCTTATTAGCACCACATGAAGTTTGATGTTTCCAAGATATTTCCTGGCTTCCCAGGTTTTCAATGGACAAAAGCAGTCTGATTGCACCAGCTAACTGAAGTGACAGTAGAGCTAGTTTGGTTTTGCATTTCACCTCTTCCTTTGATTTAACTCTTTAGTTTTCCCCTGAAAAAGTCCCCAACAGAATATTAGTAGTTATTCTATTCCCCATAAATGAAAAATACCCTCCACCAAGGAGAAAGGAGATCTTTGTAACTGTCTATATTACATTCCGAGGCCGGGACTCCTCATCTGATTCTTGCTTCACTATAACAATTGGGAAATCAAAGTTCTCATTTGGTGCACTTGATTCTTGTTTAATTCTGATAGGCTCCAACATAACAACTGGGACTTTGTGTGTAGAATCAGCTCCTGGTGGCCTGCTGGAGGAGCCAGAACTGTAAAATGACAGAAAGAAGGAGGAAAAAAAAGATACGAGTAAGAACTGGACACCTTTTGTACACTGATGCTTTCTGAGACCTCAGGACACTAATCCATTTTGCTTCTTTGAATCCTGGGCACTACAGTATTGCTCTTACAGAATACATTTAAGTTTATTCCCTTTTATGTATATTGAAAAGGCAATTTCCAAAAGGAAAAATTTAATGGCGCAGTTCCAGAACTAGAGAATTACTCATTGTTTGACTTCCCACTACTCCCAAGATTTGTAGATAACTTCCATTTCTTTTAGGTCATACACAAAAAAGCACTTCCATTGAACATTATTCCACTTTGGAAGGACATACATCTGTATTTTGGGAAAGGCCAGTGTTTCTCCAGAGCTGAACTGATAATTGTAAACCATGCAAGCAAATAAGCCAGATAAAACACATATTTACACTCTCTTGGAAGATCTTCTCACAGCCTTGCAGCGCTACCAAAACTGGACCCTACTTTTAGAACTAGATCTGTTTTTTTCTCATGTGTTTAGTCATAATAGGATGAGAACGGACAACCAAACTCAAAAATACCAGCTTTTTTTTTAAATAATGAAGAATTTTACATCTAACAAAATTAATTAAAGCAGCAGCAGATACAATCACATTTCTTTAAATGCAAGTAAAAACCTCTTCAGACAAACATTTAAACAGTTCATAAGTCCTTCACAGAATTTACCACATAAATGGAATAGAGCAAAAGGTATTCTATATTAAAAAGCATCTGCATTTCCAATTCAAGTAGGATGAATGTCATCTGACTTTTCTCTGCATGAAAAATTAATCTTATGTCAGATGTATGCTCTAATTTATTGGAACACATTAATGGATCTGCACTCTTCAAACAACATTGTCTAAATCTATTTATTCATTAATATTCCTTCACTAAAGGATAAAAACAGTTGTGTAGACTTTCAGTAGATATCTACTACTCACTTAACTAACTGTATTATGGCAGAAGACTTTTAATAACCCTCTCTGTAACATGAGTTCCTTAAATTTGAAGTAACTTATGGTTTCATGAGGACTTTCAATATACAACTTTTTCCTTTAGATGCTTTTCTGAATTTAAAACCTAATTTAGAATTGGCATTCTTTTAAATAGCACCAACCTAGCCATCATTTACAGAGTTAATCTGGTTTTAGATGTGCTATTAATTGAATTGCAAATTGAATTACCACTTTTAGAATGCAAAGAGTGCTGTAATAACCATCAGGCTTGACCTGTTAACAGAGAAGGTAAGGCAAACTGAATTCTATGTGCATTAATGAGAGAAGAGACTGAGGCATGTCCTATGGAGGTGGAAGTTACATTTTCTTCTCTCCCACTTTTTCCTTACCTCTCTCTGCTCCCAACACTGGAGGCACTGGGTGAACGAATTGGAGGGTGTATGTTTGTCACACTGACTCCTCCTAGGATAGAAGAATCAGATTAGAACAAAACACAGGTCTGTGTTAAGTCTGAGATGTGACTCAGAAGTACACAGGTTTGGGGAAAAATTTCTTCTGCAGTGCCATTTATTTAACCCATATCTCATAAAACACAAATTCATTACAGGTGAGAAGAATGGGATAACAGAGGGAAGGAGAGGACTAAAAAGGGGCCCATTGCATGTAAGCAGGATGATGTGATGGGTCACGGTACCTTTGCCTTGGCTAACCCCTCCACTTGAGCACTGCAGTTTGTTTTGTCACACCTTATTAAAGGAAAACTAAGTCAGACAAGCTGGTGAGTGGGAAGAGGTTTGGGAGCCAGGTATGAGACAGACCAAAGGTCTGGGGACCAGATAGCCAAAAGACTATTTTCGCTGAGCATTGGTCTGAGAAATGAGAATGGGCTGTTTGTGCTTTCTGTGAACGCATTATCCACCTGCCTCAGCGAGTCTGCCCAAGTGCGTGAACGCCATACGACTGCATGAACATTACACAAGTGCTAACTGGGAATTCATGCTCACATAGCCTCACTACAAGGCCAGACAGGGAAATGGGAGTAAGGAGCAGCTGCTGATGGCTGCCAGGCATGGTGACAGAAATCCCCTGGGTCCTTCAAGTCCACCACATTTAGCTACCCATAACAATAACTTCTGTGCTCAACCTGTGTCGGTGCTGCACTACCCTTCCAGTGAAAAATATTTTCTAATATCCAAACTGAACTTTCCAAGTCATCATTTGTAGCCACTGTTCCCTGTTACATCACATCTTGCTTTTTCAAATACTTGTCCCTTATCACAGGTTCTAGGTTTTAATTTGGTGTAACCCCAAGAGTGCCATTTTTCTACAGATTTCTATGCAATTCGCTAAAATCTTAAAAACATGGAGGGCAAAACATAATAGATCTGGCCACTTTTGTTCACAACACTAAAATGTTGTCTCAACATTACCTACTAACAGGGTTTCTACAATTTTGCCTTCATTTTCATATTTGTCATCTTTGATATAAAATAGGTGTAACTAATTCTAATACCAGTGTTAACATTGCCACATTTTATTTTTCCATTACACCACTTAAACAGAAAATTGCGCCACGTTTAAATTACCCGAGAGGCCTGGCGATGGTACTGATGAATTTGGTGACTGCACAGTTCTGTTTGAAGGGGGTTTTGCCTGATTTTGCTCTGCAGTGCCATCCTTCCTTACAACATTATCCAGTGTGATGTTTCCTGAACAATCAATCTAAAAGGTGGGGAAAAGAGGGGAAACAATTAATGTTGGGAGGGGGAAAAAAAACCACAGCAAAACTCCCCAAAAGCCCAACAAAAAAACACCCCATGCCTCTGTCATACTGTTATTTTGAAGGTGAAGACCAAACTGACATCCAAAAAGTGAGGTGGTTACTTTAAAGCAGGTCATCTGCCTTTCTCTAAAAAGAAAAGAAATGCCAAATCCCAACAGTGCTTCATTTTAAGATCAGATGATTCCCTAAGTGCCAATTTTTATCCATCAGCTACATCTGGCTTACACCAGACAGGTAGCTTTCACACAGTGAAGTAAGAGATGATTTTCTATCACCACACCTTCTTTTGACATGCTCATGTTATATACTCTAAAAAAGATAATAAGCAATACAGAAACTACCCATTAATCCACTAGTGTTTGAAAGGAATGGAAGAACCTCAAAAGACACTGAATTTCATCTGTCCCACATACCCTCTGGGCAGGGGTCATGCATATTGACTCAAAATGCAAACAGCAAACCAAAACTTGTCTTCCCACACACAGCCCAGGCCAGACAACTGAATTCTGGTTTAGGGGCTCCCAATTTAGCATTCTAACTTTCTGTAAAAATTACACATTCTGGTTTGATAAAGTGACCTTTTGAAATGTTAGGGTTTTCTTGCAATACATAAGATCGTGTTTGATAAGAAAATAGGTCACCTGGTATCAACTTTTCTCAGTTATCTAGACACCTCACAAATCCACTTCTATCAACTGCATTGACCACTGAAATTTATATTTATAAGCTAGGCTTATCCAAAGTGGATGCAGAAGCCTCTGCTAGGTCAGCATATTTACAGTGATTTGGGCCATGTATCTTAATAGCATAAATGCAACCATATACAAGCAGAACAGTTCATAATACTGTGTACAAAATCAGTTTGCTAAAATGTCTCACCTATTCAGTAGTTTTATGATTGTGTTGCATAGTTCACCTTTTAAGCCTGACAGATCCTGTACTCTATGTACTCTCTTTCTAAAATAGAATACTTTTATCTGAGAACTTATTGGTGAGAACAAAAGACATTTCAGATACCTACAAATCTTAGACCACAAAAATAGGCTTAGAAGTTATTTCAAAGAATAAAGTCAACTGACTAAAACTCAACAGCTCTAATGTGGACCTCTGACAAACACATATCAGTCAAAAGAAACTATCAAAGGCAAGTTCAGAAGCTTAAGAAAAGATGATCTTATGATGCTTCTTCTATCACTGGCTCACAAACAGAGGATATATGAAGAAAAGGAAAAGATATAAGGAATGTCCAGTATACAACAATTAGTACCTACCTAAGGTAGGCCTTTCAGTGGGTTAAAAATATATTAAAAATGTTCAAAATACACCAGGAATACCATCAGCAAAACAGTGCTATCTACAAACACTGGTAAATGAAAGACAAGCTAACCCATTTTTGTTAGTATCATTATAGGGGGTGGGGGAAAAATATGCAGCATTCAAATAAAGAAGTCCAATTACAATTGCAACCTGCAATGTTATTTTTCTTACTTGTCCTAACAGCTGTCTTCCAGAATAGTTCTGGATACTGCCAGCAACATGTAGACAATCATGCATTGTTGTTTTCTAGAACTGTCTCATTTTGACAAACAGAGCACAATTTTCCATCTAAAAGTTTTCTACTTCTTACAAACACTAAGACTTACTTCAAAATAGAATCCATAAAACATTGCTCTTATGCTACACTTACATCAGGAAGAGATGGTAGGTTGTAGGAGCTACCTACTGGGGAACTCAAATCTATCACAGGGGGACCATATGTCTTCCCATCACATCCTACAGCACTAGTGACTGTGGGGCTGGATGGAGTAGATGTTGTGCTGCTTGCAGTTGAAAGGGCAGTTGAAGTTTGTCCACTACCAATCTGCCACTAAAAAGAAAAGACAATAATTCACAATTCAGCATTTTTTTTTCCAACAGTTCACATCTACTGCATATACTGCTTCTAACACAGCAGCTAAACAAGCAGCTTAGTTCAGTAAGCCACATTCAAACATAAAATCCTGATTTACTCTGAACTTATCTAATTTCAATAACCAATCTTACAAGACAAGATAAGATGACAAGTAGTTGAAAACTATGAATAGAAGAAATGAATGTGAATTCTTAAATTCAAAGCTGCATCTCAATGTTAAGTATCTATTAATATTTCATGCTGCATTGACAGTGTTGTGGGAGAAAGGTAACAGTTTTAGTGAAATAAAAGCATTACAGATAATAGGCTGAATGCACAACTGCTCCAGTGTTTTATTAAGTAAATAGCTATAGTGTCACTTGGTCGCCATCAAGTATTTAATGTTGTGCTTCCCTTAACAACTTAAAGTGATTAAGAATTTGAAATGTTGACTGGATCTCCACCCACATATACGTTTAACACCATGATATGAAGTGCAGAGTCAAGTGAGACTAAATTTCTTTCTCATTTAGACATATGCAGTTTTCAATGTCTTTAATGGAATTTCATGGCAACTGCAGGCAAAATTTCACTCTGCTCAACTCCTTTTTAGTCAGTCATTCTATTTACTGGTTGCTAGTTTCAGAAAGACATTACTAAATAATGAAAATGCTTAAAAGAATGGCTTGCAGACAGACCAATCTTCTTTTCAGAGGCACAGAATAGAAGTGACTTAGGATTTTTTCCTACAGGTTCTCTTAGGTACTGTACAGCTTTCTTCAACTTTGTTGGAATTAGTTCTCTGATATCATAAGCATTGAAAACATGGCTGACTGTCTTCATTAGGCACCTGCTTGACGACAGAATCCCTTGGGAAAGGGTCCTGAAGGGTAGAGAGGTCCAGGAAGGCTGGGCACTCTTTAAGAAGAACATCTTAATGGCTCAGGAGCAGGCTGTCCCCAGGTGCTCTAAGAGAAGCCGACACCAGAGAAGACCACCCTGGCTGAACAGGGAGCTTTGGCTGCAACTCAGGGAGAAAAGGAGAGTTTACAGCCTTTGGAAGAAGGGGCTAGCCACTCACAGTGATTACAGAGAGGCTGTGAGACTGTGCAGGGCAGAAATCGGGAGGTCTAAAGCCCAGCCAGAAATTAATCCGGCTTCAGCAATCAAGGACAAAAAGAAATGTTTCTATAAGTTTGTGAGCAGCAAAAGAAAGACCAGGGAGAGCCTCCATCCCCTGCTAGATGCAGGAGGAAACATGCTAACAAGTGATGAGGAAAAAGCTGAGGTGATTAATGCCTTCTTTGACTCAGTCTTTAATAGCAAGGTTAGTTGTACTGAGGGAATCCAGCCTCCTCAGCCAGAAGACAGAGGCTGGGAGAACGACCCCCTGCAATCCAGGAGACAGTCAGTGCCCTACTGCATCACACAGACACACACAAGTCTATGGGACTGGATGGGATACACCTGAGGGTGCTGAAGGAGCTGGCTGGGGTGCTCGCCAAGCCGCTTTCCATCATTTACCAGCAGTCCTGGCTGACCGGGGAGGTCCCGACTGATTGGAAATTGGCCAATGTGACGCCCATCTATAAGAAAGGTTGGAAGGATGATCCAGAAAATCACAGGCCTGTCAGCTTGACATCAGTGCCTGGGAAGCTGATGGAGCAGCTCATCCTGAGTACCATCACACAACACATGAGGGACAACCAGATGCTCAGGCCCAGTCAGCATGGATTTATGAAAGGCAGGTCCTGCCTGACAAACCTGATCTCCTTCTATGACAGAGAGACCTGCTTATTGGACGAGGGAAAGGCTGAGGATGTAGTTTACCTTGACTTTAGCAAGGTCTTTGACACTGTTTCCCACAGCATTCTCCTGGAGAAACTGGCTGCTTGAGGCTTGGATGGGCACACACTTCACTGGGTAAAAAACTGTCTCGATGGTCAGGCCCAGAGAGTTGTGGTTGAACGGAGTTATTATAAATCCAGCTGGCGGCCGGTCACGAGTGGTGTCCCCCAGGGCTCGGTTTTGGGGCCACTCCTGTTTAACATCTTTATTGATGATCTAGAGGAGGGGATCGAGTGCACCCTCAGTCAGTTTGCAGATGACACCCAGCTGGGTGGGAGTGTTCTCTGCTCGAGGGTAGGGAGGCTCTGCAGAGAGACCTGGACAGGCTGGAGCCATGGGCTGAGCCCAACTGGAGGAGTTTCAATGAAGCCAAATGCCAGGGACTGCCCTTGGGCCACAACAACCCCCAGCAGCGCTACAGGCTTGGGGAGGAGTGGCTGGAGAGCTGCCAGTCAGAGAGGGACCTGGGGGTGTTGATTGACAGCCAGCTGAACAGGAGCCAGAGGTGTGCCCAGGTGGCCAAGAAGGCCAATGGCATCCTGGCTTGTGTCAGCAATAGCGTGGCCAGCAGGGACAGGGAAGGGATCTTACCCCTGTACTCGGCACTGGTGAGGCCGCATCTCGATGACTGTGTTCAGCTTTGGGCCCCTCACTACAAAAAGGACATTGAATGACTCGAGCGTGTCCAACGAAAGGCAATGAAGCTGGTGCAGGATCTGGAGCACAGGTCGTATGAGGTATGGCTGAGGGAACTGGAGGTGTTTAGTCTGGAGGAGGATGAGGGGAGACGTCATTGCCCTCTACAGCTACCTGAAAGGAGGTTGCAGAGAGGGGGGATGAGCCTCTTTAACCAAGTAACAAGCGACAGGACAAAAGGGAATGGCCTCAAGTTGTGCCAGGGAAGGTTTAGACTGGATATTAAGAAGCATTCTTTACAGAAGGGGTTGTTAGGTGTTGGAATGGGCTGCCCAGGGACGTGGTGGAGTCCCCGTCCCTGGAGGTGTTTAAGAGTTGGGTTGACATAGCACTGAGGGATATGGTGTAGTTGGGAACTGTTAATGTTGGGTTGATGGATGGATGATCTTCAAGGTCTTTTCCAACATAGATGATTCTGTGGTATTAGTCCGCTTCCCAGGTCACCGATCAGATTCATTTGATCCTTCCCTGCTTACCTCTAGTGACATGATTTTCTCTTTTCTGGACATAGGAATATCTCCATAAATAAATATTCATATATTTATTTATAAATATATATGTATTTTTATATTTATATAAATAACTCCAAATAAATATTTGCCTTCCTGAACATCCAGAAAGCATACTATGTGTTTCCTTCTGCCCTAGTTCAACTGCTGATTAGCTGGGTATTTATCAGTCTCACTCAGTAGAGCTCTTTCAGTTGTAGACTTTCTTTGCTCTCATCTGTAAAAGTTCATATTTGGCATACTCTGAATAACAGTGGTAGCTATAGCTTTTTAGTCAAGCTTTTACCTGGCTCCTACTGCAGTCACTAACATCAAGCTAAATAGTGGGATTTTCTGTTTTCTCTAGTCACTGATTGCAGCGTGCAGACCATGGCCATGTTAAGTTTTACGTAAGCAGCCAGAAATCACAGTAATAGCAAACAAGAGAAAGAAACACCTATGTAGCAGCAAACTTCCGTAATGCTTCAGCTGCATAAAACTGTCAAAATGAAAGAAATTTGACATTTCATCATGAAAACTGTAGGTATCTTCTCACAGGAAAAAATGCAGTCTCTGTTCTGACTGAAAAGCACTCTAGAAACATAATATAAAAGATGATATAAAGCACATTTGTTGTTTTATTTCTACATGGTGAGTATAAAGGGAAAGAAATTCTACCTGTTTTATAGCTTGCTGTGCTAAGAATGCCATTTGCAGCGGGTTGGGCTTTATTGCTTGTCTTGGTAAGTTCTGATTTTGGGGAAATCTCATCTGTGGTGCAGGAAGAGCTGAACCATTGGACTTGGGGCTATGATTCTGAAAATGAATCAAGCGTGGAGGTGCCTGCATGAAAACAAACAAGCAATTCTGCTACTTATCTGATATTTATTAAATATTCCAGAAATTTTTACCAAGTGGGCCTTTTAAACTTCTGAAATTCTTAAATGCAAATAAATAGTATCACAACATTTATTGGAATGATCACATAACACATTGATTTTCAATGTTAAAACCAAAACCTAGTAGATGGTTTTGATTTATTCCAATATAATAAATGCATATATATCACAAGAGTCAGAGAGAGTATTTCCAACTTTGAAAGTTATATGGGAGAATTACAGAGTTTTATGCAAAAACTGGGGGGGGGGCGGGGGGGGGGGCAGGAATCAATGACATTCGCTTTTTAATAATTTGACAAAAATACAAAGTATGTAACTCAGTGCTAGATATGGTTGGGTACCATACGATTTTATTTTTAAGGAATAGGCTGAGTGCTACCACACATTTCACAAGCAAGTTTAAAAGACCCATTCAATTCTCAGTAATGTTCCTTAATCCATTTACATAGTCAAGTGCTGAAGATGAAGCTATCTGAAGTTAAGTATCTAGACTTAATTTCTTTCTTTTTTGTTATCTTTCTTTACTTTCTCCTTCAGTGCCATGGAAGAAAAAAAAAAAAAAGAGTCTTCTCTGGAAATAGTCATAACTTACCTGATGAGAAGCAGGAGGTTGCTGCATGGCTCCTGGCATTCTTGGATTTGGTAAACCTACTGGACCTGCTCTGCGTTGAGCTTGCTGTCTCTGAGCCATGACCTGCTGCTGCATGTGCTGCAGTCGGAGCTGAGCTAAGCTTATCTGCGTTGGGAACTTAGAGAGCTGGTTTGAAGGTAAGCTGCCTGGTGGCTGCAAGTTTGTTTCCATCACAGGGCTCTTCGGCATATGTGGTGGGGTTTCTTTATCTTCAATTACCAAAGAACCTATTTTAAGCAAAACAAATAAAATTAATACAAAAATAGTGCAGTTAGCAGAAATGATATTTTTCACAATTAGTTCCTTTTATACCATATGGTTACTATTCATTATTGCAATGTAAAGAATGGATATACATGGGACTCCATTTATTTTGTTCGTTTCTCTGAAAAAAAATGGTGCCATTTTATAGCAAACTCTCTTGTGCTGTGGCCTCCTTTATAAGGTAGATTCTCCTAGAAAGGTGTCCTGGTCTCTCCAGAAGAGCAAGGGAGCAAAGTTTCAATGGAAAAGAGTATCTTGATGCAATCATCTGATAAAAAACTTTAACTGTGTGATAAAACTGTGTGATCCTTTATGGCTTCTGAGTCACCATCATGAAATACTCAAGTGATACTCTCAGTTGCTATGCACCACCAATTCTAGGAGATGTTTGATCTCTCTCCACTGACTTAGAAGGAGATTTGACTAGACAAGTAACTTATAGAGATTAATGCTGAGTGAGAGATTTTATCTGAAGAGATATATACTGTGATTACATGAAATTCATGTAAAATTCTGGCTACCTTATCCAAGAAACATGAATTCCAATTCAAACAGAGTTTGATTTGATTCAAGGGAACAGCACATTGTACAGGAAAAGACAAAGACACTTTCTTTGTTTAAAACAGAGTGAAGTAGAGGAATTTATGTTCTGAGAGTTTAAAAATTGCAATGATCTGTGGAAGGCTGCACAACACCTTTTCAATACAAGTGGGAGAGAGAGACCTCATACTCTCTTCTCTCCCAGAGATATAGGGCCACTTTCCAGAAGAGTTCACCTCATGAGGTGGGCACACCACATGACAGTTTGACAACCCCATTACAGCAGAACTTGAAATCACCTTGTGCCACTTCTTTCCTCATATCCATCAGTCCCTGTGGATCCTGTGCAGTCTAGTCTGGCTCATTTTGGGGTAGATTATCTAAAGGAGGAGAGAAGCTATGCAAGTAGCATCATTCTAGTCCTCTATCTAGACACAGGCACAGAGGGAGTCTAGGCAGGCCAACATACTGAAGTGCAGAGCAGGGAAGAAAGCTAACATCAACAATACTGTTTCCATATTCACACTTGGTAATGTTGGTGTTGCATACATTTTAATTATGACTCTACCACATGAGTCATCAACAAAAATATTAAATACGCTAAACAAAATGGGAAAAACCTAGCGACATATTGCATAATAACCTTTACTCAGCCTATAAATCTAGTCAGTGCTTCCCATAAGTAAAAAGAGAAAAATGCAAATAAGTAATACTGTTTTCCATATATGGTTGTATGAAATACTTCAATACAGTCAAATTAGTTTTTTTTTTCCTCTAGAAAATGAATTACCTTGACAAAGAATGGTATTGACTGTACCACAATCAACTGTCAAAACCATACCACACTTTTCTTCAGTTCTCTCCAAGTCTAATTACATCTTTAAAAGTCTTTCCAGACTTAACATCTGTGGTATAGCTACTTACCCAAAGGTACTACAGAGAATGATTCCCTTCCATTATTCTAGAAAACCATTGGTTATCCTATAATTTGCAGAATTAAAACACTTTGTATTTTTTTTCTTAAATAAATTCTGAAATCCATAAGAGATATCCTATTAGTGTACAGATGTTACACTGTCAGCAACATACAGCCTGACTAGAATTCAAGCCATTCCCAGAATAACTTGTTTCTTTACCCAGACTTTATTTTCTTTTTCCTTCAGTGGTTCTTATATCTGGTTTATCTGCAGAAATTGAACATGTCTGCTCACAAAAGTAACAGCCTAAAGGTTGCGACTTCTGAAACCAGATAGATAAATGTGATCTAGTTTTATCTATCAATTAAATAAACTATTACAAGAACTCTTATCTATGCTGATCTATACAGGTGCCATTTCTATTGTAGCACTTTTCAGAATTTAAGGAAACCTATTTCAGCAGCTCATTAACTAAGCAAATAAAAAAAGAGCCCAAACACAAGAGAAAGCCCCCTCATCAAATAATATCATCTCAGTTTAGCAGTAGCTCACAGTTATCAGCACACAGCTTGACAGTTTGTTTCTGGAAACAAGAGATTCACTTTTGATTCCTTTTCCAAATAAAATGATTTACAAAGAAAGAACTTGGAGAATTTCCTGCTACCAATCAATGTTCTGGTGTGTGGGGAAAGGAGCTTGTTCATCTTAAATCACTACCATAACTCTTTCTCTGCTTTTGTAGAGAAACATACATTTGTACTTTGTGCATTTGTAGAGCCGACTGTACTTTCTAATGAAAGGCAGAAAAGGTCCCACAGGTATCTCACAAAGCATTCTGCACAGGACAGAAAAACAAAAATGCCCATCAAACTAACAGTAGAGAGAGAAAGGAAGCATGACAGTGGTCAACATCCTAAACAGACCTCTAAGCTTTAATTCCTGCTCCTAAATTGATGAGTTCCTAGGATGCTTATTTCCATTAAACTCAGGCTTTCAGGCAATCACACAAGCAGGCTATCATCTGCTGCAAAGCTTCCAGGTTCTGGGATTCACCAGTATCATAAAACCCTAGCAACTTATAGCTGTAAGAAAAAATGTAAAGATCAGTTTGTTTAGGAGAATGAAGATGAATTAGATTTGCAACTCGGTTAAAAACATGCTTTCTCCTGAATTCTACCTCACAACTTCAGGAAATACAATCTAAAAGCCAGAGAACTGTCAGAAAATAGTGTTCTCTTCCCTATTTTTCTGTTTTTCTTTGGCATTTTCCCCTTCTCTTTACTCAGGTCTCCAAGGCTTACTGTTCAGCATGACATGGGAGTTCCTGAACATATGCTGTTGCTATGAGTTCCAGCTTGGGAAGATGTGATTGAAGGAGGAGCTGGAAGGTGCAGACTCTGAGACTGACTTCTGGAATCCATTTTTAGGATGTGAAGCAGGGCTATAGATTGCATTCCTTGTTTCAGAAGCCAGAAAGCATACATATTGCCCAGAAAAACTGAAAGCTGCTGTTTTTACCATCACATGTACCATTCAAGCAAGATAAGTTTGTTAATACTTTATTGTAAGTATTCATAAATAATACTTTTTCCCATCAACATACTTTAAATGTCTTCTACAGGTAAGGAAATAAATCTAATAAAACAAACCAAGACATGAATAGTGTAGAGGATATTTATCTTCACAAAAAGAAAGCTGTTTTCAAAATAGAATCAAGACACCAAAGGGCTAATAAAACTTTATCATACCTAGATTGAAAATATTCTGAGCCCAGAAGCTTGGATCACAGTGAAACTGGATGGTATTGTTAGTCACTGGTGAAGCATCACACCTTGCTCGGAGAAGATACCTTAGTCGGTATGTAATCTAGAACAGGAACAAAACAAGATTTATTTTTTTTTCCTCTGTGGCCAGAGCCATTTATCTGAAGAGCATTAAAAGTCTAAAAAAAAAAACCCAACCCCAAACCAAAAACCCCACCAAAACCCCCCCAAAACCCCCCAAAAAACAAAACAAAAAACCCCAATAAACCCCGCCGCGCCCCGCCCCCCCCCCCCCCCCCAAACAAGCCCCTAGAGAATTGAGGTGAAAGAGTGAAAGACAGAGAAATTTGTCCCAAGCTGCAAATAAAAGAGGTATTCTTAACATCTTCCTCTTATTCCTAAAGTAGTTTTAAAAAAGCAATCAACTACAGCCTAAAAAAATTTAATTTTTCTCCCCTACAGAAATACATATCCTTCCACAAACTTTGTCATTACATTCGATGACTTAAACTGTGAAGTACAGACTCACCATTGTTGGGGGTTTTTTTCTCCCCAAACCTACGTTAGCCTATTCATTTTTCTTTCAAAAAAAAAGTATCCCATCCTTTTGCAACAAGTATCATCACATGAAGTTTTCCTTTGTAGTAAATTTAAGTTTTCTTCAGAGATTATAAAATCAGAATAGATTTTATAAACTTTTGTTTTTGAAAACTCTCAGATTCACAGATATTTTCAGAGTTTTCCAACTGTTTGGTTCCAAAGGACTGGACAATGATTACATTATACAAACAGAATATTTTATCAAATGCTCAGTATTTATCTGGTCCCCAGAAAGAAAATATTTTCTTGCAAAAGTTTCACTATAAGTATCTAACAGAGGCACTCATTTTAGAATAACACAGTAGATACAGAAAAAAAAACCTTATAGGTTCAACACTTATTTTTCTTGCATAATAAAATTATTTCCTAGAAAAGTTCAAGAGACATATTTGGGAAAGTCATCTTACCTGTTCAAAATGATACTAGTTATCTTTTGCATAGGAATTTTATAAAAGCTTCCAATTTACAAGGTTTTTCTTTAAATTTTAGGCAGGTCAGTTTTAGACCAGATACAAAAAACATTTAACATTTAGCAAGACTTAAGTTTTTTAAAGACCATAGAATATTTTAAGTGTAGTATTATTCTGAATATAAATTTCTCAGGATTTCTGTGTACGCTATCAGAATCTAGTACACTATAGAAATTCTAGGTTTTTGTGCCGTCACCAATACAGGTTGCACACAGTTCTTGTCATAGTTTGCTCCATATATTACTCCTAATGTGCTCACGCATATATTGTAGATAAATTCATGACCAGACTAGTTAACTCCTGTCAGTAGTAGCAGTAACTACCAGGGTTTTGTTTGTGCTAGAGGACTAGGCTGGGAGCCTGGTGTCCTCCTGCAAACTGTACTGTTTCCCTGAAGTACAGACGTTGCCTCCTAGCTGTAACTCTGCATTTAATTCTACTGGGCATTCCTCCCTTCTAGCTTCAAGGAGTTGGATATGTCAGAGCACAAGTCTTGCATGTTCCTCTATGCATCACTGTTCAGGAACAGATTTTCCAGATGTCCACAACAGGTTACCTGCTCAACTCCCAAAAAACACCAACTTTCAGCAACAAAAATCAGAAGCTTAAAGCTTATCTGTTCTTTTCAAAAATATTTCTTGTTTGCTGAGGTTTTATTGGCTAGATGATCTTTTTCTTCAACAGCACAATTTTTATAAGATTAAGATGCCTGCAGTGTAACTTACTTTCTTATTCACATAGCACAAGTCTTTGTAGCAACACTAAGCAATTAAAAACAACACGACTCAGTTTGATGCACTTTTTCATCATTCAATTAAAAAATATGACTTGCTGAGGAAGTATAGGGCGGGTCAAAGGAATTGAACTACTTGAAGTAAGTTGATAAAACCAAGTAATATTCCACTATCTGCTACAGCCTGCAGCATTTTCATGGTTATGAAAAAAAAACCCAAAAAAACCAAACACACACAAAAAAAAAACAAACACACAAAAAAACCCAACAACAAACTCAAAAACAAACAAACCAGCCCCACAAACTCCCCCAGTAGAGTCTCAACTAAGCAATGAGAAAATAAAGAAAAAATTTTGTGATCCAGTTATAGGAATTGGAAAAAAAGGATGTAGTATCTTTCCTCAATATTGCCATAGGTTTCTGTCATCAGGCTAGTACAATCTAGTAACCTCTGGAAAAATCAGTCAGCTTTTTGTTTATTTTTTAGTTCAAGTCTTTTAGGATTTCTGTTCATCATGAGCACTCAGTTTAGTGAGACCACAGACACTCACATCTTAAGTGTCATAGCACTGAAATATTTGCTTCATAACCGTTTGCATGGACAAGCAAAAGTCCCAGCTTAATTTTTATCCATTTTTGAAGACTTTTAGTGGAAGATGAGTCTGACAGAACAAAGCTATACATCAATTTTTACATGAAAACACTGGATATCAGACTCTACAACATATAAATACCATCCTTCTCTGAACTCAGAAGCTATAACAAGTACTGAAAAGAACCTCAATGATGATGTAGGATATACGTTTTCTCCTGTGTTTCATGGCTTCACGGTTTTCACTCCAGAGAAAAGAAGTTGTCCCTACTTCTGCAAATCTACAACAATCCTATGGTAGTGTAACAGAAGATAATAATGACCAGAGAGCTAAATTATTAGAAACATTCTGTATTTATGTTTGAGAGAAAACCATGAAAAATTATATACAAATATTCCCATTAGTAGAAAGTCATTAAAAAGTCCAATTCCTAAGTGTTACTGACAAGCATGTGCATGCATACCTGCCTTAACTGCAGTCTCTAAGTAAATGGAGAGAGCCATCTTCCTAACCTTACCAAGCGTTTGCTGTACAGTAGTGCTGTGCTGCTCCCACTGGAAACTGCCCATTTGGAAAAATTCATGACATGTTCCAGCTGTTTAGAGAGACCTGCCACTTCCTGTTGTTGCTGCAGAAGTTTCATCCGATGCTCTTTTGCCAGAGTCTGCAAGTAGAAAAGCAGTTCCAGTCAAAGGGTTCAATTTACAGTTAACAGGCATTAGCTTTCATATTTGTAATTCACAATGACCAAGTGGTTTCACTTAGCTCTCCTAAAAAGCACCTCTGACCCCTGACTGCAGCTATCAAGCAGAAAAGTCAGTATACATTTATTCAGGATATCAAGACTTTCTCTGCAGACTCCTGTTTTCTCTTACAGCATATTTTCATATAAATATATATATACAAAAAAAGTGTGCCATATATATCTGTACACATATATATGTGCCTCTGTATACACACACACACTTTTTAAAGCACAACTGAAAGTAGTATTTTTCCAGGTTATCTATTCTAGACAATTCTCTCCTCTGACTCCCTATTAGATTGCTGAATTTATGAAAAATTCTGATGGAAACACTTCATGCATGACGCATAGAATTAGGACTTGTAAAAGCATGGAAAAGAAACTCGGCTCAGAGGCAGCCCTGATTCACAAAGCAGGGACTGATTAATAATTACAAATAAAACAATAACCACACCCTAGAAAACAAACTTCTTACCCTCCCCCCACAACCAAAACAACCCTTTACTCAAATTGTTTGGTGGGACATCTCTCCACTTTGGAATTGTGATAGGACATGCTCAGGTGGCTAATGCTAGTAATGGACTTCTATTTTAATGTGAATCCACACAAAAAATTATTAAGACTGATGGTTTTGTTTCTTATGATAGAAACGAAGTTACCTCCAACTGATGCAGCAGAGCTTTTCCCTTTTTATTTATTTCTACCATCAGTGTAAATATGGCAACTTTAATATCCTGTTCCACCTGCTTTTGATTCTGATTCACTTCAAGAATTCTGTAAGTAGACAGTATAGAAAATTATGATCTTTAGTTCACAAACCCACCCTCTAAACAGTATAAAAAACAACCACAACCCTCTAGTCTGTTGCTGAGACCGCAGTATTTCTTGGTCATATGCACCAATTAATACATATTATCAGATATTTATAGTCAGGAAAATTACTAGGAGAAACAGAGCAAGTAACAGTGACCTATGGTAAAATTAATTAACTGGTAGCAAATTCTAATGCCATAAAATTACTGATATCTGCCACTGATAAAAATTAAATGTTCATTGTAATTTAAATTCTTATTTTTAATTGTCCAGCACATTTCTGGAACAGTCCATGGCGATCAAAACTGTGTAGTCTAATTTCCATCTAAGGTAGAATGGTACTCCAGAAACAAAAACAACAAACAGATTTTTCTAATTTAGCTATTTTAACAATAGTGCTCAAACTCATAACAGCAAAGCATAATCTTATACTGCGAAAACGACTACTGCTAAGATGCAAGGGAGAATAACCACTTAGATGCAGCTAAAGAAAAGATTTTTTTCCTCATCTCTACCATCCTCAGACAGGCAAAGAGAGAGGGAGAGCTCAAGTTGCTCTCAGCATCCTGTACTGTGTTGAATCTTCCTGGGTATTCCCTTTGAACTCTGCTGAAGGAGCAGTTAAAGGCCTACTGCAGCATGCATTTTACAGATTTATTTTTCTCCTAGGTTTCTTGTACCTAGTGAAAAAAGCCCCAAGCATAAAAGTATTACATAAATCTTCAAATATATGTCACAAGCATTATGAAAACATGAGTCATAACCTTTCACTTTCTGAGAGGGATCTACACTAAGAAAATAAGTGTGCTGGTGGTGGGGAAGAATATAAGACTGTAGTCTTCATTGCATAAGTTGTTTTGTTGCACCCAAGCTATTGCTGCCCATTAAGTCCACAGGCTGAAGAGTTACCTAACAAAACCAAGCACATTAAATAAGCAACAGTCACTCTGACAAACTGAAGATTTTATGATTTCTCTTTCTGGAAGGATAAAAGGACAGAGGTACAAAATACACTAAACATTTCAGAAAATTACAGCATATATAAAGTTGACTTCTGTGTCAGTTTTAATCTCAAAATCTGATACATACCTGTTTTGGATCTGCTTCCCTGTGTATTTTATGTACTTAGTCTTCTCCATCAATTTGGTGATTAGTGTCTCAATGATCACTTTCTGGTTCTGAAAAGCTTCTTCTATAAACTGGTACCTGTAGTAAAAAAAACGTGAATATTTACACATGTAAGAGGTGTGATATACTTGCTAAAAACTAGAGCACCTTATAAAAGACTTATTTAATTGAAGAAAGATGCTGCTTAAGTCCAAAATGTAACTGTCATCATGGAAGTATATGTCAGCAAATGCTGCTATGCTTTATTTATAGTATATTTATAGTGTATTTGCTGTAAATTTTCTGAGACTTTATGAATTTCATAAAGGGATATTGTGTGACCATAGCCCAATATTAGCAAAAGATAAATTAATGTGTTATAATCATCACTTCATAAGTGAATGTGCATGTAAGCTTCACGCAAAATATGGATGTAAAAACAGAAGAGAGATTGCTGAATCAGTAGAGGTCAGGAAAAAAGGAGGTGGCACATTCTGAAAGGGATAGAAATCCTAAGAAAAGGAGAACTTAAGAGGAAGACTGAAACTCTATAGCAGCAAGGTTTAGCCTGTTCTAATGATCAAGTGGCCAACACTTCTCCACCTACTGATGTTCACCTGGTCAGGCAAGAAAGTTCTTTGGGTGGATGTATCAGGTATAGCAAACATATTAATATTTAACCTAAGAGTACCTTTGTCCCAGATCATTATTGTATGCATTAGGCATCACGATTATTGTTTTGTACTCCGAAGTTGTATATAATCCTGCTTTTCAGCTTCTGTAGCCAGTAAGAGATGACCAAAGAACAGCAACCCACAGATTTGAGTGTTATAAATAGCACTGTCAAAGTACAGCATAGCCAAACTTTAGGTTTACCCTTCCTTTTAAAGGGCTCTTCACAGAAAAAATGCCCATTTGCTCCATTCTGAAATTGTTTGGTAATGTTCCATGTTCCATTATATAATCATCTTGTTGAAGGACAATGGAGAAATTACATATAAGTGTACAGTTGCATAACACAGCCCCTGTGCTCTCTAAGGGCTCTGTGAAGAGCTGCATAGCAACAAATTCTATCCAAATAACCTAAAGAAAGGTCTTGTGTTTAAGCCACCAGATTAACAACTGAAAGAATTAGGTTTTATTCTAAACTATCACAAACTCAGTCACTCTTTTGGATACAATCTCTGTTTATTTGTGGGTTTCATTTCTGAGCTGAAAATTTTATTTTGCACTTTTTGCAACTGACTGTATTCCATACAGCTAGAGCTACAATCAGCTTCAAGTTATAAGTGAGTTGCATAAAACATATACTTTTTTCTGATACCTGTGCTCTTTGTGTTCTAGTAACTGACAGTCTCGGCAGGTCAACTTATCACACGTTTCACAATACAACTTCAACTGCTCCTTTTTGTGGTAAGGACAAAACACAGGTCGCTGGCTGGTCACACCAACTGCCTCTGTTGAATGAAAGAAGACGTCAGTCCAATCTGTTACGGATGCTCTCAAATAAACAACCAACCACCAAAAATAATAATAAAAATATTATTATCATAATTAACTAGCTCTCCATAAATTATAGGTTCAGATGTCTCTTAGAGAAAGACAGCACAGATTTCCAAGGTTTACCGGCAACCAGCAACACTTTACAAAGAGCTCTATAGGGTTTAACAGCAACCCAAAACACTGAACAAAGCCTCACTCCCTAGGGTTTAACGGCAATCCAAAATGCTGAACAACGCCCTACTCCCTAGGGTTTAATGGCAACCCAAAACACTTTATCACTCACCTGACAAGTGAAGACTCTCAACCTCGAGGACCTGCTCAGGAGAGCGTCACGACCCACGGTCCCTCAAGGAGTTTCCTTGGGCAGCGTCCTAACCCAAGGGGAGAGTCCTCGACCGAAGCGTGCTGCTCCAGGGGACGAGCTCCAAGTAGCCCCCCCCCAGGGACTCCATTTATACCCAGGCCGAATCTGACCTGTAGTCAATAGCAGCTCTCATTGGCCAAAAGCCCCAATTGCCACGAGGCCCTGAGAACAAAGGCAGCCAGGAGCTGCTACACTTCAGCAGCCAAGAAGCTCTGCTTTCATTGGGCGGATGCACCTGCCACACAGTCTCCTGAAATTATTAAAGCTTTGCATTCTCTTGTTTTTCCTCCCCCTAGATGCTAGAAGTGTGTATCAAGCCATCTAATCAACACTGTAACAGCTGTAAGCTCAAACTGCAATGTCTCACTCTTGATCAAGCATGGAGCTAACACCCTCTCTCATAGAAAAAGTCTAGAACCTATAACTTACTATGGCCCTACAAAACTATTTACAAAAGTAGCAGCCAGCATTGTTGCCGTCGCAAAAGACATTGCACAACCAGAAAGCTCCTTTCTTAAATGGAAATGAGGAGATTGCTGATTTAATTTGTTGTTCTGTCTTCTTTCTCAGTCAAATGAGTGAAAGGAGGTTTGAGGGTATCAAGACACAGGCATTCAAAACTGTAAAACATGCAGAATATAACAAACAGAAGTTTACCAACATCCCTTCAGCATCCCATTCTAAATGGGTGAAAGGTCTCACTTCAGTTTCTAGTGAACAAATACCAGAGTGTAGGAAAGAAACACCACCAGATGATAAAAATTAAGTCTATTCTTTAAACAGTTTAACTGACAAGGCTTAATTTCTTATGAGTTAGGTTGGACATTTGAGTCCATGAGGATTGTGTGGCCTATAATGAACACTGGCTTCACAATGCAGCCTGTCCTTCACTGCAGATAAACAAGGTCTCTTTTCCACATCCATTCATTTACTTATTTTCATGAAACCTGGAAGAAGTTATTTTCAGATTTGTATCCTTCAGTAAAAATTCTTCACAACTGACCAGCAGACTCAGAGGCCTGACTGCACAGAGAGCATTCCTACCACCAAGACATTCAGTGTAACAGTCAGACACTTTTACCTACTACTTTTGCCCTCTCCTGAAAGGACACTCAATACTGACTTTTCATTAACCACATCTGAAAGTGGGATACAGAATATAGTGTATATCTCAAAAGTGTCATACTGGACACTACCCTTTGAGCAACAAATATTACAGAAGTGAAAGTCCATATTATATATAAAATTCACAGGTCTAGGTATGGTGGAATGAAAATAAATATATCATATATACATTTATAATAATTTATAACAATATTTTATATATTTACAAGATAAATCATGCAAGTCCAAAGGACTTATCGGAATAGAATGTTTGTCAGCATTATATTTGTAATTGTCGTACAATGTCATTAAAAGAGAAGACACAATAAGCATAAACTGAAACGGTTCGCAATAAATAAAAGTACAACCTTTTTTACCATGAGAATAGTCAAGATTTCTCAGAGAGACTGTACTGTACACCAAGTCCATCCTTGCTGGTCTCAAGGCCCGAATGGATAAAGCCATGAGCAACTTTATCTGAACACATAAATGACTCCTTTAAGCAGGAGGCTGGAGTAGATGATCTCCTGAGGTCCCTTCCAACCTGAATTATCATAGATCCTACCGAGAAAAACCACCCCCATTCATAACAAACTTCCCTTAATTTTTAAGGCAAAACATTTCAATCTTAAAATATACTTAGCCAAAACTTGAATTCTGGCACACTTTACTGCTAACAGAGCATGCTTTATTATCAGAGTGCTGAAGAAAATATAATCTATTAGTGCTCCTTTTGCTGCACTGTACAACAAAGTTCAAATAAACCATCTGGTAAACCTCTAGATAAACCAGAGGAGCCAAACGCATAAAGAAGTATTTTCTGTAGCTGATCTCTAAAGTCTAGACAATAATTTGCAGTCACTCCAGGTGAAAGCTAAAATCTATGTGTATTTATTAGTCTAAACCACGCTGCATAAAAATCACATGAAATACCAATCTGAAGGGTTTCTTAGCACTATGCAGCATATCTGACAGAAAAACAGCTGTCATACCCCCAGCCATGACAAGGTTTCCCTTTTCAGTAGCTATGTTCTAATGCATCTAATGCTTAAAATAAAGTTTTCTCTTTCGTTAGCTGGATCACTGAAGAGATCCACTTAGATGGAGAGCAGCCAGAGAAACACCAGAATTTGTTCAAATGGTTGCAGCCTTCAGCAATGAAATTGGAGTCACTGGAAAGCAGGCAACTATTAAAACATATCCATTATCAACCAGAAAAATAACATGGTTCCACTAATTCGTATGCACCAAAGGGTTATATCATGATGTAGCTGTCCTTTTACATTTACTAGGATTAAGGAAAACCATTTTTTTTAAATTTATCACTTCAGAAAGAAATATGGTGGTCTAACAGTTTTCCAACGCAGGCACACATTCTTTGTGAAATTATCAATCAGGTGTGTTACCTGGAGATACTTCCTCTTTCTGTCTTACAGTATGATCCTTTGTGAATTTAACCCTCTGGTGAGCTCTGATGCAGGTCTTGCACAGCCATTCTACACATTCCACACAAAACCCATTAGCTTCTGCATTGTCTTCACAGCTTGTGCAGACCTGACATGAAGAAGAAAAGGTAGCTGTTAAAATAAATACGGAATATACATACAAGCTATTGTTCATTGCTTGTTTTATGTGCATCATCTGTGCACTTTTCAGTGAAAACAGTGAAATGAGAATGGAAAACTGCCTGAGGTACAGGAACACTATAAATAACTACTGCATAAGAGTAATTGAATGTGACTTTTCAAAGAAAGTGGTGTTACTCTAAAACCTTTAACTGACATAATAGAAGTCAAATCATTACTTTCTGCCCAAAACTGTACCCTTAGAAGCCATATGATGTTTACTATATACAATATGCTCTTGTGAAATATCTGCTAAAGACAGAATATGATCAGAACTTCTCCAATTTTAGAAGCTTCCCTCAGTTCACACAGCAGCTTTAATTTTAGCTTCTGTTCACCTGCTTACAGTTTCAGGAAGTGCACACAGTATTGAACAGCAGGGTTCCTCTCAAGAATCTCTGCATCACCCCTTAAAAGATAGCATTCCAGTTAAGCTTATCAGTAAAGCTACTCTAGAACAGATTTACAACCAGTGTATACTAATTTTCAACCTGAGGCCTGTTAATTCCTGGGGCTCTTTGGACTACATCCAAGAGATCTAGAAAAAAAATTTAATTAAGGAAAACAAACCTGATGGCAGACCAAAACCTCTCTGCACAGAGTCAATACACAAACAAGAAAAAATTCCTATGGATCCACAATTTGAACAACACATTGAAAACTATGAATGACTCACAAACACCACTTCAAATGTTCATAACATCATTTCATTTTTAACTCCTCTCTTACAATACCTCTGTAGTCATAACTTAAAGGGGGGTTCGGTGGTAAAAATAGCGAACACGCTTACACAGATACTTGTTTAGGTAACAACCATCCGTTTCCATCAACACTTATCACTGCTGCAAACAAAAGCATCAGGATGTCTGAAGATCACTATATCCTACACATCACAGTGACAGAATTCTGCTAGCAGGAGCAACAAGGTTAAAATTTTATTAGATTTTTAGTTTATTTTTCAGCTTGATTAAAACAAAATTCCAACTTCTGCACCCACACAAGGTAAATATAGATTAAATTAAGGAGGAAGCAAATACATCCTATGCAGAGAGATAATATATATGTAGAACTATGTCCCAGTTTCCCCTTCAAGAAAAAGAGGAAAATTAGCACAAAACTTGCCTTAGGCCACATAGCAAGTTACTGACAGAACTGGAATTTGAACATAGGAGTTCCAGATTCCCAATGCTGTGCTTATTCCTCTTGATCATGTTGCCTCCCAAAGCAAGTATCTTCTGAGAAATGAAGTTACAACACAAGGGTGGTTGACCCCTCTAGTTGTCACTTGAAGTTTGAAGCAGTTCCTTTTCATTAAAGGTGACCTGCAAAGGAGAAAAAATAGGGCTTGTGCCCCTTTTTCCATTTCTTTACAAGAAGGAGGCTGGAAAGCTTTTTTTTTAAAAAACTTCTTAAAAATTTTTATCTTTGCTTTGGTTCTTCCTTTTCTTCTGCCTCTTCTCTTTAACAATAAAAATTCTAATCCTATCCAGACTAGTTGACTACTGAGAAATATCAAAATCAGGACATCATAAAAAAAGTCAAGAAAATGAAAGTAAAACAATAAAAGGAAGTGAATTGTAATCAGGAAATTGAAACTTTTTACTTGTTCTTAACCCTTAATTTCAATGACATTTTGGAAAAAAAAAAAATATTCTTAAAGACTCAGTACAGCTTCTTGAAAAACAGTTTGGAATAAGCAAATATCACTGGGCACTACTTCAATGTTACATTTTTCTCTGGCAGAAACTCCCATGAAAGAAATTCCCTCCCTTTTTCTTTGTCAGTTGTCTCTGCCAGTTGTTTCCTTTGCCAGTTCTGTGCCAATGCAACTCTCTGCAAGACTGTGGTGTAAAACCAGATTGATTGCATCACTGTATCCCAACGATCAGTTACATCAGCACTGCTGACTGGGCAGTGAAGTACTTCAGGACAAGAAAGAAGGTTTAAAATCAATCTGTTGCCAGAGAGGTGCTATGCCATCAGATACCCAGACGTGTTTCTGCAAGTTAGAGTGGAGAATTTCTTGGATATTTGTTTTTCTAGTGTAAAAAACCCAACAGTGAAAACAAAATAAACAAAGGGAAAAGCAACAAAAAAGTCTTTCAGGTATTAAGAAGCAAAACACAGACAGAAAAAAAAAAAAAAGAAAAAAAAAAAAGAAACAAAAAGGCAGAAACCCCATTTAAAAAAACCCAACCAAACAAAAAAACCCTCCACAGAACAGAAAAAACCCAACCATGACAGCCTTTCCAGGTCACCTTTAGCAAACTTAGGCAGATAAACCTGCTACGTGCCAGGGCATTTAGGTAAGTTCAAAGTATTTCTGAAGTTATTCACTCCTCCTAGATTTCAAAATCTTTGTCTATTTACTTTTTTTAATGTGCTTTCGTGTTTCTTTCAACGGGCTTGACCTGTTATAGCTGGAATGAGATGGAGATTGTGATTCAATAACCAATAATCAGGTGCTGCCAAATGAACTGAAACTCCTCCTTTTTAGTGCCAAAACTATATATTCCAACTTTATACTCTTCAAAGCCACCAAGTGGAAGAGACAGATTTCTAAAATTTTTCATAGACATCATAAATCATACTGTCAAAATAGCTACGCCTTCTGCGAGAAACTAGATCTGCTACTACCCACTTCTTATTTGAAATACGCATTTTCAGATGTAGCTTGGATTTTGCTAGAACTAGTTATTACAATAAGTCATATAGCTGAAGTACATGGAAGTGCAATTACTGCAAGTATTTGCTATATTCTTACAAAACGTAAAAAACTTATTTCACTCCTATTTTTGTGAGTCATACAAGCCGTGCTTCAGTGATTTCAAAGAAAACTCTCCCTAGTTATTATGGTTAGACAGATATTTATTTTTAATTGAGTTTTCCTTGTAATTATGTTTAATTCAGTTACTAGTCCTAGTATTTATAACCCCGGGAAGCATTCATTCAGCCTTCATTCAAATTTAATCAAAGCTGAAATTACTCAGCATGTTGCAGGTAAATACTTTTTTCTGTTGTAAAAGCTTGTATATTTACTTAAAAACAGATTTATATGCAAGAGTTGAGGTAATAAAGATGTCTTCTCAGCTACTGTAGTAACTAACCACTCTTTCAAAATACTTTGAGTATTAAAGAGATTAAATTAGCAAGCAAAGGTTTCCAGATTTCAAAGGAAAAGAGCACAGTAGTCCACAGGATTATTCAGGGAACTAATGTTCCAAACTTCACCAGTGTAAATTAAATGCAATTCTCCCTATTGGATCGAAAAAACCCTGATGCTAATAGTTATATAACCATTTTCTGGCACATACAAAATCACCAAAGACAGCACCTGTCTTTTGGGACCTTCTCGCCTGTATGTAACTCCAAACATGAACCATATGCTGGTATCGCAAAATGCATGAACCCTAACTGACACATCCCCCTTTCCCCAACATCCCATCAACAGCTGCCTCTCTGAAGCACAACAAAACTATATTGTGACTCTTCTGGAGTCTATTACCCACTGCCCTAAACCAGCGGCTTTCCAAGACATTTTGGCGATGGCTACAGCTTTGATAAGCTATTTAGCGTACTAGTTCTCTTTAAGAGAACACATAGTCACTATTCTGGCATCACACAAAACTACAGAAACTTTTTGTTTTAAATTGGCATTAGTCCCTCTATTATGCCAGTCAAACTTGCTGTCTTAGTATCCAGATCTAAACTCCTACTTGGTTTTGTCACTACATTTCCTATACATCACATAAACTCCAACTGTTTTTCATTGCTACTACATTTAAAACTCTCAGGTCAGTAACTGGTAAAGATGCAGAAAGTGTTCTTACCATCAAAAATATTTTTACAGGTGTTCTCTTTTGGACACAGAATCTGAGAATTAGAACCAAGACTAAAATGTACTACAGGCTCAATATGCTGCAACATCATGTTATCACTATGATCTTCTCTTTTGCATCAATCTCACACTTCTCATTTTCACTTTCATGGCTTTACACACATGTTAAACAATTTTCTTGTTAAGTTCCTAAATTGCCCTCACTTGTCTACCCTTTAGTCTTATTCAAATTTAGCATTTCCTTCAGTAACATCTTAACTTTGAAGCCCCTTTCTGTTCCCTCTTATGAATCAAATATAATTAAATTTTATTTTCAAACTTCTCTTTAACATCCAATAATTTTGTCAAGACTTTCAATAAATCGTAATGTGAAAAAAATTATAAAGGATGTGGTGTTTCAAAGTATTTATGTCCTAGTTTCCAGAACTGCCACCTCCATCAGAAGATCATGTTTGAGACCATCTAATGAAGGTGTACAAGCCCATGGGACCTGGTAAGATGCATCCACCAGTCCTGAGGAAACTGGTGACTAAAGTGGCTAAGCCACTATCCATCATGTTTCAGAAGTTGTGGCAGTCTGCTGAAGCTCCTGTTCACTGGAAAAGGGGAAACATAACCAACACTTCCTTATTTGTCATGTGCCCTAACAGTTTCCAGGAGGATCTGCTCCATGATCTTGCTGGGCACAGGAGAGACTGACTGGCCTGTAGTTCCCTGGGTCTTCCTTTTTTCTGGTTTTAAAAATGGTGGTTATGTTTTCCCTTTTCCAGTCACCAGGAACTTCACCATACTGCCATAACTTCTGAAATATGATGGATAGTGGCTTAGCCACTTCATCTGCCAGTTCCCTCAGGACCTCATTAGGTCCCATGGACTTGTGCATCCTCAGGTTCCTTAGATGGTCTCAGACCTGACCTGCTACAGGTGGTGGTTCTTCATTCTCCTAGTCCATGCCTTTGCCTTTTCTGTTTTGGACGGTATGGTTGGAGCCCTTGCCAGTGAAGAATGAGAGAAAAAAGTCACTGAGTATACCTCAGACTTTTCCATATCCTGGGTAACCAGGTCTCTCATTTCCTTCCAGAGAGGGCCCACATTTTCCTTAGTCTTCTTATACCAATGTACCTATAGAAGCTTTTCATGTTGCCCTTGATGTCTCTGGCCAGATTTAATTCTATCAGTGCTTTGGCCTTCCTAACCTGATCCCTGGATGCTCAGACAGTTTCTTGGACAGTCCTTCCTGACAACACACATATACAGGCTAGTCATAGATACGGACCAGTGGTTCTAAGCCACAACGTAACTTCCACAGGACCCATGGCTTGACTCTAATTCTAATTTCTTAAACATCCTGCTAAAACTGATGAACTATCAAAGCCTAACTAACTGTCTCAGTAGAAAATTTTCGTAAAATTGCCAACGTTTTCGACAGAATTTGAACGATCTCTGATCCAATATGTCCTGCAAGTCTCAGTATCTTTTCCACTTTAATTCCTCTGATCTGTTGCCTATGTTGCTACGGCCAATTTTTCTTTTTCTCTTTGCTCCTTCAAAGGCAAAACAAGACAGGGCTATTAAATGGATGTATCATACTTAAACCTCATAATATTCCCCCTTGAACAGGGCACGTATCTGTTTAACTATTATCAAGTTAACTTTGCTGTTCCACAACAGACTTTATAGAATGGTGTACTTTTTTTATGGCTTTAATGTCAAAGTACAAAGGAATGTCCAAAAAAGCTTCATCATACCAAAATTAATCTATTAACAAAACAGAACTGCACATCATTCATTTTCAAGATTAAGGTACACGCTTACTTAGCAGGCATCTAACAAAACATCTAGCTCCATTTTTTAAAAAAAAAGTCAGCAGAAAAGCACATGAATGTACTACTATGCTAGTTCAGCAAAGTCTGCCAGTTTGCCTTCAACTGCTGCAGAAAGTATGCTGAGTTCAGCCAGAGAACTTAGCTGAGGAACAGACATGCTTTCTGAACTGCAAGCCTGTTGTTTTTTGTTACAGAGAGAGAAACAAATATGGAATGGAAGAGTAAGATAGAAGTCTGAGAAGGGAACTTAAGGAAACAGAAATGCTTTTAAGAACCTCCCTGAAATCTGATCACACCACTCAACAATGGGCAATTCCAAACCAGGCACTGAAATACACAGAATTTCTCTGTATCACTCTCCAGCAGATCAAGATTGGAAGGTAAACAAAAAATATCTCCCTCAGTTCCAAGGAAGTGCCTGACTTATCCTGACATCATCAAGTTTGGTGGATACTCAAACTTTTCATACCCTATGACCTATTGAAGTACACACAATTCTACATGATTATGGCCAACCTCAAGAATATGAAGAGCTCTTCTTGAGTATTCAGTTCCTCATCTAAGTCTCAAAAGCAATTCCCCACTTAACTTTCACAGAAAGCTGAAAAAGTTTTGGGGGTAAAGAGAGGAGGGGGAAAAAAATAAAGAAAAAAAACCCCAACCAAAACTTTGTCACTAAACCCAGCAAAAAGAATGCTACATCTATCACCACTCCCTAAAGCAATATCTTCAAGAACTTGTTATAAAGCTAAGCAGAGGTTATGGCACAGCACACCACACCCCATTCAGGAAATCTGCATTACGAAGTTATTTGTTATCCTGCTTCTCTTCCTAATTAAAGCCACTAAAAAAAATTATCATGATCGAATTTTCAATGCAACAGGGATTATTGATTTTTTCATTCTTACTGATAAGAGTATTGAAAGACTTTGTGTAATTCTCACAGCCATTTCTGAAACTCAAAAGCTTCAAACTATTCTACATTAAGAGAACGCTGACACACTGCTTATAGTTCCAGAGTCTCCCAACTAAATTTCAGTTTCTGGTAAGGTCTATCATTTCTCAGAAATCCAGTTGCAAAATTCCTTATAAACTGAAGACAGTTTTTGAGACATAAATTAATTCCTCTTCCACAGAGATGATGACAACATTTATGCCTTTAGTAGTCAGTGAGCTGGTATCACAAACTTGACTGGATACTTTCATCTGTTCTTGAGACATACCTATTTACATATGTAAGCATAAATTTCAGCTAAGCTTTGAAACAGACTACACAATAAAAGGCCTGTGAGAAGCTGCCCCCAAAACAAATGCATGGAGAGCCAATGATACAGGTCCCTAAAACAGAAAGCAAAAAAGAGGCATTTTCAAAATAAAGGAGATCACCATTCAAATGTTAGGGGATGAGTTTAAAATGAAAGCTACATTGACATAGTAACCTTTTTGTACTGTTATTATGAAGAATTCAGCAACATATAAAGAGGTTCAAGTATTTAAAATAAGTTCCTGGAGTTTAATAAAAAGTTTATGACTAAAGAGATACTCTTTTACTAGCTAAAAATCATGCAATATTTTGATACCAGGGATTGCTAAACTGTGGTCCTCCACAGATGCAATTATTCACTTGGTACTGCTTCCACACTTGTATTTTGCTCCTGAAAAAACACCATGAGAGAAAAAAAATCCACCAGTATTACTATTCTTCCAGATAAGCAGGTTTTGTTTTATGTGATAGTTATTATTTGATTGCAAAAGAAAGAAGAGGCAGCCTACAGAAGGAAAATAAACAAGAAACCCCTACAACATACCATCTTCCCCAGTTAGAAGTTTGAGCCTCTTGCTTGGTAAATGCACTCCAGCTGTTCACTGCCATGTTTTGTCAGTGCTAAGAAAGTACTTGTTTTAACTAGAGAACTGAGATATCTCAGCATAGTGTTGTTAAAGTCTCTGTCTCAAAGAGTGCTTCAAGTGCCCTGTCCAAAGTGTAGAAATTCCCATTCTAACACCTATTACTTATTTTTCTCTTTTGCTATCATGATGCAATTTTATACCAACAATTAAAAATAGAATAAGATAACCCTCTTCTTCACAAGTATTTTAATCTATTTTAACTGATTTTCTATAGTAGCTAGCCTTCAAGTAAGTACTTGGAAGTCTTTTTCTGCATATGATCAGCAAAAAGGCCACACAGCAAGAAGGCAAGAACATGCATACACATCAAAAAGGTGTTAACTTAATTACATGTTAATGCACTTACCTGATTTGATTTTTCTACTGTGCTACTGGGAACCTCTGTGGTATCCTTCACAAAAAAGTTATCTATGATGTGTCTCTCTGCACACTCCTGACCACAAATTGGACAACGGATAACACCAACTGGGGGGAAAAAACAAAACATCTGATTATGCTTGCACAACTTGAAATTTATCAAACAACTCCAAAGACATCTTGTAAGAATAAATACTTTGAAAGGATGTTTTAATACTTTCTTGTCAATAATGTGTAGGAAACAAATAGTTAATTCTCATTTACCACTGAAGCAAACTTTTACGTGTTATTCCCTGATATGTATTTTTTTTTTTTTCAAACAAGGTCAAGCACCTTTTTCTTTCAGTCCTATAAACAATTTGCCCTAATCTTACAGAATTCTCTCTAAAGAGAATGTATTTCCATTGACAATTTGTGGTTATAAAATGGATAAAAGTAAACATTTATTAATGTGCAGTTATTAATTAGTGACATTGAGCAGTATTACAGACACACACATACACGCCAGCACACTGGGGAACAATTCTAAGACAGTAACATACTTAGACTTCTGGTCAAAGAAAGAGCTGAGAATCAGTAATTCAAAGAGTTAAACAATTAATAGTTTTCTCAAGAGAATAAAAAGGACAAAGTCAAATTCAAAACTGAGGGTTCAACAGTGAGTAGACTAGACTGAAATGGAAAAGATCTATATAAACATTTTAAAGCAAACACCTTTCCTGGGTGCAGAAAACAGAATGTCTTATTAGCACTGAGGCTTGTTTATCATCCAGGAAAAAGTCTCTAAAATGCTACATATTAACATCTTGCTTCAAGAAAACTATCACAGTCATTACCACCAAAAGAAGAAAAAAAATGAAGCTAAGTTAGGTTGAATTAAATACTTAGGATGTGGATGCAAAGCCTACAGTGGAAGTCATGGTGAGGCCACACAGAGAGATTCTAGACCTACAGCTGCCATTTGAAGAGGCATGATTTTAGGGCCATAGGCACTGTTTAACCCAAAGAACTTAACACCAGTATATAATTCAGCAGTTGCATATTTAACTAAACCAGCATAATCTTATTTCTGTTCCTGCTTCACTTTTACAGTAAAACATGGAAGTACAAAAACTATTGAATATTTTGCTTTCTGTAGAACAACATAATTCCTTACTGTAAGTGCTTCAAATAAGACTTAGGTAACTTTTTCATAATGTTCTTCCAATACATGCTACAGATTTAACTGGCCAACCTACTATAAAGCAGTTCTCTAATAAAAGTCCACCAGTTTTACTAAATTAGCTCTTCATTCTGGAAATTTATCCAGCAGTTTTCCACTTGTGTGCAAGGCATTTCACTTTCATCTAAAAGGGTATATGATGCTAATCCTGTGTTTATTACAACTGCAATTTTGCCAGTCTACATTTTGAGACATATCTGTGCAGCTTCCTATATTTTGGCTAAAACTTTTGCAATATTTTTTATACCACCATCATGAAGGATAATTAAGAAAACCAATTCTAGTATGTCAAGTAGTTAATAGAACTCCCAAGTACTGAATTTCTCCTTTTATTAAGCAAATCAATTTACCACAGTAAAGACGAGTCAAATCTTCTAATACTCAAGCTATATACATGCTGAAAAAGATTATTTGTGATATTTTTCAACAGTACAAATTACAAACTGCCCTCTGTTCCCTTGCTGCTCATTCTTGCCCCAATGAAGTATAGTGCTTGGGCCAATGCAAGTGACTAGGTCGGTCTTTGCATGTGTTTGGGAGTGGAGTATAGGCAGAGAACGAGACTGACAGACCAATTCAGGCACGGATGTATTTCTCCTGCCATCCTAAGCCTCACCTTCAGCCCCCGATCTGCTTCACTGACCAAATGCTTACACTGAAGCAACATGAGAAGCAGCAAGAGAATGGGAAGGGCCAACACCTCCACTGAAAATTAAACTTAGAAACAGACCAGTTGTATTAAGCTAAGTTTATAAATCAGCTTGAATTGAAAACATGGCAGGCAAGGACAGGGCAGGGGACAAGTTAGGAAACATGCTAATGTAAACCAAAAGTTCCATTTTCATTGTCACTAACAGCATACTGCCAACTACCTGTTAAAGAGGTCACTTAGAAACTCTAGACTGAGAAGGGAGAAGGAGAAAAGGAACACTAGCCAAACCTCTCAAAATTATCTGGAGAATTTTTTTCTAGAATTCCTTTCAGTGTCTAGGTTTAAATCAAGGTTTTCTTCTGGAACTGTGTGTAGGTAAATTTGCTTTTGTTATAATCCTGGATTGATGACTGCTACACAAATCAGTTTTAGTCCAGGTTTAACCCACTTCAGGACCCTGGATTTCAGTGAAAACACCTAGTATCATGATCTCAGTGTAACTGTTACAAGCCCAGTTACACTGATACAGGCACAGCCTTTGTGGCACAAAATGTAAAACACCAATCAGCCAGGCAACATTCCTTTCAGGTCCCACTAATATTAAAGTAACCAAGGTTCTTTCAGTAATGTACTGAACAACATAAACCATGTGTGTTATTTTCCTCTCCACTCTCTAGGTGGGAAATGGAAGGTGCAAGCAGAGTGCTCTGTACATGTTTTTTAACATGTGCTGCATTTGAAACAAAAGGGTGATGGCAAATAAGAGTAGCTAATGAATTAACGCACGTTTATTTCAGAACTTCAGCCTAGACACCTCAGAGAAAATCTCACACAGATGAGCTACACCTCAGCACTGGCATTTCTAACTGTGCTCCTTATCAGTAAACAAATAGTACAGTGGATCACCACACAGTCCTGCAGAACACAGTGAGGAGCTAGCAGTCCACCAGAACCCACCTCATTAAGAGAGACACTAAGTTACTGGGCAGGAAAAATATGGTTTACGATGAACCCAGAATTCAGAACTTCCTATGGGAAAACAGAGGTAGAGGACAAAACAATTATTATTTTGGAACTAAACGGAAAACACAGAAAAATACAAAACCAGTGTACTCAAGGTTAAAAAAAAGAACACTGATTACGTTCAAGTAAAAACACACACTGTAATTTAGCAAACCTCATGGAAAAAGTATCTCTGTTTCAACATTAGCATTTCTACTACTGACATTGGCAATTACCTGTCATAATTAAGTACTAAAGTTTTATTTGGAAATAGCAATTTTGAAGTAAATTCTTACTTTGCAATACTGGTTACAGAATTCAGCTTTTTGTGTAAAATCATAAAACTACACATAGGCCAAGCAAAATTTTCAGCCTTTCATCCAATATAAATTTTACAGTTGTCAGCTAGCACAGATCCAATGGGATTTGAGTAATTTCATGTTATTTTTGTTGCTTACAGCCCAGAACACATCAGCACGACCTGAGCACCATGCACCTGTAAACATCAAGCTGCAGAGAGTTATAAACAAGAAATAGTGGGAACAGGAAAGTTACTGGATTTGTTCAGTATCCACTCCTGAAGATGACACAGAACATTTAATTTTTTTCATGGGCAGAGTCCTCTTTTAGAATAATATTTGGTCTAATAACATGATGAATTGGGCTTACATGTCCAGATTTTGGTAAAGGGGGGCAAGAGGGCTCTGCACAAGTGGCCTCTGTGAGAAGACACGAGGGGCTGCCCCCATGTCAGACAGAGCCAATTCTAGCCAGCTCCACGCTGGCCAAAGCTGAACCCATCAGCAATGCCGGTCGGCACCTCTTGTGTACGTGTTTAAGAAAGGGCTAAAAAAAAATGCTATGCAACAGCAGCTAGGAAAGAGTAAGAAAAAGGTGAGAGAAACAGCCCTGCAGCCACCAAGGTCAGTGAAAACAGAGGGGGAGGAGGTGCTCCAGGTGCCAGCGCAGAAATTCCCCTGCAGCAGACCGTGGTGAAACACTGTCCCCCTGCAGCGCACAGACTATGTTAGAGCAGGTATCCACACTGCAGCCTGTGGAGGGCCGCACGCTGCAGAGGTGGATATGCCCTGAACGAAGCTGCAGCCTGTGGAAAGTCCACGCCAGAGCAGGTTCCTGGCAGGAGCTGCAGCCCATGGAGAGGTGCCCGTGCAGGAGCAGATTTTCTGACAGGAACTGTGGTCTGGATAGACTGGAGCAATGGGCTGAGGCCAACTGCTTCAATAAGGCCAAATGCCAGGGGCTGCACTTGGGCCACAACAACCCCCAGCAGTGCTACAGGCTTGGGGAGGAGTGGCTGGAGAGCTGCCAGTCAGAGAGGGACCTGGGGGGGTGATTGACAGCCAGCTGAACAGGAGCCAGCAGTGTGCTCAGGTGGCCAAGAAGGCCAATGGCATCCTGGCTTGTAACAGCAAATAGCGTGGCCAGCAGGGACAGGGAAGGGATCTTACTCCTGTACTTGGCGCTGGTGAGGCCGCACCTCGATTCCTGTGTTCAGTTTTGGGCCCCTCACTACAAGAAGGACATTGAGTTACTCGAATGTGTCCAGAGAAGGGCTACACAGCTTGGTCAAGGGTCTGGAACACATGTCCTATGAGGAGCAGCTGAGGGAACTGGGATTGTTTAGTCTGGAGAAGAGGAGGCTGAGGGGAGACCTTATCACCCTCTACAGCTACCTGAAAGGAAGCTGCAGAGAGCTGGGTTTGAGCGACAGGACAAGAGGGAATGGCCTCAAGTTGCACCAAGGAAAGTTCAGGATAGATATTAGGAAGCATTTCTTTACAGAAGGGGTTGTTAGGCATTGGAATGGGCTGCCCAGGGAGGTGGTGGAGTCCCCATCCCTGGAGGTGTTCAAGAGTAGGGTCGATTTAGAGCTTAAGGATATGCTGTAGGTGGGAACTGTGCTAGGTGAGAGGTTGGACTAGATGATCTCCAGGGTCCTTTCCAACCTAGATGATTCTGTAGGGGACACACACTGGAGCACCCTGTTCCTGAAGGACTATATCCCATGAGAGGGACCCCACAGCAGAGCAGGGAACAAGATGGAGCAGCAGAGAGGAATGTTATGAACTGATCCCAACCCCCATTCCTCATCCAGGCTCCACCCCTTGAGTAAGGAAGGAGGTAAAATCAGGAATGAAGGAATGAAGTCGAAAAGGGTTGTGAAGGGGGGGTTGGTTTTTTTTAGTTTATTTTTGTGTTTGTTTCTCACCCTCCAAATCTATTTAATTGGCAACGCATTAATCTTTTTCATGTTGAATCTGTTTTGCCCATAATGGTAATGGACAAGCAATCTCCCCATCTTTATTTGTCCTGTTGAAGGGGAGGAGAGCAAGCAGCTTGGTAGGCCTCTGGCAGCCAGCCACGGTTAACTCACCTCACCATAAGCCTTAGGAGACAGACCTTGATGGCTCTGGGGGTTGGTCTGTTTGCAATTTTTGGTTGGTTTTGGTGTCCAGTTGTCTGCTTTTTTTAAAGCTAATGCTAAAACTCAAATTCTAACTTAGCTGACAAGAGAAGTGAAGTAGATCTGAAGGAGATGCTGGTGGGTATGTAACTTTGCAAGTTTTATAGAGAGAAGACTGTTGCAGTCTTAGAGAGGTGTAGAGAATTCATAACCTCATGCCAAATACAATATGTACCACTTTGGAGGTTTAATCCTTATTCAAATCCTTAATTAGAATATTGCTAACAATGTAGATCGTATGCTTTTTCCTTTTCCCAAGTAAAAAGGACTCTGAAGTGTACTGAGTGTCACTGTCCTCAGACTAGTCTATTAGATGATGTGATAGGTAGTAAATCGTCTGTTCATCAAATCCAGTAAGAAGACAATAGAAAAGCAAACTGTTATATGATCTATTGTATGTTGTGTAAGGCTAACAGCAAATGTTTAATTGAATTAACATGATAGTGTGAATTGTGACAGGAAGAAAGGGGGGGGGGGGGAACAACAAGAGAAGAAGCATCTGCACTTCAAAAGGTGTGAAGAGTTGCAGATGCCCAATTAAGCAAACAAGAGAGTGTTCACGACCATAAATCTCCTTATTCAAAGAGACTGCTGGGCCTAGGCTGATAAGGACGCTGCAGACTTAGTGGATCATCACATTCCAGGCGAAAGGGGAAAAGTACACTGTGAGGAGGACCTACGGCCTTCATCCCAAACGACCACCACCCATAATTTGGAGACCCTTACCCGTATTTTTAACTTCTGCGCAAGCGTAAGACTGATAAGCTAATTACCATACGAAGCGGGAATAGGCGGGTCCAAGTAATGTATATGCATAAGTGTATAATGACTATGTAACACTTTATAGTATAAGATTGAAATAAAATGCCCTAGGGTTGCGGGCCGTTGTTGGAGCAGGAGACTCCCCGGCCGCCCAGCGCTGTTTTGCTTGTTGCCGCTTGCTAAATAAAACTCTGACTCAGCCAAATTTAAGAAGTCAGTTTATAACAGATGACACCATATATGACAGCAATGTAAGAGAAATTTTATTTAAAAGATAGCAGGAAAACTCAGATGCATGCTAGAGTGTTTTGGTATCAACAATAAAAATGGAAACAGTGTACAATAAATATTAACATATTAATGACTTGACAGTTTTAATAGATTACTCCTACTCTCTCAAATCATATTATAATATGCTTTCTATGTACAGTGATGATTCGATAAAGGAATCACAGACATGATTTAAAACCCTTTTTTCCTCATCCAGTTTTCTGATACAAAGGCTTAACTGAGACCATGAACAAGTATCCCTTGCTAGGTCCTGTGGTAGTAACAAAACACAACACTGCACACTAAGGATTACTGGTCTCCCCAAACTACTAATAGACATGCTACAGGAGTTTGACTTCTTTTGGTGCATAAGAATTCAGATTTAAAGTCATAACTGACAAATAGTATTAAGACAAATGGTTGAAACAAACACAGGAGCAGACATACAAGCTTTTTCCAACAAGCTAACAGGTACTGTGGTAAGCAATTAACTCAACTTTTTTTTGAACAATGAAAAGGACAATTATATTTTCCAAAGACATTTCTGCTTCATCAAACAGTTACAATAACATACAGAAAGAAGGAATACAACACAAAGGCACATTAACATAGCCCCAACATTTTCTTACTGCATTCCATGTAAGTATTTGATTTTAGTGTTCATTGGTACACCTTTTTTCCTCATAAACATTTAATTATTTTAAGTTGTTCCTTAAGCATGCATAGAATGCAATTTCTAAATTAATCTCTGAATTAATTAACGTTACCCTCAGGTCCTCTGCTAGACACTTCCCTAGTGCTACAATGAATCAATTTTTTTAAAAAAAAAAGTGTTAAGTTTGGAAGCAGTCATGCAACAGCTTTTTAACTATGCTTCATCTTAATGCCAGCATTTCCTTCCTCTTGTTTCCAGACACCTGCTTCCTGAATTGTGCTACAATTTACTTCAGTAAATATAAAAGATGTAAGTATAGTACAGTAAGTATACAAGTAACTATACAGTAAGTATAAAAGATGGGAACCCTAGCTATTATACTATGGCCCGTTCAAGAAGATTCAAATTCTGAGTAGCAAGATACTAAAAGCCATGTAGTTAATTTCCTTGTATAAATTGGTTAGGAAACTTCTAATGAAACTATAGAATCACACTATGTCATCAAGACAAAAACTACATTATTGCTTTAAAGAGGGTGAAAAAAATTCCCCAAACTATTTGCTGTTCATTATCTCCTCCCCTCAAATACCCAGTTTTGCTAAAAGGAATGAGGGCAAAAGGGAAGAAAAAAAATCTAGCAAGCTTCAGCACAGAACATTATTAATCTACACACTGTGGGATGATATAATGAAGTTTCACTAATCCAAAAATTACTTCTGCAATTGATATTTGCTATACTGAGTCTATATTCAAGTACATTATGAAGTCAGCCCAAAACCTAGTATTTTCACAAAAGGCAAAACCCCAGTATCTTTAAATAAGAGCTGTTAGAGCAATTATAATGCAGCAGCATCAGAAACAGCATCAGATTCAGGTTTGCATTTTGGTTAACATTGTTCAGGTTAAGCATATTTCTGGATGGTAAGGCTTTACCATTTAACCTGATTAAACTGGGGGTAAGGAGGACCTCTAATTCCACATTAATGTTCTGATGCTCAACTAATTCTTGACCCAATCAGCAAAGAGCTTTGACATATTTGTGTGTGAAGTGAACAATATATTTAGGGGGCTTCCAAGATCAGGGTACTTTTTAGTGAACAAAGTAATTTCCCTTCCTGAATATTCTCTGAAAGATGACTTGCTACGATAGCAAATTACCAGAAGAGTTGACACTTGGTATTTTTAATGTCATTTCCTTTCAGAATGTCTGCTGTTGCACTACATTCTAGTGACATGGGGAATATCTGAGAAAAACAGATCCAGTATTACTTAGAAGAGGGAACAAGTTGAGATCAAGCTACCTTTCCTATTCCTCCTTAGAGTGGGGAGGATAGGGGATTGGGCAAGGGTGACCTTACATTTTCCTAAAACTGCCTGAAGTAGAATCACCTACCATCATCTACATCCTCCAGTTTAAAGCAAACAAACACCAAACTCAATCCAGCAGTGACTCCAGCCCACCAGAACAGCTACAATAGTTAACCAGTGACCTTCAGCCAGTTGTTTAATTTTTGACTAGACTTACCCCTCCCCAACTGCCTGTTTGTTTCAAACCCTATGTTTCCCTCTCAACCTTTTGTCAAGCTTCAGTCAGTTGTCAGCTGACTTGCCATCCTTCCTTCCAATTTAGAATATTCGATCCTACAGAACCTCATTTTCTCTAGTGGTTAACAAGAAACCTATTTCTGGTTAGAACCAGAAAAGAATCAACTGCATTATTCATATCAAGTGCAATCTCCTGCTTCCAGCCCTGTAGTGCCCATTACAATGGGACAAATGCAGGGGGGAAGAGAACCAAGAAAAACCTACAGGATTCATCTGTAAAATAATTGAAAACTTCAGTGTGTTTGGGCCTGAAGCACTGCAAGGTTTAGCGGATGTGAAACAGAAAAGAAAAAGCATTTAAGAAGTAGAGAGCACCAAAAAAAAAGTATTGTTAGAAATAGGTAAGGTTCTTAGCACTTACTGAATCTTCAAAAAGGTAACACTGCAAGGGCAAAGATAATACGCATGGGAACGCCTTTCACTGAAAACTGTCTCATTTTACATGGGCTTAAGTTTTCAAATTTAAGAATCCTAACAAGAATTGCATAGTTTGCTCTCTCTTAATAACCGATTATGTAAGTATCTTCGTTCAAAGGTATAAAAAAAAAGAAATCCATTGTCTATCAAGAATGAAGAGAGGCTTGAAACTTTCTCTTCCTGTCTCTGTGCACTGACACAAGCTGAGGGAGAACCTAAGTCCAGGTAGGCAGTCCACTGAGCTTTGAGAGTAGGTAAGTATTTCTAATCTTGTCAATTTGCAACTGTCGTCTAACTTGAAACCACTTCAGGAAGTAAAATTTTAAAAGCATTCTTACCTGTTTGTTCTTGCTCAGAAGAATGACTTTCAAGTGTGAAGGTTTACTTTTGTCAAAAAAATCTTTTCTTCTTGATGGAGCAAGTGTTTCCAGAATGCTCCAATGGGCAGGTGAAAACATATTACTTAATTTGGGAGGAGTTCCATAATCACCATCATGATTATCATGATAATGGTAAGTGATAAGATCTCAAATTTTCATCTACTCCTTCCTGCTAGGATAGGTATTTATGCAGCTGTACCAAGAGCACACGGCTCTTGAGGAGGAGGAGTAGAGGGAAGACTCCCACCCTTCTTAGCAGCAGCATCCATTCATATAAAAATCAAGCAGGTGCAGAACCTCACATTCGGCTCTGGTTGACCCAGGCCTGGACACTATGCTGCTAACAAAAGTAACGATGCTGGCTCCCATGCCCAGTCATTTCTAGCCCATGCCAGCACAAGATTTATGCTACCAGGCAGTGAGCTGGATTAGGGGAATGATGTGGATTAAATAGGTTTGTGCCAGGAGAGATGAGTTAGTTTCCATCATAACAGTTCTCACTGGCTACAGACTCACAATGCCTTTTTAAGGAATGCCAGCCTGCATTTTAGGCACAGGGGAAGCCATGGCACATTCTTACTCCTCTTTACAAGTTACACACTGCATCCACAGCAATGGCATCTCAAACCACTCAGTAGAATGGATTTACAGCATATACTGTATTATTTCCAACTCAGTTTTTAATTTCCTGGGAGTATATTTGAGACTACTGAACCATCCTGAGACAACAGGAGGAGATTGCTGTGGTCTGCCCCAGTTTCGGCTCATTTGCATCTTCACTTTATTGAAGAGGTTTCAGAGTCAATTTAACAAAGCCACTGGATAATCATTTGTGGATCCAAAAGGGTTTGGTTTTTTTTTCATAGATGCAAAGTACTTTACTAGAAAAGGAGGGCCTGAGGGTTCCCTTTCTTCAGCACAGATCAGTCAAAAAAAATTACTAGTTTTGTGAAAGACAGCTCTTTATTAAATAGAGTCCTTGGAAGCAACCGGTAACTAATTTTCCCTAAAATGACAGAGTCATTACAGAATAAATTAATTAGGCTTGCATAAGGCAATTTTCCTTGGTTTTACAGAAGTCTTGTTTGAAATTTTAACTATATGGATTTCAGAACAGAAAATACTAACAGCAAGTCACACAAGCAGTTAATTTTTTAAAAAAATGGACAGGCTAGTTAACACTAAGAGAAGGTATGTCAGAGACTGAAGACAGTGGCAGCTATAAGATTTTTAGCAGAGCTACATAGAAAATTAGAGCACTTCAATTATGACCTACAGAATGTTTTCTCCTCTCACTGTGTATATAGACACCATTAATATTTGCAAGGTTTTTCATTAAAATGCATGGGGTTGAAGGTAAGCCCGTTATACTTACACAGGTCATGTTTTTCTGCTAAAAACAAACACTTAGAAAACTTAATCTGAGAGACGATATCATGTGCAGTAACGTCTGAATCAATTTTAAAAGTAATGACTGCTTTCCTCTTGTTTCTCATTAAGCCAATACTGCTGCTGTAAAATTGGCAACTTCTTCAAACCAGTTTGTTCCAGAAAAAGCTGCTCCTATCTAGTTCTGACAGCCTGCTGCTGCTAGTGGAGGGGAGATAGGTTAAACCAACAAGCAAGCGCATCTCAAGGGGAAACTGGCACTCACTGCCAAAACATAAACATGCAAAGCAACCACCAATCTAGCAGATAAGTTTATTAAAACCTGAATGCTTTATTTACCACCCTTTAAAATGTAAATAGATGAAAACTAGACAAAGACTACTAGCTGTAATCCCCCCTCTGGAAGAGTGTTACAGGCCAGTTTTTATGCTGCAGTGCATTGGCTTTCTTGGAAAGCACTGCAGAGCTGAATTAAAATATTTCAGCTGCTCTGTGAAATGGTTCATTGTTTTTGCTATACATGCCCAATCTTCAAACATTTCAAATATCACATATAAGACTCCAAAAACTAAATTTTGCAAAGGTTGACTCTCCAGCCACTTCTGACTATCTTAAGAAATTCTGAAAGGAGAGTTTATGTTCACATTAAAGTCTGTCCAATGCCTTTCCTTCAACAACACAATTCTAAGAAGTGTCATAATGGTAACAACAGGAAATACTGCTATTGGGGGATAGACACTATTTAAGTACAAGGTGATGAATAAAAAAAACTTCACTGTCTTGCAAAGAACATGCTTAAACAGTGATGCAGAAGCCACCAACAATTATGCCAATTGTCACTGCTGACTGATGAGCGTTTCTTTCATCAAAATTAAAATACATTCTTTCAAGTCCTGAAATTGTCAAGTATTTCCAACTTATAGGTAATGAATTCAAGCATACAAGATGCAAGGATTTTTAAGATTCAGTGACATTCTTGCATCATTTTCTCTGAGCAGCCTAGTATTTAATTTTTCAAGTTGCTAACATTTTAGAAGTTGGTTTAATGCTGTCTAGATTCATACATTCTACTAAAATACCATTTTGCAGACACTCTAGGATCTTGCCAACAGTGCTCAAGTCCATTGTATCCATGTGCTTCTGGACAAGAAAATTAACACCTTTCTTCCTGAATAGCAAGATGTTAGCATGTTGCAATTACTATTTTAAAAAAAGATCACTGGGGTAAAAAATTTCTGTTGCCAGAAACTCTGGTAAGGAGATGGACCCCGCCTTAAGAGTTGTGAGCACCACAGAGCTAGTAGTCATTTCTTTGTAGCAAGAAATTTCATACTCTGCTCTTCATCTTTTAGAGTGCTCATGTACTACCTGACAGTTCAGTAGTTGCAGTACAATGCATCTATTACCAGAAATTATAGTTATAAAAAAGTAGGTAAGCAGATTATCACATGGGTAGTTGGAGCCAGTCACGAGCCAAGGAACAAAGACATTCTGGAAGAGACTGAAGGAGTTGGCTCCTTTTACCCTCTGTTGAAAAGATGAAAACTACACTCCAACACATGACTCTTCACTGTTTCACCAGCTTCCTCCATTTAGCCCCAGATACCATAATGTTCCCATCAACACTGAGCAGATGTGAAGGTAAAAAAAGCCTTGAAAAATAACTTCTAAGAATCTGGACCACAATAGAGTTGGAAGCAGTAGTGGGAACAACAGTAAGTAACAGGCTTTAGTCAGAGTATTTCAGGAGAAATGTCATCCAAAACAGGAACGTTAATGCAATTCAAGGCCTTTGGCTAGCTCATGCTACTCCCTCTCTTCTCTGAGTGAGCACTCAGATGAACAGATGCACCCTTGCAAAATGTTCTTTCACAAGTCTCCTCCCATTCTCAAAATGATCACCACCAAATAACTGGAAACGAGCCTCTTGGCTCTCATTTTTCCAGCCACTAATCTCAGAGGAGCAATTCAGGTGCCTAAACAGACATACCTAATTTGAAGTGGATATCCTGCCTGGCTTCCAGCTACTATTCCAGAAGGAAATAGGTCTCCTGTCCGATTGCGGAGTACATCTGTCAGCCCTTTTCTGAATATCAGAGGCATCCCAGAAATTTAGAAGTGGCAGAAGATACTCCGGTTTGGACAGTGAATCTCCACTTACCTGTCCACTCTATTCCACATATCTACTATGGCAATTTCAAATTCCTGGTGTAAAATACAACTGTGAGGCACACAGAGGATCTCTTATGTAGTACCCAAATGGCAGTCTGTAGCTCCAAAGAAAAACTTTGTTAAAATTACTTGTCAATGTTCAGAGCCATCACCTTCTTAATGCAGTGTTTGCTGCATCCAACGGTATTCTGTCTGAATTATGTCTGTTCTCAAGGAGAACTTCAAAGTCTATATAGCAGAAGTCATCAATGTCTCCATTATGCTTCCTTCAAATGATCTCAAAATATAAACTACAGTGATGTAACAAATAATGGAAGACTCCATCAACCTTACTCATAAATTGTATATGCAGGGAATGGATGTTCAAAAGTACATAGAAATAATATGTTAATTTAAATAATAGGTTCTGGCTTTGTTATGTTATTTTGTTTGGTGAAGGGATGGAGGAAAAAAAGGGCAGACCAATGTGAAAAAAAATCACAGATTTTTTTGCTAACTGGAATCACAGAATTTAGGTTGGAAAAGACCCTCAAGATCAAGTCCAACCATAAACTTAATACTGCCAAGTCCACCCCTAAACCATGTCCCTAAGCATAACATCTACACATCTTTTAAAAAACTCCAGGGATGGTGACTCAACCACTTCCCTAGGCAGCCCGTTCCAGTGCTTGACAACCCTTCTGGTGAAGGAATTTTCCCCAATATCCACTCTAAACTTCCCCTAGTGCAACTTGAGGCCATTTCCTCTTGTCCTATTGCTTGTTAGCTGGGAGAAGAGACCGACTCCCATCTTGCTACAACCTTGTTGTAGAGAGCGATAAGGTCTTCCCTGAGCCTCCTTTTCTCAAAACTAAACCACTTCCCTCAGCCACTCAAGACTTGTGCTCTAGACCCTTCACTGGCTTCATTGCTTTTCTATGGATGTTGCCCTTAGTATCTCTTCAATATATTCCTCAGTGACAATAATAGCATATTTACCATTCAAGAACAATGCCCAGAATTAGATCCCCAACAGTGAGAAAGAGGAATTTAATCCATTATCAAAAAAATCTGAATATTTATAAAGGTACAGTTTTAATCTGTGCTGAAATTAAGTCTGTTATATAACAAACATTTCATTATTAACCTGGTAATATTTTAAGGCTTTCTAGATTTTTTTTTCTTTTTTTAAAGCTTGCTGTTGGCAGGGACAGAGACAATGAAAGGCACAAACTATCTGATGAAAATTCCCACTCTGGTAAATGTAGTCAATAAAACAAACAAAAATATTTCTATTTCGTGCAGTTTCCATCAGATAGGTCTGGAAGCTCTGCAAGACATTATCATTAGAATAAAAAAAATTCCAGCCATTTAATTTATTTGAGCAAAACAACCCCAAGATTCCCAAATCCAGTCTGACTATTTATTATATTCAAAAGCTGTTTAATACTCAAGCTTGTGTCGTGATTTGAGCCTAGAGGGCAACTGAGCTCTGTTCACTCACCCCTTCCCCCGCAGAGCTGGGAAGGAGGAAAATGAATCAAAAGGCTCAGAAATCGAGATAAGAACAGGGAGGGGTCGCTCAGCCGTTAACATTCACAGGCAAAAGGCAGGGTCGTTAGGGGAAGAAAACAACAATATCACCAATTCAAAAATTAACAATACCTACACTTACCATAAAGAATGGGACAGTGAGAAGCATTAACATATCTTAAAACACCTTCCCCCTATCGTCTTTTCTTCCCGGGATCACCTCCCCCAGCGTTGTAGAGGATGGGGGGTGCAGTTGCTTCTTCCTGCTAGGGGCAGGGGGGCAAAGCACTCCTCTGCATTCTTCCCCCTGCTCCACGTGGCGTCCCTCTCACGGCAGACAGTCCTCCACAGACCTCCTCTGCCCTGAGTCCTCCCCATGGGGTGCATTCTTCTCGAGATGCTCTGGTGTATTGCAGTCCTCCCAGCACTGAACTACCACAGTGGGGGCTTCCTCCCTCGGTCCTGGGCGTCCTCTACAGGCGAACCTCTGCTCCTCCAGTGACCTCCATGGGTGATGGGGTCAGCCCTGCCACCTCACCCTGTGGTCCAGAGGGGCTCTCTGCTCCCCCCCTTCCTCCTCCTTCCTTCCACTGACCTCAGTGTTTGCAGAGGTGTCCTCCTAGTAACTCGTCCTCCGAGTCCCCATCCTCTCTCAGGTTTCCTTTCTGAAATACGTTGTCACAGAGCCATGGCTACCGTCGCTAATTGACTCAGCCTGCATCGGAGGCAGGTCCGACTTAGAACCGGGGGAAGAAGCTTCTCACAGAGGCCACTGCTGTAGCCCCCTCCCCTGCTACCAAAAATCCCACCACACAAACCCAGCACAACTTGTCACATACAGAATTTTTACATCTATGAAAAAGTAACTTAAAGGCAGCACAGCAATAATACTGATTTACTATGCCAAGGCGACTCTATAAAGTTAAACCTTACACTTGAGAGATGAATAAAGTTTCTTTGCAGCGTTGCCAAACTTTAATACCTTGGGTGGGATTCATCTAAGTGTTGTTTTACATTAAGACAACAAAACTGGAGCAATATATGCATAGTGAGATCCACATAGACTATACTGCCTCCAAGAACCATCATTAATTAAGAAGTAGCATTGTTCCTTCTACTCTGACAATACATTAATATGAAAATTACAGAATGTAACTAATAAAACATATTCCTTCTGGGTTGAAGGGATGCGCTGATTGATCAAGTAAGAACAGTGATTTCAAATACCTGCCCTACTGCTCTCAGAAAACAGTTTATGACATTTTCCCAAAACCAGAGAAGAGCTCCTTCAAAGGCACTTTCGCAGCCTGAGAATTTCTACTAAGAATAAAGCTTATGGAAATGAATCTTCTATCAAAACCAGTCTTCACAAATGCCATTTACCTGTCCTTTAGATTCACTTGCTCTACTTCCACCTTCTTGTGCCATACTGCCCAAAAGGACTGATCATGTATTAGTCTAGATAATGAAGTTCTGGAAACATTACACTGTGCCCCTAATACCAGTCTGGAAACAAAACTAGGATTATACTTCTATTTCTACTTTATTTTTAAGGGATAGTCACAAGTGTTCAACCATGGCATTATGGTTCTTAATCTACCTGGCTGGCATAATGACAAAGGAAGAAAAAACACAATCAACCACAACCTTAAGGCAGAACAACAGCTACTCTGGCAAAAGCTTGAAGTCAGATATGCTGCAGCTCATAGCACTACACTATATTCTCAATAATTTAAATCAGTCAAAAGCCAGCCAAAGAAAACCTTATTAAAACTGATCTCATTCCAGTGGAACTGGAAGCAGGGTAAAAGAAAAACACCCCACACAATACAATGGAACACAATGCAATAACACTGTTGCTAAATGGACTTTAAAAGGATGCAAGAATATCATTTAGCTTTTAAAGAATCCAGACTACATTCAGCTCTTGCACAAAAGGTGGAATGGACTGTTCAATCCATCTAGGATTCCCATATACAGTAGCCTTCATTTTCCCAGAACAGCTTCTAGAATTACTATTTTGAGAAGAGATCTTTGGCCCCATTGAATTTAAACAGCGGTGATAATAATCTAGAAGACATGAGCCACCATAAACTGTGGCTTTGCTTCTAAATTTTATCCGGTCCCAGGCCATTACTAAGAAGAAAAAGGCAACAGTGGACTGTCTCTTGATCTGCAACTGAACGTGCTCAGTCCATCAAGACTGAGCAGAATTTTACTAATGGTGCCAGGCCCAGTGTATACAACAAATACTTATTTATCAAGTGGTAAGAGCAATTCTGGCAGGTCATTCTTATAATACAAAATAAGACCCTATTTCTAGGGTTTTTTTGTTTAATCTTCACTGCTAGGAAATGTGGGAAGACCACATGCTATCACATAAATTCCAATCCAGGTTCTTCTGAACTCTCTTTCACAACACTGCCTTTGTAAAAATGAGGGAATAACCATCCTATTTTGCAGCTTGGAGTATATCTGAAGAAAGGGATGCTAGCATCTCTGGACTCACATGCAGGCAGACGCAGACTGCAAGAGGTAAACTACACCTATGTTTATCCCAGGAAAAAACTCTATGTATCTATATTTTGAGCTAATACTTATTCAGACAAGGTTTAAAGCATGAGTTCGGAATCCACACTTCATTTTCTTGCATAGAGAAGGGACTGAGGAACAGAGTGAAGTTGAGCTTCTCAAAAGAGATCAAGTTTCTTTAACATTTGATTAAACTAAGCAACTGAAGTATTCGAAGTCATTTTGGGGGTTTTAAAGATTTGCTAGCCAGTGGGTTATACCATCATAGTCCATGCTCACTACCAACAGTGGGAAGAGAAAACAGAACTATTGAAGGCCAAGTAGCCTGTAATCGATAAACTCAACAGTTAATAGGTTAAAACAACTGAGAACAATAGCTGCTAATGCATGAAAGACCCCAGACAAGACAAAAGCAGGTAAGAACAGAACTACTGAGGGCTGAAAACCAACCGCCTAAACACAGGTATTACAGGAATTGGGAAGCTGTGAACACTCAAGAGCTAAATCTAATCCCGAAGTATGCTACCTGCAAGATTTCAAAATTCCGAAGACATTTAACCATTACTGAGGTCCTGCTTATCAGACACTGAACATCATTACACAGCTCTATTCATTTAACAAAGCTTGTCTACTAAACAGACTGTCTTTATCTCGGCTTGTGACTGATCAGTTGCCTACTACCCTACCCAATTTATTACTTCGGGGCTAAGGAATGCTATGAATTTCAACTTTTGCATGAAAACTACTGAAAAAAGTTACAAGTCACACAAGTATTCCAAAAAGACAAAGATGATTCAAAGCTACTTAGACTTCTCTTTAAACCAACTGACTAGAAGGGCAGGTAATTTACACTCCTACATTGCTTTAGCAAGTAGTTCACTCATTTTAAAGCAGAATACAGGTTAAACAAAAAAGCATGTTTCAACTCACACTTTTGCTATTCAGGCCAATCTTGCATAGTACTCATTTCTAGTAACAGGCCTGTTGGTGCTGGGCTGTTTTATCAAAGCACTGTGCCTTGCATTTAAAATTAGAATCTTTCTCCCACTTTAAAATGTCTTCTCCAGCCCCAGCAGAGCACTGCAGCTCTTCACCTCTCTTTCTTCCCAACTTACACAGTCCCTGCACAGCTGCCAGCATTCCCTAACCTAACCAGCATGAGCGTTACAAGTATCCTGACATAGCAAGTTCAGCAACAGCTTAAGCCTAACATGAACTTCTGTTAAGCTGGCTTATAGCATTAGTTCAACAAAGTTCAACTCCACGCAGCCTTAACCATGTTGTGAGTCTATAGCAGATGCCTAGAAATGAACAAAGCAGGTTTACTTTTACATTTATTACACACTTTTTGAACTCAGGTACACATCCAAGAAAATACATGGATTTTTTTTCCAAGTCAACATTTACATAAAAATAGTCCTGTTTCTTTTTTACTATGTACAGTACAGACAGATGTGTCAGCTCACTGGGAGAATATACAGTCACTTTTCAAATAAGGTAATCATTTTAGTTAAAAGGGTATTTCAGCTACAGTCTTGTTTTATTCAAATTGCATTATATTCACTTGAGGGACTACAGTAGAAAGGGGAACTTACCACCTTAAAAAAAAGTTGCCCGTGGCAACTTACTTACTAATCAGAAGCAGGAATCTCTCCAGTCAGAAAGCAAACAGCTCTGTTCTCTTGTCCATGTACTCCCACTTACAGAGAGTTTAGCACTGGAGTTGCAGATTTCTTTTGAAATGAGGATGTGCCCATGACCCAGATCCACTTTAGAAACAAGGGCCCTCAAAGCCCATGAGTGCAGTTCTAACAGCTGAGCCCTGCTTACTGACTTCCTTTTTTCCATAGCCCACTGATAAACTTCAAAAATAACTAGAAAGCTTGTTTAACATCAGTTCTCTATCATAACTTAGTAATGTATGCAAGGTAATACACAATTTTCTCCCACATAAAAGCTTCAAATGAGCATTTACTTGAAGCACTGGAGAGACAGCATAAAGTCATTAGGAACATTCTTTTGCTCAACCTTCAGTTTCATGCCTGACTTTACAAGACTGTTTCTTGTTAAGAATAGTGTAGTTTTCTTAAGTTACTTCACACAACTGTTTCATGCTTTCTTTGATGATAAACATTTATGTTTTTATACATTCTCTCTGGCCACTAGAAAAAAAGTTGGTAGTCAGTTCAACTATGACACTGACATCTTCAAACCACGTTTGAGCTGGAAGTTCATAGTTTAAGCAGTAAATTACTCCATAGCTACCTAATTGCTGAGGTCAATTTTAACAGCATCACTGGAATTTTTCTGTGAAAACAATATTTCCGTGACCTTTAAATTAGCCAAAGAAAGAAAAATGCATCATTAAACTGCTACAGCAGATACAGTTAAATAAGACATAGTAAGCCCAGTAGGAGATTTTGCTACTATTCACAATTCAGCCAGATCATCTGCACAGGTGCACAGTGCAAGCTATAGGGCCATGCTCACCTGAAGAACCCTGCCTGACCAGCATATCATTGTTCAGAAATCAGTGAAAACTACTGTTTTAAAGTATTTCATTTTATTGTAAAAAAATATTTTAGTCTAAACTTCCAATTTCAGAAATAAAACATTTTTCATCAACAGTCAGTTATTCATACTGAAATACAGTCACATTAAAAGTCACTTTAAATTCTTTGGGTTTTTCCCCCATCTTGTTTTTAAATTAGATATAATGCACGAAATCTCAAGTTTACTATTACTGGGAAATTCCACTAAATAATATGGAAATTCCACTTACAACATCTTAACACAAACTCTCACAACCCTGGCATAAAGCTTTTCCTATACAAAAGACCAGCTTTACAACACTACTTCCAGAATCAAGAGTTTCAATAAAATTTCTTTCTTAAATTTAACAAACTGTGTAAAGTTGAGCAAACATGGCCACTTTGTAGTACTCAGGCAAGTCAGCAGGAGACCTTAAAAGCCTGCTGCATAGTCTACTAGCTCTTCACTACATTTCTCCTGTGAATGAGCAAGCCCACAAAGAGCACACTCTCTCAATGAGCATATGCACCATTATTTTTCCTTGCTCTTTAGACAAGTAATTTTCTTAAGAGATATCTCTATCGCATGCATTAAAACAACCCGATATACTTCCAACTAGATCCACATTCAACAATTTTTAGTACATTATTATATATTCCCTCTCCTGTTACCTTTTGATCCAGGATTCCTTTCCATTATTAAAAGTACTAATTGCTTACCAGACATAAGCCAATTCTGTACCAGAACAGAGGTAGGTTGGCTTCTAAGGATTTGAATCTTTGCTTAAAAAAAAAAAGTTTCACAAAACAGTTCATCTATTTTAATAACTTCTACAGCCTAACTTCTAAAAGGCTCCCAACTCAAATGAACCTGGCTATATCATTGTAGTTAACACTCACTGATGTTTCTGAGGGCTTCAGTTTTTCAATCTCCCGCTTCCTATTGGTAAAAGAAGCAAGAATGTAAATTCATCTAACCTATCCTTGAATACTATTCTGTAGACATACATAAGTATGTATTATACGCTTATATTAATCGTATATTGGGGAGCACAATTAAAGCTTCTTTCAGCAGTTGTCCATCTTAATAAAGGCTGCATAGGCCTGTCTAGAGATTTTTGCGGAACTCCTGGTAGAAAAGAATGCAAGACCTTTAGGCAAATACATCAGATTAAACTTATACAATTAGTATCATAACCCATCATATATATCTGGAGCGCATACCTTTTTCTAAAAGAAGGGCATTATAATTAGAAAAATAAAACCTTCTCTAGATAGTTTACTAATTAATATTTTAAGTTTTTACTAGTTTCATGACTCTTTAGCCAAAAGATTTATCCGTTACAGGCTATCAAAACAATAATTTTATATAGTACTGTAACAATGCTAAGTGCTTTTCAGATAGGCAATCTCTGGGGCTTCAGGAGTTTTCAATTCAAAGTTAGCACAAATCAAAAACAGTATGAAAACTAGGCATACCTTTCCTATGCTTATTCCTATAACATACATTATTTTTTAAATGTCAGCACTCCCAAATCTCCTCAGGTTTGTTATGGGTTAAAGAATTCTGTTCTTGATGGCACCACAGCAGAAATAAGACTTGTGAAAGTCTTATCTCATAGATGAGACCATCTATGTGCAAGTGTGAGTGTATACCCACACAAATAAAATATGAACTCCTTGTAATGGCAAAGAGAGAGAATTCACTTTAAGCAAGTGGCAATAAGAAAGATTAAATGGAACTAATCATATGTAGCAGGCAGATTAAAAAAAATCTTAAATCTTCTTAGACTACCAAGACCTGAAAGAAAAATTGATCTTCACCATAAGAAAGCTCAAATGAAGCTATTATATATATATCCTTCAAACTAACTAATGAGGATTCTGATCATTATCAAACTGAAAGAGGGAAAAAACACGTTACAAACAGAGAAATAAGAAAGTTTAATTTCAAAAAGCTGTATTTTCAAGGTCAAATGAAGTGATGACATCAGAAAGTCCAGATATCAAGATCAGATGAGAGTTTGAAAGTTTAAAGCTATCTGGATAAGGACTGACTGTGGGACATAATAAAACAGCACATGCCATCCACATACATGAGGGCATATCAAGGGTTAGGTCTTCATTCCATGCCTTATAGACCTCCAATTGCAAACAAGTATTTCTGGGCATTAATAAGCTGGAATATGAAACATGAACACTACTGAAATCCTCATTTAGTAAGTAACTCTTAAGTATTTATTCCTTAATTAATAGCAAGTATCAAACATATTTGGGTTGTTAGTCTGGACACTCCCCAAGATTTATATCCTGGGAGTGTCCAAACACTGCATGCTTCCAACACCTTCACACAGATTGGTTTGCTAGTAGGTCTACAGACAAGACATAGAAAAAAATTTCCCTCCACTATTTTTGATATTGACACTAGCAAGATTTAATCATGATACCTGCATGAAACTTTGCTACATATTTCCATTCACAAATTCTTCCCCACACCACTTCCCAATCTATTTTGTGTACAGACTGATGATAAAGAACAAACAAGGATGTCTGCAACTTAAATAGTTTTGAAAACAAACAGAATCTCAATCCATAACTTTGCAGTTTTCAAGTACCTCTTTCATTTAAAAAATCCATGAGTACTATGATGTCCAGATACTCCTCGCATTACAAACACTGCTCTTTAATTAAATATATACTACTTAACTAGTCATTGAAGCACCACCCAGCACAAAATTTGGGCAAATGGCAGATTTCTAATAACAGCCTTCTTGAATGCACCAGTTAGAACTTGCACAAACAGTAAGGAATGGCCATTTGAAAAACAAAAGAGAAAACACACATCAAGTTAGCCAAGATACTTGGTAGCAGTGTCTGCAGACACTTGCTCGCAGGCTAGCATCACATTTACAGACCCACTCTTGCAGCATTCCCTACAGTTTGTAATGTTCTGTACCTGGCAACCTGTTTTTGGCAATGCAATGACAAAAATATCACCTACATGAGACAAGCTGCCATTAGACATTCAGAAAACAAGTAGCAGTTCTCCAGTGCTAAGACCATTGAAGTCTGACACACAGCTGATGCTTCAACACCTTAAACTTCAGCAACAGTACAGAGGACAGAAAGTCCAGGTTTTCTTTTCGACAGAAATCATTTTATTTCAAAACTGAACGCATGTGGCAGTACAGAGTATATCCATGCAATTGCCACCTGCCTACCTTCACAGGAGGAATACTGATTAATATCCACCACAGGAAACTCCTGCATATGTCCTGACATTTGTCTTTGCCATTACCTGTGCTGAACCTCGTATTCAAGTGAGCAACAATAGAATACTTAATTCACTCTAGATCCCTAAGATTGAAAAACATTTTCACAGCACTCTTATTGGTTGTTAATATCTTTCGAGAAGGAGAGACGACATTTTCCCAAGTAAACTTGTCTATATGTTGGAATTTGAAGATACGCATTATTCTAGGAAAGCGAAGGACTGTTTCTGCTTGGAAAGTTTACTGAAGACTAAATGCATATGCAGATTATACTTGAAACTCAGTTCCTCTTTACCTACTTGTTTCTCAGCTAATCTGGATATTAGCACAACATTTCATCTCAAGGCTTGCTCAGTGAAGCACTTTCCAAATAACATCCTTTTCGTTGTACAAGACAGACTCCCTTCTACCAATCTTCAGGCTCCTGTTTGTGCAACACCGTACCGCTCAGCACAGGTGCATAATCTTCCTTCCTAAGGTCTGCTTATCTTCCAGGAGCCTTTTATAGTTGACAATTCTACTGTATTCCTTACCTAGGACATTCCTTCGAGCACAGACAGCTTTCTTGCTCACTCTTTCTTCAGTTTAGTCACAGTAATCTCATCATTTACATCATGAAAGGCATTTACTATCCAATTTTCCAAGTTTATACTCTTTCAGTTTATTTCTTCAGGTCACTCATATATACTATGCACAACATATTACAAAAAGAGATGACAGATTTGCATTGTTTTGTCCTTCCTTCCGTCTTCTGAGAATTTAAGAACTCCTCCAACCATAACATTTTCCTTGATATTATCAGCTTTAGAGACACTGACACTTTTTCTTTCCCAATCCTAACTTAAGTTTACAACTTTTTTGCATCGGTTGGAAAACAGAATGCAGCCAATGCACGTCATCAAGTTAGGCCTTGGCTAGCTAATATACAGTCATTGTCATTTTAACTGGGTCAAAACTATGACAAGAAAAGATGTAAAGAATGTGTCAAGAAGAGTGAGATCTATACAAGTTTCTTCTTCCTAGTGGACAATGAATGACAAGTGTGGAAGCATTAAAATAAACTTGAAAGAGAAGTCGACAGGGTAAAAATAATGTCACCAAAAAAAAAATGTCTGTAAATTCATAGAACAAGGAGGAATACATACTGTATCATTCATTCATACAGAACCAACTCAGTCAAAATAGATATACAAGTTAGCTGTTGCTACAATTCATCATTTCATTTATCATTTGTCCGCTCAAGCAGATGTTTCGATAGCACTAATCTTTTCATTCTTATGATGCATCTCATTTCTTACACAACTACAGAACCCTATTTCTGCTATATTTAAATAGAACATCTGGGAATTGAGCTGTGCTGTTCATGACCTCAAAACTTTTAAGACGATGATTATATTGTCTCTCAGCCTATGTTGCAACCCCTGATCTAGCTGCATCACTGCCCTCTTTCTCGTTTCGAAGTATCTCATCTTGAAATATCTTATCATATACCAGAGCTTGTGCTTTTTCTGTTCCTCCCATGCAAAACTTCACAGTTCTACTCAGACGTATGAGCAATAACATCTTCTGGATCAGCCACACTTAAATGTACTGGCTTTGGGTCTCACAGATTCTCCCATTCTGGAGCTTCTGACTAGGCAGTCTGACTACTACATAAATTACATGCTAAAATTAAAGACTGAATGAATACACTAACACAGACACCCATGTAGATAAAGAGGCTCACCATATCCTGTAATAACATACTCGGGACTTTGTCAGGTATTCTGAAGCAAGACTGTCTCTCCGATCATCCCAAATATTCCTTTCTCTCAAGAGGGTGTTCCCTTTACGAACTGCAGCAAACACTTCGCACATTCAGGTTGTAATCTTTCCGGTCTGAACTGCTGTCAGGATGGTAAAGGTTTCCTAAAATGCACTTAAAGGACAATGGCCAGTACTTGCTTGAGAGTGGGCAGCCTGGAGTTACCACTTGTTTATTCATGTGGAGCTTTCCACTTGAGCCCCCACCGCACATCCCCGTAAGCACAACCTCCACTAACACCTATAGAGGAGCTCAATTTCCATCGTACTTATCTATTATATTAAAGTTCCTCCAGGACCATCACCCATTTCCACTAGAGGATGCATGCTTGCACCTTTTCCTAAGATGAAGTTGCCTTTAGCAAAATTAAGCGACCCACTAGACCTAAGAGAGCTAGGAAGAAAAAAGAAAGACATCAGGAGAGTACCTTTCAGTTACAGGAGTTTACTGCACATCTTCTACAGCACGATGTATTTTTTCAAACCCATCGACATAAGCTACTACGTCAGTACACGATCTTACCAAAACTTCCTCGCAGCGTCCTCCCTTCAGCGCGACAATTAAACAAGTAAGCTTCACATTAACGCGCTACCAGATCCATCCAGGCTGCCCATCACGTGGGCAAATGTTATGGTCGTCCGCACCTGCTACACCCGCCCCGCCGCTCGCCCCCCCGCCGGACACCCGGCAGAGGGGGTGGCACCCGCAGGGCTTCCCTCCGGGTCAGCTCCAAACTGCCCGCCTACAAACGGGGCTCAAAAAAAAAGTCTGTTTTCCCGCTACGGTTTTCTGCCTTCGTATCGCCCCTGTTAAGGTTTTCCCCCGGCAAAAGCAGAAAAAGCCCTTTTGGGTGCAAAGCCCCTCCGCCCCCCGCCTCGGTCACCATCGGGGGCCGCTGCCCCCCTGCGGCGGGCCCGGGGGGGCAGAGGGGACGGCTCTCGCCGCGCCTCTCTATCCACACAGAGGTCCCGCGAAAGTAACATTACTGCCTTCCCTTCCGAGGTGGGAAATTTAAAAAAAAAAAAAACACGCACCACACCACAATCCCCCCGCCAGGCTCGGCGCTGGCGAGCAGCGAGCACGGCCCGCCCCGAGAGGTCCGTGCCCCCGGCACCCCCGCGGCGGGGCACCTGCACCCCGCCCACCGCACTCGGCGCTTCGCAAATTCCAGTCGCGACAGCTCCCCGCCCCCCACGTCGGTCGCGACACACAGGCCTCCGGGGGGCGGGGTCGGAGGGGGCTGCACCCCCAGCCGCGGGGCCCGCGGGCCAGGCGGAGGGAAGGGGCGGGCGGCAGAGGGGGCACTTACCGGGCGTGCAGTGCAGGGGGGAGGCAGGCGAAGAGACGGGCGAGGAGGGGGGCGCCGCCGGCTGCGGCTCCTTCGGGGTGCCGGCGGCCGCGGAGGGGATGGCGGGGGGCAGCATGAGGTAGCGGTCGGGCTGCGGCAGGCAGCGGAGGCAGACCGAGTGGAGGCAGGGCAACAGCTTGGGCCGCCGGCTCTGGATGGGCTGCCCGCACACGCCGCAAGTGTCCAACAGGTTGAGCGGGGCCACCTCCCCGCCGCGCTCCGCCGGGCCCTGCCGGCTCTCGGCCTCGTTTTCCCCGCTCAGCGCCGCCGCCCCCGCTCGATCCGCCGGGCAGGGCCCCCCCCCCGCCGCTGCCGCCGCCGCCGCTACCACCGCCGCCGCCTCTTCCATTGTCCTGCGCCGGCCGCCGCCGGAGCGCCGAAGGGAGGCGGGGCGGCCCCGCTGCCCCCGCCGCTTCCCGCCGCCGCGCCGACCCCCGCCCCGCGCGGCCCGCGGTGTTTGTGTGCCGGCCCCGCCGCGCCACACCGCCAACGGCCGCCCGCGCCCCGCCCCTCGCCGCGCCCCGCCCCGCCCGCGGCCCCGCTGCCCCGCCCCTCCCCGAGGCCACGCCCCGCCACCGCCTACGTGCGCTTGGCGCCTCTCCCGCCCCGTCGGCCGGGGAAGCCCCGCCCGGCCCCGCCCCGAGAGGCCCCGCCCCGCGTGTCGCCGGGCGGTGGCGGCGCCGTCCCGCGGCGGCCGTGGCGCCGCTGCTCGTGGCGCCGGTCCCCCACCCGCCTCCCCGCCGCCCTGCGCCCACCACCTCGCACACGCCGCGTTAAAGGCATTCCACGGGCGCAGCGGGAGCCCACGGTCCTCTCAGCCCCTGCCCAAGCGGCCGCCCTCTCCTCTGGGCAGGAGGCCCGGCCCGCGGCCAGCAGCGCACGGGCAGCCTGGCTGGGTGAAGGGCCTTTGCCCCTCTGAGAGGCCGGTGAGGAGGTCGTTGAAGAGGTTGTCCTCTCCCCTGCTTTAGGTGCGGGTGTCTGTAAATTTGGACTTGCACTTGGCTTGGCCACACACAGGCACATCACCTGTCTGAAGCTAGTGGATGATGGGCAAAATTAAAAAAATACAATGGAAATGTACAATTCCAGTTTGGACACAACGTTTTCACAGAATCACAGAATCGTCTATGTTGGAAAGGACCCTGAAGATCATCCAGTCCAACCATTAACCTCACACTGACAGTTCCCAGCTACACCATATCCCTCAGCGCTATGTCAACCCTACTCTTAAACACCTCCAGGGACGGGGACTCCACCACTGCCCTGGGCAGCCCATTCCAACGCCCAACAACCCCTTCTGGAAAGAGATGCTTCCTAATCCTTTGATTTTATTGAATCAAATGCTTTAACTTAAGGACGCATGCAGACATGAAGCACTGCTTACGCACTGGTCACAGGTCAACTGTAAACTGATCCAAGCTCCTCAGAATTTTCCAGATGTCTGCGCTTAAAATCCTAGAGCGGCCGGCGTGCTTCCCACTTCCTTGAAATCCCATCAAGACACTAACATCAGACCCATAATAAATAGGAGCATAAAAAAGACATACATGACAAAAGACTAATTTCTTCAGCACACAGAACAACTGTGTACAGGAGCATTGTCATGATTCAGCATGTCTCACATCCATAATTTACCATGATAACAGAAGAACAATACTACAGGTTGTTTCAGGGTGGAAAAAAGAAAAAGCAAATTTGGCTTTACAATGAGGAACTGTTAAGAGATAAATGTCATTCCCTTCTTAAGAGTATCAAGAAAAGAGACGATACATACCTTTGCAAACTTTTGACCTGCCAACACATAGGGAAAAAATGTCACCAGAAGCAGTTTCCTGAAGCACGTCTTCTGCCTCTCAGTCCATGAGCCTCTCTCCCTTTGCTGAGACTCAACAACAAGTGGTAGGGTAGAGCCCCATCATCCTCTTTCTCTGGTCCCACACGCAGCTGAGGCTTTGCTATCCAGCACACTATGATCATGTTCTAACAATTCCTTGTGACAGGACCTAAGACACTGTGAGTGTTAATGATGAAACGCATTCAGAAATTAAAGCTGAGGATGATGGTACAGGTTCTTTAAGGTGAAAAACTGTCAAAAATGCCATTAGAATGGGTCTGTTGGGAAACAGGTGATAACTGAAGTATGTTTGATTAGTTTTAATAGCAAACATGGTCAGAAAGTGAATGAATAATATGAGGGATGATAGCAAGTCATAAGATCGTCAAACTAGATGGTTTCTGTAACTAGTGTAAGCTGTTTCTCCAGTAAGTGTCAACACAGGAAAATAGAGATAGTAACAAAGAGTACAAAGAGCATTCTGCAAAGGATCTGAGCAGACAATTTGTTGGAAATGATGATCCCCATAAGCTAGTATCCCAGAGATTAGTAAAATGATACGATTATGTTTTCTGCAAAGTTTATTTGCTTGGGATGTTTGCAAAGCTCATATGAACTGTGCTGTAAAATCTGTAGTCACATGGCATCTGAACAACATCTGATTTAAAATAAATGTTTGAACTTGTATGATTTGAATATGAATGCAGAGCCTTGCTCTCCTTTCTGTTAGTGGTGGCATCACATTAGGAGTCCTCAGGACAGGAGCAAAAAGTGTCAGGAACAAAAATAGCCATCCTAAGATAACCATCTGTGCAATGTAGGAAGACGAAAGTGAATTAAAAAGCTTCTATGCATAACTGTATTGCTCAGACGAAATGAGAGATGCTGCACCCCATTATAGTCACCTGGGTGCACTGCTTTTGGACCGCAGCTGCACCGCAGCTGGCCCACAGGACCCCAGGCAGAGGTGGCCTGGAGCTGCTTGTGAAAGGCGATGCAGACAAACCATGGGACAGTACATGCTATACTGTCTTCAGTCTGAAAACAGCTGCTGGTTTTGTCTAGTTTCTGTCAGAAGTAGGCTATGACTTGCTGGGTTGTCCGTTGTTTCATCGGCATAAGACAAACCAATGGAGAAAAATGAAGATGATGGACAAGCTGATAGAGTCAGTTTAGAAAACACGGAAATCATGTAGACTAGCTGCAGAAAACAACCAGAAACTGAGATTACTTAATCCCTCCTTACCTCTTCCATGCTCACAGAAGAGTTTAAGAGTTTGCTATGTTACTTGTTACTTCTGTTCACAATATGTGAGTTTTATTAAATCCTCTGCTTCTTCTGAGCATCCCAATTAAACCAAATTCCAGAAGCAGTATTATTCCTCCAGCATTTTGCCTTTTGTTTAGATAGCACACTTTGTGACCATAATCTAGACTGTTGCCATTTGTAATCTAGATTCCTGCAACAAACTCCACAAAAATTTACCATTTAGAAACTTCAGCTGCAGAAGGAAATGGCTGCTGACTACCCAGCAGAACTTCTCAATGGAGGGCTCATTAACTAGGAGCTCCTTGCACTCAGAATTTGCTTGCTGGCTCTGATTTCTTCCTTTTGTCTCTGGTTCAGTTCATCTCCTTCCTGTATTTCTAGATTTTCTAGTAGTCAGTCAGCTGACCTTACAAAATGCAAACCTTCCCAGATTACCCCTAAACATCAGCATGTACATTTCCTCCTCCTCAGAGAGCCATGTGACACTAAGCAGTCTCTTTCCAAAGTTTTTCACAGACCAAAATAAAGCCATGGGGCTTGCCATGTGATCCAGACAGATCAGTTTTGTCCTTTATGTGGCAACAGTGAAGGAAGTGGCAGAGGAGACTCAGCAGTCCATCTGTATCATTAAAAAATGCTTTTGCCACTGTGGTCATCCAAGAGGTAGATACAGCAGCTTTTTGGCCAGGCTCCACTACCAACAACATGAAGCAGTCACTGGGAGGATATTCCCCAGAATATACAGCAATTTCTAGTCTGTTTTCTCTTGACAAATGGATGTCTTAATATATGGTTGGTTTTGCTGTTGAGTGAAATCCATACAATATAAAAGATGTTCACTGGGGACAAGATGAGCGCATTAGAAATTCACAGTTAGGGAGATGTAATATATTAACCTTTCCAGCAACAGTGAAGAAGAACTTTACATACCAGAACAGCTGGAATAAGCAGTGAATTAACACAGCACCTCCCTAGCTATGATAGCTGAATTAGGAGTTAACCTAGAATATGATTTAGGCCTGTAGGCTGCCTCTTTGAACTCCTTAATCAAGAACCCCTAAAGCTCTAGTAAACTACCTACTTGCCCTCTCAGCCAGGAGAGAGTGAGAGAGACATGGTTTGGGTAATTTTCTTAGAATTTTCAACTTTCTTGTAGTTTTCTATACTTCACTCACCCAACATCTACACACACAGAAAAAATCTTTCTTCAAATGGTTTCTTAGAAACCTTCTTTGTGTCCTATTATATATGCTATTTACTGATGTCAGATATTTCTTTAGCATCTGGCAAATAACCACTGTCACTCTTTCACAATCGAGGAGAAATTCACTTGATCAGCTTGGTCTCAGCTGGAAGCTCACCACAGATGAGGCTGGGTCCAACACCCTGGAGTGGGCCAGCAACCATTTAATGTTTCCAGTGCTCCACCCAACATGCCTCCACTGTAAACTATGGAATAACACCACCACTGCACAGCTTCCCATTAGTTTCGTGTTCAGAGAAGTTACTGCGCTTTTGTAAATTAACCCTGGGGTCATCTCATTAGGTTCCCTTTCATGGAAGAGAGGCTTGCCTAAGGGGAGAGGCAATGTGCCAGTTCTGAATGCCAAGTATTAGATAAAAACTGATGAAAATGACCATGTTATTCACAAACCCTTTTTCTTCCAAAATGTATTTTTTAGGTTTAATCTTCACTTTCATAGAAAATTCCACAAGCACATGGAATGAGCACAGCTATACATGAACATACCCCAGTTAATGTCCACTAACAATGCTCTATCCACTTGTTTTATCAAACAGTTACAGATCCCATCTCTAATCCCCAGTGGACCTTCAGAGAACCTATGTCTCTCCTAGGGATGAGCATGGTGCTGGGACTGCCCGTGAAGTGAGGCTCTGGTTCAAAACCAAATCTCTTCCCCATTCCAAGTCCCCGTACTCCCTGGCTGTGCAGTCTCAATGGAAGTGGGACATCCCAGGGTTGCAAGTACAGAACAGCCCAGCAATAATTTAAGAGCACAGTTGCAAGTCAACCCCTGATGAGTTAAACTCAGACATTCATCCAAATAATCAGGCCAACAGACCATATTCCTAAATTATCACAGGGCAGCTCCAAATCTGTCACATCCAGTTTCTTTTCTGACATGTAAAAGGCCAGAAATATCTTTCTGCAGCAGCACAAGTAACCCTGTTGGGTATTAGACTCGTTTCAAGGAACTCGGGAATTATCCAGTGGGGGCCACAGCTTCTGCTGATAAATCTCAGTAATCTCAGAAATTATAAAGTAGGGGGTATAGCTGTAGTGCCTGTGGATTTGAAATTCAGTAATAATTGAGTGCTTAGCTCCCTACCCTCCTAAGCACTTCCCTTGCCCCATCTCTTCATCTGATGAGGGTTTCCTACTCAGGTTCTTGTTAGCATTAGCGCTGTTTTTAGAAAAAATGTAGCATTACAAAGTCCTGTTAATGTATGTTTCTGGGAAGGTCCAAAGAGAATCTGGGCCTACAGAACAGTGTTTCTCATGTTGCCCGGCCCAACTGGGAGACTGTAACCCACCAGGATGAGATTCTGCCTCAACTTCATTCCTGAAAAGGGACTTCCTAAACTTCTTTTTCAGGAAGAGTGGGGGAAGAAAAAAATGTTGCTTTAGCAGTCACTTTCAGCATCAGTAGCGATGGTAGTAGGTGAATGCACACGGAAAGGAAGCCTCTTATGATGTCCTTTTTCACTTCCCTAGTGTGACTCTTTAGCCATAAGGAGCATCAAAGTTTCATTTACAAAAGATTCCCAGCTTTCAGAATGTGCTCCCATTCAGATTAGGAAAAACTTTCCCCAATTTTAAAATACTTTGTAAAGAAAAGATTTTGAGACATAGTCTGGATTTGATTAAAAACTATGTTTTCAATAAAAATATTTTGTTTGGGTTTTCATCTTTCATTTATTACCACATTAAATAAATGTTATACTGCAACATACAGTATTTAGAAATTATTTTTTTTTCCCCAAAAAACCATCCAAAAGACATTTATCAAATTATCAGAACTTTTACTCCAACTTCACAATTTTCTGGAGCATTTTTATTAAAAAAACAAAACCTAAAAAAAAAAATAATTGAAAAAATTACCAAACCTGTGCAGACTGCAAAGGAAAATGGTCATTATCTCATTACTGGTATTCCTACTGTCACCTCACTTGCTGACCCCACCTAGTTTTCACTAACGCCTTCACAGGCTGTGCCATTTTTTGCCCTTAGATCTTTGGCTGAACACCCACGATAGGGTACATTCTGTTCTCTTCTTATTCTTACTGAGTGTCAGAGGTTTGTTTTCTCTCTTGTCGACAACAGATCACATTAAGTTACTAAGAACAGCCCAGGACCAAAAATACGTTCATTTTCAATTCCGTTCTAAAGAGTAACCATAAAATGGAGTTATGCAATCACATGTTTATTTTCCCAATGATTTTAAGGTCAAATATGCTCAGTTTAAACATAAAGGGTGCTTTTTGAATTATTATCTGTTAAGCTACTGCAACTTGCAATCTGAAGGTCATTATATTCCTTCATAATCAACGGTACTCTTAATGAACCCTTATTTTTGACCAGAAAGTCCCTTGCTTTCAACGTAGGCTCTCAGGGGCATCTGTATGAATCACATTAACAAATCAGCTGGGAAGAATAGAATCTTTCACTTTCACTTCATTTTAAATATTGTGTATATTCAGAAATGCCCTACTTTGCACACAGGCATTACATCTGTATGAGAGATTTGCATCAGTGTGACTAAATTGATTTTGCTGCATCATTGCACATTTGCTTAATGTAAACAAGGCTATGCTGAACTAAAAAAAAAAAAAAAAACAACCAGCAACGAGAACTTTCTCTAAGGTTGTTCGGGGATAGGATTCTGAATACACATACAGGGAAAATAAGTGTTGGCTTGCTTTTACATGTTTATACTTTTACAAAGTTGGTTTTCACTGAAGCAAAGCTTATTAGAAAACTCAGAATCCGTCAATTTAAGCCAAAGGAGCATGCTACAAATTTACTAGCAGAAAGCTATAACTAACCTTATCTTGGTTAATGAAAATTTTATTTGCAGTACCAATTAGCTAGTGAATAAAATGTTCACCTCTTAAAAAGTCTCTGAGCTGTTTAGAGTTTCCCTCTCATTGTGTCCCAAGTCTCATCCACACAACTAAACTGAACCCACAGTGGACAACAGGCATCAGGACCAGCTGGAGCCAAACCAACTCCTCTGTTTTATTATGCAACTTCTCTGAACAGACCTGAATAGAGGGTGGGACAATGAAACAGAGGATAAACAAGTCACAATCCTGGCCAAAAGCCACAGTGGATAAGACACAGGACTGCATTATCTGGAATAACACCTTGTGAGCCCTCCAGCCATCTGTGTCTGAACAGTTGTCAAGGCTGTTGCACACAAAGTTCACGACTCTCGCTGGCCTCTCAGCTCTGAAAGCCACCTTTGCGATGGGAGACATGGCACTCAGACATGTTTAAACCCCAAGACTTAAGGGATGAGATTCCAAGCCTGTCTCAAATTTTTTCATTCTGTCATCACTATTTGTGGTATTAATTCTTAGGAGATTATAAAATAATGAAATTAAAGGGAATAAATTATACATAGGAACTTTAGATATTTACAGTATTTAAACCCAACACATTTTACTCTCAGTACAGGCATTTATGGATCTAGGCAAATACTGAACATCTAAGAGCATTTCTTTCTCAATGTCTGTGTTTGGTTAGTATCTGGGGGAGAAGTGTGGGAGATAGGCAATGTTCATTTTGCCTTTGCTTTTCCACATGCAGTTTCCAGCTGTGGAGAAATTCTTTCCTGGTGTAATGATTTGATATACAAATCTTTTGGCAACAGTGCCAGTGATAAAGTGGCTCCACCTTACCTGCTCAAATGTTCAGTCATGGCCTACAAGAACATAGCATTGCTAAATGACAAATAAAAAAATATTTTTTATTACAGTTTTTTGGTGGGGCAGAGAGTTATCATCCTTCTGTTGGCTGCTGGAAAGAATATCTTTAAAAGTCAATGACTACACCAGGGGCAACTCTACTGTCCCATCACAACAGAGTTATAGAACACTATTGATACCCTGATATCTACGTTTCAGCTTCCCAGGCATACTCTCCTCTTGCTTTAAAAGAAATGGGTGATTCTTAATTACATTTATGATCAAAACCAGTATTTTACAATCTAAAAAAGAATACGTAAGGTAGCAAAAATATTCCTCTAATTATTAAGAGCTGAGATGCACTTCTGTGGTTATTGGTCCATCCAGTCTCTTTCTCTCATTAAATACCCCAACAGTGAGGCCGTTGCTGGAGGGACCCTGTGGTATCGCAAGCAACTCCTTCAGTACCAATGGGCTAAAGGTGGATTAGCCATAAGATCAGAGGCCTGTGGTTCTCATCGATCAGTGAATGACTATTGATTTACGGCATTACGTGACTTTGGGGCAGGCTATTTTCTATGTCACTCTGGCAGCTTTGAGAGGAAAGTTTACATGCTAAAATTTTTCCTTTCTTCTCATTTACACTGTCGTAGTGAACAGTAGGACTTGGAAGTTTGCATAATTCAAAATACTGCATGCTGGCGTACAGGCAAAACTGAAGAGGTTAAGACTGATACCAGCTTTTGTATCTGTTGACTTACTTTATTTAAAATTTGTAATATTGGTAGAGGAGTCAAAATAAGATTTCAGCTGCATTGGTATGAACCTTCAGAAGTACTGGTAAGGAGAGAAAAACAGCTCTATATCAGGATTAAGTTATATATTTCCTGTGAAACCATGCAAGTGCTATTACATCTCTTAGAAATTTTCTACCAAACGCTGTCATATTCTGTCCCTCTTAGATTAGTACCTTAGTACATATTTTTATTTATATTTGGAGCAGTGTCAGTGATGTGTGGCCATATAATACTGTGACAAAACCTGCTCCTGCACTCACATGTGTATTTCCATCCTAAGCAGAGTTTGACACTAAATTGGAAAGCTTCGTAAGCAGAAGCTATGTATTACAGTTGCAGAAATCTGACCTCCAGATCTGTGGAACTGCATGTTTATAATTTTCCAGTGCCTGAATAGATTTTAAAATAAACCAGTCCATAAATATAAGGGAGAATCTAAATGCAGCATTATGAAGTTGTGCAATGCAGCACTCCAGATTTGTTTTCTTCACAACTTTGTAGAACTGTGGGCAGTATGTAACTAACTAAATGCCTAATTTATTTCTTTTACTTATTCTCAAACAAGCCATACCCCAAAGGAATATCTTAGTGATCTACAGCACTGTGAATTTTAATGTATTTTTTGAAGGTATCATTTGACTATTCAGCTAGGATCAAGGGTGATGGTTCACCCATTAGAGACATACTCTAGGATTAAAGACAACTTGATTAACCTTTTATATACATATATCACATACTTCCCTGGGCAAATTACTGAGTCTATAGCTCTGTTTGCATTTGCACAAAAATAGCAATTTCCTGTCCCATGAGCATGATGTGAGGAACCTCAAAGACTGAGATGTCTCACATATTGTTGTAATTGGAAGTCATAAAATGTGCAGCAGGCAGATATTCTAAATGTTAAAATGGAGTTGGAACTCAGAAGTAATTTCTAATTTGTCATTATTGTCACCCAGTAAAGGATTAAAATAAGGAGAATATTGCACATTTTTTCTTGATCTCAAGTAATAACTGAGTGTATTTTTGTCTTGAGAGAAAACTCACAGCTAATGACATAATTTTCATTTCAGATATTGACCAAAACAAAGTTATTCCAAGTTATTACTTTAACTGAGTTTATACTGTATTAAAAAGAACAAGGATACTCAAAATTCAGCAAGTATGTCTCCGCATAACTTCACTGAAGTAGCTAAAACTACACCAAGTTGTACTTCCTGACAGTCTGTCCTAGTGTCCCTACTCACAGTTCTGCAGTGACTGAAATCTTAGTTCACCTTTACAAGATACATAATTTTGTTTCTTAGCTTCTGCTTGATTAATCATAGGTGAGTAACAGATTGAGAAGGATGAATGTAAAACTGGACTTGAATAGTATCAGTATCAAGTGATGAACATGACAACTCTTTTTTTCCCCTGAGAAAATTAAACAAGCAAAATAGGAGTGGTTAAAAAAGATGTACGTTAACTTAAAAAACCCTACCATTTTCTGGTAAAAGGACATAGCTATGCTAAAACTACATAACATAACAGCATAGTCAGTTGTCCACTGAATTGTAGAGGACAAGATGGAATTTGCTTTAAATTATTTATGGTTATCCAATGGGCCAGCGCATAATTTTTCCATTCTGTAATTTTCTACAGATTTGTGCAGATATGAATGCTAAATAGCTCAAGTTAACAATTCTCACTTTTGCCACTGGAATATGATGCCACAGTCCAACATCTTTCACAGTTTTGGTTGCATTTGTTAATGTTTTTCTTTCATTTTCACACTCATTTTTCCTGCATACATTCTTCTCTATCAAAAAAGAAAAAAAAAAATCTCTTCTCATTGCAGACAGTAGGAATCTTCACCCTCCAATATTTTTTCCTGAATGTAGTTCCTGTTAATATTCCATTTCAGTCTTTCCTTTACTCATGTTTTGCCACACTTGACTGCCACCTTCCCAATTTTGCTGCATTTCTGTTGCAGCCTGTATGTTTTTCCACCAGTGCTGCGCCAGCTCCGTGCTGACTGCAATATAACAATCGCATCCCAACAGCATTATGATGAGATCATGTCAGATCAGAGTCATGCAGTAGTCATATCAGATATACTACACTCTTCTTATATGATTACCTGTGATGCACTGTAGCCGAGGCACAGGGTTATATTAAGAAAAATGCCTAAGAACCTTTAGAGGAAATACAGGGAGCTGCAGAAAACCAATTGTTCAAATAAAAAGAAAGGTGCCTCTTCCACTTCAGCAAGGTAGAGGAAAAAAAAGAAACTCTGCTAGTGATATTGCAAGCCACTAAAAATTGAGTGATTCAGACTTACAAGCAACCAGTGATTACCTGTCATACGTCGGTCTTGATTGAAGCAGTATTTCAGTTCTTCCCTCTTCAGGCTGCAGTCCTGTGGCCATCACCAGCTTGGTGAAGCCTGGAAATGCTGTAACCAGGCAGTGTCAGTGAAATGAGGCAGATGTGCAGCTTTGGGTACCGTAAGAGCTGCTGTGTTGGAACTGAAGAGTACCGAGAGCTTTTGGGCTCCCTCTGTAATCTGCTCAGCCAAGGATGTTGCTGTATGTCGGGTTACAAGTCCTTCCTCTCTGGTTGCATGGGGAGAATTGTTTAGTTCAATGAGGAGAAGAGGAAAAGAAAATTATAGACCAGGTAGAAACACCCCAGTCTGTTGGCCAGATCAGGAGCCTGAAGGTCAAAATGTTGAAACACATTTCAAGCCCATTTCCCTGAAACAGGGAAAGAACTGGTTTATGGCTTAAATTAATAGGCTGTTTTGCCCAGATTCTAATGTTTAACACAAAATGGTGGAGAAGGAAAAAAAAAAAAAAAACACAATGAAAACCAAAGCCTTATTTGACCAACCCTTAATTCTTTTCCAACAGACTTACAATGTTTAGGTAAAAAGAGATATCCCCTAGCTAGCCTTCCATTGCCTAAACATGAAAATAAATACAATGTTCCTATAGTGGTTCACTCCAGCACATCCTTAAACAGCTAATTTCTCTGTTTTGATTGTTAATAAGTAATAAAACAAAGACACAATAAAATCTGCACACAAGGATGTATAGCAAGAGGGAAGAGTAAACAATGTTGACTGGACAATAATTGGAGAATAAGATGTTTCCATAATTTTCTTATTTGCAGTCATATGGAGAAACCTTTCAAACACAGAAAATAACCCGTCTTAGATTTGGTTCCAGAGTTCGTCATTATAGAACAGTTTCCCAAATACCAAGTAAAAACAAGCTAAAAAGAATTAATTCATGGTATCCATTCAAGAACTTTGCTTAACACAATGAGTGTAGGCTGCCATCCCCTTATATAAAAATATTACCTAAGCCAAGGAAAAAGAGTGTCAGTAGACATAGTAGTTAATACACCATCTATTGTTTTGATACTCCCTGAGTATCCCATAGAAAATAAGTACAATTCTGTAAAGCCATCACAATTTCTTTTTCCATTCAGCCACACTAGTGCTAACTGGCATGTTAGGGCAGGAGTTGATTATGTGGCTTAGGAGGTGAATTGGTTTGTATCCAGGCATAAAATGAATTGTCTTGCAGAATGATATAAGGGGATTTAACTTTGCTGAGTCAAATTTCAGTAAAATAAATAGACCCAGGGGGTCAAATGTATTAAAGGTACTGTGTCACTGCAACAAAACTATATTGCAAAACATGTTTTGGGGTAGGGTTTGAGGTTTCAAATGCATAAATCTTAGCTTGTTTATTCCTGTGACAACACGAACCACGCCAAATCTTTTAAATCCTTTATTAAAGGCAGAAAAAATAAGTGGAGAAAATAAATAAAATATTTGGAATGCAGAAAAGCAAGGCTTTCATTTTAAAAACCTCCCATTTCCCTTCACTGTTAAGAATCTATATGAAGAAAACACCATTGTTTAACAGGCTTAAAGAGGTAGTAAGAAAGACAATTTTTTGTTGCTTTTATTTTAGAAAAGAGTTATTCAGTTCACAGAGATGGACTGGAACTGCTACTGGAGCTGTTGTCAGAGCCCAGTCCTTCCCTGGAGAGGCAGGCAGTACGAACAAGGGACAAAGACAGCACAAGAGCTGCAGGGTAAGGGAACTCGGCCTCTCACTCTGGTGTTGGCTCTGAATAGCAAGTTCGCTGCTACAAAAACTCCAGCACAGCATATTGTCTGTTGGTCACACAGAAACATGGAAATTGCAGCAGTGCCCTGCTGTCTCTAACACAGCTTTTTGGAAGCTGTCTATTAACAGCATTGCAGCAGCTCTCCAATGGACATAGCTTTAACAGCTCAAGCAGATTCTTCTTAAACAGAAACCAAAGGGAAACACAGGTGAAAAAGGGAAGAACAAGGGAGGGAAGGAAAAGCATAAACCAGTGGACTATGATAGTCTCATTCCAGGTGTTTCTCAGAATTTAGCCAGTGCAAATGGAGGTGTGAAGCCACCTGGATTCCTCCTTCTGGCCCAGTTCTGTCTGTACACCTTTCATGTTGACAGTAAATGCCCAGTGTAAAGGAGCTGCGGTGGACTGGCTGCACGAGATGGGGCAAATGACTGCAACGATGCCTGTTCTCCCACTGTCTGCCTATCTTCTTGCAGTTTGAGTGAAATTAAGCCTTCTTGCAGCCGACTCACAAGGTTAGGGGCACCAGAGAGGCAGAAGAGCCCGTCCGCTCATGATTTTGCACATCAGCAAGGCTTACTCTACAGTATGTCAGTTTTGTCCCACAAAAGATAGTCTCACACTTTACTTCTTTACTGGACATGATTTCAACATAGTCCTTGGGGCTTATCACTGGGTCTTTTTTTTCTTAAAAAAAATGTCATTTTGTCTTTAATTTTTACTGGCCTTTGCAAATTATTTTATGTAACAGACTGAGCTGTACACTGGTTACCTTGAACTATTTAGAGCATAGGCCTTGGTACAGCATGATCTAATTTTTCTTATTTGCAAGGATAGTACTTATTTTCTATGGGAATCAAAGGAATGAAAGTCTGTGCAGTGGTCATTAAAGATATTGGTATGCTTTTTATGAGATTAAATGTATGAACCCTGTTGTCCTATCTAAACAATATGAAATTGTATAATTCAGGACTTTTTACTTGACACACATTCTCAAGGGGAACTCATATAAAAGAACTCAGACATGTCTGACATGTCTGACACTGTAGAGGAAAATGTGCTGCACTTAAAAAATTCTGGTGTCTTCTGTGGCAAAGCCTACATATTGCAAGTTTGGTGCAAGGACAAATTCTGATTGAAGATAGAATTTGTGTCAGGGACATGTTGTTTTTATCCTAATGTAATAAGTGTGTGAAAAGTCATGGTGCATGTTCAATATAGATTACTTAGATTTTAACAGCAAACTTTCATAAAAGGTCCCATTTACTATGGACAGGCATCTGCTACCATGAGCCGTAAGAGGTCTAAGCACCCAAACAGAAAGCAGGGGTCTGCCTTCCTCTGGTCCCAGCAGTCCCATTGTTTGAATCAGTACAGAGGATGGAATTGTTCAAATGCACCGTGAAGAAAATCTCAAACAGATATATTGGATCCCAGAGCTGTGCTAGATGAGGAACAGGGTTGGGAGGAGGGATTGAGGAGTTAGGATGGTCCAGCCAAGTAGATTGGGAGCAAACAATGTCATACTGGGAGTGATCAAAGAGCTAATCAGACTGGGAGATCAGGAGCTGGGATCCACCGTGACTCGCTGGAGCCTGGGTCTGGGATGAAGCGGGGAAGGCGAAGGACAAGGATAGTGAGAGGCCAGAGGAGAGGCAGCAGATTAGTTTACATCTACCTGATTACTTGTCACTCCAGACAAGAAGCAAATGCTCGGTTCTTGTTTCTCAGCAGTGCCCATCAACAATCCTCTTCTGGGAGTGCTTTACTCAGAGGATGACAATCCATGACTGGTGGTGGCACTCTATTAGCTCAAGTAGCAGAAATCTGTGCTAATTCTGCAGTTCCCAGTCTGCTGAGGAAAATGAGGTATGGTGATGAAATTCATCACTTTCCAGCTTGTTTTTCTTTCTATATCTTTTTTCCGTTTAAGAAAATAAATAATTTGTTAAAGAACATTACCAAGATTGCTAAGTCAAGCAATTGAAATAGGAAATAGCAGACTCAAGTAAATTATGTTTATTCTGTTTAATTAATTTTTCCTAATGTGATATTAGGAGCTTATCTCCCCCTGTTATCCCTGTGTGGCCTGATAAGTAATTAGCCCAAACTCATTTAGAGCAGAGAATATGCTAATAAAACATAAATATGTCTTGCAGTAGGTCTTTTTTCGTATGTCTTCACTACACAGGCTTATTTTGTGCTCTCTGTGAGTTAGTACAGTGGAAAACAAGAATGCAACTATGCAGTCATCCTGATTTATCTGTTTTGTACATTGTGCTTGCTGCCCTTGCATTTAATCTTGGCTGTTCCTAGGCTGTGCGCTCTGGTCACAGACTGTTTTTCCATCCCTGCATGGTATCTAGAATATTTTGAAAGTGACTTATAGAACAATAATGCCAAGGTAATTTCCCCAAATATCTACAAAATAAAAAAGACCCTTTGCTTGCTCAGGGGAGTAGCCTAACACTGCCTAAGAGGAAAATGAAAAGTTAATCATATTTTTCAAAGGAAAATAGGGGCCCATGTTTGTGTCTTGGCTCATATTCCCTCTCTCTTTGAAACAAGCCTTAATGTTCCAATTTATGTGAGCTATGGCTGAACCTGCCAGATCAGCCCAGAGAGACAAGGTCTTGTATCAAAAGTAATTGTTTTCACAGAGATGAAATTAATCCAATATTAATCCAAGAAAATTACGGAAATTATTGACAAGTCTTAGCTGTTCCTAAATCTTGCAGCAGCTCCACCCAACCGATAGCCTGCACAAGAGCAGAGCTGCAGCAGGAATCCAAAGGAGAAATAATTTATTAGCAGATAATAACAAAAGGCATACGTTGCCCTGATGTTCTCTGCCATGGGGTCTCTTGGTGCAGAGCCAGCTGTCATGGCTGAAGGACCAGGGCATGGGAGCTGGCAGGGCAGGGCAGGGCAGGGCAGGGCAGACAGGGCACGACAGGGCAGGGCAGAGCAGGGTAGAGCAGGCAAGCATGACACTTGTTTAATTTTGTCTCCAGTCAGTGCTGGGAGCCTATCTCCACCTTTCATCACTGCCCAGTATGTTAGGGAATTAACCCAACCTCATTTACAGCAGAGAATATTCTAATACAGTGTAAGTATGTCTTCCAGTCTATAATTGACTGCTCTAATTATATAACAAAATTGAATGTCATAACATAGATATTGCTTCGTCACAGCTGTATTCTGGGACCCGTGGCCTTCATCTTGATGCTGCCACTGCATAAATGCAGGATACTTTACAGCATGATCTCACCCGAGGAACTGTTATGTGATTACATACAATGGGTACAATGCATGCTTTTATTACTGGTGAGGCAAGTGTGAGCTATGGTCTAATATGCCCTTGCTGCTGTCAGCCTTGCAGACAGCCAGTGATCCAGGCAGTGACATTTCAGTCAAGGTTTTGATTCCAGAAAACACGCCTGTTCTTCATTGCACCCTCATTCAGAAAAGTGTGTAAACGCACACCAAACTTATTTTCAGTAGGTGCCTAAAAAGAAGGCACACATTTAAGAGCACCTCCTGAATAAGGCTCTTTACTTCAACTGCTATACACTTATAAATACATATGGGCTCTGGTGGGCAGACTCTCAAATTTAAAAAAATATATATTTAGTTGTTTAACTTGGAGAACAAGACCAACCTCATTTTGGAAATGAGGTTAAACCTCTGTGAAAATAGTGAATAAATTCTCATTATGAATACATGTAAGAAACACTGATGCTCCTTTATGGAGGCAGATATCTAAAATAACAGCAGTCTGTACTCAAAACACAGACACATGCTGCTGTTCAGGACATAGGAATATATATAGCACAAGAAGGTAGAAAAATTTCACCAGATACCATTGAGGAATCTGGGCTATGTGTGGGTCTGATTTTATGAGGAAAGTAGAAGAAAGCTGAGAACAGACTGCAGGTTTACATTTTAAAAAAGCATAGAAATAGTGGTTTTGTGTTAAAACTTGGCTAAAGAAATGGCAGGGAATTATAGCAGAGACTATATATCCTGAACATATTCAATATAACAGGAGTCTGTGTGCCTTTTTACATCAATGGCATCACCTCAAAAGCTATGCTCAGATCTAAGCTCAAACGTAACAAGCTGAAGCTGAAACAACTTGATAGATCACTCAAATGAAAAAGGACTACTTATTTTATAGATATTAGTAACCTTGCAGATCAACACCAGATTGCACACCCAAATATTTATGGTTAAACAGCAGAACTGTCTCTACTGCAACACAGTTTGATTAAAGATCTCTCATTCAGTCTAGGTAACAAAAAATAAACCATCACTGCTTATGACACCAGTAGGCTCCAGATACCTTTGAAGATACATGAAAGGCCAAACTCCTTTAATCAGGGATCATGTAATTTTTCACTGTGGCATGACTACCTGAGTCCCACACCTGACAGCTCTTCTTGGCATGGACTTTCTTCCCAGTCTGTCATGACTGCAGCAATCACATGGCAATGCCTTGGCAACAAGCCCCCAGCTTTTTGAAGCATCTGGCAGAGTGCTTTAATCTGGACATCAGCTACTATCCGCATCTCTTGAGCAAGAGCTTTATTTTTCTCCCCTTCAGTAAGGTTCACAACTACTACCTCCAGTGGCAGCTGATAAAACAAGCTAGCTAATACAAGTTTTGCTTCACAGAGAAAGATAAACAATTATGGGGAATATATTTGATTCTCTAGTAACCCTTAATAGCAAGGCTGGGACATGCAGTGGAAGCTAGTGCCTTCCATTCCTCTCTGTCATCTGTTGGTGTTTCTAGTGGACATGGTTGAGATTGTTCACTGTCATTCCTGTTAGGTGGGTCTTCTTAAGATCTCTAATGAGCCTCTTCTTCTTCATGCATGCTGATCTCCACTGGATTGCTTGGGGGGGATTCTTGAGGGCTGCCATTCAGAGAAGGCACACCAAATACATCCTGTGCTCCCTGATGACTTTGGTGAAAGATGAGCTGGTGGGCTGTTCAACTCTATGCTTCAGACTTTCTCTCCTCCAGGTCATCTAGTCTTCTAGCACCTTTGATGTCTCTACTTTCTAGGGTCTATTTTAGCATGGTAATTACATGTAAATAACAACTTTTAAAATCTCATTTTCATTCTGGGACTGAATATCTTGGGTTTCTATATACTGAAATAAGTATGAATGGTGGAAAACTCTCCTATCCTTGCTGTCAGTTCCTTCCTAATTACTCAGAAGTGGGATATGGACAGGACAGGCAAGCTGTTCTATTTTGCCAGAATTTATGTTTTCTAACATGGCTTTGATGCTTCGTATTAAGCTTTCAGGGATGTTTGCTTTGATAGCTGATTTTGAATCCTGTTTGGCTTACTTTTTTTACTAGGTTATGTATCTTCACAGCTTTTTTTCTGGTCTATGGCTCAGTAACTAGCTACTAGCACAATTTATGCTTCCAAGATTTGTATAATCCACCCCATAGTGTGCTGCTACTTGTGCTGCCTACACAGTAGCTATGTATGATCATGCAAAACAGCAACAGAAAGCAAGCGTACCCTGGTTTTACACCAGTGTTCAAAGTGAACAAATCTATTACTTAGATGGACTCCCAGATGGAGCCATCTATTCCTCTCTGCAAGGCTGTGATGATGGAGGACAAGTTGAGTGCTGTAGTTCCACAAGGACACTGTCAAGTAATCTTTAAAAAATCAATGAAACTGGTGATGAGCAAAGCCTGTCATTGCGTGCTTTCTTTCAGGATGCTCTTTTCTGTGAATACCCAGTTTTCTGGGCCTGAGTCCAGAGGCCATTCTCCTCCAATTCTGCATCCAACATCTTTGTCATCTTGTGCGACATTCCACTGAAAATGGCCTCCCCTATAGCGCAGGGCAAAGAGACACTTTCCCAGCCTCATTTTTAAATATTTTAACAGCTCCATGTTCCCCCTCATCAAAAGTTGTTTTTTTCCCAGATTTTATTCAACAACTTTTAAAATATACTTCTGCAGTGACATCATGGGCTCTTAGCATTTCTGCTATGATCAGATCATCTTCCATTGCATTGTTGCTGCTACCTACTGGACTACAACTTGCTTGTCTGATATCACTACTGAGCCAGTGGCAATCTCCTGTTGTTTGAAGTCACATCATCTCCAGTCACAGAATCTCATGTCAAGGTAGGGCTGAGATTTTGCCTCTGACTTCTTTAAAATGCTTTACCTATCTATTTTATCTCTGTTGTATGCATTTCCCTATCTTTGCTTCTGATCAGCCCATTTCCTGTTTAAACTAGCCACACAGGATTTTTGTAACTTGGTAAACAAGATCTGTGGTTTCCTACAATGCAGGAGCTTCAGTTTCAAGTATCAGGTCTTTAATATATCTCTGTTTATCTTTCCTTGAACGCTACTTTTCACCAGTTTGTCTGCTTTCATGTTCCTTTTTATAATTCCACACTTTTCATTGGTCTTAGCATTATTTTTATTCCTGGGTTTTTATTTTCTTTATGATGCATCCTTTTTGAGCTTGCCCAATTTGTTGATCTGCCCGTATTGAAGCTGCTGCAGATATATCACATTGTTTCATGAGGCAGCAAGCCAATTTTAATGGCTCACTCCCACTGCAAGGGCCCTGCCCAACCTTAACTCCTTCCAATCTTAACCACATGTTCCCACCTCCTCCTCATGCTGTGGTGCTCATCTGTCTCATAATGAAAAAGTTCAGCTAACTAAATTAGCAGAAAGCCAACCAGTTTAAAAAACCTAATCAGTTTCTGCCAGGTCAGTGAGCTGAAACAGCTCAGAGATGTTGGACAAGGGCCAGTACTAGCTCTCAAGAGAGAGACTAGGAACACCAGGACAGGACCTGGAGAGAGATGGGATCACTTTACACGGATGGCAGCAGCTAAGTTTTGCAGACACTCAGACATACCGGGATATGTCATTCTCTCGTTGTAACACCATTTCTCCACCTCACCTACCCTTTGTCTCCAACAGTAATTTAAATCACAGACTCATCTGATGATCCAAGCTGGAAGGGGACTCAGGAGGTCCTTAGTCCATCCACCTCACTCAGTGCACCGTCAGTGCTTGAGCTCAGACTAGGCTGCTCAGGGTTTTATTCAGTCATGTCTGGAAAACCTCCAAGGATTGAGACTGCCAAACCTCTCTGGGCAACCTGTGCCAGTGATTAATTATCCTCACAGTAAATTTTTTTTTCCTTATAAATCTGTGCATGGTCAAAGACAGAATATCATACAGCACTGTTTCATTTTCAGCTTTGTCCCACTGATTTCTGAGTCATTTTTCCTTTGTAGTCCATCCTTCCAAGACTTTTCTGTTTGGTATTACAAAGACCGTCACTGATACCTCCAGTTTTATAGCGGATCTGACCCCAGGTGGTGTTTGTGTCAGCATCTAGTTCTCAGAGTCTTTTTGCTATCTGGCAAGATCCACATTTTTAAGCCAGCCAAGTGCTTAGAAATATGTCAGACAACAAGCACAGATCAGTCTCTCTCCCATCATTTTGGTAGATCTTTCACACACTCTTACTGTTTTAACACAAGGCCTAGGTCAGCCATAAGACCCCAGCTCTGCTTGACTAAATAAAAAACGTTGCAAAGCTATGAATGACAGCACATAAACTTAAGACAAGCAAGATATATAAAAAAAGCAGAAACAAGGACAGAAGTGAAGTAGTTGAGTCAGTAGCAGTCACTCAAGAACCAAAGGAAAAAATATTAACTGAAAAAGCTCTAAAACCCTGAGGAAAAAAATCAGAGTTGAAGATAACAACTCAGCAAAACTGAGGATCAGCCTGTTGTAAGTAGCAATGGAAACTGGCAGTTCCCTGTGTGATTACCATCTGCCTGACCAGCAGAAACCCAGTGGGTACCTGCATCAGAGGTGGTGAGGACATTAGTGCTTAGGCTAATAGCATGTTAGTCCCAACGATTTATTGCGTGTACAATCCAACAAACAACATAATCGTTGCATACTCATAAACTGTGTTTGTGATCCTGCTTTTGAGTCTCCATGCACAGAAAAATACATCCAAATAAAAGTGACCAAAAATGATGAGAGAGTTATACTATACTACTACTCTATCCATTTCTTGAGTGTTATAGTTACCTTTGGTATTAAAGTGCTCCATGAAAAGAAATAGGTTGAGTTTTGGTATATCTTTAATTCCTACTTTGAAGGCCATTTTGGAAATGCATGCTTGTGCTCTTCTCCACATTTCTTTGTCATAGCACAGGATTGTGCAATATCCTTTTTGGCATGTGGTATGCAATGCATTGCTCAGATCACCTGTTTTGCTGGCACACTTCCTTCTCCATCTTAATTGCCAGATGACAGTCTACTATCCTGGGGTGACTCAGTCTGCAGTCTAGCTGGCTCACTCATCATTCCCCCCGTCATCCGCACATGGACGTGTGTCAAGGCAGGATATGGGTGGAGATGGAAGCACAGCCCAATTACAGAATCAAGAATGCAAGAGGGAATGCATGAAATTAATATTGGTAGAGTGCAAACACTGGCTTTCTTCCTAAAATCTTAAACTCTACACACCTCTTGGGATAGCTTCCAGCAGAGCCGAAGAATTGGGCTGGTGTTGCAGTCTAGGGAAATGGTATTCACAGACATGCAGTAGATTCAGGCAATTCACTATATCATCCATTGGCCAAAGAAGCTAGCCACCAAAGCTGGAAAAAAAAAAAAAACAAAAAACCAACAGACAAATTAGGAACAAATGTAAAAAAGAGTTATTTTTTGAAGTTGAAATGAACTATCAGTTTATTTCAGATAAACAAGATTATTTAAAAAATTAAATGCTAGTGGGAATGTCAAGGTTTGGGAGAAGTTGCTGAGGTATGAGAAAAAGTGTCAGTTTGGCCTATGAAGCCCCATGCTGTCCTGTAGCGAGGCCAACTGTAATCCTACAGACTCATCAAAGAGACAGTTTTCTTGAGTTTGGGGAAGGAAGGAAGGGTGAGTCTGGTGTCCATACATTTCTGCTGTCTGAGCAGCTGGTAATCGGAGCAGTAGCCCTCAGTGATGGGCCAACACCTCGTGATCTGCCCAGCAACAGGACACTGGTAGCTTGCCAGCACTTGGTGATTTAGTCCAACAGCAGCTCTGAAATTTTATTTTTCCATTGGTGGATCAGTACAGATGTGTGGCCTCACTAGGCTCAATACAGTCAATAAAAATTTTTTGACACATGCACGGTTGTTTATCAAGGCATAAAAACGTGCAGTGCTGCTATCGCCGCAAACTAGCAGAGTTAATTTTAACATACACTGAAGTTTCCTGAAAGCCAAAGGAAGTTGAGTTCCATTGGGCGTATGCATAAATGTCTGCCAAACTGTGGCCTGTATACATGACCTGATATCTGCTGTTATATGTTTTCTGTTTTACAAATGTTAAAAAAAAATCCTTCAGATCTGAAACTGCCCAAACTGTCTTGTAACATGAACGGGACCTTTTTCTTCTCAGATGTAAAGAAAAATATTTAAAAGAAAATGCATGCTATGTATTAGTGACTACATACAGCTTTTCAGAATTAAAAAATATTATTTTTCCATGTTCATCATTAACCTTAATTAACCTCATTAATTCCCACCATTAATAATTGATGTAAATGAGCAGCAGCTTAGAGGAGAGCTAGACCCAAGTCACTGCCGCAGCTGAGGGAATGACAGGTGCAGCTCACCACCTTCTCCAAGCTGAGAGCTGCCCAGACACCAAGCAGCTAACACTGTCCTACTGACCATGAAGCCCACAGGCAGTCCAGACAACCTGCTCTTTTTCCTGCTGAACTGACAGGAGCTTGAGAAGGAACTGGGCTACCAGAAGCGTGTTGTAGACACAAAGCATGAACCCAAGGAAGCCATGCTCCAACAGTCCCAAATCCTCCACTATGAATAAAGCTGTTAATTACCAGTGGTGTCACCCGATGGGAGCATATCTAATCAATATTTAAGAAACAGAAATAATTCAATCACTTACAAGCTAGTGAATCTTACTGGCATCATATGTAGAGTTTTAGAACACATTTTGAAGGAAGTCAGTTAATAGCTGGATAAATGGAAAAGGGGATTAAAATGCGTTGATGACTTGAAAAGAATAGGTCATGCTAGAAATCTTGAATAAAAATGGGCACAAACATGCTTTCAAGCTGCTGGAAAAAAAAATAACATTGGGTATAAATCAAGCCTCAGCTAAAGTGTTAAGTGATTCTTGTATAAATATACCACATTGGACATGCTGTACATGTAATACACACTATGGTGATATGCAACATCATTTCGGAATTCATAACATAGATAATTGGGAGAAAATAGAGCAGTGAGTAAGGCTGACCATGATTCCTCTTCTTGCTTACAACCTCAAGTCTTTAGAACTTAGAACACATTGTTCAAGTATCATAAATTTTACAGTTGCATTTCACAGCTAAATTGTGATTAGAGTGTTAGATATATACAAAGTCATGTGTGATGGGACTCCATAAGCCTGTGAGAAATATGAGGCCAGCTTAGCTGAGGACCAGAGGGACCTGAGAAGTTAGGATATGATCCCAGGAAATGAGTGAAGGATATGAAAGAGTAGAATGTTCCTACTAAAGGAACTGGAAAGGGAATTCAAACATGAGAAAAGTGTGATGATGTAGGCCTGAGCGGATCCTCAGCATCGATGACATCACATCCAGCTCAGGTACTCTAGTACATCACCACCACAACCCTAGTTATTAACATGTCAGCTGTACACCGCTGACTTGTATGTAAAGGGGAGGGGGTGTTACATCCTTTGGTAAGAACAGAATGACTTGTAGTTTGTGCAGCAGGCCCCAAGTTCAGAGAGATGGAGTGAAAAGTGAAAACAACATCCTATCCGTCCTAATAGATCACCAGTGTAGGAAGACACATTTATCCATTTTTCTGGACAGCTGCCCCCAGACTTCCTCCTCCTACACCCTTTCTGAAACCTTCAAAATGCCAGGAAATGTGATGTAGATTTGGTGCATTGTATTCCCTCTTCTGAACAATACTAGCCGACCTGGTTACTGGCTTTTTGTAGGTGATAATCTAATGGCTGCCACTGGTATTTTTTGGTATTACGCTGTTGGCTTTTTCCCCAATATTTCTGTCAACTCATACCCTTCTCTTGAGAAAAAGCGTGCTAGATTTAGGTTAAACTATAGCGGATACAAATGAATGGTTGTACCCAGGATGGTTCTCTGGGTTGAGTAGCTGAATCAAGACATGTTTTCTTCATAAAAGTACATCACTGCAGTAAGAGCACTCCACTGATCTCTTTAGGATGAATTAATTGGAGAGGAAATAGATACTGAAAGAGCCTGAGCAAAATGGGTGAAAACAGAAACAAGAGGAGGTGGCTGAGGAAGGAAAGTAGATACAAAAGAGGAAGAAACAATGAGCTAACCAAGGGGAGAGAGTATACTTTTCATTATTTTATACAACATCATTGCCAAAATATGTCAATACCAGTTGTTTGCATTTGCACAGACTCGTAGCTGGATCTGTGGCAATGCCGTAGCTCCTTCCTTCCCTCCGATGGCAAGGGAGCCACTGCCCACAGCCAGATTCCTTGCACTCGCCTGGCGAGGAGCAGCTTTTCGAGGCCCTTGTTGAAGTCCTAGAGCAGTTTAAGCAGCTTAAACTGGTTTATAAGCTTAAAGTGTCTAAGTCTACAAAGCTGCTTAAAGCTATTTAAGCTGCTTAAGACACTTTAGGCTGATGGCGTGTGCCATCACTGTATGCGACATCCTGGCCTACAAACCAAACAGGTCCCAGCAAAGAAACTGGCTCACCAGGGCTGCCCTAAGCAAACTCACCTGAGCTGAGATTTGTTTACTTGGGTCTAATTGTTTCTCTGCACTTTGGGATTAAGGCTGTCCTTGACACTTGACAAGATTGTCCTGGGATCTTTGAACTTCTGCAGCTTTTTACTGTTCAACAAGGGTAGGGTGTCTAATGGTAGACCTGAAGCTAGCTGGATTCATGAGGTCAATATTCATCCATTTCCACAGCAAAATTCACAAGCTCCAGTGTTTGTTTATAAGAGAGAAAGTTCCCATGTAGTATGAAATCATTATTCTGGTGTCCAAAAGTCATGTATATTTTTAAAAGAGCAAAAGGACCAACAGACATTCACTGAAGTATGGCCTAATCAATAAACGCCAAACACAAATATTTCTGAATTTCTGGAAAGCCCTATTTGGTCCAGACCCTGATCTTATCTTTGAGGCTTATGACCATCTTTTACTAGACAAAAATAACAATGGTGGGTCATACTTGTACATATTTGGGTCAACACCATAGAGCACAGATTCCCCCAGAAAATATTTTTGAGACAGTTTTTTTTATATATATATATATATTAAGGAATGACTAGAGTTTGTCAGAAGTTTTACACAGGTTTGAATTTCTAACAAAGCACATTTTCTGAAAAACTTAGTTTTGCTCAGTTTTCCTTTGGGAGTATGATTTTTAAAAGACTCATTTTGCGCTCACAAAAAATATCATATTGCCTCTTTATTTGCATTATAATTCTGTTTGGCATTTTTGTGTGTATACTAGGGTCCCTGGAGGACTGTGGCTCCTCTAATGTTCACAGTGCTCCCTTACCTGAGATATATATATATGTGGGACACCATGACTGCAACGTTTTGATTTTCAAATATTGAAATGTTCATCTGTAAATAAAGTCCTCAGAACTTTCAAGCCTTTCCAAAACACATTTTTTTTCTCATTCCCATCTCCCATCCCCAATTTTCTAAATTAGAAGGAATCCTAAAATTCTGAATAAAAACAGTTACTAAAATTCAGAATTTCCCACCAAGTGAGAAGTCCTGACTTGTTAGTTTTACTGAGGTCTGTATCTATGCTGTTGTTTTGCAGACCCACTGGCATAAAAAAAAAAAAGTCCTTTTCTATTGACAAAGATGATTTGATCTGTGTTTACTTTGGATATGTTTGTTTAATTCCTCATTTGAGCACTATCATACATGATTAGGTCATTACTGCCCTGGGAAAAGGACTAGTTTAATAATTAACTAGTGCTTTCAAAGCTCGTCAACAACTCAGAAAAAATACTGTAGATTGCACATGAATCATAGAAATGTAGACTTGGATGGGATCTCAAGGGGTTATGCAGTCTGTTATTCCTCAATATTTTTGATCAAAGCTGTACCTAACCTTCCTGAGATAAAATTAAAACAAACTAAAAAAACCTACAACACAAAGTCAAACAAGGGTTTTTTTAAAAAAAAGTCCAGGGAACAACCTGTGCAGTCTTCCATAACGGCTAATGAATATGCCCAGGACCACACATGGAATTTTCAAATGTTTTCATAGTGAAAACTTGTTATGTATTATCTTGTAATAACGTGTACATTTTGTCATGGGATCTCAGCCCCCCACTACAAAACATTCATCTGGTCCATGTCCTAACTTTGAGGAAAGACAACAATTGTCTTGATAATTGTAGATGGCCGTCCCTCCAATTTGTATCTAAAAACATTAATGATTGGGATTATGCAATCTTTTTGGTTAATATATTCTAGTGATAATATTTTCTTGTGGTTACAATGTGTTACTGTAATATCTATTACAGTGTAGTTAAAAAGTTTTCCTTCACATTCTGCCCCTATCTCTAGTGGACATGAAAAAACATATCACTACCCTCTTTATAATAAACTTTTATGTACTCGAAGACTGTTGAACCCCATATATATAGCCTTATATTTTGTAGATTAAAACAAAATCAAAACTTGCAATCTTGCTTTATGGATCCATTTTTTCAAACTTGTCCTTGCTGATCTTCTCTGGATTGTTTACAGCTTATCTACATCTTTCTTAAATTATGGTGCTTCAGAGTAAATACAGTATTTTAGTTGAGGGCTCACCAGTGCCAAGAGCACACTAATTTTCTCTTGTCTTACACATACTGTTTCAATCAGACAGTACAAAAGACTCTAGAATTACATTTGTCTCTTTTCCTCAACAGCATCACACTGTTGACTCATTCCTGGACCTCATTAATCACTAGATCTTTATCTGCAGTGGCATTCTGTGGTTGTGCTTTTGATTTCCTCCTCCCAAATGTCGTCCTCTGCGATTAACTGTTCAAATTTTTATGTTGGATTTCAGAACTTTTCAGAACCTATAGAGATACTTTTGAATTCTGATTCTGTTCTTGAGCACGTTTTGCAAATGTTTACATGGTGTCATCTATCACACTTACAAATATATAATTATTTCTAGTTCTGTCATCAAAGTCTTTATTGGAACGTTGAACAGAAGCCTATCCATTAGGAGCTGTGCAAGACTCCTCTTCAACATCCTCCTAGTGCAACTACCAGTGATCATGTGTTAGGTTTACATTTAACAGTGGATTGAATTAGGAGTGATTTCAAATGGGACAACTTTCCCCAGTTCATTTATCAGCATACAGGGCAGTGTCAAAAACCTTACTTAGGTCAAGGTACGTCTTGGGTCATTATATAGTAATTTCTACTGCTTTTCCTTATCTATTGGACAAGTTGCCTTGTTCAAGGAGGAAACTAGATTAGTTTGACAAATTCACATTGACTGTTTCTTATCGCCTTATTATTCTCATGGCGTGTATGCATTTACTTCTCAATAATTTGTCCTGCTATCTTTCTCTGTATCCAACGTAGGCAAAGTACTCTATAATTCCCTACATTCATTTCCCATTTTTAAAAGCAGATATGGTTATAACCCTGCAAACCAGGGCTGCAGCCAACTTGATTCTTAACAGTGCCCAAATCTGAGCCTACTGTGAATGCCACATTTAAGAAACCTTATTAAATCTTTCCTTTCCTTTCCTTTCCTTTCCTTTCCTTTCCTTTCCTTTCCTTTCCTTTCCTTTCCTTTCCTTTCCTTTCCTTTCCTTTCCTTTCCTTTCCTTTCCTTTCCTTTCCTTTCCTTTCCTTTCCTTTCCTTTCCTTTCCCTTCCTTTCCTTTCCCTTCCTTTCCCCATGTGCCATGATGGCAAGAATTAAGGACAAGCAAGTCTTTAAACTGACTGGGTGTTTTGTTTAAAATAATTTGCAAAATGTATATGGTAATGTCAGATTTCTGATCATTACCAAAAATGGCAGTGTGATCCCGACTGTATTTCCATCTTAGGCTATATAGTTGCTGCAGGTCTGGGTAACTTACCCACTGTTCCAGGAACACTCAGAGATAAGTTGAGAGCCCAATATGTATTAAGTGAATTTCAGCAGTCTCTAGAGAATGCATACATCTAATTTAGTCAAACATTCTTTACTTGTTTTTTTCCCTGTCCTGACATATGACCTTCCCCTTGTTAAAAAAATAGTGTTAAGTACCTAACATTAATGTTTATGAGCACATGAAGATTGTAGCAAAATAAATAAAACATTTCACTGTATTCTGCTTGTCTGTTATTTGTGCCTCTGCCTTGCTCTTTCTCTAACTTCTTTGTATTTATAGAACCTCCTTTTCTTCTATTTTATGCTCCATGAAAGTTGTAATTAATTTTGTGACTTAGTCTTCTTATTTTTTTCCCTAGATGTTTATTCTACTGCTTTATTACTCATCTCACTTATATGCCCTTGCTTTCACTCTTTGTAGGATTTCCTTTTTGGTATTCAGGTCACTGGAGAATTCCTGATGCAGCTATACTGGTCTCTTACTACTTATCTGTCTTCCACATCAGCTTGGTTTGCTGGTGAACCTACAGCACTTTCATTTACTCAAAAGTTTATATTCTTTATCATTTCTTCACATGGGACAATTCCTAGCAGCACCCTGAACTGCTGTGCTATATAGTGGTCATTTTTTAAAATAGCTTCATTTAAAACCAAAACAAACCAAAACTGGTATGTTTCATCTGACATTTTCACATGAGAAAAATAACAGGTTTAAAATAGATAATACGGGGCTCTCAGCAACTTGATTATATCCCGTTTTAAAGAACTACTTTGCCAATGAAAGAAAAGCATGCCAGGATTTCAGCACAATGATTTATGATCCTGTCACAGTGACAGATGTTCTTCGTGTATCTCTGACATCGTAATCTGGAATCAATGTGCTTTTTTTCATGTTTGCTGGTAGAAAGAAATGCACTATATAAATACATTGTTATTTGTCTTCAAGGCCTTGTCCTTCATTAGCTTGGAAAACTGGTCTGGTTTTGAGATGAGTTCTGTAGTAGAACCACTTTAGTCATGACACTGTACCATAAAACCAGCACTGCAGACCCAGTTGGGCCCCCTTACTGGACACTTACCAGGCTGGTATGCTCAAATCCAGTGAGGATCTGGCACACTGCTGTGCTCCTTTGAATCTTGGCAGACTTCAGCCATCTTCATCTTCGGCTTCCTAGCTCATCCTGAGGGCTGAGATTCCTGATCTTAAGCATCCCTTGTCTGCATTCAGGATGTATTACCCGTACCTCTTGGCTGCTGAGACGCAGAATTTAAGTCTAGTGGGAGAGAGAATCACTGAAGCATGAACAGAGAAAGGCATTGACTTATGAAGGAAGAGAGGCATCAAACTGTACCAGTAAGGAGCTTCTTTATGCCACTCACCTCTTCACTCACTGCAGTTCAAGAATCCTCCATCTCTAGCCCTTTCTTAGGTACAAGAATTGTTCTTGGCACCCTCGTTTCTGCTTAAGGGACTGCTGAGAGAAGCTGAATGACCAAGGCGTTAGTTCAGTAAAGTGGTGGAGTGACACAGACACATGAATATCTACATACATCCTTCTTGAAATTGTGCTGATGAAGTAGAATTATGCTAAAGGTTTCTACCAGTACAGCTCCACTCACCAGGGATTGCACTTTACAGCACGGCCACCCTGGTGACAGCTTGTGCGATAAACATAGCTAAGGTTCAAAGGTTCCCCAAAACACATCTCATCTTGCTGTAACAGGGAGCTTCCCACCAAAACTTATGCTCCTATTGAATTCTTATTTTGAGGGCATTGCCCTGCAGTCTGGATCTCTGCTGCAGTTGTGTTTACTGGTTAGTCTTGTTCAGCTCTGAGTTCTCAGAAAAAGGTGCAGAGAACCATTGTACCACAAAAGGAAGAAGCTATAAGAAAACCACTGTTGCCAGACACAACTTTATAACCTATCTTTGCTAGGAAAAAAAAGTGTGACCAGCTATAGATTCACCCATAAAAATGTAGTGAAATATTGCAAAGAACAGTTAACCCTCCAGACAGACTCTATTTTTTATGAACATTTTGATAGACAAGGCTTAACATTTTGATAAACTAGGCTAGGTAAGATTAAAGTAGAAAGAACAGTTCTGCACTGAGGGAGCAAAAGATGTTAATGCATCTTTCTTATCTCTAGTTTCTATGAATGAGCTAGCAAACAGGTGCAAACATCAATAGGCAATCCAAATTCTGAATTTAAAGGCTGACTTCCTGATTACTATCAACAGAAGATGACAACACTACATTCTAGGGTTTCCTGAGTACTGCATCACAGATTAAACTAAAACAAGCCTGCCCTGCTTATTTCTACCTTATGTCTAGTAGTAAGATGCCTGATAAGTAAAAGGAGATCTACTGTAGAAGATGTCTGAAGTCTTCATGAAGATGGAGTTTCATTAACAAAAGGCATCGCTGCATGGATGGGGGTCCAACAGAAACAGACTCAACTATGTGTGCTCTGGGATGCTGGGACTCAGGCCAGTCTGTTGGCTACAGAGGCATAAGAGTGGCTCTCCACCGCTGCTGATAGGCCCTGCCCCTCATCTAAAACAGTCACAGGGCTTCCAGACCACAGCTGGTGCACAGGACGCAGGTGCAGAGCAAGGGCAGAGAAGTTTGGATCTAGCCATAACTGCCCATGTGGCCCTGGTCTGCGATACTCAACCACAAGCTAAACTTAGCAAAACTAGAACATGAAAGAAAATTACTTTTATGAAAGCTACAAATGGGCTTATTTTCAAGATGGTAGAGTTTATCAGTGTCAGTTCTGCAGAGCTTCAGACGTCTGCAAGTTGAAGGCTCAGACTCTATTCTTTAAGGTTTAGGAAATCAACAGAAGTTAACCTTTAGGCATGCAAATACTTAACTATTGTGGTGCAAATACAGAAATCGGGTTTCACGGAGGGTTGCCATTTCCTCCCTTCCTAGAAGAGAGGCTGCAGATCTTTCAATTTATTTGGTCTTTAAAAAAAAATGCAAGTGACATTGTTCAACGATTTATACTTACAAAATCAATATATCTGTCAGCTACTACACAAACTTATCTGGTTTTGAAATATTTACAACATAGCAGAAAAGCAAAGTATGGGTGGAGCTCTTTGTGTTATCACAAAGCAGTCCTGCTCAGAGAAGGTTCTTTTTAGTTCTCTCCATTTTGCAGAAAGCCAGAAACTATAAGCAGTAATCATATTATTTCTTTTTAAACATATACCTTTAAGTAGAACCCTTAAGGAAAAAAAAATAATAATACAGCATCTGATATAAATTTTTGATCATGGTCATGAACATATTCACATACATTTAAGTCCCAATCATTCTGTCTACCTTAGTAATTTGGTTCATAGCAGTAGGGTAGCTTTGAAGCAAATCCCCAGGCTGTTCCAACTTGTCACATGTTAGCTGGTTTCTCAAGGCAGTGCTGGTGTACACAAAAGTAGATTCCTGTTGGATGAAACCAAACCAGGAGCTCTGCTCCACAGCACTCCGGGCTTAGTGGAGCAATGGGTCCTAAATCCTTGTGTGGACTTTCCACTGCAAGGACCTCCAGCATGTGGCTAAAATACATGCATTCACAGAAGGCTCTCAGACCCTGAAGAGTGGCACCAAAGCCAGAAGGAGGTTGCAGGGTCAAGTACTACATATACCTTCCTATTTGCTGTCAATTGCCAGTCCTCAACTGCTTTTGTGGTGTCTGCTTTATCCTCCTGTCTTCTATTGTTGAACTCCTTGATGAACCTGTCTTTTGTATTATATCCTCTCCATATTTCTACCCTCCTCTACCACACTGGAAGCTCCCTCTTCCACCTGCCAAAAAATTGATATAACTGTAGCCTTAAGCCCTGATGATATGACATCTCCCATGAACCTGTGCCATGAGAGAAAGGAGTTTCTCAAGGGCCAAGATAGCCCGGTGGCAATCTCAGAAGGTTGAGAAACTCTCACCAGCTGTCACCTACAAAAGAAGTGGTGAACAAGACTGCCTTAAAAAGTCAAATATGAAGGTAGACTTCTTGCAGGCCAGTAACTATAACCAACAGTCAGTCCTGTGCCCAGTACAGGGAGCCTGAGAAAGTCTTTGGGACAGAGCATGCAACTGAGTCAACATCTGCCTTGGATTTCTCCATCATGAATCTCAGTGTCCCCATGTAGGAGGGTCTGGAGGAACATGAGCCTTTGGACATCACTTGTCACCCTGGCCCCAAGTCTTACAGCAGCCTCCTGGGACGGCACACCCAGGGACAATTCTTCAGTCTCCTCCCATACAGAGCAGATGCCAGCCACCTTCTCTGCCATCAGCCCAGTTCTGACCCCAGGAGGTCTGTACCTCTTTTCTACAATGTCTCTGAAGTAGAGGGATGGGGGAGCTGTAAGATTTCTGGTAGGGTTACAGCACTGATCTCAGAGCTGTGGAGAAGGGATAGATTTTGCCAGGCTCCCCATGGGGACTACTGTGTTTTGAAGTGCAGTGGAGCCATAAACTGTAGGAAAAGTCTCCTGCAGAGGAACTGCATGCATCAGAAACCTCATGCCCCAGCCCCAGCCTGTACAAATGCCTGCCTGGTGCATTGCCAGGGCCGGGTGAGCTGCACATGGGGACATGTCACGATAACACAGTTATCTGAGGCCAGACAGTGAGCCCTGCCCAGCTCCTCCTCACTGAGCAGAGCCAGCTGTAGGCTTGTGACAGTCACATGTTTTGTCATATGAATGCTTTTGCCAGTCTCTTTCTGTTAGCTGCACTTCTTCTCATACCTATCCTTGGCCTTTCTTTCAAGCCTTGTCTGGTGTCTACTTTGCATCTGTCCCCCATAGGCAGGGGCTTGGCAGGAGTGGGCCCCCCTCAGTGCTAATGGCTCATTGCAAGGGGGGAGCGGGGAGCAGGGGAGAAGCTCGTGCCCCCAGCTAGGGAAATGGGGGGAGGGAAGGTCGCCTTGCTGAAGGAATCCTTTGCCTTCTTCCAGAACCTAACCAAATCAGCCCAGCCCCTGTTTCCTTATCAAGCGTAGTTCTGCCTTCACAGCCTTTGTTAAGCTTCCCCAGCTCTGCTGCCTTTTCTCCCCACTGTTTCTTGCAGATCTTTTAGGCAGCAAACCCTGCAGCCTGTCACCCTTCCTGCTGGGCTGAGGCTGCTCCCTGGCTCTTCCCAGCACAGAATGCCTGGAGCAGTGATGGCACAGGGCGTAGCACAATGACTTCCTGAGAGCCACAGAGGTCCACACCACCAGAGGAGGGGCAAAAAGGGTAGAGAAGGTTGGAGACCACATATTAAGAGTAAACTAAAGGGATGGTGGACTGCATGCCCCTGAGGAGTGAGTGGATGAAGCAGGCCAGCCTTATGGGGTGCACCAGGGTGTGAAGAAGCTCTCCATCCCTTCCCCCAGAAGAGAGGAAGATGACATGTCAGCATTTCAGAAATCTTTTTAAGTCTTCTCATTACAGGCATTTCAAAAATGCCACATCATGAGTCCCTGAACCAAAATCTGCTGAGAAATCCATAAATCTCCCTTAGAGGTTGAGCAAAGCCTTACAATGTATGTAGTTATAGCTGCAGTAGTCTGGGAAAAGAAGGAGAATATGAATCTTGACAGAGCCCCTCTCTCAATTTAGGAAGTCATAGAGACGAAAGGCTTGGAGAGCTTCTCAGATGTCACCCACAGCGCTACTGGATTAAAGAAGGTTTGGAGGATGAAATCTCCATAAACTCTCTGCCTGTGGTGGACCTGTCCACCTCAAAGGGATTAGTGACCAAGGGGTAATGGTCAGAGGCTGCAAGACTCTAAAGGATGACAGCCACTCACTTGGGCATGGCTATGGACTCTGAAATCTCATGTGAAGATGGTAAAAATATGGCACCAACTCACAGAAGAGGGCCTTGATGATCACAGAATCACAGAATCATCAAGGTTAGAAAAGACCTTGAAGATCATCTAGTCAAACCATTAACCTGGTTATCCTATCTGCTTGCCACGGTCAACACAGTCCCATTTGCTAAACTTGTTTTAAGATTTGTATCCTATATTCAGAAAACACTGCAATATTTGAACCTCAACATGTCTTACAAAAGGACAGTGGCATTTTTACACTCTTCCAGGCCAAGAATATCCAACTGCTCAAACAAGATCATCCCAGTGCATTGCAAACTCTCCTAGAAAAACAGAGCTTAAAACATTGCCATTACAATATTAGGTCAGACCCTTGACTGATCTAGTCCAATAGGTAATCTCAGGTGGAGAGTAATATCAAATATCCATGACTAAGTCTTGTGACTCAACTGCTCTTGAATAATTGGAAGTGGCTGAATATACATTATTGGAAATTTGTCAGGCAGTGATGATCTTTTAGCACATCTCCATAAAGTTGTTCGCTCTGACACAATTAAAAATGTAAACCATGTTATGTCAAATCATTCTTTCAGCTACAACAACTCAAATCTGTTACTTCACTGAAGTCCTGCTGTCTTCCTTTTTACATGTTTAACCTATCAACAGCTTCCTGATAACAAAACCTGAGAAAATGGCTAAAAATAATATTATTGTCTTTTGAACTCAGAGGATGCTAACTTAGGAAGATAGCAGCCAGCAGCTTACCTACCCTCTTTTTTGATCACTTCTTTGTTCACTTCTTGTCTGGAGAAGTGGATGTAAACACTCACTGGAAATGCTACAGCCTACTCCAGTCCTGCTCCAAGAGAATCTTTCAGCGAGACTTTATTACAAATGCAAACAACCCAGACAGAAGATGTGTAACTGTGAGGCAATATGATTTTTGTTTCACTCTGGACTGATGAGAAATCAGGTGCCTTTTTATTTTCAGTTAGATCTAAATCTGAGATATGGGAAAAGGGAAAAGAGTTGTTATCATTTCTGTCATTTTAAGAATATTAGTATGTGGCTCGGCTATAGCTCATCGTATATTAGTGGAGATATAAACACTTCACTTTGAGATAATTGGTGTCATTTTCCATACTGGCTTCCTTTACAGGTCTCTTCGTTCCCCCATTAGCCACAGCCAGCCTCTGCACATCCCGTGCCCCTCATCAAAATGCTTTTTTTTCTGCCTACAACCCTGCACCTACAGCTCATTCACCCTTCGATTGGGACATTATGCATTGCCTCAGCAACCTCTTCTGTATGCACAGCCCATATCTACACCAAGTCCTGCTCCCTCTGTACCCTTTTCTTTCTCATCTTTTGTTGAAGCCTGCATTTATTTTCAAAGACTCCTCTACTCAGCCTTTTATGTGCTGTGCTTTAAACCCTTTTATTCCCCTGAGCATTCCCAACTATCCATTCTTTCCCTGAGAGGGAGGTGGATCTTCCTTGAAGTCATTATTCAGGCAAAGGAGACTAGGCCCCATTATTTGATTGATTTCACAAGTCATTTAAATGAATGGTAGTATGCACAACTAGCAAATGCTTGTTAAAATGGTTAATTTGATCGTTTCTTTTCAGTGATTGTGGGAGAACGTAAAAATCACAAAATGAGTAACTGAGCAAAATGGCAAGAATTATGTTTTGTCCTGCTTTCTTTGAAATAATATTAAATGACAACATAAATCCTGCAGAAATACTTACGGGGTATTACTAAATCTACCAAGAGTTCATTATGTCTTACATTATTAGAATGAAAGGCAAAGAAATGAATTATTAGATTATGATGTTAAAGCTGCACCATTTTTGTTTAAGCAATTGCATTACTTGCAGCGTAGCATGCCAGAAAAGTGACTGGTTTGGTGACAGATCTCCTTTTCTATTACAAAGCCCCTTTTAAAATAATTAGCAACAGGACAGAAAGCAATATACCAAATATCTTTAAATGTGGAAAAAATGAGTTATTATTCTGATGATCTAAATTACCCTAAAGCACTTGCTTGTATGACAAAATCACTGCAATAATTTGTCTAACTTGGTGGTTTTCACACAGGAACATTTAAATAGGATAGCAGTTAGAACAGGAAGGACAGTGACAAAGCTCTTCAAGCAAAATCTTGCCACGATCTGCCTCACTTATGCATTGCTTCAGTAAATACCAAGATTTTGTACTTTTCTGAGGGCAAACCCCCTGTTTTTTCTTAAAAATAAAATTGTCTACTGTTGACTTATTAAAAACATAAACAACAACTTCTTGATTATAGTTAATTAGAAGATCTTGTAAAAATGCTACACTGACTTCAAGTGAACAGGCTAAGATTCTGTTGCCAAACATTTGGGTATGATTTCCACTGGCTTTATCAGGAATTGCACCTGTAATCAGTTAATGGAGAGAAAAATACGGCTGTGGAAACAAAGATTCCTAAGTTATGTCTGACAGCGTCTCCAAATAAACCTGTGCCAATTGATAGTTGGAAACCACACCATTACATTTTGCCAGGCAAGTGTACTTGTTACTGATTTTATTATCAACTGAAATTAAATTGTGTTAGATTTTAATATAAGTATAGAATTAAGAGATATTTTAGTAAAAATAATTTATTTTACATGTATTGTATTTTGAATCTAGCAACCGACTGCCACTCTAAAATCCCCTGTACAGCCCTGTACCAAGGTCGAAGGGATTGGTCATAACTGTTTAGTGGGAGCAGTTAGAATCTAGGTAACAAAACACAAGATGGTTTGTAAACTGATTTATAATACATACATAGGGCTAGAAGAATGCAGGTAGTTGTCAAGTTCCAGGATTAATGGGAACTGAGGGAAGTGACCGTAACAGCTTGCAAGTACCTGCCAAGAAAACTGTGTCCTTAAGCAGAAGATAATTCCGGCAGGGGGAGATCGTGACCACTGACTCATGGACCACCTACTCACATTACACCCCAGACCCATTTCTAGACATTTCTAACCTTTGTTGAGCAGAATCGGAAATAGAAGGAGAATATGTTAATGATTTCTTGGAAGTTGTATGCTTATGTATGAATACTTAATGAATATGTATGAGTAAGTTCTATATAAGGTATATGATCCTAGTGCCTGGGACGTGTTGTTGGTGAGAGCACTCCCTTACACGTCTGGCCATCAATAAAGAAGTGTCTGCTTATCTACATCACATTGGTGTCGATAAGTTTTTATCCCGGTTTTCGGTGACATACTGATGACAGGCATCCTGTGTTTGGAGACCTAATGTAGGCATAAACATATTCCTTAATAGCAAAGCCTTAGGCTTAATGCTGGAATTTCCAATGGGCTCAGCATTTGTTAACCTCCAGCCCTGGTCCCCAGCTTGCTTTCTTTCACTCAAATAGAGGAAAGGAGCTGCAGTAACTCACCACTTCTCCCTGGCCGTGGTCTTCTCTCCAGCACATCCCCAGAAGCGTTACAGCCAGCGCAGTGCTAATCCCTTTGCCATCACCTTTTGCAGCTCCTGTCCTAGGGGTGTGTCAGGGACAGCTTCTGTGCAGAAACCCCAGCTGCCAAAAGTGCCCTAGAAGCCACAGGCAGAATGTTAAAGGACTAAATTAAAAGGTTTCTGCGGTCATATTGCAGTTGGCCATTGGACTAAATTGCCATAAGGCACTCCCTTTATGAGTGTAAGCTCGATTACCATGAGGGAGGGTTTCTCCTTGGTGTTTAATCCTTTGACTGTGCATTCTCTATGTCAATAACTTTATTATACTCTTAACAAGAACAGAATCATATTTCATATATACCTTTCTATCAGTGATTGGGAAGTACCTTGAAACTGGTTATTATTAAGCTTGCCTATGCTTATGTGCATTTTGCTAACACTTCCCAGACCAGACAGCAATGACCCTTTGTTCCATGTTAAACCTTGAGCTTGTCAGAGCTGTGGCAATGGGTCCATCTTTATCAGAGATGTACTTGTTTCTTAGTTGAAATTCCTTAGCTCTTTCTGAAGTCAAATGGAAATTGTGTCTGAAATGAAAGGTCACTCTTACTGAAGTCTATGCAAAGCAGTGATTCCAGCAAAGCAACTATCCTTCAGGATGTATAGTGCTTTCCACACATGGAAAAACACCAGTGTTTTATATACATGCAGAGATATGCTTGCATAACTTGTATTATTTATGCTCTAGACTTCATGAGTTTTCCATATTAAAATGTGATGATTTCATATTCACTCTGTGGCAGTATATGCTGATCATCCTGGAAAATATTAATCATTTTTCTACGGTTTCAATTCTACAGTCATTGTTCTGCCATTCCGATCTTCGCACTGGATGAAGGCTTACCCACTGGTGTGATTGTAAAGTGATAGACACCAAGTCCTTACTAGAGGCATAAAGCTTGTGTTTAAAAAATTGTTAATAAAGAAATAGGCACTCAGTGGCAGGAAATAGCGTTATAGACTTCAGAACACCAGGAGCATAATTAGTACCGTGGCATAATGATGAAAGAAGGAAATAAAATAATTTTACTTCACTATGTAATTCTTAGAGCAATGCATATTAACTTGTCAGCAGGGAAGGGTTGGTTTCCTTTCTTAAATTTCCTCTGTATGCTGTCTTAACGTTGTTTTCTTTTAAAGAGATTTTGCAGAACACAGTGAATACCATACAACTTAATTTTGAATTCACATGCTACATGAATGATCGTCCTTTTTCAGGTTGAGAATCTCATCTACAACACAGTTGTAGTTAGGAGAGTTTGTAGTGGCCAGAGAATCAGTGGTTCTCTGGTCCTAGGAAAAAACACAGGGTGTGAGCCTTTTATCTGTGATCTCTGCAAAGCTGTGGAGGCTCAGGAGGGCAGAGGTAATAGCATCACCGTACCAGCCTTTTTCAGAGCAAAGAGAAATTGTGTTGGTGACAATTCGAAAAATTCAGAGTGTCAAGAAAGAACCAACATACTTGATTATTTATATTTTGTGGAAAACAAAACCAAATATTATCTCATAAAGTAGCGGTGGAGAAAAGTTGTAAAGCGGTAAACCACTAAAACAATTAGGGTAAAAATATATTAAAAGCAGAAGCACAAGGCAAATGACACCAAGTGCCATCTCTGCTTCCTGCTGATGCCCATGTCAAAACTTGCCTTGCACTACTTGTTATTTCTACCATATGATTCACAGAAAAAGACTCTACAACTCGAATAGAGTTATAAAGCAGGTATGTTTACTCCGGTGTCGGGGTGCAAGGGGATTTTTCCACAAAGCTTGCACACCCACCGCACATTTTACCAAAAACTCATAGAGTGTGGTTATCCATATTCATTGGGTTACATAACACAAACATACATATGCATGAGTAGGGCTGGGTTAGTTCGAAAGGCTGATGTCAACAGTTTATGTCATCTTTGCACCTGCGCATTGCCTCCTGGGGGGCGTCTTCAGGGGTCTTTGGGAGGAAGGCTCATAGTCTTTCTCACTTTGTTTTTTCCCCTGGAGCATGTGCAGATTCTCTTGGCCAATTTCTTGAATAACAAGAGTGTTTTTCAGACGGTTTACTTTCTATCTTATCTAAGAGAACCAATAGAACTTCTACCATTCGTATATGGCTATCTTTACTCATTAGCAAAATTCCAACTAGTTAGAGCCACGTGTTACTCAAGGACAAAAGTATAATATTTTGCTGAACATTGTAATCCTTGGTAGATTTTCACAGTGAACTGCTTTGTTTTGATGAACACAGTGGTCCTTGGTAAAATTCCACAGAACAGTCTGGGCAAGCAGGATTCTTAGTAATATTTTAAAATTACTGTAACTTGCTATAAATAAGTAAATAAGTTGCTAAGCAGTTTTCTATAAGTAAATAAGTAAATAAATCTCAAAACAAGTAATCATTTCTCTGTATCACATATATTAAAAAGTGATTATTTAAAATACTGGTCAGAGAGATCATTGTGTCACTGTTTATTCCAAATCCTTACATTTTTTGTTTAACAGAATATATTGGGCCAAATTCAGCTGGTACATGTTAAACAAATGCAAAGGCACTGAAATTAATGCTCTTCCAGTATCAGTACTGCATTTGCTCTGCAACCATTTTACTGTTGGAAATTTATTTCCTCTTGACTGTATTTGTAATACATTTGCAACACAAAACTGAAACATTAATTTGCTTTTTATTTCTGGATGATAATTGAATGTGATCTGATTCTCTGCTTTTTATTTATCTTTACTATTTTCAGAAGGGTACTGGAATTCAGATTTCTTTAGAAAGAGAACAGTCAGTCTGAGTTTCCATATATAGTAAGTCGGTTTGCTGCTATTTCATTAAAACCTAATTTAGACTGAACTAAACACTTCTCTGAACTAATTAATCTGACATAGAAAACTTCAGAATACTAAATCACTAATGGTCTCATTTTATATTAATAAATTTAGACAGATGTATGGATCATCTTATGGACTCGTGCCTATATATGGTATAAAAACATCAAAGAAAAGAGAAGAAAAGGCAAGACCTGATGGTATCATAAGTTTAATGGAGCCAAGCTTGGTCAAGAAATGAGACAGGGTTATTTTATGAGAAAGGTAGACAGGAATTATAGGACCAGAAGATGGAATTTGGTGATGGGATTTAAGACAACTCAGGAAGCCATTTAGTCTGTTCCAGATGGTGAAGGCAGCATGGGAGAAGGAGCTCACTGCCAGCTGTGGCAAGACAAGCAGGAGAAACACAATATTTAAATTATTTCTATTGAATTACATAAAAGGACTACATTCAAAGTGTTAGGGTTGCAAAGTTGCATACTCAGAGAACAAGAAGTGTCTGATTTAAAGTTTCCCAGACAAATTAAACTTGTAACTCTTATATGCACTGTAAAATCTTTAATTACAGGATAACATACACTTTTTTGCACAGGACCTTTGGCCTTTCTGTGCACATGAAGGGCATACATTTAATGAAATTTAATTCGCTTGTTTTAGCCTCATTGTTAAGTGCATGGCCTCATGCCTTATTTACTATATCCTACTCAAACTCTGCCCTGAATACACAATTAGTAATATCCTCATAGGATCTCCCATGTAATTTATTGCTATAGTACTTAGTGCTTCACAAACATTAATTAATGTCTCCAACCTCCTTGTAAGGACAGTAATTTTTCCTATTTTTATAGTTGGGAAAAATGTGAGATGACAACTGATTTTTTTCAGAACACCTGCATTCCTATGTGTCTTCTTGAAGAAATGACTGCTTACCATTTTCTTTTCTGCCCTGGTGTGAAGCCAGGACCCCTTCCCCTTCTCCTGCAGTAATACCATGCCAGCTGTATGACAAGCCAGTGAATCTCAGCACCTGACTGTTCTTGGGCAAGTATATCCCACTGGGCCATCTGCAGCCTGAGCTCTGACCAGACATTTCCTTGGGCAGCAAGGGAACAAAGTGAACAATTGCCTGTCCAAACCGCCTGCTTGAAGGAGGGAAGACGACTGTGTGATCACAGCCCAGAGGGAGCTGCTGCTCCCACTGCTCCTCATGTATTGATGCTGGGGGTGTATGATGAAAGTTTGAGTGGCTGCTCCACTTGGCTGCAGCACACAATGCGGGAGCAGCGCCACTGCCCAGAGCTGGTGGCTACCACCAGAAGATGCCAAACTTCCTACCTTGCCCCATGCAACGACAGCAGTACAGTCATTTTTATATAGGTCCAGCACTTTCACCATGTCATGCTGTGGTCATGCCTACATGGAGCATATGGCCATCTCATGCAACCAACCTGGTATTACTGCTCCTCCCATAGCCATGGCTATGGCATCCCATTGGGCCCTGAGTCCTTGATGGTAGGGAAAGAGCCTCTCCTCTTTGCCAGACAAAATGTGATCCTTGCCTGCTTACTGTAGCTTTCCTGGGTTCACAGCCCATCACCAATCTCCTGACAAAGTGAGTTCCCACACTGATACACTCACTGGGACATTGCTTCTGGCCTGGAAGAGATACAAGGAGTCCAGCTGATTCTCCCACACTTCTAGAAAGACGCTGTACAGCAGGCAAAGTTTGACCTCATCCATGGCTCCCTCCTTAACACCCATGGCCACCACAGTGCCTGTAGACACTAGCTCATGGGAATTATAAAGCTGCCCTAGATCTTACAAAAGTTGCTGTGGTGGACTCCTCAGTACAAATGCCAGGGAGATCACCCTAAAAGACACAGGTATACTGAGCGCCTCTTATCATGGTCCTGCACATTCACATTAGGTATCTTTAATTTTATAAGTTTATCTTTGCATTGCTCCCTGTGCAGCTGAAAGAAGCCTGAGCTACTGCCATACCCGGCAGGAAATTTTTGCAGCAGGAAATGGCATCAAGCACATTCATCAGTCTTCTGCCTCCCCAGACCCATCAGATCCCAGCCTAGCAGAAGCAGAAGTGATGCACATGATTCTATGAAGAGCTCTAGTAGAAATGTCAGCCTTGGTATGGGTGGAGCACAAGTGGGAAATGTCTGGGTGTTGTGTCTCTAGGAAATTTTCTACTCTGTTCGTTCTGAACTTATAAATAGAACAATGACAAGGTCACTTACTGATTTAAGACTGTTGCAGTCAAAAGAACGAGCCAGGAGATAAGAGAATGAGTTACTCCAAATCTGCGTAAACAGTGCAGGCCTTGCTAACAACAGTACCTTTGAAGAGGAGCTAAAAGACTGCTGATAAGAGGGGAACATCCTACCCCAGAAGGCGCTGGCAGCTGGAGGATTGTCTGAGAAGCATGAAGTCACTGAAAATCAGTAGTAACTGGTAAAGGTGGTTGGGAGAGATAGCGACCACCGACTCAATTTAAGACCAGGAAGACATGGTCCCCTTCACCCTTTGAGTTTCCGCAGAAGAATTAAAAGACCCTGTAACTTTAAATCAAGATGAGGCATGTTATTAATCGGTGAGGGACAAAGTGATAGACAACTAACCAGTGGTCATTACAGTAAATGTGTATTCATGTAGTTTGAAGTGTATAAGTACATAGAAGTTCTTTGGTGTGGTGTGCTAGCTTTGTGGCATTACCACATAGCACCCCTCTTTGAGCAAACATGGAATAAATAAATATCTTTGCTCTGTGTGTATACTGGCATATTGCACATTGGGTAAACAACCCGGCTTGTGGGACAACAGGGGTGGGAGAACAGGAAGAAGTGGAAGAAGAAAGAATGAAAGAATAGCATGCGTTGATGACACTTAATTTAGTAGGTCATTAAGTTCCCGGCACAACTATCTTTAGTTTCTCTAAACATCCAGACTGGAAAAACAAAGGGCAAATCCAAATACAGCAGCCTGCACCCAGAAAGAGAGACAAAAGAACAGTTAGTGAATCAGCAATTTTGCCCAATGACTCACAGAGGTGGGACAGCAGAAGACACAAACATTCACAGTCACTGTCAACTTTTAAAAGGTGTAAAAGACACATTCAAAAACCAGCCACGTGGTTGCCGATAATAAGAACAACACAGAAGACAGGATAAGAACTAAATAACTAGCTTCCGTCATCCTCTGTCACCACAAATAATCCTAGACAGACCACGTGCAAGTTTCTCAGTACGAAAGAATGAGTGAGTAACATCTATGAGAGAATGACCATGTACAAGTTTGTACAAAATACAAACACTGTCCTTCTTATCCTGTCTCTTGCTGAGGGTCACTCCATTAGCTGAGCTTTGCAGAACAATTGTGGATTCAGCTCCATGGCTCCACTCCCACCATGCGAATGAAGCCACTCCTGCCAGGACTCAGCACCAGCTTGGCCTCAACAAATTGGCTGTGCTGGCTAAGAAGCAGCACATGCTCCCAGGTGTGATTTCCTCGTGGAAATCAGATTGATTTGAGCCCAAGGTCAGATGATGAGGAAGAACCAGCACACAGTGAAGGGGTTTAGGTGGGCGCAGGCATATGGCTCTGGCTCTCAAGCAGGGACAGAGCATACTTGGCTTCCTGCAGGCCAGCATCTCAGTGTTGCACTGGGAGTGCTATGCAGATTACAGAAGAGGATCTCACCCATCCACCATCACACCCTGGCCCTTCATTAAGTCCTCTCTAACCATGGACAAGCTGAGTCAGTCACCTCTACTGTCTGCAGAAAAGTGACATCCATCTCCAGCCCCAGATGCCCACCTGTTGCAACAGTTTCAGGTCACCAGTCTACTGAGGCACCTGTTAAACTTCACAGGTTGGAAAGGGGATCTTAAATACCAAAGACTACTACATCTTTACAAGCTAGTCATTCCTCCCTTGCCTATTAATGGCTTTGCAAACTCCTGTAGCATGTAGCTTGAGTACACATTTTTAAATGGTTTACGAGCTCGTGATAGTCACCCATTCATCATTCATGGTCAAGCACTAAAATATTTTGCAGGCAACTCTATCTGACATTAGAAAGTGTTAATAAATACCAGTTATGCAGTGAGAATTTCAACTTTCTTATATATAAGAAAATTGTGACATCAGTGTCGTTAGTATTTTCCTTTTCAAAGCACATTAAACAGGAAAGAATCTGTATAGGATCTTCAAAACAGATGTAGGTGCTGAAGAGAAATTCAAAATATTTGCTTCACATGCAGCACTGGGAATGTGAGCTTGGGTTACAGTCTTATGCCGTCAAGGCTGGAAGCTCTGCTTACATGCGAAAAAGTAGCACATACTGTAGTTACATCATTTTGTATACTGTACTCTGCTTTCCTTACAGGTGACCTTTTAATTTGGGCTCCATGAAGTTATAGCTGAACAGGCTGGATTCAGACATGGCAGTATTTTGGTTACTGCCAGGCAAAGTAACCTGTTTGAGTGCATGGCTATCTTGGTCATAGTCAACATTTACACAGAATTAAGTTACTTTCTATATCTAAAAGCTAATTCTTCATCATAAAACAGTTCCACACCATCATAAGCAAACAGAAAATAACGGTAAACAGTAAAGGACTAGTTTGTTTTCTCCGCATCACTTCAGCACTGCAAAGGGACACCGATGAGAATGATAATCATGGCCAAAGCCATTATGCAGCACAGGTGTAAAATTAGTCCAACAGTCTGAGATAACAGCTACACATTAGGTTCAGTGCTCCTTAAATAGTTATTTTCCAGTCCAATCAACTCTCTGATATGGTTCATCACACAAATAACCATGCTGGCACAGAGTGTAGAAAAGAGTGGTGGAAAAGAGAGTGGTGAAAGTACTGAAGGATAAAGTGCTTCTTAAGCCCTCGCCACCAGCAGGTGAAGATGCTCAAAGCTACAGCCTTGTGCAGACACTCCCATGGAGTTCATCATCATGCCTTTTAGGCACATGGTTTAGTGGTAGATTTGACAGTGTTAAGTTTACAGTTGGACTCTATGATCTTAAAGGTCTTTTCCAACCTAAATTATTCTGTGATTCTATGCTCTTTCTGTAGCAGTTTGTGGTGTCCTTCCTCCTGGTCGTTAGGATGCAATATTTTTAGAACTAAGCAGTAAGGGGCCTGTGGTAGCACGTTCAGGAGAAAGTTCAGTCTTATGAAATGGTTGACAAAATGTAAACATGAGGTGACAGCTGATCAAATAACGAGTCTACACAAATCTAGCAGCAATTGAGCTGTGATGTGATAAAATAATACAGAAACAGCTTTATAGCAGTATATAGCCACAGCCATCAACTAATTTCTCCAGATGTAAAATAGATGCATACAAAACCCCAAATGTGCTCATGTTATTCAGACTTGAAGCAAAAACTCGTTTTTTCGAATCCTGGATGTGGCTATGGTAAAAATTACTTCAGGAAGGACTTCGGTCTCATCAGGTATTGCAAAATGGTGGCTATAATTTTCCCAGACAGAATTTTGGTCTGGCTGCAATACAGGGAATTATCCTCTTTGATTGCAAAACCAGCTGAAACCCAGTTGATGATTTTCTCAGAGTTTGGGATTCACCTGATGATTCCTGACAAAGTTTAATATCAACAGCTGTGACCGTTCACTCAACTCCAGATTTTTGGCTGACAAAGCTCATGCTAAAGCCTCATGTATATTGGGAGTAATGCAATTGGGTCAAATAAATAAATAAAGATAAGCAAAAACAGCGCTGGACGAACCGGGAGCCCCTGCTCTACCTGGCCCATGCCGACCGTTTCCCTCTCTCTCTCTTCTCATACACAGTTATAACCTTTAATACATATTCATAGGATTTCCGGGAAAAGGGCGGGTTTATGGAGATCTTTCTCACGCATGTTCTCTTTGTCTGTTGGGGTCTTTTTCGCCCCTCTCTGGTGGTCGTGGGATGAAGTAAACACTCTTCCTCGGCCTGCCCTTTTGGTGACCCCAAACTTCGAGCATGGGTCTTACAAACAACTTCTTCTTGGTCCCAGATATCTGTAAACAACATTTAACAGAACCAGTTTATGAGTCAGGATGGCTTTGCAAAAAACAAAGAGAGCTATTTACACATTACATCACCCTGCCTCCTCAAACCTGCAGTTATACAAAAACAGTTCAGTCAAAAATACATATAAAAAGAGCAATACTATAAACTTATTTTACACTGTGCAAAACCATATGCTGAGGTAGGTGAAAATGGACTAAAAAGTCCTAACATTATTTTATAATAACACGAATCATGTAAACATATTTCACAAGCTCATAAAATAAATTTACAGAGTACATTGTCCTGTAAATTTGAAATATCCAAATGGACCATGACAATACCCTTCAAAAGTTTGGTTTACTGCAACATGGCTTGTTCCATTTCAACACAGAAGAGTGAATGAAAAGTTGAATTAATTTTCTCTTCAACTTATTTTGAGAAGGTAAATAATTTTAAAAAATTCCACAGCTGAGGCTTGATACATATTAAAGTTTTCCCACAGCTAGCTAGGTGGGTGAACCTAGGAAGCCATAATCACTGTTTTGATTATATAAGATGCCTGTGAAGCCAGAGAGATACAGACCCCAAATAAACTTATTTAAAATCAGATTGAACTAGCTGTTTTATTTTCACCCAATCTACTACACATCTGCGTTTGAAGTCTGGAAATTAACAATTTCTGCTCTTAAGTTTCACTATAGGGTTTCCTATGTGACATTAGCAAACTTCTATCATGTATTTCTAGAGATATCAAAACTTCATACAACATACAAGCTGACGCTTGTAAAGACTTTGCGTTTAATTATACTGTTATAAACGACCAAAATTCCGATCCACAAAAAAATAGTTGATTTATTATAGATTAGTAGAAAAAGGCAATAAGCAAAACAGCTCTGGGTGCGTAGGGAGTCTCCGCTCCGCCAATATGCACACCGAGTTCTAAAAAGCAGCTTCCTTTATACTCCTGTACCACCGTCTTAACCAATCCCCCTTCGTCAGATAGTTGCCCTGCTTTTCTTCCACTGGGTCATTTGAGTTGCTGGGGTACGTGTCCTCCTCCTATTGAGTCTTTTGAAAGTCTCGAAGCCTTGGTCTCTTGGCATGCTTTTGTCCTATTGGATCTTTGAAAGCCTTATGATCCCATCTTTTGGTGGGCTTTTTCAAGCAGCAGTTATATCAGCTCTAGGCGGGGTTTCTAAGAAGCGGTTACATTGTTCCAAGCGAATGGCACACTTTATATTTTATCCACATATATTCAAACATTCATCATAATTATAATATAGGTTATAGTGATCACAAATAATTTCAGATCCACACAGGGTACCATATTCTATTTTTACAATATTTCAGACAGCAGGATATTATGGTTTAACATTTACAAATCATTCAAGCGTAACGTACCCGCCTTGCTTAACTTAGCAAATTAGTTACAATGGTTTATTACAATACCACTTTGCACTTTATATGATGTGACCAGAGTGAACCATCTTGATTAACCTCTTCACCAGCCTTTGTAGACTGCATAGTATGTCTGTAACAGCTTCCTTTATGATCACAAAAATTATCATTGCAACACCCTGGGAGTGCTTTTTTTAAGGAGACTCAGTTCCTCATCTGTCATTTATTTACAAGCATGGTCTCATGCCAAGAATTTATATATAATTGTATGGTATCTGTTTAGGCATATAGCCGGTGAGTATCACTAATTCCCTGTAAAATGCTTAAGAAAAAAAAAAAAAACACCAACTGAATTTGAGGCAGTTCAGTGAATTTTTACTGACAGAGTAAAGAAAAAGGAGGAAACAGGACTGGAATCTGCCTCACTGGTACTCTGTCACGGAACACACAACTTTTACACCAAATGGTTCCTGAGCCTGTGCAGATGCTTGGGTTACGATGCTTTTCTTTTCAATTCTGTGTCAATATCCCTGATTGTTTATGACATGCATTGTGACAGTTCTTGACAGTGGACCAAGACAGTAGGTCAGAGAGAAAGTCCCTGGCCCTCAAAGCTTCATGTATCCCTATGCAATACAGGCAGGGCAAGGCAGAGATCCTGGCCAGGCACACCAGAGCCAATAGCCACAGTCATGGATCTGAACACTGGTGGTCTGCTGTGCACATAGTCTGCCTTGGGGTGGAAGAATAGTATTGTCAGGCCTGGTGAAGTAAAACAGCCAAGAAAGTGGCAGTTAATGTGGTGTTGTATGGCACAGAGTACATCCCTTCTCCCCTGGCCAAGGGATGCAGCCATGGCATGAAGGCAGTGGCTCACACAGAAGGCGCCAGGGATGGCAACCACACTGTTTGCAGACACACTGCCTGGCCACACATAAATGGAGTTGAAGAAATGTGGCAAGAGAAAACTAAACAGAAAGTCTGTCGTGTAACTTGTAATAATAAATATAGTGTTGTATAACCCCATACCAGGTCTCCTTCTTGTGGGCAACAGAAGCAAATAGTCACTGGCAAGGTAAGGCAGACAGAAGCAGACAGAAACACCAGAGAAGCAGCAGAAGAAACTCCCTGTCTATAGCTAGTAATTACCTTTTTCCTGGATGAACAAGAAGCAAATCTGTGCGTATTCACACACACAAATGCATTTTACCGTGCCCACTTCTGAAACCAATTTTGTTGTTGTTCAGACTTTTGTTTAAAACAAGAAGGGGCAACTCAAATGCAGCCTGCTGACCAAGGACACATGCTCTTGTTTAGACAGGACGTGCCATGACACTCTCCAAGAGCAGCGATCAGACATGGCACCTATAGGTTTCCCAGCACCACCACAGCAAATTTGGCCAACATTTGTCTTCTCATGCTTCTTGTATAGTATTTTCTTCTCTGCAGAATAATATAAGATCTCCCCTAATTTAGCAGCATTTTTATAGAGGTTCTGCTACCAAATTTCCTGTCTGGGAAGGTACGGATATTTTTCTATTTCAAATACAGCAAGTCAACAGCCAATGTTGTTTTGTCTTCAGAGAAAAGTCACTTACCAGGCATCTCTAGGTCTCAGTTGCTATTGTGCTATTTTGGCTTAGACTACAATATTTTCTCCTCTGTTGCAGCATTTATTATTCCATTTTCCACTATAAATACCTTACATACCCCTAGCAGCCAAAAATCAAAGGATGCATTTTTCCAAATAAGTGGTGGGTCTTATGCATTTGTTGAGATATGACTCCATTCCTCACCAGAGAAAATTAGTCCCAATTTATGTTTTTTGAACAAAGTCTCGCATCACCATAAAATCCCAAAGCAATTTGTCTAACGACTGTCTGCTCCATTCAGATTTTATTGCTGGCAGGCTTGCAACCCTCAAAGGAAGAGGTTTCTGAAATGTGTAGTAGGAGGGCTCTTTCCACAACAACACAAAACCTCTGACACATACTCAGCTGGGACCCCTTCCTCTGCAGTGGGCCTCTGGCACTTCAGGGGCCAAAATTTACTGACCAACGAAAGCCTGTGACATGGTTCCACCTAATTTCAGCTCTAATCTGCATGCCCCAGATTCCAAAATTTCCCACTGCCCAAAGCATTTTCAAATTTCATGTAATCCCCAGTAATCCATCTCAGACCTCAGTCAGGGCGTTGCTCTGATCCTTCTAACCAAAAAAGCTGCACAACTCATCCCAATCCCCCTGGTTGCAGAGGAGCAGCCACTGCTGTTCCCGTGAAAGCTCCCTTGCACCCAGCTGGCACTGTCCCTGCCTCATGCAGCCTTTTAGTTGTACTTATCCCTCCCTCCTTGCGTTGCCACTCTTGAGCTCCCCAGCTCAGGATATGCCACTTTCTGACTATGGATTTGTTCTGGTTGACATCCAGCGCAATGCCCTGCACTGCTGATATGCAGTTGCATATCAGGCAGCTCTGTCTAACCAGGGGGCTCAGCCAGCCCATCCCATATGGCTGTTTATATCCCTGGATAGGCTTTTCCTGCTAATCAGGCTGACCTGATTCCCATAGTCTCTGGTGGCGTTTCTGCCTAAGATCAATTGCCAAGGCCGGGAGAGCTCACATTGCTGCTCCAGTGCACTTATTAGGGCACTCTAATCCATTGGTAGCTGACAGGCACACAAAAACAGAAAATCACTCCCTCTGAAAGGCAATAGGCCAAAATCTGCCTTCTCTCCTTCAAACAAGACTCCTTGCATATTAATAATGGTGCATTTACCTAGGAGCTTTTACTCCCTCAACCACTAAAAGACATTCAGGTCTAGAAAGTGAGCAGAGGTCTGCAGCTTCCCCATCCCTGGACCTTGTATCTTGTTGGCACACACAGATACTGGCTCATTCTCAGCCCAGAATGTAGATGGCACTGCTGGAAGTGCAAGGAAAGGCAGCCGAGGCAGCGGGCTCAGGGACATTGGCTTTCTCTCAGTGAAGCCTTTTCCTGGGCCCAGGCAAAGGCTGAGTTACAATGGCTGGTCCTGAGCTCTCTCTGGCTGTGGGAACCTCCATCTGTCAAATCTGAAGTCTAAAGGAGTAGCCAAGTGGAAATAATCATTTCAAAAGAAAACAAGAAAGTAAGATGACCTAAGATCCCAGGAGGCAACTTATTGCCTGGCTTACTCTTTCTTGCCCTCTTGCAACACCATCCCAACTGCTTGAAATCAAAAGTTCAAAGATTCTTTGGGAATTTGGGCTTTAAAGATGCCTGAGAAATCTGCAACAGGTTGTTCAGTAAGAGATTCTGCAAGAGGTGGCTCTGCCAGTCCATCCTGGGGCCAGGCTGAGCTCTGCAGGAGGCCTGCCGAGAGTTGCTGACATATTTATCCAGGATATAAACACAGATGGAAGGAAATGGCCATAAAAACACCCACAACATGGAAAGTCATAAAGGATGTAGCTACACCTAAAACACGTGAGAGATGAGGCAACTTTTAGGTTTGATAAGTGGCAGAGGAAGATTTCATCCAACCAAAAGCCTGCTGTATTGGCCAAGTGACTGAGTGAGGAGAGGTCCAGCAGGCTGCCCCAGGCCAGCCACATGGGACAACACATCTTGTCCCCCTTTCTCTTCTGCTGAGCCGCCAGGGAGGGGCCTGGCCGCCAGGCACAAGCGGAGATCCTCAGTCCAGCAGGAGGTTTCATCTGCAGCAGCAGTGAGGGTTCGGAGGTGGGCCCAAGCCTCAGTGTTACATCAATACCAGTGATGGCCACCAGAATGACATGCCAGCCATGACTTGTATTCCTGCTGCCTCTGAGAATGGCAGTGCAGCCAGAAATAGGATAGGTGGGGACAATCACCCCATTAGGAGGAAAGCATTAGCCACAGAAATAAGGAATGAGCCTATAAAAGAATCTCACTATCGAGGGACCCATCTGGCTCTCACCAGTGAGTATTTGCATGGCTCTCAAGCATTTAAAAGTAGATTTAATAAGAATCTTTTTCTTTCATCAGTTCTAGGCAGTAGGAGGAACAGTTGATTAGTTTGCTTGTTAAAGTATTACTGACATACCATATTGTAGTTTTCAAACAATCAGATCCTGATTAATTTTGGTCATGTAAATAAAATTCTTACAAAGATTATTTTCAAGCCTATTTAATTCTCTATATAAATGCAGCATTATTTTCAAACCTCAACTTCCCTTGCCCCAATAAACTAAACATTATGTTTTCATGCACATGGCACAGGAAATGAAGAGTTTTTATGGGACTATTTAAAACTCACTTTTGCAGACAAAGCAGGCTTAGAAAACCTCATTTGAAAGGGTCAGTTTTTCAAGGTTGGAAGGGGCAAATTATGAGCCTTGGAAACAGCATTCATCCTCCCAAAATAATTTCATTTTAATCACACTGTTTACTGGATGCTTATAATGCACATGCAGAAGATTAGAGGTAGATGGATGAAAGAGTATCAGTTGTGCAGAGCTTGGGAAATAACCCCAAATTCCAGCTTTGGAGAGAAGTTCATTGGAAATTCTTGGTGAGAATTATTATTTCCATAATAAAACCAGAAAACAGATATCTTCCTAATGCACTGGATGCACTACAGTGGTCTATGCCCACAAGTACATGTACTCTGGGAAGAGCCCAGATTACCAAGCTTCTGGGCCAAGGAACAAACAAACAGCAGCAGAAGAGTTTCTGGGCAGAAATGGACTCTTGCCTGGAGGACTCCAGGCTTCCCTGGCAGAGCCAAACATCCTCAAGGCAAGATATGTTTCAAGAGCATGCAACATGCCAATCTAAATATAAATCTTTGATTCATCTCACTCTACAAAAGCACAGACAGAATTTGCCTCGCTCCCCATTAGCCCGTAACACTATTATAGAATAAGCAAGGGAGGACCAAGGCACAGCTAATGAGGGATCTTAACAGTGACACAGAGCAAATGGCAGGAACTTTTAGATCATCAAGGAACAAAACTGAAATATTCTTCATCAGAAAAAAATCAAAGTCAAAAGAAGACCCATAAAAGTAGGAGAATATCTCACTGATAGGGCAGAAAGAAAATTCAAGAATCAGTTCAATAGCAAGAGGAGAAGTTCTGGGGGATGTTTTTCCACAAGCAGTGAATTTGAAAAAAAAATAAAAAGGAAACAATGAGCAAATTCAGGTTCAATTCAGCTAAATTCTTGGCTGAAAGAAGAATACAGGAATAGATTTTTAAAGATGGCAAATACTTCCATTACAATGGCTTGCAAATAAAATGTTGCAGCTTATTTATTCAAAGTGTCATTCAATTTACAAAAAGACAAGAATAACCAGAACACAAAACATTCAATTTTGGTAGAAAGAAACATTTTTGTTCATTCAAGGTTTTGGCATGATGAGTTTTTTTGTTTCATTTTGCCAAAGAAAACTTTAGAGTATTCTGACCCCAAGACATTTTTTTCCTCCTTTTTCATTTTGGCCTCTGAGCAAAAAAAAAACCCAGAGCAGTATTTGCCCGGATCTATTAGAGTCATTGAATGAAGTGATGCCAAGGTAACATCATTTTATCACAGCAAAATGAAGACGCTAAAGCATCAGATTAATCCAAAGCAGCTGTGTGCTGGTTTATGCTTACTGACTACTGAAGGAAATACAAAAGAAATGACGCAATGCTACACATGATGAATTCTGGAATATGATCTATGTGTCTAGAACTTAAAGATGGTGGAAGCTTTCTTTCCCTCTATTCTTTCCTTTTTCTCCCTAGGCTTCTGGCCACACATACCAATGATACACCACTAGCGAGGCAGAAAGATGCTCCCCAAAACTTTTTTTAAATGGACTTCACTGACAAACAGTGGCTGCCTTTTGCTAGAACAAGTATTGTCTTGGCCTTCACAGGTTATTTATTGGTGCAGTGCTGCAACATACTTCATTTCAAAAGACATAAGTCATTTTAGCTGTAAATTTATCTGAAGTCCTTTCAATTTTTATGTGCCCTCACTTTTAATGCTGAATGTTCTCCAGGAAGCGAGACATGATGGTTCATGAGACAGGCATGGCCTCCTACTGCTCTCTCTGTTCCCATTTGTGCGGCTCCTATGGCCAGTCCTGCCACCACTGAGGCCACTGCTGGGATCAGTGAACTGCTGCCAGCGTGAGTGGAAACATGTTTCAGTCCCTTTAATGTGTATTTGGCAAACCTAAGCTTTTAGAGCTCATCTCTCAGAGAAAAAAAAAATCCCGTATTGTCTTCACCAGAAAATATAGGTACAGAGAGCACAGATAAAGGATAAGAATAAAGAATAAATGGGAGCTAATAGAGCAGTTATTAGTGCAGGAGGCATCCTCAAGGCACTCTGCTTCCAGCAGCAATGATCTGTCCCCATCTTGATCATGGTCCGTTTCTAGGGCTTGGGGGACTGAGAGCAGCATTTGCTGCAAGGTAAAGAGTTGTTTTATGCCTGCTTCATGTTCCCTGCTATGGTTCCATCAGAGAATGGCTCTATCTTATGTAGAAATAAATTAATTAATAAAGTAGGCACCAATAAAATAAATTTCTTTGAAAAGTACCAGTCAAACCTATCAGTTAAGCATTTCATGGGAATATCAGTAAAATGCAGTGTGTACTACAGCCAAAACAGAAATAGTCTTCCTGATGCAAGAGTAAACAAGAAAAGCAATGGAGCAATAACAGAAATAATGAATTAAAGACAGGGAGCACAGCACTTTGATAATCATGCAAGAGCTTAAGAACATTATTTTTGTACTGGCATGAAAACTGTAAGCAGAGTAATGTAACAAGGTGTGATATTTTCAGTGGTTATTAGCCCTTTGGATGGCACATGTGACAAACAAGCACTCTGACAGTGATATTAAGACTTGTTTAAGACCACCTGGGAGGGGATAAAGTAATTTAGAACAACATTTTATGGTCTGGTGAAGCTCAGATTAGTATGCTACAGTTTACTAAAAAAGTCTAAAGATGAAGCAAGGAGAAAGAGGACCTAATAGGGAAACATCTAATTTTTCATATTTAGGATGGTGGCAGAAAAACTTCCAAATGTGTAATGGTACATATTGTAAATCTATGCTTAGTTATATTTTATAAAAATATATTCCACATGGTACACAGTAAGGCAGTATCAAAGCAGAAATACTCCTGTCAAAAGGCAAAGACACTATAGCCATTGGCTAAAACATGGATAGAGGGCAAGAAGTTACTGGAAAGAAGATTTTACAGGAAGCTAGGTAACATGTACACCCTGTCATCCTTGTGCCTGTTCCCACACCACTGTAAGCAGTTGTTCCCCAAAGAGTAAGGTCAGATTTAGAAACATGATGTTGTGTCAATTTATTATTCAGCACATGTCAGACACAATGGATGAGGGTTTCATTTCATGTATTCCAGGCTTATAATGAAAGCATAAGTCAAAACTCTATAGCTAAACTCTGTCTGGGATTCACTCACTGTGGGTCTGGTACCCTGGGCAGCTGCTTTGCCACAAATCCTAAATAAAGGATAGAAAATTTTTTTTACATTTATTGAACCTTTCTCTTTTGAAACAGGAGTCACAGGTAACATCTTTGACATGGTACTGGGAAAGAGGAAGACAAAACTTCACTTGTTCAGAGGACATAATATCTGAGTATCTGTTTTCAAATACACTTATATTCTTTGGTAATTAACACAGATTAAAGTCTTAAGGATCTTCTCACCACCACTAGAATCTATCCCAGTGTCGCCACGAGTGAAACAGCAGGAGACCCAAGTTTGGAGACCCTCCCTTTAGACTTGTCAAGACTAAATTACCACTGTGTTTCAATCTAGAAACAAAGGTTTTTTGTCTCCTGGATACACTTTGTCCATGGCATTTGTTCCATATACCTTACACAATGCCTCTGCAACTGTCTACTGCATGGAGGATGCACCTTCACCCCAGGGACTTGCCTCTTTATCTGACTACACTTGCTATGAGGAACCCATTTTGAAGTGCTATGGCAATGGTCTGCATTTATACTGCTGCTTACAGAAGTCCTGAAAATAGGCACAACAACAATTTATATTCCTGTTCATGTTAATAGTTACTTGTATCAGGCAGACCAGACTGCCAAGGGGTCTTCTCACTGCATCCCAAAATGGCAGGTGAGAGCTGCAGGCTTGGGCTTAATTTAGGTAGGCAAGAAGTCAAGCATGCACTGCAGGATCTAAAGAGTGACACGGCCTTCAAAGCACTGCATGATCAGCATACCAGCAGCTGTTTCCCAATTTAAGCATGTGAATTGGTGTCTGCAGTATTAGACTAGATTTTAGGCTCTGTGGTCCAGGAAAAGCATCTTCCCTTTTGTAGAGCTGAGGTAAAAAAGCTACAACTTCCAAACGTGACAAAAATCTCTATTATAATTTATGCATTAGCTTTCTGTGCAAAGTCTTTCAGGTGACAGAGAAGCAGATGGTTTTTGAGTCATGTGTACATATGTTTCTCAGCACAAGAGCTTCCTGTGGAAGCTTCTAGGCACAAAGAACACAGAAAAGATCAGATAAAATCTTTTCAAAGAGGAAGAGAAAAATGTGTCATTCCAGTGACAACTTAAAAAAAAAATCAAATACTGAAAAAAATACTTCAGCATTTATTTAAAGCTTAGTAGAAGTTTCCTGGATGGACACACAAATGAATATATGAGGTTTTGTGTCTTTTTTTATTTTTAGTGGGTTTTGAGCAGGTTGTCACAGGGGCCCCTGAGAATACACCCATAGGATGACATAGGCCTTGAAAGTACAGGCACAGGACGACTCCAGAGGTAAAAGCACAAATACAGACGTTTGACTATGGTCAGTAAAGGAATGCAACCCTAAGAGCTGGACAGGGCTTGCTTTATGGCATAACAAAGAAGCCATAAAAAAGGGAACAAAGAACTTACATTGAATAGATATAAAACATCTTCTATATGGTGAAAATGCAAGGAAGGAAAAAAGGAGAAATAAAAAAAACCTCTCTGCAAGACTGGGAACAGAGGAAGAGCAGAACGAGAGGAAGTGCCCCTGCAGTTTGCCATCCCCTCGCCCAGGCAGTAAGAGCATCATGCCCAGGCAACACCTACCCACAGCAAGTCCTCATCCCCTTCTGCAGAGAAGGAGTGCTGTCGTACTGAAACTCAGCAACTACCCATTCCGTGTTACCTTTTTGTCTATGGGTTAAATAAACTACAATTATAAAAAGTTGTGTACATATGCACATGTGAATGTGCATGCACGTGTGTGCATGTGTTAATACATGTGTGTGTTTTCTGCTCCAGCCTTCCCACACAAGGTGATTGAGACCGGAGCACCAAGTCAGACTAAAGGTAGACACATCCCACAGTTTTTTTTAAAAAATTAATTAAAAATGTGGAATAGTAAAAAAAAAAAAGAAAAATCTACAAAACCCCTAAGTACTTAATAATTTAGAAAATGGTGTAAAACTTTAAAAAATGACTAAATAATTCATTATACAAATACTTTCCAAAGATGAATTTCCGTGCTCGAGGAATTCCTGAAATGAAGCTTGGCAAATGCAATGAACATCTGAAAAGAATGGCATTAATTCCAGAAGGTTCTGAATTTAACAGGTTTCTACCTTAACATGAGATGGGAATTATTATTCTGTCACTCCTTCTGGAATGATATTAAGATGCAGACACCGAGCGTGGCAATGGAGTGCGAAGGCTTGCTGTACACCAAGCAGCTCCTCGCTGCACCTGTTTACGATCGACTGCCTCATTATCATTTCGCACAGCAGGAGAGAACACAGCTAAATCTGCCTTCGGAGAAAACTGAAAATTCACCGGCCTTATTAATGCCCCTTTCATCTGCAGCCCCACACGCCGCTTCCTGGGGGCAGGGCACCTCCGTGCAGCTGTAACAGGGACCTTTATTGCCTGGTGTAGGATGGCACAGAATTGCATCAGAGAACCTTCCAAGCTTCCAAGGATGGCACGTGGGCATAATAGAGCAGAGAAATAAGAAAACATGGCCATACTTTTTTTTTTTATTTCTTTCTTTTTCCTCCCAGATGGGTAAGTCTAACTGCGAGCAAGGATGGAATAATACATGGAGAGGAAGGAAACAGGAAAATCATTGCACTTTTCATGTTTTCATAAATCATAATAAAACCCCATCCCTGACTATTTTCATCCCTGCGGCCAGGTGGGCTCCATGTTGTGGAGTGCTCTCCAGGTACTCTCCATAGCTGACTCAGGGAGTAACTTTGAGGGATAGCCTCCTATCCTCTGGGAAATGCACTTAATACAACTGGAGCACCGTAAGACAAAAAAATGCTGTAGAGATGCATTGGTACTGACATTCCTCCTGACAATATTTGCAAGCCCTTATCTCTGTTTTTTGTATGCACACTGCTGAAAACAAAATTTATTTGCACATAGGGACATCTTGGCAAATAGTCAAATATAATCACCTAAAAGAGCCACACATAAGAATCACATGCGCAGAGACTGGTAACCATCACACAAAAATAGGTGACCAACCACAAGCCCCAGAACAGCAAATACCCAGTGAAATGGTTGTAACACTGGAATGTGTTTGCATAAATTATTCACAGAATAATTCTGAATATTGAATATATAAAAGGTTAAGGCAGTCAAGGAAACTCTGCACACATGTATTTTTCCTTTTTATAGTTTTTTTTATTCCTCATCCTGCTGGCCCCCTTAATTCCCTCTCTCCTCACTGTCTTTGCAGACAAAGGTGTAACTAAGTGTCCCTCTCATAACTCAGAGTCTGACCAACTCTGGACACAAAGACCAATGGTTAATATGAGCAAAATAGTTAAATCAGGATTCCTTCATTACAACAGTTGCCTGTTTGTATTTAGCAGATCCTATTTGCTTGATGCTGAAAACGCTTACAGAAAATGAATGCTAAGAGTTGACTTGTTTTATTTGCCACCAGGGCATTGCACTGGCTTTTGGTTGCCTGGATCCTATGCTGACCAGCCTGTAGCAATCTGTCACTTGCCCCAAAACTGCACACATCTGTAAGGTGAGATTAAGTACCAAAGATCCAAAAAGAGGCAGTTTGATACCACTATTTATTTCCTGTGATTGATTCAGCACAAGGCAAGTAGTACCATGCAACAATTTCTTTTCTAGACTGAAAGTACACAAGAAAGATAAATATTCCTTCCTTAAAATTCACAGAAGATGAGATTGAAGATTGTCTTGATTCATCATGACCAGAGCATTTAATTCTATTCTGACATTAATTTAAGCCAATGCATCTTGGGTGGAAAAGGTATGAATCAGTCAATTTTATTTTATTTATATTCAATAGTAAAAAAAAAAAAAAAAAAAACACCAAACTGTAGGCAAAAGGAGTCTTATACCACTTTTCTCCTATTGATTCTCCAGCAGTAAGTAAAGAAAAAAGATTTTTTTGTGCAGGGTTGTAAATTCTCCTACTAATGGTGTTTCCTGTGGTACTTGTGCACAGTGGAATGAAGAGGAAGAAATGCTAGTTTGTGCCTGAAAGGAGAAAAGGCAGAAAATTAGTGTTTGACAGGTAGAAGAGAACAACCAGAGGAGGAGAATGTGGTAAACAGCAGAAGTCAAATGAAAGGAGTAAAAAACCAACCACAACTGAGAGGTTTCAGAGTCGAAGCCCTATGTCTTTTAGTCAGTAAAGACCTAAGCAAGAAGTGATTAGCTTGTGCCCACATGCAGTCCTTACTTTCAACACTGAACTCTGTCCAGTGTCTCAGGATACATCTTCATGGCACAATATCAGGCCACACAGAGACCCCAAATGAACTTGCTCAAAGATCTAAAGCAACTAAAGCCCTTCTGAGAAGTGTATTAAGAGTGTCACTTCATCCTGGCTAGACTGCATCTAGTCCTGATAGAATGATTGAATGAATATAAATCTCTCAAGCTCTAGAGAAAAATGTAGCCATAGGTGCTTGTGTGCCATCTGCATGATACAGTATTTTTCCATCTAGACAAACTCATCATTGCCTTGACCGCTGCCAGCTGTTTCTTTTGTATGGCTAATTTACAGACCCAGTGATGTAGGTATTATTTCATTTATTATGGGAAAATAAATATAAATAAGAATGAAATCCCTTGAAGAGTAAGTGGATCCACAGAAGTCAAGAATAAAATTTACCGCTGATCTCAATATTACAAGAAGTTCATTTTTACAGCCAAAAATGTCCTTTCAAATGAGATGGAAAGGTCAAATTAGCATCAGAAACTATGTACTCCTATTTGCAGCAAATTTATGACTTCTATACCTATTAAGTATGACAACTTCACAATCGTTAGTACATTTATCAAGTATATGAATCATCCCTTCTCCATTTTTCAGGTACAAACTCAAATGCACCTCAGAGAGTGTCAAGATACTTGGCATCTAACCTTAACCAATTTCCATGGAAAACAAATAGGTATTATACCTTGAAGAATCTGACACGAAATTATTTCCCTCAGGTCTTACAAGTAATCAACTGCAGAAGAGAAAATTGAATCCAGTTTCCCAAGTTCAAGGCTGGCAACTTAATCTCTGGACAGGTTCTCCCTCTGCGTGTCAAAGCAGCAGCCTGGAAAAGGAGCCACGTTCTGTGCATCAGTCAAGTCTTTGACCTTGTCATGGCACAAAGGATTGGTTGGACTTCTTGGGGCAGGCTATTGTAAGAGGACTTTCTATATAGAGTGAACGCTTCCTATAAGATCTTATTGCCCTGAGTAATTTGTGCAGGTATTCATTACTACAAGAAATATCACTAATCCACCTGATTTTTTTTTAATCTCTTCCATCATATAAGTGTTGGGGAACTTGACACTAGCTGACCTCTGTCTGGAGCCACAGTGGCAACTCCACAATCTGAAGCAAAGAGTGGTTTTTTGCATCGTGAGCACATGCAGTTGCATTACCAGCAGTTCCACGTGCTTTGCAGTATTGCTGCTAAGGATAGCTGTTGAGGACCTCAAGGGAGGAGGGGACTGCACAAAAAGAGCAGCTGCCTTGAGCAGACAAGACCTGCAAGTTCAGAGGCAGATTTCTTGTAGCCTTTCTGGCATGCCTGTGTTCTCAAGAATCTCATGTTTTTCTCTCCATGGGTCCCAGAAGACTCTCATTTCCCACCTCCAACCCACAAACAAGTCATAAGTAGAAAAAACATTTCAAGGTGAATTTGAGTTGTTTTCTAGGCCTCCTGCCCCACTTCTGTAGGCCTTACTTAGAAGAGTGATGTAAAGCACCAAGTCAGGGAGGCCTCCTATAATCCCTGGGATATTCATGTAAAAATCCAGTCCTGATTAGCTCTGCCTTCCTCATCATTAAAGCAAATGTATGAAACTTTGGATTTGTGGACTTTAGGAATAAGTTCTTTAAATTATCAAAGCTTGTTTATTCAATGCGTAGAAGAAATCTGTTCCTCAGTGAGTTTATAGGACTATTGAATAAATTCCACAGTCAAATACAATCCTTAATCCTCAATATCCTGTTACTCATCACAACAGCAGATTTAAACCTAATTAGCTTGTTTATTTTTAATTAAATTCTTCTCTTATGAAAGATGTAAAATCTGAATGATTGCTTGACAGTGGATTCAGAAACTGCTTAAACAAGGGCTTGATGCCAAGACTACTGAAATCAATGTTTTCAATAAGTTTTGGATCAGGGACTGTAGAAAATAAATTTTGTACAACTATCTAAATGCATTCTGTTGTGTAGGAAGAGTCTAGAAAAGCTCCCATTTCTCCGTAGTATCATTACCCTAAGATCATCTGTGCTTCCTCAAAAAGATTTGAAAAATGTTTTATTTGGAAACAATTTTATTAACGTGTCTGGTACATAGTATACTTTTCCCATTGCTGTTTCAGTTATTACTAGTATTATTATTAATAAATCACAGTTGCTATGGAGATAACTGCAAATAAAAGATTATGACTGAGTTTCTGAGGCAAACAGTAAGTATTGGGAACAGATTAACCTTAAACTATCAATGAGTTTATTTCCATATAAATAATGTAATCAGAAAAAAAAGAAAGAATAAAAACCAAAACACACTAAAAAAAAAAAACAAACAACCAAACAACAACAACAAAAATCAAACCCAAAACATTTAAATCACTCTCCATATCCAGCATTTTCTGATGTCTTCCCAGAGACACCATGTCTGCTAGAATGTTTCACTTAAAAGTCTGAATATTTCTTAAATTACATTATAGCTGTCCCAAGGGCCAGGCACTAACACATTATCACACCAATGTGTTTAACCACTGACAGCAATACCAGTCAAAAACAATCACTAAATGTGCTGCGTGTACACACAACTTCATGTAGCTGCTTACTGGAAACAGGATTGCAGACTTAGAGGCAAATTTACACTTTAACATTGATACAAAGGTAACTTTTCAGAATTTGAAAAAAGCTTTTAGCCTTGAGCTATGAATGTGACTGTACCAGGCCAACAAGAGTATTTTGCTTAGAGTAAATTGGGGGTTTCTTTATAGTTAGAGTGCTGCTAACAGACCCTCTTTATCATCTAGGCAGAAGAAATGCACCTAGCCATGCCCAAATATTTAAGTATTTCTGAAAGTGAGATGGCAGATGGGAGGCAAACCCTTGGGAAAAGATTGAAATCAGCATTTTGATTAAATTACATTCTAAACGGAACCACAGAGAATAAATTAGGCGTAAACATTATACCCAGAAAGGATCCCAAGCAACAAATTTGGTTAAGCATTTTTCACTGCACAGAGAAAAGCCTCTTTGAGTTCATTTAAGCATGGGTGGATAAAAGAACAGTTTTCTTCTTAGTTCTGTCTCTAAATTCATTGTAATTGCGTTGCTGACATTTGTGCTATGTAAACAAGTTCTCATTTACATTTGCTTTCATCTTTACTGCTGTTAAGTGTGATTTCAGGAGAGCTAGAAAGCAGCAAGACTTGGGTGTAGTAAACCTTAAAACTCTCAGTGCTGGGCACTGCAAAGCCATCCCCAGAGCCTTCGGAAGTAAAAAGCTTCTGTGCTCTTCTGGAAACCAGACTGGTCCGGACCAGTGCTGGCCACTCATGGCATTTGCACCACAGATATTTCCATATGCACCCAGGATTAGGAGGGGTTTTCCCCACTAGGAGGACACTGGTGAAGACTGCCAGCACCCTACAGCCCTACAGTGAGTTTGTAACAGTGGCCTGCCTTCCTTGCAAAATTCAAGGAAAACACCCATCCCCATTAACTCTGTCCTGGTTTCATCTGGAATGAAGTTAATTTTCTTCATAGTAGCTGGTATAGTGCTGTGTTTTGGATTTAGGATGAGAATAATGTTGATAATACACTGATGTTTTAGCTGTTGCTGAGTGGTGCTTACACTAAGTCAGGGACTTTTCAGCTTCTCAAACTGTCCTGCCAGCGAGGAGGCTGGGAGTGCACAAGAAACTGGGTGAGGACACAGCCAGGACAGCTGACCCAAAGGAGCATTCCATACAATATGATGTCACGCCCAGTACATAAACTGGGGGGAGTTGGCCAGGGGACACCACAGCTTGGGGATTGACTGGGCGTCGGTCAGTTGGTGGTGAGCAATTGTATTGTGCATCATGTGTTTTGTATATTCTATTCTTATTCTTATTATTATTTCCCCTTCCTTTTCTGTCCTATTAAACAATCTTTATCTCAACCTGTGAGTTTTACTTTTTTTTTTTTTTTTTTTTTTAATTCTCGACCCCATCCCACTGTGGGGAAGAGTGAATGAGCGACTGTGTGGTGCTTATTTGCTGTCTGGGGTTAAACCATGACACTCTCTCTCCGAAGATGTTAACCATCTGTCATTACCATTCCCCTCTTTCCCAGCTTTCATAACTGTTAATGGAATAATGTACAGTCTCTCTCCTTCACAAGGTTGACTGCAGGTGGTCACGGTCAGAGTCTCATGTAATAGCACTTCAAGAGCAATTCCTGTTCCACTAATTAGATGATGTTCTCAGCACTTCATGAAAACAGAGAAGGAATTTGAAAGTAATAAAGTTAACAGCTGAGATACAACAGACAAAACTGCTAAGCAAACCTGAGATTTTGAAGTTCACAGTAATAGTGAAGACCTTTAGAGGTCTTGAAGGCTTGAAGACATGCATGTGGAAAGAGAGACCTTTTCTTTCTCCATAGTCTGGCTGATCACAGAATCAACTCGGCTGGAAAGGACCTTAAATATCATCCAGTCCAACCATTAACCTAACACTGATAGTTCCAAACTACACCATATCCCTCAGCGCTATGTCAACCCAACTTTTAAACACCTCCTGACATGGGGACTCCACCACCTCCCTGGGCAGCCCATTCCAACGCCTAACAACCCCTTCTGGAAAGAAATGCTTCCTAATATCTAGTCTGAACTTTCCCTGGTGCAACTTGAGGCCATTCCCTCTTGTCCTATCACTTGTTACTTGGTTAAAGAGGCTCATCCCCCCTCTCTGCAACCTCCTTTCAGGTAGCTGTAGAGGGCGATGAGGTCTCCCCTCAGCCTCCTCTTCTCCAGACTAAACACCCCCAGTTCCCTCAGCCACTCCCCATACGACCTGTGCTCCAGACCCTGCACCAGCTCCATTGCCCTTCTTTGGACACGCTCGAGTCATTCAATGTCCTTTTTGTAGTGAGGGGCCCAAAACTGAACCCAGTCATCGAGGTGCAGCCTCAGCAGTGCCGAGCACAGGGGTAAGATCCCTTCCCTGTCCCTGCTGGCCACGCTATTGCTGACACAAGCCAGGATGCCATTGGCCTTCTTGGCCACCTGGGCACACCTCTGGCTCCTGTTCAGCTGGCTGTCAATCAACACCCCCAGGTCCCTCTCTGACTGGCAGCTCTCCAGCCACTCCTCCCCAAGCCTGTAGCGCTGCTGGGGGTTGTTGTGGCCCAAGGGCAGTCCCTGGCATTTGGCCTCATTGAAACTCCTCCAGTTGGCCTCAGCCCATGGCTCCAGCCTGTCCAGGTCTCTCTGCAGAGCCTCCCTACCCTCGAGCAGAGAACACTCCCACCCAGCTGGGTGTCATCTGCAAACTGACTGAGGGTGCACTCGATCCCCTCGTCTAGATCATCAATAAAGATGTTAAACAGGAGTGGCCCCAAAACTGAGCCCTGGGGGACACCACTCGTGACCGGCCGCCAGCTGGATTTATAATAACTCCATTCACCACAGCTCTCTGGGCCTGGCCATCCAGACAGTTTCTTACCCAGCAAAGCGTGTGATTGTCCAAGCCTCGAGCAGTCAGTTTTGCCAGGAGAATGCTGTGGGAAATAGTGTCAAAGGCCTTGCTAAAGTCAAGGTAAACTACATCCACAGCCTTTCCCTCATCCAATAAGCAGGTCTCTCTGTCATAGAAGGAGATCAGGTTTGTCAGGCAGGATCTGCCTTTCATAAACCCATGCTGACTGGGCCTGAGCATCTGGTTGTCCCACATGTGTTGTGTGATGGTACTCAGGATCACTCCGTCAGCTTCCCGGGCACTGAAGTCAAGCTGACAGGCCTGTAACTTCCTGGATCATCCTTCCAACCCTTCTTATATATGGGCCTCACATTGGCCAATTTCCAATCTGTCAGGACCTCCCTGGTCAGCCAGGACTGCTGGTAAATGATGGAAAGCGGCTTGGTGAGCACCCCAGCCAGCTCCTTCAGCACCCTCAGGTGTATCCCATCCAGTCCCATAGACTTGTGTGTGTCTGTGTGATGCAGTAGGGCACTGACTGTCTCCTGGATTGCAGGGGGATCGTTCTCCCAGTCTCTGTCTTCTGGCTGAGGAGGCTGGATTCCCTCAGTACAACTAATCTTGTTATTAAAGACTGAGTCAAAGAAGGCATTAAGCACCTCAGCCTTTTCCTTATCACTTGTTACCAAATTTCCTCCTGCATCTAGCAGGGGATGGAGACTCTCCCTGGTCTTTCTTTTGCTACTGACATACTTATAGAAACATTTCTTGTTGTCTTTGATTGCTGAAGCCAGATTAATTTTCAGCTGGGCCTTAGACCTCCTGATTTCTGCCCTGCATAGCCTCACAGCCTCTCTGTAATCACTGTGAGTGGCTAGCCCCTTCTTCCAAAGGCTGTAAACTCTCCTTTTCTCCCTGAGTTGCAGCCAAAGCTCCCTGTTCAGCCAGGGTGGTCTTCTCTGGTGTCGGCTTCTCTTAGAGCACCTGGGGACAGCCTGCTCCTGAGCCATTAAGATGTTCTTAAAGAGCGCCCAGCCTTCCTGGGCCCCTATACCCTCCAGGATCGTCTCCCAGGGGAGACAAAGTCAGCCCTTTGGAAGTCCAGGATGTCAGTCCTGCCTGACCCTCTCCTGGCCTCTCTGAGAATAGAGAACTCTATTATTTCATGATTGCTGTGCCCCAGTCATCCTCCAACCACCACATCATCCACCAGTCCTTCTCTGTTCACAAAGAGGAGATCCAGCAGAACACCTGCTCTGGTCGGTTCTCTCACCAGCTGCATCAGGAATTTGTCTCCCACACATTCCAGGAATCTCCGGGACTGGTTCTGCTCTGCTGTATTGTATTTCCAGCAGATGTCTGGGAAGCTAAAGTCACCCACAAGAACAAGGGCAAGCGATCGTGAGATTTCACCTAAATGCGTATAGAATATTTCATCCACCTCTCTGTTCTGGTTGGGTGGCCTATAGTAGACTCCTACTACAACATCTGCCCTGTTGGCCTTCTCCCTGATTCTAACGCAAAAACACTCAACCCTGTCTTCACTACACCTGTGCTCAAAGCATTCATAACATTCCCTAACATGCAGCGCCACTCCACCATCTCTCCTTCCCTGTCTGTCCCTCCTAAAGAGCTTGTAGCCATCAATTGGCACACTCCAGTCATGGGAGACATCCCACCATGTTTCTGTAATAGCCATTACATCATAATTTTCCGGTTTCATCATCACTTCAAGCTCGTCCTGTCTGTTACCCATGCTGTGTGCATTGGTATACATGCACTTCAGATGGGCCAATGTTTTGCCTCCTTCCCCTTTCAAATCTAGTTTAAAGCTCTCTCAATGAGCCCAGCTAACTCCTGCCCCAAGACCCTCTTCCCCCTCTGGGACAGGTGCATCCCATCTGATGCCAAAAGGTCAGGTGCCCTGTATACCAACCCATGATTGAAAAATCCAAAGCCGTGACAGTATCACCAGTCTTGAAGCCACCAGTTCACCTGCTGAGTTCTCTGGTATTCTTCTTCATCCATCCTCCAAACTGAAGGGATGGAGGAGAACACAATTTGTGTCCCTGACCCCTTAATCAGTTTCTCCAAGGACCTGAAATCTCTCTTCATTTCTTTAGGACTTCTCCTGGTAATGTCACCACTACATACCTGAAAAACCAGGAGACAGTAGTAGTCCTTGCGTCTCACCAGAGCGTGAAGGTTTGCCATGATGTGTCACTTCAAGCTAAAGGTTGTTTTGACCTCCCAGTTCATGTGTGTGATGTATGACTATCACAGCTCTGATTTTTCAAGCGTTCAATACCCACAACTTTAGTTAAACAAATCCAGCACCTGGATTTGCCTAGCTTATCTGAAAAGCCAATCTCTATATCTTCTCTTCTCTGAGCAACCTGTGCAGCAAAAACCAGATTGAACAAATACATATTTAGAGCAATCCTACTTTCAGAAATTCTGAACAAAGCATCAGAGAATGATGTTCTGGATTATTGCAAAACTACATCTTCTGTTTAAACAAACAAACAGACAGTCTGCATCTGACCTTTTAGTCCAAAATGGAAACATTTTTTGAACTCTGGAATTTCCTGAAAATAATGGAACTTCTGGTTCCTGCCCAGCTCTGCTCTCTCCAATCTCTTTCCTGCTCAAGCATGAAACCTAAGAAACCCAGTCATTGCCACACTCTCCCTTTGCATCTCATGGTCTTGCCAGGGGGCTCCAGCTGTGTTTTGTGCTACAAAAAGAGGCTCATTCTGTCTCTGAGCACAAAGGCTGACAGTTTAGCACATTCAGCTGCATTCGAGATTTACGATTGCCTTCATATAGGATCCCTATTCATGGGCCATTAAGCTTCCTGTTTTATATGTAGAGTAGAACCTTTATATTTGGTTTGTTGAAAGATACAAAATATGTAAAGGTTTTCATCTTACTCTTAACATTTGTCTGTGGCTACCTGAATTTCTATGGTTCCTTGTGAGAGCTGTTGTTCAGATAGCTGAAGTGTGTTCCCTGTCACAGCGGTGCTCTTTGGCCAAACTAGCTCTGGTGAGGAACCATTACTTAGCACAAAAGCAATGTTAAAATACTGGAAGTCATCAAAAGATTAAATTCCTCTCCCCAGCTCCCCTACCCCCTCCCAGCCATGCCATCTAGCTCTGCTTAGAAAATTTTACTTTTTAACTGAGCTTTGCTTTCATCAGTTGTTTTCAAACCGTGCACCCAAATGTGTTTGGTGGATGCTGGATAACATCTGTTTAGAGCCTCCAGCACCATAAGCACACTCCTTTTATCAGTACTAAATGGTTACAAAATCTCGTTCAAGGCTGAGCTTTCTTTAGTACACTACCAAGCCATGTTTTCCATAGATTTAGCTGGAAAACCCCCGAAGAATAACTTCTCAGACTTTTGCAAACCTACCCGGAGCACAGCCAACCACATCAGTGAACAAGAAAAACTCTACCATGCCCTAACACGAGCAAGTAGCAACCATGATTTGCACTTAGGCAGTTTGAAGATAAAACCTTGAGGTTTAAAGCTGAGGAAGAAATTTCTGCATTGAAGTGAAACTCAGTGTAAACATTGTTTTCTACTCTAAGAGTGCAAGGGTACCATCTGATGCTACGATCTTATCTGAATTGTCATGTCATCTGAAGTTAGCTGCCTAAAAGCTAGATGTCGAATCTCAATTTAGCATCTAGTCTCTCCCCTCATGTCTGCAGAGACACATAAGCATTTATAGGGATGATTCAGTCCATTCATTTGGGATATCTAGAAATGATACCTTAAATTTCGTAGCTAAAGTTAGATCAGGTGAGTCTGGACAGATGGCAAATCTCCATCACTAACTTGTTAAATTTATGTTTCTTTCTACTCTCACATGAATACACAAGTGTCAGGGCCCTGAGGGCACTGAGAGGCTTTAATCACCCCAACCAGTTGGTAACCATCATTCTCTGTAATCCTCCTCCCTCTGCAACTTTTTCCCTCTGGGGTTTGGCTGTCTGTGTTCAAGGTCAGCTCTGATACATATGGCAGTGGTGGTTTAGCTGTGAGCCTTTGAGGTGAAGATGACAAACCAGGTACCAAGCTTTATTAGTAAAGGTATAGTCAGCAGCTGAAACAAATCGATCCTCTTCCCTTCTATTTGGCACTCATGAGACCATCAGTGGAGTTCCATGACCAGTTTTGGGACCGCCAGTAAAAAAAAGGCATTGACAAACTGGAATGAATCCAGCAGAGAGCCCCCAGCACAGGATGACTGGAGGACTGGCTCACACAAATACATTGTGTGGGCTTAGTCAGCCATAAGAGGAAGAAAAGGCTCAGGGGAGATCTTATGGCTGTCTTCAATAACCTAATGGTAGGTTGCAGAGTAGACAGGGGGAACTGCTTGTATGTACACGGCAAAAGTGCAAGAGGAAAAACTGTGCAACAGGCAACAGACATGAGTTGCAACAGAGAAAACTCCAGCTGGATATTAACAAAAAGTTTTCCCCATCAAATATGGTCAATTATTGGAAGAGGTGCTCAGAGAAGCTGAAAAGTCTACATCTTTTTTTGGTCCCAAAATCTGGGTTCTTTTACCCCATGTGCAATGAGGTGAAACAAGGTTGAGATATTTATTTAATTCATATCTGCACAGAGAGGGATGCTAGGTGATAATTTCACAAAACTAGCACACCTTGGTTAACACATGGTAAGCATTCATACATTCCAACTGACAGTTATCAGTACTTTTTACTGGTAAGATTGGCCACCCTCTCATTGGTCATTGTGAGGTCTCCTCTACATTTAAAGTCACAGCATCCTCCTTTTTAACTGCATGCTCAGTGCGGAAGGGATTTTTCTTGGGAGGGGGCTTTTTCCTACTCGGAAATGGATTTTTACTTGCTAATTTGGAAAGCTCATAGTTCAAGTAGTTCTCTCCTTGGTTTTATCATCAGCTTTTGTTCCTGTGCTCTTATTTCGGTATTTCCCTGCTTGATGGTGAAAGGGCTCAAAGCAGTGAATTTCTGCTTAAGTCTAAACAGATGCATGAAAGTTTTGCTTGTGTTTGTTTCCCAAGGACTCCTCAACTGTTTTTCCTAGGCCTCTTTGTCTGCCTAGACAAAAGTAAAAGGCTCCCTATATAAGTCACTGATAGCAGCCTTCAATGGGCACTTGGGCAAACTAAGATAAGGGGGAACCTGAACAAAAGGACACAGAGATACAATCTAGGGACGATGATGTGTCCGTTTAGGAAGAGGACACCTGGACTTTACCTCACAGCCATGCTCTGGAAGGAGCCGACACCGTGAAGAGGACCACGTACTTCCCTGGACCACCAAAGAGCCTCACTCTATTTTCACTATGCATGACCGGACTACGTAAATTAATCCCGGGAACTCATTATCATAACACACTCCTTTCCAGGAAATCTAATGAATATGTACGATTTGTGTGTATGTAAACTGATGTCCCTTGCTAGTTCGGGGGAGTCCTCATGGTGGAGAATCCCCAGGGTGACCCCAGCACTGTTAATAAAGAATTCCTGCTTAACGGTTATATTGAACTCTGACTGTTGAGTCAATTTCTTCATTTCAATGGTTTTAAGGTGTCATTCCTAGCACTTACAGCAGTATTTTCTTGTTTTAATCACAGTGTTGCTTCTTCAAGGTCACTCTGTCAGCTTTACCAATTCCTTTACCAATTTCTAGCATTCTTTCACAACCTTCCTTTGGTCATTTTATCAATTAAGATGTAACATTTTGAGCTCAAAACTCAACTGGACAAGACAATGACAACCTGACCCAGATCACTATCCCATTAGCAGGAAACAAAGGGGCTGGATGACACCCCAAGGTCACCTCCACAAGTCTCTGTGCACCTCAGGATTCACTCAGCTCCCACTAAGTCAGTTTTAGACCTCTGATACAAGGAAATGATCACCTGCTTTGCAACTTACTTACAGCAATTTATTATGATTTCTGAATATTGCTTAATAATCCTGCTTGCCCTGACTGTTCTGTGGAAACTTACCAAGGACTACTGTGTTCATCAAAACAAAGCAGTTTTCTGTGGAAAATTACCAAGAATGACTATGTTGGGCAAAAATAAGAGACATGTCCTTGGAAAGCAGATGGGTTCTAACAAGTTGAGTTTTTGTATAGATAGCCACACATGGATGGTAGAAACTAGTATGCTAGTGCTTTTAGATAAGATAGACGGAGTAAACTGGCTGGAACCACTCTTGTTCAGGAAGTTATTTAGGAGAATCTGCGCATGCTCTGAGGAACTGAATGGAAAAGGACAAGATGAAGAAGACTGTGAGCCTTCCTCCAAAAGACCCTGGAAGACGCCCACCAGGAGTTGATGCGCAGGTGCAAAGAGAACATGAACTGCTGACACTGGCCTTTCAAACTAACCCAGCCTTACTTATGTATAGGTATATTTGTATTGTGTAATTGTGAGAAACTATGGACTAGAGTATTGTTTATTAAGATTTATGTTAAGCTCAATGTAAAGGTTAGGCAACAAAAGATATGAAATCGCTTAGGCAAACAGCTACCAGACACCACACCGCTTGTGTAAGATAAGATAACCGCAACTGCTTACACAAACAGTCACCAGATACCGTTTGTGCAAGATAAGATAACTGCCAGATTTCCAGGAAACCGACAGAAACAGGAGAAATAACACCATATAAGGACATATGAGTGAAGGGTCAACTATGGGACAAAAGAGGAAGACTTCTTACTTCGGCCTCAGCAACCACCAAGAGGCAGAAGACGACCCCCTAACAACAACTGAAGCATGCGCAGAGTACCTCCACTACTTCATGAACACGGAAGGAAGGATGTATAAAAAGGGACCGTTTGAACTGATCAGCACGGCAGTTGGCGGAGCGCAGACTCCCCTGCCGTCCAGCGCTGTCTTTGCTCATATTCTATTTGCTATAATTAATAAAATTCTAATTGGATTATGATCCATTGTGGTCGTAATTTATAACATAATCCAATTAATATGTATATCCACACTCTATAGGTTTCTGGTAAAATGTACTGTTGGTGTGCAAGCTTTGTGGAGAAATCCCCTTGCACCCTGGCGCTGGAATAAACATACCTACTTTATAACTCTGAGTTGTAGAGTCTGTTTCCGTGCATCACATCCACCCACTTCAGTGTGGGCTTTCTATCCATTTTATTCCATTACACTTGGAAAATAAGGATAAAATTCATGCTGAGAATGGGACAAAATATCGAGATTTTTAAAAAAATTATTCAGAAATTAATTAACATTTCAAAATTTTCCAACAAAACCATTTTATTTTGGCTTGCTAGTCCAATTCTAGATGTGGTGAAACTCCCAATTTGTCTAACCCCCACTAGCACATGCATGTGTGGTGGTAAAATTACTAATATTTAAGATCGAGAGGTCTGGCTAATAAGTTATCTTTACTAAAAGAACGTTCCTTTTGACTAAAGGCTGACAGTCTGTGATTATTTCCAACTCCCTGTTTCTGAGCTAAGATAATACTGGGTGTGCCACTCCAATAGGCTCCACCAAGAGCCACCTCTCCATATTGTCATGCTATTTACTGTTTGAATTCTTAGAATTGTAGCAGTTAGCAAGATACTTAAGGATTCCATCCCTCCCAGAGATGGATACCTGGCTTTGTTAGCATTGAACTGATTTTCTCACCTCTTTCTTTTGTTTCTGAAACATATAGTTTGGGCCTCTGTAACCACTCGGCAGGGAACAGGGAAGCAGAGGGGTATATGCTGTCAACTGTTCTCTTACTATGGTCATAGTTAATAAAGGTTCTATCTGACTTGTTCTAAATCGTACTTGTATAATTATGCAAGTCTCCAGATTCTCCAACACATGCAAATAAAAATTAAAATGGAGGTGCTCAAATGTGTGTAACTTTTGTACTTTATAAGGGCTTTCACAGCTCACCAATATACAAAATGAACAACCGTCAGAGGTGCGAGAAACAACTCGTTACTCATAATCACGGGACTGAAACAAGATAGAAAACTTAAAGGCAGTTTTTTCCACCCTGCAACAGCTCCCAGCAAAGGCAGTAAGGGGAGGGAGAGAACCTATTTTGCATTCAAAGAGGCATAAAGCAGAATTACTGAAGGGGTGGGGAGAGGAAGAGGGAAGTGAATAGGCTGGACAGTGTTCAAGGCAGTAATGGTTGTGAACGCTAATGTTCTTGCTGCAATTCTCAACTGAGCCAATTTAATGTGATGACAAACAGCAATAAAACACAGTGCTGCATCATGCTCCTACCATAACATCATGACACTGCATCTTACAATTTTAAGATAATTAACTTACTTCATCATAACATTTCTCCGTGGCGCCTCGTCTTAAAGTATACCAATAAGACAAGGAAATTCTGCACCAAAGTAGAATTGGAGATTCACAGCAGTTTCCCTCTCAGGGTGTGACAAAATAGTACTTCTATCCAAGTATGTGTTTCCCAGCACTGTTGAATAAATTGCTTTCTTTGTGGCCTCTATTGCAGCACCCCTCTCATTAATTGAAGAAGAATATTTATATAATCTCTCTGGCAGTTGCTTAGGTTATTACATCTATAGAATCTGAATCCCACCACCACAAGGGGTGAAGATTTATGTTACAAAGGTTTTTGTCCCAGTTTTTCTTCCTTTGTATAAAAATAACATATCCCAATCACTAGTGGAATAAATACTCCTTTCCTCAGAGCATGGGGCTGTCCTATGGCATCTGAGCAACTTTTGGTGCTTGTTCAAATTCCGCCTACTTAAGTAGGAGTGTCATCAATTCCTGAAACTTGCAGAGCTTAGATAAGGCTCAAAGCTCTCTGAGTTTCTTCAGAAATGTTGTCTCCTAAGCAAGTCTGATTAAAATCTGGCCATTTCATTCAAGATTCTATGAAGAGGTCGGTTAAAGAAACTCCTTTGTAAACTCATGGATAGGATGTCTGCTTCCTAGGACTACATGAATGGGAGGAAGCATACAGTTTCTGAATCAGGATCAGGAGTCAGATAGGGTTGGTTGACTTCCAGTTTGCTTAGCTCTATTGGCTTGTTTTCTTTCACTTATGCACGATTTTCCAGCTCAGCTGGATTGATGGTTTAGATATATTTTCTTTGGGATAAAAATATTACTATCTTGGAACACGGTCCTGATATTAATTCTTTTATCACTGTCCAAAACATTTTGAAGATTAACTTCTCAATTATCAATTTATCATTTACAAGACTGTTGAAGATAGGTAATGTATGTCAAATGGCTAACACAGGCCGAAATCTCTGCTGTCATCTCTTCGCTTTATTGCTTAGCCATGCCAGAATAAAAACTAATTGCAGATTTTTCTAAATCTGCTGTGGCTATGCTTTCAAACTGTGCTGGTTATATGGCTGGGATAGAGTTAATTTTCTTCATAGTAGCTAGCATGGGGCTATGCTTTGGATTTGTGCTAAAACCAGTGTTGACAAAACAGGAATGTTTTAGTTATTGCTCAGCAGTGTTTACAAAGAGCCAAGGCCTTTTCTGCCTCTCCCATCACCCACCAGTGAGTAGGATGAGGGTGCACAAAATGTTGGGAGGGAACACAGCTGGGACAGCTGACCCCAACTGACCACAGGGATATTCCATACCATATGACATCATGCTCAGCATATAAAGCTGGGGAAGAAGGAGGAAGGGGAGATGTTTGGAGTGATGGTGTTTGTCTTCACAAGTAACCGCTACATGTGATGGAACCCTGCTTTCCTGGAGATGGCTGAACATCTCACCTGCCTGCAAATGGGAAGTGGTGAATGAATTCCTTGGTTTGCCTTTTTTTTTTCTTCTCCTTTTTTTTTTTTTTTTTTTTCCCTTGCTTTTATTTTACCTATTAAACCGTCTTTATCTCAACCCATAAGTTTTTGCACTTTTACCTTTGTCTCCTTCATCCCGGGGAGGGGAGGGGGAAGGGGAAGTGACACAGAGTACCCATCCTCTCTGAAAGCTCTACAATCTTCACCTTCTTATCCACACAGTTGAAGGAACACAATTAATGCTACCATACAATAGCATCAATGTAGTAAATCTCAGTTCAAGACTGTATAGGAGGGAAAGGTGACTATTTTGAAGCACAACAGATTTCACCCACTAACACTGTCATTCCTACAAGGACCAAGATGCACATGTCCAAGTGCATTTGAGCACTGGGCTTGAAAGTCTCCAAGACATCTGGCCAGGATTACTTGGTGTGGAGGAGGAGAAGCTGTACAGTTATCAAGTCCTCACCACCTCTTCAGGGCTCTTCTCAGGTTGGTTTTGGATGTATGTACCCTTGAGGAACAGGGACTCTGATTCATCCTGTTTCACCTCTGTGAGTCATTAGGATTTGCACTGCTCCTTTTTCTCTTTAGAGGGGTGTTACTTACCTCCAGCCCTGTTATCTTCCCACTATATCTCTTAAGGGCTGCAGACTGGCCTTTGTTTCGGGCTTACCTTTGTTTTCTTCATGGAGATGTCCTGAGAAATTGCATGTAGGTGCCTTGGGATCTTGATGACCTGCTAATGTAGGTGTTATCAGCACATCTCTTGCACATCCCCCCTTTGGTTGTTTCTGTGGATGATTCCATACCCAGACCTCCCCATTTAGGCTAGGATCGTCCTTGGCCCACCAACAGGCCCTGCCACCTCTTCCTCTAGGCGAGTCCTGACACAAGGCAGCTGTAATCTTGGACTAGACTGGGTGGAAAGAGCTAAATTGTGAGGAGGTATGAGAAGCCTCAATATGGACTTTCATCCCTGGGTTTGGAGCTGCACTTTGATACAGAGAAATGACCACTTTCCTTGCAAATTATTTACTTATAGCGAAGTATGATGATTTCTGAACGTTGTCTAAGAACCCTGCTTGTCCAGACTTGTTTTGTGGATTCACTGTGGCTTACCAGATAGCTTGAGGATTGGCTATAAGAAAGTAGCAAGTAGCCTGGGGGTATGAATTAAAAGGGCAACTCACCCATAACAGAAGCAAAGCCCTGAATGGGCACTTAGGCAAACTTAAACTTGAACAAAAGGACTCAGAGATGCTATCTAGGGAGGATGATCTTGCCGATTTAGGAAGGAGACATCTGGACTTTGCTTAACAGCGGGACACCATGTAGAGGACCACATATTTCTCCCGTTGAATAATTATAATAATCATACCTATTCCCCGAACTAATTGTAATAACGCAGCCCTTCCTAATTAATATGTATGTTTTGTTGTAATAAATATCTGGCTACTTGTCAGAGACGGTGTGCAAGCTTTGTGGAGAAATCCCCTTGCACCCCGGCCAGAATAAACATACCTGCTTTATAACTCTGAGCTGTAGAGTTTGTTTCTTGCACATCAACTTATGCCTTGGTCCTTGCCTAGAACCATCCGTACGCTGTGGACAGTCCCCTGCCCAGCCCAACGCCTTGCTTGCTCCCCTCACCCGTGGGATGCCTCAGCATTACCCCCCACTCAGCTAAGCCTGGTCACCATTGCTGTGAGCCACTAGCCCTCGAGCTCCACAGGCCATACCAGCATTAACATTTGCTTGAGGTCTTCACATCCTAGTCACATTAATTAAAAATACATTGTTAACAAAATGAATGCAGATATTCTAGCCCGACTTTTTATTCTCAACTCTGCTTGTAACATCCAGCAATCACTGCTACAGCTTCTGGTCTGACTTTGCTTTCCCTGTACAAAACTCTCAAAGTCAATTTGATGGTGAGTTTTTAAATTCACTTTCCGTATATACTAACTGATTTTTGTTTCAAGTAAATTTAATCTAGCTAAGCCTCAGCACTGGAAAGTGTTTCCCAATTTTTATTCTACACTGAATTACTAAATTATTTCAATTAATGTAATGGATAACCTTCAAAATATTTCCAATACTAAAATATAACCTTTTATAGTTATTCCCACTTCTATAAGGCCTTTAGCATTATCTCACTAATATTGCTTAAAGCATTGTAAGAAGGTAGTTTGAAGTACATGAATTCAGCCGGATTCACTTTTTAACATAAGGAACAAAGCTTTACATACTGCTTTTCACTGAACATTTTAAACCTCATAAAATATGTTGTGATCCTGAATCTCACAAAATCCCCCATGCTCACTTTTGAGTCATTAGGGTTTTATAAAAGAATGGAAACTTCAAGCAGTTATTCTTTATCACAAAGCCTGAGGAAAACCCCTCAGTGATTAATTTCTTACCATGGATTGTTTTTTTTGTTGTTGCTGTTAATTTTATAAGGATATCCTTCATATCTTGAATTTAATGCCATGGATTTAGTCTGTTTGAAGACAAGAGAAAATGTTTTCACCCTGTTTACTAGCTAGTTTCTCCATGGGCTGGGACTAGAATTTGATTATCACCACACATAGAAAATGACTGTTAGCCTTACAAATTTTTTTTAAGCTGTGACATACCTGTCACTTCTAAAATAAAGTACATTAAATATCTCAGACAAGTATTAATTTTGCGGTTGACCTACTTCTTGTACTGATTTATTGTTACAGTTTAAGACCCTTTGAAATTTGTAGTCCCTTTGAATTCTCTAGATTGGGATCTATAAAATTCAACACAAAAAAACCCCAACAAAACCCACCACAAAAGGCTTAAAGACATGTTGTTCTTTACCAGTCATAAACTTCTTTAGGTTTGAATGATCAGACAAAGCTCATTTCCTCTTCTTCTTTAATTTACTCTTTTCTCAAAATAACAGTTAAGGATATTCCAAGGTGGTAAATAAAACTGTAAGCTAATTACTAGAAAAGTGATAACATGCTACTTTAAAGCTTAAGATTTATGATGACAGTATATAACATGGACCTTGAGTGTAGTTCTCATATCAAACTTGCTTTGACTTCTCCTCAAGTAGAGATGGATACTGACATCTCTAAACAAAAATAAATAAACTTGTATATTCTGCAGCCACAATTAATCAGCACAGTTTATCACACTACAAATCTAGGTGCACAAACCTCAACTCTATCCCCTAAGCTTGATTTCACTGTCATAGTTTCTACTCAAAACGTGATTACAAAATTTTAAATCTTTCATGGGTACACCACTGAATAGTCAGGAACTGAAGAAAGAACGCACACTTAGGTAAAGTAACTCAGAGATATCTGATTAAAATTAGCATACACAAGTATTTGCAAGTGCAGATCTTTATTCATCCAACTTGGCTCTATAATCACACAATATTCCATAGTAAAGAATATTTACATCTCATGTGAATCTCATCAGTCGTATCAATGGTTGACTTAAAACAGTCATAGAAATGAACAAAAATGCTCAAACGTACTTTATATGCTCCAAAAAAGAAAATATGTTGACAAGTGCAGAGGAATTTTCATTTTGAATATGCACATATAGTCATACACCAATGGTGTCTAAACAGGATCTGCACACTAATTTTTCCTTTCTATGAAATATTTCCTCAGATGTTTCTGGAAGCATTTTTACCTAGTGCTAATTTCTCTTGAACTGTGTGAATTTATATTAAATATTTGTTGTGTGTCCATCAAGGATCCAGAGTGTTCAGATATGTCCTGTTATTATGTTAAGCTTTCTAATATTTTTTATAAGCTTTTTTTTGCTTTATCCATTAGCTCATTAATTACAACCTGATTTTCTCCCAGCTCAACTTGTCAAGCTTGCATGCTTTCTTCTCCTGTTCACTTACTCTCCTTTTATGAACATATGATGCTTTTCTTTCCATTTTAGGTACTACTCAGTGATTTTATTTATGGTGACCTCAGTGGCATTATATACATTATAAAACTAAGCAAATACAGGACAGAGCCCTTTGTTCCTAAGTTGTTCACAGTTTGCACATTTTATTGCCTGTGAAAACTTTCCTTAACCTTAACTTAAATTATTTTGGTTATTAAATAAACAACTACTGAATGTTGCTTGAAGTATTGTCTCCTTTCTGGGGATAAATCCCAAAGAACCAGTTTTCAATCATTCATTGGAACATCTCCTTCAGGAAAATATTATCAAAAATCCAAGTACGTGTATTTACTTTCTGTTGCTCTTTTCTGACATATTCATTCATATTGTTATGTTCTATGCAAAATGTCCTTTGTACTGCATATCATCCAACTACCTTCTGATTTTCCACTTAGACTTAAAATCCTTTCTTCATTTTCATTGTCTTTTTCTTAGATTGCCTTTTACCAAGGAAAATTACATTTATGGGGGTTTTTTAAGCTTTCCAACTTCTGTTTATGCAAATGGATGCATAACCCGAACAGTCATAAATTCATCTTAAAGCAAACCCACCAAAAATTGCTTTTTTTCTATTTGAGCTCCTCTTATCACAGACAATGATGAAGACCATCAACAGACATAGGAAATTACTATATGCACATCACAACTCCAGACTCATTTGCCACTCCATTGAGCATCTTTTAGAAAAAAAAAAGCAGTTTAATCAAAGGAGATCCCTTCAAAATGTTTTGCTGGTTTTACCTTATCTTTATTAATACATTTTCCCCCAAATCACAATCCTAATTCCACAAGATCCAAATCTATACAAAACACCACCAAAATAAAACTAAACACAAGGGATTGTTACCTGAACAGTTCACTTTCACAAAATTTTCATTTCTCTTTGTTATCCATCATTCCCTCCAACTGTGCTAATTACTTGAGGACTACCAAGAGATTGCTTCTACCTATTCCTGAATCTGATCCAGGAAAGGAGGAGAGAGGAAAAACCACAACACTGAAAAGAAGCCAGCCTTCTTTTAACAAAATATTTCAGCACATGTTTAAGGTTAAGACCACACAAGACATCTTGTCTACGCACAAGAATTACTGGATAAAATGCTATGGTCTGTTGCACACTTGTTCCTCATGCCTTAGTATCTGTGAAGCTTTCCCCATGATCCTTATCAGCAGCATGCATCATTTTTGTATGTGAGGATCTGATACAGAGAAATGATTACTTGTTTTGAGATTTATTTACTTATAGAAAACTGCTTAGCAACTTATTTACTTATTTATAGCAAGTTATAGTATTTTTTAAAATATTGCTAAGAATCCTGCTTGCCCAGACTGTTCTGTGGAATTTTACCAAGGACTACTGTGTTCATCAAAACAAAGCAGTTCACTGTGAAAATCTACCAAGGATTACAATGTTCAGCAAAATATTATACTTTTGTCCTTGAGTAACACGTGGCTCTAACTAGTTGGAATTTTGCTAATGAGTAAAGATAGCCATATACGAATGGTAGAAGTTCTATTGGTTCTCTTAGATAAGATAGAAAGTAAACCGTCTGAAAAACACTCTTGTTATTCAAGAAATTGGCCAAGAGAATCTGCACATGCTCCAGGGGAAAAAACAAAGTGAGAAAGACTATGAGCCTTCCTCCCAAAGACCCCTGAAGACGCCCCCCAGGAGGCAATGCGCAGGTGTAAAGATGACATAAACTGTTGACATCAGCCTTTCAAACTAACCCAGCCCTACTCATGCATATGTATGTTTGTGTTATGTAACCCAATGAATATGGATAACCACACTCTATGAGTTTTTGGTAAAATGTGCGGTGGGTGTGCAAGCTTTGTGGAGAAATCCCCTTGCACCCCGGCACCGGAGTAAACATACCTGCTTTATAACTCTATTCGAGTTGTAGAGTCTTTTTCTGTGAATCAGATCCTAACTTACTTTTCAAGATCTTAAGATATGATCATTGGCTAATTTTAGCACTATAATGACTCATTTTGATGTCTCTGTGTGTAGAGGGCTACCCACTGAGAAGATTCACCTCTCTCCTCAATGTTACTAGCAAATTTTCAACAGTTTGGGACCACAGATGTCAAAAGTCTCCTGCAAGTCTGGACTAAGATGGAGATTTCTCAGGTGAGCCACTACAGTGACTCTCAGGAAAGGTTGGGGTCAAGTTGCCAACAGTTGTGACTAACCTCTGCAAGCTCACAGAGCAGTTTATGGCCTTGTGGAAATAAATTATTTCTGTTTTTCTTTCTTTGGTGGCAGTGTCCCTTGATGACCTTTATTTTTTAAAAAATTTTTGAACAGAAATTAAGACATCATTGTTGACTCTGCCAAGACATGTCTCTGCATGACAGGAGGCCCTCTACAGACTGTCTCCAAAGGTGGATACTTTGAGCATGATTCACGGTGGAAAACAAGAAAAGCAGTACAGTTACTCTACGATATAGGCAGGCATTAGCAATCAATGCAGTGCAACAAACTGTAGAAATGGCCATTTAGGAGCTAAAGAGCAGGAGTCACATATGAAAGGCAAGGCACTAACTGCAATATGACTTCATTAGAAGAACAAACACTACCTGGGACTATGGATTTATAATCTTGGGGTCAACATGACCTGAAGATCCAACCTAAACAGACTTTCACTGGCTGAGAACACCACATACTGACAATAAAACAATATGATATTTGCCTAAGGAGACCAAGCATATAATTGCAGACTTGGTGCCTGATCACATGTCCCTGATCGGTCATACACCTCACCCCTTATCCTTCATGCGTTGGGCCGGGGCACCACTTTTTACATAGCTAATATGAGAAAATAAATTTCCTTATTCATTCTCTACTGAACGTCCTTGTCTCTCTCTTCAGTCAGCAAAGAGCTGACTTTGACACAGGAAGTAATGAAGGAGAGCAAACTGTCAATGAAAGGGAGAAACAGGCCAACTACTGTCTCTACTAGCAGCTCTGCCTTCACAATATCAGAGTTATTTCTGGTTACTACCAAAGACATTTACCCTACAAGAGTTACAGATGAAGGTCAGTGAAACAGCATGGGAGAGGAGTGCTGTCTTACCAACTTCGCATTCTCCAGCATGAAGATATGCTGCACTATTCATTATTTTCTCATAAATTAAAAAAAAACCCACAAATGTATCTTCATCAAAAGACTTCGCTCTTCTGGTTTATTTTTCTAGTGGAAGTAACTGCAGAAGCTGTAAAATCCAGGATTGTGGTAATCAATATAACAAAGGTTTCTGCTTTATTACCTAAAGGAAGTCTGTGTTTCCACTGCAGAATTGCTACAGATTGTAGATACACATCTTTCAAACCTAAAAGTGTTAAAGGTGTCTGTGGCATTGCTTTACTAATTATTAGGCCTAGCATAAAGGACACAGCCAGCATAAAGATAAACCAATAACCAAATTGTATTTGATACAAAAGGGTCAGTACATGGGTGAGCACTGGGAGTACAAACAAGTCAGATTATACATGACCGATGTCAATCCCACTGACCCCAACAACGACATGGCAGGACCAACAATGAGTGGAATAAATGGCAAAATACAGTCTCCCATAGAAGGGTTGGGAAACAACTGAGTCAACAAGCTAAATACATAAGACCAAGGAAGCCACATACTGAAACTCTACACAGCCCACGTTTACAAAAGCCAGACCTGACTGGAGCCCAGTCCCAGGGAGGCAGGAGGTCCTTCCCCAACAGGGAACTCTGCACAGGGCATCCACCTCACAGACAGACACTCCCCTTCCTGCAAGGGGTCCCAGCTTTTATCCCCAAGTGGGACACCTGACCTTTGTTTACTCAATGCAGACACCTGGGGCTCATTTACCCAATGGCTCTGTCTGCCAGGCCGGAGCACCCTGGGGGGAAGCCTAAAGGCAAACTCACCCCCCCTTTGTGAAGGGCTGTGGGAATCACCCATATGTCAACCTTAATTTGGGGTTTGGGATTGAAACCCCAGCATTTCAGGCATGCAGTGTGATATCCCATCCTACACTATCAAATGCCTTTTCTGTATCAAATGCAAGTGCTCCTGCAGCTCTTCTTTTATATAATTATTAATTATATAAAAGATATATATAAATGTATGTTAAAATATACATTTCCTGTATATTCTGTACCATTTGTCTTGGATTATCAGAAACTGAGCAGTTTTGGGAAACAGCTTAAATGAAAAGAAATTTTCAGGTGTACTGAGCTTACTAAGAAGGCCAACTGCAGTCTTATTTAGCCTGTTAGGAAAGCATTTTTGTAGGCTTTTCAAACCCAAGTCTGAAACAATTGAAATTATTAATAAATATAACACAAAAAATAGTATTCCTCAGGCTTTTTAAAAAAAGACTGCAATACTTAGCTAATAATTACTAGATTAAAGAAATTAATTATGGGAAGTTACAGATCCTGTAGAAATCTTCTCAGATATTACCCACTCCAGTAATTTTGTATTCTAATTTTCAATGTTTATTTCCCAAGAAGAAATAAACCCCAGTCATGCTTCTCATGCCTAACGGTAATGTAAGCCAAAATGTCTTGCTAACGTTTATTTTTCATCTTGCTAAATACTTTTTTACTGAGAATAAATTAGGTCAGTGTCAATGTAGCTTCCGGTACGTGCAGACACAGCTGCAGGTTGGTGCTTTCATGAAGAAGAAAGAGGGTTGAAGATAAGACAGTAATAAATAAGACAGTTGGGGCTTATTCTTGAAGATAACAGTAACAAGGACAGGACAAATTAAAACAAACCAGCTCAAGATACAACACAGCTGCACAACACCTCCTAAACAGGCCTTTGTGAGCATGCGTGAGCACGGAAGGCAACCAGCAGACACAGTGAGGAAGACTAGAGACCAACACCCTGCAAGAAAGCACATGTGTAATTAGGATGCAGATATTGTAATTAGTTCCAGGAAATCTAATGCATATGTAACTAATTTCTTGGAAGTTATGAACATGCATTATCTCACTGTGTATTAGCTGCCACTTACAGATCTGAGGCACACTCACCTTTGCGAAGATATTCGTGTGTGTGCCCAGAGCGGCAATAAAGAATGCTTGCTTTCTAAAACCCCAAAACAAGTCTTAGAGAGTTCCTCTGCTGGCTTTTACAGTAATACTAAAAGTTTTTAAAGGTAGAAGATAGAAAACACCAGAAAAAATTTCCTTCTTCACACAGCACCTTTCACATTTAGTCCACGGTAGCATCCTCTAAAGCAAAAAAACTAAGGCAGATTTATTGGTATGATTCAGTAGAGCTGCTTTTCTCAGATGGTTAGTGAAGTAAAAAACAAATGTCACAGTACCAGTTTTGCTTGCTTACCTGCTAGCACTTGTCTGTGTGCTGGCTTTGTGTGGTGGGGTTTCTGGTAACAGGGGAAGGGGCTACAGTGGTGACTCCCTATAAGAAGCTTCTTGAAAGCTCCCCCAGCTCTAAGTTTGACCTGCCTCTGGCCAAGGCCAAGCCAGTTGGTGGTGGCCATGCCTCTGTCATAATGTGTTTAAGAAGAGGAACCTGAGATGGGGTGGAGACTTTGAGGATGAGTTAAAGGAAGGACACCTATGCAACCACTGAGGTCAGTAGAAGGAAGGAGGAGGAAGCGGGGGGAAGGTGAGCCTGTGGAGGACCCCCAGGACTCTGTGGGAGAAAGCAGCCCCTGCTGTTGTAGTTCAGTGCTGGGAGGACTACAGCATGTGGAGATGACCACACCAGAGCATCTCAAGCAGAATGTATCCCATGGGGAGGACTCACAACAGAGAGAAGTTTGTGAAGGACCGTCTCCTGTGAAAGGGGTGCCATGTGAGTCAGGGGCAAGAATGCAGAAGCATGGTCCCCCCAACCTTGGAGGAGGAAGCAGCAGACTGACTGCAGCCCCCATCCCCTGCCCCTGTTCCACTGGGGTAGGAGGTAGAAATATCAGGAATAAAACTGAGCCCTGGCAGAAGGGACAGTTGAGGGAAGGTATTTTAAGATATGGTAATGTTTCTCCCTGTCCCATTCTGTCTCTTAAGTGTTGGTTTTGTTAGTTTTTGACTTAAAGTGATGTTCTTGTTTTCTTCCCCTAAGGAGCCTGTTTTTTGCCTGTGAATGTTAATGGCTGCCTGTCTTTATCTGGATTTCTGAGCCTTTTGATTCATTTTTCTCCTTCCCAGTGCTGGGGAGGGAGGGGTGAGCGAACAGCTGTGTGGTACTCAGCTGCCCTCTGGGCTCAAACCTTGACACTGATCTGAGCAAAACCAATTATTTCAGAATATTATACAAACTCTTTGCAAACTTGAAGCATAAGTGATAGCTGTGAAGCTAGGGAGGGAGGAACAAGCAGGTCAACACCTTGCCAAACAATAATGGCAGAAGCATGATGCACATCTCTTCAGAAAATCTGGGTGCCAGTCTAGTGTCACCCAAGGACATAAATCAAAGGAATAATCTCAGTCTACAAGATCAGATATGTAATCTCAGCTGAGTACAGGTTGTTGCCAAAATCTGAATAAGGACAAAATGCCACAGATCAATACCATCAGAAACTCTGTAGTGTATGTAAAAAACTCCTTTTTAATGCCAGTATTTTGAAAGAACAGGACAGCAACGACCCTGAAAAAGGATAAGAGAAAATTTCTAAGAAATCACCAGGCTCCAAGTGTGCTAATGATACTACATTACGAGGCAGAATATATGTTTTTCTAGAATAAAAACAAGTACCTAAACCCCCCCCCAAAGGACTCATAAAATGCTGGGTAAGTGAAAGATGCCATGTGCAGAGGGGTGATGATAAATGTTGCAGTGAAGACGACAGACAACAAAACCTCTGGTTTTGCCAGTGAGGGGACAGAGGCTCTACCAGATGGCTGACACATTCTCAGTTGATGGGAAAATTTTCCTGCAGGCTGGCTCTCTACAAAGTTGAGAGTTAAGGGGACAGAGTGTGAAATCAAGCAAAGTGTCTAGTCTGGTTTATTTGCAACCCTTACTGAACAACTGCTTCTTTACTTACCTAATTATTACTGAACTATTCTGTTATGTTTGCTAATTAAGTGTAATGTGCAACACTTCAACCACAAACCTCAAGGAACAGAAAGGGAAGATTAATTATTCAACACTCTAAATTTTTAACGGACAAAACCAGCATTTACCCATATGTGTATGTTATTTTTCAGCGTTTTTCATTATCCACAGACAACCACTTATGACAATAAACCCAGACTAAGCCTATATTACATACCGCAAACTTTGTTATCACAGGCAAATCCCTCCGCTTTGAACTAACTGAACACCCAGTCAAGGAAACTTAGCTCAAATATCAACCTAATAACAGAGGGAGGACACCCAGCCCTGTGCCCTCCCAGGGCTGTTCCAAGGCACCATCAGCCCCAGGGGCCAGCAGGACACCCAACACCAGACAGGGTCAGGGTACCACCAATGGGGGTATGAGACTCATTATGGGACACAGGGGATTGCACAGGACTTATAATTGAGTGTTTAATAGGGAACTGTAGGTGGGAGAAGGGAGAGAGCAAGATGTTTTGGAGAAAAACATGCTTGCTATAATAGAGGGATAAGAGAGAAAAAGTGGGCTGATCACATGTAAGCAGGGCTGGCCAGTACGTTTGTCTAGCATCAGATCACCACAGTCTTCACCATAGTTGTACCAGTGATACAAGGAAATGATCACCTACTTTGCAACCTATTTACTTACAGCAATTTATAATGATTTCTGAATATTGCTTAATAATCCTGCTTGCCCTGACTGTTCTGTGGAATCTTACCAAGGGCTACTGCTACCGTGTTCATCAAAACGAAGCAGTTTCCCTGTGGAAACTTACCAAGAATTACTATGTTCGGCAAGAATAAGTTTCTTGTCCTTGGAAAGCAGATGGGCTCTAACTAGTTTAGTCTTTGTAATGAATAGATAGCCATATATGGATGGTAGAAATTGATACACTGGTACCTTTGGATAAGATAGAATGAGTAAACTGGCTGAAAACACTCTTGTTGTTCAAGAAATAGGCTAAGAGAATCTGCATGTGCTCCAAGGAAAAGTACAAGGTGAGAAAGACTGTGAGCCTTCCTCCAAAAGACCCCCGGAGAGGCCCACCAGGAGGCAATGCATAGGCGCAAAGAGAACATAAACTGCTGACACCGGTCTTTCAAACTAGCCCAGCCTTGCCTATGCATAGGTATATTTGTATTGTGTAATCCAATGAATATGTATATCCACATTCTATAAATAGTTTTTGGTAAAATGTGCTGGGGGTGTGCAAGCTTTGTGGAGAAATCCCCTTGCACCCTGGTGCTGGAATAAACATACCTGCTTTATAACTCCCTGAGTTGTAGAGTCTATTTCTGCGAATCACCAGCAACTGCAGCAAGTGAGTGTGCAGGTGTCAATGTGTGATCACCAGCAAGTATCAAGCCAGTGAGGAAGGTGAATGGCCTGGGAGCCAGGGTGCACACGTGTGTGCTTCTGAGACACAAACAGAGGAGCCAGCTACCAGTGGTACAGCCCACACAATGTTTCTCATCAAGTACAAGGACCTCTAATCACTGGCTCTATTGTGTAAGCCTGGTAAGATGCAGGCCTTGCTAATGACTATACCATTGAAGAGGAGTTAAAAGATTGATAAGAGGGGAACATCCTGCCCCAGAAGGTGCCAGACATTACATGATTGCCCAAGAATCATGAAGTCAGCAAAAAATCACAAGGGGGGATTGCAACCACTGACTCAAGACTGAAAAAATTTTCCCCTTCACATCTATAAGGGGCATGTGCACTAATTTACAAAGCAAACAAGGCTAATTTAAATATAACTAACCAATAGCAGATGGAATGGCAATTACGGACCAATGAGTGTAAACTTAAATAGGTTTTTACTAATCACATAACAAGATAAATAGGCTGTAGTTCCTATGTGTAGGGTGCTAGCTTAGTGGAATTGTTAATGATTTGTTATTAATTTGAGCTGATTCTAATGATTTTTGGTGATTTTGATTTAAATAAGGAATGATTAGGCCTAATCAATTCCATAAAATTTTACAGGAGTATTAGTTTTATAATAGTTAGAAAAGATAGTTGTGTAATGTTTTAAGTAGTCATAGAAATATTGTATTTAGTTTAGAGTAACCATACAACCAACTCATGCTGCTACAAAGTCCCTTTTGAAGTCCCAGGCTAAAGCTGTGTAGGCCAGTAATAATCATTAACCAGATTTCTATTCAAAGAATAAGGTTCATGACCAGGTACTATTGTTAGGCTGTTCGGTAAGGACAATTTATTGCCCTGTTGACCAGGATGTTCTAAGGATACATTGTGAAAGGACCTCCAGGTATGCTAAAACTGTAACATGAACCAAAGTTCTTGAGACAAGGACACTGAGGGGTCTTTCTTTTGAGTCAGTGGCCCATGGTGGTTGCACAAGCAGCCCCCCGACTCATTTCAGGACTCAAGTGCACATGACTGGAAAGAGGTGGGAATAAGAGAATGAGTTACGGGAATTATCATGTTTATGTATGAGAATCTGTTTACTATGTATCATTACATCCTATATAATCAGCATGCTACACAAGTTAGGTGTGCGTTGTTGGTGAGAGACTCCCCTACACACACGGCCGTTAGTAAAGAAGTGTCTGCTTATCTACATCACACTGGGGTCAATGAGTTCTTTTATCCTGTTTGGTGACAGAATTACCACCTAGCACCTATCTTTGCACAAATATGGAATAAACTGATATCTGTGTGTAAGACTGGCTTTTTGCACACTGGGTGATGAACCTCGTTTGAGGGACACCAGTGGGATGAGGAGATCTGGACTAAATGCTGGAGAGACCATTGGATCAATCGTGATGCATTTGCATGTATGTGCATGTATATGTGTATGTTTCCATGCATGAGGCAGCTGGAGATGATGTGACCCAAGAGTCATTTTTAGGACAGAATGAATGTCTTAAGGCCATCACCTGGATGGACCCACATTGCACGTTTGTATATATTTCCGACTAACAGACCATGATCCTGATGAGTCAGAAATGGGAACAGGATGAGGCCATTGGTGCTGTTTGTATTTAGATAAACAATAGTGTTTCTGTCTGTGCCCATCCATGGGTCTTGCTGTGTGTGTATGTATGAGTGCATTGTGTATGCATGTTTCTGTACACACCTATTGGGAATACACACTCAGCCCCACAGCTAGTTTGCACCTGTGGGCATGGAGTTGTGGTAGCCTCTTCCCTAACAGACAGCTGGTTTTAGGAACCCCTAGCAATAGGTTCAGCAACAAATATATCTTGCAATATATCCAAAAAGTTGGAAGGTAAACCCAGACAAGATTTACTGATGTTGACAAAGTAACTAGTTGCCTTGGAATTGATTCGTGCAGAACAGCAATTGGCTTGTTCAAGGTTTTAGTCTGCAATGCTACTAAAACTTCTACAGGTAAAGAATAGCTGGAAGCTGTGAAGCTTCAGCAAAGGGAATGAAATTATCAGCATATCCTTCCCAAACTGTACAAACAAGGGAGCTTTTATCAGATCGTTCAGGAATCTCAGGAATTCAGATTCCATCTTGGATTCCTCTAGAAGTAAAATTGAGGGCAATGAATGCCATTATCAGCTCTTCAGAAGAGCTCAGCTATTAGCCACCATAGAAATATTTTAATCCAGTCTGAGCTTCTGCAAAATACCAAGCAAGAATTTTGAGCTGAACCTGAAATGTGAATCCAGTGTACTAGGAATGAAGCTGAAAAGCAATGCTATAGGGAACTTGGACAATTGTCAAATGACTTGACCATCACCAACCACAGCAGCCCTGACAACTGTGAAATATAACCATGTCCATTCCTGCCAGATCAATGAATACATATAAATTAATAACTGGCTTCTAGCTAGAGAACTGTGGAAAAGTAGAAACCTCTCCTGCGGATCATTGATAAAATATTGATGGTGGGTAATGAAGACTTGGAGCAAGGAAAAAAAGAGGACTGAGATACTGTTTCAAATACATATCTAATGTCCTGCATGTGCCTTATAGCACAACATGCTGTAAAAGCAAGAAAGAAATTATTACTAATTGTGACAAAAATTCCAGTAGTGATTTGAAAGGGAATGAAAGGGCTCAAACAAATTAATTTCTGACAATTATTAAGACTAAACTCTGATGTGATGTATGAAAGCTTTGTTTGTGCTTTGCTTCGTTTGTTTCAAAGCTTTGCTTGTGTTTTTCTTCATTTGTTTCTCAAGGACTCCCGACTCCTCAACTGTTTCCTTAGGTCTCTTTGTCTGTTTAGGTAAGATTGAAATGCTCGTTAAGCTCCCTACATAAATCACTGATAGCAGACTCAAGGCCTTCAGTGGACACTTGGGCAACTCCTAGAATGGGAAAACTAAGATAAGGGGGGCTCAAACAAAGAGACACAGAGACCCTATTATAGGGAGGATGATTCTGCTGATTTAGGAGGGAGACACCTGGACTTTACTTCAGAGTGCATGCTCTGGAAATGTCAACTAGCGAACACTGTGAAGAAGACTACTTACTTCTTCCCTCAACCACCAAAGACCCTCACCCTATTTTCACTACGCATGCTCAGACTATGTAAATGAATTCTGGGAACTCATTATCATAAAGCACCCCTTTCTAGGAAATCTAATGAATATATATGATCTGTGTGTGTATAAACTGATGCCCCTTACTAATTCTTGGGGGCCCTTCTGGTGGAGAATCCCCAGGGCGACCCCAGCGCTGCTAATGAAGAATACCTGCTTAACAGTGAAAAAAGTTAATGGGGAGTCAATTTCTTTGTTTCAGGCTTTCATGCTTTTTGGTTAGCGGATATCCCCCCTCAAACACAGATGTAGTTTGCTATTGCATAGCTGCAAAGTACTTCCAGTACAAAGTACCTCTGTGTGGATTCTGGAAGGAAGACACCCAGGATAACCCAAGCCCCCACAGTATTTTTTTAGTTAAGATGGTAAATGAAGGCTGAATTATTTGAACTGGAGACAGAAGAAATCTGACATGATTTATTCAGCCTTTGTCAAACAGCAGTGACAATTTTACATTTTTTAAAAAAAGTTTAACTTCCCACCAAAGGTACCTAAACCAAGTCAGCTGAAATTAAGTTTAAGTTGTCATAAGAATAAAACTGAACATGTCAGGGAAGGAGTGAGGAACTGTAGTGCAGATAACTTTGCAGAGACAGGATGGGATCTGGAGAGGACAGGATGCTGGAGGTGGTGAGTGCTGAGGAGACAGGACAGGAATGTGCTTATGTTCCTTCCTGCACAACACCTTCATGAAAAAATACAAAAAATAGGCGAGTGAAAATAGTAGGGAAAGGCCTCTTATATTTAGAGAATAATGCTCACTGGCACGTGATGTGGAAAACTGCATGGGGAGGAAAGCTTGCTGCCTGGAAATGGCAACTAGAGACCTTGCTCCTCTGCCCAAGTACAGAAGACTCTGGCACCACACAAAGCAGCCTCCAAGCAGGGGGCTGCACAGCTGCACCCCTTCATGCTTACCACACCATCCACTGATAACTAGGGGAGTGGGAAAGAAGCCTTGTAAACCCACTCTTACAAAGATGATTCCTATACAGAGCAGAAAAAAAAAAAGTAGCAAGAAGTAGATTACCCAGTACTTTGCCGTGTACTAAATGCACATGCAACTTGATTTCTGTATTATGGATTATCAAATGCCGGCCAGTTCTGTAGGAACTTGACATCGAGGTACCCTGTTGTAAGGAACACGTGCCACCTGCACCTTGCTCTTCATCCTTACACCCTGACTGAATAGACCTATAGACAAAACGTGGCTGGTAACAACATACACAGTCTTTTTCCATTAATCATCTGAAGCAGTTGTACTCTGGAACACAGAGCTAACCCATTTAAACTCAAGCACATTTAAAACAAGTTTCATTGAGTCGTGAAAAATAATATTACCGTGTAACATAAGAAACTAGACCTCGGTGGCCCTGTCTACACTTCACTGACCCGTCCAAGTTTTTTTTACCCTAGCAAGCTCAGGCACTGAAAGGAATTTAACCACAGAAACTGGGGACCCCATCAGTAGCATCCCAGATACTAGTCTCCTTTGGTACATTTTACAGATTGTGCTGAACTCCCTGCTACAAATATCAAAACAAGTTTCAAGCTAAATTATCTTTAGATATGTCTATCAAACCACTCCTTTCTGTCCTGGTTCCACTTGTGAAGCTGCTGGCTACCTAGACTGTACCCAATGCTGAGCACAGAGACTAGCCCTGCATTGCTACAAGTGCCCCATACAAGAGCCACCAAGCACCTTCCCCAGCAGAGCAGCAGCCCTCTGCTTAACATGGGGAAAAAAAAAATATTACTAATCGATGCCCTTTAAAGTTATGCAAGAACAGAGGACAGTTATCATGTACACACATTGCTGGATAGCGGGAGATTTCAAGCAGCACTATTTTTGCCTTTGGACAAGCTCAAGTGTAAAAGCAGGTAACTGTGACATTTTTCAGAGGGTCAGCCTTTACAGTGCCAGTGCAGATCTGAATTTGTGAGGTGCAGGGAGATAAAATTAACAGGAGAGCTGCTTTCAAGTTGCAGAATCTTTGTTTTGGGAGACGTGCACACTATACTGACAAATATCCAACTTCCATGCCTTTAGCCTCATGTCCAGTGACATTATCAAGAACAAACCGGGGTTGAGAACCCTGCTTTAGGCTGAAGGAAGAAGAGATGCTGAACTGGTTATCCGAGGGCTGCTGGAAGCTATTTTGTGCTGGGGAGAATTATAAGTCACATTAATATACTTCAACATTTTAAAAGCACAACTTAATTGAAAATGCATTCCCTCAGGGGAAAAAAAAGCTCACAATGGGATTTACATGACCAGACATTGTGGTGGCTGTTATGGTGATTAAGAAGTCTGAGATAAACTGTGACTGAAACATATATTGACATTAAACCCTTTAATCAAAGAAACAAACACATCATTAACAAGCAATAACTCAGAGTGATGGATAATAATTTTAATTAGAACAAACTGAGATCTAAATCACAGGACAAAGTGGCAACTTTGCTTGCCATAGCAAATATTTTGTATTTTGGATGACTGTGGTTTCACACTATTGGTAAGATGTGGGAAGTGAATTACAAAGATTTTATCTTATGAATGTTTTATGTAGAAGACAGTCATAAGGCATGTGAGTCACTGAAAGCCTCAAACCAATGTATTATACCTTAATAAATCTATTACTTGTTCCATTTTACAGAACACAAATATTCTTAAGTGTCCCCAAAAGTGATTCAGTCCAAGTGTGGTGGAAATAAATAGGTCTAGGATGAAACTAAACTAATTTTCCCAATGACTTACCACTGGAATTTGAGTACAAATCCCTTCATCAACCAGCATAATAATTCACCCAGCCTTCAGCAGTGGGAGCATTTCTGTATCTCTCTGCATTAACAGGAGAAAGACCATTAGCCCTGTTTTGGTGCTATAAAATAAATGGTTCTGACCGCTGCACCACCAAAGCTAAGCCCCCTTTGCATGCAGTGTGTTAAGGCTGTAGCTTTACCATAAATTTCCCTTTCAGTGGCAGTATCAGCTCCAGCAGATCCCAGCACACTCATTCCCCCTGCACACACTGTTCCTCAGCAGCACCTGTGCTTTTCTTTCACCCCATGCCCTCACTGGCCAGAGTGTCTGAACAGAAAAGGAGCAGAACACAGGTGGAACAACAGGGCTTGTGCTGATGATGCTGTCACCAAGCTCACAGATACTTTAATAGCTCAACAGTATTTTTCAATACAGTAAGAGTATATAGCTAATATGAGAAATGCAAGGAACCTTTTTTACTTGGAAAAAAAAAATCAAACAAAACAAAACAAACCAGCATTTTCAGCTCTTGTGGAAACTGCTTCATGAACAAAGATCTTCCATTGTGCAGGAAAAGAACCCCCAACACTTGTCACATATGAGCATGGATGGTAGATACTGGATATAAGAATCAGATTTGGAGAGATTTTGCCATGCTTTTTTCCCATTTCAGCAGTTTCAGGGAGCAAGGCCATAAAGATAAGTTCATATTGAACAAGAGTATACTGACTTTGTCCTAGTTTCAGCTGGGATAGAGTTCATTTTCTTCCTAGTAGCTTGTTCAGTGCTGTGTTTTGGATTTAGTGTGAGAATAATGTTGATAACACACTCATGTTTTAGGATAAGCACTATTTAGCAACAACTAAGTTAAGGACTTTTCAGTTTCCCATGCTCTGCCAGCGAGGAGGCACACAAAAAGCTGGGAGAAAGCCTGTCCAGGACAGCTGATCCAAACTAGCCAAAGGGATATTCCATACTATAGAATGTTCAGTATGTAAACTGGGGGAAGTTGTCCAGGAGGGCAGATTGCTACTTGGGAACTGTCTGGGCATCGGTCAGTGGATGGTAAGAAATTGCATTGTGCATCACTTGTCTTTTCTTGGATTTGATTTCTCTCTCTCTTTTTGCTATATTCATTTTCTTTTTGCTATTTTCATTACTATTATTATTATATTTTAGTCATTACACTGTACTTATCTCAACCCCCAAGTTTAATTTTACTTTTTTTTTTTTTTTTTCCCCCCAATCCCCCCCAACCCACTGCAGAAGGGAGGAGTAAGCAAGCAGCTGTGTGGTGCTTAGTTACACACCGGGGTTAAACTACAACTGACTTCTAATGTGAATTGCCCTAGGGCTCCAAGTCCTTGGAGAAGATACTGAACATTAAATTGGAAAATGGCCTTCAGTTGGGAAGTCTGCCTCTTACCAAACCTGTAATGAGCCACAAAGGTAGGGGGAAAACAATATGCCCCTGAAATATGTGCAATCACACTTTTTTCAATGTTAGCAGCTAAAGTTTCTGCATAGTCCTTGAGTACAATTCAGTGTCTCCCAAGACCTAGCTTTAAGTAGTCTGCACTGAGTCCATCCCACACCAGCTTTTGGGTGCACTTTTCTCTCACCACCCATGAGAGCGCCCCACCGGCCCTCAGCACACCCCCTTCCCTCACAGTACCAACAGAAGAGCTACCACACACATTGTCACGAGGGTCATTAAGTACATTGCAGGCCAAGACATACACAAAAGATGATCTGCAAGTCAGCTATAGTTCATAGGACAGCTGTGAAGCACACCCCTTACGTGAGGTGGAAACGCTCAGACACAACAGCTGCACAAGGCATGGGGGCACAACCACGAAGCGGACTTACGACTTTGTCAGGAAGGCCTCTTTCACCAGATCTCTGTAGAGCTGATTGATTTTTTCCCACACTGAAAGATTTTCTTTATCTTACGTACCCACTGAAACAAAACGCCACCCAAAAAGAGCATTTATGTTCACCAGTCAAGCCCCAAGAAGGGCACTGCCAGCAGCCGTGCTGCTGCTCCCCTGGGGCTGCTCTGAGCCTGCTCCAAAGCAGCACCATGGCCACATACAAACTCGGCAAAGAGACCGAGCTTAGCATCTCCTGCACATACCACATCCAACAGGCTACAGCAATTTCACACCGAAGCTGGCTCCCCCCGGCCAGCTGTCACGAGTGCTGAACAAGCCCAGGTTTGCAGAATACCTCGAGCCTGCAAAACCATCATCCTAACCATTGTGCCTTTAGTCAAGGAAGTTATGTAGGCCACGTAGCTTTGCTTGGTCCTGCCAAGAGCCTCTGGCAATCCCTCCTTTGCTTGTTGCTGCTTTCTATAAAAAAAAGTGATTGTTATTTTTGTTGTTAAGTTTAAACAGGAATGTTTGGCATGAAAGATTATTGGCTTTCATGTGGATTGTGACTGTCTCAGGATCAAAGACTCACATTATAGGCACCCAATAACATTTTCCAGCTAAATGAGAAGCAAAATAAAACCTTGAATTTGAGTTAAAATTCTGATTACGGAAGATTTTGGAAACTAAAGTTAAACATAGAATTTGGTTTTGAAGTCTGAAGTTTTAGGGCTGCAAAAGATTAAATAAGCTTTATTTAAAATTAACTAAGACTCTCTAAGGTATTTCAGATGGTACAGAACTAACCTACTTAACATCCAAGGACATTTATTTAGGCACAACTGGATGAAAATTTTCTTGTCAACAAAGAAAATGGCAAATGCCATTGAAACAGAAAATATAGTAAAACATATAAGTTATAAACAAAACTGAGCATAAGAACAATATGGGTTGGAAGTTAGAGCAGTCAATATTGCCTTAAAAATGTTTCAGGTGCAAGATATAAAAATAGTTACTGACCTACATGTGAAGTAATAGCAGGTAGTAACAGCCACATCACCATCCTGGAAGCAACTGGTTTGGGAATCAGCCTCTTACCACCAGGAAGACATCTGCAGACTGCAGAGCTGCCCCACAAAAGGGTGTAAAGCAGGAGCTGAAGATCACACCCCACCATCCAGGCCCTCACTGAGGGACACAGATCTACAGTGCTGAACAGCAGTAGAGAGCTAGTAAAGGTGTCTGTTTCACAGTCTACAGCTCAGCAAGGGATGAGCCAGGACAAGGAGACACTGAGGAGAGGAGACAAGAGCACCATCTCACAGCAGAGCTCCAGGAAGGACTAGCAGCCAAAGACTGAGCTGAAGTGGCCCCCAGGCCATGGTGTGGTTGGAAGCCTCAGGTGAGGCTGGCTGATCAGGGTCGTTAAGGCCTATTACTGCCCATGTGGCATTTCCACAGGTTGTTCTTAAAGCTGTGAAAGATCTTGAGCACACAACAAGGCTCATAGTGCATGAGAAACTCTGCAGAAGTAACTGAGTGCAAGATGGCTAGGGGACATGCAACAAAGGTCTGGCCTTATGAATTTTTGTAACCTTCCCAGATGTCTGAACTTATGCATAAACCCACCTAGCAAAACAAGGTCAAAAAAACAGAATATGGAATAGGACAACTCTGAAGAAAGCTTGGAATGAAGCAGCTTAAAGACCACTTGGTACTTTGTGTTTAGAATGTCCTTTCTTCTTTTTTAAGGTTGTAATTTCTCTTTTCTTCATGCACAGTGTGTTTTCAAGCACCAACACCAAGAGGTCTCTAAGCTATTTCCCTTCTCCTGCCATATCAACAGCTTTTGAAGAATGACAGAAGTTGATTCTGGCCTCAGTTCTTCTGATTCCAAGCCATTTTAGGTACTCTGCTCACAGCAATTTTAAGCAACCAATTTTCAAAGGATGGGTGCTTAGGAAAATTAATGACTCCTTAGGGTTCTTGAGTTGGAGGCATACAAAAGCATTAACTGCTTTTGAAGGTGCCAGGATAGAATATTTCGCTGGTGTCAAAAAAACAAAAAAAAAGGACCTTGTTTATTTCAATCAGAACCTTCAAATCCCATTATGAGCCCTAAAATAACAATACTTTAAAGTTCAGCAAATAGAGTTCTGACTAATTTGATGACTTGGAAACTGTGAACTTAGGTCAAATTATCGACTGACCCATTTCTTCGTGAAGAGAACATTATATACAATGGCCATATGGCTAACATGTACATGCATACGACAGTAATTTCCCTGAAGAGTTTGCAGCACAGAAGCTAGTAATTATGTTATGCAACATTCTCAAGACACGCTCCGCATGTTCACAATTAACCACACAACTATGTGCATGTGCCTATAATTTTGCTCTCTGAACTGTGGTTCTTCATGGGAACCGCTGTTCTTGCATCAGTGCTCTTTGCCTATGGCCAGGTGAGAAGAATCTGAGCCATGAGAGGAATCTTGCTCAGGAGCTGGTTTCTGTGCCCTACTTTTCACCTTGGATTTCCACCATCTGAGTTTACCAGCTGGAAGATGACAATCCCAAATAAGAAGACAATTAAGACCAAAGCAGCGTCTGCAGAGTCCTCCAAAATTGTGGCCACAAACCCTTTGCTTAACTTCATCCTAGGCACCTCCCCACTGACAATTTTCCTGGGCACAGCTGCTGCTGCATCATGAAAGCCAATTACTCCTATTCATCAATGCCAGCGAGAAACTCCTTGTGTTTAACATTTAAGCGTGACCTTTAAACAGCCATGGTAAGATACAACCTCAACAATCAGTGGGAGATGGATGCCTAAACTGATTACAGAATTGAAAATTTCTTGGGTTGCTCACAGCACTGTTAGATCTTCAGATTCATTAGAAGTTTTACTACATACCTGCATCCTAGGGATTTTCAGTGAGACACACACAGTTAGACATCTTTAGACATGTCAGTTTTAAAAACACGACTTAGTTGATTCTGACCCACACCTTATTCTGCAACCAAACCACAATTTTTTTTTATTTTTCTTTCAAATAATCCAGAAGAATAAATTGGCAGGATGAGTTCCTCTGGCATCTACCTGGTGTTCTCCACAAGACAAATGCACACATTTTTTGAGACGCTAATAAACAGCAAAACTGTCTGGGTTAATTAAACACTGGAGTTACTGGAAAAACATCTAATATTAGATGTATGATTTGCTGTTATGCATAAGTACATGAACCTGAGCTAGAAAACTAAAATTAATGAAGATGGCAGACAGGGAACACTAAAGCTGTACCATACCTTCTGGCCTAGGTCACTCCAGGGTCCTGATCATGCAGATAGCAGGTATGTCCATGTGCTCCCAGGCTTTTTGGGTAGGGAACATCCTGTTTACCCCATGGGAAATACCAGAAAGCATGGTGGCATTTTTGAGACACCACCAGGCACACCAGCAAAGCAATGCACATGTAGAAAGGATGGAGCCCTCAGACACGCTGGAAGACATGCCTGGTCTGAGGAGCGATTTCCACCAGGATTTTCAGGGGAGAGGAAGGAGGAGGGAAGCAGGAGCAGGGCCATGTCTGCTGCAGGGTTGTGACACGCACCACCGGCTCTCCAGGCCAGCCGACGTGGGAGGCCATGCCGGGAGAGTCGCGTGGCAGTGGCCTGCATCCAGGACTGCAGTGAGCACCTCTGAGCCAGCACCTGGAGCTGCCATGCTGAGAAGGGTTTAGCGCCTCTGACGGAGCCAGAGTCTTCAAGAACCATTGGATTTTCAAGGCTTTGCTATGTTAAGGGCAGAGCAGTTTGAGAGATGAGACCATAATGGGGCCCTAACTGCTTTTAATAGTCTGGCTTCTATTTACAGGTGTAAATGGAGCCTGCTTCATTCAAAAATTTTATGAAGTCCACCCCAGGTCCCCACTAACACAAGCTCTGGCTTTTCCTTGGCTACATAAATGTGCTGCAGCAGCATTACTGCGGTGTTCACAGCTCAGCAGGAGTTACATTGCACAGACAGACAGGAACTCACAGGAGCTTCTCAAATCTTTAAAGAGCCCAAGAACCAAAGTGAAGGGAAACTATTAATAATAACAAGTGTCATGGTAGGAAAATAAATAACTGAACAGCATCAAAAAGCAGCCTTGTCAAGGGAATGCATACTCTGTTCTCATATTTGTTTTAAAGCTTTAAGAGGTGAAGGTAAACATTGCAATGGGTGAGTCCTTCAAGCAGGAGTCCATCTGCATGGTGCCCGCATAGCAACCTCACACTTAGGAAGCTGCATTCTCAGGGGGATGATATGAACATTTGTTAATGAGGTCTGTAGTGAGGAAGGCAAATATTACCTGGTCTTTCAGTAGCACTCAAGACCGAGTTTTGCTGATCGGTATTGTCCCATGTGCTGTGTATGGATCAGAACAGCTGCGTTTCCAGAGACTTCTGGAGATCGCTGTATGGCATACAAATTTTGTGAAAATTCATCAGGCAAGTTGGAAGCTATCTCTTCAGAGCACTGAAACGAGGGCATTGGCGGTACTACTTAGTCAACACATATGGCGCTTTCCTATGATTTCCATTTCAGAGTGTACTATCACTTATTCTCTGTTTTTTCTCACAGCTGCTCACTCCCAGTGTTAGCACACCCAGAATAGCCTGCTGGCATATAAATAGCGTTCTCCCTCTGCCGCACATGGCAGTGCTGCAGACTGTACCGCCCCCCATTTAATTTTAAGATGGTCTTAATGCCATTAATATCATTCTATGTCTTCCTGACCCCAAGAGACACCACAGGTTCCTCATTTTAGGGGGTAGGACATATGACAAAACAAATAGTTGCATCCCAATTTAATCAGTAGGGAAAACCATATTAAAAAAAAAATAATGTTACTAACTAGAAGATCTTACAACTCCAAGTATCTGCCACATGATTCTCATGAGGTTCAAAACAAGCGCTCATCAAAGCAGCCCCACATACAAAAGAGTGTGATGGGTTGACCCTGGCTGGACACCAGGTGCCCACCAAACCCACTTTATCACTCACCCCCTCAGCTGTGCAGGGGAGAGAAAAGATAATGAAAGGTTCATGCATCTAGACAAGGACAGGGAGAGATCATTCACCAGGTACCTTCATGGGCAAAACTGACCTGACTTGGGGAAAAATTATTTTAATTTATTACCAATTGAATTAGAGTAGGAGATTGAGAAATAAAACCAAATCTTAAAACCCCTTCCCACCATCCCTCCCTTCTTTCTGGTCTCAACTTCATGTCCAGTTTCCTCTACCTCCTTCCTCCACACCAGCGCAGGGGGATGGGGAATGGGGGTGGTGGTCAGTTCATCACACACTGTTTCTACTGCTCCTTCCTCCTCAGGGGGAGGACTCCTCACACTATACCCCTGGTCCAGTGTGGGATCTCTCCCACAGGAGACAGTTCTCCACAAACTTCTCCAGAGTGAGTCCTTCAACGGGCTGCAGATCTTCATGATCTTCTCCAGCGTGGGTCCCCCACAGGGTCACAAGTCCTGCCAGCAAAGCTGCTCCAGCATGGGTTCCTCTCTTCACAAGTCCTGCAGGAGCCTGCTCCAGCACAGGCTTCCCACAGGGTCACAGCCTCCTTTGGGCATCCACCTGCTCTGGTGTGGGGTCTCCATGGGCTGCAGGTGGGCATCTGCTCCCCTATGAGCCTCCCTGGGTTCAGGGCACAGCTGCCTCACCATGGGCTGCACCACGGGCTGCAGGGGAATCTCTGCTCCTGGAGCACCTCCTCCCCCTCCTTCTTCACTGATCTGAGTGTCTGCAGGGTTGTTTCTCTCACATATTTGCACTCGTATCTTCAGCTGCAGTTGCTGTCACGCAGCAGTTTTTTCCCCCTTCTCACATATGTTATCACAGAGGTGCTACCACCATAGCTGATGGGCTCGGCCTTGGTGGGTTTGTCTTGGAGCTGGCTGGCGCTGGCTCTATCGGACACAGGGGAAGCTTCTAGTGGCTTCTCACAGAAGCCCTATAGCCCCCATCTATCAACACCTTGCCACTCAAACCCAGCACAAGGAGAAATATTGTCTTTAAAGAAACCCTGGGCTTTGGGCAACACAGTTCTCCAAAGTCAAGCTCGTGGGACATCACCACCAGACCCTGACTACATGACCACTTTGGGTAGTGCCACATTCCTTAGCCAAAAGGGATGTTCAGCCCTGAAACTTTATCAAGTTTCACTCAAGTACTTTCAACCAAGCCCTGGTGTCCCAAGTTACTTTACTATTCTGTTCTGTTCTAAAGTGTTGCACAGTCTCCAATGTCATTCAATCAGGTACATGAGTCCAATCTCTTGAGACATTGCAAAGAGCAGCAGTCCCTGCACACCTTGTGCTGACAATAGAGAAGTATTATAGAGTGCAGTTATGGTACCTAAAAGGAACAGTGCCCCAAAATCTTAAGAGGAACAATTAGGATAGGGCACAGGGTGCAAAAAATTTATCATTATGATTATTATTGGACAGAGTCTAATAGTGAACATATTAAAAGAGGTACCAAAAACCACTGAGGCTTCTGGTTTTTTCTCTAGCTTGATGTATAATTTTTGTTTTCAGTATGTCCTTGGAAGATGTTTGAAAACTGTTCTTTGCTCTCAAAGTGATTTTCTTTTTTCCATTTGGCAGATTCCCTGCCATGATGAACAAAGATGAAACAAAATTGGTGAACAAATGGATAGATTTTATTCTATCTGCTCTGACTTCTACAACCACTAGTTTCAGGGCATTATTGTAATAAAAATATTTACATACTGTACTTTTACAGACCCTTGTATGATGGGATCTTGAAGTCTGGGTGGCACTCCTAAATGTCACTGTAATAAAAGGAAAATAAAAATCAGAGGTGTTTGAATTCAACGTATTCTTAACCAATAATTATTTTTTCACCAAAATAATAAATGCTCTGTGGTCTAAAACATCTAGTTTTCCAAACAATAAACCCGACAATTTAAAATAGCTATTTGCATTGTCAGCAAAAGTTAAGACTGGATTTTTTGAAAACTAAAACATTCCAAACCAAAAGATTTTCTATTTTTACAAATGCTCAAGATTTCTAACAATTTTACACAACAAATGTGCTGTCCAAAAATACTGGGAGAAATGATGGTCATGTTTCCAACCACTTGGTTAAATTAATAATACCACACAAATGCTCCCTCTGTTGGTTGATTTTCAAAACCTATTCCAAATATCACAGCAGCATGCATTAAAAGATTATTTTTTTTCTTTGGGGATAAAAAAAGAATGACCAAAAACAAACCTCAAAAAACCACAAGCTCCATAACCCAAACTGTGGCACACAGGAATAATTTATTCAAATTATTGCCAATCTGCAAAACAAGATTAATTCAATTTTAACAGCCATTAAACCAAATTATTTGGATCCAGAACTAAACAATATTCACACATCAGAACACAGAAAATTTAATTTTGGAAGGTTTGCAGGCTAATTTTTTTCTGGACTAGGAAAAGTGCTCTCTTGCAGTGGAAAGAATACTACTGTTATTCCATTTTCTTGTGGAGTGAGAAGGCACCACTGTGTATCATTAAGAAAACAGTTCTCTATTAGCATTGACAACAATAATACTAAGGAGGAATTTGGGAGTTTTGTTTACGCCCATTAAATTTCCAAGTAGTTCTTTAGGAGCTGGAGTGGTTTTGTGCAGAGATGAGCCTTCCCAAGCCTAACAGTTGCCATCAAGGAAAAAAATTCTGTTTCCATGGAAACATTCGAGGTGGACCAAGCATGGATTAATCAAAATACAATGAAGCCTTTTTTTGCAAGGTACTAGAAAAAAAAATCCAGTTTAAAGTGAGCACCCCTGCTCTTTCCTTCCATTCACACTGGAAAGCATGGGAAATACTCCCCAAAGATCTATGTGACATACAGTTTAATTAGCATGGTAAAAAGTTAGGTTTTCTTACATTTATAATTAGTGTGTGGTTGTGGACTAAGAGCCAAGGGTATATTAACATGAAAAAAGAGAGGGACTGAAATAAATAATTTTAAATAACATTACTGATTTTATCAAGTGGTTCTTTTTACATTTAAAATATTGTAATAGATTTTTCTGTGTTCTTAGTACTGCAGGCTCATTTCTTAGTATTGAAGGCTCATTCCAGTACCCAAAATCCAAGCTATTGGTTAGCGATTTTTTTGTTGTTGTTATTATACATGATATTATATCATTCTCAGCTACCACCAGAGGAGGTTTCTGCCACCAGAATTCAGCTGAGTTCTGCCACTGCCCAGGGATGAACAAAAGAGACTGCGTAAAAGCCAGCCTCCCTTCACCAATGTTCTCAACAAAGAAAAACGACAACACTGCTCCATTTTTATAAGGGCATTTCCACTGAAGAGGATCTTTTGTCAGTTCTTTGCATTAGTAAAATAGACACCTTTTATTATGATAGCTGAAGTTATTTTTTAATTATTCTATTCTTGGAAGATGTTAAAAAATACTATGAAGATGTAAGAGCAGCACACAATAATTAAAATAGAAACCAACAAATGTCAAATGACTGTAAACCCTCCATTTGTACACAACAACATGATACTAATGTCAGAGACACAAAATGCACTTCCACTTCTAATCCTACCTCGGAGCGAAGCTCTGCTCTGAAAAATTGCCAGCAATAGCATTGGCAGGGTTCCACTTTTGTGTTTTTCAAAGGTTTGGTAGCAAATACACTCACAGATTTTGTTCCTCTTTATTTTATTACTTTCCAGCAGGGATCTGAGAGTCAAGCTGGGTTTTCCATCTCTAGCATCACCATTAGTAATGAAGGCTATGTCGGCCAAATTATGATCACAATAATCTGTGTGTAGTCCCTCTGTTATTAAGAGATTTACTCAGACATTACTTGGTGAAGAAGTCCCTGATTGGCAAGCGGCACACGTGGATACCTCAGTGCATGAGGAGGATGAGTGCTACAGGCTCCCGCAGGTTTAAATGAAGTAGAAAGCAGCAAATGCTTCATTTCTGTCATTCAGGCGGGCAGATATGACTCTGAATACACAACAGCTTCATTCGTGCAACCACGCACTGCAGCAGTACTTCCTAAGAAACAGATACTGTCAGTCAGTTACTACTTATATTTGAGAAATGTTCATATCACGCTAGATATCGTTTGGGCAGATAAGCCAGCGTAGTTGCTTTCAGGGCAGTTTAGGGGCATGCACACCCACTACACATGCAGCAGTGGAATGTGCAGAAGGCACACAGGGCACTGCAGGGGACCAGGAGCATGAGGAGTTGCCCAACACAAGTTCAGGTGAGTCTTTGCAAGGGCACAGGCATGCCGAGCAGCGCAGATGTCCACGCCAAGGCGCCAGCCGTGGGAGCTAGGGACATATGGAAACACAGCTTCCACTCCAGTGAAAACATGGCTGTACATCCAGGGCACAGGGAGGAGTTAACTCTTAAAGGACTGCAGGAGAGGCTGAAACAATCCCATTTCTGGATGCTGCCTCCTAGCCCAGCTGCCAAGCTGGTCTGGGGGGCAAGAGAACCCCCAGCACATCAGAATCAGCACAGCGGGTTGGAGGGATGGTCAAGCCACATGGCAAGCACAAACTGTGTGGCTGAGCAGCAGGAGGTCCACATGGGGCTGCATGTGCTGGGTGACACAGGGGTTGGGAAACATAAGGAGAGGTTTGGGGAGGCCAGGTTTGGGAGGTTTCCCAGTGCCCCCCTTAAGCACTGTCTCCAAGGGCTTGCAGACCCTTGCCCTTAGCTCTGCCTGCTCCTTGACACGTGCCTACGCCAGCCCACCTCTCTTAAAGGCTGCTCCCTCTCCCACCAGCCCTTTCCCCCTCTCTGTAGAGGCACGCTGAGCCTTTGGGGCTACAGCTGCGTCAGTGAGGCAGAGGGGCTGAGTCTGGGGTGATCCATAGGTAAGGGGAGAGGTGGCCCTGGGGACTACCCCAAGGATCCTGGCATATGGCTTCTGCTGGCACCACAGGGCTAGGTCCCTGCTGGGGGTCTGATGGCCAGCTCCTGCTCTCCCAGCTCACATGAAGCAGATGATCTCCTGTTCCCCAGCAGCCTGCAAAAAGGAGGACAAGTTTTGTTTATTTATTTGGCTTCTGTCTGAACCAGATTGAGACCAATTTCTTTCCCCCAATATGTATTCTTCTCCCACCCACCCCCCAGCTAGTACAAAGTGCTTTGGGTCCAGCAGCTCTTCACAGAAGTGACCTCTTTTTTCTGGCCTTTTTCAAAATAAACGTGCCTAAAAGGGCAAAATCACTAAGAAGGTGCAAGGAAAGCCCACAGATACTTGCTCCCCTTTCCCACTAGCTCTGCTGATGCAGGTTGCCAGGACCCCACCTCGCATCGCGTAAGCCTGTGTCAGAGTTGGCAAAAGTTAGCCAAAGCCACGGTGTCAGGCTCACCAAACAAACACTTCCTAGGGAGAATTATTTTCACCAGGAAATATTAATTGGCCCTAGTGGAAATACCTCTTCAGAACAAACACCTCCCTACATCCGAGTATCTTTAACTGGGAAATTAAATGAAAAGAGGCTAAAGAAGCAACTTTCTCCTTGTTACCCACGACATTACCTCTCAGGCTAATACAAGACTTCTTTCTTAAGGCAGACAACTTCTCTCCTTATTTAATGCTTTAGACACGGGATTCTTTATAACACCACATCCCATGTACTCACAGCTCAGGGATGGTGACGAGCCGCTTACCTCACTCGGGTGACAAGGGACATCTAGTGGCACCGCGGCTGCCGGCACCGCGCACGCAGGGACGGCCAGCCCTGACGGCCCAGCAGACACAGTCACGTCACCTGTCCCCGCGGTATCCCACCCCACCGCGGAGAAACCCCAGTGCTAGTACAGGGAGTAACAGCTCTCTGCCTTCCCCAGCCTCACATCTCACCTCGATGTGCAGAACCACTGTCCTTTCTGCCTCCTCTCTCGGTTGGGTCTGCTCAGCTCTCCCAGCCCAAAAGATATTTTTTATATATACATATATATATTTGCAGTAAGAGGCTGGTTATCTCAGTGGCAAAGGCCTGTAATGGATAAGAAAGCACGTAACCTGCTCCCTTTATTCAGAGAAACATCCAGCTAGGAGGAACGCATGCCTATGTGAAAGTAAAATAAATCAGAACGCAGTTAGAAAAGGACTCTTGAAAGTTGCAACCACATGTACTGGAGATATTTTCATTTTGTTTAATTAAAAAAAAAAAAATAATAATGGCACAACATCCGGCACAATTATTCACATCAGTAATGAAGAGTCAAGACAGTTTCATTAGAAACAGACCAGTACATACTGAAGACAGCAGTTTCACAGAATTTAAGTTTCCTTCACAAGCAATGCCTTGTTGCATGGCTTTTCTCACATCAGTGTGTGTTCCTGGTGAGGGATTTGGGTCCAGGCGCCTGGATGGGAGAGGCCAAACCCTGGAGACTCAGGGACAAAAGGAAGGGTGGTTAGGGGCAAGCAGGCGAGGTGCAGGGGCATCTGAGTCCAAATCAGACCTGTCAGGTGGCAGTTTAATTGGGGAGAAAAACGCTACAGGTGGTAAAACACAAAGCCCAGGAAATGGTCTTTTAACTACTCACTAGTCAGAGCTTAACCTCTCTTTCCCTTGGAGCATATGTGTTATTCTACTTTCTATAACCCTGGAAAGATTGTTGTGGGGGTTCTTCAAGTGGAGCAGCTCCCACAAAAGGGACATCCCATTTTTGTACATCTCCCATTGTTTCTGTGCTTTGTTTGGTGACTCTCCAGCCACTTCTGCCTTCCCAGGCTCAAGCTTCTGGACATGCCTTTAGTGACTCACATAAGTTCCTGCTCTTAACCAAATCTGTGATTTTCTCTATATTTTTAATGAACATATTTTAACTTTTATTTTATAGGTTCAGCCATAATTGGTACAAATAAAATGTTAAAATGGCAGACCCGAAAGTCTCATAATGAGCAATGTAAATGACAAAACTCTTACAAAAAGCCCAAACTCTTTGTGAAATGAGGTTATAACACTAAATAAAAACTCCTGTACTCAGCAATTTAAAGTAAAACATGGCAATTAGGTGATTTAAGCAATGAACATGCAAAGAAGGAATCCAGCTGAATGCCATGTAATAACTAAACTGTAAACACAAGTATTACAATAACATTTCTTATTATAGAACTTTATTTTTGTTACATTTATAATGTCATTACATTAAATCTATCTTCATATATGAATGTATTCTTATTGTCAGCAAGTGGAAAACCAGAACAGGTCCCATGTAGGAAGAGATGGGGAAGAGAGAAAGGCCAGGAGAACAGCTGGGGTTTGGAAGGCTGGATTATCTATCTCCCAAACACTGAGGCGATGTTACACTTGCTGCCACTGAAAGGGTATGGTTATACTTCACTTTCCTTGTGTCAGGTCTGACATTCACTTCTCTTGATAGAAAGCCAACTTAACCAGCAAAACTAATGTCCCCATTCTCTGGCTCCCAAAAAAGCTAGTTAAAGATGGGTTGTGAGAGAAGTTGACAGAGCGGCACTTGCAGGTGTTTGCAGCACACATCTGCTATAATGTAGTTACTGTTTTGATCTGCTTTGAGTGCTTCTTTCTCTGCCTACAGCTATTACAATAACTTCCTGGAATATTCAAAAGTATCTGCTAAAAAACCAAGAACCACAAACTCCTTAAACTTTTTGAGCACAGAGCAGTAGCAGTTTTGTGCTTAGGTAGGGAGGTCCAGGGCCACAGATGGCTTAACCCTACTGGATATAGCTTTTACCCCATGTAAGTGCTTATGTGAAGGAGCCAAATTAGAAATTAGAGTAGCCTCTGCAGTCCATACTCTTCTTTCTTTTTCAGATTGTTAGAAAATACAACTGTATCTGGGAGGGACATGGCTGGTATACAGGTAAGTGAAAACTACAGTAGCAGGAGAGGGTTGGGATATTGTCATCCTTGCACCATGCTCAAACACAGGGAAGAGTCCTAAAAACATGTGCTAGGACCTCAGAAAATAGAGTTTTGTTTAGAAAAAAAAAAAAATTTCTTAAAAACTCCTTTTCTGCTTATTTCCTTTCTGCTTTCTCAGATGTTAGGCAATACCTGCATTTCACTTTCAAACTGTTCCCAGCATCCCCAGGAATCAGGATATCAGACTTGAAACATTGACTGAGATTATCCCCTTATTGCTCAAATTTCCCACTTCTGATATTTAACAAAGCACCCAACTGCCGCAAGTCCCACAATGTAAGCAGTGCTGCACTTGCACACAATTTCTCTGCTGAGCAGAGAGCAGTGGCACTCTCATCCCCAAAGGTGCTCAGGGCCACCTTGGGGCTCCCAGATGGGGCTACAGCAACAGGCTGCCTGGGAGCTACCTTTGTCATAGGATGTATAAGCTTCACCTGAAAAGACCCTTCCAAAATTCTGAGTTTTCAGTTTCACCGGAGTTTTGATGTTCCTGTCTTTTAAGGCAGCATCAACATGCTGCCTTTTTTTTTTTTTTTTTTTTCCTGCCTAGCTTAAATTTCCCTATGGAGGCATTGGGGGAAAGAAAAAAATAAAAAATAAAAAAAGAAAAATCACAAGTGAAAGAGTAACAGAGAGCTGGAAGTGGTGTTAAACCTGCTGGGTGGCCAAAGTTCTCCAACCTTAACTTAAGAGACCTCGCGTGGCTGCAGTCCACCTGTGCCTCAGCCTGGTCCTGTCACATATGTTTAAGAATAGCTGATTTATTTGTTTTCCTCTCCTGTTCTGTTCCAAAAAAAATTATGAAGAACATTTGTGGCTGGGAGGAAGTAGAAAATGGCCCTTTGGGAGGTGCAAGAAACCCACAGAAACCCTGACTCATCAAATTCACTTTCAGTTTGTTTGGCTGCCTGTCTTCTCCAGTCCCTCCTTTTTTTTTTTTTTTCCCCTCAGCAAACTTCCTCTGATCATCACTTGCAGGCTTCTTGCTTTACCCATTCAACCCATTCACCTTCTTTCCCCTTTCTCTGCAAGGCTCTCAGTTGCTTTGGTTTTTTGTTTTTTTTTTTCTTACCCAGTTTCCTACTCCCCATCCATGTCCCCTCTCTTGCCACCTCCTGCAAACACTGTAACCCGCAAGAAAAGAACACAGGCCAAAACCAGAAGGAGACAGGGCAAAGAGAAAGCCTTACAGAGCAAAACAAAAATGAGAACACCTTCTCACACGAAACTTTTAAAGAAAGAGACCCGTCTTTTCCATTTTATATTCCTCTAGGAAAACAAACAAACAAAAATTTCCATTTTTTCTATTAAAGCATTTCACTGAAATGCTAATAAAATGAAACTTATATGTACACCTGTACACTTTCTTCTTTTTCTTACCCTACCTATTTTCTTTCCCTTTTTTCTGACCTTGTGCAGAAATACATAAACCACCATCTCATTTTCACCAGAGGTCATTGTGGCTGTAATACGTAGCAGCATCTCAAACTTGTATTATAGTTGGCAAAATGCTGCCACAACTGAATGATTAAAAAAATCCCAGGAAGCACATGGCACCTTTTGTGGCTCATCCACTGCTCAGAGCAGAAACCTTCTCCTCCCTCCGAGCAGCCAGCTCTGGAAGACTGGGAGAAACACAGAGCTTTAAAACAACATCAACAATTAGCTTTGAAAGGAACGTGAGAAACGTCGCAAAGAAAAGTAACCGGCATGGGCTTATCTGCACTCAGCGGAATATTATTTTAATATGGAAACAAGGACTACCAAACTGAAATATTACTGCTAAATACGCAACCCACCAGCAAAGGGATGCTGTGTTTTAGGTACCGATGCCCTCAGAATTAGGCTTGCAGGAGCAAGCCCCCAGGCACAGCCGGCCCCCCAGCCAGCAGTTGGCACTGTTGCTCCACGGGAAAAGCGACGAGCAGCACCCGCCAGGGATGCAGGCGCAGCAGCACCCGCCAGGGATGCAGGCGCAGCAGCACCCGCCAGGGATGCAGGCGCAGCAGCACCCGCCAGGGATGCAGGCGCAGCAGCACCCGCCAGGGATGCAGGCGCAGCAGCACCCGCCAGGGATGCAGGCGCAGCATGCAGAGTGCAAGACCATAGACAGGTCTCCCAAGCATCACCTGCAAACACAGCCGTGACACACACTGCCTGCAAGGTTGCATACTCACGCTAAATACACACTCTGTGCAGACATGTCACAAGAAAGGAGTGGCTTGTCAGACCACACCTGGAATACTGTGTTCAATTCTGGCTCCCACTATGCAAAAAAAATGTGGCCAGGCTGGAGAGGGTCCAGAGAGGGGCCACAAAGAAGATCAGGGGACTGGGAAGCCTGGCACATGAGGAAAGGCTGAGAGAACTGGGTCTGTTCAGCCTTGAGAAGAGAAGGGTTGGGGGACAGCTTATCACCATGTTCAAGTATTTAAAGGGTGACTACAAAGAAGGTAGAGACTCCCTTTTTACAGGGAGTCACATGGAAAAGATGAGGGGTAATGGGGACAAGTTACTTCTGGGTAGATTCTGATTGGACAGAACAGGAAAATTTTTCAAAATGAGGAAGATTCAGATGGACAGGGTGCTGGGCCATCTTGTCTAGACTGTGTTTTTGCCAAGAAGGTTGGACCAGATGATCCCCAAGGTCCCTTCCAACCTGGCATTCTGTGATTCTATGAAGATTTCCATCATGCATACAAGTACCACCCACACTTAGACCCTACAAGTGCAAATCTTATGTGTCCAGTGAGACTGGTGGAAAACAGTTATGTGCTGCAAAAGAGTTGGGAAATTCAAATTGATTTACAGTGTGTCACAAAGTAGCAAATGGCAAAATCCTTCACAAAAGCAACAAGATACTTCAAAACTCACTCCAAGAGTATCTAGAAAATGGAATCTCCTCTCCTTAGGGGTTTGCTGTTTTCAGCGCAGCCCAAAGTAGCGATAGTTGGTGTAAATGAGCAAGGCAAGGCGAGAAGAGGGGCTATCACAATGGAAAAGCAGCCCTGCAGAACTTACTGATACAAAAAAAAAAAAAAAAAAAGGGCGTTTGCTAACTTTTCCCATCACAGAGCCCTTTAGTACCTCACAATCCTTGGAAAAGTCACAGGACAGCAAAAGGTAAAACAAAATCCTTTGACTTTACAATCTTTTTTTTTTTTTTTTCCTTCAGAAATTGAGGAGGTTTAAACAACTTACACTTGTACAGCAGGAGCAGGGAGAGTCTCACTGGGGGAAAAAACGCTACCCCCCACCCACAGTGCTCTTCATGGATTTTCGTACATGTCCTGGCAAAAATCTTAAGGAAGAATGGGTAAGAATTAAGTAAGAACAAGCTAAATTTTTTAAAAATCGAAAGATAATTAATTAGAAACATCTGAGAGGTGAGAAGGAAGGAAAAAACCCAAAAACCACAAACAAACCACGTTCCATTGTGAATCCATGGACAAGGAGACTGCATCAGTGTATCGTGTAGGGAATTTTATCCATTTTCAAGCATAAGGAGCATGAAAGCTTGTCTGAAGGAATGGTACGTGTCTGAGCTCTGCCTGTGCTCCCTGGTTGACACCAGAGTTATTTCATCACTCAGGGCTGTTCTGTGATCAAGGTAATGACTGGCCTTGAGCCCACACAAGCCAGAAAAGCAGAGAAAAGTCTGGGCTAAATAAATTAGGTGGTTAAGGGTGAGAGATTCTTACTCAAGGTTTTTCTGATGGTCACTGGTTTGAGGAGGGTAAAAAGACATCATGCTAGAAGGAAAAAGAATTACTGAGAAATAGCAAAGAAATTAATTCTGGGGTTCAGAAAAGAAAACTGGACAAGGAGTTAGAGCAGAAGTTTCCCTGTGCATTAAAAAACCCCCAAGAATAGGGACAGCTTTGTCTAATAACGTGCAACAAGAAAAACATGGTAACAGCAGCAGCAAAATCCTACCCTGCTGTGATTGCAGCAGCAGCAATTCCAGAGAACATCAGGGGGGCATGTATACATTGCATTTGATTTAATAGCTTGAAAAATAAGTAATTAGTTCCTTTACATTGAGAAAATGATACATTTCTTAGACTGGGGAGAAAGAAGAGGCAGTTTAGCAATACATTACCATGTCTGCCGGTTGCAATGATCCTCATCAGGGAGTGCTATCTCTTTTGAAGATACATCTGAGTTTCTCTATTGCTTATTGACACCAAAGATCATTTTGCCAAAGAGTTGTCTTTCTGCGAGAACATTCCCTCAGAGCAAACCTACCACCAACTGCATATTTACGAAGGAATATCTTTGTAAATTCTAAAAGAAAATAGAATGATATTAGTGATCCTCTTTTAATCTTCCCTCAATATTTATTCACTGTGTTGTCTTACATTGCTACCTGTAGTTGCATACATTCACTTTAGTCACAGCAGTATATAAGCATGTGGATAAGGGGGTACAGTGTTGTCTCTTTTAGCTTTACCCCATGCTAAGGCCCCAACTATCAATGCACAAGATCGAGAAATCAGCAACAAATTTCTGCATCTGTGTCCTACAGCGGGGTCTCACTGAACTGCCTAAGTCATGAATGTCTTACATATTCTGTGTATTCACATACAAAATTCACATTACAAAGTTTAAACAACTTCTGATTATGATCTGAGATCTTCATGTGCAGAGACAGTGGCCATATAAAACCCATCAGCCAAGTCAGGAAGACAGCATCGGTTTTGCACCAGTTATGCTCATTTTGGATTTGGAAGCCACACTACAGTCACAGGGATTGCCACGCAGAGACTGAGCTGAACTTTGTGTCCAATAATTAAAGCTGGGATCTTCTTTCACAAGAGAAATATAACACAAGACACGTTTAATTTCCCTGCTGCCTTTGCCCATCACTTTCAAGGAAACTGCAGCAACAGTAGAAAAACTCGATGCCTCTAGTTACATGGAAACCTGTATCTTAAAATACCACCACTAGATATCCCTTAGCTCCAGCCAGCCAAGCAGAGGTGCTTCTGTAGCCATCACAACTTCTTCCAGTCACCCAGTGCAACACCAGCAGACAGGGCAGAGCAGCACAGGCATATGTGTGCAGGCAGCAGGAGCAAGGACTCTCCATGGACTCTACCTACAGCCTCACAGTTTCTAGACCATGTTAGCTGCACATATGATTTATGTGCTACAGCCACACCCCGTGTTTGCCAAGCAGAGACATACCTTAAGCATTAGCAGTTGGCTGAGAAGAATGGGTCTATTCAGGCCTGGTCACAGACTGCCTTTGCCTTCCTGGCTGCCCAGGGAAAGCCACCAAGATGGATCTGCAACAATCCTGATCCCAGCAGGTCTGGAAATTTCCTCTGATACTCTAATTAAGAAGCTGAGGTTCAGCTGGTGTAAGGCAAAGCAGCTGTCAAGGGAGTGATGCCAGTCTATGCTCTCTGTGAATGGCCCTTACCTTTCAGGAGAGAAAATCTTACATTCCCCACATCCTGCCTGTGACATGAGGTTAGATAAAATATGTTTAGGAGGCATGATCTGGCCTGTGGCCCGGCTGTCTGACCACAGTAACCGCACTCTTTCCTTATAAACAGGACACTGTTCCTTCTGGGTATCTGATTTGCCAATTCAGCTTTATTCAGCTCACTAGAATGATTTTAATTTTTTTAAATGAATTTTCCAAAATCAAAGCAATGGCTGTGGACCACTGTTTGAAAGCACTGCTTTTCCTGCAGCTTTGGTGAAACATGGAAAAATTGGCTGTTGTGTGGCCACTTGAAGCAGGTTGTTTAGGTACTTGAAAAGGTTCTCTAGGAAACTTGCCTGTTTGAGACCTGTGTTCCTCTTCTGAGACTGACACTCACACTTTATGTCATAGCTCACAAGAATGACATCATCACCATCACTTCAGGCATTTCAGGCTGGAATAGAAGGAGCAGTTGAGAGCCAAGGTAAATTCTGCTCTAGTAGAGAATAGTGTAAAATGACCCCAGGGAGGATTTTCTTTCTGGTCTCTAGTTAAATCAACCACCATTAACTTCCTCTCTATTAATTTTCCCCCCTCTTTAACATAAGTGCAATATTCTCTCTACCAACAGAGAGTATTGTGAATAACTCACCATGTTAATTCCCTGGACACAATTACAAACATTCCATTAATAAACACCAGAAGATCGCCTGCTGTCTTGCTGTGCTCAGGTATTTCACTGTTGACTCTGGTACGCACCCGTGGTTGCTCACAATAACCTGAAAGAGGTTGCAGAATTACTGCTGTTCCTGCTCCTGCCAGATGGCAGATCACAAGCACATACTAAGAAAGCACAAGCTCTTTGTAATAAACCTTCTCATATTTCTTTCACAGTATCCAAGCATTGCTACTCATTAAATACTATCTGCCAGGACACCCTTAGGTGCTTTAAAACTATACTGGTATGGTAAGAGTGGAGTTTTCTGTCTTCCAGGCAAGTCCCTGCTCAGCCAGAAAGGCCTATAAATCACCTTCCAAGGTGTGAGTTGACTTTCTGGTCTTCTGTGTTCTCTTAGAAATACAAACATTCTACCTTAAAGCAGGCAAAGCATATATAAAGTATACACAATGGAGCCTTTGGGGAGTTACGACAAGAAGTAATAGTCTTTAAATCACAGGAAGAAAGATTCAGCTGAAACGTGAGGGCCTGTTTTACAGCAGTAGGGATGATGAAGCAGTGAGTGGAGCACCTGGGGGTGGTGGGGGACCTCGAACCCTGAACGTCCTTGAGGACAGTTCATGAAAGCTATCCCAACACACATTTACCTGCAGTTGATTCTCCTTCCCCAGCACCATCACCTGTGGTACCACAGCTTCACAGAGGGAGCAGTCTTGCCCCTCTAATTTAAAATGCAATATATTCCTTCTGGGGACTGTGACAATAGCAGTTGCAGAAGATGCAGGAAGCTTTCCCTTTCAGACCTCAGCTAGGGTTATTTCACAAGGACAACTTTCTGATCAAAAAGGGAGCAGAACTAACCCATTTCTCTGCCAACTCCACCCTCCATAAGTAGATGCCAGTCTTTCTTTGGACTTTGTCCCTGAGTTAGGTAACCAGAAGGCATCAGATAAGAAACTGGACACATCAAAATAGTCAAACAAAACCTGAAGGACTTTGATAATAAACACACATGGAGTGAAGACACTTTCACATGGATTCCTTACTTCAGCATGTAGGAAGACCTACAGCAGGAATTTCGTTTAGGAGAACAAAATACCATATTGAGATCTTTACAGCAATCTCTAACTACTCTCTCTGGGGCTTTTTGTCCCACACACAGACTACAAGCTCACAGAGGTGTCATCTTTTGGGCACCATACAAACATGGGAAAAGTGCAGAAATGCCCTGGAGGGTAACGTAATACAAACAGAGATAAGGGAAGAAGAACACCAGTGAACAAATGCAAATGCACTCTGATGACCAGAAAAATCCTGGCTTGCTTCCTAGAAAAGCTGTGGTAGCACCTGAACCAAAGAGGCCTCCTGGAGCAGAGGACAACTTAGTGTTAGCCAAAATACATTGGCTAAATAAATCAAATAAGAACTTCATCAACATGACAAAGCAAAAGATATCCAGAGAAGTACAATTAAAAGATTCAGTTTAAAAGCAATGTACTCACGCCACCATAAAATGCCACTTAAACAAACTAAACTTAAAACAGTTTTGCTGGTTTAGCTTATTAGTTAATTTATTCATCAGTGTTGTGCCAGCACAGCAAGGCCCGCTCAGAGCATGGGAACCAACCCAGCTACATCCCCCTCATCAAAATATCCTGGCAAAGGTCGGATGGGAGATGCAGCGGTGCTGGTGGAAACGGGCTCTGCTGCCATAGCCTGTGCTGTGTGGAGGTGGCACAGCTTCACTGGCTGAATGGGTCCCCAGCACAGTGGGGGTGATGGTGGGGCTGCTGCCCCATGTCAAAAATGTTCCTTCAGTGGACTTAAACTCACTCCTAAATCAGTCTGTAACCACAGCCTCCTCTGCATTCACTCCTAAACTGAATACAGTTGGTATCAGATCCATCCTTCCTCTCCCTCTCTCAATCACAACCATGAACGCACAGACGTACTAAACATATATGCAATTCAGTGTTTGTTCAGTATTTCTTGGGTTTCACTTTCCAGCAGACATTCTCCCTGGCTGCTAGGTCTTCTTCAGGTCCAAATACAGACTTTCACTCCAGTCAGTTCAGAAAGGGTAGAGTTTTTGCTTTTTCTCCAGCTAAGTAAATGAACTGAATTTTCACGCTGCCAAACCCAGCTATATTTGTAATTGTAGCACTAACACACAAGGGAAATGGACAGTCAGCTGGTCTTTCAGCTCTTGGTGTCAGAGAGTAACTCTGCTTGGACCAATGAAAGGAATTAATTTTTCTTTTAACAGTTCTCTCTCCTACCAATTTGATGCCCAGGCTGCTATCACTACTCAAGAATGCAAATCTGAGCAAGCCACCAAAACAAGTGTTAAAAACCTCCCTGGGAATAAAAGTGCTGTTTGTACAAACTCTCACATCCTTCTCCCACCTTCCAATCAAAGGCTGTTCTAGCAGCTGGTAGGATGGGGCTCTCCTGGTGAAGTGGGAGCGGAAACACGATGGCTTATTGTTACGCACTGTCTTCAGGGTTTTGCTGAGTTAGGAAGGGACAGGATACCAAGCACAGTCCCAGGCACTCTGCCAAACTGGGGCCCAAAGAGTAAGCAGAAAGTCATGTGCAGGATGCAAAAGTGCCTTTAAAAAAAAAAAAAAAAAAAGGCACCAGATGGTCAATTAAATGATCCAGGACAGGGCAATGTGAATGAATGTTTCAAGTTCTGCTTTAACACCTTATTAAACATGTAAGGATTTGTGTCTTAGGAGCAGGCTGTGTTCTGGGAGAGCCATGTCAGCCTGAGATTTCTGCAGATAATCCATCTCCTCCAGAGTCACCAGTGAAGCCACTACCTCAACACCCTAGTATCCCTCTCCTTTCAGCACTACACTTAGGCATAATCACCCCAATAATTTTTTTCCTGAATAAATTCACTTCCAATACCATTAAACAGTAAATTACCACAAGCAGGTTTTGTTTGTTTGCTTTTTAACTGCAGCCTCATATAACACAGTGTGCAAACCCTAACGAAGGACGTTTGTACGCCAGTGCGGGTCGATACCATAGTTTAACAGAGAGCAGCTTTGTAAAGGGAGAACAAGGATACTGCAGTGTGCTTTAGGGCTTTTACTTCCTAGGGCCAGTGCCGGATCTCTGTTCCGCGTTAATGAACGGCTGCTGTTCATTCACCCGTCGAGGTGGTCCAATGGAACAGGCCACTATGGGACAATTCAGAGGGGACACACTGCATGCAAAGTCCCTCCGCTTATCTGACTGCTTTGTGTGAACAATGCTGGCAAAATCATCCACGCATATCGCAAAACTCAGGAAGTCACACAGCATCATTTAGGTTTCATGCTTTTTTGGTTCAGAGACAGAGTGGGCAAGAGAAGGGCTCTGCTTCTCAGAGAAAAAAGGTCTATTACTGCCAAGAGGTGGCTGTTACAAAAGTTTTGTACCTTTAGCAGGGATTCCAGAAGAGCTTTTGGGCTATCATGAGGTTTTTCTCATCTGATAGAAGACACAAGAAATGACCTTCCCATACAAACTAACATTCCAGTGATTTTCATTCGGCCTCAGCATTCTCTTAGCTGCTTAATAGAAATACATTTCTAAAATTTGAACACTGAAATGAAATTCCAGTTGTCAGAAATTTTCATGTTCCCATCCTTGCATTTCTCTGCAGAGAAGCACGCATTTGTTCTTTAAGAGCTCACAAGCTAAAATCTTGGAGCTGCTGTAAGGGACCACAGAGTGATATAATAGGAAGGAGCCTGGGTACAGTGAGACACAGCTGAGACAGCCTGGGGATCACTCAGCAAAACCAGGTCCAGAAGACCTGGTACCAGAGAAACCTGTTCCTCTTCACCCTTCTGGAAAGGAACCAAAGTTTATCAAGCTTTGTCCAGCATGGTTTTCTACAAGTTTAAACACCATATTACACACTTTTTTGAGGAGGTGTGAAAATGGTGCACTAAATGCAGTCTGCTCTTAAATGATTTACCTAAGCTAAAATAACTCAAAAGTCAATTATTAAAAAAAAAAAAAAAAAAAATCCGCTCTCATGCTGAAATAAGAGTCCAGGCACTTGCACTAGTTTGCTGGAAACCTGCTTGAACACATGGTTTAAATAAAAGGGTACAGCTCTTTTTCACACTAGCCTGGAGAGACTGCCTTGCCTAGGAAAGGTGATGGGGACAAGGGGTTGAAGGCCAGCGCAAGGAAAACCTGGCCATGTGACTGCAGATTATAATCTGTGCTTTCCTTTTCTTCCCTGCTAGCTGTCCGTTCTGTCTGGGAACCTGGCTGCCTCCCTAAGCACACGTGAAGAGCGAGCCCTGCTCCCAGCCCGTCTTCTGTGTGCTGCAGCTTCACTGGCCTCATGACAGCCTCAATCAACCTCCTGTTATCTTTCTTCTCTCTCCTTTGAAAAAGCAAATAAAAACTCCAAGCCTCCTCAAAGGCAGTTACCAAGCAGAAACACCAAACAGAAACATTGTCCTGAACTAGATTATTTATAGGCTCAGGAGAAAGAAATGCAAACCCATACCCAGTGATTGCTCTGTCGTTTTAGTTTCTATTTTCTTACCTTTTTATTTTGGCACGAGAAATAGCTAGCACGTGACAGTAAGGTCAGGCTATCTCTGTTTACAGCAGCATCTAAGAAGCGTTATTCTAGTAATATGATACCATGTACAAACCACACTATATAAAAAGCAAAAGAGGCACAGGGCGCAGGATACAAAGCGCTCCAGACACAGAGGTATCCATACTAGCTTTAAATGATGATACCCCAGCTACAGGTCCTGCCCATAAAGCAGGATGTTAGCCCACCCTAAACTCAGCACTGCCGTGGTGAAACAACTGGGGACAGCTGACAGAGGTAACCCCACCACAGCAGCTGCCGAGCTCGTGCAGCCCGGGTCTCTTCGCAGCGCTGGTCCCTCCCGCTGTGTTGTGGGGGGCTCGCACACCTGATAGATAATGTGAACAGCACTATGCAGTGCTGCTGACATCAGCCACAGGGTAGGGGGAGAGTGAGTAGGATGTCATTACTCAAAAGTCTGGGAGGTGACCGCTTCCCCTGCCCTCTGCCCAGTGTTCCTGCAAGTGCAACAAAAAAAACCAACCACCAGCTGCTTTATTTTTTGTGGGTGTCTGTACAAGATTTCCCATCCTAGGAGTGTCCCTTTCTCCTCTTTTCTGTTTGGTTTGAATCCTCAGACTATTGACTTTCACCTGATTTCAAAGAAGCAGCAAAAAAATCCGTGTATGTTTGTTAAATGTATCAGAGCCTCCCCAGAAGGTTCATAAACCTTTCACTAAGCTGGCCAGAGCTTCGGCTTTCTACCAAAGTGCCTGAGAACAACTTGTCTGCTTTCCCATTTCATTAGGAGGCTCTTACACAGCTCTAGCACTGGTATTGCAGCAAGGACCTTTTGAAGCTGCTGCTTGGCATGTGTTTTCTGTTTATTTTCTAATAAAAAAGAATCATATGCACTAAGTTTTCTAAAAAGCAACTGTACCAGCACTCAGCCGCAGAGGAAAAAAAACCTGTAAAAGCCCCTGATGCTTTCCGTTAGCATTAAATTCAGACAGCTTTGTTTACAAATGGGACTGACCTCTTATTTAATTAAGTTTTTTAAGGAATAAAATCTGGGAAAGTTTATTAGTCCACAGTGACGAATACATTCTCAGAGCAACAAACAGGCCTATTTTACTTACATCTAGACATTTCAGAAGTGGTTGAGAAGATGTTTTCCAGTTTTCAGTTAGTGGAGGGCTGATCATGGTTTATACACTGGATCCTGTTCCCATTAAGATTAAGAACTAAATCCCCACCAATATCACTAGGAAGAAGAGCAAAAAGGAGAGCTCAAAACTATGTTCTCCTATCAAAAATCTCAGCTTTTTTTTTGCAAACGTGGCCAGCTTAGACTTTCCCTGGCCCCGCTAATCACATTTCCATAGCATCACCAGAGGAACAAAGTGCAAGACTTTACCAAAACCCCTCAGAAAATCCCAATTTGTCTTTTTTTTTTTTTTTTTTTTTTGATTCAAGTTTCGAATTATATTTGCACAAAAGACCATAAGATGTTGCATAGAGGTACAACCAGATAACAGCTGTCTTCATCACATCCCATCTGCATTCCTAGAAGTGATGGGAAGCACTGTACGGCAACTTTTTCCCAGGAGAAACACTTGAGTTGCTGCAAGTTCCCAGCCCCAGGGAAGGTCTGGCTGGTGAGAAGCAGTATGAGCCCCTGCAGCCACGGGGATTACAGCTCTGGAGGAGAACATGAAGGAGAAAGTTTAATTCCTTGTTGCGACAGATTTCAGCAAAGGCTTGAACTTCTATATTGCACCCAGGAGCTCTCCTCTCGTGATTAAGTTAATCACTGTTTATGTTTTATTTTTTATTTTTTTTCTCACTTTCTAAATCTTTAAACATTGGTCAATAGGGGACCAGCCCCAGTCAGCAAGCTCAGAGAGGCAGGGGCTTCAGGTCTACACCCAGGTCCACTGGTGCTGTTCCTTGAAGCTAGTTACCCCTTCACCTCCCTCCCCCCCAGACAGGGTTTTATCTCCTGAAATCTCCCCTCCTCAGGTTTCTTCCCACCCTTATTTATAAAACTCTCCTTTTGCTTTGATGAAGAATGAAAACCAGACGTGCCAATTCTGGCTTTTTCACAAGGAAATCTTCCATCACCATTTCCTGCCAACCCCAACTGTTGCCTTACTAACTCGAATGTATTTTAAGGGTACAGACTGCCTCAACAGTAGTGGAAATTTAGGTAGGAATTGTGGAGCAAGAGCACAACATGCAACAAAACAAGGATCTAGATAAGGAGAAAATTGGGACTATCAATATTTGTACAAACGTATTTCTATAGTATATATGATGGTTTCTGCAGAGCAGAAGGTGTTTCCAAAAATTAAATTGTCCTGGAGGGAACAACGAAGGAAGAAAGTGAACAAAGGAGAAGACAAAATTAAGAGATTTCTAAAAGAAAAGGACCTTTAAAAATACAATGATGGGGCAGACTATAGTGAATTTAAATACTAGCCTGCAATAAACTCCGTGTAACAGGATCCCTGTAACAGCCCAGCACTGAGGGAGGTTTCAGCTCCACTTTCCAGGCATATCTCTTTGACCTTGTCTCTGTCACATAAACGAACTGAAATGAACATATGTTTTTAGGTTTGTTTCTAAAATAACCAGACTGAAGCAGAAATACTGCACTGCCCACACCAGTCTCCTCCCGCCTTCCTCAGGGGAAAGAGCAGAGAAAAACCATGCATGTTAGTCACATCAGATGAAGTGCTACAGCAATGAAGATTTATACAAAACAGAACCGAAAAAAAGGTCTGTTGGGTCCCAGCTGCAGGCAAACAATGAGCTGTGAGACCAGGCGGTGAGGGTGTGCCAAGGCTCACTCACCCCCAGCCCTGCTGGGCTCCCCGAGGCACGCATCAGCCCTGCAAATCATGCGAGAGATCACCAGGCATGTTGCAGGGATGTGTCCACCTTCTGCAACGTGCAGAGCTGAGGACGGGCACCGAGAGCGTCCTGTAAATGGACTGGGCAGGATGAGCAAGGTGCTGCTGCCCCAGCCTTTGTGGTCCTTTCACAGACAGAGGTAGACCACGTCCAAGGGACTCTAGGTACCATGAGATGGTTTTGCCCTTCAGAGGATGCTATAGCAGCCTGAGAGGTGCCCAGACAGGCTCCTTTCTAAACAGCAAGGATCCTGGAGTTTCAATCACAGTAACAACTGAAAAGAAATTTAGAAGAGAGATGCATGGATCTGGCAAGGAACAAGCATAAGAAGGGAATGAAGAGTGGATTAAATCAAATACTCCTCAGAGAGAGAGGCAACAGTTAAACGCACACGTCTAATTTTGACTGATTCCAACAAAAGTAATTTCTGTCAAAATGTGAATGAAAATGTCACAACAAAGTTACCTGGTCTAAAAACCTGTTCCTTACCTTATCTATTTCACACTGAATGGACACTGTAACCTCAGGGGTACTTATTTTATTTTCAAGTTTATATCCTAAGGGATAGTTTTGCACCTTATAAAGATGAAGAGAGCACAGGGCTCTGACAGCCTCCAACCTTTTGTTCCCACTCTGTCTCTTGGCCCATGACACAAGAAACTCAATGCCCAGCATCAATGATTCCCTGTAGTTCCTCTGCATATTTCTCATATTGCTGCAAGTACATTATTACCTATGAAAGTCAACAGTGACTGCATCTATACCCATTTGTCTCCTTTCTACCCTGTACACTGAGCCCTGCAGAACCTTTTCCTTTCACAGAGCTGCTTGTTCCTTGAAAATCCAGGCTGAATGCTTTCCATAGGAAAAAAAAAAAAAAAAGGACATTTTACACCCATGTCTATGATAAGCAGAACAACAGGCCTGAAATGGCAGCTTGGTTTTCCATGAAAGCTAATTTGCATGAAATTCAGATGTATGGACTATCCAATAATTGTTATTAGGCTCACAAAAGGATTTTCTCATTTTTTAGTTTGGAGACCTGATAGTTTTCAGAAGGGTCTGTCTGAAAGAGACATCATCAAATTAGTAGGAGAACCCAAATCCTTCTGTCTAAAATGTCACTTACTGAGGCTACAAGTAAGATTTAAAATACTTTTGTAGATTAAGGAAGCTAGGAAAAATTCTTTTCCACTTTGAAGCATTTTATTTGTTGTCTACCCACAACAGTATTGTGCATAACTAGTGAATTTCCATCACAGTATAGGGTCAGCATCAGCAGAGTATATGTAGCTTTTTTAATTATTAAAAATGTCAGGATCTAGCACTTCAAAGGTGCTTTGACAACAATGCAAAAAATTGACTTTGCAAAATTTTAGAAAGCTCAAGATGGCAATGAATCTTTAATTGGTTTTAAAACATTTAATAAATGTTTAATGGTAAAATCCTAACCTAGGGCCACCATTAATCCCTTATGTCTACAAGAGGTATCAAGTAACCTATGGAAGTGGGAAGAGAACATTTTGTTTCCCACCCATTACTGTTAACTAAACTAATTACAGAAGATTTAATAAATCATCTCAGAAAAAGAAGTTACTGCAAGATCCCCTTTCTTGTTATGACAGGCAGCCATATGACTTATTCTGGGTTCTAGTCCCAGCTCTACCCCAACTGTTTTTCCAGTCTTACGCAAACAAGGAATTATTCGTCTGTCTCCGTTTCCTAATCCCAAATTGAATCACTACCATTTGATTTGCAGAGATGCTACAAAACACCTTGGAGAGAGGACGTTTAGCATCATGCTGCCTAATTGCACAAGATGACACAAGGCATGGAAAAATGGTAGGGTAGAAGAATGGACCTTTCATAAAAGGCAGCTATTTGGGCATAAGCTTGAATAAACCTGCCAATGAAGTTCAAATGGGCAAGGTGGTATGCAATAGGCTGGTAGAGCTTGACAGAATATGATAAGCATGTTTCACAATACATCAGATTTCCCAATCTGCCAATATACACGTGAACACCAAAAATTCAGTGGCAGTGTGGGAAAAGTGGATGATGAAAAAAATAAAGATTTTCTTTCTGCTGCAAAGCAGACAGAAAGAATGGCCATTACAAACTGAGAGGGTACTGAGAGAAAAAACCACCTTGTGGTCAGCATGCAGCACCTTGGTACCAAACATGGAATGAAGAGTTGAATGCAGCTATTAAGTCCCACCAGCCCTGATAAAACCTCTGTTCATTAAGCTTCACACCCTTTGGCAGAGCCCCTCCAGCCCCCCCAGCTCTGCCCTCCTCCTCAGCTGCTGAGATGGTCCCCTTCCAGCACGACAGCTCCAGGAGAAGGACTAACCCATGCAAAGAGGAGCTTATCCGGCCTCTTAAAGCACTCTGGCACACTTTAAAAAGCATGCAGGCAGGTAAAATGCATCAGTGGAATGCTTTAAAGCCTACTCTTCTAAATTCCCTGTTCCTGTGTGCAGAGAGCATTGCCCACTAGCAGGTGGCACCAGCAAAACCCACAATACCTTCTGTTTTTAAAGTATCCGCAGGAAATACCTGCAAGCAAAGAAACCATCAGGCTGTTAGGCTTTACCTGCGGGGCTCTCTTTACAAGATAATAGTTTCCTCCTCCTGAAGCTGGCTCTGGCCCAAGTGAGATGTATTTCAAAGGAAGAGCCTCCCTGGCAGGGACTTGAAGCTGGAAGCTCTGTGATTAACAGGGACTGGCCACTTTGGGACCCTCATCTCTAAGCCTCTGTTGCTTTCACCCTTTTGAATAGTAAAAGATAAGGGAAACGCACGCAAGTGCCTGTTCTCTGCTATTTTATTTCGAGATCATTTGCCAGGTGGTGTGCTGTGGAAAAATGTTGTGTGTTTTGCATGCTGTCCTGACTGCAAGAAGGTGCCAGGGCAGCTCTGCAGCAATTAGTCAGATGAGTCTGCTTGTTGCTGGAGGCGAGGAAAGAAACAACATGTCAGTGAGACTCTTAAAGCAGGTAACACAGAAAACAGCTGTTTATCCAACACAAGGAAGTAAAATGATCATTCATGAGAGATGAACTAAGACGACCTCCTGTACAGCCCTGAGGTAGACCCAAGGGAGCCATGTGAGCTTATGTGTCAGGTAAACACGGGAGATGGCTGGAAGAGTGGTGGTGTACTTAGATAAGCTCCTGACCAAGCTTTGTATTAAAAGAAGATGAGAAACCTCATATTTTTGGAACATATTGAGATCTAGCGATGCATCCTACTCTGTCCCAAGAGCCTGGTTTGAAGTAAGGGACTTGCATAGGGGCATGGCCCTCTCAGTGAGTCACTCCCACTGAATCAAGAGTTAAAAAAAACCCCAAACCCCAAACTCCCTAAACACCTTAGTCTCATGACACTGCCAGTATCAATATCTTCCCACAGTACCTATCCCTCTTTTGTGTGAGGAAGACAGGTGACACAGAGAGAGAGACCACCGCTCCTCCGGCCCCGTTGCCTCTGTAAGCGAGAGGGTCTGGGAACACAGGACCACCTCTTTTTGGGCTGCCCCTTCTGCCACTGCTTACTCAGAGCTGGGCGCAATGCACGAGGTATTTTCCACGGGCCTCAGGTGGATGACATATTGAAAATTATCAGGGCGGGGCTTAGATTTGCAGGATGCCAAAGGAAAGGGCTTTATATTGAACAGGATCAAATAGCAGGCCAGACTAACTGAGGAGAGATATGAGGACACTTACTCAGGGCCAAAGGTTAATGCCTCCCCACATGACAAGGGTCAGTATCTGAGGAATCCAGAGGCCACCATGCAGCTACTGACCTTTGCTCAGGGATCTAAGAGGCAGTGCACCAGCTCCAGGGTCGTGCGTGTGCCATAGCAGAGACAGTCTGGAGCAGAAACTGAGATACTGTTGCTAGAAGAAAATGATAACATCAGTAAACAGACCCCAGGAAAAAATATGCTGGCTTCTGGCTTGATTTGTTTCAATATCTGCAACATCAAACTCGAGCATGAGGACAGTGACCAAAAGACAGCAGGCTCATGAGGCAGTGCCTGTGTAAATGACTCTGATAAAGGACTAGAGGATTATTTTTCCCCAGGATTAGAAGAATTACTTTTTCAGAGCATCTCTTTCCCTCTCTCAACACCTCCTGATCTTCCACAGGGTGTTCCAGCCTGTAAGTAGCACTCCCTGGAGCCTAACAGAGCAATTCAGCACCTGAAGTGGACCCCAGAGGGAAAAAGGGCACATTTAGGGGCTGTAGTACTAGTGCTGGTGGACCTCCCATTGTGCCATAGGAAACATGGTGGCGGTGTATGACCAGCCAGGCTATTTTGCCTCTCGTGTTTGTGAGATTCTGCTTCCTCTCCTCTCCCTTGGCTGTGGAGAGGGCAAGTGCTCCCACGTGGCCGTTGCCTCTGGTGCAGCATCCGCCACAGATGCATTTGGCTACTACAATCCAAACAAGAGGGGGTTTAAACTGCTGAGCGGGCACTCACTGTTTGCACAACCACCCTCCCTGGCAGAGCACCCTGCGGCACCCACAGCACCTGGCTCAAGGGCTGTGGCAGTGTGTGTTCAAGGTGACGCTGCGGCCCTGGGCTCTGTGTCTGCTCCCAGGTGGCATGGGGACAGGGACAGACTGGGATGGCCATCGCCTGGCTGGCCCATGGGGGAAGCCCCTGTGCCTCACCACGGCATGAGTGCTGCTCAGTGGCCGCTGGAAGCAGTGGGAGGATAATCTGGAGCAGCTGCTGGCATTCCTCCTGTACCCCAGGAGCGATTAAAGCCTAGCAGTGGCCTGACTTTTCCAGTGTTACTAGGAGCAATGGAACAGCGTCAAGGATACCTAGGAATTTCCCTTTTATTGCAGCTGTAGCCACAGAACATTTATACAAAGCAGAAGGGATAAGTGACCCAGCCATCAAGTATTTTCCTAATTCTCTCCGCAGGCACAAGTGGTAGGCACATTTTGTCCCTGTCCTCACGCTCTCCTTAAGGATCCAGCAGAAGTGTTGTACCCATGCTGGAAAATCAGAGACAGATGTGGTCTTTGGAGGTCAGGTACTGCTTTGTGGGTCTTGCAGTGAAGAGTTTCACTAAAAGTGTACATATATTATACTCCTATTACTACCAAACTCTAAGTCAGATACAATTTGAAAGCAAACTTGGGGCCTTCAGAGAAGGACTTATCAAGAATAAGTCTTTAGACAACATAAAAATTATTTAAATGAACAAGAGTATGTCTCTTAAGTGTTTCACTGTTTGTCAAGTAGTTTACATGCACCAATGGGAGCTAGGGAAAAAAGTGTTTGCATAGAAACTGCTACGAATGCCTATTATATCACACTTCCCAACAAAGCCCAGGCTGTTATCCCAGCTGTGAACAGCCTCACTGTGCAACAAATACAATCAAAGAAAAAAGACCACAAATGCTTCCGTGAGAGAAACCCCTTGGACACTAAGGGAGGGAATCACACAGGTGGTGTAAGGTACCACTCATCTCACTGGGCATCCCTGAGAACTTCACCGTGACATGCATGATGATAACTGGGATCTGTGAATAAAGGGTAAGAAGATGCTACATTTTTTTCCAGAGAAGTGTTCTCTAGTTCACTTTATACCATTTGTTCCCACACTGAAAAAAAGTAGCAAGAAGAAAAAAAAAAGATTGGTAGTCCCCGTACAAAACACTACACAGACCTTATTTCTTAGAGTTAAAAAGTGAAACTAGAAGTTTTTCTTGATATCTATGTTTATCATATTTAATGGTAAAAAAAGGAAAATAAATATTAGTCATGACACATGCTACCAAAATCTCTAAGCTAAATAGTTGAAAAAATAAATAGATATTCCACATGCACAATGGACACATGCTAGTTTAAGCGATTTATGAAAAGACTAGGCTGAAAATATGCAGACTTTAAGACCGTGTTTTAAGAAATTTTAACTAAAAACACATGCAGAGTATGCATTCTAGCAGATAATTACACATAGAGTAGAGCAGGGCTCATGCAGAATATAGGAACAATGTAGCAATGTGCACTTTTTATCTAATAGAGATATACGTGTATCATAAAAGTACTTCCTATTTTCAAAACAGCTAATTTTTAGGAACTACAGGTCACCCACCTCTAGAATCTCACTAATCTAATCTACTATGTGTAAACACACCCAGATTTAGAAGATCAGGAGAATACTATTTATAATATCTTCCCTTGTCCAAAACAACAGCTTGCTAAAAAAAAAAAAAAAAAAAAAAAAAAAAAAAAAAGGCAACCTACAAATCTCAGAGAAAACATGAACCCTAGAAGGTGACAAGGACAGTCCTCAATCGATGACTCCTTCTCATTCCCATCTTTTATCCTCCAAGAACTGGGGAGGCTATATTTAAAGGCCTCACACATTTTCTCCTGTTCCCAGGATACTCAGCAATTTGAGATAAAATGAGTAAAAGGGTGACCTCTTTACTTGAAAAGATTGCTGGAAAGTTTTGTTCAGGTAAGGAGGCCGTTAAGTACTTTCTTTACCTGAGATTTATGCAAGTTTTTAACAGCAAGAAACCTCAGATGTCTGATCTACTTTTTCTGAAAAACCTGTATCTAATTTTTCTTTATATTTTTAATCTATTTTGTCTGTGTGTGGATATAGCAGGGGGGAAAACACATTTAAATACAAGATACTGCTTTTCAAATCCCTACTCTTTACTTCTCTGAGATGACTAATGTAGCTATAAAACTGCACCATTGATCCAGAAATCGCAAACTTACCTTAGTTTCTTCTGAAGGTGTTTTTCTGTGCTTTACAAGCTTTGCTAGAGGCGGCGAACTTGCGTTGATAGGATGGCAATTCTCGTTACTTGCTAGTAAGGCCAGGCTGAAACCTCATTGTTTTTGTTTCCTAGAGAAATAACTGAGATCACATCTGCATTTTATAAAAGCTCCTGAATAGTTGGTGATCAACAACAACCAGCAGCCAAAGCTTTGCCTCTAGAAACTTGCATTGTTTTGCAGTTGGAGTTGCTAGATACTGTGTCCTCGTAAAAAGTCTGGTTAAGTCATTTAAGCTCTGAAACCGAGAACTGTACTACTCTGAACAGCTAGCAGAAATTGTTACAAACAACAATTATATGCAACAGGCTCCAGGCTGCATTATTCGGCTTCCTTTGTTCTTTAAAGGATACTCATCGTCAGCTCAAAATCCTCTAGTATTTCTAACTTCTATGAAATAAAGCTATTTCGAGTTAGTAACTCAGATGTAAATGGAAAAAAAATACACTTTCCTATCTGTTTTGGGGGGTTTAATAAAAATCTGCAAAGGCATTAAAACAGTAGGATAGGGAGCCAGAGCTGCTGTGGGAATTAAAGTCGCATGTGTAAAAAGTGTTCACACTATTTGCTGTTGGTTAAGGCACAGGGGTGGGGGGAAAGACTTGTAAAACCCTCTGCCTCTCTCCAATTTCTCTGAGAAGCACATTGGCTGATTTTTATAAGGACCAGTCTAGCAGTGAATCTAGAAGAGAGGTGACTTTTGCTTGTTACCCCACGGCTGTCTGTGACCCCAACCCCGCCGAGTGCTGGGGGCTCCGCCTGTAGCAGGCAGGGGTGCTGGGGCTGCCTGACTTACCTCGCCAGGTGACAGACCACTTTGCCCGACTGTTCCTAGAAGCAGGAGTTGTTCTCCTGCCCAAGTTCCCTTCTCTGTGAATTACGGCAAGTCCATCAATCTTTCTTTCCCAGTTGTCGTTGTGGGCTATCATGTATCAGGCTAGCGTACTCCTGCCAGAGAGGCTCCTTACACTTGCTCACTTGCCCAGGACAGGCGCTGCAGACACAAGTCGTGCTCTGCTTAGCTCGGGATCACATGCAGCTCAGGGCACACGTTGCTCTGATGCCAAAGCACATGAGCAAGCTGGATGTGCTCTGAGCCTGAAGCAAATGAGTGAGCTGTGCCATAACCCCCCCCCACCCCCCACCCCCCCAAGCTGCTGGATTGGGAGGAATTATGGAAAAATGGGTTCTGTGGGTGGACTTGGAGCATAGGAGCTCAGGGGTAGGAATCAGCCACTGGGCAGCAGTGCCTCTTCATACTAGTATGGAGCTGGAAATGGGGAGCTGTCTGAATGCCCTCTGTCACATCAGACTCTTCTGCACTCACCCCATTTCCATCTCTCTCCATACTTTTGCTCCTCTGTTGGAAATGCTGCAGAACAAGTGCTATAGCTAAGATGCGACAGTCTATTCCACATGCTGGCATCAACTTGTCCTCCTACAAACACACAGGAGTGTCCTTAGGCATGGTTGGCATGGAGAGAGGAGGTAGGAGCTTCTCCTGTAGCAAGAAATGGTACCAGTTACACGGGAACAGCAGGGAGGCACGGAGGAGGTCACTGGGTTCCCTTCCTCCACGTCACATGTAAACACCTGCATCTGCGGGTACCCACAGCTTGCAGTAACATGCAGACAGGGTCTACCAGGACAGGGCTGCCCACAGCAACTACAGCCAGGTTGTATTTTGCCCCAGCTTCCCCCCCTGAGATGAGAACCTGATCACCTTACAGCTATTTTTTTGCATTGTGTGTCCAGGTAAAGCACAGGCTGTTGGAAAAGCCTCAATAGCACTCACCCCGCCTCCCAAGGAGAATTTTACACCATGGCATGCTACCTTTGTCCTGCAGGACGTCCTAGCTATTAAGTAATTTTGGAGCAGGGATCAACTAGGCTCAGACTTAGTCATGAGCTGCTTGGCATGTTCCTACCAGTAAAAGTGGCAGTTTTTCCATCTTTACTGGAGACCCTTGCAGGTATCTAACCTGTAACACTAAAAGGGTCTCTTGGTAGGGTGCTGTCCAGGTAGGTCCCCAGCTTTAGCAGCCACTAACCCTTTCCCCAAATGCAAACTAGTGCATACCTACTGATTTCAAGAATCCTGCAAAGATAACTTATCATGATGGATCCATTAACCCCTCTTTGAATTGCATAACCTGCTGAACTATTACCATGCACAGAAAGCTAAGTAGGGTATTAGAGGAGACAAAATAATCTGCCAGGCAAAGGACATTGTTACGGCTGAGGAATAATGTTCTCTGAGGGCTTAATTTCAGGTTGATCTAGGAAGACATATAAGGCCATACACTTAAAAATTAAATGGGGAGAGCTCAGCATAGACATGGTTGCAGGACACAAAGTAGCTAGCTGGCTCAGGACAGGGTACAGCTCTGCAGAGCAATGTAAAGGCACAGACCTGAGTGTTTTATGAGGGTCAGAAAGGACAATAAGAGCAGTGGGTTGAATTTCATAAAGGGCATTGTCCCTGGTAGGAAATGCACACATTTTTTCCACAGCGGAGCAGAACCAGACTGTGAGGAACTTGAGCCCATTCACTGCAATTTGGGCCTCATGCTGAGGCAGAGGAACTATTCACCAGTCTCCTGTCTGGGATTTTCTTCATTCCTTCCTTGCCCTTCAGCAGTTGGTTTTCAACCTGTGGCCGGTAGGTAGCCTTTGGAAAGGAGAGGTGGAAGCTGTCCCCGGAGGACACAAAGTGTCCTTGGTAACCCTGAATTTGGGGTTTTGAGAAAGGGTTTTACAGCCCCGTGGGAGAAGTCCCAAGACCTGCCACCCCAAAGTGTGGGTAGCCCGTGCCCTGCTGCCAGGGGGAGGGTTGGGGGGGGTCAGGGTTGGACACTCCGGCGGGCAAGAGCTGGACCGCTCGCTGGCAGCTCCGGGCAGGGCGGCCCCGAGGCGGTTCCCTGGCAGCGGCCAGGACCCCCCCCAGCCCCCCGGGGTGCCGGACGCCCCCCGGCCCGCCTGCAGGTTCCCGTGAACCAGCCGCTGCCCTGCGAGCAGCTCCCGCCGGGGTCACCCCGCGGGGCCGGCGGCGGGGGGGTCCGCGGGGCCGGGGCTGGGCTGGGGAGGCCGCGGGGACCGGGACGGGGCGGTACGTGGGGGTCCGCGGGGGCCGAGGCGGGGCGGGGCGCGGGGGTCCGCGGAGCCGGGGCGGGGCGCGGGGCGGGGCGCGGCGGGGCGCGGTGCGGAGCCGCCAGGGGCACACGTGGCTCAGCCCCCCAAAAAGGCACTCCCCGCCGGCGGGAGCGGGCAGTTCGTACCTCGGCCCCTGCAGAGGCGCCGTCGGTCCGGTCGCTCTGTCGGTGGGTGCCGGTGCGCAGGGGCCGCGGTTGGCAGCGAAGCGGCGGCTCCCGCGGAGGCAGCCCCGGGCTTGGGGCGGCCCTACCTGGCGGCACTATGAACCTGACAGCCGAGAGCCACCGCGTCCCGCTGAGCGACGGGAACAGCATCCCGCTCTTGGGGCTGGGCACCTACGCCGACCCCCAGAAAGTAAGTCCGGGGGTGCCGGGACGCCCCGCTCCGCTGGCGGGGGCAGGTGGCCGCCGCCCTCGCTGCAGACCCCCCCCCAAGCCGGGGCTACCCGCCTGTTCCCTGCTCCCTTCCTCCCCTCCAGGCTACTTCTCTTTTTGCTCCTTTCCCCGTGCAAAGTTAAAGCCCGTGCTCTCCGGTGAGCAGCACGGGCAGTGCGCGGCGCGCAGAGGAGGAAAAGGTAGGAGGAAAAAAAGAGAAATAAAAAATTCCGCCCCGCTTGCGGTGTGCTGCTCGCCGCCCCTCACCTCCGCCCGGCTCCGCGCTGGTGGGCGCCCGGGAAGGGGCGCGGGCGGCCGGGGAGCGTCTCTGCCGCTGCCCTCGGGGCTGGGGGTCGGGGGGTGCAAGCCCCGGGGCCGGCGGAGCCCCCGGGAAGGGAGGTGGGACCCAGCGAGCGCCGGTTCCCCGGCAGGGCGGCCGGGAGCCCTCGGTCTCGGGCAGCCCGGTGCCGCCGGGTCCCCCGGGCCGGCCCCGCTGCCCCCCTGAGCCGGGCGCAGATAAGAGGAGGAATTTCGGACCGTCTTGCAGCTGGCCCAGACACTTTCCAAGGAATGTTCCTGAAACAAAGACACAAATTCCTGCATCGTGATTCCTGCGGCTCCCACAGCTGACTGCCAGCGGCCAAACCACTCTCAAGTATTCTGCATCCTTCGGTTTTGCGTGTCCCGGGCAGGCACCCCGTCTAACTGCCGCCAGCCCGGCTGCATCCAGGCTGGGGGAGCACACCTGATGCTTCTTCCCTCTGCGCACCCGGGAGCGCAAAGGCAACTCGCTGGCTGCTGCCTTTCGCTCTCCGAAACTGCCTGATCTGTCAGCAGTTCTTTTTCTGTTTGTTTGAAGAGTAGGAAAACAGAAATTTTGGCTAGAACCCTTCTTGTGTGATAGTATCAGAGTTAAGATGCAATATTGTGTGTGTGACTCCACACACCACAAGGTATTTAAAAATACCGTTTTAAAGAAAACTCTTAAAGCTATTTAACACCCTAATTGTACTATAGCATATTAATATCAGTGTCGAGGGAGATCATCAATAAACACTGATGCAGGCAGCGCATGAGTGATGCAGAAAGGGTGTAAGAAATCCCCAGGGCTGCAGATCTCCCTGGTTAACAGTGCTGGTTTACGTCGGGGAAATCGGTAGGAATCTGCAACTTCAGAAGCTGGGCACCATCTCCCACATCACTAGACTTTCTGGAGATATTTTCAGGCAGTGTATTCTTTGAATTACAATTAGCGAAACAAAATTAATCTCTCTAACAGGAGTTTTAATGTAGCAAAGAAGAATGTTGCATAATTCAGTGTCGAAGCCTCTCTTCCAGATCTTCGTATCATGCCCCCAACCCTTGAGTTGAAATATTACAGTAGTTTTAAGTTGAGAAAAATGAAGCTGCCAGCAGAAGGGGTGCTCCTGCCTCACTGCACTTCTTGCCTGGAGCCCAGATGAGCCATGGCTCGACCGCTGTGGCATTAGCCAGGCTCAGGCAGGGAGCCCAGAGTGGCACGTAACCTAACAGAGCTGAGAGGCAGATGGGATTCCCCTTTTGGAGGCAGCTTCTTGGCAATGCCTGCTAAGAGTTCATTCTGCAAAAATTCAGATGTCCCAAAATCAGCACAGCAACAGTCCTGCTCCTTCTCCCCCAGCTCTGCAAAATTCTACTGTCTCCTTTGCCCTCCTTCAGGTCAAGGTGGATGGTGAGCCTTCGCATGGAGCTCATTCAGCAAAAATGAATCATTTTTAGGTAGGGTTGGTTTTCAGCCGAATCAGTCCCAGATAGTGGCTTTTACATGTATGTCCTTTGTTTTCTGGTGACAGAAGAGGGGGGACACAACAGGATGATGCAGGCAGGGGATTGCTATAGCAACTTCAATTTAGAGCAATTGAAGCTGCTGTGTAACTACACCCTCAGTGGGGATGGGTGCATATACCCAACCACCCATTCTCCCTTCCCCCACGTTTGTAGGAGTTCGATTTTCTGAGCTGTCTTTCTCTTTCTACACGATAAACATGTTAGAAAGTTATTGGTGGGAGGAGGAGCTGAGAAGAGGTAGAGGAAGCAGCACTGATAAGGCACTTGCAAAAGTCTCATCTTCACACAAGAGCAGGTGAAACACAATATGTTTATCTGAAGGAGCTGAGCCAAAGCTTTATGCTGGGATTAGGACAGCGTATTTGAGTCAGGGAACTTGTCACAGAGGGCAGCTGGGGAAACGTGGTAGCAGGGTGCTGTGGGATTTGTTGCAGAACTGTTTGCAGCTACTGGTTGATGATGGGGCAGGATGTTTAAATAGGTCATGGCTTAAAGCTTGCCCATCTCAAAAAGGCTGCTTTACTGATAAGTGGACGGGGGCTTCTGTCAAACCCTTGCTGTGGCAATGAAGTACCACTTAGCTGGGACAAGCTGCTCTGCCGAGCGCTGACTTGTGCTCGGTGCAACTTCTACCGGGATGCCTGCCGAAGTTTCTGTCCTGTTCCTCCAGCCTAGAGAGCTGAAAGGCTTTGTGGCAACTTGAGATTGTTTCAAGGTTTATCTTAATGAGTGAGGCTATAAACTAGCGCTGACATGTTTCCCTTAAAATGCTTAGCTGTAGCCTTTTGTGGCTGAATTGCTTAAGAAGCAGCATCTGAGCCACCCATTCTCCAGCGGTGGGGGCAGGCAGCTGGTGGTAGCAACGGTGCCAGCTGTCCCCAGCATGCTATTTCTGCTCATGAGTCAGATCTCCGCGACTTCTATCATTTTGTGCTTTGATATAAAATACAGAGCCATTCATTTGTCAGATTATTCATCTTGCTCTTGGAGGCAGATTTTTCTTTTTTCCAAAGGTTATTCACCCTGGCACCTCCATGTCAGAGCAGCTTGCCCAAAACAAATCTGTTTTCTCAATCTCGTGCTATAGCCCAGTAGCTTGTAATGAGCCTGGAGTGTTCTTCCTGAAGTGCAGGAATGCACTCGCTGGTTAAGCAAACCAGGCAGATCTAGTTAGACATGGAGCAGGGAAATCTGCTTCTCTGACAGTTAGTTACAAGAGAACAGAGGCAGGAGGCCAGCTTTCATGATTTGGGCTTTGTCTGGATAAACTGCACAGCAGTGCCTGCAGAACTTAAATGTGTCAGCAGTTTGCCGTACTCATCTTAAATAACTTAATTGTTCTCCCAAAGACGACTTTGGGAGATAAGTCATGCTTCTCCAGTTGTGAAATACTGAACAAAAAATAAATCTGAAAGACTGAAATTTGGTCCCGTGTACAAGTTTACTGACTCAACGAAGTATATCACTCAACTGGAGCAGAGCTGGACCACTGTGGAAAAGGTCTCTTTGTTAATCAGATTCATTTTAATTAAACAGTCTTTCCTCCTAGGTGTAAGACAGCTTTTCTTCTGCTGGATACAGGTCAGGAAGACAAGAATTCAGCCAATTCTTTGAGTCTAAAAATGCTGGTAGTGTGATGTTGGGGGATTCTTTTTGCTTTACTCTCCTGGCACAGCAAGAAAGTGCAATGAATCCATTTGCTATCCACTCATCTGTTAGCAGAAAGAAGGGAGTCTTCACTGGGTCACAGTATTAGTGATAAATTTGTGTAGTTTATAAAAAAAAAGAAGCACTTAGGAATGTTTTTCCTGCTTCAATTAGTGTTTCCTATCCTTATTTTTAAGGGAAGGTAATAACTGTATAACCAAAAAGCTTAGTTTGTCTTTTTGGTGCAGATTTCAGTGCATTGAAGTTGGTTTTGCATTCTCCTTCACACAGGGAAGGAAATGTGTAAGTTGTATTAGAGTCTTACCTACATAAAATTAGGCTGCTTGTTCTAGCAAGGATGGACTCAAGTAAAACACTGAGAATCTCAGTCACTGACTCCTTCCCCTATTCTCTCTTCCCTTCCCCAAGTATCCCCTCTCCTAATGGGTCTGCAAGCGAACTACAGGAGGAGCAGTGAATCTGGACTATCAAGGCCCTCCAGATGGCTTTAAAATTTGAGGCTAATTCTGCCTCTCTCTAGCTCTGCGGATCCTTCTGGCAAAGCCCCGTGCGTGCAGGAGCGGCTCTGCCAAGGCTCCAGCAGATGTGCTGTGTCCAGCTTTCCCTCCCTGAGGGCCCCCGAGCCGTTGACCCAATTCTCCGGGGTATTAAATAGATGGGGAGGGGGAGGAGGGAGAGGGCAGCCCCACAGGGGAGGATGGAGGAGGACAGGCCCCTCGATGAGCCTGTGGTGTGGCCCCATGCTGCAACAGAGCCAGGTCAGCCCCCCGGGATCCCACCATCTCCCAGCATCAATGCTCAGTTCCCAGCAGAGCCCTTGCAAGTGGTACTGGTACCCATCTGGAAGTGGATGGGGTGTGGGGATGAGCAGGCTCGGAGGGGAAAGGTGCTAAAAACACTCCTAAATCCTGGAAATCCCATGCCTCGTTAAAACTGCACTTATGCCCGCTTCACTTTATAACTCATCCCTGTCAACACAACTAGGATCATCAGCCCAGTGCCTCCACATAAATACTCGCTGTCTCCCTGGAAGGTCAAGGGGCCTTGGCCGCAGCTCCTCTCCTGCCTTCCTGTTTTGACTGAAGGAGGACAGGACTTGGAGGGAAGGTTGTAGCAACCACACTGTACACAGGCGCTGCTTCTGAAACATAAGATTGGGCAAAGGACTCAAGAATAGCACTGGGTGAGGGTTTTTGGCAAGTTGCAACTTTGCTAAAAATGAGGTTCTGAGGTAGCCAAATCCATTCATAAATTGGAAGCAGTTTTGTGGAATAGTTTCAGGCAAAACAAATGGCAAAGCATTTCATTTTGGGCACTGGCAGTACAAGCTGAGGAATCAAAGGATTATTAAAGCAGTTGGAGGTAGCAGTTGCCTTTCCCTGAATAGCCCGCTGGTGAGGGAATCCACACGGGTGGTGGGAAACCAGATTCAGTCCTCTTCTCTGCCTCTGGGGATTAAACTCATATCAGACAGCCCAGGGAAATGAAAGTGATCGTGGGGGTATGTGCTAGCTAGAGAGAGGCAAGAAGAAACATGTACAGGCTGGAGCAGGAGAAGCACCCTCCCCACAGGGAAGCACGCTGCCCACCAGCCCCACAGCTTTGGATGCTGAAGAACTTGGTATGGCATCCAGCCAGGAGGGAGAGAGACCCGCTTCCCCAAATCCTTAACTACCACAAAGTAACCCTTGTGAGTGCCCAGACAGTCTGGGGTTTGTTTAAGAAGAAATTGCTGGTTTGAATCAGGGAGAGGAAAAGTTCATCCAGGGCTCCCATATCCAAGCTGAGTGACCAAGTAAAAAAAAAATCTGTTTTGTATAAGTAAAAACACTGTTTTGGCACCCTGAATTACTTTTTACACCCAAGCTAGAAGCTGAACAGAGTGACTTTTCGTTGTACAAGCCTAACAGCCCCTAGTGCTCTTGTAGGGCCTTTTATGCCAAAGAGTTTCTTGCACAAGGCTGCGTGCACACAAACTATTTCAATTGCTCTTAGCGGTGCAGGCTGCATCTCTGCTGCAGGCTGCCTGCCTTTGGAGTGCCATAGGCTACCTTCCAGTCAAAAGAGGTAATAAGAAGTGACTTGTCCCCATGATGCGATCTGGATGTCTGATGTGCACTAAGGGGGGATTTAAACACAATTTAATTCTCTCTGTTTTCCTCCTGGCCATCACCAGCTTCTGAAATATGATCAGCTGGAGACAGCAATGATTTCTTGTAGAGAAACTCACCTGGCCTGACCCAAAGCTATGAAATGGATCGTGTATTGAAAGTCCCAGGAAGGAGTGACACCTGAGATCTCTGGAGACAGGGTGAAAGCTTAAAGCTCCTACTTCCTAATCTCTTTCTTACAGATATCCTTCTCTGATTCAGACAACTGTCTTCCTCCTTCCTCCTGAGGTAAACCTCCCACCCAACTTCTAGATTTTTTTCTTGAAAAAGATAAGAGAGGCAGTGGCAAGAGCAGGAACTGTCCTAACATGCAAGTGTCCTTACAGCCTTAGCTTACCTCCCACGACACACCATAAAAATATATACATAAAGAAAATACCACAGTCTTTTTAACGTGAACAATTTCACATGAATATGTGTTTGAACTCAGCAAGTACTGAGTCTGAAGTTAGCTTTGTAATGAAGTGATCTTTATAAACCTACCTGATATGACCAGTCCAGGGAGATATTTTGCCTTTTTCTTCAATAAAAAGGCTATCGGGAACCTGATTTGAACTGAGCTGGGGGGAGTCAGCTGGGATATTTGGCTATGGATGCTCATATTTATGCCCTGAACTTAAGTGAAGAAAGTTCCCAAAATGAAATTGTTTTTTTAAAGTTGTTGGACCGTATCCCCTGACCAGCATTTCCAAAGGCCATTGTGCCCCTTTACGGTCCCTTTCGGTAACCACCATTGGCTTTCTCAAGCCATTTGCTTTTTAAGCAGTAGTATTACCTCATGTGGTACCAATTCTTGTCTTCAGGGAGCGCTTTGGAGCAGTGGAGCGACAACTGGTCAACACATAGCAACACATGGTCTTTCAGGGTTGAGATTTCTGAGATGTTTCAGAGGGTGGCCCTATGTTCCTTTGGTCTCTGAGGATATCCTAAAACCATACTCCTCTTTCAGGGTTGAGATTTCTGAGATGTTTCAGAGGGTGGCCCTATGTTCCTTTGGTCTCTGAGGATATCCTAAAACCATACTCCTAAACTGAGATCTGTACATTTGAGGGAAGGAGATATGTTACTGCAGCCCAGGAAGAGAACTGTGCCTAGCCTTCATGCTGAACTCATCCCCAAACCATATATCTGTAGCCAGATCACTCACAAAGTCGTGACTCAGTTAATTTCACGCTTGGAGGACTGAACCATACTCAGATGATTCTGCTTGCACAGACCGCAGATGGGAAGCCTTTCCTTCACTCTCTGGTATTCTGGTTGAATAATGTCCTCATTGCTTAATCTTGTTAATTTTACTCCTCATTCCTTGCCTAAATCACAGTACTGGCAAGACCTAGTTGCCAATGCAGAAAAAGGCAGGATTTCGTGCTATCTGGTCCCCAAATACTTTGGGGAGGAACAATAGCTTTGAGCAGGTAGCAGAACAGCATGGCTCTCGGGCAGGAGCACGGCTGCTCTCTGGAAACATGATCAAAAGCATGTGAATGAGATAGAGGAGAAGTTGTCTGCATGAGGATTCAAGAAACTGAAGCAACTCTGGGCAGTATGATTGTTTTAATCCATCACTGCTGTTTGCTACGGAGATAGCAAATATGCCAAGAGGATGAGGATGAATAGATGAACACTTAAGATACTGCTTTCACAGATCAGCTTCTTACAGCAAATAGGTGAGGGTACAGAGTAGAAGAATGCACTGAATCAGAAGTGTCTTGGACAAATTCTGCTTTCATCAATGACTTTTGCTGATGTATTTTAAAGTTCCCTTTCATATATGCTTTAATGGCATATTTACCACCTACAAAAAGCGGAGTTTGTTTATCTTACATTTGTCTTTTCTCCTCTGGCATACAACTTTTCTGTTCTGCCTCTGAAACAGTCTTTCTACATTTCTGTGCCTTCAACGCTTTGTCTTCTTGATGTTCAGCCATTAACTCTCCTCCCCTGCCTGCAACCACCTCTTGACGCCTCAATCCCTGCTAGCTCCCTGTAATCTCTCCTGTTATACAATGGAACATTTTTGGCTTGCATAAATGCAAGATTGCATCTTTATATCATTAAGAAAGGAGAATTAAGTCATCTAATTAGAAGAGGTAGCTGCTTTTTTCTGAAATGTGGCAGGCTCAGAAACTCCTAGCTTTTGTGTAAGAACTGTACTTTAATCATTAATGTCAGATTTTAAAGTTGGATTTGACAAAATGTCTTATCACACTCTGTCAAGCTGGAGAAAAGATTCTTGCATGCAACTTTCTTGAGGACACAAGAAAGTTATTACTACTTTGATTTGCACAAAACCCGTGGCTCTAAGACACTGTGTGTTGAATTTGCAGAAATGCTCCTTTACCTCCGTGTATCTTCTCTGCTGAAATCTCTGCGGTTCTTCATTTCTATGACTCCTGAATCTTAATAGAAAACAAATTGATAGTGTGAGTAATCTCTACTTCATGCCAACGGCTTCTGCAGTGTTTCCAGCTATGAACACAATTAGTGTCTAATCACGTGTGGCAGATTAAAAGCTGCATTTACTGAAATGGTCAACGTGTAAAATTCCTGATGAGGATGGGCCCAGCCTTGTAGATGAGGGTGAATGAAAAACTAACTTTCTAGCTACCAAGTTCATCAACCTATGGAGGACTTCTGAGCAAAACGGCCACAGAATTGCTAGTCCTGGAAAATGGTGGATTTTTTTATTTTGCTCTGAGGAGTTGGTTGTGCTCAGAATGACTCCCCCCAAACCTGAGCATGCCTTAAACTATAAGCCTTCAAAAAAATTATTCTTAAAAAGATAGTACCTCTTAACCTATGATGACATCTCAGCTGCTATGTGAAAACATTTTCAGATTACTCCAGGACCAAGAGACATATGCCCCCGCAGAGTGGAGGACTTGTACTAATGAAACCGCTGACAGCCAGATAATCGCCTGGCCCCGTGCAGCGATGCCTGCCTAATCCAGGCAGAGGGGCTGGCTCTTACAGCCAACCTGGCACCGCGTCACTTGGCTCCCAAATGCGGTACCAACACATGCAGACTTGGACACTACAAGAGCACCCCAGAGGAAAACGTTCCCAGAGCAAGGTGACATTTAGGAGATGACAACTTTGTCCAGGGGTCGGTACGGCTTTCGGGTGGTGGATATCAGATGCCAACATCACCCACCGAGCTACATATCTGGCTACGACATACGGTAGAATCGCGTTTAATCAGCCCAGATACAAAACTAGTAGAAGGTTAATTCAGATAAGCTTTTAGGACAGTAGCACTACTCGCAACCAGTTGTAGGGGTTCTTGTTTGAAAAGTAACCAAACAGAAAGCAGACGTTTTCCATTCCATAGCTGCATACTGCGGTGACAAGCATTAGCTATTTCAGTATACCCCTCTTTCAAAAACTACAAAGCTATCTGTTACCAATGCAATAATATCAAGGCAAAATATTAATACAAAGAATAAACCACTTCTTTTTCTCTTTTCCTCTGGCTTTCTAAACATGCTGAATTTTTAACCCTGCTCAAGAGCCACAGGGAAAGCCTTTGTATATAAAAAAGTTATGTAGATTGTGTTACAGAAGATGAGACAGGGAATTACTGGCATTGTTGAAGAGGGGAAAAACTGAACCCCGACAAGTGAGTAATCTCAGTTAACAAAACTGAGAGATACGCTTTTTGACAAGAACATTTAGAGCCCAATTTTCCAGACAAACCTCCATTTTCTGAAACAACCCTGACTAACTCCATACGTTAAATATGGTTGTGCACTCCCATGTGTCCCTGATTCCCTGAAGTTCTCCAAAGAACAGCGTGAGCATGTTCTTACAGCTCATGCGGGAAGCTAACATCTGGGTTGTGTCTTCTGTTGACCTAGGAGGCCACATTTATCAAAACTTGAAAATGCTGTACGGAAAATGCCTCTCTAGGCTTCATCAAAGCCAACTTTTGTTGGTTCAGCTAACTAGGTGGTGGAATTCCCCAAGTTTTACATCTGCCTTTGCAAACACTTCTTCGAACTAGCGCCAGCAACCTCTCCCCTTTAACTCTAGGGAACAAAGTAGAGGAACTACTGGCAACCTTTCTTCTCTGTTATTGCACAAACGGGTGCTTTATCTTTGCCTTGTACCTCGTGCACCCCTGGGATGACATTTCTTGTCTGAAGGGTGTTTTGATAGCATCCACCCTTCCAGTTAGATCCATGCTTTCCAGGGCTGGCTGGCTCTTGTGTCCTCCAGCTCTTCAGGAAACTGTCCCAGTCCACCCTGCTGGCACTTCAAGCATGGGACCTGGGTGTGCATGTAATTTGCTTGGTTTGCTTTAATCCTCCATCTGATGACAGAGAGGCATGGCAGCCCTTTAACTTAGTCTTGCATTAAAGTGAATTTGCATCAAGTGAAAAGTTGCGTTGATCCTAAAACTGAGGATTCTGCAATCAAGTGGTAAAAATAACTCCCGCAGCCTCTGCCAGCTACAGTAATAAGGCTTTCCTGAAGACAGCTTTGGCTAAATCCTAGAATAAAAATGTCACAGGAATTCTAGACATCCTAAATCTGCAGTTATGCAATCTAATTTCTGTTGTACAGGCAATCAAACATCACACTTCAAGCCACCAGCAGGACATCAGGCTAGAGGAAAAAGGCACCCCTTGTCCACCTTCATTCACAGTGTGACATGAGGCAGCAAGCGTCACTATTGCCCCGTTCTTCTCTTGGTGCATATGCTGCCCTGCACTTTCTAAGGCAATGCACTGCATGACATAAAGCAGAGCTCTGAGCCAGCATAGCAGCTCGTGGCTCAGTGGTGCTCTCCTCAGCTCTACCTGCTTTTGCAGAGATTCCTTTGCTAGGTTTTGCTTCCTGGGTGGTGGTTGCCAATGCTTCCGGGGGACAAAAGCCAGATTTTTCCGGTGTACAAGAGAGAGGGATGTGCTGGCGGTTGCTTTTTCCAAGAAAGAGGTGTACAGTACAACTTCTCCTTTACAAGATTAAACAATTCTAAGAATGTACCCTCATGTGGCTCATATCCTCTAGCTTTTTAAACTCAACCTGTGCTTTCCTGTAATGCCTTCAGTACACATGTTTTCTATGCTCTGTTCCTAACATCTTAAGCCAGTCCTCTTTGCCAGTTTGTCCGGAAAACAGACAAATGGAAATAAGCAATTGGGCTTCTAGAAACTTGCATAAGAATCTGTGTGTGAGTGCCGAGCTTTGGTGAAGGAGGCGCTGAGCCCAGGAATGTACCTACTTTCCCCTTCCTGTATTTAGCTGACTAAGATTCCTAAACAGTGGCTCCACATCTTAAATTATAGGTTAGGACTGGAGTGTTTAGCCCACAGTTTGGATCTCTTGTGTAATTCAGCTGCAGCTAAAGTCAGATTTTTCCAGGAGATGGCCCTGTCTCTCTCAACACCTCCAGTTCTTCCTCCCAGGATCATTATTCCCAGCTGAGGGACTGGATTCCATTGCACTAACCAGGTGAGGTACCTAGGACTAAGGCAAACGGCTCATTTTCTGAAGTGCTGCTTCCTCAGCTCCCACATGCTGCTGAGACTGGTGCAACTCTGTGAAGCTGCGTATGTGAAACGAGGCAGAGCAGAACCTGGGAGCCTGAGTCAGACTGTTTTCCTTTACTGTATGCACTAGTACAGAATAAATGACAGTAGTGATGTTAAGACATTTATAAAAACGGTGCCTATGGTACCTGTTCACATATTCTTGCAGGATTACAGTCTGCCACTAATGTGTCCCTTTGCTTTGTATTTGGAGGTAACCAGAATTCGTTTTTATCAGCTGGAAAGCTGATGGAAATTGCTGACCAGAAAAGGATGCTGTAGAGAAAGCAAAAGAATTGGAGGGCACTAAATAACAGTAATGAGTAAGGCAACCCCTAACACTGCTAAGCAAATACTGTTTTACTTGAGAGGGAACAGTAAAATTCATGGGTATGCCTGCACAAAAAAATATTCCCCTGTGGCTTGGTCACATGCAGTCAGGAGTAAAACTGAAGTTGTACATTTTCTATGGTAGGGAGAATAGTTTTTGACAAAATGATGTGATAGAGGTTGTCTGGAATAAACATTAAAAACTAAAAAAGTTCATGGTCTCAGATGAAAAAGAGAGCAGACCCTTTCAGACAGGCAGAAGTGATGAAGCACATTGCTTTTTCAGAGTCATAAAATGTGGTAACTGGCCAGTTGGCTACTTCATCTATGGAGAAGGGGCCAAATTTCTGCTGCTTTTCTTTCAGCAAAGGCGAAAATCTAAGTCTGGATTTATTTACCATAAAGTCTGAAGGAATGAGGTACTGGTTTAATCTGTCATGCATGGTGGTAAATCAGCAGGTTTACAAGCTATTGATTGATAGAGGGAATAATTGTGTGTGTTGTTTCCTTAAACTCTATGAACCTAGATGTTTTTGAAGGAGTTATTAGTGATTGAGCGAGTGGTTCTAGTCAACCAAGAAGTTTTTCTTTTATCATAAAACATGTAATATTTTAATACCTTTTTTTGGCACAAATTAGTGACTGTAAGTAAGAGCACTGAAGATAGAAATCTGACTTACAGTGTACAAGTGGTTATAAAATTCCAGTTCTAAAACAACAGTCCTTGATCAAAGCAGCATAGTTGCAGGGCACACTGATTAGAAGCTGAAACATTAATTATGGCTAAGGATCAAGCATACCTCTTATCTACACTTAAATAAAAAGTAATAAAGAAGCAAAGATTTGTCTTAAGGCCAAAGTGTCCTGAATTACTACTGACAAAGCACAAAGGTTTAAAGCACAGAGACATTTCAGTACCTCATATGGCATTTCTGCTGCTCTAAACATGAGGAGCCCTGCTTATCTGGGAACAGTGCAAGAATAAAGGCCTACCTGAAGTGAGTAGCTGGCATAGGCAACCACATTGTAGACAGCGTACACTAGTGAGTATAACCTCCTGGAAGGAGGAGGAGGAGGAGGTCTGGCTTTCCTGGTAAAGGTGGCTACTCCACAGCCAGGCAGCCTGGGAGGCACTGCTCCATCAACTGCTCTGATTGAGTGCTGACCGTTATACCACACCACGAGACGTAAAAGCAGTCATATCACAAAATTCTATCTGCACTTAAGTAAAATTTGGGTTTCAGCTGGTAATCTCCGATTTGGTCACTACTAGTTAAAGACTTTCTTTCCATGAAAGACAGAAGAGATTAAAATGCCTCGGGCTGAGCAGCGGGGTAGAAGGGCAAGATCCGTGTTTGTGCCTTCTATGACAGAAAGATGGATGAGCAGTGGTGATTCAAGTAATCCAGATTTAAGACAGTCTGTCAAGAAACACTGGAATAAGATATGACACTGAAGGCAACACTTCTAAGAAGTGGCAAAACTACAACATGACTAGCCTGTGCAACTCATCAACACAGTTTACCACAGCCCATTACTGCAGGATTTGGAAGGATTAAATACATGAAATGCTAGATATAATAGTTTCTCTGTTAGAATGAAAATAAACATATTGTATGAAGTTTCCAGACTTGCAGATGTCACAGGCCTTCAGCTGGGACAGCTCAAAAGAGGCAGGATTTTCCAAAAAGTGGTCCCTAGGTTTTCTTGCATTTTTATATGAAGCACCTTAGACTAGAATCTGTCAGAACTAATATATCACATCAGATGAAATGAACTAGTGTAATAAAAACATTTCTATTTAGCATAAACCCATCTCCGGCCATTGGTAATCAAAGCCTGATCCAAAAAAAGCCTCCTGAAGCCCCTAAAGGATAAGATTAATCCTTGAGATGGAGGAGCCTTTCACAAGACTATTTGTACAGATTTGTGTGAGTCCCATGCAAAAGATTAAAAAGTACATAGAAGTTCAGCTCTAACATAAGTTAACTAATTCAGCCAAAGGCAATTGCAGTAAGTGCAAGCTTTCTCATTTCCCTCTGTTCTACCCTCCTCCCCAGTCTGCAGTTATGCCATTGTCCTATATGTGAGACTCTGTACCTTCTTCAAGGATTCTTTCTGCTGTTGTTACTGGCCAAAATGGCCCTGGTGTTTCAGAAAAGATGCAAGTCAATAATCAACATTTCTTTGCTTTGTGAGGTTTGGTTTACAGCTGCAGGAAAAAAGTGTGAGCTGTGTTCATGCAAGCTCTCAAGAGTCAAAAGAGAAGAGAGAGGAAATCCTAGAATCAGGCCCACACTCCATTTTCAGGTTCTTCAACAAAAGGGAAAAAAGTTTAAAAAACCAACCCCACACTATTTTTAAAAATCTGCCTTAAGGTGGTGCGTCACTGGTCTGCTTTCGTGCATTTGAATGGTAGAAGTCAAACAGGCTGAAGTGATCTAAAAGTCACACAATCAGATTTCATAGAGAAAACACTGATTCCACTCTTTAAAATATATTTTGGATAACTAGTCATCACTTGGACTTGAGCTTACAAGACCTTTAAGATGAGCCTCGTTGCTCTGTGCTAGTCACCCTGAGCTTTGCAACTGTGGATACAGCCTCATGGAACTCATTGCCAAGACAGAGGTATGAGGTTACTGTATCAGTAACTGCAGGCTTGAGTACTTGTGTCAGCTTTTTGCCTACCGCCTTCCTCAAATCCTTCCTTGCAGGTTCAGGCAGGGACAAAGTTGTGAGCATGTTGGAGACGGTCACTGCTCCATGCATCATGCTTCTGTAACGCTGCCTGACATGCCCGGAGTGAAAACTAGCCATTGACTGTGCCTGAAAGGCTTTTAGCTGCTGTGGTCTTCATTACATCTTACTAACAACTAGGAAAGGGCCCTGGCAGGGCCTGAGCGTGCCTTTGGGAGGCTCCCACAATGAAAGCAGCAAAGCATTCAAACAACTGTTTCATTGTCTCTCTCAGTTGAGCAGACAATATTGCATTGTCACTGCTCTAAATACTTCAGCGTGCCAAAATGTGCCATTTTCCTTCTCAGCCCTCACTCACGTCTACAATAAATAAGGGCAAGTGTAAGCAGCTTTGCATTTTAGGTAACCTTTAGGCACTGCATGCTGGAGCAGAGAGTCCCCCTGAGCCTGAAGAGAAGTTGATTCAGTCATGTCTGATAGCAGCCAGGCTGGACAGGACACTGAAGAGCAGAGCAAGCAGGCCAAGATACAGTCCCATTACACCAGAATAACCTGCCACCAGTCTACAGCTCTGGGACTGAAAGGCAGAGGATGACCCCTATGTGTCTTCAGCAGTCCGTCATAGATCTTTCTTCCGTGAACGTGGAAGGGCAGACCAGTGTCCTTAGTCGCTGCAGCATCCTGTGGCAGCTATGATTTTCACACCTTCCAGTTCAGCAGGTGGTGGAAGAGCAGCTGTTTGTTTTATGGCAAACTCTTGGACAGCCAAGCCAGTGGCTGCTGTAAAATGGCAGCTTGGAGAGAGACCGATTGCTGTGGTGAAAAGTGGTCCTTCCCAACAGCACCTATCGCCAATCCTGATTCTTATATTTCCTTGGCATCAGCAAAATCAACAAATTTGACATCCTCTCTTCACACCCTGTCTAATTTCCAGATGTCTCTGTCATCTGTTTTCTTCATAGGAGAAGCAGCGTGGTCTTGGCCCTTCACTTGGAGGCCGCAAAATTCACCTCTTGGCATTTGCTGCTGGCAGAGAGCAACACAGGAGAGCAGGTTGACTCACCCTGTTTCAGTTTTCCTTTAAGTGAACCAGATGTCCCTGTCACAGCAGAGCAATGCCTATGAAAAGGGTAGGAGAATAGCACTGCCATGTGTCACTGAGAGCCCTTGATCACCACCATTTAGAGCTGCCCTCTCATTATACAAATTGTGGCAAAAATAAGATGTTTTCAGTGCCATTTCAGTGATCAAATTATTTCAGTCTTATGTTTTTTGCTTGGTTTGGCCTACATGTATTTTGCTTGCCACATTGGCTAATGAAAAATATGACTGTTCTGAAAAAACACGCTTACTATGAAGTTCAGCAAAGATAGGTAAACTTAAGTGCAGCACCCAGTACAAAAATGCCACTTGGACTTATCAAGAGGTTTCTTGGGCTCATCTTAAACTGAAGCAGTAAGGTGCATATAAATGTACACTAAAGCATCTACTGATTCTTAGCCACACGATAAAGCAACTGTCCAGAACTGGGAACACCTGTAGACATTCCTCAACTATCACCCTTTGGTTGTGGTACCACCAATGATAAGATGATCTGAGGAGAAAGAAGTCAAATCTGAGTTCCTGCTCTGCTGAAAGCTCTACTGGGCCATAAGGTATTCAAACAGCCTCTGATCAGGCTCTGCTCAACCAAAAAGTCCTCTTGCACTTGAGCAAGGGACTTTATCAAACGGCTGTTGTAGGAAAGCTCTTGCTCTCTAGGTAAGAAATTCTGAAATAATTTTCGTATGAAATACATTCATTTCTACTTCCTGAGGACTCTAGTACTCTCTCTTTCCCAGACACATAGACAATTTTTTGCTTTGCTCCTTTTTCCAGTCTAATTCCACATTCATGACAGTTTTGAAGAAAAGTGCACAGCACATTTTTATTCAGAATTTGAGAGAGGTGTCTGGGGAGGTAACAGATGGTTAGACGGAATGAACTCCAGCATGAACCTTGTGCATATATCAGGGACTCCATAGCATTTCAGGAGAGGTGAGCAGGAGCCTGAAACCATGTTTATTCTTTTTCTTCTCCCATCAGACTCCCAAAGGTACCTGTTTGGAGTCGGTGAAGATTGCCATTGATGCTGGTTACCGCCATATTGACGGCGCCTTTGTCTACTACAATGAGCATGAGGTGGGACAAGCCATCCGGGAGAAGATTGCTGAAGGAAGGATCAAGCGAGAAGACATTTTTTACTGTGGCAAGGTGAGAAGCTGCACTCAGATAATCCAGGATTTCTGTGAATTGGCTTAAGAATGCCTGTAGTCAACATCAGGCATGCTTCCAGATCCAACATCCTTTTTTTTTTTTTTTCCTAGCATTACCATAATGCTGCAGAGCTTAATGAGCACTAGATTTGCTGTTAAGTGCAGGAATCCCTATTGTTCTCAGTTTAAAGCTTTGTTAGCAGTGGGAACCATGCTACATCCATTCTGCCTAGTATTGTAGGCACCAGCAAGTTGAAACTATTGCTACACTCAGCAGTGCTGCCTAAGCTGTTACTGTCCCACGTGTTATGCTGGCACACACATTTGTATACTCACTGAGCCTGCAAATGGGTTATTTTCTGTTAGAGCAATTCCCCGTACAGGTTTGCTGTTAGATTGCACAATGAAAGGGGTGGGAGCAAGCACGTGTACGCAAGTGTCTGTGTACAGGAGAACAGCAAGTGCTTACAGTGGTACTACTGCCAGAAAATTACTCATCAAGCTACACCCTTAGTTACTGTATCACCTGTCATTAAAAGGTTCTAGTATGATGAATCAACTTACTTGGAGAGAAGATGTCATCACACTTCTGCTCTAGAGCAAAGAGGCCAGAATAACGCATGAGCTGGTTAATGGTTTAAAGTCTTAGCTGTAAGAGTTGATTCTCTCCTAGAATAATGAAATCCCTTGTCCGATAAAGTGTCTGACAAAAGCTGTTACAACTACAATGACTATATCCCAGGTATAAGAGAAAGAGCTCATTGCACATTGCAGAATAAAGATCAGATGGCCCCAGAAAATTCATGGTGCCTCTCCAGTTTCTAATGGAGATTATGGCCTCAAATTCCCCTTCCTGCAGTGCTTCTTTGAACATATCAGCCTAATATTTTCCCTTTCTCCTTTCCCAAATAAGACGTAATCCACAAAAGTTACTCAACAGCCTTGGAAATAAATACTATGGTTCCTAGAGTGAAAGATCCCATGGGATAAAAGGCCCATTTTACTGCAAGCAATATAGTTAAGCTCTATGATCTGGGAAAGTAAGCTTCATATTGGGTAGTTTGCAGACCAAGTGGATTTCAGCAACGATAGACCAATTTCCGAGTACAGCAATTTCCAATTTGTAAAGTATGCAACCCTTTTCCAAGTTCCCTGCTTGATTCTACTGGTAACAACCTTGCCATCCTGAGAAAAGCTTCACATCCTCAGCTTTTCCACCTTTATCAGGGTAGTCTCTCAGCCTCTCATATGCCAAATATGTTGATTTGGATCAGTCAAATTAATTTGTTTCAACAGTTTTATAGTTTCATTACTGCAAATTACCAGTAATATTTCAAATCAAAACCACAAAGTTGTTCCAAAAGGTTAGAACCAGATGTCCTAACAATTCTAAGTCTTTTAACTTTCTCAATTGCTTCCCCTGCAGTTTATTTTCCCATACAAACCTTTAGGTTCTGTGAAAGCACATTTTGTTAAAATTTCCGAACTTACTTTATTTATTAAACCTTTCTATATTAGGTTGTCTGATCTAATCATTAGATGATTTTCCTAGCTGATAATCACTACTTAAACATTGAGCCATCTGTGAAACTACATTTGACTTCTTGATTGTAGGTTCATTTGTTCCCTAAACTGCAGATCCTGCAAGCCACGGGGCTGCAACTCATAGTACCACAAGAGCCAGTGCCTGTAGTTCCGGCCTGCCTTGAGACCGTGAGATGGGACACACGTGGATTTATCTTTCTGTTATGTCCTGTTTGTGCTTGACAAAACTTCAGGTGCTCAGGGTAATAGTTCATTAAGGCATCTCTGTAGTCTTTAAAGAATTTAGAGGCAGAAATTGAAAATATTCTGCAACCAATTCAATCCATCACAATCCAGGATTTTCACAGGTTTCACTGAACATTTTCACAGCAACTCTGAACTTTCCAGGAGGGGTGGGACTGGGTGTCTCTTGCCTTATGAGCTTATGTATCTTTAGCTTTATGTACCTCACAAACTCATGTATCTTATGAACTACAGGCAAATAGCAAGCTACCGCCATTAATTGGTAACTGACTGATATGAACTGTTGCATCTTCTGGGAGACATGGTGGATAGAGTACACCATTATTGGAAGCAGTCTACACAACAAAATTTGGTTTTGTTTTCAGCCTTATTGACATCAGAAGTACTGGAAATTCCCAAAACCCTTCAGACTCAAGCCCCTCATGCAAATCTTTCCTTAATGGAAGATGATGCAGATTGAAGGCTGGTCCGTCAGCAGGAACTAACAAGAACAGCCCCGCTGAGTGGCAGTGTTACTGGAATAGTGACTTGGTGCAGTCGGGCTGCATCTGCCAGTTGAAATCATCAGCACTTGCATTTGGCTCATGCTGCTGGCTGGCTGATCAGGCAGAGAAGCTCAGCATCCAGAAATTTTAGAGGTTTTATATCAACTGCCAACATCTCACTTGGCTTATATAGCAAGACCTTTTTGGTCTCCTCTTTCATCCCAGGATATTTCTTTCATTAAACTAGAAGTAACATTTCCAGGAAATGTGGTGTCCTGAAATGCCAAAGCCAGCTGGCAGCTTTGGCTGCTCAAATGTCTACATGGGTTCTACTTAGGTAGATAATACAATGTTGAACAAATCATGAAAACAGTTATGAAACTCCTCAGTTTCCATGGCATCTATGTATTAACATAGTACAAACGTTTGCTGTTTCTAAATGCTGTTTGTTTAGAACCTCTGTAGTTTTTTAAAGGGAAGTATATTCACCGGCAAGTACTGAACTCAATAGCACAGAGCTAGAAAGGGTGCTCAGAAAAACTGCTTGTAAACTATCAACTATCAGGTTGCTAAATTTCTAAAACACAGTAACAAAACAAACTACACATGAAAGGTATACAGACTCATTTCCTTACCCATATTTAAGTCCAAAACAACATCTCATTTTACATGTAAAATGCTTAAAAACCATCCAGACCAAAGGCTTTCAGGAAATCCCATGGAACAGCTTAAAACTCCTGAGAGCAGGCCCTTGCTCCCTTTACTATAGTACACCTCAGCCTGTGTAACCACCATCTAGTGATCATAAACTCTTTCACCTTGCAACATACAGCCTAGTATAAATTTCCAGGTGCCAAATCCTGTTTTGGTTTGTCAGTTTAGGGCAGGGTCAGATGTGCTGTCCTCAGTACAACTGAACTTCAAGACAATGTGTCCTTGCCTCTGCTGGCAGAACTGAGCAGATAGTTATTCCTTGGGAAAACAATAATCTGGTTTAAAAAAACCAAACATCTAAAATATTTAAAAGTTACCCAGGCTATGTCCTTTGACACCTATAATCGTTATCTTCTCCTGAAAATGGCAATTCAAGTATTTTGTGTGTCAAGAATGAATTGATTCTATACCTTGGCATGCAGTGACTGCCAGCTTTGGTGGCAGAACTGGCTAGACAATGACCATACCAACAAACTGAATGTTTTTCCAGCCAATAAATGTGCCAAAAAACTCAACATGACACCACATATCAGTTTTGTACATTGAAAAAAGATGATAAAATAGCCCAGCTCACTGTGTGAAAACAAACGGCACTTTAAACCTTCTATTGTGCGTTAATTCTGGTTTTTGTCTATTTTAACTGCAGCAATCAGTTTACAAAGACCTCTTGGTTACTAATTACCATGCTATGTTTCATTCTTGCTAGAGATTAGCATCATCAGGGTTCAGTTAGAGATAGTCCTGAAAGCTAATCAACTAAGCACACTCCATAGCAACCTTAGGGCATAATCCCACAAGGAAGCAGTTGTGATTAAAGAGGTTGAAAGGCTGTGCTTTAACTAGTCACACCTGAATTACAGTAACTGAAAAATAATACAACTTCAGTAAGGACTGGGGCATAAATTAAAACTTCCCAAGGTCAGGCAATCACTCAGGCTCCACGACCACAGGAGAAAACAAAAAGATTCTCTTTGTGACGGGTGCTTGGCTGTTCAATAGTTTAACTCACATGATCTGAGCTTCTGCCTTCGAGCATAAAACTGACCACAGATTTCTTGTGAGAACAAAGTTTTCCAGTGAAAGCATATGCTTGGAAAGCTCAGAAAACAAAAGGAATCTGCCTAAGTTCATTGAGCAGAAGTCTGCAATATACTCAACTCAGAAGAACCTTGTAATAATCAAATATGTAATGGCTTTACTGGGTCAGCACTGGGACAGGATAGGGTGGTCACCTTTGTCTTGCAGTGATGTAGACCACAATGTCTTTGCCCTGTGCATAACAAGCTGTCAGAAGGACAAGAGTGTGTGTGTGTGTTGGGGGCGGGTCTCAGCTGGTGGATGATCACTGTTCCTCCTGGCACCCAAAAAAGAGCTTATCTTGCCTCCTCAGCTGTGGAATACTTGCCACCCCCCAGAGCTTGTGCGTCCTACGCTGGAGAAAACCCTGAAGATCCTGCAGCTGGATTACGTTGACCTCTACATTATTGAGCTGCCAATGGCTTTCAAGGTAAGAAGGAAAATTGCCCCAAAAAAGTGCATGACTGGCTTGAACCAACGTCTTCATCAGCATCTTCCTTGCAGCTTCCAGTCCATGTTGAAAATAGTACTTTGACCAGATAATGTTTGATATATACTGCATGCATACATTTCTGTGCATTACCCACGCAAAGAGTGGCTTATAGGTGGTGTGAGAACAGTTACTGACAGCTGTAACGTGGTGTGTCTCTGGAAGGACAGGTCTCCTAACCAGGACTGAACACTTCCTATGCTGAAGAATTACTGTAGCTGAAGCAACACATGTGTCTTAATCCTCTCTGAGCCATGAGGAGGGAGTCACTGGAGGAAAGTGGTTATACAAAGCAGCAAAGAGCTAGGGGCAAAGTTTGCAGGGGGAGAGGGAAAGGGAGAAAAGTCACCAAGTTGATTTCCTTACTCTGTCCCCAAAACCAAATATCCTCAGTAGTATTAAAGCCACTGGGCAAATAGTTGGGTATGGTCTTAATCTCCTTAACTTCAGTGCTCCTCTTGGACAGCTTCAGTAGATCACAGTTGGTTCCAAACATGGGTTGTCCACCCCTCACTCTCAAATGTCTAAAAAACTTAAAACTTGATATTCCTTCATACTGCTGGCTCTGCACGCCTTGTAGCCAAAACCTTTGAACATAAGGAGCTCATACTGGACTTGCATGCCTCCCTTGCCACAAGATCTTTCAAGTCCCCAAATTTTCTTTTTTCACAGCCAATTGTACCTTGCTTTCAGTTTTCTTCTGCAAGTACATGATATAAGGGTAAGTTAAGATTAGAAGAATGAGATTCAAAATGTATTTAAGTGGTTTTGAACCAATTAAATCCTTTTTCTTAGAGAATAGGGTCAGGCAATTGGCTGGCTAATTGTTTCTGCGGGATGTTTAAACTCTAAAATGGCCTCTTTTTGCAAGGAAGTTAATTTTCTGATTATTAAAATTGTATTTTACTACAGACTCCAAACTACCAGAAGCATCAGATAGGAAACAATTTACCAATGAAGCAATCACCTTAGACCTGCAGTTCTTTTTTTCCCCAAGGAAGCCATATCCCATTAAGACCTGTATAAGAGTAACTGGACTCAGATATTAAAACTTTATTTATACAGTCCCACGTATGGAATCCTTTTGGGTACATTTTAAAAGATTTCCCACCACTTCAATTTCCTGTTTCCCTTTGCTTGTGTTTGTATTCTCTTGTAGTTCATTCTCCCACATAGTGAAGGTCATTGTCTCACAATATAAAGATATAGACAGCTGGCTTTAAAGTAATGTACATCTGACTCCCTGAGGCCTGTATCAACAATCTGAGTTGTTAAAGGAGTAGCAGTGCTGGAGATTCATTCATGTCCCCCTTGAGAGGAAAGAAAAAAGATCAGTTTCTGCCTGAAAAATATACATTTTTCTGTGGCAGATACAAAAAGAAAAAAACCCCACCCTTTTACAATAGTAACATGTTTCCTTCCTTTGCTCCCTCTCTCACAAATGAACCCATCCTGCACGTGATGCTTGCCTTTGGTGAGGAGTATGCAGGTGTAATGCCAACAAACTCCTATTCTGCCTTAGTCCACAAACATTGGTGCTTTCCTGTCTGCCCAAAAGCCTTCTAGCAAAACTAGTGTCTGCTTGGAAATCAGTGAAGAACTTGAGACAAAGCTTATGGTCCCACTCTGAAACCAGTAGGAAACGTGCCCCTGCAGATCCCAGCCATGCAAGCTCTCACAGGGGCTTTTAGGTAGAGTAAGAGGAATCTGGTTGTGGAGAGCAGCGCTCAGAGGAGGAAAACCCCACCACACCAGCACTTTTGGGTGTATCAGGAACAGCTGACATGTGGGGTGACATCATTCACTGATCTACCAACATTAGCCCGCATCTCCCTGTATTTTTCCCTCACACAGATTCCCCACTCAGGCCTTATGTCCCTCCTCCCTTTAGCCCAGCGGGAGTGCTCTGCCCCTCTACCCTAGCAAGGCTGATGACCAGCAGGAACAGGTCTCCTCTAGGCCACCACGTGCCCTCTGCCTGGGTAGCTCATACCCACTGGCAGGTTTTCTAGGATGACTGATCCATCAGTAAGCAGGTACCTGTGTGCTAAACGATCTCAAAATTCCTCCCAACTAAATTATTCTGTGATCTAGAAGGAAAGTAAGTATTTTAGCCTTACATTGAACAAGTCTTATCCAAGTATCTTCTTGTCATTTTAAGAGAATAAAACAAAACAGACCAATACTCTAACTATTTGACTCCTTATTGCCTTCTGTTTATACACTGGGCATTCACAAGTTGTTAAAATTGCTCTCTTGAGAAAGCCCACTTGTCAAAGACCATTTTGTGAAAGCAATGGGATGTGCAGACCTGTCATCCTGGATCTGTGTTGGTGAGGAAATTATTATAATGAGAGCAGGGCTTTTCCTCTCAGTGGTTACCAACTGCTGTGTTTTAAATATGCTTTTGGAGCTTCCAGACTTTGAACATGACGTGATAGAATGTGATCCCTGCATCGTGGCAGTGATTGAACAGTGTTGTCTCACTTGTTTCAGTGCTCATACAACAACATGGTAGAAAGCCACCTTACATTCTGTCTAAGGTGCATGGCTATCTCCAAGAGAACTGCAAGAGAAGACAACAGCATTTTGGGGCATGACTGGTGCAGTGCAGTCCATGAGAACCCAAAGCTGGGAAGTGTGACCAACTTCTGAAAGACCTTTACAAAGACCCAGTAACCACCGTCCTGTCACCATCAAACCCCTGTCTTTCCCCCAGCACTTTAACCCTCTTTATCCATCTGCAGACAGTTCTCCCATGCAGGAACTCCCTTGCATGAAAAGGTAGCTTGGCAGAGAAAGTATTGACTGGAGACTATTGAGCAGAGGCAACTGTACTTTAACACCTTGTGCAGTTCCCTGGAGGCAAGGGGCACAAGGATTGATCTTTGTGGAAAATCCACAATACCTGACACCATTTATCTCTGTCAAGATAAGTTCATCTTCAAACGCCATTCATCTTGACTTTGCTTTTTAGAACACAAGTGATAGAAATGGAGGAAAATGGGCGATGATAAATTAGCTAATGTAATTGCTGGCTATTGACTACTGTAAAAAAAAGCAATGTTGAACAGAAGTTAATGAATCAGAATGGAACAGAGTAAAAAGGTCTTGAATTCAGACTCATCCCCTGAACTCAAAGAATTCCAACTGCTATGCATTGAGCTTGCAGTCCTTGGATAATTTTCTGGGATATCATGGGTGTGAATGGTTTGTTCCAAAATACCATGGGGTGGTTTTATAAATAGGGCTTCTCCACCTCAAATTATGATGGCAAACACTTTGCCTTCTAATAGAAAAATGTACCCAACAGCCATCTACCTCCTTCTGGTCAAGATTATTTTTTTCAGCAAGACACAGCAACAAAGGCATCAAGTCATTTTTGTGGAATTCATTGAGGAAAACCAGCACATTTGGAAGAGACAGGCTTATGCCTCTTAGACCTTGGCCTCTGAAATCTGAGACTGTGTTTTCCTTAGGCTCACTTTTCCCATGAAATGCCTGAATTTGAACTTCTTGACTGAATTGGGAGGCGCCAGTTACTGATCATATTAGTCACAGTTGCTTGTTCCCAAGGAGTTACCATGTCAACATCTTGTACCCAGACCTTTGAAATGTAGCAGTTTGCAGTCAGATCAAATGTCAAACATCACCGAAGGGTTTTTATGAAAAAAACTGAAATTACAATCAGACAAAAGGGAGGCAGGTGTCAATGCATTGCCTGCAACAGCAGTGAAATGACCAGCAAATAAGAGAAAGCTGTGCTCATGAGATATCAGCTCGTAACTCATCTCTGAAGTCTTGTTTATGGGGTATAGAGGCAGGAAGAAAGAGTTCCTAGTGCCCAAAGAAAGGTGGATAAGGCACTTAAGATGTTCATGGCCTGTACTATAGCTATGCACGTAGCACTTTACTACTAGTAAGTATCTCTTGGAAATGGTTCCTCCAACAGCTGGGACCTGGACTGAGCTGGTACTCTTCCCAGGTGCCTAGGACACATACAGGATCAGGGGAAGGGCTGGGAAGAAAGGAGGGAAGAAGTAGAAGAGAATACAGGTTAGTACCCTAACCCAGCCCTTTGGAAGGAGACTAGTCCTTTGGATGCCATAGCGTAAAAGTCAAAAGTTTATTGAAAAACAAGGCCATCCAGGAACTCCTGAGTGTCCACTCGTGCAGTTCAGAACTGTGTCCAAGGATGATCTAGCAGTGGAGGGTGTGGTAAGCCCAGAATGAATGACCTGTTGAACTTAGGGTGTTTCAGAAAGTCTTTGAATTTTTATTTGTTTGCTAGTAGAAACAGAGTCTGTAGAAATCTTTACTCTGAGGAGTGAAAATTTTTCTTTAAAGCACAAAAGTGTGGTTTTACTTTTCAGCCTGGAGAAGCAATCTACCCAAAAGATGAAAATGGAAAATTTATCTACCATGAGACAGATTTATGTGCCACTTGGGAGGTAAGCAAACACAACATCCATTCATATATGCTTTAAAAACACAGATCTTCCTTCTGTTTTACTTGTAGCCTTCATAAACAAAGCCGAGGCATATTGACAGGGCAAATGGATTGAATTCTACTAGCTCCATGGATAAATTCTACTTTCTGTCCCTAAGGATGTTGCACCTTACCATCCCTTAATTATTTTTAGAACAAAATAAAACACTGTTGAAATATCTGACACCCTTCTTTCAGAGAGTGCACTCAACATTTGCTAGTTGAGGATTCTGTAGGTGTTTACTAATGTCTCCTCTTTATCAGATCTTTACAGCAGGAGAAAGTTGGAGCGCTAAGAAGTGACTGGATCCTCCTCAAAAAAAGGAGGCTTTTTGCCTTCAAGAAAAAACATAATTTGCCCTAAAGCTCACCATAAAAAAAAAAAAAAAAAAAAACAACCAAAAACCCTAAACACAAAAAACAACCAAAAAAAACCCCACCCAAAACAAAACCCTTGCCATCAGAACAAGCTCAGTCACTTTTACATTGAATTATCAGATGAAAATGCATTTGATAATAAAACTTGGAGGGAAGCAGCATTTGCCTGAAAGATTGCATCCTAAATTTGTTTGTGATGCTCTCTAGTCCTTTAGCCAGATGTCTCTTTAAGCCTACAGCCATCTGGCTTCGGGATGTGTCAGGTGAGGCAGAAAGTAAGATTAGCAATCTCCTCACGCTCCTGCCTTTTGAAGCCTTGAACAATATAATTCATGGCCAAAGCTGGTCAGTTCTCCTTCTGCATCAGGTCTGCTGCAAAAGCATCACTAATTCAGCCCAGTTCACACCAGGAGAGAGAACATGGGCTGCTACATGCTCCACTTCAGCTTTCATCATCCAGACCTGAATAGTCATGTCCCAGTTTAGCTTTACTCAAGGTGCAGGAGATAAACATGGATAATGGGTGAAATTCTGAGTGAAAGTTCAGAGTGGAAGAGAGCTCAGGGTGGGCTTGAGCTTTCCCCTGGCAGCTGAGCCATCCAGGCTGGGTTTCAGGGGGAACAGAGACTTCCACGTTAGCTGTTTATGTTACCCTTGTATCTGGCTGATGAAGTTCATTCCTCTCTTTCACAGACTAGTTGCTCAAATGTTGAAAGCAACAGCTGTCTGAACACTGTTATGTTTTTATTATCGAGTTGGTGCTTAATTGTAAAGGATATATTGTAGCAGGTCACTCTTCAGCTGATAAGCCAAGAGAAAAATAGGGGGTGTTGAGCGCCTGCAAATAATAACATCGATCTAAATAAAACTGGTTAAACTCAATCCAGATAATTTCACTCTCTCAGTATGTGTTAGCAGGCAAAAATGGCTCCAGATGACTATATTTGCTGACTTGTCACAGTGATACAAAGCATATGAGGCCAACTAGAGGTCATCAAATATGTGGTGCCTCTTACCTCCCTGCTTTCAGCTCCTGTGAGACAGAAAGGAGGGGTATCCAGCTCCACTGTGGGGTCTGCTCTGCCTCAGACAGTCACTGAGTCATTTGTGTGCAGAGTTTCTGGGAGCAAAGGGGAAGACCATAGGAAAGGCCTCTCTTTCCCCTTAACAACCCAGCAGATGAAGCTAATGAAGACCAGGGCATGTATTCATATCCAGTATTCATAAGGCTTTCTCAGCTATTAGGATTTGTCTGAAGTACAGAATATCTAGAATTACTGTCTCCCCCCTTTTTATCTGCTTTATACTGTACTGAAGTTTTGTGGTGTACCGTACTGTGCTGTTTTTGTGATATGCCTTGCCAGATATTTAGGGGATTTCACTGGACAGAGACTTGTACAATCAAAAGAAATAAATTGACTTATCCGGAAAGCAATCTGTTTTGTTCACTCTCCCTTCTCCAGCTTTGAGGCAGTGCTAAAGCAGCATAAAGTAAGCAAAACTCTTTGAAAGCAGATGTCTGGCACTGAAGTATCTGTATCTCAGATTAATCTTTCTGCTCTCCAGACAAATTCTACCCTCACAGGAGGTATGAAATGTTAGGGTTTGGTCTGGAAAGCGGGTCTACACAGGAACATAGTTTAGAATAGCAGGATGGCACCAGCCCTCATGCTAATACAGCTGCTAGTTCTGCTGCAGCAAACGTTTTTCTGCAGTCTCAAGAATGGACTGTCTTCCACCTATCTCTGAAGCATATGCTCCAAGGAATCAAGCCAACACATGGGACTCCACTGGTCTTTGTTTTCTTTGCAGGCTATGGAAGCATGTAAAGATGCAGGCTTGGCAAAGTCTATTGGAGTATCCAATTTCAACCGCAGGCAGCTGGAGATGATTCTGAACAAGCCAGGACTTAAGTACAAACCTGTCAGCAACCAGGTATGACTGCAAGCCGAGGGCAGTGCTTGCCATGGTGCCACTATGCTGTAGGGAACGCAGAGGCAACACATGGCCTAAGCCACCGTGTGCGGGAAGGTGACGTACACTTTGCCATAGATGCTGCCCTCCATACTGTCATACTTCCATATCTAGCCTGAAAATATTACTCATTCTATCTGAGCTAAAGATAAATATTTGAAGGTGCTGGAACGATCACTCTTCTTAGTTCCTGTTCCAGGACTATAAAACTGGTGCCTCTGTGCTAAAGCTCTGTAACAAGGTTGAATGCTGAGTCAATGCAGATCTTAAATCTCTGACATGTACCTTACTTCAAGTCCAAAAAATTCTCAAGAGAAATCATTCAGACCTACCTAGTCCTCAATGAAGCCATTTCTACCTCAGCTGACACCAAACCAAAACAACCCTACATAGCAGGGATCCTGAGTCACTCTAAACTTCCCAAGACTAAAGGCCATTAGAAGGAATTCCTAAATTTCCTGTACTTGCTCTTTTGTGCCTTTCCTATAAGATGTCAGTAAGAGTTAGAGAAAGATCCAAATTAAAGAGGAGACTCCATTAAGTGACTGACTTGAGCTGAACAAGCCAATGAAGATGACAGTCATGTCTGAGTTAAATTACAGTAGTGGGGCTCAGAGAAGCTGGTAAGTGGCAGTGACCCATCTGAATGCCCAGTACCTTTGACTCTGGCATTTGGCGGGTCACTGCATTTCCTAGAAATCACTGGGAAGCTCTTCCGACTCATCTGGCACGAACTAATATCCACATTAGCAGTATCAGAGAAGAGGCCAGAGACCAACTGGGACCAACTTTCCACCCGCAGCACGTGGCCTGGAGAGCTGGGATTGACCTGGGGCAGGGCAGGGAGGCTGCTCATAGCCTTCATTTCTGTCTTCGGCCTGCAGGGAAAGGGAGCCTGTGAGAGATGGGAATTCCAACACCCTTCACTACTACTAACATGCCCAGCGGGTGCAAAATGCAATTGCCATTTCTGGCATGCCCCTAAGACTGCACTGAACATTGCTGCTGCTTCCTGGGGTCGAGGAAAACTGGGCAAAAGATTAAGCCCAGTTTAGGGCAGCTAGCCAGCAAGCATAGATGTGCCAGCTAGCTTCAGACTGCCTGCAAACAGTGGTTGTTCTGTCACCTTGTAGACATCCCTTTCCCAGAGACTGAGAACACAGCCAGAAAATCCCTGTCTGTAAGGGAACAGTATTTGCAATGTGAGAGGGCAGAGCTTGTAACAAGGTCGATCCCATTATGGAGATGTCTCACCTTTTACATATCCCCCCCTCACCTTTCTATCTGGGACAGCTTATACCAACACTTCCCCTAAAAATAACATCACATTAGTCATCCTGAATGCAAGAGGCAGAGAAACAAAGATCTGACCCACATGAGATGGGTTGCCTTCTCAGACAACTTCTCTAGTGAGCTTCCCTTACCTTCATCCCCCCCACTTATTGCCACCTCTCCACTGGGGGCCAATAAACGTTCCCTACTACCAAATTATAATCGCAGATGTTGGTCTGCTATCCACCAAAAAAAAATATCATCATCTAACAACGTACAATTAGAACAGTAACCACAGACTGATTTTCCCTATTCCTTAACTTACACGTATTCTTTCCTGAAAATATCACCCGGTCTATAGCCGTCACAAATATTGGGACACCATCTTCTGCGTATCTGGTCCTGTTGATTAATCATTCTTTCTACATTATTCTTATAGGTTGAATGCCATCCCTATTTCACCCAACCTAAACTCTTAGAATTTTGCAGACAACATGACATTGTTATTGTTGGGTACAGCCCACTGGGAACTTCAAGGGACGAAACCTGGTAAGTCCCCGTGTTACTTTCTAATAGAAGGACAATATCTAGGAAAAGAATAATAGTTCTCCACTGTTGGGTCTCTGTGCAAAATACCTTTGTCCCCATTTTTCAAAGTAGTTTTGAACTTCAGTGTCTAAATCTTACTGTTGTGAATGTAAACTTGCAACACTCATGCTGCATGCTGTCATCCAAAAATGCCAGGTATCCATATAGGAGGTCACCTTAGGTCTCCTCTAACAGAAAGCAAGTGTCTGTAACTGGGAGCGTTGAAGCTTAGGTGAGGAAGTAGAAACTAAGTCAATGTTAGGATATCACATAGGAAGTTGCCTTTGACAGACCGCCAACATAAATGCCAAAGCTTTTCTCTTATCTTTCACAGTAATTGTGTAAAAGGTGCAGTATTCTGTCCACAGACGAGTAGATGCCCTGATGTTTTGACATTAAAGATAAGGAGGAATTTTTTTTGTTTCCTTTTTGCCAATTTTCTTCCAGGGTAAATGTGTCCTCCCCTCCTTTACTGAAGGATCCTGTGCTGAATGCCATTGGCAAAAAGTACAACAAGACAGCTGCACAGGTTGCTTTGCGTTTCAGCATCCAGCGAGGGGTGGTGGTCATCCCAAAAAGCTTCAATCCACAACGCATCAGAGAGAATTTCCAGGTAAATTCATACTCCAGTGATGCATGGATGAATTCACTTTCATGGGCTTAGCCCTTATAGAAACCAATTTCCCCATTTATTTCTGTAGACTAAGGCTTGACCAATGTCAGCTTTGCCACATTTAAGGCTTTTTGTCTCCATCACTTAACGGTACCATGATGTGACAATAATAGAGCAAAGTAGAGAGAAAATTTTGGTCTCTCTTAACCCTGTGGAACAGCTAAAGTTCCAGATGGTGGTGTATCCCAGAGCAGCAGTTGCTGCAATGAGCAGCACAAGCAAGATGAAGTAATTCAGTAGGGCAGCAGCCCAAGGTTGCTGGATGTAGGTTATTCAGGAACGACTGACTCTTCAGGTATGGGGCAGCTTTGTTAAGGAAGGGTTGCTGCATACAGGTGTGCCAGAAAGGCTTATAATCACACCACCAGAAAGCATCTGGCTTGACCACAACACCCAGATAAGATGAAGAATTTTTTCCCGTGTCCCTTGCAGCACTCAGTAACCACGCTGCTCCCTGCTTTCCCTGCCAGTGTATTGCTTTCAAAGCTGGTGGCCCAGTACTTGCCAGACTACCTTTCTCTTCTTGCAAAAGAGTGTAAACAAACAGGACCATACTTATTCATTTCCTCAAGATTTTCCTATAAATGTAAGCAAGTATGAATTTGTGGGGGAGACAGTGGGGAGGAGGGGGGATTTTACTTTTGGAATCTGGAACATACGGATGACAAGAAATGCTAACTTATGCCTAACATCTCCTTCTATTAGATCTTTGACTTCTCCCTCACTGAGAAAGAGATGAAAGAGATTGAAGCCCTGAACAAAAACGTTCGTTATGTGGAACTGTTAATGTAAGTCCAGGAGGAATCCTAGATCCTCACAAAACATTCCTGTCTTTTCAGAGGATTTAAAAAAAAAAATCACTTCCTTTTAATATAATTTTTTTAAAACAACCTTATTTTAAGGTAAGGCTTAAATATGGGAGGTCTTTAATGCCTGAATATGCTCCTGGACCCATTGCAAATATAAATGTGCAATACTTGTTTGCAGCTCAGATGTCAAAAGCCCACCTAGTAGAAAGTAACTGCATCTGGCTATTCCATCTCTGCTCCGTCTCCTCAAATGCTTTCTGCTATATGTTGTAATGACAGTCTCAGCCACTGACAAGGTGTAGCATTGCTCCTGACTAGCAGTGTGGATATCAGAGGTGAAACTCAAATAGTAGCAATTTCTTGTCTTTCCCTCCTTCTCACCCTCACTTCCAGTGCTCAGCAAGCCATGTTGCTGCTCAAGTACAACGGCTTCTGGATTGTAAACCTAGTGTTTCCAGAGGCAACTTGTCCTAAATTGCCATTTGGAAGCCTGAGAATTAAGAACATTGCTACATGAAACCACAAGGCTAATTTAGGGAGAGCTCTGCTCCTTCTTGCTTAATACTTTGGTCAGAACATCAAAATTTGCCTACCCAACTTTCTCATAAAAGATGATACCTCTTAGTGACTACAAGTGTTCAGAAACTTTGTTTTGGCCTTTCCTCTGATGCTGTCTTCATCAATTTCCCTCTTCTGCTTCCACCTTGAGTTGTACCTTCTTATATGGAAAGCAGAAAACCATGCAGCTTGTTTGACTGCTAGACCACTTCGTAATTATCTCTTCTGAGAACTAACAAGGCTTGGTCTCTTGCTGCTTGTGATCTAAAGCTTTCCACCCAATGTAGCTTTGCTTCACCTGAAGGCTGCGCTACCCCATAAGGCTCAGACTGACCCAATATCTCCAGAGAATGAGGCCATTTGTTTTTCTTTCAGCTCAAGAGCATCTACAGCTTATGGCCAAACTTTATGCTTTCCCCATTTCGGGGCACTCAATGTGTAGCCAAATGCTAGAAGTTAATTTCCATGCATTTCTCTTGCTAGCTTGGATTATATGTGTCTTGCCAAACTGTAGTGTGCTCAAGCACTAAAAATAACGAGAAGCTGGATAGCAGCATTAATAGCACTCCAAAACATTGACCATTGCTCAAAAGGTGGGAGGAATGTTGCAAAAGAACAAATAAACCACTTACTGTGCTGCATAAATATGCTAGGAAATATGAACTAAGTTAAAAGCATCATAATGGAGTTAATCTTTCACATTTAAGCTCAGCCAGGTGCTCTGAAGCTTCAGTTTCTTAAAACTTAAAATAGTCTTCCATCAGTCAGTAGCACTTAGTTTCAGAAGGCTTCTCACAAGTGGCCTAGCAGATTCTTCTGTGTGTTTTGGTAGTTGAAATAGGGTTTTCATAGCTAAATTCAGCTATCATATCATTTAAACTTTTAGTGAGTGTATACACAAAACGTAACCTTGGTGCAAATGCAAGAGCCTTTTCCAGAAGGAAAGGATGCAAATGCCCACAGGAGAACTTTTGTCACCAATCTAAAAACTAATAAACTAAATGCTTTGCTTTATTATACTAAATTCGGTTACAGGAGGTCACTGAGAAAAAGGAAAACATGATGCATAGGATGGACATTGCCAGGCCTGTTTTTCACAGGAGTGCCACATTTGGGGAAAATGCTTAAATACAGTCTGACCTCAGCTGTGAAAAATGCCTTCTCAGAAAAGTGATGTTGCCATGTAAGGAGCAGCTAAACATGTATCTTCTTACTATGTGTTCTTACACTGAAGTGTCTGGAATTGACACTGCAACAGATGAGCTACCAGCATAGAGATTTCTTAATTCATCTAGCAATATGTATCTGAAAAAGTCCAACCATCATACAGAAAGACTTTGGTTAGTCAACTTTGTGCAAAACCTTCAACTGCTGTGATGCAAATGCCAGCAGGAATGGAAAAAGCCAGCTTTCCTCTGGCTCTTCCAGTCATCAGCTGCCATGAGTACTGTGTGCAAGTCTGCTGTTTTGATGGTGTGAGTAAGCCCATAGGAACAGAATATTAAAATTAGTGGAATGAGTTAGCAAGTTAAGCATCTGAGCAGAAAATGGACATTTTGTAAAAATACAAGTAATTCAGGAAATGTCAGTCTGAAATGTTTTTTCTTGCCTTGGAGAAATCTGGAAGTATTATGTTGGGCAAGTTTTACATTAATCTCTGCTTGATTTACCTTGTGCTCCCAGTCTCTGCTATGGATATTCTTCCTTACCAGTTATTCAAACCTGCATTGACTCCTCTGAGTGAATCATTTTCACTCAAAAGACTCAGACCTTTGAACATGTGAGATCTGATTAGCAAACTTCATAGATGGAAAGTAGAGATTATGACACTGGCAACTCAGACATAGTCAAATTATACTGAAACCAAACAAGCCAAAGTGTTGTGGCTTGTTTTTTTTTTGAACCAACTCAATCTGTTAATGTTTAAACACTTCAGCTTGGCTGAATATTAGAGTGAAATGTTTTGACACAACCAATTCAAAATGTTTGATGCCTTCCAGTTAGTTAACTTCAATATTGTGAAATATATACTTCCCAAACTGGAACGATTAACAGCTGGGATAAATGCCAGTATTTGTTGTGCTCTGCTGTAAGGCAAGATATCCAGCTGCCATGGTGCACCTGAGAATGCTCATCAGAAATTTTTGTCTTTGCTAATGGAAAGTGTTTGTCAAGCCAGGGCTTGTGGTTTAGCATCATCTTCTCAAACAAATAAACAAGAAAACCCACAACAAAACTACCAACTCCCAACTACCTCTCTCTCAAGCCTGCCAATGATGAGCAAACACAGTGTTATTTTTCCACCTGCAGTTGACCCTGGGAATTTTCTTCTTGCCTTTTGTAAGAATCCTGGATTGTGCATCTTCCCTGAGCATGCAGTTTTTTAAAATGGAACCTGAAGCACCTCTCTCTAACTTTGGTAGTATGCAGTCACGAACATCCCTTTTTCCAATGAACTGGGAAGCCTCAAAGCTTCTTTGTAAGTTCTCTGCCACTTGTGCTATTAACCTGGCAGAGCATCTATGTCTAGGCTGAGCTAGAGGACAGACAGACCTAGTCTAGATATGGCAGCCACTTGAACAAAGCACCATACCAGACCCAGACCTGTTCACGCCAGCATTAAATGCATAAGCCAAAGTAGTAGTCTGGTGTATCCACCTCTTCTTCAGATATATCCCTTAATTTTGAGGGTCTTTCTAGACACCTGAACAAAGAAGTCTTCCCCTTCTACAACAAGTATATAGCAAAGCCATCCCCCTTCCCTACAACACTTCTACTAACCTAAGTTAAATCCACTGAGTTAAATAGCAAGAATAGCTGACATCCAAACTGTTGTTGGTTTTTGTTTCCCATCTGTCCTTAAGGTCTGTAGGCCTGAAAAATGGTCCTTCACTGTCCTCTCCTTAAATGTACAGACTTGTTTCCCACTCTGCAGGGAAGATTATTCAGAGCAGACATTTTCAGAATAAGCAGAAGAGCTTTCCATGAAGGCCACCTGTATATTGCAGGGAAGAGGTTTGCTAGGCGCGGGACAACTGCATCAGTGATGTGACATCCTGCTTGACCCAAGAAGCTCACTTGTTCAATCTGACCTATCCACAGGTGGCGTGACCATCCAGAGTATCCCTTCAACGATGAATACTGAAAACAAGGTGTGTCCGGGGAGGTTCCTAACTTGGTGCTGTTAGGCTTTGCTGAAAGAGACCCAATGTTTGGTGCTTTGACTTCACCGGAGACTGTTCACATCAGCATTAAAAACATTACATTTACTTCCTCTAGTCTTGTCAATCTCTTATTGCTACTGAAGAGCAAATCTATTTAACCTATTGAATCTCTGGTTTTGGCTTAGGAGCATTGAAGCTTCAAAACTGACAGATTTCTCTTGAAAACAGGCTCACTAGTTCAAGCTAAATCATTGTCACTCAATGGCACATTCTTCACTGATTTTGAAACAAGTAGTTCTGCTTCAGTTAGATGTGAAGCAGTATCTTGTTTCACAGCTCAAGTGAGAGAAAGTTAGGAGTGGGGAACTAATTGGTTTGGAGATATATATATATATATGCACATATGTATATTGATATATAGATTCACTGCTTCATGCAGTGAAGCTTGTTTCACTCTGACCAGAGTATTCTTCAGCTGCATACATTAGCTGCATTCCGTAGGTACCCCTCAGCTAGCTTCACATGCAACTAGTTCAAGCCCTAAAGCATTATAAGCATGTTCATATCCCTCCCTGCCCATCCCCCAGCTCAGGATTGCATCTATATTTTAGCTGCTATACAAGGATGGTATTGCATAGCATTGCATATGCAGTCTGGAGCCATTCTGGAGGTAGCACTAGTGAGAATTTAAGAGTTAAAAAAATCCCTTAGATTAAAAATCCTTTAAACTTCTTTCCTGCTCCACAAACTGATACTGACCCAAGAAGATTTCTGTTCCTTTCAAAATTCTTACAGTCTTTTGTATAAACTCCTGACCAATACAATACTGAATTAGGAAGCTAAGTTTTAAAGGAAGAGAAAGTTGTATTTTGTTACATAAAACTTTCTGCCGTACTTTGAGACTGCAGAACACTGGCAGGTTCAAGAAAGACTAGGAATCAGGCAGAAGGAGATGGGATGAAACCCGGACATTTTCTTCAATCTGTCCTCAGCTTTCTGAAACATGGAGGCAGAAGCACGGACACAGAGTAAGGAAGACTACCTCCTTCAGTATGAATTTCTTATTCAGACCACTTGTTTGCTCAACAAGTTTTGCAGCCTATAGGTGCATCAGCCTATACCCACATCTGCAGAACGCTACTTTCCCTCCCTCCTGTGCCCAAGCACTCCTGCCACGGAGGGGCTACACTAGAGAGGTACTGGAGAAGAAACTAAACCATACACAGAGAGTACTTCACGTACTAAACTGTGCATACTGCCATTGAAAAATGGTTCATACATAATCTTCAGTTCATAGCGTTTGCTTTTATTTATTATCATTGCTATTTATTATCCTTAGAGTGACTGGAACAGGAAAATGCCAGTCTACAGTTCATGGAGAGACTTCTGTTGGGTCAGGGTGTGCTCCTCAGAGCTGAGGCAAAGAGGTACAAGGGACAATCATTTCACAGGAGGAACAGGCAAGGCTCCCAAATTGGTCTAGTGCCAACACATCCGTGGATGAGCTCATGGGCACCACAAGAGAAGTCAAGCCCCTTCACTGGGGGTGGCCTTCACATAGAATTTATAAATCCATTTATAAATGTATGTCAACAAAGGAGGATTCTTCTTGATGGAGGCTACCCAAGGACAATTGCTATTTTATTCCATTGCCCACTGAGACCAGAGTGGGAAATAAAAAGATGAGGGAGATATAGCTGAGGAGGAAGATGACACATTAGAAAACTGCTGGTGTAGATCTAAGGACAATCCCAAGGTCAGGTGGAACTCTGCTCCCAGGGTTGGTCAGAACCACTATCACAGCCTTGCTTTGCCCCTTTGCAAACAGCTGATGTCCTGGCCAAAAACCTGAACAAAATCCAGATCTAAATTCAAGTGCCAGAGGAGACCAGTTACCACCATACTCAATGTATTATTCCAGTTGCTTCATAAGTACCAGCCTTAAATAGAGCTATCAGGGCTCAACAGCTTAACAGTAGCACCGTACAAATTTTTGCACTGTAACTTGACCAGGTGCAGGTCTCCAGCCGTTGCCAACATTCAAGACAGGTTTGGCAAAGCTCTTGTTTTCTACACTGCAAATGTCAACTAATGCTCAGCTTAAATGTTCACACCAGACCCTTCACAGCTATCTGCTCTTTCTAGACATGTCTCCCAGAGGTTAGGCAGTGCCTGAGGTTCTAATAAATCAGGTGACCTTGTATGTGTGAGTACGGAAGACAACATGCTGAAGTCTAACAGGAAATACCCTATTAATCAAGCCTTCAATCTGTGCTGAGTTAACAGGCAGGACAGACTATGAGGGTTCCTCCAGCCCAAGTCATGCCAGAAAATCCCCTTTACCCCCCCCCCTCCCCCCTCACTTTAATAGAATCATCTTCCTCCTTTGCATTGCCTCATCTGAATATGATGAAAAAAGATTCAGCCTGTTCCCAGGGGCAAACGCTCCCATACGTGTTTCCATCAGTTATGAAACTCCTACTGATGTCTAGCCTAGTTTTTCCCCCTGCTTTGCTCATCTTGCCCTACAAAGAAAGGTTTAGAGGAGAGAAAATAAGCAGGCCTGCAGATGGGGGCTTGGGAAGTGTATTCCACCAGTAACTTCACAAAAAGACAGAAAGAACCCAAACCCCACATAACAATCTGCTCACAACTAGCAACTTTCAGAGGCTCATTGAACTCACTGCCTGGTGCAAAACTTAGTGCTTGGAAGTGCCACACACAGCCCTGCTCTAACTGGAAGGGTCAGGCACGGACAGAGGGGGCTCCACACCTCCTGCTCTGATAACAATTACACGTGACAAGAACAGACCAAACGTGTACCGGGAAAACTTACTCACTTTTACCGTAAGTAACCTGAGTAGTTTGTGGCTCTTCCCATAGCTGCAAAGTGAAATGAAATCCAGAGCAAAGAAGTTTGCTTCAACTACACAAGTGACTTTATGGCAAAGAGAAGAACAAGTGATGCAGTGCTTTAGATTCTTTTTGCAGCCCAAGGGCTGCTCTAGTCTGGCCAGCAGAAAACCAGGCAATATGCTCATATCCACAGCAGCATAGCAGTTGCCACAGCCGTACATTAGAGCAGGGGCTGGCTGTCAGAGAAGAGGCATTCCCTTGTCGTTACACAAGCTCAGGGCAGAGCACAAGGCTCTGGCGCGGCAGCAGCAAGGCCCTTCCCCTTGGGCTCGTGCATGCTCACATTTAATAGGTGAAGCAACAAGGAAGCACTGTCAGGCAGTTATCATGCAACATACTGATGTTACCCCCACCCTGCACTACATGGTTAGCTGAATTTGTTTCTCCATGGCAGGGCAGAGCTTCATCTTCCCCAGGACAAAATATCTGGAATAGGACTGTGTTTCGGAAGGGACATGCATCCAATTTTCCCTGATGCCGTGCAGGTGCCGGCAAGCAGAATAGGGAAAATAGTAAGAGGCAAAGTGGGATGGGCCCTGAGTAAATTTTACAGCTTTACATTAAAGAATGCCCTTTGGATTTATATCACACATTTTTATACCACAGAGCTATCAGGAAGTTTTACAAGGGTGTATAATACGTTCTGTGGAGGAAACGGCAAGCGGCCATACCAAGCATCAGCCAGAACTGGGACACAGTTTTGGGTGGACAGAACTGGACACAGGGTAAGGGAAGGCAGTACCTCCCATAGTTTTAATCCCTTGCCCACCATTAAGGCCTAGGTGATATAGAACTGGGTGCTCTACAATAAAAATGAGATCTCTCTTCTCCTGGACAAAGTGTAATGGTAACCAAGGACAGAAAGCGAGTTTTGCAAACAGTAGGAGAAGATCAGAGGCCAAAGATAAAGCTATTGTTACATACAGCAGGGTCTTCACCTGATGAGGCTTACTCACTGCATTCCTTTCCTGAATCCAGCAAACCCTGAAAGCTGCTCACCTTCAGAATGGCAGGGTATTTAACCATTACCATACCATTGGGACATGCAAAGCTATTCAACAGCAGAGAGGCTGTTATTTTCCTTAACTAATTAAGATCACCTCATAACCAGAATCAGAGTTGATTCTTCAGTTGAGTGTATGAATCGTTTAAGTGTGGAAGAAAATCCAGTGTTGTAGGGACTCTTAGAGGAAAAGAAATCCTGTGCCTGGGATATGTAAGACATCTCTCAGACCTCTGCAGTGAGCACAGAGGACAAACTCAGATCCCCCATGTTCAGTATGTCTGATCTGTAGTTTCAAGATGAGATACCACCTTCCTCACTGTGAGTAGCACTAAAGCCCCCTTGTTGCCATCCACCAGACTGAAACACTTTGTAATAAATGGGTTTGGTATTTGCAAGATAATTCCTTTATTTTCTAGGAGAGAAGATACATCTGCTCTTTCCAGACATATTTTGCCCAGCTTTCAACAGAACAGAATTCACACATCTATAGAAAAGCACTAAGGTGGAAAAGAAAGTCTGTAAAAGAGTGACATGTTAGAATAAAATACAACATGCTTATTTCACTTGTGACCTAAACTGTAAACACATTTGCATTTGAGGTGGGGTAATCATCATGCAGTTGGGTAGTAGTGCAGTTTTGATACTAATTGATTCTCAGCAGTGCCATATTTCGGCTCTTCCCAACATCCTACTACCCTGGAGCAAAAACTCAAGCTCATAATAAAGGACTTTGAGAGTGCAAAAACCAAAAAAAGATAATTTTAATTTTTCAATGCCAGACAGACTCCTTGGGGAACTTAACTCAACATGCATGAGCAATACTCACAACAGGACAACACACTGGAAATAAAATACAAAGCAGAACCAAATGGAAAAAGAGGAGGGAGAGAAGAAGCTGGAAAGAAAGATGACACGTGTATAGGCACACATGCATGCACACAGAGGGGCACCACTCGATGAAGCTGCTCAGTTTTTGCTCTGTAAACTGCAAAGCTACCTGGATGGAGGCCTCGGTTCAGTCCATGGTCATTGAACATAGTGAAGGCAAAATCCTGAACCAGGACAAATGTGCACTCCATTACAAGTTAAATGAGAGCTCATGATGACCTAGAACAGGTCTCAGAGCAACCTCATGCATAACAAGAAAACAGCCGTGCAAGTGCAGGGTGCTGAGGACACAGGATAGGATCCTGCTAACATTTTAGCACATACGAATCAGGAGTGACTCTGCTGACTCAAGGTTTACCACAGTATAGATGCACAAAGCAGAGGCCCCACATCATCAGTGCAAGGAAGCTCATCCTAAATTTTCTGTTCCCCCAATTAGCCTGACCAACTTTGTTCTCCCAGGTCGGGGCAGACCCTGAGGAAAACTTGCAAAGAGTATTTTGTCTTCATGATCTCTTAGGAAAACTGCTTTGCTTCTTATGCCACCATGTCTCAGACTCCACATACAGGACAACAGCCTGAGATCCTCCTGTGAAATCTTGAGGTTTCCCTGCAAGGTGACCCCACCATCTTAATGTGTTCCCAGACAGTCCAGAATGGCCCAAAATAGCTGTTTGGCAGCATACTCATCACAGTTCCTCCAAGCTTTTCCACAGTGGTGGAACTGCAGTCCTGCATTGCATTTCTATAGAATGAGGAAGAGTTTGCCTTTACATTTCATTTACTACATTGATCTGTACTTGAGGAACTTCAAAGAGGAATCTCCAACATTCAGAAAGGTTCTTGTATGTCTTGGGTCAGAAATTCACACCATCATTCAACAAACCAATGCTACGTTTCTGGTCAGCTATGAGGTACAGTCCTCCCAGTATAGAACAGAAGAACCAACAAAGCATGAAAGTAAGAGGTAACATATTAGAAATACCCACATGATTTAACATTTCTACTATTTTTTTTTTTTCTAGACATGGCATTTAGAGCACACCAGCAGTCATGGATTCCCTTAGCAATCTACACCTCTCCAGGCCTGAGACCAATAAGTTATTTGGCTCATGCCCCTGTGTTCACAGAATTGGTCTATTGGGTGTGAAAGAGCTTGAGGCACTAAAAGTGCTCTTAGATAACATGGTTGGAGGGAAGGGGCCATTATAGCTCCCTTCCCTCAGCAGTTAGAGCACAGAGAAATGATGCAGCAAGTCAGGTTCAAATCTCTATGGTGGTTTAAACCTACGTGTCTCACCCTATCCAGTTACCAAGCTGTACAGCCTTCTGGAAGGGATCTGGCTTCATCCACCCCACTGAACTTTTCAACTTTGCATAAGAAATTAATCAGAGTGAAAGGGGGAAGGACTTGGTAGCTGAGAAACATAATGTACTTTCTTGGGAAGGAGGGCACTTGCAGTCCAGCTCTCACTCAGGTCACTGCTGGCTGGAAAACACTCCCACAAAACAAGGATCAAAACTTTCCCTGCTTGTACTATGGCTCATTCCTATGCTATGTGAGTTGCTCTCTCTGATGTTTCTTTTGGACACACCACTAGTTATATTATCAAAGACGATTCTCTGTGTTGGAAAGGATGATGTAAATACCCCTTCCCCATGTAAATGTGGATATTATTGCATTTCTAAGATATATTACTACAGTGAGAGCAAGCTCTATATTATCACTTAACCAAACACTTACCCCATCAGGCTGCAGAGAGATACTACAGATCCAACTGATTTAGGATGTTGACTTACACCTTCCACTCACTCAGTCGGTCCAGCACTGCACAGACATTAGTGATTGACCTTGTGTGATTATCTTTGACTCCTCCAAACTTTCTTCCTTTGACCCTCTTTGCAGCTAAACACATCCATCCAGGTTCTCTGCTCTCTCCCAGGCTTTGTTTTGCCACATACCTGAACAACTAATTCAGCCAAACTTGACTGAGGGTCCCCCTTCACATGCTGTCACTCCCTGCAAAGACTGCTTGGACACTTATCCCCATTCTTCTGGTTCCTTTCCATCCACTAAGAAAAGAGGCATTATTCTTCTATTGCAAACCATACAATAAGGGAGATGCATTAACCTCTATATTTACAGCCGATACCACGGTACAGGAATGAGGAAATAGTTAAAGAAATCAAAGAGCATAAGATCGATTAAGATATGAGGTTTTTAACTATGTAGGGCCACTCTCTGGAATTCATGGCTACAGCTATTGAAGGGCCAAACAAGGGTGTTGGGTTTGAACCTAATAGCTTGTATAATGGCCAGTGCATAATACCTCCGTGTCAGATACTGCCTAGCTAGCTGGATGGGAATGTGACGGGAAGAGGAGGACTTTCCCACCTCTCCCTGCATGCTGCATATGGGATTATATGACCAAGGACTCAAAAGGGATTTGTCTGGTGCCAGAGTCACACAACGCTCGGGACTTAATGCTTTCAAGTTGCATTCAATAAAAGCACCTTTCTTTAAGAAGTAACTCCAGTGCTCCAAGAGGAAGGCCAGAAAACAGAGATAATTGGAACTTTTCAGCCAGGAGGCTGAGCGTATTTATTTTGCAGGCTTGCACGGGCATGGACACACCCAGCCTGGGAATCCTGCCCTCTGCAGGGTCCTGCCACACATTTCCACGGGGAGGTGCTGGGATGAGGCACATCAGCTTCCACAGACACCCAGAGCACCTCATCTGCTACAGCCATACATACAGCACTTCACTGGCACTAAGGAGTCACAGGCCGAGAGCAGCACAACAGCCTAAACCCAACAGCTGCACGGCAGATACAGACTCCCAGGGAGCATCACAAGGGTCTAACAAATAAAACAGAATACGTAAATCCTTTGCCTTAGCTTAGCGCCAGGTTGATATTAGCCACAGTTTAACTGGTTGTTGCACACCCACTTTGCTTTGTAGCTTATCACTTTCTGTTTACAGAGAGGTAAAAAAAATAAATAGACCTGAAGAAAATCAGTAAGTATTTTTCCCCCTACACTCACCCAGTCTTTTTTCAGTTCCTCAGAAATCACTGCAGCATCCCACCTTGCAGACCCATCCTCTGACCAGGGAGGAGGCAGGTTCTTGCCTCCCCAGTAGGAGCTCAGCAGCCCAAGCTACTGGAGCAGACTTACTTCACCTGACACTTTCTTCCTTTTTCTTTCCAACCCGCTGCCCCTGAAAGTGCAGGTGTCTTACCTGAGGGAAGGAAGAAAAAGTGCAGTAAAACCAGCAGCCCACACCTTAGCAGCCTAAACCAGAACCAGGAAAAGAAACAGGCCACCCCGACCCTCACATCTAAGAGATCCAGAAGCTGTGGTGAGCTCATGTGACACTAATTGAAGAAGTCACTGGTGCAGTTGATCTCAGTTACCCCAGCCTGAGAGGGGGAAAAGACAGGAAAAAAGCTCCTGAGCAAGTCTCTGTGCTATGTTCTTGGTGTTGGCTAGTGCTCAGGCTGTGAGGTAAACCACTGAACTTACAAAAATAAACAGTCTGTGTATAGCTTTTAACTTATTTTTTCTTTCCCCCACATATGAAATTTATCTCTACTGTTTCTGGGTCATTAGTCTGCAGATCTGCCTTAGTCATCGAGCTAGGGTGTTCACAGAAGAATAAATAAGTGAATCACACTCTTTGCAGGCATCGCTGTGAAATAACTCCCTCCCCCTTGACTTTCCTGTATTTCCCAAGTTGAGGAAGCCAAAGCCCACAGCAATTTCAGTGAGGTGCTTTGGTCACTGACTGTCTCACTGGGCAGCTTTGGAGGAAAGCTCTGCTGCTGCCTGCATATGGGGGCAGCTTGTGCTCATGGGCTGCATCACCCCACTGCCTGGCTGAGGAACTGGACATGCTTCCACTGCAGCAGGAGACAGCAAGCAAATCCATGCCCCTAAGGGTAGCATAGTACAGACACACCTCACGCATATCCCCTGCTTCTGGGGCTGGAATGTATTTGTGATTTCCTTAGCTCTTGCAAATTAAAGCAGGCAGGTAAGAAAAGACAAAATGAGAAGCTTGAGACAAAAACCATACAACACTCCGAATACCTCCTACGTGTGGGTCCAGGAGGCTTGAATCTGTGCTCTGTACAGAGCTGTTCAGGTATGATTTTGGGAGTTGTCCTACCCAATGTGGGAGAGCAGCAGGTGCAAGGAGATTTGTTACAATCTGGCTGAATTTGCAGGGTGAGGACCTTGGATGGTGCAATGCCAACCACTACAGCACCGACTTTTGGTCCCACAAGGTTTGTGACTCCGAGGTTGCATCTGGGGCTCTGGTGGGCAGCAGGACCTGAGAGACTGCAAGGGGCACAGGTGTCAGAAGAAAGCTTGGAGAGGATATGTAAGTCTCAGTCTACTTCCAGGGTGAATTAAACACTAATATTTTGGTTGTAGGAAGGCTTTCATTTCCAATTTACCTCTCTCCTGGAGGAAAACATTTCCCTTTTGAAAATCCAGAGGATAAGTATTTGGCTTTTCAGAAAACCAATGAGAAGAACAAAAGGAATTTCCACCACCCTTGAACCAACTTGCTTTCCCAGTCAACAAGCAGAGCATTAAGCAAGGCCATAGAAGACCTTGGTTTTTATCCCTTTTTGACCCTGAAATATTTTTCTCCCCTTGACTTTTTTTGAGGGAATTTTCCTAGCACAAGGTTTCAAGAGATCCTCTGAATCCGTGTTTCCACAGCTCTTTCAGGTTATGTGGTGAGTTTAGACAAATCACAACAATCTCTGCCAGTGAACTCTGAGTAACCAAGTTCAGCACTTCAGCTCATTGGGAAGGTTAAAGTTTGCTTGTCTTTAACTGCCTGCTGTTTATAGCATGAAACCCGAAGAGCACTCCCAGGATCCTACAAGCAATTGCTCTTGCCTATTTGTAACTACTATGATGCGTTAAGATGGGACTTTCCACCCATCTGGAGAACACTATACTTTGGTCTAATTTCCCGGAGTGCATTCCTGCTGAGATTAGTCCTTGCTCCAAGCTGACCCTTGTGGAAACCTTTTGATGGAGTGCTATGCAGAAGAGGTTTATGTGCAAAATTACCTGATTTTTTTTTTTTTCCTCTCACTGATTTATTTTTCTTTTTCTATACCTTAAGAGATCATCATTAAAAATTGTGTTTTTCTAGGTACTGAATGTGATGTTTAGTGTGAACCTTCTGTGAATAAATTAGTTCTCTGAACAAGCTCTGAGACAAGTCAGGTCTCAGGATTTGCCCACAGTTAGTTGTTTTCTGCATTTCTAGTAATTTCATGGAATAAAATTACTTGGCCTTCACTATTTTAATAAAACTTTCCTCTTCCAAACAAGGTGTAGAGGTGGTTATTATGCTGTTACAGTTCCACAGCAGAATTTTTTCCTCCAGTGGAAAAATGCTCCTCTGAAAATAGTTCAGCTTTGGTAATACATGGATAATAAAGTTATAAAATTTTATTTATTTATGTGCTTAAATTTACATTCTGTTTATCACTTTATCCACATTTCTGTGAGTTTGTGTTGTCGTTTAATATAAGGCAGCTTTATATTAGGATGGTCTACAGAGCAGTTCATTTACCTGGTGCCTTGATACTTGGTACTATCTTCATTCCGCATCAAGCAGTGTCCTGGAATTTTAGTTAATACTCAGAATAATTCTAGCAAGTTAAAAAAAAAAGCATAACTGAAAGTCTGTGAATCCTTATATATAACAAACATGTCTAATAGCCCAAAGTAAATAGTCATTTGTCTGTTCAAGTGATCAGACGGAACAAAAGACAGCTAGCCATAACACATTCAGTCTTATTTACTAGCTCCTCTTCCTGTTTCCAGCTATACATGCAAATGGATCTCTGTCTTCATCAGAGTGATTCATTTTACCAGTGTCAGAAGAGCAAAACACTGTAATGCTTCTGCAAGGCTCTCAGGGCTGCAGCCGATGCCAGTGCCCTGCTGGCACCAACCTCCACCGACACGTGGATGCCTGTGTCCTGAAGCTGCTTCTGTGTCATTAGCACTCATGGGTCTCCGTGCATTCATCTTATGCCTGTTACCAAGCAGAGACTCCTGGATCAAACGTGACAGAGAGTTTCAACCTTTATGAGAATTGCTAATCAATGCAAGCTTTTGAAGAATCTGTGTGTGGATAGTGGGATAGGTTTGAGCATTAGTGGGACAGATATGCTCCCAGAAATGGGTAAGGTGGCCCCCAGAGTAGTCTGGGGTGGTTAGAAAGCTGAGATGTGAAGTCAGGATCCAGACAAACTCTTTGAAAGCCAAAGTTTCAGAAGATACCCAGGGTCCCTGTAATTTCTGAAGGTTTTTTGTGCCTGTGGATGAGATCTTAGATAGGTGATGTTCCAGCTGCTATTTTTTTCCTCCAGCTGGATGCTGAGAGTGCTTCATACAGCAGTCAGGGAATGCTTTTTCAGAGGAAATGTTTGAAAATTGTTTAAGAAGTGATTCCTGTAGATAAATCATGGTAGGAGAGGAAGAAACAGCTAACAAATGTTCTGTGATCTATAGAAAAAATACAGGAAATCATCTGGACAGGATCACAGAATGCCATCCAACCCCAGGATGAAGCAACCCTACCATTTTGACAGACATTTTAAAATATTTTCCTGAATGGGATACTCACTTTCCCCAGCAATCTGTAGCAGGGCTGAATTTTCCTTATTGGTTTTACCTAAGTCTATACCAAAACTTCCCTCGCTGCCTTTCACAGTATTTGCCTTTTGCTCTGCCCAGCAGGGACTCAGACCTCCTGGTGGGGATGTCCTCACTCTCTCCTGTTCCCATCAAATGGCACATGACAGTTGCAGGGCTGGGTCTTTTACCACAGGCCTCCAGGTTGTCTTAAGGGCTTTGAGAAGCTTTTTGAGCTTGCATGTTCTACCAAGACTTTTGAACTAAACATCTACAGCTTGCTAGCAAAGGGGGATGGGTCTCAATGACTTGCCCATGTCCTTCCAGCATCGTGTTTTGGCACTGAGTGACTCAAGTTAGACACAATTTCCATTTCATGTCGTCTGAGCACTTGCGAAAGCTATGTTCCCAAAGCACACAAACTGCCACATCAGATTAGAAGGGTCATCTACTAAAAATAAGAGAACAACTATGGGAAAATCTGTCCATTGAAAAAATTTTATTCTAAACAACCATCAGGTACTGAACTGGGTCATGACTTGAAATGGTGAGGGAGTTATACTGAAAGGTAGTTGATGAATATGAGAGGGAAAAATATTGCTTTGGATTAGCAAAAAATAAAAAAATTATTTCCAGCAAGAGGAAAAAATTTTAATAGGATGAGTTGTGAGCCTTCTGCAAATTAAAATTCCTTAAAGGAAAACTGTTTCAAAATAAAACAAAAAATGTTGTATTTAGAAAAATCTAAACCATTGTGATTTTCCCCAGCTTGCTTTGTTTGCTTGAGCTTAAAGCAGTCTGGATTTACAGAGCACATGCTCCATCACCTACCTAGGCCATCTGTCCATCCTTCCTCTCCCCTTTTTTCCTCCTCGGTTCCGTCTATCTGCATATGGTTTCCAGGCATCCTGCTTCTTCTTCATGTGGTTGGCACTCTGAACATGGTTTGTGGAGGATGTCCTAGAGAGAAAGACTCTGAAGACATTGGCCAGAATATAGATAGAGCCTTTTCCCCAGCTCAAGAGCTTCACAATTCATCCTACATTTGCTGCCAGCAGCTGCATGCACCCTAGGTAAATCTCATACAGACAGACGGTAAAAAGTTGTATTCAGTCATTTAACTTGTTCTTCACAAACTGACCATCATGTTATTTAAATTCTGTGTGTGTGTGTGTATTCCTCTTTTCTGATCAAGTCCTTTAGTCCTGCAACAAGGTCAGCATTCATCTACATACTACCGTCACTTTTACAGAGGCAAGGAGGCTTTAACATCTCACTGGTTTTGGTGGTTCCTCATTACTGCAGAATGGATGTATCTCCCAGTCTGAATGCATTTACCCCCACAGCATTGATCTGGGTCAAAGCAGTGACCCCACTTTATGGGCTGGGAACTAAATCCCAGGGAGAATAAAGACTGGAGCAACCTGGGCAAACACATAGATTCCCACATTTCTGCCAGGCTTCTCCAGCTCCCACTGTCATGACCACAGCTAAACATTCACATGAGCTCCATATCATGTGGAGGTCCTGCTCACATAGTTCAGCAGCCTGAGACCAGAGCGACAATGCTCATTGCTTGTTACAGAGGAAGAGACGATGGGAAGGATAAGGAAAAAAGAAAGACTTCCTTTTTTTCAGTGACAATCTCTGACTGCTTTTTCAGTGAAGTATTAACCAAGAAACTCCTGCTCGGATACACCTTTCCATTAGTTTTTTTTAATTGTCACTATTTACTTGAAGCACATAGTTGTAGATAGGCAGAGAGTTTTCAGTGCTTACTTGTAGCTGGCATAGCAACAAAACATACACACTTGTATGTCCACGTGGTGGGTGGAGGACATAACACTGACTACTGCTGGGTTGCCTCATCCCTCCTATTCTAACACCTTGATTTTCACTGCAGCTAGCTTTGCTCTGTGTAAATATCGAAATTTTCCATGTTGGAGAGATGCTTCCATGTGGTTATTGTTGTTATTTAACAACATTAATATCCAAGGAACATTCTAACATTTATTCCATGAGGAAAACTATGCTTTGTAGCAGAACATCAAGTCTGGCAGAGCAGCAGTTTTCATGGCAAGGTCACATCTTTTGCTAATCCCAAGAAAACCTGCCCAGTTTGGTCAGTTTATAAGTCTTTGCAAAATTACACTTCAAAATATGCTGTTGAAATGCCTTTAGACTTCTTGGAAGCTGAGTTCCCCTATGGTTTCTCCCAGTTGGTCAGGCATCTGAACAGCCAGTCCTTGGGACTGCAGCTTGTGCAGTCTTCATTCCCTTCACTTCTGGCCTTGCTAACTTTTTCAAGAAATCACTTTTGTACTCTCAACAATTTCTTTAATCTTCTGATTTCCGTGCATATGTAATCGAGTACAGGCAGGCTATCTCACAGCAACAGTCTGAACTGATTTAAAATTATTAGAGGACCTTGGCAGTAGATGCTAGAGTATGAAGCATTTATACTGTGTCTATTTGCTTCTAATGCACCTTTGCCAGAGCCATAATTCAATTTATGCATATGGATCAACTTTTTAATACCTTCCAGGAATAATTATTGTCATCATTTTATGTTTTAGTGTGTGTATTCAAATAAAATATGTTGCACTTGGATTGAAAAGGTTGAATCCTGTTTTGAAAAGTCTCCTTTAAAGTTAATGGGTTTTGGCAGTTTCAGAATAAAAGCCATTTTTAAAGTTGTGATGTAGCAGTCTCACAAATACATCTTTACAAAAGATGAAGAAATATATTCCTCTGTGTTCTTACAGAATTTAGTCTAATGAAGTGTGATTTCATCTAAGTAATTTCAATGATACATACATATATATAATGCATATACATATATAAGAAAACATAAAGTCCACAGCTCTGTATGTTCCAGATTATTTTTTGTGTTCTTACCTAGAACTACATGAAATTTGTAATTATGGCTTGTAGTTATTATATAATAATTTTATTGTATAATTGTAATTTTTGTAATGATCATAATTTAGAAGCACATTCTGGTGCAGTTGCAAGAAACTGCTGGAGCTGTATGCTAAGATGCGTGAATTAACCAACCTGTAGGCAGGTATGAGAAATATACTGCAATCCCATACCATTCCTCCACTTACAGGAAGTGCAGTCCCATGCTTTTCTCATTATTTCAACTACTGAATGTCAAAATATTAAATAACCATCCCTTAATGAATCAACACCAAAGATTTCTGTAATAACTACATTCTTGATGGTCAAGGAGTGTTGCCAAAATCAATAAACTCATTGTCTGTGGTAAAATTTGTCAGCACTTCTATGAACCATAGAAACATATTACCAGTCGTTTTCTATAGAAGCATTTGCCTTCTTATTTTTAATTATTCACTGGCAACTGACCTTTTAGTTGGCCATGAAGTTAATGTTCATTTTCAGGGACACCTACCTGTCTGAGATCACAGACACCCATCAGACCCTGCAAGCCTAGATATGCTGACAAGAAGGAGTCCTCTTCGCACAGCACTCATCCACCAGGTCAGGGTAACTCCTTTGGCTTCTGTTTGTGTCCACATACCCGATTTCTCCAAGGTGAGCACGCATCTGCAGTGAGCATTAGTGCAAACTGAGCCTTGACTGTGTCCATTATCAAGTTCACAGAAAATACTGCTGAAAAACACCATGCCTGCCATATTACACCTTCTGCCTCATTCACCTGCCTTCATTCACCACCTTTGCAGCCTGTGGAGACTCACCTCCTTAGACTTTGAGGCTTGGGGTTCTTCCACAGTGTCCAAACCCCAGAGAGTGCTGACACTGGGCCAATGCTCTTCATCCTTCCTGCCCTCCAACATGGTCCTTGGTGCCTCAGCTCACACACATTGGCAAAGGAAGTGCCAAAGCCCAACTTCACATTCACACCATGCACAAACGTGGGAATGCACAGAAACTGGGTGATTTGGCCAAATACCATTCAACATGCTGCACTGCAGCAGTGACAGGATTCTGCTGTAGATTTATATGGGGATACTCCTGCACACATTTCTTGGACCTCACCTTCCCAGGGGATTGTGGAGGTGCTACCACAGCTGACTGGTAATACTGATAATTTTTCCACTGGAGAAGGTTCAAGGGAGATCTTATCGCTCTCTACAACTACCTGAAAGATTGTAGCAAGGTGGGTGTCAGTCTCTTCTCCCAAGTAACAAGCGATAGGAAACGTCCTCAAGATGCACCAGGGATGGTTTAGATTGGATATTAGGAAAAATGTCTTTTCCAACCCAAAAGGGTTGTCAAGTACTGGAACAGGCTGCCCAGGGAAGTGACTGAGTCACCATCCCAGGAGGTATTTAAAAGACCTGTAGATGTGGTGCTTAGGGACATGGTTTAGCGGTGGACTTGGCAGTGCTAGGTTAATATTGGACTCGATCATCTTAAAGGTCTTTTCCAACCTAAACAATTATATGATTCTATGTCTATGTAAGACTTCAGATGACAGTGGATCTGTTTCTGCATACAGGCAAAGTCTTCTAAGAGTCAGTCACAGTTTAATTCACACAGTGACTACAGATATAATAGCTCACTGTGTTTCCTGTCTACTCGTACCAGTTTTATGTCAGTCTTAACATGACTGAATGTTTCACTTAGTATCATTGGTGAGGGAGAGACCTTTGGAATAGACGTCACCAATAACATCTCTGAGTGCAATAAGTAAGAACAATTGAATTAATTTGATTTTTCACTAATCAGCACTTGGTAACAGACCGTGTTATTCTGACTCCAACTGAGCAATCAGTGAAGAAGTTTTATTCCAATGGATTTTGAGTTTTTCTAGATCAGCTGAACTGATTTTAAAACTGTCCTTCAAGAGCATAAATTGCAACTGGGGATATTTTTTTCCAGAAAAAAAAAGGGAATCAGAGTAATTTTTCCAATTACTGCAAGAACAGCTACTATTAAAGATTTTGCTTTGGAGTGGGAAATAGCTTGTGGTTTTGTACAGCAGACATTTTTTGTGGCAGACGGTCAGCACCACGTCCTCTTCTAAGAAGCCGGCTGATTTTAGTCCTTGGCGTTCATGGGGCATCAACAGCCCCTGGAGGAAGAGTGGCTGTGGCCACCCTCCGGCTCCCCTGCTGCTTCAGCGCGCCTCTAAAAATGAATCCTTACATACTTGTTTTTCAGAGAACAGCAATGGGCTTGTTTCACAACAGCTTTTGCTATATTTTACTTATGTCTTTTTCTCACTCCCTTCAAGGAAGAAAACACATGAATCCAGCCTTTGTTCAGAGTGGAAGTCTACACAGCTTAACCCTCACTGCCCCAGAGACATGCACCATCGCAGCCTTCCTGACACAACAACCGTCAGGGACGGGGCACACTGTCACCTGCATAGTCATGAAAAACATGGAATCCCACCTATATATGACAACATATGCCTTTGTTGCTTTCCAGTCTCAAAATCATACCTTACCAAACTCTGAAAATTGAGTTTTCCAAGTCCCCTTTGGGATTGAAAATTATTAAATATAGTATACATTACTGATGGTTTGCTTATGCCTTAGAGTATTGTAACAGCGCTGGCTGCTGATGAACAACTGCTGTTATTGTCAGCAGTGGTGCTGCCACACACAGAAATGTGAGAGAACTTCAGTATTTCAGATATAAAAACTTCTCCACCTGAGATATTTAGATCTCTGAGTTTTATCCAAACTGATACTGCCCAGGTGTTTTTTCAGAAAGATTAGACCAAGAAATATTGACTTATATCTAATTACTTAGTTGCTGCATTGAATGTTAAACACTAGCTGAAGAATGATGGAGCATACAAGCACCCTCATCCATTTAATATCTGAGTCACTGCACGTTGCTGTTAATGGACACCAGCCAGCCCAGGTTTGTGACAAACACAACATGGTGTAGCACCATCTTAAATTCTTATTGGTACAGCTCAGAGAGAAAAACAAACACACTAGAATTAACAAATTCACACTTAAGAGAATGCACTGACGAACCACAAAAGGAGGAAACCAGGACATTATCTATGAACATTAACATCAGAAACTTTGCAGTGGATTGTTTTCAGTAGATATGGCTACAGCAATAATTAGACAACAGTTTGTCCATGGGATACTTAACACCGTTATTCTAAAAAATGATTAAAACATTTCACAGACAGTGTGTCTAATTTGGAATTATAAAAATAAACCTACAAGAATACAATTTTTTAAACTACCATGCTTTTATTCTTTGGTCTTTCATTATTTTACTCCAAATGGGATGGAATCTACAGTAAATTTGTTCAGGTTTTCACACTGTGTCAAGAACCAAAGTGATCAAATACCAAACCCTGCACTTCAGTCACTGTCTGGTGATTTTTAACCACAGTCCACCTCATTGTTTATGTTCCCTATTTTGAGCTACTGATAATACCAAGCCTAACACTGTCTGAGGTTAGATTTTAACAAGGTTATCATCTGGAGCACCACCTGAAGCTGGCAGGCTCTGCAGCTGTCAGGGTGAATGATGGAGTGGGTGATACCAGCTAACTCTGAGGAGTCCAATATCTTACCCACATGTACCAGCCCACCTCCGGCTGAGACTGGAGAACTCTTGGGAACATGAGAAAATCTTGCAGAAAATCCCCTAACAGTTGCATGCTTTTGTGAGGGCTTAAATTGTATTATTGGTTATTCAAGAACAAATTCCATGAGTCTGGGGAAAAACCTGAAATTGTGGATGACCTACAAGCCTAACTGACAGCCTGTTGAAGGATCTCTGTGGGTTCACGTTTGAAGCTGAGCTGCAGTATCAGGACACGCTGCAGAAAAATGAGTGTATATAAAATGCATAAAATGAAGAGTGCAGCTGTTGACAGCCAGACACCGAAACAATTTGTTTAAAAATGTAACAACTCAAGAAAACATACTAGCCACTTCAGTGCCTTAACAGAAGCAGATGCATAATTAGTGATAGAGTGAACTGTCTGAATGCATAGTGATGTTGTGCAAGACAGATCAGTTCAGAAATGTACAGCTTGTGATGAAATATTTGCTTGTTCCAAGCCGTAAGAATACAGAACATCGAGTTTTCTGTTCTGAGGGTGTGGAGATAGCTGGTGGAGCCGAGGTCCTACTGTCCAGAGGGCACTCTGTGTTCAGCAGGAACCACCTTCTGATAACATTTCCTTTCCTCCTGCATGGCAGGACAGAACCTGGGAAGATGAATTAATGACCCCAACCAAACGGATCTTCCCCGTGCCAAATTTCAAGCTTGCACTATTTGGTGCTACTGCCAGAGACCGTGACAACAACGATGCTGACACTGAATGGGTGGTACACATTTGATTTCTAAATCCTGCTGAGGAAAAGGAGCATGTGTATGCATGTGTGCTTGTATGCACTGGACTCTGACTTTGAAAGGAAGCTGTTTATGTGGGAGAGCTGAATCTCTCAGCTTTTTTGCCTTTTCCTTTTTTTGAATTTTTTTTTTCTTTGCATAAGAGCTCTCTGGTGGTTTGTCTGATTTCAGAGCAGGGCTATTTTGCAATTACTGTTGTCTGGTTTGTCTTATTCTTCTTTTTCTGTTGTCTGGTTTGTCTTATTCTTCTTTTTCTGTAAGACACACTGCAGCAGCACAACCCCTTGGTGTACTCTCTTCTCCTGCTTCCAGGATGCAAACCCATGGCTGCAGAGAGGCTGGGGAGGCAGCAGAAGGACTTGCACAGGCCTGTGGGGGGTGCTTTCTGTTTGCTGATACACACTTCAGGGGTACAGATCACACAACAGTGTATAGGAACAACCAGACCTCCTCAGATATTTCATTAAAATATCTCCTGAGCCCAAGGGGCTGCTTCCCTGTGGGCAGCGAGAACAGCATTGCGGTCCAGCAGAAAGCACTTGGGGCACATTTCCTAGGAGGGGGAGCAGGGTAGGGGCTGATGTACAACTGACCCTTGCACCTAGGTGGTTTCCTTTTAAATGCGCCTAAAGCAAGGCAGAGGGTTGTTTGTTAGTGTCTCAGACTTTTTTGTTTATTTTCCACAGTAAAGTCTGGCCCAGAGACTTGGATTAATGTGGCCATTGCATTCACTGTCCCTGGCAGGCAAGAGACTAAAGGCCCATCTGCTACATAGTTTTGCACCCTCATGGGTGGGCAGCCTTAGTTTCACCTGGATGGCCTTGCTTGCACCACTGAGTTTCCTCCAGAAACTTGTTGCTGTCACCAAACTGCTAAGCATAGGGATGGCAGTGAACAGAGCTCCTGCTTCGCGGTGAAAAAGTAATGGATCATGCTCAGCCTATGACCAAGAAAATCAGCTGAAGTGGCTGCATTGTGAGAGCTGTTCCACAGTTATAAATGCAAATTTCTTCTCCCACCATTCTCTGGGAAAGATGAAGGTGCAAAGAGAGGACCTTGGGTGGAAAATACACCTTTGATGATCCCAAGCTGTAAACAGAAACTTTCTGTTGCCAAGATCAGGCTAAGTGAATACCACAGTCCCCTTAATCATGTTAGGATATTCATTCATCCCTTCTAGATTTTAAAGGAAGTAAGTTACCCTCCATGTTTTGTATTATCCACTTAACTCAAGATTTATCCTAAATTCTCATGTACTCTCAGGTTATTTCACACAGAAATGTAAAATCCTAACACTATATCGCTAAATGCATTTTTTGCTAATGAAGCTGCAAATTGAAAATGCCCAGGTTTCATTTGGATAACAGAAAAGCTTGCATTACTATGTACTCACATTCACACCATATGTGTGCATATCTATTTACAAGTTTGTTTAAAGCTGTTCAGGAAGAAGAGTGCCTACCGTTGGATACATAATTTTAGAATCAATCCAGTAAAATTAGTATTTTTAATGGCCAGAAAATAGAGATATTTAAACCATGGTGGGAGGGAGGGAGGTAAAATATCTGATTTTAGAGTTCAGAGAGGAGCTAAAAGGAAAGGAACAACGCTGTGCTGAGATGCTAAAATACAAAACATGGCTCTGGAAGGTACACTAGGTGCACTACAGGTTAGACTTTTCGAAACACAAATATAATCTCTTTTTTATTTTTAAAGAGCACTGCAACTAGAACACCAGCAGGTGCTAAAGTGTGTCTGGTATGGCCATCAAGCATGAACTACTGAGTTTTCAGTGCCCTTTGGAGACACCGACTATCTGATGGACCATTGTCACTGTTGCTAAGCAGCTGAAACAAATGGTAAGTGAAGTGGTCAGAGCACCATTTCAGTAGCACACAGAAGAATTTACATCAACAGTATCACTTTTGTGAGCCTTGCCTACATTAAGAAATCCAAAGCAAACCTAGCCATTAGCTCAGTAAATGTATAGTGAGTTGGTAATCCTAGTTAATTCATTCAGTAAGGGTACACTTGCTAATTTGTTTGCCAGAAGCATTAGCAAATAAGATCCAGCTGAGTATGACCTAAGCCATAGGACTTGTTCTCACTCAACTTTGCAAAATAAGAGCAATTAATTAGGCAAAGAACATGCATCCTCCTAAAAGGAATTTAGTATTTAAAAAGACTATTAAAAAAACCTAGAAGACCTGCTCAGCTGGAGAAAGGACATTGTGTTGTTTCTGCATTTAGAGCACACACACACTCCTCTGCTATTATTAGGGCTCAGTTTGTGGCAGGAGTGGAAAACCAGATGGTAATCCCCAGTCTCAATAAATGGGAGTTTTTCTGTGTGCTGTCATCTGCTCACCCAGTTTGTGTGTTGTGAACTTAAGGCCCAATGTGGGGGAATAGGAATAATTTTATTGACAGATGGAATTGCTGCTATTTAAGGACAGATGTTTGTGTATGTCATTCATAAAGGTCTGCACATTGTTAAATACTTGGTTACAGGAATGGGGGGAGGGAAAATTTAAATTATACATTTGTTCTGTTAAAAGGTATTTTGTCCTGTCAGGGTTAAGTATTTCACATGCTTATATATGCTACTATGAAACTAAAGTAGTTTCAGAATGTATTCAAATAAAATCTGTTTATAATTCGTTCATAATTTAAATGCAGTATTTTCTCAATACATTCAAAAGCCATCGGAAAAAAAAAAAAAAGGTGTGTGCTTAAATATCCTTCTCTTTCCTTCTGATAACAACCATGCTGTAGTAAAAGTTGTGTAAAGAAGGCACATTTGAAACCTGTACAAGAACAAAAAAAAGTTACAGAGGAAATTCACACTAAGGGCAGAGAGGCCTACTGGAACCAATGGGAGAAGAAGGAAAATTAAATGTATGTACCAAAGAAGCATGATTCGATCCCATATATGTTAAAGGGTTTTGAGATTTATATAGACTCTGCACTCCTTCCTGTGCAGTGGTCAGTTGAATCCCAGCCTCTGCTCCAGGGAATATTCGAGGATTGCTGAACAATGAACCGATCTGAACAACAGTGGAGACTGAGGGGTGCACTCCAAAGGACTATATTGCTTTGGTGTATTTGATGTTTTGAAGAAGTCTGGTGTATTTGAAGGAGATTAATTTTCCAGAGTCTAAAAATCAACATTTGGATTGTCGTCTTTAACTTATCTTAGGTGTCTGTGTTTATAGTCCCTGCATCTCCTGAGAAATAGGTGGTGTTTTGTCCTCATATTACAATATGTCCACTTGAGAAACAGTCATCTGATATCAAAGCTAATTTGTATAAAAAAGCCACAATGACATATTCATGAATGTGCTTGATGTACCTCAGTGCTCCCAGTCCAGCTCACATTCAGAGGGAACCAGATGTAAATACTAAGTGTCAAGGCACAATGCAAATAAACGCTTCCGGCTGAATCAGTAAAACTTGGTTTTCTATTCCATTTAGTCTTTAAAAAACTTGATTTCTGTTTTCCTGAAAACTAGGGAGAGTTGAAAATCTAAAATTTGCTTTATCTTCAAAGAACCTTCTACACAGGTGGTATCAGCAATGGCCAAATCAACACCTACATTTTAATACTGGCAAAGGAGAAGTTGAGTAATATATACAAGATAGCACTTGGTACCGTTCATGGAGGTGGCATCCTGACAAAGGCTTTGATCTTTAGCAATTTCACCCGAGTGAGCTTTCTATGATAAACCCAGTATTTGAGACAGCTTTCTAACCTGCTGGCAATTTTGAGAGGGCAGAAGATTGAGGGGCTTTAGCGTTGCTCCTTCCTGTATAATGTTCATGGATTTGAACTGTGTTTTAATGTAAAGTACAAAACTCAATTGGTGGAACTTACTTTCATCCTGAACAGTTAACTTCCTCTGAGAGAAAAAGATGGACCAGAGCTGTAATACTGTTTTAAGCAACAGAGTATTTCATAATTAATTGTAATTAAATTAGAAAGGGATATTAAATTACCTTAACCTTGCTCTGACTGCCACCTCACTACAGCAGATAACTGGAGAATTGTTGATCATGTGGCTTTTGGGTTGAGATGTGTTTTACAAAAAGAAATTTAGACAATTTGAAGAGTGAAAAGCAAATTCTGAAATCTATGGGAAGATCACTGATTTTCTTTCTTTCTGCCTTGCCTTCTGGTTTCTTATGTACCTTTTTCTTTCTTTTTTTTTTTTTTTTTTTTCCCAGAGGGATTTCAAAGGGAATTTTAATTGTTTTAAGGTATTTTTTGAACTCCTAAGCCATACCTGATGCCAGAGAAGTGACACTATGATACAAGACCCGTGGTACAATCCCACCTCTGGCTCCGCAGGTGGCCTATAGTCAGGACATGCTAGCAACAGCTCTTCCAGAGATTTTTCCCTAAAAGAAACATTTGTTTAATGCTCAAAATCAGGCATTCTGCCATTTTATGCCTAATTAATAAACCATGGAATGGAGGCAGCCTTTACTTTTGGCTGCCAACTGACTGATCCTGAGTCATGTTTTTATCACCTGCAGATTTGAATGTGTCTCATTTCTGTCACTGGGACTGAGTAGACGGGAGATGGTGTTTAGGCATCAACAGACGTCTTTCCTGGTCATCACATCAATAGATTTTCTAGCTGTGATGTTGTGAGTGGACATTGGATTTGGAGGTCCTAAATGATCTGGCAGTTGTCCACATTTGAGGTTTGTGTACCAGCTTGTAAAAGACAGTTAGAGCTCTTTTGATTTACAGGGGCCTGTGATGGTCTGTGAACCTGGAGAGATTTCTCCAATGGCCAGAAGTAGGCTGAAAGCATTGGAGTTTGTAGCTTAAGCCATCACCAGCAGTATCTGAAGTGATAGGGGTAATCTGAGCTGCTGGGTGTGTGACCTGACTAGAAGGCAGAGGGTGCCCACAGCTCTGGGTGGGCACTGACTTCTGCTGTTTTGAGGCCAAAGACAGGACTTAAATGGCAATGAACAAAGATATGCAACTATAATCAAGCTTTCTACTGTCCCAGAAACAGTTTTAAAACCAGAACCAGTCCTTAATATTCAGCTGAGAAGCAATCTTTCCTTCATTTTCAAGCCATCAAATGCCTGCAGACAGGTGGACTGGCATCCCACCTACGGAAGCTGCACCACTCTGCACAAAGTAATGCAACCCCATAAGGCCAGGGAAAGGGCAGGGTCAAGAAGTTAATTCTGTGAGTCACTGATTAGGGAAAAAACTCCGGCTGAATTTCCTGCCATGAGCAATCCCAAGGGATATTACCTGCCTTAGTATGGTTTGGCTTCCTGGATGAGTAACTGACCAGAGCTGCAGCCTTAGCCTTACCCTCAGGCTCAGATTCTCCTCAGGTTTCTAACTCAAACGAACTCTCGAATTCTTCCTTCCTTAAGTACTCCTGTCCATCCTTTCAATACGACACCTGTGAGTTACCCCCACAGAGATCTGATCCTTGTCCAGAGGAAAAACTATCATTCTGTCCTCCACATTGATGTAGTAGCCAGCTCTTAACATGACTCTCAACAGCATTTCCTTCAAATGCTTTTCACTTGTAGAGAAAATCCTCCCATCCCACTGGAATAAGCTGATTTCTAAGGAACAATATATTACAACTGCTATTTGTTCTGTGATTGCGTTAGAAGCCTCACTGAACTTCTAGTTAAAACAGAAATAGGAAAGCTTAGTCCAAGCAGGGAGAGCAGACACTGATGTATGAGAGAACATGACTGCCAGCAGACCTTCTGCAACTATCTTCCGATTCAGTACTAGTTAGCCATTGCTTCCTACTGCCAGAACACGCTACCATCACCAATACTGAACTGAAGCATTTTCTATGAACCTTATCTAGACCTGTACGAACCAAAAGCCAGTATTTCCCAGGAGGGTTATAAATCTCATGCAGTGAAAACAGCTGCATTTATCACACTCATCTCCCTCTGTATAGGGAGTTTATCTGTGGGGTGGGTAAATAAGTAATCAGTTTAAGCCACATGAGGCTTTCTGGGTGGCTAGACAATAGCTTATCTACTTGGCAGACACCAAATCCTCTTCCAGTAAATATACTGCAGCCATCTATGACCAGTAAGTATTCCCCCATACTGCCCAAAGTCCACCTCCTTCATTTCCTCCTGTGGACACAAGTCACTGTTTCCCTTTATCATACAATAATTGAATCAAAATATGAGTGAATTTATAATAGTGCTCCGGGGTGCTTTCTTTTTGGGACCTGACCATGTGAAGGGACAGTGTGCTCTAATGGTGTGGTACCCCTCATGTGAAAGCTTGTCAGAGAACAAGGAAGATGCTCAGTGAACAGCAGGATACTACATTCAGTTCTCTAGCACTTTGTTAGCAAAAAATACAAAATGCTTTAAACAATAGCATTTCATGAAATTAAAGTATAATGCTTTCCCTCCTCACCTTCAAAAAACCCATGAAATGAGATAACTGGATTTTGAGTTATGAGGCTTAACACCAGGGCAGGAAGGAAATGAGCTGTTTGCCTGGATGTGATTTAGCTAACAGTGTTTGCCTGTTACAAGCCTGTCAATGGAGGGTGTTTTTGTTAAGCTGGGAATCTGAAATGTGGCTTCCACAAAAGCATAGCAGCAGACTCCCGTGTGTGTGTGTGGTCAGTCACAGTTCATTTAAACCTCTAGGGGTATTCTGCATTGCAGAGGAAATACTTGTACCCAGAAACGGCAAGAGTCCATCTCAGACACTCACACACATGCACCTCTAGCCCTGAATTGGAAACTAGTGGTTCAGTAAAATGGGGTCTTGAGATTGTTATGCAGAAGTGAAATGTGCACTATCCAAACAGAGAGGAACACTTCAGGAGTAGGAATACGAGATTTGATAAACCTGCAATGAAAAGCACCTGCATCCCAGCAAACCCCAACAGGACAGGTGTTTTAGGGGAGCAAGACTTCAATTTGGTATGCTGATTATTGGAGAGAGAGAGTTAAAAGAACAGTCTTATCATCAACTGGATGCATTGTCTAGTAAATATCAGCCCTTCCAATGCAGGACAGGGTGAGAACAGGGTATCACCAATGGGATGGGCAAACTTGAAACAGAAGAATAGGGTAAAAGTGCTGACAGTGATGGAATCAGGGAACAAAGCGAACCCCATCCCCAGCATTAGTTACAGGGCTCCCAGGATGTTTTACAGCATCAGTTTCCTACACCCCCAGAATCTCCCACCAGCTGCAGAATTCCTCCTCACAGTGTTTCCCAGTGGCCGGCTGGGATGGGGCCACCAGCACTCAGGTATTTTCAATGTGATGACCCCAAGCTCAGCTCTGGGCAAAGGCAGGAGATGACATCCCCAGTGAAGAGGAGTTGACTCAAAGCAGCCCTGCACCCTTGGTCCCTGTATGGACCTGCTGAAGTGCTCCTAGACGTGCAGAGGCCAGAGCTGCTCACAGGGCATGTCTGAGTGTAAGGGCTGGCACCAGGGCAGAGCTCAAGGGAGCTGCTTCCAGCTGGTCCATTCAAAGGGCCAATCCTCAGGCCATGCATAGGAGAGCTTGCTCTTTCCTCCTCAAGAGCAAAAACTGAGCAACAGCTGCCTGCAATGGCACCACCACTCTGCTCCCTTCCCAGCTCCAGTTTAACATTAGAACATGCTGGAGCTGCCCTCAGCATGGGAGGACCGAGCGCACAGCAGGCTGCTGCACACCTATGCGGCAACACTGGGTAAAAATCCACTACAATATCCTGGTGTGAATCCAAGGAACATTTCACACTCATCCTTCAAGTTTTGGGAGGGAGGTTGTATAATCCCCTTAAAGCAAGATCTTAGCCCAGCCTGCAGTCCATGACAGCACAGACAGCTCAAAATAATAACTTAAGTCTTTCTAGAAGAGCAAGAAATTACTGTTGTTTTGATTTGTGGTATGACTGGACTGCAGTATAGCCTGTAGCATCTATAGGCCTTCTCTCAGAGGGGTTATGTGAAGATGGGTCCCTTCACTAGCTGTCCACTGTGTTGTCTGCTCCAGATTCAGGGCATAATCAATGGTCAAGGCAGACTGAGGAAAACCAGTGAGTCATTTGCTTCTTTGTTATCCAGGAATATTTTCTTTCCCATCTGAATTGGAGCCCTTCTGACTCTTATTGCAAGATAACCAAATGGGACCAGCAGAGAAATTAGGGAACATGATGTAACAGTCCTTTAGGATATGATCTAAAAGCCTTTTCTTGCCACAAAACTCAAAGCAGCCAAACCACAGGACAAAAACAGCTCAGAGCCCATTGTCTTTTTCTTACACTGACAAGATGCTGATGATCTTCACTCCATGGAAAAACAACTCCAAATAGTCACCCCTCAAACATGCTTTTTGTACTTGGTTTTCCCCATTTTCTGTATTCATTTCCCCAAGTATGTCCTAAACAACATCTAGTTATGTACCATATTTTACATGGAAACAATTAGTTTTATAAATTAATCACAATGCACATTTAAATCTACATTGCACTTGCATCCAAATCATCGTCACATTGTCGTGGTTATATTATTTATTACAATTTAACTACCACCAGTCTGTTTAGGAGGAAAATAACTCTCATAGAGGACCCAGCCATTCCACAAGTTACCATACTTGTAGTTTCACTGCTGTAACTGAAACAGAGCTGCAGTACAGCTGAACATCAGATATGAGGTTCTTACATACAACATATTGTTCAAAAAAGATGAACCTTAAGTTGTTATTTTCAGACAAGATATCGTTACCTTTGACATCATCTTTATCGAGGTGAACGTGTATGCTCCAAGATATAGGCTGAGTAAATCTGGTGCTTCTCAAAGATGACAAAGATGGAAAGGTTTTTTCAGTTATCTACACAGCTGTCCAAAAGTCTAGAGGACAAAAGGAGACTTGGTTTCCCTGAACAAAGGTTCCAACAGTGGTTGTCTAGGCTGGATAGACAGTATTGATGAGAATAACTTGCACCTTTGGCAAAGTAGCTTCCTAGGGACCAGGAAAAGCCACAGGTAAGAAAATGCATAAGCCAAAGTAACAAACATCTGCTATCAGCACTTTGGCAGCCAGCGCCTCAACAAGCACCTTCTTCTCTTTCCTACCCCAGGTAGCTCCAAACACATCCTTGCCAGGTGTTTCCACATGAGTTTATTTTGAGGGCTGATTTGGTGACTTTCACCACTGCTTTTTGTTTCTTTACTGGTTACAAAAGGTCTAAAGAGGTAGGATTAGGACCACACGTTAGGAAGCACAGCTCTTCCCTGCACTCTGAAAACACCCCAAGCATTTTGATGCAAGTTCAGCTCATGCACTTTCACCTTTTCCATACATTGTCCCATGAACCCCACAGATCATCCAGTCAAAATTCTGCTCACAGACAGCAGGCACATGAGATGGACTCATCCCATGGAACAGGAGCCACCCACCCACCTCCTGCCCTGAGCTTCTCTTTACCATGTGCTCTTTCTGCCTACAGAAAAAAACATATCAGAGGTTTAGCGTATACATGCATATACACCCATGCACTTCTTATCATTACAGATTGGCTGCCTTCTCCACCCATGTCCCAGCCAGATCCAAAATAATATAGGAGATGAAGCAAAAAACTGCTGTAGCCATACGACCTGTACCCCAGCATGTGATGAAACACACACATACTGCACACATTGTAGCATTGCCTTCGTCTCCCCAGCAAATCTGTGTGCCTGACCAAACCAGAGGCAGTGGTGTTTGAAATCAGAAGAGGCAAAGAAGCTGAGCTAAGATCCTTTTTCCTCGACTCAAGCCTTCCCCTCTCTCACTTGTCAGGACAAAGTCTTCTACCTGAAATCAACTGGTGGTGGTTTCCTGTATGCCATGAGAAGGCAGAAGCCAGAGCCCATAGCTACTCGCTGTTCAGCACTGCCTCTGCAAAAATCCCTTAACAGAGAAAGACGGTATGTGGCTAGGGAAAACAAACAAACAAACAACAACCTCTTCCTTTTGTGGTCTTAGAACTGATCTCAGCTGACTGTAGCCTGACACTGAAGTACTGAGCTAGATGGCTGGAATTGATGGTATGGCTGAAGGGGTGGTCTCATCCTTAGCTGGACTTCAAAAAGAGTTTTCTTCTGTTCATATCAGTACCAGGAAGGCCAAGATAACTAATGTGTGTCAGGTGGTCTTCCCCAGTCATGCTTTTTCCTTCCCTGGCTTCCATCCTAAGGAACTCGTGTTAGACTTTCTTCTCTGCAAAACCATCAGAAGAAACAAGGAAACTTTGAACTGGAGCTAAGAGGAATCCCTGTGTCATCACAAATGCAAAAAAATCCCACTGTGCTTCAGATGCTTTTAAAAGAAACTTTGCTAGTATAACAGGAGCTATTTCAGAAATACAAGATTGTTTTGATGAGGGAGAAGAGAAACAAAACAAGAAAAGGGAGTTTCTGATATGTAGCAAATAGCTGTTACTCACGCCTCATACAGGGATAAAGACAAGAGATCACAAGCCAAACAGTGGTCTCTCACACTCCCTCTGCAGCCCTGGACTCTAATTCTCAACAAAATGAACACTTTAAGTTTTGGTCTCAGACCTCAATTTTTCTGATAAAACACTGGCCAGAAAGCAAACAACATTTCCTAAAAATTAAATATATTTGTTCTCAGAGAAGACCAGTAGTAGTCACTTGTTTAGATGTATTGAAACATTTTCTGTTCCTCTTGTTACCAGAGGGGTAAAATACATTTAACCAGTTATATACATCCCCTCACTGGCCTTTAAATCAAACCTGTCTCCTAATTTTTCATGCTCTGTTCAGTCACAGCCAAGTTTGACACAAGGAAATGTGTAAAACTACACATTACACCTACAAAACAAAGATCCCACTCCACCAGAGTTTTGACTGAATGTTTTTGCTGAATTTGTGGAAAATGCTCATGCCAACTGGAATAACTTTTTTTTTTTTGCAGGAACATTCAGTTTTGGTGCTATTTTTTCCTTGGAAAACTTCAGACCCAGACTGGCATCTCTGATTACTTCACTCGAGCCCAAGTGACCCTATCCCGTGCTCCATTTGTGAAATGACAGGGGCAGGCACCCAAAACACAGAGCCTTAGGATCAGTTCAAGTATAGGATTAAACGTAGGTCTCCCATATCCTAGGGAAACAGTCCACCCACTCCTCTGGCTGTGGTTAATCAACCTCTCAAATTTCATGAAAAAATAAAATTCTGGCCTTCTCCATTTTGAATGAGAACATTGCAGTTGTGAGAAGCCAAACAGTAAAGAAAACATTTTCCCAAATCATGATGTTCTACCAACAGGGAGGGTATGTACAACTCAAACTTATAATGCCTGGAGTTGTTGTTTTTGTCCTTAAAAATGTCATGGAATCTGATAGTTTTAAAAATGGCTTATGTAGAGCCAGGCTTACAAAACAAGATTTGTATGCATCCCAAATCTAAACCCCAGGTTTATAAAAGTCATCTTTGTAATAAATATCTTTTAAGTTGCTGGGTTTTCCTAACCAAAACATACATTTCCTATAAACCCCAGGTTTAACTCCACAGGGCCCCAACCTTTCTGTCACCCCCCTCCCATTTTTGGATTTGGTTATTTTTCCACCATAAATCAGAGAATCAGAGCAGTCTGCTTCCGAGGAATGCGTCTGAGCCCATGAGGGCTGGGATACGTGGCTGTGTGGAGAGGGAGGCAGTTTGCCTTTTGCCAAGGGGGAACCACCCACATGCTGGGAGGACGGGGTGGAGGCCCAGCCATTATCTGAAAGGCTCCACTGCCACCAGGGGAAGTGGTAATAAAGTAGTATAAAGCAGATACAAACAATTGGAAATGCTGCCAAAATGTTGTGCCTTGAGTCCTCCGGAGCCTGCGGATGCTGTAATCCTTCATTGTGTGCTGAAATAGGTTCTTGAGTTCCCTGTATTGCTGTCATCCCAGCCAACATCTACTAGCTGGAAAAAAGTTAACACAACACAGACCAACGTGTTACAGTGCTTTCAATTACACCTCCTCAGTCCCTCGCAAAGGACCTAGCCACTACCCACTGTGGGTGCTATCATGGCCTGGGATTTTTCAGAGCCCTCTCTCACTTACTCGTGGTCCTTTCCTCACTCTCACTCCTGTCCCATTGTGTTCTAAACTTCTACTCTGAGAGCTTGTACATAATACAAAGGAACTATTGCTTTCTGTGGGGCACACTTCTTCTGCACAGATAACACCTGCAGTCCTAAGGAAGATAAAGTAAAGCTGTGAAAATATGCTAGGGGTTCAGAATAGGTGTCCAGCTGGAAAAGAGAAGGTGAAATCATTGTTCCATATCAAGGGCACACTTATCTTTCTTGTGCACTAACTCATCTTTATAGACAAGTCCTGATGTTACTGTAGTGAGTCATCAAAGCAGCTTTATTTAGAATCATGCTGCCTGATGTTTCAAAACAACACAAGACCTAAATCTTGTTATAGCAATACTAAATGAGCTGATGGTTCCCCTAATGAGCAGGCTTTGATTTGAAATTCTAGAGCGTGACTGAGTTTTAAAGGACAAACAGTCCTGTGAATAGGGAACACTGAGGCTCAACCTCCAGACCATCAGCTGTCATCTAGGTCAAACCAAAAGCACAATGGATAAGCCAACATTTCTGTTCACTGGGCATTTAGATGTACAATGCCATGGTGTGAATGGCCAGTCCTGTGTCCCCTTCAAAGCTATTCTGCACGGCCATCCTTGTCCCTCTTATAGATGAACATTTTGGAGTGACACACTTGCAAGCTGAAAACTAACAAAACCAGTTCCTGGACTCAGGCATGTATTTTGGATTTTCTTTAAGCAAGCCATTACAGACTATAACTTTTCCCAAAGTAGTGAGCAGATGTGAATAGATGTATGCATCATATACTATTTCAGGCAGTGCTGAATGGTCCCAGTCCAAAGGAAACATGACGTATGTGAACAGCATCTGATTACCTGTTTAAACCAAGTTTGATCAAAGTTAAAACACTCAAGGGTTTTCCATGAGACAGTCTCCTGGTCATGTTTTAGGGACTGACTCAGAAAACTTTCTGTCTTTATATTCTTTATATATAAACTGTTCTCTCTTAGTAATGCAATCTACAAGTAGAGAAAATGTATGCTATAGTGATGCTCCGCAGCAAGATGCATCATACAGAGCTTTCAGCAAAGTGTTACCTTTTCTTTCCTCACTTGGCTACATGCTTAAAAATGTATGTGATAATACTGTGACCTGGTCCTGTCTAAAGAAAATACAAACAGCTCTGCATGCATGATCCCACCACTACCTCTCCTTACTGCCACCAGGCTATTATTAGACTCTTCTGGCAGTATACTGAAAAAAAAAAAAAAAAAAGCAGTGGTACAAATAGTTCACAAAATGACTGTTGAGACCCTAAGAAATGATTGAAACTATCCTCTTCCTGAATTGCATGGCAGCACTACCATAAAATTCAACTCATTAGGAGAGGAATCAGAGAAGAAAAAGCTCACCAAAACACATCAGATTATCAACATCTGCCTTTTGTTTCAACTAGAACATTCTCTTTCTTTCCTTTCTCTCATTTCCCCTGACTGCTACAAGACTCTACGCACCCCTGTTCCAGCAACACTGCACAAATTTCCTCCAACTGATGTCTCTGCTCTTCCAGTTCCACTCTTCCTTCTGCTCCAGACTACAGCATCCACAAATCAGGATATCAGCTTTATTTCCTGAGCTTCCCAGCTCACTAGCAGGCTGTGTGGCAAACCAAAAGTATGTTTTCCCCAGGCTATATGGGTATGCACATCTGAGCTGGACTTGCTGTTTCACATTGTCACCAGTACCAGCCTTTATAGGAGAATATAAAACACCACTCTAGAAACTCCGTTATGGTAGAGTTCAAGTAAATCTGACGGAGATATAAGAACAGCCTCAGCCATGTAATAACTTATCATCAGAAGTGGGAAACTGCCCTGGCAGTCTCCAGGCTGCTGGGATTTCAGTGCGCTCCCCATGCAGCACGCCTGCCACCGTGACAGCCTGCCAACGCTCTCAAACCCACCACCCAGCCTACCTGCACGAAGTTCTACATCAGCAGATAAATGAGTCATCCTGAAGCAGGAGAGGACTCAATAAACAGACATTATTTTCCACGGGCAGGAAAATAATGAGCATAACCTCCCATACCTTTCAATGTCCTGATTCCTACTGCCACTGGTTGCAGCACTAGGACTTCTGCAGTTTTTTATCACAGTCTGAGGATTCATACTTCTCTGGACCACTTCTTGAAAGACAAGACAAATGCACCACGAATGAGAAAGGAGGTTTTTGCCATTTGGGAATGCTGCCTAGGAGAGCAGATGTCATTGTGCAACACAATGGGATTAGCCTTGCTACTGTGGCTCCTGCACCCAGCCCCTCCTCTGCTTCCTGCCATTTCTGCTTCAGGCATTTTGCTGTCAATAAGAAGGGATCTGTGCAGATGTTTTGTACTGTAGCGTCTGACCAAGGAGCTGATCATCACCATCAGCCAATTTCACGTTTACTTCCCTTCACATAGATTCTCTTTCCAAAGCCACCGAGACTTCAGGAGTTGCTGACCTGGCTTCCGAACAGCACTATCTCCTCTTGGGGTGTTGAAAGAAGAGACACTCTCCTCTCTGACCTCGTGGTGATAGCACAGAGCAAACGCTCACAGGTGCTTGAAGTGCTGCCTGTGAAAGTTTCTGGGAGGTTTACAGACATCTTTTTGGTTGTGCCTCACTCAAAGCGTGGTGATACCCAGCAAACCTTTTGTTCCATTTATAGTAGTGTGATCTCTATCACAAAAATAGGCCTCTCTGAACTACGAGCCCATCTCTAGGGATTTAGACCCTGTTTTACTCATGCTACATCTTTTCTGTTTTCTGCTGGTGTGTGACAGTGCCTTGCACCGAGCTTCCCTTGCCTGTTTGCTGGAAAGCTCGGGGTAATTCCTGCCGCTCCCCACAACCTGGCAGCTGTCGCTGCCCACACCAGACGAGGCCCTGGTGGCTCAGAGAAGGACAATGCTCAGAGAAGGAAGCTGGGGAAGCCCAAAGCCTGCTGCGCGCAGACACCCTGAGAGTCTGGCAGCCTCTCCGGCAAACGCCGGATTCACCAGCCCCCCACACAGTGACGTGCCCAGATTGTGTTGGATGACTCAGACTCGACTTTACTGCTAGAGAAGATGTTAGGATAAAAACTCTGCACATTCACTTACAAAAGCACAGTAATGGAGCAGAGCTATAAGAAGATAAAACCCAGAAGGAGCTACTGAGATGGTGCTTGGCCACCGAGTGCTGGCCTGCTTACAGCTTGCTTGCCCTGCAGTGAGCTTGGACAAACTTCTGACTTTTTCCAGCTGTTGAAGAAGACCACCAGAGAATCCATGCTCCTTTTCCAGCCCCAGACAGAAGGGGACATCCTACCTCCCTTTTCCTCCCTCAGACTGGTTTGGAAGATACTATATGGCAATGCACACCACCTTCTCTAGGCATAAAAATACACACTTTTTAACATTTTCACCAAGGCTGCCTTCCACAGCTTACAGCCTCCTTCAAATATGATATATCATGAGCAACCATCAGTGCACATGATTTGTTTTTAAGCTCTGCACAGAATGTATACGTACCACAGAAACTCAAATACAGTTCACAATTAGCTTAAGCTGTGGTGCCCCTGAGCTTTCTTCTTCCCTGTTCCCCTCCCCCAAGGCAACAGTCACAGCAGTTTGGGCAGGAGAGAGGTCTGTTCGGAAAAGCCCTAGTTGTACGGCACATTCACACCCAAGGAAAAGCAGAGTCACCAGCATGTCATGCTCACAGCACCATGGTAAACTGGATTCATATAGAAAGTCAAATTAAATGCATGCAACAACCACCTACGCTGCGTATGAACAAGAGGGACAACGTATCCATGATGGATTAGTCACTGTCATTCCCTTCACCATACCTGCATCCTTATTTCAGCTTTTGATTTCCCAGTTACATGAAAATACATGTAAATACATGAAAAAGGTTCCCATATTTACAGCCTTAGCTCAGTATGGTGTAACATCAAGGAGACACTACTCTAAAATGTCTCTGTTCAGACCAGAGCCACCCCCAGTTTTGATTAGTCCACAAAAACTGCTTCTGTTTGCTCTATTTCATGTTTCGCTTCCTTCTCCTTCTCACTGTGCTAAGAGAGGCTGCTTGTACACCATGAAATATTCCCTCATTCCTCTCCCATCCAATCAGAAAAGAAATTTCAATGACATTTTGGAAAAGAAGCTGAATGACAGTTAGTTCCCCCGGAATGTCAAGAGGCAAGCACACAAATCTTTTACCTTTGAAATCTATCTCACATCTCTGTGAACCAACTTGAAATTCAAAAACACTGATGAGTTTGAAACCATGGCTCCACATCTGCAGAAGTTATAGGTGCAACACTTTGTTCTGCATGCTGCAAAGGCAAAGGATATTTGTTAGCAGTGGGCTCTGGGCCACCGTGATGGTCTAAGTCTGCACACTTAGCAGAGTTGGATTTAGCATGGATACAAGTCATGAGGAAAAGGCAGTGATTTACACTAGCGAGATCACAGACTCACCTCTGAGCTACGGCAGTCTCTGCCGCCTCTGCCACTCCCTGCCCCACAGCAGATCGGAGGGGCTCTGTCCCGTCCATCTCTCCTCCCTGTGTCCCCCACCAAGGACTGCTAGTGGCTGCAGTGCAGTCTGATTACCTGCACCTCCCTTTACCGTCCTTGCGCAGTGCCACCCGCCTGGCTCCCCACAGCGCCTCATCCTCCTCTGGCTGCCCTGGGGTAGGGAGTAGAGGCTCCTGGTAGGGAGAGCTGCGATTCCAGGCTCCAGAATTATTTCCAAGTGAGCCTATAGATGGGGATGGCTCCCAGGAGCTTTGATGGGAAATGCAAGTGGTTTTCAGGGATTTGTTTTTCAGCAGGAGTATGCAGAAAGTGAACCCTTCTCACATACACAGAACTTTCAAATTAAAATGAGTTTTCAACAAATTCCCCAGCCACCTGTAAAGGCAGTCTGTGTTCAGAGCTGAATTTCCTGAAGCAAAAACAGCAAAATGACAGAAAAGTGCAAAGTGATTAAGAAAGTACTGGGAGAATATCTGCATCACTTTTATTAAGTAAAGCTAGCAGGTGCTAAGTTCAAAGCAAGGAAAAGCAGAGACTCCTTCAAGTAACATTCAGTTCAGATGTGGAAATACTTGCCACAAGACATTGTGGATGCTAAAAGTTTTTTCAGGTTTAAAAAGTGATGGAATAATTACTGAAAGAAGAACGCATCCAGGGTTATTACATATATAGATACCAACTCTGATGCAGGAGATCCCCAAGGCAAAAATTGCTGGAGGCAGTGAGAGCATTTGGGGAAAGTATTGCTACATGCCTGCCTTGAGCTTATAATTTCCTTTGCGAACCTGTGATCCAGTGATGGGGATGGGCTCTGAAGCTAGATGTGCCTCTTGTCCTGATATACTACAGTCTTTCCTACACTTTGGGGAAAGAGGAGAGCAGGGAGTGACTAGCATAGGGTGGTGGACATAAGAGGGAGATGCTCACCTATTTTCCATATCAAACCTAATGGTTGTGCCCATCCAGACGATACCAGCAGCCTTCCATCCTGCCCATGGAGTGGGCATCAATGATCAACAGACAGTGCAGAAAAATGACCACGGGCAATAAAAAAAGGCAGAGCAGTTTCTGGAAGTCCCAAAAGCATTTACAATAAGTCTGCAGCACTTCGGTGTGCTCTGTAACGCTCCCTATCTCTTACATCCTCCTCCAGCTCTTCCTGCAGTGAGTCAAAATCTGCACCAACCTGAACTTAATGCTCAGCAGTTGTGGTTAAACCGTGACTTTCTGGGGGAGGGGGAACTGACCTGGCTGTGGTGCAGATGCTCATGAAGAACAGGACCCAGCAGATCCTACAGATTGCTGACGGTTAACACTGGACACGTGCGGTACCTCCCAGACCTCCCTCATCCCCACCACTCTCAGCCCTCCCACCATCCTCTCACCATACCCCAATCCTGCATGTTCCTACACCGGCCTCACCTATAGCAGCCTACGGCTCCCCACGATGGGGATCTGAGCTAGGCTGGCTCTTCCTGGGCAGCCGGGGGTTCCCGGCAGGCCCCCCAGAGCTGGACGGGCACCGCCACCTAGGGACCCGGCAGCAGAAAGCTGCGGCACCCCGGCACATCCTTGCACCAACATCTGCCCTTGTCTTTGTGCCTGCTCAGCCGAGGGTCCCCTCCTGCAAGCCCTGCCCTTCCTGCGGCTGTAGCACTGACTCCTTAGAATCTACAAAGCGCTGCTGACCCCTCTTGTACCCCTGCCTGCAAATCTCCTCCCAGGACACTCTGCGTTGCAGTGCCAGTCACATCCCACCTGCATTAGACAGCAAGCAAACAAATATTTCACTGTTAAAGTTGATCTTACACTGCTGAGAACCTGCCTGAAACTGGAGAGTGACTTTCTGGTCAGCCTGAAATGCCTTCTCCACCTGTGTAGACGTTACAGTGGCAGCACAGTGGTTTGGAGACTAGAAGAAGGAGGGGAATTATCCATCAGATGAAATTTTTGGCTTAAAGAGCCTGCAGAGCAGCATTTTATTTGCTAAACAAGCGTAATATCCTATGATTTGGAGTTTCCCAGTGCATCCCTGCCCTACTCCATCTCCCACCAGAAGCTGTTTGCTGGACACTGCTCCTTCCTCATCACGGGATGCACGGACAAAGTCTCATGGGTAGTGTATCCCCAGAGTCCTGTCCATCTCTGTGGTCTGTGGTGCTTGCCATGTTCTCCTCAACCCTTCCACATAGGATTGGAGAACATCATTAACAGCCCTCAAAATGGTCATGTTTAGCTATTGTTCCTTGTCAGCACATGGAATAACATTCTGACACTCTCTTCTGCAATGAGTTGTTAGGATTTCCAAAAGAAACGAGCACTCTCCTCACAGATGCACACACAGCATAATAATTGTTCAGATTAAAGCAATTTTGAAAGGCTCTGATTTGGCCAAGAAAATAAACAGCGTTCAGACCTCAACCTCACAGGGTGCTGAGTGATAGAACTAAAATTGTGAGAGGCTGCGGAATACATCAAAATGCATGTGCGCCCTGGGGAGACACTGAGGCAAGACGTGCATGAAAGGCACTGCTTGTGAAGGGCAAAATAAACAGCAGCCCCCGAGCTGTGGCTGGCACTCAGGCAGGGAGGGGAGAGGTGTTTGCTGCCTGTCTGTATCCCTGCCACTGGTTACAGTCAGCCAGCCAGCACCAGTGGTTTTCTGTACTGACCACGGGCAAGCACCAGCATGTGGCACACTGAGAGGAAAGATGTGGAGGTGGAAGGAAAAAACAAATCAGTGCCTCATAGCTATGAAAATCAGTAACCTCCATTTTCACCTCCTAAATTCTCTGCATCCACCTCCTCCTGCCAGTGCAGCCTATTGCAGTGCCTTACCACTGCCAGTCCAGGCAGGTCATGGGTGAGAGGACACCTCCAGTTTTGCCACCCCTTGCCTCAAGAGGCCCAGAAAGCAGAGTTGTTCTTCATGGTACTGATGATGAACGAGGGGAGAGAGAGCAAACAGCACATGTGTGGCTGGACATCTGAGTCACATCACCTCATGACAGGTAGAGTGGCCAAGGTATGGTGCAGCACACGACCCATCACCCCACTGCCAGTGCACAGCACACCAGGAGCAGTCCCAGTGCTATGTCCAGGGCCTGTGATGGCCACCAAGCTCTGCCACAGAGCTGGAAGCCAGGTGAGACCTGCTGCCTCCATCTCACAGACCAATGCTGTTCAACAGTGGGGCAGCAAGGACAGACCTGAGGGCCTCACTTCTCCAGCCACAGCCCCCTCCCCAGCAGACCTGGAAAGATGGATGGGTACCAGCAGCTAACGACACGACACATTGCAGACTGAGCACCCCACACCTGGCTCCCACCTCCACCAGACTCTTCATTTGGCCAAGGGCAGATTTTTCTTGTCATGTGCATGCTCGGACTCCTCTGGACCATGTCCTGAAAAAAAATCCATGAAGGCAGGCTGAAGAGGAGCAGCTATTCAGGAAATACATAGGCTCTACCACAGATCCCACTGCTGTGACACAATGCAGGCGCTAGAAGTCTGCAGCAGTTCAAGAAAGACTGAACAAATCCACAGGAGAAGAGAAATCCAATGATGGCCATTAAATACACTTACGTTATCTCAGGCTTAGGAAGTCCCCAAGTTGCAGGTCACTGGCAGTGAGGGATGTCTCACTACCTGCTGCTTCTCCCCTCTTTTCCAAGGATGCAGCGCCTGCTGCTGCTGAAGGCAGGAACCAGGCTGGCACACTTTGGTATGTCCCTACTCATCCACTCTTACACAGATGGGCGTACGAAAAATTGCTAACACAGCCATGCAGTGCCTTACCTGTGGCTACCTTCTCTGTGTTATTCCCACAGCGTGAGGTCATTTTGTCTAGCGATGTTCCCACTTGAACTGGGAGCGTAAGCAGTGCAGACATATGTCCTCTTTTCCACCTGGAAGGCTCCTCTTTCGATCCCATCACACAGCCAGTTTCAAGTTACTGCAATTCCACTCAGAAATGGATGTCTGTACTTAAAATAGTATCTATACATGATTTAGGTCTTTTCTTTTTCTTCTTTGAATATCACCCCATCCTTTTTGCTCACAAATATCAGTCCTTTTCAATGTCGTTCTCAGCAAACAGCCCCACAGACAAGCAGCCACACTAGGGCGATGGGGAACCACAGGCTGTCTCTCACACAGCTCTCTTCCTACACAGCCTCAGCAAACCCAGGTCTCCTCCTCAGCGCTTCCTCTGTCACAGCTCTTCCATGGCTTATGCTGCCACATGCACCATAACCTATGTGTTGGTCTCAAATTATCCTCCTAATAATTTTTTTTTTTTTTTTTTTTGAGTACCATGACTTTTTTTGTCTAATCTTTTAACTGTACAGGTCTCCAGTAGCTCCAGCAATTAAATCACAAAGTTAGACAACTGGATGGGAAATTTTATATATTTTCCACATTCCCTGCTCTGCCAGACACAAACAATATCATCTTCTCTACTTCTCAGTTTACACAGTTAACTTTCTAGCAAGTGCCTCTGGCTAGGACAGACACTTCTGCTGGTCATGGGGCTACATGAGGCATATTCAGGAGAGAAGCTACACTACAAAGTTAGCGGAACATCACATCTATTAAATACATTATAAACAAGTAAGTATTCTACCTTCAAAACTTACCTTATATTTCTGTGAATGAATTTGAAATTTCAGAGTACCTTCCTGATCTGCCCGGAGCCCCTTCTCCACCTGGGCAGATGTCACCAAGGCTGCAGACTAGGTTGAAGGCTACAGAAACAAAGGTAGAAATGGTATCTGTTATAGGCAATTTTAATGCTCTTCATAGAATCTGTGTATCAGTTTAGCATAACATCAAAACCAAAGCAGTTAATAGTCAAAGTAGTGCTGCACTGTACTTTAGAGAAGCAGCTTTTCAAATACAAGTTTTTCAACTTTCCAGTGAGTCATGACATTCTCTGCCCTTCCCTTAAATTCATATAATGTATGTGTAATGTATGTGTGTGCATATGTACAGGCAAACAAACAGCCTTGACAAAGATTTTAGCTACTCCTAGGACAGCTAACGGTGCTTGGAGGTGGCATTCAGAAGCTCCCCCTGAGTATCAGTGACACTCCAAGGGCTGGCCAGCACTATGGGACTATGGAGAAAGTCTGTGTGCCACCTGACGGGCAGTCCTCACAAAAACCCAAACATTCAAAGCAGGATTTCTCCACTAGTGGCTGGAACTCGGAGCTGGGTTTTAGGGGTGCAGTGGAGTTTACTTGCTTCCTGCACTTGATCCACTGCAGGGAACTGCCCAGCCAGTATCAGAGGGTTTCCATGCCGTCAAATGACTGAGCATCAGGACTGATCATAAGTGTAGAACTGTCTCAAAAACGATGAAAGAAAAAAAAGAAAAAACCTATCAGCTTCTAGCAGGTTGTTTAACAGTACTCTTGAGAAGGAACCCCAAACTCAGCAGGAATTCCTGGACTGTGGTCATCATTTCACAGCCCAGAAAATTGTCTGGTTTCCAAATCCTCAGGGAAGAGAACAAGTCCTAAAAGGTTTTTGTTTTTCTTTTTTGCCTGTGCTTGAACCCAGACATGCCATTTTCCAGCCTCTAAGTGTGCCAGCACATGGTATATGCGCTGAGCGGACACCTCAGCCTGGTTAGGTAGCAATAGTATTACTTGGTTGTTATTGTTTCACCTGCAGAAGTCAATACTTCTGAGTTTCCCTGGGTTCCCCTCCAAAACGTCAACAGATGTGGGAATAGATCACCTGGCTACCAAGTCCGTGTCCCTTATGCTGCTCACTGCAGTGAGCTGCTTCTCATGACGAGCACCAGCCTTCACAACCCTCATGAACTCACAGAGTCATTCGAGGATTCTGCTCATTTTTATCTCAGCTGATAGCATTAGGCAGAGAGGAGTCCTGCAAGTGGACTTCTCAGCTGCTACGTAATGAAGCTTTTGCTTTACTTACGAGTCCTGTTAGTTATGTTTCAGATTCAGGAAACTGCCTAGACACCACATGTTAAGAAGAGCAAGTAGAACTAGAAGCTGAGAGAGGAAAAAAGAAAACAAATCCAAAGCTTGATCTGGAAGGAAAAGAAAAGCTGGTGAGCGGGATGTGGAGTTACTCAGACTATACAGAAATAGCAGCAGCTGGAGGAGGTCCTGATGGGAAAAATCTATTTTTTTATAGTGCTGTCACAAAGTTTAGGTTTGGTTAGTAGCCTACAGTTCCATGCAGTGAAATTAGTCACATCTCAGACTACACTAAAGAAATGTAAAGAGGTCATTCTGTTAGTAAGGAATTTGAGTTGCTCAGTCAAAAAACCAAAACAAAACAAAACATCCAGAAAAGGAAGGCAATTTTTAAGATTATATGATGGATGTGAGGACTTTCAGTCAAATAAGTTCTGTGAAGGGAGAGGTTATTTAATCATTAATATGAGGTCAGATTTTATAAGGATCCAAGAGGAAAAAGAATGTGGAGAAGACTCTTAGAAGAACTTGCTTGACGAGGTGAGAGGCAAAATGAAGTTAAGCTGGCCTTCAGGACAGAAGAACAGATCACAGCTTCAGATGGATGCTGCAAAGTATAGGTAAAAAATTCATAAACCTACAGCTCTGCTCTTGTGAGACCCCATCTTGAGTACTGTGTCCAGCTCTGGGGCCCCCAACATAAGAAGAACATGGACATGTTGGAGCAGGTCCAGAGGAGGGCCATGAATATGATCAGGGGCTGGAGCACCTCCCTTGTGAGAACAAGCTGAGAGTTGGGCTTGTTCAGCCTGGAGAAGAGAAGGCTCTGGGGAGACCTTATAGTGGTCTTCCAGTACTTAAAGGGAACCTACAGGAAAGATGGGGAAGGACTCTTTATCAAGGACTGTAGTGATAGGACAAGGGGTAAAGGTTTTAAACTGAAAGAGAGTAGATTTAGATTAAAGGAAGAAACTCTTTAATGTGAGGGTGGTGACACAGTGGCACAGGTTGCCCAGAGAAGTTGTGGCTGCCCCCTCCCTGGAAGGGTTCAAAACCAGGTTGGATGGGGCTTGAGCAACCTGGTCTAGTGGAAGTTGGCAGGGGGGTTGGAACTAGATGATCTTTAAGGTCCCTTCCAACCCAAACCATTGTATGATTCTATGCAAGGGGCTATCTGCAAAATACAGTCAGAAAGAGTCTGCAAGAAGAAAGACTGACAAAGTGTACAAGGTGTTAAAGAAAGCTGAGACCAATGCAACTTCTAAGATCTCCTCTGGACTTAGTAAAGGGAAAACCACTTTGAAAGAAAAAATAATAATTAAGGACACCAAAGCTGAAGATACAGCGCAAGAAAAATTATTCAGAGAATGCAGTGAAAGAAAGCTTCTCTTTGGGAATAGATGATGACACAGCTTCCTCCAGTGGTGGGGATATCATATGCAGACACTTCCCAGTGTTTACAGGTTGAACACTGGCGCACCGATTAATGGGTCCTCTGACACTGCAGTAAAGAATTAAAGGAATATCTAAGTTTATTAAGAACAGATGGATAAGAGCCAGGTCAGCCGTTCCTATTGCTTCTATTTGTAAGCGACATGTAAAAGTAACCTGTGAAAGACAGGTTGAGTTATTTAGGGAAATGCTGTCTAGGACTCAACATACATAGGCTTCATCAAAAGTAGCAGGACTGCAAAAGAACGGAAACAATTAGAAACGGTTGTTCCCTGAGCAGTGGAAGTTTGATTCATACAGATCTGGCTCCTGCAGCCCCTAGATGAGGACCCCTGGCTTCCCCCAAAACCTCAGACCCCTGTCATTTCCACAGCTACACATAGGTTCAGGATCGTTATTCCCTGGATCCAGAAATGGTCTTGCTAAATAATGCAATTGTTGAGCATGAGCATGTCAAGAACAATATCTGTGTTTTCTTCTCTCACTCACAGTGTCAGGTTATGGGGCTCAGGTTGATTTTTAGGAGTTTAAATGTTTTGGAAAATAACATGTCATTCAACACATTCAATCAAGCATTACGTTTCTACAGTTTAACCATTGTGTAATGAATTCTGTCAATATTGTTCAAAAGGATTCTTAAAAATGCTAAAAAGTCACATTTGGCACCAGTAAACTAAAAGAAAGCCTGAGAAAGTGTTGAGATGTTATTTAATAGAAAGCCTAGAGCAGGTACATGAATATGTAATCGACAACGTTAAAACCAGAGACACTGTGAAATCCTAAAAGCACCACATGAACATCAATAAGAAATGCATTACATTGAAAAGATCACTTGAGCTAACACCTTTACATTTGGGGAGTCTTGCAGAGGCAGATGGCCTCTCAGCAGAGCCCTCTCCCTCTGGCCTCCAGTAGCTGCCACGCTCCCAAAAATCCTCCCCATGGCGGCACAGATGAATTGCTCCCACAGCACCCTCCTAACAGAGACCATATTAGAAAGGTGGAGGAGGTATTAGCGAAGATACTTACAGATGGTTTCATCTCATGTTGAGGGCAGACTTACTCCCTACCTTCAGGCAGAATGGGTTCAGTGTATGGTGGGGGTTCCAGGACAAGCCCACCCCAACACCTTCCCAGCTGGCAGAGAAGGCACAAAATGCCACAGAAATCAGGTTGGCTACTCACCTTGCTCCTCAGGTCAGACCTTTTCCACCACCATCACCCTGACTTCAAAACTGTCAGTCCCATGCCTCTGAGTCAGAAGTCATTTAACCCTTTCTCAACAGAGTAGGGAGCTCTTCAAAACACTTTTTTTCAGAGGAAGAAAAAAAAAAAAAGAAAAAAAAAAAAGAAGAAAAGCCCACAGATCAGATCCATGATTAGTGCCTGGCAACAATTGTAGGTGTTGCTGATGGTTTGCAAGCATTTCTCTAAAAGCATGCTGAGGAATGCTTTCTGTTCACAGCCTCAGGCACCCAGGTACTCCAGAGGTAGCAGGAGGTTCAAGTCTGAAAGAAGTTTTAGCAAATTAATAATACCAAACAGAACTCCCACAAAGAAGTATTCACAGACTATTTTGCCTTACCACTTTTACTTAGTAGTTTCTGCTCTCAGTGCCTCACAGACTGAAATATTCCCAAATCTTTTACCATTCAAACCCCTGCTTGAGCTAGAGGCTCAGTATCATGTTATGCCAGTCAAAATCTACCCTGAAGCACCCCCTCTTCTTTATCAGTGTTGACACAAGCAGAACTGGGAACTGTTCTTGCTGAACACCATATTTTGGGTTTGGGTTTTGTGGTGGTTTTGGCCAGGTCAGTTTTCAAGTAGGTGAACACTCTGCATCTGATTGTCCCCACCCCCGAGCAGTCACCAGCAGTGGCATGGGGAAAACAGCAGCAACACACACCTGGAGGTGGGACGGCTCCTTCTGACAGCGACACAGAGTAAGAGTTGCAGAGAGTGATCCTGAAATAGCATGGGTTCCTCAAGGAGCACTTCTCCTTCAGATCTGGTACTCCAACACAAAGCTAACAGCAGCTACACCTCGGCAGTCCCACACCACAGCACACGGTTACAGCTGAGAACACCAGACTGCTGCCTGACCTTCTCATATAATATCCGGCACCCAATTGCTAGAGGCTGTTGAGAACTCTCCCTACAGTCATAAATAGTTTTGACTTATTGGAAAAAATCTTCTTTTCTTCCAAACTCTGCATGTTTGCACCTGTCCTCTCCTCTCTGCCTGGTTTCCTCTTTTTCAGATCAACAAAAACCCCTTTTTCGGTGAATGGCCTGCCCCTCAAGCAGGCTCTCCCTTAACTTCTCCTGCCCCCAAGGAGGTTGGCAACACCCCAAAGCCCACCTCGCTTGACACAGCCTTTGCCCACATGATGGATGGTTTCTTCTGTCATGGCAGAGAAGAAAGAGGGAAGATGGCATGTACAAGGGCATCATTCCACACAGCATTTCCTCTAACAGCAAAACTCTTCCCAAACCCGCCATCTCCCAGCCCCTGTCTTGTGTCCAAAGGCTGCACACACAGCCACACCAAAAGCTGATGAAGTCATGCAGCAAATTTATGCATGTTGCAAGGACCAAGGTAGGGTAACAGCTGGAAATGGTCATTATTCAGTGCCTTACCATCCTCACAAACCTGCAGCTCGGAGACATCAAGAGAAGGATGATTGCAGGGTGATGCCTGCCCATGGGCGGCACCCACTGGGTGCCACAGCCAGGCAGCAAGTCTGTAAACCAAAAAAAATCTCTATAAAATCCCACTTATTTATAAAATTAACAGTTTAAATCAGACTTCCTGTTATTGTTTGTACAAATAATGTTCAGAATCATGTTTCTGCAAAGCACAGGATGCAGATCTATGACAACTGCCAAATCCTAGGCAAACACTCTCCAAAATCACTGCAGTTCTCCAAAGCAGTGGTACTGACAGCACAAGAAAGCAATTAACTGTTGTACACCACTCCTTATTGAGAAAGGTGTGTGGCAGCTAACTTGCTGCCATTTGCTTTGCTTTTTTTTAAATTAAAAAATATCATATATTCAGGAAAAAGTCCATTTAAGTGACTTTCACTTTTACTTCCCAAGTGCATGGAAAGCTCTCTGCTCACTTGTGGCTGACAAGATTATGTCACTAATTTGCAAAAGAACAAGCTTTAGGCTCCTGCAAAAGAAGTGGGATATGAAAGTGCACTAAATATGTCAGCTCCGGGACTCATTCTGGTCACCTGCCTTTCTGATGTTTTCTAAGGGCAGATTGTGGCCTGAAGATAGCAGGCTTTAGGAAAGCTGATGAGATCCTACACACATCCCTACTTTTGGTTCCTCCCACTCACAGCATGCACAACTGAACCACTTGTGACTCCTTTGCTGAATTACAACAGTTTATACAGCAGGACTGTTTTAAAATAAACCATTAACTTTTGTTTCCATGCTATCAGTCCTCCCGAATGTTATTCCACCATCCACCAACTTTCAAGCATCTAAGCTTTCCCCCATCCATCCCAGTCGGAGCACACACCACTGGGGCACTTCTCAATCGCCTGGAGAAGTGCCAGGCAGCAGCAGGGCAATTCAAAATCCCAACTTCAGTCTGAAGGGTGGGAAGTGAGGTGGCTGTGCCAGCAGCCACCCCTCACAAAGCTCCTTTGCCTCACCGGTCACTGCTGCTGCCACATGCCGTTATTCAGCTCACCACAGACTTCCTCACTGTTAGTACCATGGCACAGTGGGATCTAACTTCAGCAGCTGTAATATGGCTGCTTCTCTTGAACTAAACCCAGCAGGGACAGAGCAAGGGCAGGGTGTCACAGGGACCAGCAGACTTGATATAGAAGAACAAGGTGAGAAGAGCAGTCAGCAATGTGACTAGGAAACAAAGCAAAGTTCATTGCCAGAACTAATTACAAAGCCTCCAGGATGAAGGAGCTTTCTGACATTTACTGGAAAGAGAGACTATATTTCCTCCGTTGTGCACTATGATGTAGGTACTTTCACTTTTCCTCCTTCCACATTCCTTACCCAGTCTCCCTTTGGCACATCAGCACCATCACAGGCAGGAATTGTCCCTAAGCGACTGTATCAGTGGATCAAGTTAATTGTATGCTCAGAGGTGCCCCTTTCAGCAGCAGTAGGTGTCACCGCATCAGGCAGTACACCAGGCTCTACAAAAGGCAGGTAAATCCCCATCCTGGGCTAGAGATAAGGTAGACATTAAAGTTTAGGACTTTCTGCTGGCAAAATAATAGCCCCTACCAAAAATCTATGCCCCAAAATCCTTCAGGGGATTGATATTTTTTCACTGCGTTACAAAATGTTCTAAAGCTACTACTAAAATTGATCAAATATTTAAAAATATGTACTAAAGTGTAATTTATTCAGTGTAAATTCAAAGGACGTTCCATCATTCATTATAGAATCATACACTGGGACTCGCTGCTGTACTCCACAATATAGGCAGGGTAAATCTGGTGCTTCTCAAAGACGACAAAGATGGAAGGATCTGTCGGGTCATCCACACAGCTGTCATAAAGTCTGTTTGAATTGCTGGTTCTGGGTGGAGGGCGAAGGTATTCAGGGTTTCCCTGAACAAAGTCTCCAACAAGAACGTGAGCTACAAACATGCTGTAGCGACCATCAAGAGAGGAACAGTAGTCATGAGAATAGCTGGCATCTCTGGCAAAGTAGCTTCCTAGGGACCAGAAAAAGCCACAGGTCAGACAATAAGTCAGCCGAGGAACAAGCAGCTGCCATCAACGCTTTGGCAGCTAGCAATTCAACAACGCCCAATAGCTCTACATGCATCTTTGCCAGGTGTTTTCAATCCGCTTACTTTAAAGCATCACAGACTCTCGCCACATTTCACCATCAATCTCCCAGTCCCACCTGTCCAAGAGCTTTGCAGGTACCTGAAGCAAAGAGGGGTGTTTTTAGCCCCCCCTGAAATGGGATTGCTGTGGATGCTGCCTGCAGCCATGCAGATGCACACAGATGAAAGAGTCCTAATGGCTGGAGTGCAGGACTCAGGGACAGCCACCTCTCACCCACCCATCAGCCTGGTTGGGGTCTGCAGCCCGTGCTGCTATAGCCCCTGAACCCACACTTCTGCACTTGTACCTTTTCCATACAGTGTCCCATGAGTCCCACAGATCCTCCAGTCAAAGTTCTGCTCACAGATGGCAGACATGTGGGACAGACTTGTCCCATGGAACAGGAGCCGCTCATCCACGTATTTTGATTTATTGAGCTTCTTCATCTGCTCTTTTTGCCTAGGGACATAAAAAAAAAAAAAACCAAAAAAAACCCAAAACCAACAACAACAACAAAAAAAAAAAACACACCAGCAAAAAGAATTACATGTTACCCTGGTTCAGACAAGGACAATTTCCCAACTCCTACTTTTGGGTCATGGAGGAACAGTGACACAAACCACTCTCAGTGGGGTTACTGCCTTCTTTGCACTTTTGTTGGTACCCTGCTGCACAGCTGGCTCCTTCCAGCAAAACAAAAAGTTCTCAGCATCGCTATGGACTGTGTCACCCACAACTTCATACCACATGAGAGGGTAAAGAGACAAACATCTCTTGGCGGAATTGGTCAGTTCCCAGGTTATATAAATCCTGAATGCGTAAATATGATTATAAAACTGAGCTGTATGAATCCACAGTGAAGACTGTGTAATGTCTACCCCTACCTTTTTTTTTTTTTTTTCTTTAAACTCATATGTGGGAGAGACTAAAACAAAAAGAATAAATTTGAGATACCACAGCTCAGTCATGGTGAAGGAAAATAACTTTCTTTCTTAATAAAACTAGCAAGAACCCCACACACAACCTGTTAGCCTATGTGATAAAAGACTCATTTCCACACACACAAAAGAGCACAGAGACAACCTCAATAACCTGATCACAGAAAGGAGACCCAGCCCCAGCCCCTCTCAGGGTTACCCCAGGGGAGCCTCAGCCCCAGGGATGAGGTGTACACCCAGTACCGCCGTGATGGAAAGAGTCCAGAGCAGTTCACAGACATAAGGAGGGTAGAGCCTACGAGAGGATGGGGCTTGTTATATGACAGAAGGGAAGAGCATTTGGGGATGGCATGGGACTTATAATGAGGTGTTTAACAGAGGAACTGTAGGTGGGAGAAGGGAGGGATCAGAATGGTCTGAGGAGGAACAAACATAGGAAAATAGATGGATAAGGGGGTAAAAAAGGGCTAATTGTGTATAAACAGGCAACTGTCTAGTCAGTAGGCTTATCTGGCCATGGCCTGTGCCTGATCAATGCAGTCTGCCCTGTCTTGTCATTAAACTCCAATTCTAACTCTTACCTGGGTGATGCACTCTACAGTCCGTGTGCATGCACATGTACAGACATTGGGGTGCAGCAACTGGAGGAGGACCTTGGGTCACAAGAGCCACATGTCCACAGCACTAGCAACTGTAGAAAGCGAGGGTGCGTGTGGCAGCGTGTGATCACTAGCCAGCATAAGGCTGAATAGCTAGTGAGGAGGGTAGCTGGCCTGGGAGCCGGGTTTCAGAGCAGTCATCAGTCTGGGCCAGGTGCTGGAGAGACCAGGAGGTCTGAGCTTGCTTATCAGAGTGACCAGGAGGTCAGGTCAACCACTGAAGACATCATGAAGTCCCTAGAGACCCATTTGCATGTGTCTGTGTCTATGCAGAACATAAGTGGAGATGAAAGAACCGAGAATCCAGCACATGGGTAGTCTGAGTGTCTAAGTCCAGCTCCTAGAGGGACCCATACATGTACATATGTTCCAGTAAGAGGCTTTCATCCCAAACAGCCAGAGGAAGGGAACAGAATGAGGCTGTTGGTGCTGTTTGTGACTGCATGAATGCTGTGATGTCTGTGTTGGATTTTGTGGCCAGCTGTGTGCTCATTTATACGTTTTGTGTGTGTGTACCTACTGGGAACATGTCCTGAACCTCACTACCAGTGGGACCCAGGCACACAGATATGTGTCAGTCTCACCTCTGCTGGGCTGCTGGATTTGGCAACCCCTAGTGCAGACTGTAGTGGACAAAAGATCAGGACATACCAGTCTTCTGCTACCATAAGGATAATGAAATAAAATAGATACAAACCACTGAAAAACTTGCCAAAGTGTTGGGTTCTGGATCCTCTGCATTTGGTGGATGAAGTAATCTTTCATCGTCTTCCCAAACAGCATCTTAATTTTTTGATATTCCTGGGAACTGTAGCTGACCTGTACCAACTAAAAATTTTAAAACCACCAAAAATAAGGTATTACTGACAGTAACAACTCCCAGTCCTGCCAAAGGACTCATCAACCCCCTCACATTAGAGGAAAAGCCCTGCCATTAAAATCACAGGCTTCTCCTGTCTTTCCAGTAAACCATCCTCTCCCCATCTTCACCCTCACTCTCCATGTGGAAGCTGACTGAGGAAAATGAATGTAATCCCACACAAGATTCCTTCCCTGGACACACCTTCACATCTAGATTATTTCTACTTCAGAGTAACCAAAAGCTAAAATGCACAGCAGTATTCGGGCTGGAGAAGAGTGAATGGAAAAGAGGGAATGGCCTCAAATTGCACCAGGGAAGGTTTAGACTAGATATCAGGAAGCATTACTTTACAGAAGGGGTTGTTAGGCGTTGGAATGGGCTGCCCAGGGCAGTGGTGGAGTCCCCATCCCTGGAGGTGTTTAAGAGTCGGGTTGACATAGCGCTGAGGGATATGGTGTAGTTGGGAACTGTGAGTGTTAGGTTAATGGTTAGACTGGATGATCTTCAAGGTCTTTTCCAACCTAGACGATTCTGTGATTCCATGAATATCAATTTCACCTTCATTTGACTCTCCAGCTCCCTTCCCACAGGGCTAAGCCCTGGCTTTATCATGGCAAATAACATTTTGATTCAAATGGATGGAGGAAACACAACACCCCCTCTTACGATGCAATTCATACAGTTTGTCAGAGGATCGGGTGCCTTGGGAGAGTGCAAAGGACACGTCAGAGCAGTAACAGCTAAAAGGGCATTTCTTATCCTGTGTGTAGGGGGTCTCAGAGAACCTCCCAAGAGACACAGGTCTATTTTGAATGTGAAGTCAGTATTGTTTCACCTCATAGTTGCCTATTTTATAAGACATGTTTAAAAGCTGGAAATAACTGCCTATGGTCATCTTCTCAGAAAAAAATAGTACAGGACAGTTCACCCTACCTACTGGAGAGCTGGAAAGACCTACCCTGAACCCGATATCAGGCAGTGCAGATTTGTCCCATTGTGGAGGACAGACAAAACTTGAGAGTGTCATGTTTTGGCTGCAGAAAAGAAAAAAGGAGCAAGTCAGTCCATGATACTCCTAACCAAATCCCCCTTCCAGACAATCCAGCCACTGACTCTACAGCAGCCTTTGGCTATATCCCTGGATTTTTATATTTGTTTTACTTTCCACATTATCCTATTCTCCAGTTGAGATTTCCACACACATCCTAGTGCATCCTAATGCATCTCCTGACAAGTCAAGACACTGGTAGGAGAGCTTCAAATGAGAAGTAACATGCTCCTAGCTTGGTGGTTTGTACAACCACTCCAGCTAGCTCTCCACGTGTGCTGCTTGAACCTCTAGGAAACTGGAGCGTGAGCCTCTCCCTCCATGTGGCTACTCATCTCTAATTTGCTGGCCTGATGAGTGGCCTGCCCCTACCAGTCCCCGGGACCAAGCCTCTCAGGAGGCTGTGGGTGGACTGTTGTGCCCTGCAGGAGCTACTGCACCAGTCAGCGCTCAACAGCTTCCAGCGCTAACCCCTCCTGGCACACATGCTTTAACCCAGCCAATAGGAACATTAGCATCCATTCAGGGACTGCAGTTTGTTTTATTTTTGAATCAACCCAGTTGAACCAACCCTTAAATTGAACCCTTGGCTTCAAATGCACTGTCTGCTGGTGAGTTTCTGAACGAAAGGCAGGTCTTTTTAAAATAAAGCAGTAGCACAACTAATTTTTACATCAGATATGCTCAAATTCTGTCAAGCTGAAGTTCCTTTAAAAAAGCCATGATAGGGTATCCCAAATAAGTGCATCCAGTTCACTTCATTAGAGGGATTTACTTCTGTGTTTTATTGTATCCTAAGCTTTCCAGGGGATGACATCTATCTGCTCTACAGTTCTTGGGACTGGCAGTCCCTTGCTCCTACTCCATGCACAGTTTATTTAGTATTGTTGGGGCATAAATCAAGGAATAAAAATTTCCAGCACAGTTGTGTCAGCCCTATGTGGCCTTGCCCTCACTGAGAGAACAAATCTACTCTAGGGGTCTCTCACAGCTGCCAGAGTCTGCCACCAAACATCCCTCCAGCACGCTTCACAGAAGTGTTGCATAATTTACAAATACTGTCACTGCAAAATTTACCATTAAACCAGTCAGCAAAAGGTATCTAAAAATGAATTCAAGAAATCTAAAATTGAATTCTAGACAGGTAGGAGGAACTTCTTAACAGAAAGGTGCTGTCATCTAGAGACATTATCAAATAACAAATGTATATTACCTTCTGTTTTGTCGATCTTCAATGGACAGAAATTTTGGCCGTCGGGCAACTTTTCTTTCAGTTTTATAGATCACATTTGTTTGGATCATGTCTTAAAAAAACCACAATGACTCAATAACTCACATTCTTATATGTTTAGAAAAAATGAAATGGAAGTAGCCCTGAATACCGCATTGTGGTGCTCTCTACCACCCCCACCCCACTACATACTTTGAAACCATTCCCACTTGTGCTGTTTCTCCTCAGAGATCAGCAAGGTCAACAACCTGCTAGCACAGGCTGTGAAGCTCAAAGGCAACCCAACCACCAACAGCACCTGCACATGCATTCACATTCAGGCTGTCAGCCAGAGAAAACCACATCTGATGTCAGGCCTGTAGCAGGGAAGTTTTCAGTATGATGGAGGCTATAAATCTAGCTTTCCTGGCAGTGCGGGAGTGTTACGTGGTGCTAAGAGGAAAGTCTACCCTCTCTTCTTGGTCCTGTAACAATATCACAGAGCACATGCTGTGTGACATGGCTAATTATCCATTGTTTCATCCTTTAAACACCACTCTCTTTATTCATGCCAGGAAAAAGATTTAAAGTTTGGAAAGCCAATGGAAATTTTAAGATGGGTAAATAAATTAGAAACAGAAAAGTATTTCTTAATTTCCCATTTCTCTCTGTGTGCAACCAATCCTGAATTTTCCTTTGCTGCACTGTGTGCTTTCTCTTCCCATAACTAGCTTGCAAGATGTCTGTCATGGTGTCACTTCTTCAACATTTGACTTTTCAGTGCTTTTTTTTTTCCTTTCTCATTTCTCCTCTTTAGCTGTATAAACCCAAATGCATAAGTCAGACACCACGAAGTTTACTCTCAGCTCTTCTTCTAAATATACTGTATTGTCAGAGATGCTTTTCTGACTGTAGATGCACAAGTTTAGAAGCTGGAGCAGGGCACCTCAAAACTGCAGAGAAATGTGCAAACTGTTCAAGCTCTGCTTGAGGAAAAAGACTGTTCAGAGAAACCTTGACACAGGGTAAAAACTCTGCATGAAGGAGGCTACATTAAAGCCAGCTACACTGTGTAATGAACTTAAAGAGATAATTCACCTTTAAAGTTTAACTTATACTTCTGAGAACCAGCTCTGAATAACACACTGCCTTTCTGGTCAGCTAGAAATTCTTTCTCCAGATCTGCAGATGTCATCGTGGCAGGGCAGTGATCCGGATGCTATAGAAAGAGCAGGGAATTGATACCTGTTAGAAACCCATCTTTGGTCTAGGTGACACAGTGTTTCCTCAGGCCCCTGTCATGGGATGCCATTTTGAACTATGTCTCTAAGGCTTCAGGCGTTTTGTTCTTCAGCAATGGAGGGGTGCCCCACAGAGAACAGCTGCTTTTAACAACAGCAACAAAGCAGCCTTCAGCCTGGGTGGTCAGCTTCAGCCAAAAGATGTCCATCATCTCTGGACAATGTACCTGCCTTCAAAGCCAGTCCTTTGGAAGCTTTCACAGAGTAGCAGTACTGCATTGAGGAACAATTAATAAGACAAACCCACCAGGGCATCAGAGTAGCGCTGCAAGGGCACGCAGAGGCGAGCGAAACACACCAGCTGCAGGACAGTGTGCCCTAAACAGCTCTCTGAAGAAGCCTTAACAAGAGCTTTTGGCATCAACAGAAGATGGATCTCACCTCTTCCCCATACTCAATCCACTGCCCAGAATCATCGAGCCAGTACCAGGCATACTCCATTTTGGGAGCAGACAGATGAGTCGGAAGACACCACCGGCACAGAAGAGCTGACCGATGGCTGGCTGCTTGCTTGGCCCTAACATCAGAAAAGAAATCCAGATTAAAGCATGTTTTTTTTCCAAAGTTACCAACCCCTGCTTTGGTCAGAAGTCTAACCAATCCTCAGAAAAGGAGACCCCTCCAGCTGGGAAGTGCAGGTTTGGCCCAAAACAGGGGAACTGATATTTGTACATACATGGGTCATGGTAAGCCTCACAGAAATTACCCTGACCTCTATGGCTTGGACTTGGGTTACTGTGTTTCTCTGAAATATATAATTCTAAAATACACATTGTAAGAAAATGCAGCTTGACACAATAAACTCAGCTTGTTATGTGAAGGCCAGTAGTGCCACAGCTAACAGGAGTAAGACTTGGCTTCTAGGCAGTATATGATCAACTGCAGAAGTCAGACTGCCTTCAGAAGGCACTGATAGCACCACCCCTCCTTCAGCGTTCAGGAGAGCAAAGCTGCGGCTCGCAGGTACTGTACTGGGTGCAGGTGCCCAGGTGCTGGCAGTGGGGGGCTGCAGGGGTCACCTCTGTGAGAAGAGACCAGGGCATGCCCCATGCTGGACACAGCCAGCTCAACATCCCACTGCAGGACACAGCTGAGCCCATCAGCTAAGCTGGTGGCACCTCTGAGAAAGCTGCCCACCAGTGAGAAGTGAGGAAAATTGCGAGTGAAGCAGCCCTGCAGACACCCGTGCCCATGAAGGAGGAGGGGAGGATGTGCTCCAGGAACTAGAGCAGAGATTCCCTTGCAGCTCATAAGGACCATGGTGAAGCAGACTGTGCCCCTGCAATCTCTGGAAGACCATGGTGAGGCAGATGTCCATACTACAGCCTCTGGAGCACCCAGTGCTGCAGGACATGGACATGCCCCGAAGGAAGCTGTGACCCAGAGAGAGAAGCCAGTGCCAGACCAGGCTTATCCTGAAGAACTGCAGCCCATGGAAGGAGACACGCTGGAGCGTGGGAATTTTTTCAGGATGATGGAATGGCAGAGGGCAACACTTAAGGACTGAGGTCGATGCCCACTCTCCATCCCCCCCCTGCATCACTTGGCAGGTGGGGGTAGGTAGAAGAGTCAGGAAGGAAGGAGTGAAGTTGAGCCTGGGAAGAAGGGGGGAAGGGGAGGGAAGGTGTTCTAAGTTTGGGGTTTGTTTCTCACCATCCAAACTTATTTTAATTGGCAATAAATTAACTTCCCCCAAGTCAAGTCTGTTTTGCCCTGACAGCAATTGGTGAGTGATCTCCCTGTCTTTATCTCAACCCATGAACTTTTCCACCTTATTTTCTTCCCTTGTCCTGGTGAAAAGGGGGAGTGAGAATGGCTAGGTGGGTGTATGGCAGCCAGCCAAGGTCAAATTCCTTAGAGGGGGGGAAAAAAAAAATAATAAAAAAAGGAAAAAAAAAAATCACTTACCAGTGAAGTCTCTGCTCTGTGCTCTATCCTGGAGACACAGCACCTACAAAGAGAACAAGCTGAAACAGATAGGCACCAATAATTCAAATTCAGAGGATTTTACTTTGCTTGCTGCTGTGTTTCAAGCTCCTTTGCTTGTCCCAGTTTTGGGCTCAGCCAACATTTTTCTATGCATCTTATCACTTCGTTGTTTCTATCACATTACCCTCCTGTGGAGCACATACCCACAGACGAGACCTGCCCACCTGCCTGCTGTGGAGTTTGCAAGGGTCTGTGGCTGAACTACTCAGAGCTGCCTGAAGAACTTGAACACAGTATTTGAACAGAAACTGGAAATGATCATTTATCCAGCTCTGGCGCATTCATACTTTGGCAGGGATCACCGGTATTCAGAGCAGGCTAATCAGGGGAAATCATTATCGGAGGAGCTCCCTTATAGAGCTGGTTACAGTACAAAGGTCCACAAAGAAAGGCTTGGCAGCCCCCAGACTGCTAGAACAAAGAGCGAGGAAAGACCCGAGTCTCCTTCGCAGCCTTCGCTTGTTCCACTGCTGTCTTCAGACCACAGCTGCACTTTGTATGCAGTAACACCAGCCAAACCTGTTCCTAGAAAAATTCTCCCAATTCATTTTCTCCCAAATACCATTGCAGGGGATTCATGAGACCCAGCACTCCTGGGAGCTTTTTTTTGGATGTGGCTGTCCCTTTTCTCCCCTCTGCAGAGCAGTGTGCTGCTGTTGCTGCTGCCGTGGCAGAAGAATTTGAAGTTTGTGAAATTGAAGCGTGGGATTTAAGGGGTGGACGGGAAATAGAAAGGAAAGCAGGAGAGTTGGGTGGGTTGGTGTTTCCAGGCAGCTTTTCTTCATTGCTCCCACCATCCCACTTCCCTCTCGCCCCGCTCTATAGATGGATGCTAATCCCTGATGAGACCCAGGGTCCTCAGTCTGCCCTAACCCCATCAGTTTTCTAAAAATGTCTGGCTGTGCACTACTTTCACTTTCACTTGCCAGGGTTTCTGCTCCTTGCAGGGATTTTCCACTCACCAACTAACCCCAACAAGAAAGAAACATGTGAAACACTTAATAAAGCAGACCAGTGAAATATTTCACTGGAAAGACAGGCGGTGTCCTCCACCTTTTGCTGAAGATTTTGCTGTCTGGTCTTGTGCAACTGTGAGATACCCTGTAAATTGCTTTTTATATCTCCACAGGAGTAGCTTTATACAGAGATTTTATATGTAAAAAGCAACCTCACGCCACCCTTTTTCTTACATGCTTCTCCCTCATGTGGAAGAAAGGATGAATTAGTGAAGATATAAACACAGCTTACTGTATGAGTAACTGCAAGCAGGTATCCTTCCAGCAGGCCCTACAGCCAAGCCCACAAACCATTAAATCACCAACTTCCTCCCTCCCAGCTCAGCATCACCCTGGAAAAGTTGTTAGAGCCCGGCACACTCTGCCTCCCCAGCTCCCCTACTCACAGTCCTGCCGTCGGGCTGCCAGCCGCCACCTCCGGGAGCTGAGGGCATCAGCCACGTGCCTGCCAGTCAGACAAGCCCTCTGAACCCTTGCTCCGCATGGGAAAGGTCTCCCAGGAGCAGTAAAACCTTCGGAAATAAAATTCGACTGGCCTGTTTGTGCTTCTTTGAGCCTGTTTGAACTGCAGGTTTGTACGCCGCTGTCTCTCTCGGAGTCTCTCTCTGTGGGAAGTCACAGATGCCTCTCTGCTAGCCACTGCCTCAGAGCGGAGTAGCATTTCCTTCTGGTTATTGCGCCACACGCACGCGCATCTGCCAGGCATGAGCAGACCGGCCAGGCACAGCTGAAGTTTTTGGCAGATGCATCAATAAAATCAACATCCCTACAAACCAGCGTAGTTTATCCCTACTGCTTGGTTCCTGTTGTTGCTCACCAGCACTTACCTTGAACTGATTCCTCCCATCCATATTCAGGACCTTATTCTTTCAAGATTTCTGTTGGGAGCAGCTTCTGCTGAACATCGTTCTTTGAAAGCCAAAAGCTGGCGTTGCCTTGCAAAGCAAACCCCAAATCTCAATGCAGAAAGCGGGTGCATCTCAAACATGCTGTCCGTGTTGGTTAACACACTGTGTGGGGTGGGGGGGTGCAGCGCACAGCACTGCCCAGAGTGACCCAAACTAGTGCAGAGCAAGCACAGAGCCCTGGGAAGCAGGCTCAGTCAGCCCCCACAGAGCTCTGGTGCTGTCCTGAGGGTTTGTGTTCCTTTAACTTGAAGCCTGAGCTCCGCTCTGTTCTTCCCCATGGAAATCAGAGAAGGATTTGAAGCTTTCCAGTCTGACCTCCAGCCTTTAGGTCTAAAAGGCTGACAGCATTTCCCAGCAGAGCTCTGAAGCATAAAGCATAACAACAGGTCAAGTAGTACTAACTACATAAACTTATTCAGATGCAAACTTTTGTTTTGTTGCACAAATTATGTTCAGTTGAATTGCCCTGAACATTTTTATTTCCTGATGATCCAGTCAGACCAGATCAGTAGCAGCTGAAACACATAAACCTCTGTTTTAGTCTCTGGAAAGGCTGCACTCTCGGGGCATTTTATAGACATAGTATTAAAAAAAAAACGCCAAACCTACAAACACAAAACCACCACAAATGTGATTATGAAGTTGAACTTTGTTTATTCCCCATCTGGCCATTCTTCACTGGCTTTTGACCTCCCATATAGTTGTGATTGATTCACCAAATTTTGTTTAAAATAATGGAAACGTGTTGCCACATGAGCTATATAAGGCTAATATTGCTACAGTGTGTAAGACTAACCGCAAGCGCTTAGCTGAGAAAACATGATAAAGCAAGATTGTATAGGAGACATGAGGGCACTCCCTTATCAGAACTTTAACAGCTGAAGAAGCCTGTAGAGACATGCCAGAGAAATACCCTATCAGTTGAAGAGGCCTGTAGAGACACGACAGAGAACTACGGAGGCTGCGCAAAGCTTCGGGGTGAAAATTTCAACAACGAGGAAGAGGAGATACTTCATCCCTGCGCCCACCGCCCAGGGCTCTGCGACCACTGCCCAGAACTATTGAAGTTTACTACGCAGGCACAAGTGGGAAGAAACCTCATTATAATACAAAGCGGGAGTAGGCGGGGATAGATAATGAATATGTATAGGGGTCTCATTAATATATAACACTTTGTAGCATATAAGGAAGGCGAGAAGCTGCGAAAGGGCGCACCGTTGGTGGAGTTGCACTCCCCGGCCACCCAGCGCTGCAATTTGCTTATGCCTTGCTTGCTGTAATTAATAAATTTTAATTGGATACTACTTCAATAAATTGTGTGAAGTCAATTTATAACAATCTGGCTTTCACCTCCACAATTGCACAACTTCTGTGCTTCCCTTTGACTGATGAGATCCCACAGGTTCATTTTTGCATATGTGAATCCTCTAGTAAAATACTCTTCTGAACTGAAGCCAAGAGCTTCAGCAGGCATGAGATATCAGCTCTAGGAAAAACATTCTGGCTTGGTAGAAAATGTTTATATAGCTTTGCTGGGAGCAGCATACCATCCTCTCTAAAAACAAACAACTCACCACAAACTGGAAACTTGAGCTCACTGTAAACTGCTATCTTCTGAACATCATACATTTTATTTTTATCACTTTTAATTGCAATGTCATCCGTAGACCTGTTGAACCTCTGATTTCTAACTGTCAGTGTAACAGTGGTACTATATCTGTCTGCATTTCCAGTATCTGACAGGTCTCGAAGCGGACATCCTATATATAGCCCTGCAAGATCATATTCCTACACAGTCAGCAGAGGCGCCCAAGTATGGTTTCCCTGCACTTGTCAAATGATTTATCATGTATAAAGAAACCTTGGTCCAGCAGGTAGGACTATTTATTTTCCCCCCAGGAATTTCAATTCTTGTTCCCTTTTTCTCTTCAGAGGAAATGGACAAAAAAAAAAAAGTGATGTTTCACCCTTTCTGTGTGTCTATCTGCAGACACAGCAGCTCTGTTGCAATTTCAGACCACCCCAAGATTTGATGGATGAGTACTGATGGTGCAGCATGGGCACACTGCACTCACAGGAGTCCTGCATCACAGGACCAGGCTGGCAGTGTCTCATGCTTCTACCTCAAGACGTGTAAAATCCCCAAAACCAGTACCTAACGGGGTGGATCCAGGCTGTGATGGGGTGATGGGGCTCACCTTGTTCTGCAAGGTCTTCTGCAGGTTGGTTCTCCAGTCACCCACACTGGGGCCTGGCTGCAGGGCGCTGTGGAAAGGTGCACCAGGGAGTTCAGCAAAGCTGCAAGGGTGGGGACCGACCCGTGTCTGGGAGCCTGGAAACATTTCCAGATCTCACTTGAAACCACGCTCCCATTTAAAGCCGGTACCTTCTCCTACAGGTTGTGATGGTTTTCCCAGTAAGACTGGATTTTCTGTTGGACTATGTTTAGCAGCTTGTAAATTAAACTGTGGGAGGGGAGAAATGAGACCTGCAACCATGCTGCTGCTATCCCAGTTTAATTTGGCACAGGGACAGGAAACAGTCATAACAAGAATAATAATTCTCAATTGCCCTGGAAAAAAAACCCCAACTTATTTATTTCCAAATCTTGATGGTGAATTTTACAAGTTTTGGTAGATTACATTGGGATTGTAAATGATACTTTGCTTTTAGTCTAAGTACATAAATGCTTGATACAAAAGATTAAAAATGCTCCACATTCTGCTATTCCTCACTTCAGTGGCCATTAGAGGAATCTCAGCATGCTATTTCCCATCTTTTAGGAAAAAAATAAGAATTAAGCGATTTGAAATAGCTAATTGCTGTTTTATCTGGACATAACCTTGCCACATTAATAATGTTAACCAATTTAATAACAGAAACCTTCTTCATTTCAGTAGTTCAGATGAGCAGTTACGTATCAAATCAGCAAGTCATTTGCCTGCAGATTTAAAGTTAAAGCTTTGACATGAAGTGTTTCATGTCTTCCTACAGCACCAGAAAATGCACTTATTTGGGAATCTGCCCAAGTCTCATCAGTGGCCTTGTCTAACTAAAGGAGAAATTGTTTTTCACTGGAGTTGAGCCAAAACCTGAATTTTCAACTTCACTGGTGGTGCCAGGTGAGGAGCGGGACAGGAAGGCTGGGAGAGGGATCAGAATCTACTTTGTCATACTCTTGTTGATATTTAGCTGGGTTTTTTTACTGTGTTTGTACATTTTGAAATGTAATTTCAGAAAATAAAATTCAAAATTTAAATATTTAAAATCAAAATAAACTTATTCTCCTAATACAACCATCAAAGCAGAACATTCTGACCTTACTTTGTTAATATTTGAATTTCCAAGGGTTTTCAAACATCTTCTCATTAGTCTGAATTGGCACTTTCTGATAAATGAAGTTTTATTCCCCTGCCTCCTCCTTTCCTTATTTCTAATTTGCTTTCCCCACCCATTTCCCTTCAGTATTGCTTGTCCACAGCATGGCTACTACAACACTTCAGTCTGAAACCTGCATTTGGTTTCTGTGAACTGGACTCTTAAGTTCTGCAACATGCTCCCTTCCTCTATTTGCCAAGTTAGGAAATTAAAAGTAGAGTGTGTGTGTGTGTGTATATATATACACACACGCACTATTTTACTGAGAACTGGGCTAGGCTGCAAAATTAGAATCTTGGTTTCAAAGACACTCTACAAGCAAAGCAAGTTCATTTCAGAGAAATAGATTGTTCTGCTAAAAAAGAAAAAGGCAGAAGCAGATGCAACCACTTATCCTGACTGGCAAGCTTAGGAAGACTTGCAGCAAAGTCTTGGCTCAGGCTTATCCTCATTTGCAGTGATTAAAAGAATGAGAGTATGGCCTTTGGTAGGATCAAAGGTATCAGAAACTGAGTAAGTAAATCTTATCTTCTCCCGTGAGTTCTGATGATTTCTCAGTAAGTCTTGATTTCTTGTTGGACTACTTCCAGCAGTACCTGTAGTTTGCGGGTAAGAGAATCTGAAAGGGGAGAAAAGAAGGCAGAAAGTTTAGTTCAGAGGAAATCTTCAGATATAGCTGAAAATCAGAGCATCAGCACTGATGGCTGGGGCACTTTATGTTAGCAGATCACTGAATCCATCTTCTTACTTGCTGTGTGTTTTTTCTATTCAGTGGTTACTGATAGACCTCAGCCCAACATCAAATCAAAAGAAACCGAGATTGATAATTGTAATTATAAATTAAATTCAAAATGGGGCTCTGGTTTCTGAGTAAATCATTATGCCACCAGGGCTACACCCAAAGGAAATCTATGCTGGACGTTGCATGGAGTGGAGATGTATTCCATTTACACCCCACATCTGTGCCTCTTCATCAAACAGCCCTCAGGCAGCACCGTCTTCTCCCACCAGTCCTCTCCCCAGCCTTTCAGCAAGTATGTTTGGGCACGGGGTTACAGTGTCTGCCTGTCAGTCTCTCCATCCTAACTTTTTATCTTGTTGCTCAGTGTCAGACAAATTTGACAAGAGGTGGTGATCCTGAAGATATGCCAAAGTTTAGTAGAAACCACACTGCGGTGCAAAAGTGACCCTGTTCCCCCTGTTGGTAGACCTCAGCCCTGTCTTTTTAAAAACAGAGCATGAAGCTGTCTTATCCGTATAATTCACAAGTTGGCCAGTCCGTGCCTGGCTGCCAACCCCCTGCAGCACAGCCTACCCCTCGTCTCTTTGGCTGCAGAGGCTGTGTCTTAGGAAAGCCATTGAAGAGGTGGCAGGTTTTAGAATTTAGGTTTCATGAGGTCTGTTGGTCATGGAGTAATTTGCATTAGAGGCAAGCCCTGGGAACAAGCCAACATCCCCACCCTGAGCGTGTTTAGGTCCACAATACTGACATTCAAACACATACTTACAAAATGGGCTACGGCAACGTTTTGACATTTGCCTATGGATTATGAGGTAGTAGACTGGAAAACCACTTAAAACCATGGTGCATCCGATGCTAATGTTCACAGGGTCTGAGTAGAAAGACATTGCCACTGTGAAGAGGCAGATGACGGTAAAAGAGACAGGAATGAACAGGGGAACCTGGGAAAAAGAGCACAGAAGACTCTCAGGCAAAACTGATGGCTATAGCAAACTGGCCTCCGTACATGCCAGCACATGCTGTGTTCACTTCTCCATCTTAAAGAAGATGAGAAAAATCATATAGTTTTTCTCCACACTGTTTCTGTACAATCAGATGTGAACAAGTACAAAATTTGACTCATACCATCTTCAGAGCCTAGTGTACCCTATGAGGTGCATGCTTCATATTCATGTGCATCAAAATATAAACCTCACTTACAACTGGAAGCCAAGCAGGGGGATAAGCCACCTGTACCCCACTGCTCTCTGGATGTCCTTCTCCTGTGCCTGCACACGCACACCCATCTACTTGTCACCTGTGGCAACTGCTGGTGGAAACTCTGAAGCCAAGAGTAGAAGCAGCACTTTGAATAAAACCGTTCTTTGGTTATAACACTTGTGACTCATTTTGACATGCCTCCAGATCCCTGAGACTTATAGTGGCCAAAACAGGATAAACCAGACTCCCTCTCACCATAGCACCTGCATCAAGAACATGAGCTTCAACAACACACTGATGAAAGACCAAAGAAGCACTCAGCACTTCAGCCTTATCCTGTTGGATAAGCCAATTCATCTGGGTTATTTGGAGAGTAAATCGGAAGACTGCAGTAAATAATAAAACTCAGGGTTTGGATCCAACCTCAGCCAAGTTACTCCTCACCATGGCTGACAGAATGAAGAAGCTGCTGGGATGGTCTCATCTAGGGTGACAATCTATTTTCCGGTAACAGAGATCCTATTTTGGATGCTGACCATGCCGAGCTGGAAGAGATTAGTTGCTCTAGTGATGGCAGCCATCCAACCACCAAACTTACATGCTCTTGCTGTCTCTCCAGCCAGAGTAACCCCTGCCAGCCTCTCCTACGTGCACGCACTCACGCTGCACATCTGCTTGAGAGGTGTGTGTGCGAGGACTGCTTTCTCCTCTTACCGGTGTTTTCACACCATTCTTAACCCAAAATGCTATAGGGGAGAAGTACCACCAGCACAATCATGTGGTTTTTATGACTTTTCTCCGTAGCTGGTGGCTGCAGACGACCTGTCTGTGGCCACTAGAGTGCAGCACATGCCCGCGGCACCTGCACGGAGCCCTCCCCGCTTGCAGATAACTGAGCTTCGGGTTTCAAGTGGGTATAAAAACTAGGGGAAGAAGGGGGAGAAAAAAGTCAGCCAAACTGGCCAAAAGCCCAGAATTTCCCCCCCTCACTTAAGCTGCTTTTAGGAAGCGTTAAAGGCTTAAATCTCCGTCTAAAACAAAATGGGGCAAAATCTCAGCAACTGAAAACATCACCAGTTCTATCCACTAACAAACTTCCCCTGAGAAGTTTTAAAAAGAAAAAGAGAAAACTTATTTAAACTCTGGTTCTGCATGAGTACACGAGTGCAGCCAACAAACCAACTGGGAAGCTTTCAAGGTCTCTGCTAAACACACTGTCTCCAGCAAACAGCAAGAAATATTACCCCAAACTTTGCATCAGGCCTCATGCAGCTCAGGGAGGAGCCCTGGGAGCCACAAGAAGCGTTTCTGTCCCCTGAGCTTCTCACTGATGGGCTGCCCGGTGCCTGTGGCCTCGGAGCTCTCCTCTCCTCCCCAGGAACTGGCTGGAGGCACGACCAGGGACAGGAAAAAATTGTGCATGCCTCAAGCACACCCCCCCCCCCAACGCCTTCGGCACAATATCTGGCAGTGGGAAAGGTGCCTGGAGCGCAAGGAAGCTGCTCCAGCACTGACTCCAACTTCTCCGGCCAACACGAGGAGTATCCCATCACCAGCAGCGTGAGAAGGGCCACCAGAGGGGCCCAGCCAGAGCCTAGGGAAAGGCACGAGAGGCCAAGGCGTCCTACGCTTTGTGGTATGCATGTGCGTGCTCTCCACGTCCTCAGGGCCTGTAGCAGCAACAGTTGCACACAAGCTGACTTACACTATACAGTGTTTTTGTGCCAGCAGATGATTCCCCCTAAGTCAGGTCTGTTCCCAGGGTCCCTCCAGCCATGCGCTTTTCCCCCAAGCCCAACATCCTCCTGCTTCTTGAGAGCTGAGACTTAGCTACCACTTACCTACATCCAGGCAAGGGTCCCTCCTTGCAGCCCACAAGAGATGAGTGTGGGAATTGCCTTTTGCACATCTCCTTGTTCCCAGCCTGAAACTGGGAGTCCCCTGGAGTAGGATGCCATCTCATCGATGCAGCTGGTGACGCCATGTAGAACCGGCTTTATGAGTTCTACCACATCTGGCTGTTTGGGTACATCAACCAATTTCATGAGCTCCCCACATGTCTTACTGAGCAATAGTAATTGAGACTCCTTAGACCCTAAAGGCAACCATGGTCTTGTAATGCTCTGATTTTTACCGAATAAGAGAGAGAAATTACAAGCCTGCACATTCCTGGATGCTAGATACATGCCATGCATTACCTTGAAGGGGCTGTGCAGCTCCGGGTGACGGTGGCGATGGACAATGAGCCCAAGGGTGGCTAATCCTATGAAGAGCCATCGGGAAAAGCTGAAGAAGTTCATTAGATGGTAGATATCTCCGATACACACCATGGCAGTAACCAAAGGGAACTGAGCATTGTGAAGATGAAATACAGTCATTAAAGCCTTACTACCATCCTCAAACTAGAAAGGGTAATATGGATCACCTCCTCCAGCCCCCCTGCAATCACTGACAGCTACTTCACAGCCCCAACATTTCAGAGGTCAGAGAGCTTTGTAAAACAGTGTCACAGACTGAAGGCAAAAAGCCTAAATGTGCTATTATGCTGTGCTATAGAAAGGAGCAATCCTTTCAAGATCAACAGCACCTTTGATGCTTTATGTCCTAGGCAGGGGAATTAAAACATGCATGATACAAAAGCCTGTGCTGCTGGTACAAAGGCTACCTACAAAGATACCTGCTAAGTTTTTAGCAGGTCAGCCAAGCTGCAAGAGGCACCTCAGAACAGTTGGGATGGAGCTGGACCATTTTGGAAAAAAAAAACCAAACCAAAACTGAGAGCACCTTTGCAAATGCTCATTCCCTGCATTTCCAGCACACATGGGAATTTCAATTTTCCAAGAAGCCAAAGCCCAGCAGAGGTATTTTCACAGGACAAGACCAAGCAGCAACTGTGGGAGATGGTAAGGACAGTACTTTTTTAAAAGGTGTCCAAGGCTATAAGGCAGGGACTTCAAGGGAGTGGGTTGGGATAACACTTCGGGCACAAGAGGACTTAATACTTTGCAGTCATTTCCAGTATTCCACCTTCTCTATTTTTTGGAGGCTGTCTCCATACCCTTTAAAACTCTTCAGCTTCTCCAGGCTTTGCAAGAAAGCTAAGGCTGCAAGAATGGGGCATGTCACACAGCCAGATCTCCTTACCATTAACATGACAGCAGGAAGGGGTGTATGCCTTCGAATGTGGATCATGGAGAAGAGAGGAGGCCACTGTCCTTCCCTGGAAGCCACAAACAGAGTCCTAGGAAAAGACAGGGAGCCCTATGCGTTAGCATCCCACATCCAGACTAGAAGTGAGAGTATCAGTCACTGGACTGACCTGAGGCCAGCCCCCCACCCCAGCAAGGTCTGCTATGCAAGGCCACAGTTCTGCCTGTAGCCACATTTTTGGGGCATTTGGGAGAATAACCCAGTGTTGAATTCCCACAACTCTCCCAGGACCAGTTAGTTCAATGCAGTGCAGAACACACTAGCAGGACCACTGGCAGCATCCCCTTGGGTGGCCCATTATCAGAGACCTTTGGGCAAGTCCCAAGTGACCATGAATGAGTTCAGGTTGGAAACAGAAGCAAGAAAGTTTCTTGCCATCAGAGAAGGGGTTCATCTTTCCAGTAGGAAGCAGAGGGTTCACAAGCTTCAATTCTTTATAAGAGAGGCTGGTGAGTTTATGAAAGGTAATTGTTCGTTTCAATGCTTATATATATATATATATATATATATAAAAAAAATAAAGTGCAGTTTCCTCAAATAATAGAGGATTTGAGTTCTTTGACCAGTTATTGGAAAATATAGTTTGGCATACTGCCAAGAAGTCAGCTACACACAAGCCCAGCTACAAAATGACAGCCGAGAACTCCTTCCCTCCATCCTTCCTTTGACTCATGAAAGGGCAATTAGGGAGAAGACATTGAATCCAATTTTGTAAATTTAATATTCACAAACAAATCATGCCAGAGCATCAGCTGGGCTGGAGCAGGGCCCAAAGCAGCTGAGGCATGAGTGTAAAACTGAGTTTATTGCTGTCCCTGTGGTTTTGCAGGGGTGTGGCTGGCCAGCAGCCAGGGAGGCCCCATCACTGTTTATATGGCCTTTCTGCCGTGATTATATTAATGGTGCCAGGATGGGGGAGAGAAAGGCAATGGGGACACACACAACCTCGATGCTGTCTGGGGACTCCTCATCCTCAAAGAAAACCACTATCTAAAGGAGATAACAGGAAGGATTCTCCACACTGTATTTAGTACAGGACTTTGGAGTAGTAGATCAAATAACTCAGATTTCACACTGCGAAACTTCCCTGTCATATCAACTGATTTTCCCTTTTGCAATCAAAGTTGTGAAACAGAATTGGCTCCGGAGAGTTCAGTCAGCTCCTCAGGACCATCATGAAATGCTTCTCCATGAGCTCTGCCCTCTTCTCCAGTTTCAAGACTCCCATGAAGACATGCAGTACAGTAGCCAGTGAAGATGGTTATAACACTGGAATAATTTTTCCATGGAACAAAGCTTTTCTTATTGGTACAAGAAGATTTGTTGAGCCTTGACTTTTGCTTTAGGAATAGCCCATCCCCAATAACATTTCACTGACCTCAAAGCAAAGTCCTCCAGGGTGAGTCTGCCTTTGGCCAGAGATCTGCTCAACAGAGGGACCCTGTGGCCTTGCAGCAGAGCAGCTGGGTGAACCCAGTGAAAGAAGACTTGGTCTCAATGAGCAGCTGCCAACATCAACAAAGCCTCTAGCTCACCAGAAACATTGACATTTCACTTTAAACTGGGGATTTAAACTGAAGGGTGGGGGCAGAAGATGAAAATCCTTGTTTGTGACCAGCCCAAGATACCAAAGCCTGGACCTGGCCAGAAATAGAAAGGGTAAACTCTTAGCCAACGGAGATCATCCCGTAGTTGGCATCCTGGAAGTCAAAGCCTGTATTTTTCCCACAAGAGTGGCTCAGATGCCATTGTGTGAGTGGGCAGTTGCACAGATCACTGGTGCTTCCCTCCAATTCAGTAAGCCAAAAGAGTAATAAATTCTTAGGGATGTGACCTTGAAAACGTGAAGATTCCTCCATTCATGGTTCCAAAGCAGGACAGTGCGACAAGGACAGGGACCACAGAGATCAGGCTTTTGAAGGCTCGCTGCACAAAGCTCTGGAGGAAGAGCGAGTGTGTCTTTAGGAACATGTGGTCATCTCTAGACAACATCAGATTCAAAAGAAAGAAAACTTCCATCGAAGGAACAGAATATAACTCATAAATCTTGCCTTTTCTACTGTCATCAGTGGGTTATTTTTAATTATCATGTAGGCAAGACTAGAAGAAGTTACTGTTGCCTAATAATCCAGAGAAATTACAAAGCAATAAAGCATTTTATAGGAAAACCATCTCCAAAACACCTGCCATGACTACCCCTTGAGCATAAGCTGACCACACTGAATAAAGATAACAGTAGGGGTGACAACTCACCACAGCCACAGCAGGAGAAGCCAGAACATCTTGCATTCCCAGGACTGTGTAATAGGAGATGTTGGTGAGCATGTACCCCACAATTACTGTGATCACAGACACGATGACAGCCAGGGGGATATTTCTGCAAGAAAGGGGAAGAGACACAGACAAAGAACAAGATGTTATCCCTTGTTATGCACGGTATTGCTGCAGATTGCAACTGGCATTGGTTACGTGAACCCACAAACTTATTTCCTCCCATACTGCATTTGGGAAAGCAATGGTAAACCAGAAGCCGGTAACCCAAGATGATTTCTTCCCAGCCTTACCGTTCAGGTCTGACTAACTCTTCACGCACAAAACTGGTCTGAAACCTGCATGGTGGAAAGAGACAGGGAGAGTTTGAGCCATGTCTCAAACACCAGTCTGCTGCCCATGAAGCACCCTTCCATCACACCTACCAGCCTGAATATGCAAACATGCCTGCATAAAATGCCAGGGGCAGCTTATCCAAAACCAGTGACTGTCTGTCAAAAGCATCCTGGAAGTTTTTGGTGTGGCCTGCAGAAGAGATAAACAATGGACATGGAGCAGGGAAACATCAGAGATGAGCTTCCTTCCCGTGGGATAATGTCCCTTGTACCTCTTGCCCAGACCTGGGGAGAGCATTTGTGACTTCCTTGGAGACAGATATTCAGATTTGTTTCATTGCTTTAATTTGCAGTGCTGTGCTAACACGTTTATTTTGCAAACAGTGACAGAACAAATCCTTTCCCTGTCCAGCTACGGGATACATTTCAGGAAGGGCAACAGCAGCAGCTGGTTCTGTTTCAGAGCCTGCTGTGGGAACGAGAGATCGTGGAGACAAGAGGACCCAAGTTTTCCTGCTCTTTCTTTAGGCCCAAAATTAATCCACTGGGTTGACCCCCCTCTTCCCCCCTCCAGCCCCCTAAACAGCTGGATGCACAGTTCTCTCTGATGTGGTGCAGCCAGTGAGGCAGCTAATTTGCCTCTCACTGTGCTCCCTCCTGATCCCTATGCTAGAGCGCTGACCCCAGCCCCATGCGGCCAGATCATGGGAACCAGGGTGGAGGAGGGAGCAGGAACAGGGAGCAGTGACCGCCAGCCTGGCCTCCACTCTGGGCACACTCCTTGCCCACTGCCCTGGACAGCCACTGCGACTTGCCCTCACAAGGAGGAACTGAGGACACAGAGGGCAAAGTAAATAAAATCTAAAAAGTAGAGGTGGCTCAGATAGAGATCCCATTTTACCAACTCCCACAATGTTCTTAAAAGTTCTCTGCTTGAAATAACAACAAAATCAAAGTCAGGATTTTGGATACAAGCCATATTTTATCAAACTCCAAAAAAAACCTAGGGAAGGGAGCAACACTTAATGGCCTCCCATTCAAAGGAAGACCAATAAAAAATGCAGTCAAAAGGAGTTGTATTTCCAACACTTTCAAAACCAGGTGCCCAAGGCTTGGTTCCACATCTATATTCAGTTCTCCATATCAAAGTCTCTTTAAAAGTAAAAGGTGCAGAGCTCACCTAGTTGGGCTTCACCAGGAAAGGGATGAAATGGCATGAGGCACATGGAAAAAGTCATGCCACTTCCATGGAGGTGCCTCTGCAAGGAGATTTGTGATGAAATTTGGGCATTTGGGTTTAAAACACTGGCCCAGCAAGTCTCTAAAACAAACCTGAGCCAAAGGGAACATAATGGCAGAGGAAAGGACAAGAGTGTAACCAAAAACAAAAAAAAAAAGAAGTAGAACAAGGCAGGGGCATCAGGTATACTGATTTTAAAGCACAAAACTGAATTTAAGCACAAGGAATCTAGTCAAAAAGATAATAGATTTGAAGAAAACTAAACCAAAATATGGGAGTGGGCCTATGGGGGTAGTCTTTTTATATTCTAAAATGATTGCAGACAAGTGATGGCAAATAAAAAGGATTTATTGTCTGCAATACGTTAATGAGTGATTACAATCCCCCATGAGTAACGTTAAATACAACCTGTCATCTTGGGGTCTCTTGGTGAATTCTCCCTCCAGATGTCACTGACACTTATCCTCGCTGGAGGATGGGTGCCAGGGCTCCAGATTGTCATTTGAAGGCATTCCTGACAATAATGGTTGAGGATTTCTTGCTGCAGGGCAGTTCTTCTGTTCAGAAGTGCTGCCAGCCCATGCGGATCTTTGTATGTTCAAAGGAGCCAGCTCCAGGCACCAGAAAGAAACATGAACCTGGACCTACTGCCTGTGTTGTTTTCTCTGCAGAGGAAGGTAATAGTGTGAAGAGGAAGCAGGCTTCGTCCCCTGAGTGGGAATGCTGTGGGCTTTTCTATAAACTGAGGCTTGGATTAAAGCCAATACTCTAGCATCATTGCCAGAAGGTACTACTGGTGGGGTTTTTTTTCCCCACTCTGGATGAATATGTGTATGTGCAATCCTGAGTGAGTCCATTGTGAAATTAGTAAGTTACTGCCTGTCTCAATTAGGAGGTAAAAAAGCATTAGTTTAAGCCACAGAAAGGTTAGAGGTGCAGTTGCCAGGGCTGGTAACTCATTATACAGCTGTGACTGGCTCACATCACCACAGGATGCTGTCACACATCCCTGATCCATCAAATTTATGTTGCTTTGGCAGGATTTTGAGTCACTCTGAAAACAGGCAAGCCTGGCACCAAGGAAAGACTGGCTGTGGAGGAAGGTGCCTGTATGACTCTGGGTAGGCTCAGACAGCCTCAGGCACTGAGACTCACTCAGCTTTGGAGAAAGCACAACTGAGCCATGTGCATCAGCCCAGTGCAATGATTCAGCTTAATGCCACTACCCTGGTCTCGGCTCCCAGCTAATTCACACCCAGCACACAGGCAGGGAAAGCTCCTGCCAGCTAAAGGAGTGCCACACCAATAAAAGCTGTGACAGACGGGTACGTCGAGCACCATTCCTCAGCCACACAGCAGCACACCTACCCTGCGCCAGCAGCATCATCCCTGGCACGATGATGAGTGCAAGAGCCAGGAGTTTGACGATGGAGAGAGCCGTCTGCAGGCGGGCACTCCAGGTGACACTCCAGGAATTGAGGGTGAGGACCATGTCTGCAGAGGAGACCACACTGCTACAGCTGTAGCCCATGTGCGATGCACGCAGGAAAAAAACACAGCAGCACTCCCTGCTCTAGGGATGCCAGGAAGAAGGCTGCATCTTTAGAGAGGATGCTGGGGGTGAGAGATGTCAGAAAACATTACAGGTGTGGTCCAGCACACAGTGTTTGAAGGGGGAGCTGAGTTATGCTCCTAAGAGGGACCAGGAGCCTGGTTGCTGTTGGGTGATCCACGCCTGCCTGGTAGAAAGGTGTGAGTTTGCAGGGATGTCTCAGCAGCCCCCTTCACAGCAGTCCCTGTGCCAGCACACACCACCCTGGAGCAGGCCAGGACAGCTTTACAGGCTAGGTGCACCAGGCGAGGAGTCCAAAACCTTGAGCCTTACACCTCAACCCAGGTGGTATTTGCACAATTATACATGAAGAGTTTCTATTCCTGTACTTGGCACAATCCTCCTGACCTAGAGTTCCAGCTGGTCAACAGGGAGGCCCATTCCCCTTCTTGGAGAATAACAGTGGCCCCGAATCAGCAAAAGTTTTGAGTGGCCAAGACATAAGATGGGGCCCCAATCCCACAGTTATCCCAGAATATAACACCCTGTAAGTGTCTCTGGTCTGGGACAGAGAGGCTCTGAGATCAGCAGTCCCATAAAAGTTAGTACTTACAATACCCCAGGAGAGACACGAGCTTCACAGCAGGGAGAGGGGCTGCACAGGGGGCAAAGAACGGCTCCAGCATGTAGCGTCCAAACGCCAAAGAAACCACAGCACTGTTGGCAGGCCTTGGGGGGGGGCAGGGGGGAAGCAAGCACAAACTGTGGTCAGCAGGCAGCAGAAAAATAGCATGATGTAAAACTGCACAAAACTCAGGAGGGAGTGAGTTTTCCCCACCCAGCTTAATCCTGCTCTCTCATGCAGATGGTGAATCCCTGTAGAGTCTTTTTCACAGTTTTTTCTCAGTAAATGGGTTAAAAATTGCATGCTGCAAAAAGATTAATTCCCAACTTGAAAGCAAAAGTTGAGAATAATCATACTGAGCAATGCAATGTGGTTCATATATCCTGCTCCATCTTAGTTTACATGAAGGACACAGGTTATTGGGAGGTGAGGACTGTCTTTTTAAAGTTAAAAAAGAAGTCATTTACAATTTTCTAAAATATTATTTAACTCGGGGCTAAGCCAGAAAGTTGTCTCCACAGGACAACCCGAAAAAGTGAAAAGAGAAGATCTGAAATAAATCTGGCCTCTATTGTCCGTCTCTGAAAAATACTGTGGCTCTTGGAGGATACCAGCTGCCAGGGGAGAAGAGAGATATTCAAGTACAGATCAGAGTGAACATGTGTAACTATTTATTCATTATGCCTTCTTCCTTTTACCACCGAAAAATCTTTAAAAGTTGTTCAGATTGTTTCTACTCTTTCTTTTACAAACTGCCTAGACCGTTACCTGGCAGAGTAACTTCTGGTTTTTTAAATCATCACGGTATTCAGCAAAAGGCAAACCCAAAAATTCTCTTACCTGATAGCAAAAAACTCTGCCCACAGGAATAAGAAACTTGGCAGAGGTCCTAGTGTCTCCAAAATGTAGATATAATGTCCTCCAGACTTGGTGATTCTTGTTCCAAGCTCTGCATAACACAAGGCACCTGGAAAAGTTCAGGTAGAAATGCACTGAATAAATCATCTCATGGATTTTCTCTTTTCTGTGTGCCTTTTCAGGAATTGAATGAATCTGTTTAAAATAAGTGGTGAATTAAAGGAAGAAAGAGGGGTTTAGCAGAATCACTCTTCCTTATTTTTGTGTGCTACAGTGTTTTGAAGTATGTTTTGAAGTAATTGACTTTTCTGTCAGAAGGAAAGAAAGTCTCCATCTTCTGGTTAATGATGCAACCTTTCCACAAAAGTTATGTGGAAAGGTGTGCAATAGAAATGTTGCACTAAACTACAATAGGTTTCCTTTGTGAAACATCCTGGAGGTTTGGGTTCTCACTTCTCACAGTTAGACTGGTGAGATGGTGCTTACAAGGCAATTACAGCAGCTCAGCCAACAGGCCGTGGATGAACTTGTCATTTCAATCACATTTTTGATCACAGACCGTGTTCCTGTGTCCTTATCTTGCATCATCACATAAATCCCTTCCTTCATTCCAAGACACTAGACAGAGGACCTGGAAGGGCATCACCTTGGAGAGGGAAGACCTGCCACCGGAGGAAAACATGGCCCCGATGGTGCAGAGCAAGGGGAAGTGTCCACATGAGAGGCTCAGTTGGTCTCTTCTCACATGTTCACGTACGAGTGCACCAGCAGACCTGGGGACTGCCTGCTCTGGCCTCGAGGAACGCCTCTGCACCCCCCTGACTCTGTGCCGAGGCACAATGAGAAACCCTGGGGGAGGTACGCTGGAGAAGACAGCTTAAAGCTTTCAGGCAAATGGATAGAAACCTTTATGCCTCTATCTGTGCCAGAAAAATCCCATCTGTGTTTTCTTTATAGAGCAATTCATCGTGCCACTTGAATATGTCTAAGTATGACTCTTAAGTCCTGCCTACACTGGATTCACTTGCTAGGTTAAACATCCTTTTTTTCAAAGGAAATCATAAAACACTTCATTTCTTTGAGCACAACTCTCCTTGCAATGGGTCTGAGCGCTGCTGGGATGTGACCCTGTGGGGTGAGACCATCTCTAGCTGTGCTATTACTGCTTTGCTCAGCTCAGGAGGTTGTGGAGGGAGAGTGCAGAGGAACCCAGTGGTGATATGGCCATGCCTCTGAGTCCTCTGGTGATCATGCCATATTCAAGTCATGCTGATGGTGAGGACCTCCATTTTTCCCACCTCTCTTGGCAAATTTTTGCAGAATCCCTGTTCCAAGTGTAAAATATAGGCAGACACCTCATCTCATTTACTCCAGTGGGTCTCTTTACATGCTTCAAGTGTGTGTTTAAGTGCTTTGCTGAACGCATGCTATGGGACTCATATAAATGCCATACTTGAAAGAAAAAAAGAAGAAAAGAAAGCAGGCCTTTTTAATGTACTGAAAAAAAGGCATCAGAGAAATGATCAGGGGAGGTCATCAAGCTGATGGGAAGAACAAACTAACAAATTTGGCTACAAAATACAATAACTTGATAAAGAGGCTCCCAGGGCCCTTCCAGCAGAGTCTATCAAAGGATGCAAGAGAGAAAGAAACTTTCCAAGTGCAGAGCTTGGGTTATGTGATCAGCACACACATTGTCATTTATTGCTCTGCTCAGTCAAAAGAAACACCATGCTCACATTATATTTTAAAATTTTCTTTAAGCAAAAGTATATAACCCACCAAAAACTCCACATAGGCTGCAATGTGAAATATTGGTACACCTGTGCTAAGAGCAAGAACCATACTTGTTACTGTATTATCATTGAATGTATCCATTTCTAAACTTGCATCTATATGTCACAGTGCCAAAGTGGTTTTTTCTACATGGATTATTTCTCCTTTCTTGCTTGTTTGTTTGGTTTTTTTTTCCCCTAAGTTATGACAGAAGAACTTTAAAGTTTGCCACTGAAATAAACATCAGATTTCTCTTCAGAGCAGAGAGATCATGCAGCTCTCCTAATAGCACCTTTGGAGCGTTTCTGAGATGGTGATTTTATAGAGTTAAAGAAGGAAACTAAAAGCCATGCATTTTGTCCATCATAACTTTAAGACCTACGTTATTTCAGAAGAACTAGAAAGAAACTGTCATCAAAAAGTCAACCCTTTGTGAGAAAAGACTGGTTTAAATGTCAGAAGCCAAGGGTAGCACACAGAAAGCAAGGCTGAACTGATCTGCTCCATCTCTTGCTCCAAGACAATATCAGACATATCCAAACCATTTCTGACAGACACCAACCCCTGGCTGCTGGACACTCTGCAGCTCCCCAGCTGCTCCAATGCTCCTCTGTCCTCACCAGCAGAAAGGGGATCCCTTATGGCATATTAAGACTGTCACTTCTTGCCCTTTTCACAGTGTCTATGAGAGGCAGTGCACAGCCCTCGGACTCACAGGTGCCTTTTAGATGCCTACATCTCCCTTCCACTCTACGGTATGAGTCCCCTCATCTTCTCCCAGCTTTCCTGGCAGAGACCATGCTGTCTCCATCTGCAGTCATTGTCACTCCTGCCTTGGACTTGCACATGATTTTATATTCACAGACCATAAGTGCCAGGATTTTCTCAATCACCCCGGGAGAATAATTTTAACTAAAGATCGCTGGTGACGCCCTCAGGGTCACCACAGGGAATTTTTGGTTTATTCTTCTCCCAACTTTTTATACATAAGAATGTGCTGGCTCCCCCCACCTCCCAGGCGCTTCAACAAAGGCTGACAAAGCTCACCACTCACCAAACATCGAGAGGAGCCCACAGGCAAACCAAACAACCAGGGAGAAACCCACGCTGCCAGAGTTTTTCAGTACTCCTTTTGGGGAGATAAAGATGCCACTGCCAACCATGCTGCCAATGAGGAGTGAGAAAGCCCTCAGCAAAGTTATCTTTTTCCTCAGAAAGACGGCCTCTTCTTCTTTCTTGTCTTTTCCCATGGCTTGCTTCTAATGCCAGGGAAAGGTCATACATTTAGTAGTTACAGTCTCCCAAGGGTCCTCAAGGCTCACCTGTAAGATGAGGAAAGAGTTAGGGATTCAGGGGTCTTCTTTTCTGGGCAAGATTTTTCACAGAAAGCTGTCAAGGTCTGTTGAATTTGTTCTCCTCAGCTGCTGGATGCACCAACCAAGCCACAGGTGCATGTAACACACTCAGTATCATCTCTCTCATCAGTGCAGCTCTTGAGAGCGACTGTACATTTTTTTCTGCCTCTTCTGTCAAGGGGCACAAAGCGTTACAAGTTGCATGACATACTTCAAGATATGATTTCCAAATTCAACTTTGATGACCAGACTAGAACTGGCCAGGTTAGGGTTAATTTAATGGGACCTAATTTGGGGGAATATTGATATCAGTATCCTGGCAGAAAGTTGCAGTCAAGATCTCAAGGATCTTGGAGGTTAAAAAAAAGTTTATTCTTTTTTTTTTTTTTGAGGAGCGAAAAGCTCTCTTAGTTGGGATACACAGATGATTTAAACCTTTGTAACTTTCTATCTATCCTTGCTGAATGAATAAACCCTGATTTTCTCACTGGGGCTTTGTTTTATCATTGTTTCCTAATATACTGTCAAGCCTTTTCGTTACCAGAGTACCGAGGAGTCAGAAATAAGTACTGTTTACAACTAAGACAGAGCATAGTCATTAGTATCAGACATGTAATTCCTTCTATTAATATAAAAACTTTCTCAGTAATTAAAGCAGGAGTGAAGTTTTTCCTAGAAAAGAGGGAACTTCAGACACTCCAGGGATCACACAAGTTGGTCTCGATCCAGTTCTCTCATGCCGCAGTAACCTCCTGTTTCACTGTCTTGTCTCTCCAGCCTCTCTCTCAGTCCTAGGCTGACACCTTCACTGAGAAATTCACCTTCTGCTTAGGAAAGTAAGACCAATTCACATCAGTTACTGCAGTCTAACTTGCTGTAGCAAACCTGTTTGGAGCTTTCCTAGCAGCAAGGTAGTCATTTTACTCTGCTAATTAACCCCGATACAGCAGACATGACAGGTTTGGAGTAGATAACTTGGTCCTGCCCCTCCTTTGGTCACACATCCCCTCCAACGTTCACATGCTTGGCTTTAGTGGGGTTTTTTCATTATTCTAGTACAGTAAATTGCAGCTATAGTGAACATTTGCCCCAGCCCCATGGCTGTATACTATTGCAAAGTAGCATTGTACATGAGATCATATTTTATGGATTTCTTAAATTATTTAATAATTTCAGTGGTGTGTTCAAGAGCAGGCAGTGGTCACCTATAGAAATGGATAAGCAGCCAGAAATTATTTTCTTGATAGTTTGTATATTCCATCCATAGATATAAATGTCCCATAACTTTGAGGGGACAATTCACTCACCCACGGTACCTCTTTGTATGCCCTGGATAAACTCAGTATAATTAAGGGCTTTTCTCCCCCACCCCCAGCTGTTTTCCCACCTGGAAACCGGCAGGAAGAAGCTGGGGTTATCACTTTCTCAGCACACATATGAATAGCATATGCAGAAAGCCCTCTCTCTCCTGCCAGCAGCTTTAGCTGGTTTCTCTGAGATTGCGCCAAGTCTGCACAAGCATCTTCTCAATCAAACCAGCCAAGTTTATTTATTAAACCCCTAATGAGTCCCGGAGGACTCCTTAAGGCTCAAATGGGTCACATCAGTCTTGTCTGGTCCCGCAGAGCTGCTCCTCAGAGTCCCAAAACCTCACAGGGCTGCTGGAGACGATGGCTCTGGAGAGGCAGGGAAAGACCCCCAGGAGCTCCCTGAGCCCTCAGCTGCGCTTCCCTCAGATGCAGATTAATTAGCTCATCTGAAATACCGATAGCGTCTGGTTATTTCTCAGCCGAAAGGAGAACGGCAGAGCATTAGGGCTCACTGAATTAAAACCAAACTGAACAGAGAAGTTGTGCACAGCTATGTCTAAAATGCTGTTGTGAGATAATTAAAAGGACACTTATCTGTTTGGCTGAATTTTAAACAAAGCAGGTGCGTTTACAATCCATCAGACTCCCACTTGTTGCTGGGATCCTGAAGCAGCAAAAGATAGCGTCTCTTTGCAGGCTCTGAAATTAAAGAAAGAGTGGGGGAGGAACAAAAAAAAAAAAAAAAAGATCAAATCAAATTTACAGATCAGGTTAATGATCCAAAGTAAATACCAAACTCCATACTTCTGTCCACATGCCTTTTTTTTTTTTTTTTTTTATACTACTGCAATGCAAAAGTATTTGGAGATAAAACAGTGCAGTCCAGTAAATTTCAGAAACATAAAATCTGTCAGGATTTGTTCCAGAAGCTGTTGAAGAAGTTTGGGGGGTGGAAGTAACAGAAAGCTATTGAATAGCACTTCAAAGAGTCACCTAGCAGTGCCCACCGCCTGGAGAGACCATTCCTGCCTGCTCTGCTTTCCAGCTACATTCCAGCACCAGGCACATTAAAATACAGAGATGTTAATCCTTGTGGCAATTCCTAAGAATATTCACAATGTGCTTAGCACAAAGGAAACACACAGAGCTGCTTTTTGTTCACCCTTTTGACTTAAAGGACAGGCTCAAATCCTTTTTCTCCCAACATGCAGTACCTTTGCATGAGATCATCAGCTAGCAGGACCAGAAAAACCCAAACCCATTTCACAACTTTTCATACCTACTGGATCTTTATTCCCTTGTTCTTAATCTTTACCGATTTTTTTTTTCCTATTTTAGCTGTTAATCTTACCTCATAGGCACTGCAGCATGGATGGAGATGAAGGAGACAAGCGTAAAGGGAAAATCATATTTGTTATTTGTAGTGATGTCTAGAAGCCCCAGCTGAGAGCAGGACCCGTGGTGTTCAGCACACAGGCAGAGTTGACGTTACTCTGCTGAAAAGCTAGCGATATAAACAAGCAAGTTGGAAAAAGCAGAGGAGGGAGAAAGCAACATTCTCAGCTGGGGAGCTGAGACCTAGAGCAACTAGTGACCTTCCTCCTCTGATCACACATGAAGCAGGTGTCATCCCTGGGAAACAGATCATACCTCCAGAGTCCCAGTTCAATGGCTCACATCCCCTATCCCCCACCCCCCCCAAAAAAAAAAAAAAAAGTCAGCTACTAGGGAATACTCCTAACTATTTACAGCTGTATTTTCTTTTCGAGGGCCTCAGTCAATACCATACAGCCAAGAACAGGTTAACCCCTTCCTGCTCATACTGCAAAAGATACAGGCATCAAGAGTGTTCTCTGCAGTTCACACTATTTTGTTTTTTTTTTTTTTAGTGCCAGAAATGTCACTCCAATGTCCATCAGGATCTAACTAAATAAAATCAGTGGTGAATGTGAGCGTTTTTATTCATGCATGAAAGTAGCATAAATAAGCTTTAATGAGACTGGTGGTGGTCTGTTCTGGGAACTTGATCAGAAAATCTATTTAGAAGACCCGAGAGATGTTTGTTTATAGTCCAAAATGAATACAAGAAACAGGCTGAAAAGACAAGACCTGCAGCTCAACTACTTTTCAGCTTTTTACAGCTGGTTTACCACCCTGGAAAAGAAACTGAAAGGGACAGTAGTTAATAAATCAGGCTCAGGCTTGCAGCCCAAGAAGTAATAATAAATCCAGGGTGACTGCCTGAGGTGTAAACATAAGAATAATTTCCATCGGCTCCTCTTTCTACAGATTTTCACAAATTTAGTCTCATGAGTTGTCTATCAATGGCTGCCATTTCCTAACATTTCTTTCTTAATGAAAATTCTTTTTTAAGCCTTGACAGCAAAATGGGTTTTGGCTCAGGTCACACCACTTTTATCATCTCATTTAAGCATTGCCAGTCATCCTTTGGACAAGAGTGACTTTTTCTGGAAAACAGACTGATGATGTGGTGAGTCTGGACCTCCTGATGATGTGATGATGACCTTTTAATTGAGAACCTAAAAGTGTTGAATCCACACTTTGGTTCTTTGGCTAGAAATTAGGCTAAACTGAGTCTGGCTTTCAAGCAGCAAAATTCCTGTTGCTTTTAGAGTTCCTTCCTACATGGATTTACATCCTACAACAAGTTTAAAATTCTTCATTACAACCAGTCTGCCAAAGCAGCCATTACAAGCAGGGATATTTTAATAATAGTAGCACTGATTCATTTTCGTACAATGTCATCTCACTTTTCTAAGCATTTAAGTGTAACTCTCCATCCAGCTGCCACAAGAAACTCACACTTCCGTACATCCAGAACTGATTTTCCATTAATGTCGTGCAGGAACATTGGCTCTTTCATGAGCATTTCTTCCTTCCATGTTGCCAGTGACACGCAAAACTATCAGAAAGGTGCACCAGCATGCCTGTGAAACAAACTAACATGGTTCCCCTTTCTTACAAGCAGGAGAAGGGAATACCCCAGGCACTTGCTTCCCTGCCCATCAGACCCAAAAGGCAGCACCCAGAGGACCAGGCACTGGGGCACATAAATCCTAGAAAAAAAAGCCACTCACATAGTAGTGCTTCCCAGGGCCAACATCTTGGCTCTATAATATCTCTTGTGGGGCACAGTGTAGGGAACTGTCCTTAGAGCTTTGTTCTTTTGTGGATGGCTCTCCAAGTAGCAAGCTGTTTTCACTCTCCAGATCAGACCTCCTCCCTGGAACAAGACAATTTGTCCTATTTGAAACTGTTTTCTTAGCTGTGTAAGACAGAACACAAACAAAAATAAATCTAAACACTTCTAGCAGAAGAAACCCAACAGAGAAGGCTAATGCTGTAGCAAAGTACAGCCAAAATTTCCCCAAACAAGAATTCTACTTAACCGTTTCAAATTAAAAAAAATAATCCCATAATAGACCTACACGCTCCTCCTGCCAGCAATTTGTCGTGCTGCATCAGTGTTGCTGTCTGAGGGTTAGTCTGCCTTTGACGTGGAGCTGGGCAGTGCCAATGCGCTACAGCCCTTGCTCTTGCAGGAGAAATTTCTCCATGAACTAGGTCTTTATTTTACCTCTTTCCCTGGCTGAGTGCTCTAAAAGATACTGCTTCCTAGCCACTGCTTGCTGATTTATCAAATACAAGTTTAACAGCTTCAGGCTGCTCCCTGAGGAACAGGAGTCCCCATCATGGTGTAGCAGCTGCTAAACCACCACCCATCCCTGGGGCTGTCAGTCTGTGGAGCTGTTACGGTGAGGGGGCTTGATCAAGCCCAATACTCCCGTCAGCATTAGGCCAACAGCACCATCACCCAGAACCACCCAGTGCTTTTGAACAGTAAACTAATCCCAAAGCCTTCCCAGAAATGTTCTGCAAGAACATGACACGTTTCCTGAATGGGAGGAAAACCCAAAATGGCCAAGATCATCACCAGCTTTCCTCACAAAGAGGAAATTCCCCACTAATGCAAGCTATTGTATCCTGCTTTGGAGACAGCTCTCTCCAGGTGAAACTCTCAATGCAGAGGAAACCCTCTGCTGCTTCTGCTATTGTCAGATGTTGTCAGATGGTGGGGCCCATCCAGTGGGGGTTCCTGATCTACCCCTGCTTTAGCCATCGTGAACTGAAGCCTTTTAGAGCTGATTGTAGTAATAATAAAACTCCTCTTTCCATGTTGCCTCATATATTACACTAGTTTCCCCCTTAATCTCACTGCAGAGCTTTGATTTATCACCCTAGGCCTCCAGCTCCCCCCAGGCTCCACCACAGTGCCTGGCTTTGCTCCTTCTGGTCGTGCCTTCAGGGAATTCAAAAGAAAATTTAAACATTAAAAAAAAACCCTTCATACATGCATTAGACACTTGCTCTGATTGCTACTCACTGTCTACATAGATGTCTAATTCACAGTTAACCTTCAGTGCTTTGTGCCAAATCACCCACCCCAGTACCTGACTCGCATGCAGCCCAAACTCTGACTTGAACATACCTCAGGGTGGGGGGACTTTCTCCTTTTGGCCTCCGCTCAGCTGTTACTCATTTATTAAAATATAAGCCAAATATACAATTATACTGGAGGGAACATGTTTCCTTGTTAACCCTTTCTGGCACTTATCCAGAATTTCTCAGTCTATGGGGATTTATATTTTACTATGCAGAGTTTCAGATTAATTGCTCACCATTCCCCACATCACTGACAGAAGGAAGGGGGACAAGGAGGGTTTTCTCTGACCAGAACCGCTACTTCATCCCCTGTGAGACAATGCAGGAATGCATGTCCAGAGTTTCTGGTGGCCCATCCCAGGTAGCAGGAAGCAGTGCCTTGTAAAAAGACAGCAAACTCTCTTGGCCAGAAGAAAATGGGACTTATACCTAGCCCTGACAGCACAGACAGGTCCTCTCTAGCCCAGCCGTGGGTACGGGCTGTGCTGTCAGCTGCCAGACAAGGGTCTTGGTAGGGCACGGGAGTGGGAGAAGGGTTTGGTTAAGGCTGGCAGTTATCAGAGGAGAGGAGAGTGTGCTCCATGCTGTGAGCAGCTTGGGCAGAGCTTTAAACCCTGGTCTGAAAGGAGTATCTCCAGTTGTGCACACAAATCCCTCAAAGGTCCTGTTTTGTGCCTGCAGTCAAGCAGAAACACATTATTACGTCTCATGGTTTAGAAGAGGTGAGGGAATGAACATCTGGCACTGGAGTCCCCAAGCCCTCACTAGCTGCAGCCTGTTTTACTTGCAGCAGAAGCTGAAGTGCAAAGACACAGCAGAAATATGTGCTGAAGGGCCATTAGGCTCCTGATCACACAGAGGAGTCTTATTCCAACAACTGCATCTACAGAGCTTGCTACGGGGTGGCATTTGGCACCATGTCATCAGAGGTGAGTTGTGCAGGCCTGCCAACTGAGCCTGAAGGATGGCACCAGAAACTAACCAAAAACCCAACTCACATGTTTTTTCAGGTAACATGCAGGCCACCTCCCATTTTCACTTGTATTTAGTGAGAATCAGATTCTGGGAATGAGCATGTCAACAAAACGAGATCAACATGCTCACTGGGAAGGTTAAGTCAACACAAGGGCATGTTTATTCAATTTTAATGTAAGTACAGTCATAGTCATAGAAGTATCTGCTAGGAAGGACTTCTGGGTGCCTCTGGTCCTATCTCCCATAAGAAGGAGGACTGATGCTGACACTAGCTAAGATCAGCCATGGCTTTGTCTAGCCAAGTCTTAAAACCCTTCAAGGCCAGAAAGTCCCTGACCTCTCTGGGTAACCTGTTCCAGTGCTACACCACCCTCCTGGGAAGAAGCTTCTCCCAGCGGCCACCCTGAACTTCCCAAGCCACCACTTATGGCCGTCATCCACAGCCATATCAGCTACCACTCCCGAGACCTGCAGGAGCTCAGCCTCCTGTCTCCCTGTACTCGCCTTTGGTGATGGTCCTAGCCTCCCGTTCCCTCTGCAGCAACCAGGGCTCCACCAGTCCCCAGAGGCTCACTTCAGGTTTCCCTGAAGTCCCTGGACTCAGCTGTGGGTGGTGATGGCTTAAACACAGATAGCTACGGGCAAGTGAAAGGCACCAAGTGGATATTCCCCTCCCACCTGGAGGTTCTAGTGTGAGCCTCAGCATGTCTCTGATGTCCCAAGCCCCACACCCAAACGACCTCCAGCCTTGGAAACTATTTTTGGCACTCTTTCCTCCCCCACCCCCTTTTTCTCTCTCTTCTTTTTACATCCTGGACTTCGAACCTCCCTGTGATCTCTTCTTGTGCACATAATTGCATCATTCATGGCAGGTAACGTTACCATGAATAGAAGGAAATACAAACAGCACTTCACACAGCACGCCGGCAGCTGGGAGAACCTGCAGCCAGCAGAGGTTACAGACCCCAGTCAGGTCTAATAAAGACTTGCATCACTGGAAGGGCAGGAACTACAATTACAATTATTCATGGTGAAACAGAGGTCACTGCATCTCCTGCTTCAGGGGCAAATCTGAGCACTGTGGGGCATCTCAGAAGGTTTCCTTTGTGCACAGCACTGAGTACTGGGCCAGGGCAGCCCAGCAAGGCTCTACTGCTGGCCACTCAAAGAAAGAAACACCGTTTTTTTTCCTTGTTGTGGTTTTGCAAGAGTCAGCATATGCATGAAGAGAGGAAGGGAAGACCTTCTGTTGCTGGATAGTGGTGTAGCCACGAGAGAGACACTGGAATTTGGGGTCACTGTGGCCAGCACCAAGGAGTCACTGTCCTGAACATGAAAGACTTGAATTCAGCTCCTCTCCTGGGTGCCTTAAAATTATACCGACCAGAATATCCGTAGCCCCATCCTCTCCACACGGCTCTGTCTTGAGGGTATTTGCTGTGTAGGCACCAGCAATTCAAACTTCTGCTCATTTCTGTTCCCAGCACACTTGCCACATAAAACAAGGAGTAGAGGGGAACTGTGCAGGGTGACTCCTACTCACCTGGCAGGGGTAGGAGGAAGCAGCTCTTTACCTGGGGAAGATCCCTGCTCTGGTAGGGGCTGTGGTACTATCAGCAATGCTGGATGGATTGCAGGATCTTCTCTGTAGAGCCAGTAGTTTGTGTGAGGTGCCCCATGCAAGTGAGAACATTGCAAAATTCAGGACATCTGTGCAAATTCCAGACCAAGGAAGCTGCTCAAATGTAATTATGAAAAATATTAGCAATTGAATTGAGAAGGCATTGCAAAAGAGCTAAGGAGAAATAAAATAAACTGGCATGCTGTGATTGATGTAAGCATGTAACAGCCTCCACATGTCACTGGGACAAGCACGATCTGCACCAGCTGAGGCACTGCTTCCAGAGACAAAAAATCACTTCCAAGGGGAGCGACTGTGCAGCTGAGGCCAAGCCCTTGTTCCCTGTCAGAGTGCAGGTGAACCTTGTGGGCCTCCCCTGCCATACAAAGATGGATTCTCAGGGTCACAAGGCCTCTGGCCACAGTTTGGGCTTCTGTGCTTGTTAAACCTTGAGAATGAATCATGATCAGCTAGGGTGAGCTAAATAGATATCAGGAATACTCCTCAGACCTGTTCAGAATTGGACCTCTGGGCCACCAAGGGTGCCTGTTTTCAGACAGTGGTGATGCTGAGCATCCCTAGACCTCACCACAACCAGCACAAGCTGCCAGTCCCTGCCAGAGGCTTTCCACCCAGGCGCAGCCCCTGCTTACAGTTGACCTGGCCCATTGGTGCTGAGCTCTGGAGAGGCATGGGGATAAACAAAGAGGGAGGGGATGGTCAGTGCTGCTCGCTGGACTCATCCATCATGGCCAAGATTGTCAAGCAGCCACCCTCTCCTTTCCCGGTGTCACTTCGGCTGCCACCTGCCTGACACCCTAACAGTTTGGTATAAAAAGTATGGTGCAAAAATCTGGGGAAAAGCTTCCGTTCCAGATCAAATGGTGCATGTCATTCAGCCCCAGACCAATGTGCCATACATTGTGTGACCACAAGAACATGCAAATCATATCTAGCCTCTCGCTGTACTTCTATAAAGCACATGCAGAAAGAAGATGTAACATATCCTGCAACAGAAAGAAGACAGTAGGAGCAGTATTATCCCATATGTGTTTAACTGGTTTCACTTAACGTGGCTACTCAGTGGTAGGTACAGAGGATACCAGGCCACAGTGTTCAATTCTTGTTACTGTCTCACATCACTCCTCAGCCAACTAGTGGTGCTTTAGATGAAGGAAGAGGTTTATTGTGTTCTTTTTCCCCTTCCTCCTCTATATTCTTTTTGTTTGATCCTAGGAAATTTAACTTTAAAAGGCACTAGCAGAATGCTACAGATGCGCAGCTGATGGAGAAGCAAGCAGCAACTTCAGTTCCAAGACACAGGAAAGCCAACATGAATCTTACCATGGGTTTCAGCAGGCTTCGGGTTAGACCTTCAGGGCAAGGAAGGAAAGAACAACAAACACCCTTGCACTTTGGTCATGCCCTCAAGCAGCGAGGCGTCCGGGACACACGAGGTGAAGCCTTTGGGGGCTGCCCCGTCCTGAGAGAGCCGCATGCCGTGCAGCCGACAGGCGATCTGGCAGGCACATCCAGCACTGGATGTTCCCACCCAAGCAGGATGCCTGCAGATGGTTTTTCCAGGAGGGCTTGGAGGCAGCTCGGGGATTTTGCTGCTGAATCAGGCATTCTGCGGCACAGGCAGAGACCTCACCACTGGCGCCGAGCCCTGCAGCTGCACGCCTGGCACGCGCTGCTGGGGCCAGGGAGCCAACACGGACAAGCTTGGGGCGGCACGGGCTCGCCACGGCCACTCGCTCCCTTCCAGCTGATGGCATCACTGGAGGCTTGTGTCCTCTCAGCAGGAAAAGCTGAAAAATAGGCACTGGAGGACAAACCACAAGTAACGCATCCCTATCTGGGAGAGAAAGGACAACTTGTACAGCACATGCCAAAGACATTGGAGCACAGAGGAGGGGTGTAGATTTGGCACACGAGAGCAAACAGTATGTCCTTGCCATACCACGTCACTGGACTTCGTAGGCATAAATACGTAGGTTATTGATATAAGGGTGCATGTCCTGAAGCATGTAATTGACAGGCTTTTCTGGGGGCTCTTCAAGTGCAGTATGTCTCAGTTCTTTCTCCCAGATTGCTTCCACCTTCAGGGAAAGATGGCCTTGTCACTAAAGGCTTTGTTTTCAGCTGCCGCCAACTATCTCTGCAAAGCAAGCAGTCAGGGCCATTTTTCTTCCTGCTTTGCCATAGGTTCTTCAGAGCAAGAGCTTGTTGAGCATGAGGATAGCATGGACCTTGGCCAAGCTCTGTGCATCCAACAGCAATGTAAATATATACATTCTCCGTCCTTGCTTCTCTTTGGTGCGAGCTGTCTTACACAGATCTCGGGGCAAGCACAGATACAACGGTCCCCCCTGGTTTTGATGCCTCCTGAAGACCACAGAGCCTGTGCCTGCCAGCTTGTGTTTTTAATGCCTGTCCACAGGAGTGCTGTGGAAAGCGCAGGACCTGTGCAGCCTTGTGGCAGTATTTTCATTTGCTGTGTTTACAGGGCATCTCCTCTCTTTTGGCAGCTAGCAGTGTTGAGCAGTTAAGGCACTTCGGAGTGCAACACTGTGCAAGTGTCTCACTCCAGTGGGCAAGGGCAGGAGAGGCAAGAGTAAGAGCAGCAGCTCTGGAAAGGGAAATGAGGGGGCAAAAATGGGGGAATGGGAGATTAAAACATCAGATTGAAAAGGACTGATAAATCCCTGGTGAGGCATATAACTGGGGAGGTAGAAAAGGAACAGATTGTGGCTCAGTAATGAGGCAGACGGCATTTTCTTTGTGATCGGCAAATTCATTTGTGCTTTCTGACAGAAAAAAATCCCATACTATCCAGAAATCTGCATGATACATGACCTACTTCCCTCTGCCTTCAGTGGCAATAGCTGCTGGAGCAGGCAGGTCTGGCAGAGCCCACCTGGCCCAGCAGGCACGCTGAGCCCTTGCAGCACCCTGGGGAGAAGGCAGGCAGGACATGCAGGGTCATACCTTCCTGGTGCCTGCTGAAGTGCAATGCTCTGAGTGGCACAGGCCTGTCAAAATGGGCAGGATGCTCTGCTTGGGCCACAAAGCTGAGGTGACAGCCAGGCTCAGCATCACAGGCAGTGCCCCAGACACAAGGGGCTACCTAGGACCATTAAAGGATGGCTGAGGGCATCTGGCAAAACACTGTCTTGCTGCAAGGGTCCTTGGAGCATTAAGGTCGTAGCACTTTTATCAGGCAGGAAGGCTCCAGCTGCATGGTTTCAGTCTGTAAGGGCTGCAGACAGCAATGCAAAGCATTTCAGGATATGACACCCTTGGAGCAGGAACATTGCTACCAGCCATTGGGACTGGTGTTCTGGCAGTGCTGACACATTCTTGCAAAACTCTTCCAGGGAAGGAGAGGGAGGAAAGACAGCAAGCTGCAGATCCTCACATCTAGCTCCTACCCCTCTATTCCCTGTATTTCATTAGGCAAATAATAGCTCAGGGTCAACAGCATCAGCCTCTTTCCTAGAAATGAAATAACCACAGCCAACTATCAGGTTGCCAAGCTGGGGACCCAGGGATGCAAGCAGAGGTCTCTGCTCTGCAGTCAGCTGCTTTTGGTGGCTTTAGTACAGCATTACTTCTATGACACTAGGCATGTCTCTCCTTTGCTGTGGTTTGGGAAACATAAGTGCATGAAGGATGGGGCAAGAGCTCCCACTCACACGTCTGGTTTCCTCACTGAAGCCTTGGCAGAAGTACTCAGGAATAAAGGGGCAGAGAGAGCCCATTGTTTTCTTTCCTACGGGACAAAGAGATTACGGTTCTCAGAATCATCAGACTGATACTTTCCTTCAGTATTAAAGTCACCAAAACAAGAGAACAAAGAGAAGTTCAGCATCATCAATATCTCTGTGGGCACAGTGCACCTGATGGCCCACACAGAGTTCAGGTCTATGAAGATACAAACCATCACTAATGTTCACTGGGAGATGTCCTCTCCCTCACCATTTGAAGGGAGGAAGAGCAGAGACGTGAAGTGCTCTCTGCAATATCTGAGTACAACCCAATGCAAAGACTTGGTTTGCTTGGACCAAGTCACATACAGACTTGCACCCCAGAAGGCGGGGGCTGCCAGGCCCCTGAGCCATCTCTCTGCTTCATGCTAACACGTGTACTGCTACCCCTCATGCAGTTGGCAGCAATCCCAGACCCACGACCTCTACAAAGAAGACAAGCTGATGAGAGGAGCCTGGCTAAGGATGAATTCATCAAGTGATGGGTCAAGCTCTTCAAGACCCACCCTTCCCATCAGCTGACATGAGACCTCCTCTACCTGTCCACAAACTTAGCTCACAGCCAGAAATGTCACCAGAGCTTACTTTTACTCTGGAAACACAGCAAACATTATAGCGTCAGCACATGAACCAGATCACCAGCAGCAGGGCAGCAGCCACCTGCAGGCAGAAGTCTAAAGACAAGGTTACTCCAGCTCCTGTTTTATAAAACAGATTCTCTGGCACGGCTCTACAATACACTGGGTTTTATATACACCTCCATCCCTTGCAATGTTCTCCCTGCTATTGGGAAGAAAGAGTTTCTGTAGAGCAGTTAGCAAACAAATATCCCTATTTTTGTCCCTCTTACAGTTCAAATACTCAAATTTGCCAAAATTATCAGCATGATTTTTTCCTACTTTACATAGAAAATCTCTGTAACCAGCTCCAGCTGCCTTTCCTTGTGTAAGTATTTGTACCAGTAAGCACCTATGCTCACTTACAGCTACACAGACCCAGGCTTGTAGATCAAAACCCCACGCTTCACACCAGTGCTGAATCAGCGAAAGCAGTTAGCTGTCAGAAAGATGACCAACTGACACAGGACATCCTTAGCAGTAAATTACTTCAAATGAAGATGCCCCCTTAGGAGACATGCTGTAGGCTCACATGATAGGTGATAGACTGCTACAGGGCTTACCTAACAGCATTTTACAGTGTGTTACTTGAAACACCAGGCTAGGCAGTCTTCCTTCAGATAGAAAAAAAAAAGTCAAGCCCCTGCTACATGAAACCAGTGTAGACTGGTTTTGTGTTACCACTGCGCTTGCAAAAGGCATGAATATACTTACATCCTTCTTTGTTGCATATCCATTTAGGTGTTATCACCAGTTTTTCATATTTCGTTCTTGCATTTTCCTCTCCTTTTAAAGTTTTCATCATGCTTTGGACTCAAGCTCACCAACTCTTTACAAGCCAACTGTGGCCTTTTATTTCAGGACATTTGCCTACAGAGAGTGGTATGTTTCTGGCTGGTGCTGACATTGCACATACTGTTAAGAAGAGCTTGTCTGTAAGTCTGCAAGGTCAGGATACTTCTAAAGAGTAACAGCAAAAAATCAGACACCATTTAAAATGGATCTCAGATCATCAGTCACTGAGGTACTCTGCTTTATCAGTCTTGCATACAAAGGACTGAGTATCAGCCCTCGTGTTTTGCCAAAGCAATGTTCCTGCCTTGTATTAAGAGATGCTTCAAAAGGCATCTCTGCTCCAATTTACTTAAAAAACAAACAAACAAAAAAAAAGGTGATTCAGCCATAGAAATGCCATGCACATCCCCATGAGCTGATTTTTCCAGGGAGGTTCCTTACCTCTAACACTGCTGATAGAAAGTCAATATTTAACAGAACAGATGCCACAGAGATACACTTCTGTTTCTGGAAATAAACATGAAGGCCATATTGAACATGCCCACACATCCCCAACATGACACAAACTTACAGATTGTGAAGACAGTCATGAGCTTGATCCCAGAAAGCTGTCTGGATTTATATGCAGACTGGTGATGAGGTATGGGGGAGAATAACCTAATTAGTTGCAGTCCTGAAAAGCTGTGTTCATTTCAGGTTCTACATAACTGTTCTTCCAAAAGTTGCTGCAAACTCCAAGGGTCAAGTGCAACATCAACTTTATCAAACTACTTTGTTAGGAAAATAAGTTGCAGAGCAGCGGTTTTTACTAATTTAACTCAGCAATAAAGTGCCTTCAATGGTAACAATTCCTCAGTCCAGCTAAACAACATGGGGCTTCCTAGAGCAGTTGAGGCATGGTCTGTGTGGAATTCATTGGGATCCATCTTTTTTTTCTTTTATTCTTTTCACTTTCCTCCAGTCTCTTCATTTTAGTTGCAGACAGATTGCAAGATGGATCCCAATAAAGAGACATTTGAAGTTTTTCTTTGCTGTGGCATTGAAGTAAAGCCTTTAATCAATAAGTACAGACTCACACAAGAGATCATATTGGATTCTCACCTGTCCTTCCTCAATGCCTAAAAATTGATCAACAGGAGGAAACCCTTCTGAATGTTTTATTGCATGCACAAAGGCTTCTCGAGACACACTCTTAGACTATGGGAATTTTGGTAATTAGTCAACTTACATCAGAGCATGGAAGCTGCAGGAAAGATCTAAGCAACAAGAAAAAAGAAAAAGGTTACAAGACATTAGACAAGGCAACTCAGCAGCAAGGTGCATTTGCTATACCTTCATCCCCATGATTCCTCATGGGTACCTGCTCCAACTTATGGTAACAGCCAGGAATACAGTGTTGTTTTTCTGATGGATAGGACTACTAAAAATTTCTAAGCGTACTGAAGTAGCACAAAACCCCCACAAATCCAAGCCACTAAAACTGTCACGAGTTGGTATTTCCACCTCCCTCCTCTTTCCTCCAGCCTTCTCCCAGAAAAGACATTGAGTCAGTCAAAAGACATTTTGATTTTATTTTAAGGCATTGGCTGTTTTACTGTTCAAGTCTAAGTTACTTTGAAACAAAACCAGAATTGTTTGAATTTTTTTCCCCTGATGAAAAGCAGATCAAAACCTCATCTCCTTTCACAGACAACATAGGTGAAGGGAATCTGCATTTCCCCTGCAGAAGAGTGCTGTGGGAAAGACACCCCATACACATCTTCTGGGTTCATGGGAACTGGAGGTAAACTCAAGGACCAGCTGAGAGATGCAATAAAAAGATTGGCTTTATTCTATTGTAGGGATATCCCTTTGACTATGACCCTGCCATTTTAGTCATGGTTTCTCTGGGGTACATCATGACCAACATCTCCCACTGTACATCCCTGACAGCAGAGGAAGTGCTGGCCTCCAAAGCGGTAACTGTGGTGAGTGCAGTCCTTTGTTTTTACCGGATATTTTCAGGGTAGCACAGAAAAAGCAATCACATCTGGGACCATCTCAAGAGGCTGTTGGCAAAAATCCAGAGGCTCCACAGAAGCAGCAGCAGATTGTGGATTTCGATGCCTTGGGCAGGATGTCTGTTTCCACAATGGCTGGGGAAGGAAGGAATATAAAGGGAGATGGTCTGATAAGAACGTGGCCATGATAAAAAGAGTCTGTTCAGTATTAATTTATTTTAGCAAGAAGAAAGGTGCCCACAGTCACTGGGTTACAGACGTTAGTCTCTTGCCTCAGTGAAATGGGAACTGGTTAGTCTTGAGGTAATGTTAAATACTGGATTGTAAATTGAATACAAAAATAGGCAGAGCGCAGAACAGATGCGACAGACACTGCGTTCTTCTCATCTCCTCAGCAATTTCAGTGCTGACGGCTCCTGCTTTGTCCTGGACAGAGAAAACTTAGCATCTGAAAGGTGAAAATCTGTGCTTTCTGAAATCAAGATTCTCTTCCAAACAAAAACTAGCAACCTTTTGCTTACACATTTGTTCTGCTGCCCTTGGATAACTGGGAACATTCCCATTAGCGAATGGAGCAGTTATTGACCTGCCTATAAAGAACTTTAGTAAAACTTTAAAAAACACTGTATCATGTGAACACTCCCCACTTCTGGCTGCCAGCTGGTCTTTATGGCACCTTAGCTTACTTTTTTTTTACCAAAGGAAAAATAAAGATTTTGGAAGTACAGTTTGAGGCTGGGATTCCTTGTAGAAACGAGGCCAATAGCGCAGCATGATGGATCATCACATTCTCTAACCTCCCATGGACCTCCCCACGGCAAGTTGTCCCACCTGCCCTCTGGTTTGGGTCGCTTTGCCTTTTCCAGATGTAGTTTTATTTTGTGCAATTCTGTGTCAAATGCCAGCACTGACTGCTTTAAGGGGATGGCTGCCCACACCGTGCTTTGTGTCGAAGTTCCTCTCTTGGTGGAAAGCCGACAAGCTTTGAGGCGGGAAGCTAACGCTGCAGGCTGTATCGTGAGCTCCTCCTGGTGGTCCTTAATATTTGTATTAGCTTCCCCTGTGTTTCAGCTCAAAAATAAAAACAGCTTTTGGACATTCTTCTCTTCTTTTATACTCAGGAAACACATTTGAAAATGGAAACAGAAAATATATTCTGAGAATGATGTAAAGGCTTTCATTTCTCACTACTTGCAGATGTGGCTAAAGGGAATGAACACATCCCTTACCCTTCACGCCGTTTTTGGTTTTCTTTTCAATAAAAATCAACAGTTTCACATTTTCTTCCAAGAAGAAGAAATAATTGTTTCCTGCAGATTCCACTCTTTTGTATGACCCAAGCCAAAGAAAGACATCCTTCCTAACTATGCCTGCTGAAGACAGCCTTCTCCATGCTGCGCCTGAAGGGCAGGAAGAAGGAAAGAGGAAGAGTTACCCATACCATTTTCTGAGACTGGGATGGAATGGATTGAATGGGAAATTCTATTCTACTCAAATAGCATAGCTACAAATATTACAGAAAACTAAACTGTAAATAATCCTGGCTCAAGGCATTAACCTAATCAGTCTGTTAGGCACTGCCCAAGCATGTAGCACCCATCAGCTGCTGTCCCAAAACAGTTACATTACAAAGAACAAGCAGTAACACCTCAGTGAAACAAAACGTAGGAAAGAAAACATTAGAAGGGTTTTTACAAAAACTGTCAATAGCAGTGGTCTCCACTCCCCTTCTAGCTGGCCGTTAGTATATCTTATTATGATATTGCAAGGTATCTTCTGATCTTTTTATAACATGAAGTTATAAAAATATATTACTATATAAATACATAAATTAATTTATATTAATTCTTTATACACTCTCTGCTAGCCATGTAGCAGAAACAAAATCTTGGTGTCAGATCTGCCTCTCCTCAGAGCCTTGCTGTCAAAAACTGACTTGATGTACTTTGAAATTTTCAGAACAGGGCATGAGACACTTTCTTCAGGGTGGGCTAGTAGGAATCTGTTAATCCTGCCCATTTTCAGTACACGGCCAAAATGCCTCATGTCAGAACTATCAAACCCAGCATCCTGCATTAGAAAGGCTCATTTTAGAAATGTTTTGTCCAGGACATCTTTCTGATGACTTGGCATGGAATTGACCAATAGCTGATCTAGATAATATCAGATGATCCATTTTTCCTCACTATTTTCAGCATCCCTTCCTTTTTCCCTTTGCTACTTCTACATGAACACTGTCTTTTATTCAGCATAAGAAGCGTAGACCATGGGCTTCCAAAACCTAGTTTGCTCGGGTCACAGAGAGAGAGAGAGAGAAGTGGAGTACACCAGAGGTCAGAAGCATGGCCTGGCACTGTGTCAGACTGCGTTCTTGTGTAGGCAGTATTTCCTCAGCAGTCAATCCTCACTTCTGGAAAAAGCATGAATTAAATTAGCTGCATACACATACACACAAATTTGTATCTTTTCTTCAGCATACCTCCAAGATACCTCACAAATTAATAGTGATGCAGCTCCTATGACTAAAAATTATCTGCAAAATCCCTTGCTATAACGTTTCCAAGAAATAAAAAGCTTCCTTTTCTTAATTTTACTGTTATGCCTTTTTTATTTCCCACCTGTCGATCTTATTGATGATGATTCTTGATGGTGTTGATTTGAAAGCCCTCTGGGCTGTTGAATTTTATCAGCTATTCACAGGTATGGCAAACTTTGGGCTGGCATTGCATCATTAATTAGCACCTTACAATATCAATACCATTTGAGGAGACAGGAAAATTGGCTAGCAACAACTGCACCCAGAAATGCCCTCAAAGATCTGGAGAATTTGAAAAATGTAGAAATGGAAGGTCAGACATGTCTTAGCTTACATATGAGAATTACATCAGTGAAAAGGACTTGAATGCAGCAATGCTGTAAAGAACAGCCAAAAAATTAAAAAATAAATATCAATATAGCTCCCTAAAATGCTTAATAATATTTTGTAGCCTTCAGCTACAAAACCCAAAAATCTATAGAAATAATCAATTTAAGATTTTTCAGATTCATGATTTTTAACTTGCATCAAACTCGATTGCAACAGAATACAAGCCTAAAGGGAGCAGTGAAATGGACTAAAAAAAATATTTTTTTTTTTAATTAGAAAGTCACTAAATATCCTCGAGTTGAGATCATTTGCAAAAACAGCCAGAATCTGGATCCATTATAGTCCAATCTTCCTGGCAGCTGATAAAGAAATCCAAGTAGAGAGATCCAGAGATCTTAAATAATTCTCAGAGGTCACATGGTTTAGATGTTTTTATAGAAAAGGAAATGTATCTGTTCAACCTCATCTGCCCTGTTACTACAGTGACTGAAACACTGATGCTTCAGTGCTGCCATGATAACATGGCTTTCCAGACTAAACTGCTACATTATGAAGTGACTGAAACATTGGACAAAGCTACATTCCACTCAAATTCACTCAAAGTAACAACTGAAGGATGACATATAGCAAAACAACAATGGTTTAGAAAAAGCTTTTCAAAAATTGCAAAATGGTGAGGTTCGCTTCATATGATGTCAGTAGTGGGAGTGAAATACAATTTGCAACAGTAAGATTTAAATACTACTTCAAAACATGCTCAGGCTGACCCCAAGGGGTTGCATTTATAAGAAAATTCAGACCATTCCAGGTATCAGCTTGGATACCTCCATATTTTCTGTCCTGCTTATCACAGAAACAAACTTAACCTCTCCAAATCTGACATCCGTGCAAAGGACAGGGCAGTCACTGATCCAGGAAGGCACAGAACCCTTCCCTGTCTGGAAGCAGAACCCAGTGGCAGTGGCTGGGGGTCTTCCTTTAAAGGACCCTGGTGAGACTGGTCAGATCTTAGTCTGCTACTGCTTCTCCCCCCGCATGGGGAAAAGCAGTGATGTCCATCTTTTGGGGTCCCACCACTTCCACGCTCTACACCACACAGGCTGGCAGGGTTTAAATATGTGAGGAAAGGGGTGGAAATAAGAACCCTACAGGAGCTGGCATGTCAACCCATCGGAATAGGAGAAATCCCTTCTACTTTTTTGCAGGTGCCTCAATGATGTCTGCAGACTGCTGCTTCAGCCTCCTAAAGGGATCACATTCCCCTCCTGACTGACCCTCGCTGCTCCCTTCCCTCACCTGGACACCTCAGAGGCTCTCATCCATCAGCAAAACAAAGGTTAAGATACACAGCAGCACAATCCAAAGTCTTCTCATTAAAAGAATTTCTGCATAGGAGAAAACAACTCTCGGACAAAGAGAGGATCACCCTGCCTCCTTCCCACAGCAGGCTGGGCTGGGAAGCACCACGACAACTTTTTGCCAGGAGATCACAGGAGTTCTGAATCATCAGAAGTCTTGATCGAGGATCCCAAAAGAGCAAACTTGCAGCATCACCTGAAAACCCTTAGAAGCACAGCTACTTAACACTACATCAGCTGAGGCATTTAGACATCATTAAAATCAGTGTATGCACTTTCAGCAGCTGAACTGTTAGAAATTAAGGGTAGGACTGTAGCCAAGGTGTGCAAATTTACGCAGCTTCTTGTTTAGAAAAAGAAAACCATGGTGCTTCTAGCCAGAGATCAACCTTATTTTAGCCCTATTACTTGCATCCATCTCTGTCACCTGGCAGTCTTTCAGATATTAACCCATTCAATATAACTCTTCTGTGCAGGTTAAAACAATGAAAAATCTAACATTCCTGCAGCTAATTAACAAAAAATTACCTCATCATATACATATGGTTTCCCTTCTATTCTCTCCCACTATGTACATTTTGATTTGGTTAGTACTTCAGCTAATGAGTGGAGATACAGGCTCCTCGAAAATTTGACAGAAATTTCTTTTTGTGATGTTCCCGGTCTTTTAGATTCTTTTTCAGTGAACCACAACAGTCCAGCGCAGAATGATACTGTTTTTACTTCAAGCCACCAACTGTAAAATATAGTGAGTTAGCATCAGTGCAGAAAAAAAAAAAAAATTCTGAATGTCCCAACCAAGTAGAAAATAATTTAAATACCATATTTTAAGAGTACTGACAGCACTATTTTGTTGTCAATTAAAATGTGTAATAAAAAGATTAGTGAAGACATTCCTTTAATCATAATTATGATAAAATACTAATATCACTGCAGTTTGGTAGCTGATATTCTATATTGTTTAAAATTCTTTGAAATTAGAGGCAACAGAAAACATGGGATGGAATAAATAAATATATATATATATATGTGTGAATACATACACACACTTGATATTGTACCTGCCATGGTTAAAGACAGTTTGAGTATAGTAAAAAAAAAATAGATATATAGATCCTGTCGCCTGCTAAAGCATTTCTGACTTCCTTGGTTTTGTTATCCTGTGAATGGTGCTCTTTTTGAAGTTGTGTTTTTTTGACCTGAACACATTAACCTCAGGGAGTTCTGCCTCATTCCTACATCTCCTCCTAGACACTACATATATTATGCATTCAAACCATCCAAATAACATAACTTTCTTCCTTTATTACTAAAGTGTTATTTAAAATGTACTTTAAATTAAGAAAGCTACTAATAGCAACATTACTGAAAACAGTCTATAAGCTACCAGTTCATAGCAGTGGCTCTGTGTTGCTGAGTACATAAGCAAGGCAAGTTTTGTGTAGAGAGGAAATGCCTTACATCTGAACCATGAGTGCTGCACATTATATTTGTTTCCCACTCTCCAAATATGTCACTTGGTCTAGTATCTATCACTTCTCCTTACAAACCTCACTCGCTGAGTAACTCTGGGATGTATAACATGAAATGTCTTTCTGCTTTTTGTATAAAACTTCTTCAAGTGAGATCCTCTGAATATTGAAGAAAATGGATCAACAGAGCCAGTGCATAAAATAATTTCATGTAATTACATGAGAGGTATGTTATACAATGTTTTAGCATTTTCCCAAAGCATATCACTACTATCTCTTCTCTGAGCTGCTGCAAAAGCCTAGGGAGAAAGATCATTCAGTGCTATGTCCCATTTAATGCTTGGTCTCCCTCCTAAGACTAGGGCAATTCAGCATCACTCGTGGTGCTTAGTTTTATGACAGGCACAGCTGTCCAGCAGTCTTCAGAACATGATCAGCTCATTTTGGAGTAGCACACTGCACAGCTCACAGGTTTTTCTTCTCCCGCCTCCCAGCGGACCTGAGCTGAATATGCCAGGCTTAGAAGCAAAATGCTAACCTCATCTGAGCCACCCAGTTCTGACATCACTTTCAGGACAGTTGGCATGATAAATAAATTCTTTGAATGCTCTCCTTCCATAGGTATAACTTGGTGGGAACACGAGGTTAGCTGCCTCTTCAGGAGAAGCACTTTAACCCCATGGGAAGAGTTCTGCTCAGTAACCATCACATGATGGAATTCAAAAACAATTTCTATGAGTGTGGTCGAGCACAGGAAAACCCTTACTGGGCCAGACCTGTAATGGAGCTATTCAAAGATCTTTTGTAGAAAAGCAAAACCTCTGTAACTGTAATTCATAAGAATGAAGCACATGATTTAGTATCTTTTTCAGATTAATACTAGCCTGAAAAAGCTGCCTAGTTAAACCACATTTCCACAGCCCAGATCCTATTTTAGGAGACCAGAGTAGCAGTTTCTAGAGTTTTGTTGGTTTTCTGGTTTACTGGAACAAAAAGCCAACTTGTATCTTTATGACTTACCACCAAGGTGTATGATTCAAGGGTAAATATTTCTTTCAAATAAATATCACGTTCTCCAAGTATGAGTGGGAACTTTACTCACACTCATTGCAATAAAACATTTCTTATGAGAAAGAAACTTTGGGGCAAAGCATCACAAACAAGCAAGCTCTTTTTATACTGTTCTTTTAGTTGACTTACATGTTCCAAAGTAGAGTATTTTTTCCAAGACCAAAGCAAATACAACAGGAGCAGTACAGATAAATAGATCTATTAAGCCAAACACAATTCTTCAAAAATCTGCAGTACTTATTCTAAAGATTGAATATAATTGGCTTCAGAGAAATCAGACCTCAGTCTAGACAGAGCAAACTGTCCTATTAGCTGGCTCTTAGGTGGAATACTACAGGCTCTGGCAATGACAGACTTTATTCACTGTCTTGATCACCAGCTATTTCTTCTGCAGGTAAAGACTTTAGTCATTGACCACTGTAGAAATAAAAGGCATTTAAAATTCCTGGTTGTATCAGAATGGAGTAACAATAACATTCTGGTTTTACAGTTTCCATCCTCATTAACTTTTGGCTTGACACAGCTAACATTACTTACCAGCAGTAAAAGCGTAATTTCAAGGGCTCCCAGGAGAAATACTTCTATACTAAGAAAAAAAAAAGTTTCTATAGAAATCAACACTCAGCATGACTGACTTCACCATATTCATTCTACTACTCAAGTTTCCATCATCAATCCAAAGTTACATCTAAACAAAACAAACAAGAAAAGGTTTGGTTGAATGTGTTAACTAATGAGCCACCACAACAGCTTCACAACTTAAGCATGTCATGACAAACTCTGGAGAAAGAGTCGAACTTCACTAAATGTACATAAACCCAAGTTTGTAGGCACTTTACAAGGGGGTACTCTACTGAAAATGCAGTAGAATATTGTTGATTTTTAAAAAAAAGCCCAAAAAACTTCAGTCTTCAGATACCAAGAAAGGTACCATGCCCATTCCTTGACTTAGAAATTCAATTATTTTGCCATATTTGCTAGCATTGCAATCTTTAAAAACCATTTCCCCAACCTCCCCATACAGAAAAGCAGAAAAACAGAAACTCTGACTTTTAACGGAAATATGACTCCAGCTGCTGAAGACTACCCAGTAGCATTTAAAGCAGCACTTTTGAGATATTTCACATATTTTCCAGTGTATTATCTGACCTATTATCCACCAAACAGCAGTCACAGAGAAAAGCTCTGGAGCAAAGGTAGCAAAACCAAAAGGACAAATAGTAAAGGTGCTTATATATGTTTTTATATGGCTATGAAACTTGTATTTGTGGCCCACTGAAGCACTCTCTTAAGCCAATCTCTTTAAGACCAAAACATTAGTATGAGAAGCAAGTTCAGTGTGACCAATCCAGATGAGTCTGTCTGAAGGAAATGTGTAGGTTGTAGCACTGCTTTTCAATCAGAGCAATCAAGACTTTTTGAAATACATGGTTGCTCTGATAGACAAACAGCTCTTTCAGATATTTGGCAAATCTCTGGCTAACCAGATTTAAAATCAATTTTAACACACTAATTGAAAAAATGTAAAGGCATGTAAAAATACAGCAGGAACTGATTTCTGGACAGATACATATATTTAATCTTCATCCCCTGTACTTAAATAAGGATTTTTCCTCATGATTTCTTACTCCACTTAAATTTGGTTTTGAAACAACTGAGTTTCTGAAAACAGAACAGTTTCCGCCTCCAAAATCTACAACACTACCATGTTTTAAATTTTAGGCCACATAAGTTACTAGTCTGTTGGGGTTTTTTAAACTACTTCAATCTTATACTTAAGCAGTACATGGTTTGATGAGGTAGCATTCTTATTCTTTGTAAAGTACCTGGCACAAGGAAGTCCTCGTCCATGAACAGCTCTCCTAGTCATTAACAGTCAACCATAAATTCTCTATAAACTAAAAGCCAGGCTAAGTAATAACCTTGAGCAGCTGCAGAGGATGCTTGGATCAAACATCTTTCGCCACCTGGTTCCTCAAATGCCATTGCTGCATCATTTACCTAAGGCTCTCATAAAATGACCATCACTGGAATCTAAGCATCTGCCTATCACCGCACTGAAGCAGTTCAGTAGCATGGAGTGCTATTTGCAGAAGAAAAAGCATTACATGAAGTGAGTGTAACACAGTAATGCTTCCATTACCCCCAAGTAGAGTATCTACATGCAAACACTGTACTACCACATGGAGTCAAAATAGGGAGCACGGACACCTGTAAACCAGATGATGACATGTGGTGGGAGAAATCAGCAGAGAAGTCATCCAGGATAAAAGCAAGTATAACAGAGTACACGGAAGTGTGACAGAGAAATCTCTTATTCCAGAAACTGCATGTACTTAAATAGGGAGAAAAGAAAAAATGAAATCAAGAGATGAGTCAGTCATCAGTAGCATGAAACAAACCTGAACAAAACCCCCAAAACCAAGAGCAAGAACAAGAAAATACCATTTGACACCCTTTTTGCAGTTCTAGATAATATAATGGATCACAAACACTTGCACATCCCTTTTATATTAGGATTCAAACAGAATAACATGTTAACAAAAAGCATTTAGTTGCCATATAATAGGCTTGGATTGAAATGAGGTTCGCACTTTGAAAAAATAAAAAACCCAGTATGAGAATATTCCCTCTCACATTTCTCCAGAAAATTTCTTCTTTAAAATGTGACAAGTAACGAGCACAGAGATTGGACCTAGAAAAGCATTCTTCTCCTCAGGATATTTTGTACAGTTTTCTGTATTTACACTGAAGCAAATGAACAGAAGTCTAAAGAAATTAAACACTTTAGAGTGCTAAAATCAAAACATAAGCAATACAATTTTTTAATTTCAGTATTTTAAAGTACAGAAAGTGGAAACTATGAATATCAAATACAAATTTAAACAAAGCCACTTGTCCTCCCCTAGAATAATCAATGTGAACTACTTATAGAAACTTACAAATTTAAAGTAAAATTGAAACAAAATAAATACTGTACATACACTTTCCCTGCCTGCAGGCAAAAGAGGATGGGAAATACTGTTATGAATTGAAAAAATGCTCTTAAAGCTGCAGCATCCCATTTCCCAGCCAAATACTTAACACAGTAGTGCGTTTCTGTAAAAAGGAAGACACACATACACCGACCCCTACTGAGCAGACAAGCTAATATTTTCAGAGACTTTAGAAGGAAAGATAGAAATTAGACTATGAGAGTAGAAAAAGGAGAGGAAAAGACAAACAGGCCAGCAAAACGTTACTACAAAACTAGTAAATATAGCCAAGATCTAGCCCCCTTTTTTTTTTTCTTTTTTTTCTTTTTCAAATTCCATGGTTTTTTTAAAAAAAGATTCACCAAAGCATTGGCAGCAATAAACATTTCCCAGCAGAAGTGACAATACATATCAATATAATCTCTTAAAGTGATCCCTTTCATTCCCTTCCCACAGCACGAAACTCTTATGGCTTAATTTATATTAAAAGTAGAAAAAGACTTTTTTTCCAAACAGAAATGCAGCCTATGAAGAACATGCATTTCCTTATCAGTGCTACTTATATTTCCCATCCACTGCATGGTTTACTACTCATGCGCTCCCACAAAAAGGGTTACTAGGGTGTTTTTTGGGTTTGTTTTTTTTTGGAAAAATGGATGTTGCAGCTTTTAATCTTGTTTAACCACAAACAGTAAGGCCCTTGGTTCCATTTATATTTCTTCTGTGAAAGAGTGGCTCTGGGCTCATTCAACCTCAGAGCTACAAACAGCTTTTAATGGTCTGGAAGTATTACATGAATGAAACTCTGGAAAGACACTAGATTTGGGGGTCATGGTGGGAGTGTGAAGGCATGGTTGGGCCTGTGGAGCCTAAACAGGGCACTGGTTATAGGCTTGTAGTACCAGGTCGTTCTAACTTCAGTTCTGCTTAGTCTCCACAATTACCAAAAAGGGGGTAGCAAGATTCACATCAGCTCTGACTCTGAAACCCTGCAAAAATTTTCAACATCTACAAGTTCATGGCCTTGTGAATGAAGATAGCTTATGCCATACAGCAAAGCCTAGGGAAAGCTGAAGCTTCTAAAATGTGATCATGACACTGTGCTCTCTTATATCTCTACTAAAGGTAACACAAGCACTTCAATCACTAAAAAAACCAAAACTTCCCAAAACCCCCATGTAATCAGAAAGCAACAATTTTAACTCTCAACATCTAACCCTTTCAAAATTGTCTTTAAGAATGGATTCATGTAGAGTATTATAGGTTGCATAGGTAATCTACCTCAGAGGTCAACAAAGGCTACCTTGTAGCCAGGGTTTATTAGCAAGTATAGTAGGAGAAGAAAAGGGAAAGTTGCTGGAAGAGTCTTTGATATAGTTTCTAGGTGGTCTTTCCACTTTCATGTTCATTTCTTTTCTTTCAGTTGCAGGAACGTGAGAACTTAGAGAATGGGAAAACCCCTATAATATCTAATTTCCTATTTTTCTGTCTACAAAAAAAAGTTTTATGCCAAATCCAAGTTCTCTGACTTTTCAAAAAAGATTATCCTAGAAAACGAGTTACCATAGCAGGCTTAATTCTCTTTGTTGTCCAGTCAGTGTTCCCTACTCCCTCTCTCTTCCACCCAAAGTGAGACAGCAAGGAAAAAAATAGGGCTTTTTCTCTCCACTACAACAACATGAGGTTCAGGCCATCTACAGAAAGATTGGTGCAGTAGTGTTTTCAACTAGAACACAACAAAAATATCCCTACGTACAAGTACACAAAACAAGTGAGGTCACCACATCCTCTTCATGAGCTACCAGAAGACTTTTCCCCCTTTTTTTCTTTTTGAATACTGCTCATTATGGCATTTTTTTTTTTTTAAATTACTTGTTCTGAGGTGGAACATCAGAACTAACTTCTGCTGGAAGCATGAATATCTGAAGAAAATGGGAATGAACCTCTGCCTGTTGACAGCCTGTGAAGAAACTATTACATAAATTCATGACAGTGGAGAGCCACTTTGAAAAAAAAAAAAAAAAAGATAGAAAGTAAAGAAAGAATAAAACCAAGAAGAAATAATATATATGGGTCCAGCCACATCTGTGTTCCAATAGTAATATACAGATAAATAATGCGGATGGTCAGAAAAGAGTCTTTGTATAAGCCAGTCACATGTACAAGACAGCATACTTCCTATTTTAAAATTCCTTACTCCAGATTCTATTCTGGCATACTTCTATTTCAGATAAGTGTTCTCAAAAATCTGCCTTTAAGGAGGGAGAGCTCATTCTTCATTCTGCTCTGAATCCAATTGCTGCTCTAAACTTGAATTTTCTATTCTTAAAAAATTAAAGAAGAAAACAGTTTGGTTCAATATGCTAGAGCTAAAAGAGTTTCCAAAGCCTGGTATGCATTAATCCGTTTGCTCAAACTTAAGCACAAAGAATACTTATACAGGTATATTATTTTAACTAATATTGACAACATAGTTTATTTCTTTGACTTACTTTGGTGAGAACGTATTAGAACATAGTTAAAATATTCTCTTTTAACTATTTCCATCTGGAAAACATAGCACCTGAGAACAGCAAGTATTTAGAGTCACTTTCAGCACCTTTAGAGTACCTCTTAGCTTATCTTCTGCTTTTTAGAAATCCTTTGTTACCTCCATTCCCAATAGTCTAAACAAGGCTGATAACTTGCATTAAATTTAAAAAAAAAATAATAAAAAGACTGAAAACATGCTTCTGTAAAACCATATTTAGGAAAAAAAGGATAAAAAAAATCACCCATACGCATACACACAAAACTATAAAGTTAAGTCAATATAATGTAAAAGCAGGGCTGTAAAAAACCCCTCTCAAGTTGTAATTTTGAAGCTCCAGAGGAAGTAAAGCCATCAAAGCTACCTGACTTACTTGCATTATGTTTTGATGTTTCTCAATTTAGAAACAGAGTAACATAGCACTAAATAGTCTTGACCCTGAAACAATCAAAAACACCTGACATCAGAACTCTTTCCATAAATTTGTAAAGGCATTCATAATCTAGCCTAGATAAAAATAACTCTGCACAAATATTCTGGAAAGACCAGCTGAATTTGTTTTCAAACAATAACAAGAGAAAATTATTCCAGTATAGAATATGGAGAAAGGAAAAACTGCTATGGAAATTTAAATCAATTCAATTACTTGGATAGCTATGCCTGAGTATTGTTACTCTTAGCAACCAAAAAAAACCCTCAAACAACAAACAATATTGTTACTAGCATATTAATGTTTACAGTTTGGCTGGACCCTGCAAAATGCCCTTTTTCCAGAGTCAAGTAAAAGTATTCCCCTTTCCGCCTTCGTCCCCATCCCTCAGAAGTTAAATATTTAATTTTATATTACAGAAAAATACAAATTTAAAATCAAAATTATTTACAATAATTCAGAATCAGCATTTGCTACCAGCTCTGTAGGAGGCCTGACACAAATGATCATTCCGATACCAGTAAGCTACTTAATGCTTATATATGCACCAGTTAAGACTTTTAATTGGCTGTCTCACCCAGCTTTGAAAGCAACACACATTCTACTGCCTTCCTGACTCTTCAGTAAAATGTGTTTAAGTACAACAGTAATATTTCAATGCTTCTTCCATGCTACGGTAAGTAATACACCAAATTTTAAGACGGCAATGTATATCTTATGAGTTATTTCAGAGTAACTGTTCTGAAGAAACATTTATCTTAACTGATGTCCCCGTTCCTCCAGAAAGATATATTACATTTCCCTCCTTTGTACCAACTCTTAAATAACCTGTACAAATACAATTACAGGGAGCCTTTTTACAGAAGAAAATCATCACAGACAGGAGGAAAAGTATACAGTCCAATTTGGAGGAAAGGGGTGCAGTTTAAAACAAGTTAGCTACTGGACTGACACAAGAAGATTCTTCTGTCTTTATGAGTCTCTTCTAGTCCATCAAATAAATAAAACTGTATTAAAGAGAACAGGTCAAAAAAATAATCAAGCTGGCAGAGAATATGCAACTTGCAAGTCAACAGAAGCCCAGCCAATAGCTTACAAAAAGCAGGAAGAAAAAAAAAATATTCCATATGCATTAATTTAAAAAATAATTAATAATGCATCTCACCCCTATTTAAGACTATAACCTGAATATCAAATTTAAGAGTCCAGACTAATCACAATTAATGTGGCTCTCCACTGCACCAAACATACATTATCAAAACAATTAAAAACTTTCACATTCTTACATCTAAATTAATAACCCCCACAAAAGTCTTCCAAATAAATAGGTTTTTAAAATGAATTTAAAACTTGTCAAAATCTATCAGAAATAAATTATTGATAAACCACCTTCATCATCTTCCCCTCATTAATTAGCTCAGAAACTACCAGCAACAAATGATATACAAGCCCTGATGAGAGACTACTTCTCACAGTCCATGTCTCTCTGAAGATTTCCCCATTCCCGTATGGTTATTGCTGAGCAGGTGTGGCACAGTGAAAATGCAGCATTGGGTTGATTTTTTTTTTTCCTTTTTTTTTTTTTTTTTCTTTTCTTTCTCATCTTTGTTCATCAGGCAGTGTTTTATATGGTACATGCAAGTCTGCTTCAAGCAGAGGAATAACAGCAGCTCCAGGCTCTGTTGACCTCAATACTGGTCTGTGTAGGAAAGACAGCAGTAGTAGAAGTAGCAGCTACATTAAACAAAGAAGCGTGCATGGCCATTCCGATTCAGCTTCAAGATCTTCCCAAGTCGCTGTTTAGCAGTTGCCATTCCTTTCTTTGGACGTTTGCCTGAAAAATGAAATCAAGTACTTCAATCAGGAATTTCAGAATAAATTTTATTATCAGAGAACAAAGATGAAACCTAGCTTTCAAGCTGAAGCAGACAAATTTTTCACCTGAATCCATTTAAAAAAAAAACAAAACCCAAACCCCAAAACTCTTCATTTATCTGTTTGAGAGCAAACAAACAGGGAATCAGAACTGTAAAAAAAACAAGAATTGTTTTTCCTAAACTCTAGCTAGGATTATCATGAAGCGCTTATATTATTTACCAATGTCTCCAGCCTAGGGAAGTGCACTGGATGTGGTAGGGAAAAACCTAAACTGAACTTTCTGAATTTTGCTCAAGTTATTCACTTGAGTAAATTACAGAAAATAAACTAGAAACTAAAAACTAAATAGTATGATCACACTATTTTTTGAAGTGTCACTGCTTTTAAACCCTCACTTTTATAAAAAAGTCTGATTCAGGCCAGTGTTTCAGAGTGTAGTTGTGGTTCTGTTCCCTGTACTAAATGCGTAACAGATACACCTGAAGAGGTGCAATGGTAACTGAAAGTTTCATCTGACCACACATCCAGTTAGAAGATCTCTCTTAATTCTGCCTCCACACATTCTGTGCCAAAATCTGAGCGTCCAACCTATACTTATTTTTCCTCGAGCTCTAAGCCTGTTCCTTTTTTCAGTTTTTGCATCTAACAGTTCTTTTATGTTTACAAGCTCCTTTTCCTAGGTTGGTTTTTTTTTTTCCCCGCTCTGGCAAGATGACAGAGATAAACATTACCTTTTGTCGCCTGGTTGCTGATAGGGGGTGGATTTGATGCTGGCCTCTTTGTTGGATGAAGTGGTACAGACAAGGATGTTTCACCATACAGCCTGTCAGGACTAAGGCTGCCATCACTCAGCCGACATTCTCCTTGAATTAGACTGGAGTCTCGTGTATACTTGCCATGCTGAAAACTCAAGCTGTTGTTGTGGACTATACTTCTGTTTTCCTGAACCTTATGACTGGCTTCTGATGCACCCTCTTTCTTGTTATATTTTTGAGTTTTACTTGTATCCTAGTATGGAAATGAGGAGAAGAAAAGTAGTGTAAGTTAATACCTCCTGGCTGCAATGTCACTCCGTTTTTTCCAATTATACTACTGTATCTTTGAAAGATATTTCTGTTCCACCAGTGTCTGACCACTTCATGATTCCATCATTTCTTTTAGTATAGATGCTTCTAAAAATAAGATACAATATAGTATCTCTGCGCAAGCTTTTCCATATGCACTTAAGGGCAACGGTACAGATTAAATACACATATTAATGTCCTCCATTTCTCTACTTTTTAGTTTTAGTTTGCAGTGATCAAAACAAATGCAATTGTTCTTGATTAAACTGGCCACTACAGCAAGCCATATCACAGTCATTGATTCAATATTCAGCTGATGAGAGAACGAACGCTGAATTGGGAATTATGTAGTTAGATATTCTTATCAAAAAAAACAACAAAGCATGCAGTTAAAATACAGCTATTAAATACCACTGTTATTTTACAACTTTAACTGTTCTATTTAACTGTTTAATTGTTCTAATACTTCTAGTATAGACAAGTTTCTAAATACTGAAGTTCAGAGTGTAAGACACACAACCTTTCATTTATATATACCTTGCTGGATTCCACCTAGACATCAGAAAGCAAAAATATTCCTACCTGCTGGCTGCTGAAAGGTTGTATCAGTTTGGCAGTACCAATTTCCTAAGCAAGTAGCTTTACTATAAATACTACCAACAGGTTCCACTTGTTCTGATGTTCTAGTTGGGAATAACAATGAATAAATAATACAGTGCTTTCCTAGTTAGACTGAATGTAAATTCACACCTTTTTAATAAAGTATTTTTTGTTTTTCAAGATACTGCCCTGAGCAACTTAATACTAGCTACTACAACAGAATAGAGTTTGAAAGGAAAAAAACCAAAACAACAATGAAAAAATGTAAGTGTAATACAGAGTTGCCAGAATCAGAAGTATCTATTATCAGATATGCAGTGTGGAAAGACCTGTTCACCACGCTTTCTGTACTTACAACTTCATGATCTGTTTTTCCTATAAAAATGTGTTCAAACTGTTTAAAGTATTCTTTTACCTGAGGGGTAATCCTCGAAGCTTCATTCAGGTGTCTAGCCCATGCTGAAGTCCCCAAGTCTCCTTCCTCTTCCTTCATAGACCTACCTAAAGAGGAGTTCAACAAGCTTAAATTTTAAAATCACTAACTAGGAATACAGAGTTAATTACACATTTGAATGACTTTAAAATTAAAACAAGAAAAAATACTATAGAAAATATTTCCTAGCTATGAAATAAAAGTTGTCAGAGCTGCCTGGTTCTACACACCAAATAGGGAAAACAATCTCAGAGTATAAATACACCTAATTAAAGATCCATATGACACAGTAAGAAGGTCAGACAAATATAATCGTTCAAAGTACTGATGAAATCGTTTGAAAGTACTGATGTCCAAGACAGCTTTTTTTTGTTACACTACAGTCTTCTATCATGGCTTTGTATCATGAGGAATTGATAGAAAGATGGACCCTTAATTTTCAGGTATTATTTCTAAGCACTGATGTGCTATTCAGGTACAACATATGGCAAATCTATGCTGATAGGCCTACAGAAGCAGTGTCCACATTGAAAACACATACTGGGAGGGGACATAGCCAGGACAGCTGACCTGAATTAGCCAAAGGAATATTCCATACCATATAATGTCATGCTTGGCCATAAAAACTGGGGGCTGGAGGGAAAGGCAGTCTTCCAAGGTAAGTCATTGCTCAGAGACTGGCTGGCCATCATGTGCTTGCAGAAGGTGGCAAATGAGTGCCTTTGCACCACCTGCTTCTTTTCTGTTTCCTTCACTTACTAAACTGTCTTTATGTCAACCCATGAATCTTCTCACTTTTGCTCTTTCTATTCTCTCCCCCATCCCACAGGGTGGGGAGAGAGAACAAGTGGCTGTGTGGGTGCTTAGCTGCTGGCCCGAGTCAACCCACCACAATTTAGAAACCTACATATTATGTTTTTCATAAAGTTACAAAGATGGAAAGGCACTGTACGTGTCTGTGTGGTGTGCTGTTAGGGTTTTTGTTGCTGGGTTTATTTATTTAATTTATTTGGTGGGGTTTAAGGACATACAGCTTCAATTACCAGAACAGAGTCCATGACATCACATTAGGCTTTCCCGTTATCCATGTAAACAAAAACCAACACACTATTAGTTCTCTGAATTAGCACCCTATTTGTTGGTGCCATTCTATTTGCTTCACATCAGCAAAGCTATAATCCTCTTCCATTTCTTTCTCAAGCAAAGAATTTTCAAACATAATGACTCTCTTTCTCTCTGTTCCAAGAAGTGATTTTGATTCCTTTGAGGGGATTAGTGTTAATGTTCTGTCGGTCATTCCCAAAATGCATTTAACAGATGTCTGTTTTCCACAGACATCAAAATGCCACTGATGAAAAAACTGCCTCTGAATTCTCCTCTTCAAGATTAGAATCTCCTTTAATACACCACATTCATAGTAGAATTTCAGGAGTAAAGCCAAATATGTCTTCCAAAGACACATGAAAAAATCACCAAGCAGATTCCTATGGGTATGTAACACACATGTCATGAAAGCTGCAACCATGAAAGTTCTGTCAATCATTTCTGAAGGAGACTATACTTTCAACAGGGAGACTACACTTTCAATCTAGCCATAACTTTGCCACTCTTCTAAGGATGCCACAAAACTTTTAGATGGCAGTATTTAGAAGACCTGATGACCTCAAGCTAAGTTTGTCCCAGTTTTCAGAAGTAACATTTACTTTTTATGGGAAAAAAACCCCAAACCAAATAAAACAAAATCAAAGAACACACCTTTTTAAATGTCGGTTTGATTTACTTAAAAACTTGACTACAAATCTAAAAACATAACTAAGTGATCATTTCGAGCAGTTTGTCCAAGAGCAGAGAGCAGCAGTGTCATTAGTTCAGATACCTACCACATTCTATTGTCTTGTGGCTCTGAGATGGCTGTCTGTCTTTATGCCGACTCCTGGGGTAGCTTCTGTGTTCCTGAAGAGAGGTTCTTTTATCTGTGCAGTCTGTGCTTTGAGTATGACCTGGTAAACATGTAGTATAGTGCAATCCTGCCATAGAAAGCATGCCCTGAATAGCTTCTTCTTCTGTACTTGTCGAGGTAGGACATTCCCTAGAAAAATAAAGGAGTATTAAGCAGTTTAAAAGAGAACCCTCAATTTCTCTGAAGGAATAATTTTTACATTGACATAAAGCAGAACCATAATTATGTATGATATAAGGTCTAACAGTTTACACACAAATTCCCATAATGTGCTTACTTTTTACTGTGAGTTTCATTTCTGGATGGCTTCTGGGTATTTTGATAAAGGTCTCTTGCGACCTTAGATTCCTCTTTGAAATTTGATGTTACTTCCTGTTTCTCTTCATCACCTGAGCTTTCTGACTCCTCTGTGGAGGAATCCTTCTGCTGAAATGATAGGAAACAATATGCAGAATGGTCACCATGCCTTCTAAATAGAGACACTACCTTAATTTACACTAAAAATTCAAAAGCTTCCAGGCTCAACTTTTTTATATTTATAGTACTCAGAACGCAGTTCGTATGAATATAGCAACTGAGACGCTATACATCCAAACTTTGTTACACTAATGCTACATGCTCCAGAAATATAGAAAGCACCTCCGAAATCCAATTTCCTACAGAAAACACTAAACACATTAAACCATGCACAAATCATTGTATTCTCTTTAAAGAGAGCGTTGATTATTCTCATCTTCGATACTCAAGAGTAGAGGAAAAAAATATGGAAGTATGGTTCCAAGCAGCAGCCAGAACTGATGCTTATTAGATATAATGGGACACATCCTGCCCCAAGTAACTGTTTCTGGTTCCTGCTCTCACAAAAGATAACTTTCAGCAACAGCATCTCTCTGATGAGTGACAGAAGCTCTCAGGTAAATCCAGAACGCAGCAGGGAAAAAAACACAACAGCTGTTGCCTCTCTTACAGTGGCACAGCCTCATTTCATGAATGAAAGGGCTATTCAACTCCAGCTGAGATTGCAGCTTGTATGGGCAGGAGCTTCTCAAAGGTGGAACAACCATATGTGACACAATATGCCTTTACATGGCTATTAACAGATATGATCCATCTTGGTAATTCAGACTAATCTATTTACAAGTACAGAGAATGCCACATTTTTTTTCAAAACCAAGGAATATACATGCCATTCAATAAAAGTGTTGAAAGTGGAAGATCAGAACATGGAGGAATCATCATCCTTCAAGACTGACACCACTATTCCCATCATCAAAAACGAAACCGGAATGAATGAAATGCATCATATCACCAAAGGATGTTTTTATACAATAGCTTCATTCACAAGAGCATCTTGTTAATCTTTGACACTTGGAAAGTGACACAAATGGGCAATTAAATTAGAACTGTGACTCAATGTTAGTAATAAAGCTATTGTCTTGTTTTGTTAAGATCTGCTCTGGTGCAATATAAAAACATGAAAAGGATTTACAGGAGCTACTGAGATAGTTCATTGTGAATGTATCAGTACAAAAGGCAAACCTAAACACACAGAAAAATTATTCCATTAGATAGTATTAGATATTAAGAAGCAGAAAAATATAGAAGGAACTAAGAAAGTAAATGGCATTAATATAAAACATTTCACTAAATGACATAATCATCCAAAACTGGCTATATTCTCCTGTGAAGAAATATATAACTTCTGAATAACTGTGTGTCTTCAGAAAGGAAACCTGATGAGCCAACGTTGCTGACAACGTAGTTTAGGAAATCAGGAGAAGCCACACCATGAAGGCTATCACTTATTCCAAAATCTAGATAAGGTAACAACGGAAGACAACAAATGGTAAAAATAGATCCTGACCACCATGGAAAAAGTAGGAATTTGAAGACTTCTGGTAAAGTCTTATAATAGGCTCATGACTATAATTACAACCAAAGTATTAGCTTTCCAGAAGCACAAAACAAAAATGTGATGGAATCACTCCACCATACTAGCATTTTGCTGCTATCCAATTAAAACTGAAATTAGTAAATCAGAGCACAATTTTGCAAGGAAAAAACCATCATAAAAATACTTGCATATACATACACACATTTCTAAACACTAAAACTTGTAGCAAAACACATGTGTAAATATACATGTATGTGTGTGTGTGTATTTATATTTCATTTAGTTATAAAGAAATCACTACAATCTAGACCCTTAAATAGAGCATTCCCATTTATTTCAAATAGTCTAAAACACCTCAATAGGATTTAACCACTTCAGCTTATTTTAGAAGCTGAAGGCCTGTAAGATTGTTTCCATTTAACCATCCTCTAAAATGAAACTGTGTGGTAGACACTCAAAATTCTAATGATAAAGTTTAGACTTGTTACAGAAGAAATTAACAAAGCAACTAGGTTCTAACTTTTCTGAGACTTTGCATGTTCCAGAGCAGGGTTCATCCTCTGCCAGCCCCACTTTAATGACAAAGATCATAAAATTTGGTTCAAGATACCATATCTTGTGATTTTTCTCAACACTAGAATAAATGAAGAATGAGACAGAACCATAACTAGGCGATATTAACTTGAACAAGAATTAAATACTTGGTTATTGCTCTTTTAACACAAACTTCGACCAGATAAATTTGAAGTGAGTGAGCAAAATTACACCTAATTGCTTGGTTAACTTTTGTGACTTTTTCTAGATATACCTGTGTAGTGCAATCAGGCTCAGATTCTTCTGAATCAGAAATATCAGAGTACTCTGAGGATCCATTCCTGAGTTCTGATTTCACACTTTCAAAGAACACTGTGGAGAGAAAAATTAAAATATAAGACCCAACATTTATTACATGTAATATTTAGACAATTATTTTGGAAGTAAAGAACAAGAAACATGTATTTAGTTTTTAACAGTCTGTAAACAAAAGCACATCCACACACTGAACTTGTTTACAAGTCAAGTTTGCTTAAAACTCCAATGAGTTGCCTGCTGTTGACCAATAGACTCGTGAAGTGACTGACTGGATGAAGCCAGAGGAAGAGAAATCACGTGCATCAGGAACATGTATTTTTTCTCTCCTGTAGAGCACAGACTACACAGATGTCACATTGGGCAATTTCTGCTTTTGCATATAGGTTGGAGTCAGAGAAGTGGCTCTCAGAAAAAGTTAAGACGTAATCATCAATATTACTTTGTCTTAGACTCTTTGAACCTGGAATTTCTTTGTTTAAAAATAAAAGCAGTTATACAGAAACACCAAACATGAAAGTCAAAGGATATGAAGTGACTTAAAGGTAAAAAAAAATAAAAAAATAAAAAAATAAAAAAAAATCATTGCACTACTTGCAATTTTACTTTTTTACATCACAATTTACTGGCATATTCTGCCTGTTTCGTACTACTACAGAGCTGCCAATCAGGGTTAAAATGCTGATCTGTTCAAGAAGATTAAAATATTACTGCAGTGATACACAATATACTTGCACCAGTTTTTATCACAGAACCTTAGACAAGCTTTTTGCTTGTAGTAAGATAAAGTACTAATCAGAGAATGAGGTGTCATAACAGGCTGGCATATGACATCAAAAACACTGGCATATGACAAAGCAATCAATCAAATCAGCCACCTAGTCCACATGATTTACTTTAAGTGCTGAAAGAACTCAAACATAAAGTAGCTGAGCAGCTCTCAGAAGCATGTACTCTTGAAAGACATCATTATGTCCCAAACAACCACGAGTAGGAAACACATTTGAACTGCTTGGAATCCAAGGCTCAAGGCCAGTCGGCTGTACGTATACCTGTGTCAAGGCTGCTGGCAGAAATCTTGATTAAATACAGATTTGTGAAAGACTACAATATGCAGTTTAACTAGCAGAAGTTTTTTTGAGAAAAGCCAAATAGAATAAAAAAAATTATGACTGTGTGTCAAGAAGGTAGTGGATAAAGAAAGCAACACAACTTTCTCAAGTTTTCAAGCATATAAAACTATACTGAAAGCAAATCAACATTTTAACTTTACTTGTCTTCATTCCAGAACTAATTTCTGATCTGTGTTCGTTTGCTTTTGGCATAGTTTTATACAGAAATACATAAACAGAATGCTGTTCTTCATAACTCATTAATTATGCAAGCATCAAAGATGTACCCTATAGACATTGCAATTCTAGTAGGATTTTGTTCCTATTGTAGACTCTGACAAAGCTCACATATAGGCATCAAATATATTTCAAGGGATATCATTAACTTATAAACACTGAGTAAGTGGAAATTATTTTTAGAGTCAGAAGAAAGCTAAGAATGAGACAGATTTTCAAAAAGTGAATAAAATAAACAGTTGGAACCAAAATCCAGAGAAGGTTAACTAAACAAGATAGTATTAGAAAGAACGGTGAGGAATATCTGAACACAATATTTGAGCAACAATACTTGTTGTATACTACCTGTATAGGAGTTAAGCTACATAATGTTCAACATACGACAATAAAATAGATATTCCGAATAAGCGTAGCTCAAAAACTCCCCCCAAGGAATTTCTGATGATAACTCAAGCCTCAGCTCATTTCAAAAAGGCAAACAAGATTCTAGAATAAGCAACGGCATGCATGATACAGAAAATAATACTGTCATATAGCTCAAATGAATTTTTCTTTGGACTACTGAATTTTTCAAAGAAAAAAACTGCTCCAAACTTAGTCAATTTAAAGGAAGAGGCAAGAACAATTAAGGATATCTAAGTATGCTCACATATGGAGCTTCAGATCTTGGGCAAAACTTAATGTGTGAATAATGAACCACAATTTAAAAACAAATTAACTTCATGAAGGCCCCTCAGGAACTTTTATTCCTTCTGTCTTAAGGAACTGGAAAATCCTAATTATTACAATGACAAAACTATTAAGAGGAAATGTGAGTCTTCCCATAAGAAAGCAAAAGATTCAGCAAGACAGAAAAAAACCTGGACATGTACATAATTAACTATCTACAGCTAACATTAAGATTAGAGTCTCATACTTCAGAAGCCCTACTGCCTTCTCATAGAGGTTAACTGATGATACCCTGCTAAGAGGGACAAATCTGCCTACTATCTGGTAATATGATCTAGATTGAACAGCTAAAGCCACATTATTGATACATTCCTGGTTCATTTGGGGCTGGGTACTAGCATATATGACATAACACACTGCATGAGCCTCAGCTCTGATTCAGTTTGGCTATGCCATATTCCTAAATGCAGCCAAACCATTTTTACTGCTTCATTTTGCAAGCTCTGTGCAAAGCAGTCAGAGAATACCAGTTCTCCTTCTGCCTTATACTATTGAAAAAGCCAAGGAAGCTGCATTCCTTTATACTCCTCTTAATAAAAAATTAAAAATAAAAAAATTTTTAAATCCCAATTGCTTTCCTCCATGCCCCCACCACTTTCTACACTCCTCTGCAAAAGATTACTGTAGTTTTCTCACTCTTCTCTTTCACATACAAGTTTGAGATGTATTTAGTGATCTTCACAACACATCATGTATTATTAGGACCCCTCATCTCTTCATCCATTAATGCGACCTTGTAACTGAGCTTTAAAAAAAAAAAAACAAAACAGTCTAACTTTGGATTTTGCTTTTTCTTGTTTGTGGTTTTTTTTTTTTTGTAATTACCTTGGTAATTACTATTATTACTTTAAAATGAAACTGATCTACCCTCAAATAAAGTTATGGTTCTGCGTGCTTCCAGAGACTGGGAATTCTTAAAAAACTGGATGAATGAAAGCAGTCATTACCTCTAAAATCAGACTAAGCTACTGTGAATTCAAAAAATTTCATAAATCCCATTCTCTTCATCCACACAAAGTATCTTGCTCTATTAAGCACAGCATTTGATCTTTGTGTCTCTGATAACACTGGGTCACCATTTAGAACCAGGATCTTGGCATGACACACACAGCTATATAGAGCTTGATCTGTTTAAAGGCATCTCTCTGCGGACATTGCCTCTTGGCCTAAGTCCCGGGAAGAAAAATGGAAGGTGGGAGCTGTTACAGAAACAGGCAGTTCCTTTTATGGAATTCTCTGTAGAAGAATATATTCTCTCTCTCTGCAGACCTTCAGTTGAGGCAAAAAATTCAAATGTAGGTGATCTTTAATAAGGAAGTTTGAAGACTCTCACTATTCCACTAAAAATATAGCAATAGTCCTGAGTACTCAATTTTTGGAAGAACAATCTCAACATTCACTTCTAGTTCCAAGTACATTTCTTACATTTAGATACACACTACTATAGTCATTCTTTATCAAATAAGAGCAACAATTTTGAAGAAAATCTACCATTTCTCTGTATGATTTAATCTTTGATTTAAGTGTAAAACTTAGATTAGTTTACTTAGTTTAATTCTGAAACTGGAAAAACACCATATATGCCTAAGCCTTCACTCAACAGGTTGTTTGCCTTGTTGGTTCATAAGTACCCAAGAGGGACTTCTTCCCTGTGCGAATTTTTTAATACTGTCCTCTGTGATCTTTGGAAGCACAGTAAACAGTGGTTACAAAACGCTGTGTTAATGAAAATAATTAAATATTTTATCCAGGCTGACAATAGACTCAAATACTGTTATGGATTGTTGTGCAGAAAATGAAGGGAACTGTACATCTCTAGAGGAGTCCTGTTATTTTCCAAGCATTGACCTCAGTTTCCTAATACATACCCTCATAAGGTCTACTGTGAAAGGATGTGACTTTTATAACTAAACAGAGTTGAACAGCTATGTCAAGGACCAATTTGTCACTGCACACAGATAGTGCTACTAATAATAGGCACTGAAAACAGGAATTCAATATTGATACTTCACTAATACACTGTGTGATCAGCACTGCTGAACACTTGGCAGGAAGGCTTGAGGCTACAGAAAGACTGAAAAAGATTAACTCCAAGTGAAGGTTTGTCTGAAGTACTGAAAAGTGGGGTTAAAGTGTTTTTACAGATAACGTAAATTCTTACCCAGCCTTATAGGCTACTGCAAAGGTTGGAAGTATAAGATTTTATTAATGCTACATTATGTTTGATCACTTGTATGGAATAAACCTATCGATTAGCAAAACATACAAGATTGTATGATCAAGTATGTAATCACCAAATGAAACAGAAAAGGGAAATACAAAATAAATTTAATATTAGTTGCATGATATGATCTTTCGTGTTCAGTTTTGGTCCCTGCTATACAAAAAAAATGTGGCCAGGCTGGAGAGGGTCCAGAGAAGGGCCACAAAGATGATGAAGGGACTGGGAAGCCTGGCACATGAGGAAAGGCTGAGAGAACTGGGTCTGTTCAGCCTTGAGAAGAGAAGGGTTGGGGGACAGCTTATCACCATGTTCAAGTATTTAAAGGGTGACTACAAAGAAGGTAGAGACTCCCTTTTTACATGGAGTCACGTGGAAAAAGAGGAGGGGTAATGGGGACAGATTACTTCTGGGGAGATTCTGATTGAACAGAAGAGGAAAATCTTTCATAGTAAGAACAATCAGACACTGGAATAATCTCCCCAGGGAAGTGGTGGACTCCCCCCACACTGGACGCTTTTAAGATTCAGTTGTACAGGGTGCTGGGCCACCTTGTCTAGACTGTGCTTTTGCCAAGAAAGGTTGGACCAGATGATCCTTTCCAACCTGGTATTCTATGATTCTGTGATTCTTCACAGTGAATGATGTGATGAACTTTTCATACTCAAGTATATTCTGGTCAAGAAAAATCAGCATTCTTACATTATGAAACAGACAAAAAGGAACAAATACTCATCTAGAACATTAATTAGACCTCCACTCTGAAAAATGCTGTATATAGTATTCAAGATGGCACTAACATAAAAAGTTGAGTTTTACTTTTCAACTCTGTCCTGTTAGCTTCTTCAGTAGACAGATAATATTTAATAAATACTTTTTAATAACTTCTAACATTACTTCTCTGATCTACTAGTTTATCCTCTCTATACTTCGGTAAAATTTCAGTCTGACTTCACAGTAGTTACACCCTCCTCAAGATCATCAAAATGTTCAACTGATAGGACTCAGAGATAAGCTTACTGTTCAGTGGTTTCTGGGTATCTGCATTTCCTTCTCCTTCAAATCCTGAGGGCTGGTCTTCTACCTTAACAGTTGTCTTTTTCGACCTTGTCCTGTCATCTTCATCTTCACTATCTGCTGTGTAAAGACTTCGATCTGTAAATGGGCGTCTCTCATCTCTGTCTCACAAGAAAAAAAAAAAAATCACGTTATCCTTACAAACCTGAAGCAATTGTTTTCCTTTCATTAGTTACAACACACTCTGCATATACAACAGTAACATTCTCTTATCTCTTAATTACAAATTGTACATATTTTCATTTTACTCTTGTACAACTGTCATTTCCACAAAAATGCAAAGTTTTACATCAGAATATTTTTAATTTCCATCACTCCAATAGATGGATACAAAACAACCATTTCTACTTTGAAGCATTCCTTTCGGTACAAACCCAACTGAGCAAATGAATGAAATGCTGTTAACAAAGGAACATGTGAAGAATCTCCTCTTCACTCCATAACCATGGCTCCACTAGGGGACAGCAGACACAACAGACAACACATTCCTTTTATATTCCTAACATGAATCTTACTGGTAAAAGAGAACTTAGATCTCCACAAACAGAAAAGAAGTGTTATTAATAATTTGCATGCTCCAGACCATAAAGACTAGGAAGAAGTGATCCACAATCAACCCTTTGTACCTAATTATTCTTCCATTTGACAGCAGAAGGCGAAGATCATTGTCTTTTGCTCGCCACTCAGGTACTGTAGAAGATGGCTGAAAGGGCTTGTTAAACCTCCCGTTCAGTTTTGAGCTTGTGGTATCCTAAAGAAGTAAAAGCAATGTTGCTTATTATTTATTTTTATAAATTCAATTGGGTTTTTGTGTTCCACAAAAGCTTAAACTCAGCACCAGGATGGTTTCCTTCCTGATAATTAACTGAAGAAAGCTCAGACAAAACATGTTTGGATGTAAAAAACAGCAGAGAGCATTATCTCCTTCCTTGAATCACCTATAGTCTCCTGAAGCATCTAAACCAACTACAACTTCACTATAATACTTCTTTTATGTTGTTTTTGGAGAATTATCACTGTCTTCAGAACAAAGAAATACCAATAGAAACAGGCAAGTCAAAAGCTGGTCTGGATTGGGTATCTGGTCCCTGGAATTAGTATTTCAGAACTGGTTTATAGGACAGTAAAACATCAGTAATGAAAAGTAACCTGCCAGAAGCAGAATTTTCTTAGCTCAAAGCAATTTACATTTGACATATACTCTAAAGCAATCAGCAATATGCTTATATGCCAAACATGTAAAATAATTTTATCTTTTTTACAAGTCAATACTGATACCGAACAATATATTTCTACATTAAATGACAATGACTAACACTCCTAAACATTTGTTTGTAGCAATGAACTGCACAGGTTAACTATTTGTGGTAAATTTTAAGTTCAGCTTCCTGCCTTTGGGGCTAAATCTATGTCTCTTGTTCATGCCTTATGAAGGTCAATATAAGGATCCAAATAAGTATTTCTCCACTATGATAGTCCATCTTGACCGAAGTAAATTTGTCAGTGTTTCGTATTCTCAGAAAGCTACTAATTTCCTTTCATAAAGCTTACTTATTTCCATTCTCTCACTCCTTCCATTTCTGTTGCTGTTTTTCAAAATAAGGTCATCAAACCTGAAAAAAATATTTTTTCAAGAGACTACATTTTGCTCATCCACTCTGTTATACCTTTGTAATACAACCACAGCCCCACAATGGAGACCAAAGGCAGCCGTAGGCTTACTGGTAGGGAGGTACAGTCATACAGTAAATAGCAACATGACTGAAAAACAAAATACAGTAACTCAACTGTAAGAAGCAGCTATCTAAAAGCACGTAGCAGGCTGGTTCAGCCTCACCAAAAGAAGGCTTTGCAGGCTCCCTTTTCTTCACAGAACTGATTCAAAGTAGTACTTCATAGCTGCAGATGTCCTACTTCAAAAACTACTTGAAGTAGGTAGCAAATTCACCGTGCTTTCTGAACCAAAAGACTGAAGGAACCTCCACAGAAAAATTATCAAGAAAAAGAGAAATTCCTATCAGAAAAACTTGAAAGAAAGTGAAAACAAATTTATCCATATTTCATATGACAAAGCGTAGTAGCCTGTATTCTTATGCATGTTAAAAGCTTTTCCCTTTCAACAGAGATTAGAAATCTACTCTTTTTTTTTCTTGCTCATAACTTAATACTTGCCTCCTCCCACGGTGACATCTCCAGCCTTTTCAGTACCTCCCTAGTGTGGAGTTCCAGGATGTCCAGATTAGAAGGAGTTTTGGTAGCATGGTCTCGCAGTTTCCTCACCCTTCGTCTGGAGTGGTGAGGGGAAGCTGTTTCATGCGAAGACCGTGAAGTTGGACACACACCAAGAATTCCCTGAGTTTTAACTAGTTTGCTGTTTTCCTCCTTTAATCAAAAACACATATTTCAGAATAGTCTCATAGCAGTAAATTCATGTATTTAAGTGCTGCTTCTTATTAATCTAATTAAATGTAAATAATATGAATAAAATTGCTAGACTTTTAGAGAAGTACTACATATTTCCTATGAATTTGATGTGCAAAGCTTAGTTCTACTGCACCTCTTTCCCATTTAGGGCTTTTATACTCTCCCATAACAGTAGTGCTTAACACCAAAAGTTACCACCAAAATATAAGGTTTTATTCATGAAGGCAGCATAGGACAAACATGTATTATACCAAACAGATCACATCCCTCTTCAGTTCTCAGAACTGCTCTCTCCACATGCAAATGTGAGAATTTTTCAAGAATCAATATTCATTAAGGATAAAGGATCAAAACACTGGTATAGGAGGGGAAAAAAGAAACTAAAGAACCACTGACTACATAACAAACAGCGACAACACATAAGAAAAAAGAGCAAAAGAGATGACAAGTGGAATAAAACTAACAAACAAGAGGGTAGGAGAATGGAATATGCACAGAATTTCAAATTAAATTCTTTAACAACATATTCACAGTAATTACTGCAAGTACTTAGAACATTTTAGAAATACTGAGCTACAACTAGTTTTACCATTAAAAATATTTTTAAAAAAACAAACAACCATAAAACACCCTCACTATATGTTTTCTTTATCTGAAATGCCCAGAGCTTAGTATCCCCAAAAGTCTTCCTCTTGATCTTCTGTTATTAAATGAATGTTAAATAAAAGGTGAATACAGTCAATCAGAAGCATAACTACTATGGAATTCCCTGATTCAAAGGGTTTTTTCCTGCAGGCTTATGTAGGATTGCCTCTGTTCTTACCTCTACAGAACGAATCACTTTGGAGAGCTCTTTTATGAGATGCCCAGGCCTAATGTTGTCTGGAATTTCAAAGGCATGTTCTGTTACAAGCTGTATGCAAAGAGGGAAGAAAAGATACTTAATTCATTTTTCAGATAAAAGTGGAAGTAATACAAAATAAAAAAAATCTACGGGGAAAAAAATTAAAATTAAAAAAAACATATTAATTTCTGTAATAAGGACTGCAAGTGGCTAGGGCAGATACATGCGCACGCACTGAAGCTCCCAATCCAAGCTTTATAAGGCAGCAGACATCCCTTAACGTCTCTAAGAATCAAAACAAGGAGTAATACAAAGCCATACTGACAACCACTTAATTTTTTTTCCCCCTCAGTACCATAATCAGCTTCTTTTTTTGGCTTTAGCTGTATAGAGCCACACTTCAGAAACTCAGAGTCAAAACCTTAAAACAAGCTTAAGACTAAGGGAATTTCACTATGGCAAAAATTTATTCTAAAGAGCAAATCAAGAATAATAATCAGTAAGCAACATGTAGATTTTTAGACATCTGCCTCACATTTCACTTTTTAAACTTACCCTCTTATCTTACTTAGAATCCAGTAGGTTGGAAAAAGTAATTGAAAAAATCATTCCCCATAAAAAAAATTTAGGAAGTCGTAAAAGTTTATGTTCCCTTTAATCCTCTAAAACAGTTATCAGAGACAGACTTCATATGTAGAGAGAGATTATATATATATATAAACAATCTGAGTAAGTCCACTCTACAGTTAGATCTAGTAAAAAATGTTTACTATTTTTTATGTATAGTTTAAATGTGCCTCAAAACACATTTATTAGAATTAAACATCAAAAGAGCACTCACACATAGACCAGAATGACTGACATGAATTCTGCCACCACTTTAATCGACTATTTAAATGGGAAAACACCCCACAAACATTTTCAGCTACCCACACTTCAAAAATGAGATTCAGTAGCAAAATTATTGCTAGAAGCAGTTTGATACTGTATGTGCATTTCATTGAACCTTGCTTCCCCTCAGTCATTAAAATGAATGCTCCATACTCCCAAAAAACAACCAACATGGATTTATAATCAACAGTATAATAATTCATTTCAGTGCTATTAATTCTATAGGAAAGCATAAATCAGCTGCTACAATTTACCATGGTTCATTCTCATTCTTTGAATGCATCACCTCTACACATTCACACTTTGGAACACAACACTTCTGTCACTAAACATGTTATCATTTTTCCAGCAAGTTACTGGTCATTGTAGGACCATTCAGTCCTTTCTATTTAACAACTTCACTCTCCCAAAAGCCTTCCTGCCCATGAAGACTTCAAGAAATGACTGATGCAATCCTCCAAAACACCAATTTCAAAATTTCTCTGCTTTAAAATTACTGAAAAACCTTCCTAATACAAACAGTTTATAGAAGCACATTATTTTGCCAGTATTATTTATAGTAACTTCGAGCAAAGTAAGTTCCACTGGCAAATGCACTTGTTTGCCACTACAAAAGGTATCCGTCTACACGAAAGCTTTCTCACTTATGCTGTGGCAGAGTAATTATTAAAGAAAAAAAAAAAGAAAAAAATCCACCCAAGCAACTTAAATATGCTAACAAATTCAAATTAATATATAACCTAACAGTATGATAGAAGGAAAGGATGGGTAGAAAATACGAATACCTACAGATGCCATGTCTGAAAAATTATTATCATTATTAAATAACTTGGGTTTCAGTTGTCTCTGCATACTGGTTCTTGGAAAAAGAACAAGCAGCCTTTGGGACTGAGGAATTCTCTTCTACTAGGGAGAATAGTAGCAACAAAATGGCCTAAGTATGTCAGATGTAAACTGCTGGTAAATAAAATAATGGAAAAAAGCTATGATTCATCCAAGAGCTTCAAGAAATGGTTTTGTAAATGTTGGAAATATACAGATGAAAAAGAAACTTGTTTTAAATCAAGAGATACAGATAAAAAAATGTCCCGGTAGGTAAATGAATCCACCCATCTTTGGGGATGCATTACAATGAAGTATACCAATACTTGAAAATGCACACAAAAAACATTAACATAAAAATAGTAACCCCCACATCCCTCCCTCCTTACAAAAAAACCTGATTTTTTTTTTCTTTTACAACAGTTATTAATAGATTTTTTTAAAAAACAGAACAGTTGCCCAAAATAATCTTACTGGTGCATGAATCAAACGTCTGAAAAACTGAATCCGAGACCTGTTGGTTATGCAAGCTGGAAGGAAGCCAGAGCTAAAATCCAAGAGCTCAGACGACTGGATAGGTCATCACCATTATTTTGTCTATCACCTAACATGCAGACTGATGATCTGCACCAAAGTAAACTGAGGATTCACATACTGATAAAGCCTTGCACAAACTGAACTCAAATCAAGACATAAAAACTAAAATAATTTTAGCACCAATCAATCTCTGTTCTCAGTATCTTATAATTTTTGGCAGTTTTTAAATACTGCAGAAATGAAGACACCATTGTCCTGCTGAAGATCAGTTTAAAATTCTCCAGCAAATAATTTAAAACAATTCATTAAGATAATTTACATGTATTCAGAAGACATACTCCATGATACAAATGTGAAACCTCACGAGCAGCTTCTCATCTGAGGAGTATTCACTTTTTTTTTTTTTCCAGAATCTGTCTGAAATGCCGAGCATGAACAGATCATACAGCAATGCACAAAGCTCCTCCTGTCTTCAGCTGCATACAACTACAATCCCATCACGCACATGGCTTGCTGCAAAGAAAAGATCAGCTCACGAAGCAGTAGATAGAAAAGATGAACATAAGGTACAAAACATGATAGCTGGTGGACAGCAGACAACACTGGGACTAGATCACTGATGCTGTGCAGTTTCCTCACAACTGAAGTACCTGTTCAGCTGGTTGTTTAGGAATACTCACAGGTCTCATTAATAAGTATTCAGAATGCAGCATGTGCAATTTTTTTTTCCCCCCAGAAAAGTAGGAAACATATCACATTCTAGATGAAGTGTTAATCAAACTACTAAATGAGCTACTAGACTGTACAGGTAAATGCTACAATACTATACTACAGCAATCTAGAAAAGACAAATTCCAATCCAATTTCAAATTAAAATAAGGATTTATACAGACTATGTTTGATCTTATTTATCAGCAGTCTGATTATTTGGCTTTTTATCCATATCACAGATACAGAGATCGCTTGGATTCACACATGGTTTAATAGCTTAGGCACAATATCCTGTAAATACTGCTACACTCCTTACTAGCTACTTCTGATCCAGATGAAGAGACTGGAGGACCAACTCAGGTGTTACAGAGTGCCAGCAAAGGTTCACCTGGAATCAGTAGTGCTACACAGGCTGGATCCTAGAGGATTCCACACAGAGTAACCACCCCTGCATCTGCACCTCGTGGTCAGTTCCATGAAGCCCATTATGTTGGATGCAGCATTGTGCAAATATCATACCTGTTGCACAGTAAATTCTCTTACAAGAAGAACTTGTGGGCAGAAAGATCAAACAGATCTCCAAGAAACAGTTCAAGTCAGCATGTCCAGAAACAAACTAGAATTAATAAGATCAGTCAGAAACAAACTGCCTGTCAGTGAACAGCACTTCCAGAAGCACAGGTTCCAAGAGGACTTATTAGCTCAGGCACATGAAAAAACACAAGGAGTTATGACAGATTCAGTGTTGTGCCAAAACAAGTAAGCTTTCCTGGAGAGCAGAGCACCAGAAAATCCAGGATAGACAACATATTAATGATTTTACAAGAGTCAGCCAATGTTGAGCAGTGACAGTATTCAACTGAAGTTAATATCCTCACCTGAATCTAAACTGACTCTTCAGCAATACAGGTGTACATGAAATGTGCTCTCCAAAGCATTGACATTAATGGAAAATGCTAAATATCAGGACTTTCCACCCCTCCATTGCCTCAGATTAGGACGAATCAACTATATAAACACATCTGCTAGAAAAAAAAAAGCCCTACTGTATCAGCTTATCCTCTTTCTTACAGTGAACCAAGATTCTACTTCCATCAGTTACAACACAAGAGTTTAACTAGTCTAAAAAGATTTTATTAGCGTAACGGAATATAAAATTGTCATGATGATTCTTCCCCAGATCAGCAGCACATACTCTTCATTCAGTCTTTCAGTATTCATTAACAGATAAAAATAATCTTAAACTTTAAAAGGGCACAGACCTTTCTTTACTTCTAAATCAAAACAATGCTCACCAAAATAGCAAACAAAATCACGTATACTTACTTCTTTTTTCATCCATAATTTTAAAGCAGTAAGTAAAGCCTTCACTCCTTGCACTAAATAGCTTGGAGGCTGGAAACCATCTTCCCTCAGTTCTAGAAAGGATACAGATACCAATTTAGTAACACTAACAGTGAAAACAATACAATGGTACCTATCCCACAGCCCATAAAGGTGCCATTAAGCAACAATACAAAAAAGGAAAAATTGTGCAAGCAAATGAAACATGACATCCTGTATTTGTGTACATATTATGACAAAAAAACAAACCAAAACAAACAACTGAACCCTAAAGTGATTCTCCATAAAATCTTCTTTTTTTGACTTATATAATACTTGCATGAATTAGGAATAGTTTACAACATACTAAAGGTCAATTAGAACAAAACAGATCTAAAATACAGAACAAGAGAAAGCATATTTGAAGAAATAGATCACTTCTATTTCATTCAGAGATACTTTATTCAAAGGGGACCAGAAGGATGTGGGATGTATCTCTAAATTAGAATTCCTACTGCTTATTCCCATCCATACAGCAAATGGTTCACACTAGCACACTTTCACTCCCCAAACATTTCTGTCACACTTCCAATTATCACAGTTCTCCCTCACATACTTTACATCATTTTTCCTCCCAAAATCAAAGGGGGCGAGGGCTGAAATCACTCAGATACAGAAAACTGCTCTTCTTAAGAAAGCTGGTACTCCCACAATTTCTTTTCAATTTTCTCTTTTCCTTTGTGGCATATTAAAAAAAAAAAAAAAAAAAAAAAAAAAAAAGAGAGAGAAGGGAAAAGACAAATCCTCCATAAACAGTCAAGAGTAGATTGTAACCTCTTCCCATGTTCCTGACAGTATTTCCACTTGTCAGTAGCAAATGGACCAACACTAGAACTATTTGGGTCATTTTATTCCCTGAAAAGAATACACTAATAAAACACTGTTCTTATGGATAATAAATTAGTCCATTGGCAGAAAAAGGGAAGCTCTGTTACTAAACACCTGTTCTTCCCTCAAATATGCCTCCCACTTGTTAAAGGGTACAAGAAAGAGTGACAGGCCTTTGAGTTGCAGCAGAAGTCTTCCTGCCCACTAGCTGACTCAGTTGATAAAATTTTGAGAATACAATGCAGCATCACAGGCTGGATTTTTAACCTCAATAGAAAAGACTGCATGGCAGAAGAGTAATCAAAATTAATGAGTATCCGATAGATGAACAAGTTACCTATTCTGAAACCCCAAGAACTACAAGGAAAAACAGTTTAGGTGAATGCCACAACACTTATAATAACATAAAACACTTCTTAACAATGAAGAGACAAAATCAAAATGTTTATGACCCTGATACAATTTTATAAGAAGAACCAGGAAGATACCTTGTGTTGATTTTTCTTACTGACCTAGGTAACACTTGAATGCTTAGTGCACTCAACATTTTACAAGTTGTTCATCATTATTACCTTTCACAACCAAACTGCTATCAACTTTTAGTTATAAACCAACAGATTCTGATGAGCAAACACCTAATTCACGTGAGTCTTGATGCCAAACTGCAATATAATCTTCACTCTAGCCATGGAAACCTCAATTTTTATTTTTTATGATGGGTTTATCGATCATAGCAGTGTTCTGCTACAAAGTATCTGCTAAACCATAGATCAAAAATAACATGAGAATAAGCTTCATATCCCCTAAGACGCATGTCAAGTCCTAGTTTATGTACTCAAGGAGTCATGGGATAAAAAGAGGAGGGGGAATAAGGGGGGAATGAACATGGGACACAACTCATAGTTAGCCAGATGATAGAGAAACATATACTGCAGCTCTTCCAGCAGGAATGCTCCTATATCTTCTGACAAGTTTGTAAATTTTAAATATGCAGGACTGAGACCAACCAAAGCAAGCTTTCAAGAAAAAAATACTCTTTTCTTGGAAGGAAAATTTTTCTGCAAGTTTGTTCTATTTGGTAAGAATTCTGATTTGCTTTAGATTCATCCAGAAGCTTTAAATGCTCATTTAGAAAACAAGGGTTGTTCAATGCCTTCCTTTGTTGAAAGCAGATAGATAATTTTCAATAACTATGACTTTTCATATTAGAAAAAAGTTATATGAGATTTTTTTCTTTTCCAAAGCAGAAACTGAATTCAGCAGGCTCCTCTAAAGGTTGATTTCTCTCTTTTGAAATGCATCATTTGGAATATGACATTTATTATCAGGATGAAATAGAGCAGGCAGAAGACAAGATATTTGAGGAAAGGAAGGTAAAGCCAGACAGACACTCTCTCAAGCTCAATTACTCATGGGTACAGATATAGGAATTACAGGACTAGTTGAGGAAGTCTGGAAAGGACTGGCAACTATCAAAAACAAGAGGCTGTCAAGATGTCTATTGATAAACACTGATATTAATGATTTAACACAGCTCACAGGAACTAATGCATCTTTCCTACAAAAGGCCTCACAGACACCTTTCCCTTCACAACAAAGAGCAGAAGGTAACAGGTAGTTTAACTGAAAAGGACAAAAAAAAAATGGTAGAAGTGTAAGAAAACCTCTTCATTTAGCTGTGAAGCCACTAAGAAGTAACCCACAGATATGTTAGTGGCATCATTTGGAGAGTCATTTGTTGAGAGAAGGAGAGAAAGGCCTTTGACACCGTTTCCCACAGCATTCTCCTGGCAAGACTGACTGCTCAAGGCTTGGACAATCACATGCTTCATTGGGCAAAAATCTGGCTGGATGGTCAGGCCCAAAGAGTTGTGGTGAATGGAGTTAAATCCGGTTGGCAGCCGGCCACGAGTGGTGTCCCCCCGGGCTTGGTTTTGGGGCCACTCCTGTTTAACATCTTTATTGATGATCTAGACGAGGGGATCGAGTGCACCCTCAGTCAGTTTGCAGATGACACCCAGTTGGGTGGGAGTGTTGATCTGCTCGAGGGTAGGGAGGCTCTGCAGAGAGACCTGGACAGGCTGGAGCCATGGGCTGAGGCCAACTGGAAGAGTTTCAATAAGGCCAAATGCCGGGGGCTGCCCTTGGGCCACAACAACCCCCAGCAGTGCTACAGGCTTGGGGAGGAGTGGCTGGAGAGCTGCCAGTCAGAGAGGGACCTGGGGGTGTTGATTGACAGCCAGCTGAACAGGAGCCAGCAGTGTGCCCAGGTGGCCAAGAAGGCCAATGGCATCCTGGCTTGTGTCAGCAATAGCGTGGCCAGCAGGGACAGGGAAGGGATCTCACCCCTGTACTCGGCACTGGTGAGGCCACACCTCAATTCCTGTGTTCAGTTTTGGGCCCCTCACTACAAAAAGTACATTGACTCGAGTGTGTCCAAACAAGGGCAACGGAGCTGGTGCAGGGTCTGGAGCACAAGTTGTACAGGGAGCGGCTGAGAGAACTGGGGGTGTTTAGTCTGGAGAAGAGGAGGCTGAGGGGAAACCTCATCGCCCTCTACAACTACCTGAAAGGAAGCTGCAGAGAGCTGGGTTTGAGCCTCTTTAGCCTAGTAGAAAGCGACAGGACAAGAGGGAATGGCCTCAAGTTGCGCCAGGGAAAGTTCAGACTAGATATTAGGAAGCATTTCTTGACAGAACGGGTTGTTAGGTGTTGGAATGGGCTGCCCAGGGCAGTAGTGGGGTCCCCATCCCTGGAGGTGTTTAAGACTCAGGTCGACATAGCGCTGAGGGATATGGTGTAGTTGGGAACTGTTATGTTAGGTTAATTGTTGGACTGGATGATCTTCAAGGTCTTTTCCAACCTAGACGATTCTGTGAAAGGCTGTCAAAAGGTACTCAAATATCTTAAATGATACAGAAGAAGCCTGAGTGAGAAACTGATGCCACTGAAGTAAGTTTTCTATCTTTCTTAAGAATGTCTTTTCAGATAATGGCAAATTAATTTTATCTGGGTGGTAGTATAAGTGCACTGTGCCAGTATCTCAGATACTCTGTCTTGATAATCTAGAATATTTTCATGGACCAGATACATCATCAGCACTGAATAAAAAACATTAATTAAATAGTTCAAAGGTTCCAGTAGCATGCTAGAAAGTGTTAGTTACATGCATCACCAAGTGCACTAAGAACCAAGAACTGAATGCACTAAACTAAGAACTGCTGGATCTAGAACTGTCACAATGCAGCATTCACTAAAATCTGGTTAAAAAATAATGCAATTTTAAAAGAAAATCCAAGTCTATAGTTTTTCAGTTTAGAAAGTTTCCTTTGTTCACACACCAGCAATATGATTTTCTCCATTATCAATGAAGAGAGACAAAAATAAAAATAAAAACAGATACATGTATATCTTTTAAAACGAAACAGGGATTACCTTTCAATGTTTCCAGTAAGTTTTTGGCCACAAACCAACAGATGGCTTCAAAGAAAGGAAATTTGAAAAGATCTGGAGTTTTTAGCCTCTTCTCCATTTCATAACACCTGAATAAATGGAAATATTACAAAACATGAATGTTTTATTTACCAAATTCATTATTCAATTATGCAATCATTCAAATTGACACAATGTTAAAAAAAACAAAACAAAAACAAACCATGGCCATGATAAATAAAAGAAGTCAAGTACCACATAGTTAAACCCCAACAAGACCACAGACAAGATTGAACTCTGGTCTCATCCAGGTTCTGACCTTATCAAGTTTGACTGCGGCACTTCTAAGAATAAAGTTGGACTTCATAAAACTAGGATACAAACCCAATGTGTGATCTTTTAACAGATGGAATTTTATCAGGATTCCACTGTAATAAATAAAAACAAAATGTTTAGAAGACAGCTCCGCATCTTGGACAAAAACTAAATACAGCTGCCCGTAGAGCAATGCTGACTTGAGGACGCTCATTTCAACTCAGTGTCGCACACCTGGGCTTGCTCAGTTTTGTTTTATTCACTTACACTAATCTCCAAAGTAGAGTTTTCCTTTCTTTTATTTTTCTTTTATTCACTTAAATTCTTGTGTACCCTTCATTTTGCTTTTGAAGCAAACTTTGCAGAAGTGAAATAAGAGTATGTGCTTGATAACATTCTAACTGAAAATGCCACTATTGTCTGTTTGAGAGTCTGTACCAATTTGATCCTGGTTAAGAGCATGAAGAAAAATATCTATTAAAAGATTATCCTGCTAACTGAAGAAAAGGTATAGGCAAATCTGAAACTAACCTGAGCTGCATGCCAATATTGAGGTTGTGCAAAAAGTTTCCTCCAAAAGCCATACAATCCTGAGATGTGAGCACTGCGTGAATCCAGCCTAAAATGACAAATTCTAAAACTTAATACATACATATAAATTACTGTTTCTAAATACATATGTAAGTAAAAATGCTATATCTGGAAACATAAAAAGCAAACAAATTTGCATTCTATGCTAGGAACAAGTAATTAAATTTTAACAACATGTACATTACAGTGTTTCAGAAATCTAGTGCAACTGTAGTTTTCTGAAGAAGTTAATATTAAGACATTTTTCACTGAGGGAGGAGGAATGCAAGACCACCAGTGATTTTTCAAGCAGAAATTCCCAAAAGTTTTCCCTCCAATCAACACAAATAAGCAAGTTAGGAGAGGAAGAATATACTGAAAAGAAGATAAAGTCATAAAAATAAAATAGAAATTATATTTGTGTCAACAGTTACATGTTGCTTGAAGTAACTGAGCTGTTTTCACAACATAAAAAAGTCATATAGTGATACTGAAGTTTCTTAAATAGGAATTCAGAAGTAGTTTCATTAATTAATTTAAATACAGCCATGCTAATTCCAGTGAAATTACGATCAGTTTAAAAGCCAGCCTAGGCACTCTGACTATATAAATTTGTCATCTAATTGAAATATTGTCCTTGTGAACTCCACTATTCAACATGGCAAAGCACAGCCAACATTAAACTATCAATCTAGCTGATTAGTACCGGATCGCTTCAAGTGAGTACACAAAAGAACATACGATATAGCTTCCTGATTAAAAACAGTTAGCTTTAGAATTTACACTGTGCAACTTTAAATAAACTAAAACCAGAGTTTCTTCTTTCAAGATTTTTATTCTGATTTTGCATGCATACAGATAATCTTTTGACAGAAGATGAGCTGGCCACACATTTGCAGATTACTTTGTGGTTTGACTGAGTCTAGGCAAGACGTCCAAACACAGGAAGCTCCTCAGCTTGTGACAAGATCAGATCAAATCACTCACAACAATATATTGCAAACTACCATTAAAACCATGCCCTAATTCGTTAAGAACAACCAGATCTAGTTGTTGTGGTACCACATGTAAAAAGACCTGAAACCTAGCAACTATGCTAAGCAACATGCCTACTACGTTGTCTGGGAAGGAAGTAAGAGTGGTATATGCAAGAATGTAAAACACAATGGCACATGCAACCTGAAGGGGCTTCTTAGTTAATATCGTTCAGCTTCTGCTCTTTGAGAAGTACAGTGCAAAGAAGATTGCCTTGAATTACCAGCTGCATTTTGCCCTTGTCAATATGGTTTCGATTTTTCACTCTTATCACCATCACAGTAGATTAATACCTCTGACTCCAAGAAATATGTGTACTTCAATCCTTTAAACACACACCTCCCCTGGCACTGACAAAAGTGACAACAAAGCTTCATCACTGTTGCATCAACACCAAGGAATTTTATGGCATACCTGTATGAACTAAAGGATTTTTTTACATTCCTATTTTTTATTTTTATGCTGTAGTTTTGATCAAGATCTACATAATAAGGCAAGAAAACTTGGTGTAGACCACACATAGGATAGCTCGAATAATATTTAAGTAACTCTCAAGAGCCTCCCAGTAGGTGTTATTCATCTACATGCAATATTAATTTTAAATCAGATGTCTACTCTGAACATATTTCAGAGATTATTAAAACAATTAAGACATTCACTAGCATCAGTGCAAGCAGAAACAGCAGAAGTGGCTTTCAATAGAGATCAGGGGTTTTTTAAAGCCTTTAATCAGTCTTACAGAATTTCCCAATGTTTAAACACCTGTCTTGGAACCTAGTTTAATTTATTGGTTCTTAGACTATATCATATGTATGGGAACATGCACGTGTGTATACATACACATACACGTGTATATATGCATTTACATTAAAAAGCGTAATTTTGTGTGTACACACACAAATACATGTATACATTAGAAATTGTCATTTTATGATACTTTTCTTTTTGGCCACATTACAGTGAGAGCTCAGATTCGGCTGATTACTTGGGAAGCAGAAACTATTTTCAAAATCTATGGGTCGCAATAGAAGTTATTTATTCTGTAATTCTGCATTCTTTGTTCATAGGTGTATGACCTTACACTTAGATAAATAGAAAATTAATGTCACCTCTTGCCAAAAATGTATGATTTTAAAAAGCTCTGGGTGTTCAGGAATATTAAGTGCATATGTAGCTCCTCACCATGTATTATTTATTCTGCACAAGGCATGAATTAGAACACTAAGTATTAAACCTCACAGGTAGAGAACTGAGCTATGAGAAAAATGCAGTACTGTCTAGAAAGTCCATGACAGAATAAGGTGCTGAAGATAACCTTTAAGGTTTAATCCAGAAGCAGAATTGTGCACCATTTTCTTTCTCCGTATATTTAAAGCCTCCTCCCCTAACAAAAGGGAAGATAGCACCCAGAACAAATCTTTAAGAACAAAATAATAGAAAGTATTTATATGGATGGACTGGAAAAGTGAAACTACAGAAATTAACTGGCATTCACTTTACTAGCAAAATATGGTTTGATCTATTAAAGACACTTATATTTATGGTATTTGGGAGTTGGGGGGATTGAAGTGGTGTGTTTTGTTCGGAGAATTTTTCTGGTGTTTTTTTAAATAAAGAAGTTTAATTGTTTTGGTGTTTCTCATTTCTTAAAAATGTCCTGTAATTTACCAGATGCTATTAGGTGACATTTACAAGAAACATTAAAAAAATCAGAAAAGACCATGCCTCTGCATCATTTTTAAAGGAAGCTGATAAAATGAATTTATGAAATCTTCAGTTTCATAAACTATATCTACAAATAACCTTTTATTTTTAATAAAAGGAATTAAGATATGAATTCAGTTATATATTATTCACTTTTATTTAGGGGCACTTTCATTTTAATTCAGAGAGTCTCTACAGGCTCCACAACAGTTTAGATTTTTGCTGACAGAAAACAAAAAAATTTAAAAAAAATATCCCAACAAAAACCCCACCCAACTTTTATCTGTAATCCTCTAGCCTACAGCATAAGAATTTTCTGTGATGTTTTTGTAATAATCTTGCCTAGTAAGTTTTACTATATTCAAAAGCTGTAAAACCAAAATTGCATTATAAAACTAAGTTAAGAATTCAGTCTGGATATCTATCAAATAGTGAACAAAGTGTGTTCTATGAATTGGAACTATTTCCCTGATATAAAAAGTAAGCTTTAATTTGTTGTCTTATAATTGGGTAGTAACTGTTCTTACTGTCAGGTAATCTTAAAAGCTAATTAATTGTTTTGAAAAGCTAAATTTCTAAGTTTTTTATTATTCTCTCTTATCCAAAATTTTAGGAGAAACCAAATGCTGATAACACAATCATTTCAGTATAGTCTTAATTCCTGGTGATAAAAAATTCAAAGTCCTAGTAATAAGGTTAAAATCTTACCTGTTGGAACAAATAAAGTGTGTCCTTGCTTCACAACACATTTGTAACATTTGTCAACCTTGTCCCCAAAATATACTTCACTCTGGGTGACAGATGAACTCCAAGACTCATACAGAGACAAATTTTCATCAGTGGGTTTGATCAAATAGAATATCTTCTCACCCTATTAAACAAAAATACTAAATAAATTAACATACTGTCGGAGGCATAGTACCACCTCTGAGTCATTCCTAATGAAGTGACAGATCGACCTAAATGGTAAATATTCCATATTTCTGCTATGGAATGTTAGGGCTTCCTAGCCCCAGTGTTTCACAGCCATAACCCACCAAAAGCTTAGTCAATAGTACACTGACAAGTTGGTGTCTTGTGATGTAAAAGAAGCAAACAAACCAACAAAAACTATTCACTGGAGTATAAAAAAATTCCAGCTTTTATAAACGATTTATGGATATGTGTACACATGCCAAATGAGAAAACATAAGATGAAACCACTTTTGCCTCTTCTATGATGCATACATGGTCAAAGTTTGTGAGCAGAATAAGAAGCTGAATATGTCAACAATTTCCAATTCATTTTTTCTTATAAACCTCACAGAAGTCACCAACAACATGCTAAAATAAAAGCATAAAAATGCAACACCAACAATCAGTAATTCATTTTCAAACTCCTCCCCCAGCTTTTTAAGCACAAAATTTCACACATGTGATAATGCCATAGAAGAAGGCTGCACACTGAATAAATTTTGTTTTGCAAAGTCATAAATCAAGAAGCCTTCATACCCAGAGAACATGGTACCAAACTGACGTTCCTCCAAAATCGATATGAAAATCAGTATAGCTGTCCTGGACACCCATCAAGCAATACTTCTGAACAAAAGGCTTAGGGAAGACAGAATCGTCTGGCCAATAATTTTCCACCCATGAAAGCTTTCTGGCAATATCTGGTACTTCCACTAATTCAGACATCCTTTTAAAACAAACAAACAAGAACCATAAATATAATCAAGAGTAAAGCACACCTCTTTTTAAATAACAGCTTTACATTTTTGTTTCCTACGAAGTTATTACTTATGAATTAATAAAAATGTTTTGTACCCACATTGCACCACAGTAGTCATCTACATAAAATATGCAGCCTCCTATCTTTCCCGCTACAGACGTATTCCTACACATACTGTTCAGCTTAGCGAAAACCACTTCCTATGTTCAAGGAATTGAAGTCAATACTCACTTTGTGTCTGAGAATTCCAGGCTGATCACATTCAATACTTTTGGTCGGTCAGGATTTGTGAAATATTTAATATAATTATGGAGCTTCATTTTACTGTCTGCTTGTCTTGCTACATCTATTACATCTATCACTTTGTCGCCACCTGTGAAAAATAGGATGACTTTCTCAAACCTAGCACAGATAAAAACAGCCAAGTAAGGTGTTTAAGAGAAATTTAACTTTTTCCCGGCCTTTATCAAGTCATTTCTGCACAAAAACTCCATTACTGTCAGTATTCTCTTGAACAGACACAGATCAGTATAAACCAACTTTTTATCAGGTCTAACATTAATTGCTATAATCAGCAAAGGACAGAACTGAAAACACTCTAAAAATAAATCCTCTTTCCTGTGGTTAACCAAAAAGAAAAAGAGCGGTATGGAATGACTGCAACTGGTTTTAAAAAAATTGAGTTTGTGGCTGCAATCGGGAAGACAAAATTGAGAAAGTTATCAAGGCAGATCTATTCCTCACTCTTCCTATTAATCACCACCATAGTACTTGAATATTTAACACAAGGGCCACTGAGAATTCTTTACAAATAAATCCTACCGCTTACAGCTTGCAATTCTTAGCAAATGGAACTAAACTTGCACCCTCCTTATATACATGCATAACTTCTAAGCACACAGTAATTTCACTGAGTAATTGTCATGAGTGTACCTAATTTCTGAAGACAACAAGGACTGGTTTACCTATCACGTATTTTAAAGCAACACATCTGTAGAACTTAAGCAAGAAGCAACCTTTAGCCAAGAGACAGGACTAATGACAATATTATAATAGTAATTGGTTTATGTCCATTTAGTTATACAATGGCCAAATTTGACCATTAATTTTGGAATGCTGGAATGTATCTAGATGCAATTTAAAAGTAATTATGTTTATAACACACAAGATCATATCATATTGATAAATTCCAGTTGGAATAGTATCTATTCCGTCTTCCTATTTTTAATTTCAACAATAGAAAGGTACATCTATGGCATTCCAATTTTTTCTCTAAACTGGAGAACCTGGCACGTTAAAACATATGTATGAGAATGAGAAGATCAGTTTTCTCTCTGAATCTGAAGAGGCAGCATCCCAAAAGAAAAGATTCAGAAGTACCAAAATTATAATTACACTTTAAAGCAGAACACATTACTGTTTATAATCATCATAATGTTAACAACATTCCATATACTATGTATTTCCTATATGCCGGTGCCATTGTAAAATGATGGACAGAAAACCTACTTTCAGCACACATTATTATATTGGGTTATCACAAGACGACAGACAAGGCCATATACAGACTTCTCAACTGTACTACATGTTACAGGAAATGCCATGCTGCCAATGGCTCAGTCTCTATTTTTCTGTACTGCACACTTACATGAGGTTGAAACAATTACAGACTAACAAGAGATCTGATAAGAAAGAAATGGTCCTTGGGAAGCTCGAGCTCTCCCACTGAAGGAAGCCAAGTAGGAAGCCAAGTAGGAAATCTTCCAGGAAGAAAGTTTTAATTCAGAAATGCCAATTTATTGAGCCCAAAACATTGTCTTTCTATATCCTAACCAATGACTAAATTTTATTTATCACAGAGTAATTCATTTAATTCCCACAGAGAATAATCTTAAAAGTCATTCCATTTCATCGGTTTACAACATGTAGCAGAAAAAACCCTAGCATTTTATGTTTCACTTACACCAAAATTAACATGTTTCAAAGTTAAAAAGTAAGGCTACACTCCTATCACATATCTAACACACACACACACACAAAAAAAAAAAAAAGAGAAAGGGGGAAAAAAAACCCCAAAACTAAAACCGTAGCTTTAATTTTACTCTCTGGTAGTCTGCAATGTAGAATATATATTTAGCATGATGGAAGCTCTTACAGTCATGCAAATATTTATTTTAATTTACAGACAGGATCATTTGTAAGCACTCCAGAGTGACTCTTACCTACATAGCGTTCCACATCTAAAACAGAGAAAGTTGGCGGAGGAAGTCTGAGCCCCAGACCATCTAATTTAGGAACCATAATGGGAACATCAAACCCATGTTTCTCCAGGTATCTTTGTGTCAACTGGCTTCCATGCATTTTCAAAATGACTTCATCAGCACTGGTGGAAAGAAAGAATGAAGTATTAACAGAAAAGCGTCCTGCAAGTACTATTGAAAAAAAAAAAAGTCATAGTTTGGTGGAAGACAGATGGAAATGGCTACATCTGAACCGGAAAGAAGTGGACCCACTACTAATATACTAGGCATTTAACTAAAAGACAAAGAAAACAACCTAAGCAGCAAGGAGACATTTACTGTCATGCATAACCTGGGAACTCATAGTCTTTCGATATGACTGAACACAGTAATTTAAAAGGATGGGGAAAAGGAATTCTCAGAGAAGGCATTAAAGTACATTTTGGTAACAACAACAAACTCCTTTAAAGAATTTTAAGTCACCGTTTCAGTAAGCCAGTCACAGACAGCTCAGGATGAAAGTACAACCTGAAAGTTTCTACACTTTCCTCTAAAGCAAGTGAGGATAGATGGCTCATATAAATGTTTTATGTTATTTGGAATGAAACGGAGGACTACTCCTGGACTAGAGGAATAGACAGACAACATTCTGACAGTTCAGGCACAAAAAATCAAAACAAAACCCAACCACTTACACTACTGTCCCCATGACCCCACAAAAATAAACCCCAAAACTCCCCACACCACCCTGCAGCAGTCCCAACAGACAACACAGCCCCGTGCAAAACTGAACAGGGGAAGCTATCACATGAAAAGGCAAATGTATCCATCTGAAACAGGGATAGGGCAGCGGCAAGGGAATTCTAGAGGAGGAAGTCATCCTTGACCTTAATTTCTGAAGCAGAAAATTGTTAGTTGTCCCCCCCCAAGACACACTCAGCTGACAATGTTTTCTCTATTTTTTTCACCAAAAATGTGTAAGTAAGCTTCAGTACCTTGGGAAAGAGCGAGCCCGCAGCTGTTTAACAAAGGTCCGTGTTCCAGCCTGCACTGGTTTGGAACCATCATCCAACTCTGTGTAGTCATGTCTGTGCCAGTTCCTCCTCTTCTTCACTAAAAATTTCAGAAGGATTAAACTTTGAATTAGTTAAATCAAATGGCTCAGATTAGCAGTCATCCCATCAGTGAGCCAGGCATGCCTCAATCACATTACTATGATTAACAAACCTTATTGTTTATGCAGGTGACACACTACCTATCTGTAACAAATGAGATCTTCAGGACACCTGACAGTAATCCTCTATACTTCTATAGGTCCTTCTATGTGAGAACCTCAGTGCACATTATACACTATTTAAGACTCCATATCCAGCACAGCCCCAGTAAACAGCAGCAGCCTGAAAACTGTCCAAAGCTAAAAAGTCAGCAACAAAACTAGAAATAGAAATTTAATTTCCTAAAGCTCAGACTTTTTTTTTTTTTTTTAATAAACAGAAGAATCAAACCTCTTCAAGATCCATAGATTTCATTTTATGTATCAACACAGAATTAACAGGACCTAATGACCCCATCGTGCTATCTCACCATATGGGCATACACATATCCAGTCTGATAATATTACTACTATTCACTATCATATGCTGTTTGAAACCAAACCATCTTTCTTTTATCCACTGCTTATGTCTCCATAACAATTCTGGGCACAAACTGTTTTGGGCAGTTCTGATTTTTACTGTACAAGCACAATACATACAACGCAAGCATTGCATCCCAAAACAATCAACTTCTGAGGGCTTGAAGCTTTAATGTACTGTTACAGCATATTAATAAAGAACAAAAGATAAATTAATGTTCTATTACAATTTTGGGAATCTGAAACTGATAGTTCAATAGCAACTAAATTGCATTTTTAACAGTTCCCTATACTTAAAGGGCCAAGGAAACAAAAAACTAGACATTCTCACAAAAACTGTCGTGTTGGTCTCGCCATGACAAATAAGCAAATGAGAAAAAAAATATTTTTATAGAATCATAGAATGATTTGGGTTGGAAGGGACCTTTAAAGATCACTAGTCCAACCCCCATGACATTGGCAGGGACACCTTCCACTAGATCAGGTTGCTCAAAGCCCCATTCAACCTGAGTTTGAACACTTCCAGCGATGCGACATCTACAACTCCTCTGGGCAACCAGTTCCCGTGTCTCACCACCCTCATCGTAAAAGACTTCTTCCTTGTATCTAATCTAAATCTAGCCTCTTTCACTTTAAAACTGTTACCCCTCATGCTGGCACTACAAGCCTTGGTAAAAAGTCTCTTCTTACTTATAAGCTCCCTCTATATACTGAAAGGCTGTATTTTAGAACACTGTAAGCTGTATGCAGCCTCCCCATTTGAATTTTTTGACCACAAGTTCGAAAGGAAGCTCTTGATTGTGTCACCTATTTGTTAGCAAAATGAACTTTGCAGCACTTTCTCTCTATGTAAATAAATCTGCATCTCTTGTCCTCAAACATTCAACAGGCTAAGAAGCTCTATTAAATTCCCAAAAGGTGCCTCAGCAAAAAGGACCACCCCCTCATCTGGGCAAGAAACTCCAACAGTGCTGAACTTCATACTCTTCTATTGACTTACCAGTACATCATTTAGCAGGCTAAGAAACATACTAACACTACAGTAATTTTTAGGTTGCATTTCAGTTTTTCCTAAAAAAGACAAACTCTGCTCCACAGCATTAGATAATCGCCACTGGACAACTGCCCCAGAAAGATATACTGAGAGCAGATCTATAATTTAACCCTAATACGAAGGCAAAGATTTAGTTACATCTGCTGAGGAAACACAGAAGAGGGAAAAGCTACTGTTACTTGTCAACACAAATGACCTTTTACAGGCATATCAAAACAGCCTGCAATGCAAATACAACACCCAGCTAAACAACTATATTATGAATTTGAACTTTATGGAAGAGATCCTCCTTAAGTTTACCAAAATCATGATGCACTCAAAATCTAAAAAAGTGTTACCGAAAAGACAGCTAACAGTAACAGGAAGCTAAGGATTTCAGAGGGGCGGGGGGGAAAAGTAGTTTCTAAAAAGAAAAAAAAAAATGCTGCTTATCCAGAAAGAACAGTTGGTTACATAGGAATAACTGACATCTTATAGTCATTACACATAAGAGGTAATTATTCCTACTGATAAGCTGTTTCCTACAGGCATGACAAAACGTACCCTTTAGAAGACATTTAAGAGAGTAAACTGACATTTATAGCTATTTGCTAAGCTGAAAACCAGTGCTGAAGAGCCTGCTTAATGAGATAACTATTCAAATACAGTAAAACTATTTCATAAATAATGAAGCCAGGTTTATTAAGTTTTCAAAGCTATTTTCACAGTCATAAATAATAATATAAGAAATTAGTGGCTAATACTAATTTGCAGCAGAGCAGTTTCTCATAAATTCACTGCTGTTATAACAGCTCATTAAAATTGTAAGATGATACAACCGCTTAAGAAATTTTATAGCACAGAACCAACTTTTAAAAATCTGTCTTTCCAATACTTAAAAATCAGAAATTAAAGTAATTCTTTTACTTAGTACTTGGCAATGTACATCATCCTTCCATAAGTGAGAGAACACCAAAGAACAGAAAACAGTAATGAAAACTTTTTCCACTTACATATCTCTTAATTCTAAGCTTTTATAACCCCATTAAACATTACAATAACAGTTTCAAAAAAAATAATTTAACTAAAAGGATCCTAATGCTCAAATTAAAGAAAAGACCCTAGATAAGTTGGAACACACATATATAACACCTTCCCCTCTCAATCACTCCAAACTAGTGGAAGGAACTAGCATTCACCTTTGCTGTTCCTGAAAGCTGGGGCACAACATGCTGTGACAACCCTAAAAATACACACACTAAAAGTACACTAGACAGTTGCAGGGGGGTTGAGAAAAGGAAAGGAGTGTGATGGCAGTTTTTGTGAAAAGTAAGCAGAAAGCTATTTTCAAATTACATTTCTTACAGACTAAAAACAATGGCCCAGTAACTGTACCTACTTTAGGCAAACACTATTCCCTGTCCTCTCACACTACTAGTCTGTTTGTCTCAGAGGTTACATACCAGACTTCAAATGCAGACTGTACATTGTTACAATGAGGCCCCAAGTCTTGGAAGTGGTCCTCTAGGTGATTCCCAGTGACCAAAACAGCAAGAGAATTGTTAGCATAGGAAGACTGAAAAATTTTAAGGAGCATAAAGTAAATCACCACTTCTAAGGCCTGGTACATCATCTCATATTGTCAACTCGGACCAAACACTGGCATTACTAACACAGTCAAAAAAATAGGTGGGAGGATATTTACAGAATTTGAGAAGATAAAACCAGGTTAAGAAAGTAATGTCCTGACAACCACAGTCCTGTTAACATTCACTGCACCTCGTGTTCTCTTAAAGCTCTGAATTCTAGAGTCAGGTGACAGACCTGACTCCCAACATTCATGCAATGAAAGCATTTTCAGACTTACGGATCACTGAGAAAACTTTGAAAATAACAAAATATAATATGATGGCTCTAAACCAAATAAACTAATAAAATCCATAGCGTATTAATGGTTTTTTTAAATGCTCTTTTTAAAATTATTTAGGATTTTAGGATTAATTATTTAGCATGCCATACACACTACTGCCTACTAAAGGTCTTGTAAAGTTGTTGCTCTTAAAAGTCAAGAGGATTTATTCTTGTTTGAAATACAAGAAGAAATTGATCGGTTAATTTGATCTTCACAACTAACTATGCAGTAGCTTTTTTTTCATTATTGGAACTTTTACATAAATAATTGTGTAGAATACTGAAAGTAACCGTCCATTTGGTAGTATGAAGTATGTGTTTCTTGCATAATTTTAGTAAATTTTTTGCACTACACCTTTTGATTAGATGGGATTATACACACAAGTGTCTGCTGAAGTCACAGATGTACTTGCCCTCTTAAACAGCTGAATTTCTGTCTCTGTCAAAACTCCTTTAGACAAAGGGATTTCAGAATGCAAAGCTGTAAATAAAAATGCTTTTTTTACCTACATCAGATGATTGAAACACTCTGAAGCATTGCTGCAACACCTGAAGTCATGAGATATTATCTGTCTCTCTAAACGCTAAAGTAAGTGGAGCCCAAACCACAAACTATCATAGATTTCATTCTGACAGCTTAGATGAGAACAATTAATAAAATTCCAGGTGAAGATATATTTCAATATATCACCTCTGCTTGGGTTGATAAGTGACACGTCTGAAGCTTCTACTAAATCTAGATGATCTACTTACTTGAGGCAATATGAAGTAATAAGGATAATCTTTACTGCAGATTCTTGTATTTTTTAAAAGACTTTCAACACAAAAATCGCTCTTATCTTACTGTCAAATTGCTGCAGGTGAGACTGTTTGCATTAGAGCTAGCAGGCTCTGCATTAAAAGAAAGGTTATCCACAGGCATCACAGTGAAGCATACTGCTTCTCTCAAATCAAGAAGAGAAAAGAAGTTTCAAATTTACTAGTTTACTATTTTGGAAGTCCAGCATGATCCCCTACTTCTCCTCCTCCTAGTCCCTCCATTCCACAGAAAAAAACACGCAGAAAAGTAGGGAAAGAAATGGCTGTTATTTGTATTCTGATTTACAGGAGAGACAAGCAGATTTTTAACTGAAAATAACAACCTGAATACTAAAAATTACAAGCATGTAAAACATCATTTACCTTACCTTTTTGCCCCTAACCTAAGAGTATCTAACCCTGCATGCAATATATATTAATTACATCAATAAGTGACGCTTTATCGCTTTGTTCATACTCCACAAGAGGAAGCTGCAGTGATTTTAAACTAATTTCTAAATGGTAAAGTAAATTCAGCTTTGAAAAGATTCTAGATCTTAAGTTGTTACTGACTATAAATCATTATGTGATCTTCAAGGAAAAAAAAAACCAAAACACAACAAACCCCACACCCCCAAAATACAACAAAAAAGCCCACCACATTAGAAAACACAAATGACCATGACTTAAGTGCTTGGAGGTTAAAGATACACCACGTATATAAACATTTTCCAGGTCTAAACATGGAAACATAATTCATTGTTGGAGAGATGAAATTCATTTTTACATGGTTTCCTTTTGAGAACAGAAGTCATAGGCAAAAATCTAGGGAGTTGGATAAAGCAGTATCCTTTCAGTAGTTACAGAAAGACAAAAACTGTTCTATTTTTCCACTGCAGATCTCTACAGCAAATTTATCTACTGAAAGGAGAACCAAAGAAGAGGTGTCTCTTGCTACTCTGTTTCACAGACTCTTCTGGCAAAAAAACCTGCATGAGGACCTTGGTGGAAACTTGTTTAAAATTTGGAAACCTGAAATTTGGAGCTATATAACTCTCAAGGATATAAATAGGAAAAAACAAAACAAAACAAACACCCATAGGAAGTTCATATTCTCAGATTTCACTGGACTGTTGTGGCATATAGCCTACAAACATCAAGAAAGATAAAACTGCTAATGCCTACATTTTCTCAAACTTGCCTTCCCAGGTATCAGAATTTTGACGATTAAAATATAGGAACCTTAAGCTATCTTTTGGATTTTCCTTTAAAAAAAACCAAAACCAACACACCATGATTCCTTAATTTTCAATCTCTCACTCTCTGTTAACTCCAGATTTTTTTCTTCTAGCTCTGGCACTTTGATTTCTCTAATCTATAGCAGTGGCTTATATTTTATCTACATCTGCATATCAAGGAACCTTTCAGGATCTTTTGTTTGTTTTGTGGTTTGGGTTTTTTTAACATCTCAGAGTTAGTCATGTAGAACCAGTACCTTCTAAATAATCAAACTCATCTTGAATGTTCTTCGGAACAGTCTTTTTCAATTGTACATGGAGAGAAAAGAGACTGGAAGTTTAAAATAAAGTCTGAATAACCCATACTTACTTAGAGAAGGTCCATGGAGAATTGCACAGTTGGGACAATGGTATAGATCAATGTCAACAGCATGGTGCTCCTCTACCCCAACACAGCTGGAATAATATTTTTTAAATGTTAATGAGGATACATGCAAGATTTATTTTTCAAGCTAAAAAAATAACTAAATCTTAAATTTCTACAAGAACATGCTTAATCTACAAAATCGTAATGAGTTAGCAAATTATCTCAACTACTGGGTTACCACATAAATTCTGAGTAATAACTTATCACTGAAGAGAGAAATCCATTTAAAAAAAAGTAAACAAGAATCAAATTTCTTTTAAAATGATTCCACAATATATACCGTTACCCCTCAACACCCCAAGAGGCTTTGATCCTAATTATAGGAAAGTTTATGAAAAAATCATTCAAGCAATTTTCCTTATAGAAGTTACCATTTCAAAACAATTCTGATCTATGTGCTACTGATTTATAGAAGATCACTGACGTTTTTCTTTTTTTCCTGCAAAAAGCACATAAGTGACTCCCACTCCCCAAGACAAATCAATGAAGAATGCTTTCATATCCTTCCTGAAATCTTTATGCCACTAGTACTAGCTAAGTTACACAAGCGACCAGTGTTTTTGTTTTAAAATAGCAACAAATATTTCAAAGAGCACTTGAGAGATGTAATGTTTTCCCTGTGCACATTTTTTCCCAGATAAAACAAAGTGGGATTAAAGTTTAAAATCTTTATAACAGTCATGACAAAGCATCTACAATTGTGTTTATCTAAATAACACGGTTTTAAAGTCAAAATTAATACATTTTCTTCTAAGCTGAAACACTAGAGGTTAACTAGAGATGATGTGCTTTTGCACAAAATTCTCAAGGAAAAAAAAAAAATCCCTACTTGCTGGTAGAATCTGAATCCTGTCAGAGTTCTTTCTCTCAGAAGTTCACTGACACAAAATTGCTGACTTTGTAACACAGAAGCAACACTACAAAATTGAACACCAAAATTAGGTATTTATACTCAATGCATTCTAGTAACAGGAGAATTTGAACAGTACTCCATTCAGGTAATCTGTTTCATATCAAAAGTGTAATGACAGTTCAAACACTTAAGCTTTGCAATGATCCAGCTACACAAAGTCTTTTCCCTAGCAATCTAGTGCCAAAACTGCTGACATGCTCCAGTAAGTGTCAGTACACACTGCCAAAACAATATACTAAGCAGTCTAGCATCCAAAGCACACCAATAAACAAATCAAATCTGAAACTGAAGAGCATCTCCCGTGTACCTACCAATAAGTACACCATTCTGAATTCTCTGTAAGCAGATTCAACTGGTTCTTCTACTTCTCCATTCGCTACACACCACATGAAACTTAGAAACTGTATAGCTTTTTAATATACATACTATTTTAAAATCTAAACACAAACTCAGCTGCCACAGTTCATCACAATTCTTGCAATATTTAGTATCTGTTTTAAGACCACAGCTACAGGAATTGTTATTACATGAAAATTCAGCTGACATATAAACAAAAAGGAAGGCAGAAGCAGTCTTTAAAAATGCATGTCCCATTTCCTTCTGCTTGTGTTCTCTCTCTTTTTATAGAATAGATGAGTGACTCATAATCCTATGTATTATAAGAAAACTGTTTTAAAATGTACACTCTAAAAGCCCCAAATGAGAAGACTGGTTTTATACATCCTCAGGAATCCATCCCATTATTTTAGCTAAACTTCTGAATTTTGAACAGCTAAAGATATTTATGTTACACTGTATCTTGATCAAGTCTGGACAATTACTCAGTGAAACACAGTTCTCCATAGGAAAACTTCACTTACTCCCTTTCCTTTTTATTGATATTTACCCAATACATTCATCACCATAATCCCAGATTATCTTGCTGACTAACAGGAAGAACTTTGCATCAAGGTACAGTAAACACACATTCAAGCTTTGACAATTGTCATATTCTGGTTAAGAATGTTAATTTTATTGTCTCTTATAGAATGTTACAGATAGCCTGAAAATAAAGCAGAAATTCTGTTAAGTACTAAACATTTTCTCTGACTTGATTAATTCCATAACCTTTCACGGAAGCACACGGGGCTGTGTGTACAGAGACAGCAGGCAACACTGGAACAGTATAAGAATAGCTAGAATAGCCATTCAAAAAAGAAAGCAAACATTTTCAGTCTACTATTTATGCTTTAAACTCAGAACTGACTGGAAAGGCAAAACACTAACTGGGAGATACTGGAAGTGAATCTAGTAGCAGACACCTGTCTGATGCAAAGGGCAAATGAGGTGCCAACATCTGCAAGAACAAGCATTGCCAAGGATGCCACAGAGCATATCAATCACATACAGCACCATTACAAGTCAACTTTTCCTGAATCCCTTCCTCCAACATACACAGATGAATCTGACATTAATCATTCTGGCTACTAGTAAGCAATCAATCACTGAGGTAAGTGCAACTTCAGACCTCAAGCATCAAAGCAAGGTCACCAAGAGGTAGCAGAGACCCTGAAAAGCATTAACATACTCAAACACAGTAACACTCCCAATCCACCGATGTCTTTCCGAATGAAATATCATTACCCTTCACCTCACCATCCATTTGGGCTGACATGTCTTTAGTATATATTACCTAGTTTCTGAATTGCTCAACTCCTGCAGGGAGGCTGCAGGCTTATCCTCAGGAATGGTGAAAAGTTCACGGTATTACAAAATAAGAAATAAAATACAATATAATAATAGCAGAAAAAAATGCCACAACTGTAGGAGACTACGCAAAAATACATTTCTAATTCTGATCATGAAGTTTGAAGGCCTGAACAGGCCCAATTTTACTTGAAAGGGTTCTAGAAGCTGTAGCAGCATAGAAAAATTTAAGTTAAAATAGACTCCGTGATATGAGCCTCTGAGTGGTCAGACTTCCATAACTTCCCTGAGGTGTCTAGTATCAAGGTGAGGTCAGCAAGAGGTAGCAGAACAACCGTGGAGGTGCTAATCCTTTTCACATATAAGAACAAGCCCATCCCTGGCAATTGAAGGCATCCCTTGCTACTCAAAGTTCAAGGAACAAATTCTTCAGTCTTAAATCTCACTAGAAGGTGAATGTTTCTGATTTAGCCTCAACCTTCCATTTGATTATTATATTTGTAGCTATGTAGAAGGAGCAAGTGTAAAGCAGAAAGAATCAGAAGACAACTATCTGACATATCTGATAGATACCAGTGGATCTCTGCTTTTCTGTAGAGAGAAAATAAGTCTTCTTTCATAGGGAAAAAAAAAATCCTGCAGAGGCTGTTCTCTATTGCAGCACTGCTATTATTTTAGAATTTAAGAGATAAGATGAATACAGATAACTCACTATAACAGATTCAACAACTATTTCACAATTATGTTGGAATGCCTTGTACAAGGAGTTCGCAAAAGTCCAAAACATTTACAGGAAGCATTATCCCTGAAGACTGCACAGTTGTACATAGTAAGCCACCCAAGGCACCTGGCATCTCTTCTGTCCTACAACAGAGCAACGTTGTGAACAGGTATTGGATTCATGTCAGTCACCACACAGGCTGCCCCACCTGCCAAATCTAATACCTGCTTGATCTAGATCCAGTCTGGTTTTTCTCTTCCCTACTTCTGATGTTATCAAGCACAACCACAACATCTTAGAAATTATTTAAATGCCTCTGTTGGTATGACTGAAAGAATTCTGGTTTAAGAAAAAAAATCCGAAGCACTCTTAATTCAAAGCCTTATTTTCGGAGTCCTTAAAGGAACATGACTACTTGAAAAGCTATTTTATCTTATTAAAACAAGTAGTGTATATACTTTACCATTATATAAAATTCCAAGTATAAAAGGGAATGATTGCACACGTAGCACTACAAAAAGTCAAGGTATGAGTAAAGTTTGGATGTTCATTTTCCCAATTTAATTGTCACAGCTGAAGAGACTAACAGGCCAGATTATCAACTGTCAGCAGATACACCTACTAGGAAATTTCTGAGATTTCCTGTATACAAGGCATACTGAAAATATATATTTTGAGAAGTGAAAGATGTAAGTAATTCTGAATAATGTAATAAGAGGACTGCAGAAAACAGATGGATCATTCTCAACATACAAAAAACAAGTTAATTTGTTGAGAAGCTGGGTCATACACAGGACACCATCCTCTTGGACTGCATCTCTGTTCCTTTTCCCATCACTTCAATTTCATAAGCTCCTTTTTCACCTCTTTCAGCAGCATGTGAAAAACAATCTAATAAACTCCTTCCTATGTGTAATTGTACTTCTTATGAAGTTTCCCACAGTAGCTTCCACTTCTCTCAACACCAGCATGACACTTTGTACCTATAAGCTTCACCAAGAAGATAAGGAAACGTGACAGGCCATCACAGGAACATCCACTGCTTCAACAGATATTGTTAGATAGATATTGTTTTACAATTAGATGTTGATTTACAGCTCAAATTCAGCCAAAGTTTTTTTTAAGTCACTTTTTTTCTTGGGACACACAAAGTTCAGGCCCAAAGACCTCCTGGTTTTCCACAGTCTGACCTGAACAGTTGCAATTTTTTGCTCTCGTTGTGCAGCAAAAATAGAGGTTCAGGACTCATGCTAGCATGTTTAATTAGGCACAATACTATGCATCTTTTCCAAGCTATAAAATCACTGAAAATTACATTTTCCAAGATCCTCCTACGTTGTCACTAAATAAACACCATGGGTAAAGTTCTTTTTCTTTCTCTACTATCCTATATCTGAAAGAACTCGGTACATCCTCTTCTTCAAATTCACCCTTGCATCAGGCACCCACAACCTTTCTTTGCTGTGCCTCAGAGTACTGCAGGGTTTATCCATAAAAGGAGAAAAAAGCACGTCTTGACATCCAGTAGGAAAAAAATCAACAAAAATCCTGGAACAGTGGAAGAATACTAGGGGTATTAGAGCATGTTCCCAGTTACTAGAAATGCAGGGCTACAGACAAATACTAAGGCTACAGGCATGTTTCCTATTATCAGATAGAGCAGATCGTCACAATCCTTTTTCAATTTCCAGTTATCCACAGAACAGCTGAGAAGATATATAGATAGTGAGTCCCTACTGTGTCTTAACAAGGATAAGGAAAGGAATAATTCAATTCTAGAGGTAGCAAAGATGCATTAGTAACAGGACAGGCTTAAATATCCAAAACCTGAAGGCACTACCACGGGGTGCAGTTTCACGTAATATTAAACTGTGTGTAGGTGTTGCTGCTGAAAAGGGTTCCCACCCTCTTTGCTCCAACTGTCCAACCATGGACTTCCATTGTTTCTCTCATCACATCTAAATCATCAGGCAGCCACATGACAAGCCAATCCAAAGGAAAATAAAAACCACAACCTACCACAACTCACTTTTTCACATAAGCTTCAGAAACCTAAGATTCCTATAAAAATAAATAAAATGGTACATGTTACAGTTATATGCAGTTATTTACTAAATATATAACTTAATGTTATTTTCAACAGAATATTTTCAAATATCATGTCTTATTTCATCTCTACACTATTTTGTCTTTCCAAAAAGGATTGCTAAACAACAGGAAAGAGATGCTGGTTTAGCAATCTTATGCCAACAATACACACAATATGAGATAGAAACTGACATTTGCCTTTTTAGGCCTTATTACTGAATTCCAAATCATCAGAGATGAGAGATATTTCTACTAATATACTGAGCAAATAACTCTGTAAGTAATAAGCAAGTATTATATCAAACTTTTCAGTTTACCTGTAACAAGGCCTGCAGTTGCTACTTCCAGTCCTGAGTGTAACAAAGCCCAAAATACTACTGCATTTATTGTCAAATTAACTACCAAGCTTGTAAGTTATGCAAAGAACAGCTTCTCCTACTCCATCCAGAGAATGCAAAGAAAAGCTTGGGCTAGGAAGTAAATCTGGCAAATTCTAAGGAATTCTGGTTAGTCATTTAATTCAAGCCTGTTCTTTCCAAGTGGGAAAAGGATGCCAAGTAGGCAATATTTACAGGTTAAAACAATGGAAGTACTAAAGATGTCACTGCCACAACCAAACAGTCACATCTGCCACTCATTCAGGAACAATATTAAAATACTTAATTAGGAATAAAAAGACAAAGTCATAGTGTGACAATACTGTTGACAGACTACATACCATCCCATAGTGGAGAAGCAGCTAAAAAATGAAGTTTATCTGACGGAGAGTCTGAAACTTAGAATAAATGCTGTGAGCTTTAAAAATCTGAACCTCAAATGCCAGCTAGATTTTTTTTCCCCCCTCTCTTCAAAATGCATGCAGTTATACCAAAGGAATAAAACTGAACAAAAAAAACCAAAGCAACAAGGGAAAGTGCAAGGAACCACCAGCTATCTCTTCTCTTTCTTAGTCTTATTGTGACTAAGCATGGTAACAATTCTGGAATCATAATACTAGTAATTTTACGCTTACAAGGATTTACTTTGGCAAACAAATAAAGTAGTAACAAGCTTCTATACACTAGATATAGAACCATACTGCCTTAAAATAAATTACAGAATACCCAACAAAAATATTTGAGCTTTTTTTTTTTTTTTGCCATATTCACTTTCCAAAACAAAATACCTTGTAAAAAGCAATGACTGGTATAAACACAACTCAAATGGCATGCATAAATACACTTTAAAAAAAAAATAAATAGAGAAACAAAACAAAATAATGTTTATCTGTAGCAAACAGTCCCCTCTCTCAAAGCTACCAATTTTCTCCAGGAAAAAAAAAAAAAAAAAACAACAAACAAACAAACAAAAAAACCAACAAAACACACAAGCCTTTTAGTTTTAGTAGATATTCACTCGCACAGATTCCACCAAGCAAGTTCTTAAGGATAGAAAAATTACATGTAAGGCTAACTCTCAAAGTACACTAACTTATTCAATATTGCATCATCCTACAACACACATAAGAATCCCAAGAATAACAACGCTGCATGCCATAATACAACTCTGACTTCTGATTGCTCAGAGGCATCTCTTCTGACACTTCCAAAGTCCTAAGAGATCTGAGTCTACTTTAGATTAACCATCACATCGCACACTAAAAACGTAAATGTTTATTACATAAGTTTAGATTTCCCTAATGTAATTGAATCCTATTGCTTCTAAATTATGTAATATTTCTCTGAAATTAGGCACTGTAATAAACACGCAGACAGGCAGATGACCTATTTTAATTTCCAAAGGCTCAGACTTCCTGGACCTCCACAAATAAAATTTAAAGTTTGATAGCTATACTAGTGCTGTCCTTGCAGAAAACACCTTTAATGGCAATACTCATGCATATTTTTCCATTGAGAAAGAAAATCAGTACACGTAATTTCTCTCTCAAGTAACAGTGCTTTTCACTGCCGCAAAGCAGAGGCAGTGAAATAAATAAAATCAGTACGTGACATCTTGTCAAAGAAAGCTCAACTCCACAGAACACATTCTCAAAAATAGAAATCTAAGAGGAAAATTATGATCAATGGAACAAAGCTATTGAGTTACATAATGATACAGGTTCAGTTACAGATACAACAAAACCTTCTACCTACATTTAGAGATGTGGCCATGTATTCAATGTAATCACCATGGTACCTAAAATCCCAGGGAAACAACACTGACATACATTATTTGGACACGGATTCTTCCATTCTGTAATTCCAGTCCAGTCTGAAAATGAGTTGATACGTTTTTGAAACTAAACACATGCTTTTTTACAAGATCTGGATTTAAAGTATAGTTATCGTTCTTTTTATTGAAATTGCTACAATGAAATTAAGAGCAAATGGGCCATTACATTTACAAAATATTTTGACAGCTGACTATTTGGTATAATCAGCATGATCTTACTTCTAATCATCTACGTCTATGAAAAGACTACGTGCAAAGCTAATTTTCTATACAATTATTTCATGCAACTATTACGAATTTAAGCAAAAAAGTAAAATGACTGTTCAAACTGCAATCAAAAGAAGTACATGCTCAGGAAATATGAAGAGCTTTATATACAAAAATACACACTGAAGTCAAATAACCTTTTGTCACTACAAGGTAAGACTGCTAGGAAGAGACACAGAGTCCAGCATAATCCATTACAGCATCAACCATAATGGATTACATGTAGCAGTTTTACGAGAAGTACTTTTCCTAATGATGATTTCCTGACAAGGCCAAGTTAACATCACCAAAGTATTTCTGACGTGTTCCTTCCGTTTAGTATCATCTATTAAGCACATACTCAATTACTCCCACTTCCCTATGCTAGCTGAGATTCCTACTTAATTCTTCCCAACCAGACTAATTGCATCAAGCTGCTTTAAAAGAGTATTTACAATTAATTTTTGTCCCTGTCCTTGTAAGATAATTGTTTTACAGAAATGAACATCTGAAGGAGTCTAGATCTTGAGGCAGCAAAATAAACTGCCTCAAGAAGATCAGAAAAATAACATTTAAGAAAACTACAGCAGACCTCAAAACTAAAGAGCATGTCAGTGAGAGCAGAGAAGGCATTTTAAAGGCAGCAGTGATAGTTGAAGGCCTTATTTCAGTGTGAAACTGATGAGATGAACCAGGATGATACCAGCAACTGAATCAAGACATAAGATTTATAGGCAAGAAAGAAAAAAAAACGTACATCAATCTGACCCGAAGAAAATTTTTTTAGCACTTTAAAGCCAGGAATCAGTGTAATCTTTCACATATGAAGAACTCTGCTCAGGAATTTAGAAAGACTCTCTATAGCAGTTCAGACTCCCATCCTTCTCCACTCATTTTCCCAGTGTGCCCAGACTGACACACCAAAGGAAAGGGGAAACAATAGCCCAATCTTACTTCAGGCACTGTGTCTTAGCAGAGCTGCAACTGCTAGAAGCATGTTGAAATAAATGAGAGCTATCCTGTCCTTTCTACAACTGATTCAGGAAAAAGAATTAACATCGGATTTCAAGTAATTCTAGGAATACCAGAGTCCCAATTTATCTGACCACAGCCAACATGAATTTTAGTTCTCGTTACAATGCAAAGTCTGTAACAGCTTTGTTTTCCTATTAGGTAGCATGAGCCATACATACACAGAAGAACACAAGTATTTAGTTATTTGGTTCGAAGAGAAAGGGCACTGGAAGGAGAAGAAAGAAGACAGAAATTAACTGTCTCCCTACACACTGATGACAAAGGTTTTCTAAGTCTTTAAGAAAGCTTTTCAGTGATGTATTTTTATCTCCTCAAGACCAAGCCAACAAAAGTTCACCTCTTCCCCTCTAAGATATTCCAGAACCTAGTAAAAGCCCCTGACACGTAACTGCATCTTATTTACATAATTTGCCTTATTTCAATTCCCAGTCAGGGTTATTCTGTTATAATTGTGCTTACAAATGAGAAAAGGAAAAAAAGAAAGAATCCATAGCTTACAACCAAGCAAAAAGAAGTATTTTAAAACAATATGTCCAAACCACAGAGGTTTTAAAGGCAGAACCAACACTGTCTGAATTCTATGAAAAGAAAAACAAAACAAAAAAAACCCCAACAAAACCAAACCACAAAATCTTCAACCCATTTAAACCAGCTGCCATAGCTATCTTGAAAGAGACATCTTAACTGAGTGCCTGTGTGTGGTTGTATTCTACCCAAGAACAAACTGCTACCCAAAATTACTACCATTATTTCCGCAGCAGAAAAATAGGAAGAAATAGGCTAAGCTCTACCACAGTTATAACAAGAGGGTGGAAAAGGGAAGGCAGTATACAACTTAATTAAACCTTCACTCATTCAGGAATAAAACTGTGACAACTGTAATACAAATGAAGGCCACCCCTCTTCCTGAATGAAGATATAAAAAAATGGAATTTAAATAAGCTTTTTTTGTTATGTATTGCCTACGCACATTTGCTTCCCTCAACTTTTACATTCTTAGTTTATTTCTTAATCTTTCTCAGTGCCAGCTTGCACACAGACTCCTGTTAATTACCACTGTCTCTAGCCGTCTTAATGAAACATTGCATATGATGTGGTTTTAAGAATTACTGGTGTCCCAAGTACTCCGACCACAATCAACACGAATTTTGGTTCCAGTTCAGTTTCCTATTAGGTAGCAAGGGCCTTTTGTACACAGAATAGACATACTAGTTACTTGTTTCTGAGAGGGCATTGGAAGGGGAGGAAAGAAGAGATAAATTAACTGAGTCACAAACACCCTATGAAGAGAAACTGAGGTTCGACTCAAAATGACAAGACAAATCTTAGGAAGCACTGACATGATACAGCTCATGTTGACCTAACAGCTTGCAGCCACTGGAAGAGGCAGGTTACTCATTCTCTCCCAAGCAAGCACTCCTATTCCTCTTCCCTGCAATGGCTCTGGTACTTGTCTGGTTAGAAGGCAATCTGTTTTCACTTGCTTATCTGACAGAAACTAACCTGGCCAGTTTTTTGCCTGTTTACCAAGTTATTTTACAGCACAGCCAGACACCTATCAGAGCCAATCCATGAGGGAGTGGGACTATGTAACCTGGAGAGAGGGATACAAGAAGTAGGACTGCCCCTTCTGGCAACACAAGTCAGTAGACCCAGTCAGGCCTAGCGTTCAACTTCACCCTTTATTATTCACTAATACTCAGAACTACACTGATCTAACAAAAACTGCCAATAGCTTACCAATTAGATTGAAGGGAACACCCCGCCCTGCATCTGGAAAACCTCCTAGAATTTAATCATATACCCTGCACAACATCAAAAAAGACCTTCCTAAATCCAAGAGATGCATACACTGGCACTAGGACGCTGTAAGTGAACCAAGGTGTTTTAGACAGCACAGCATTAAAGATGGTCTTCGTCTGACTACCTTTAGGTATCCCAATCCTTCTTTGATGAAGTGTTCATTTTTATCAGTTCCTTGAGACTTCCTTGCTCCAGCTGCAAGAGTAGCTGAGGCAAGTACCAGGCAGATGTATGGCTTCACGCCACTACCAATATGTTATTTGCCTACAAAACATTCTTTCCAGTAATTCACTGAAATACATCAGTAACTCTAACAGATCAGAAAAACAATTAAGCCAAACAGTTTGAAAGCTGCATTTCTAAACCACATCAAACACAGCTTTCCATAAAGCAGGAAAAGATCAGAACGACAAATTTTCAGGTAGATTTTTACCTCCTAGTTTGAAAGAAACACGATAACCATTCCAAAGTGCTCTTAATAAAAGAAGTATCACTTTATGCCAGCTTTTAGGGAAACAAGATAATGTTTAGGGGTTATTTTTTAGAGACTGAAGAGAAAAAAACTCACTAATGGTTCTCACATGCTTACTCACAGCAGTTTCTGAATTCCAGAATTACCTACACCAAGTCTCACAAAAAAACCTATTATAATATTCTTATGTAACAAGCGTCTCTTTAATATTAGATATTAGGCCAACCACCTCTTTTAGGCAATCTGCACTGTATATTAAAAGCAGGTTTTAATTCATTTGGGAATTTGTTGGTTTGTCTTCAGCAGTTCCATTTTCCTTCTCAACAGCTAGCAGTGTTGACTGGTCCTCATCAGTGAAGGGCATGGACTGCAGCCTCCTACAGAGAGAGTACTAGCTGGTTATTCCGGTTGCCTAATAAAGATGAGCTGTTTAGAAAGATCAGGTTGCCTAATAAAGATGAGCCGTTTAAAAAGACCATGAAGCATGACAAGTACTATCAGTACTGTGTTATTTTATGCAATGCACAGTCTGTAAAGCTTTCAACATCCTGAGTAATAATACTGTCAGTAGACACCATCAGATCTGTCTTGTTCTCAAGCACAGTGATAAAAAAAGGTTTGGAGGTGAACAGTAACGAACCCACAATGGCTTCCTAGCCTGAAGGGATTGATTAGGAATCTAATGATTGTTTTTAAACTGTGCCCCTTCATTGGAAAATTATGTCAGGCATGATTTGAAAATGTGACTTTCTGCTAACAACATTACACAATACCCTTTCTGTCTCCCATGTTCTAGCAACAGTAACCAGTATTAGCACAACCTTAAGACTCCACTGCTGCAAATCCCTTGTTGCTGGGTTAGTATACGACTGATTTGCTGCTTTTACAGACTGCAGCAACAGCAAACTTGGCTTCAGCCTGCTTTACACACCTTTGAATTGGCTCCTTATCACTTAACTGGCTTAAAAAATTCTGAACCAGATTGGTTTTAAAGACCTGGAGTCTCCTACTAAGTAGCCTTAACACTCACAGTAGCATTCAGTCTCTGTAGCTGTACCTGAAACGGATCTTTTACTGTCTTCAAAATTCAATTCACTAACTAGTTCTCCTTTAAGAAAAAAAAAAAAGTCAAAGACATTTTTAAACTCCTCTGCTTCTCAACTGTGTAATTCCTCCTCCTGCCTACAATATTTTTCAGATATTGCTAAGAACTTTTCAGTAAGCAGAATAATTTCTGCATCTTTTAACTACAACATAAAATAATACATGATGCTCCTGTAGCTTTGAAATACCTTACTTTTATAAGGCAAATAGACTTGCAGTCAATAGCAAGTAGAGACAGATGCTTCATTTTTGAAGAAATCTGAGAGCAAACTGGCTCATCATCTCTAGCTCACCATCTTCATTTCAAACGCAGATGGAGTAGCTGATTACATTAACTTCTATTTAAGCTATGATATAAACAAACTGTTTCAGATACACAGATAATGAGTTTAAATATCAGATGTTACATTGGCTGGCTGGCAGAGCAGTAAGTAGAATAAGCTCCTTCAATCAACTAGATAATGCCCATAATTTAGAGATCTTTATTGGATTCTCAGCTGCTTATAGAGGTCCAGAGGGGCATATACTACCAAAACTGCATCCATACAGTCCATGACATACCAATAAGTTACTTTTACACATTATGCCATCTACAGAAATCTAACTATTCAATCCTCTTCAGATGGAATTAATGAAGCACAGTAATTTTCAGACCACGTGGAACCTTCAAATAGTGCAGAACAAAGCTAAATAGAGTTTGGGGGCTGAATTACATCAGCACTAAGTTTGAATTTTATCTGCATCAACTACTTTTACTCTGGATATAATATGACATACTGATTTTAATCTAAAACTCTAAAAAATTCAGATCCAAGTTACCAAAACCAGCTCTACTGTAAGCTATCTAGAGTCATCTAAATTATTTGCAAAAGCACAAAGCCACATCTTTTATTCTAGATTTTACACACAAACACTCTTGGAGATAATCTTTATTTCACAGTCTGTGCTGCTCAGCTCCACAGCTTTTAGATGGGGAAAAAAAATGTATTTTATCCATGTATCACTCTAGTGTATATATATATATATATCTATATATCTATATATATCTCTTACAGTGCCTTCTGCTTCAGAGTGGGCAAAAGACCAATAACATTTGAACGAGAATGCTCAAAGAAATGCACAAAGAAAGTATGATGCAGGAAGCAGAAGACCTACTGCAAAAGGTCCCCTGGAACTGAGTACAGATATTTACCATTGCTGTAAAAATTACAGGAGACTTTATGGTTCACTTATTGTGAAAAACAAAATTAATTATTCCAGATAAAATTTCTGACTCAAATTTTGCCTAATGCTTCTATGAGAAAAGACAGGAAGTTTGCCAAGGAGCAACACGTCCAAGTGTTTTATTTTGTGTGTCAATACTACAAGAAGCGATTATATGAAAATGTTTTGATATAAAATACATAAATTATGTCTTTGCAATTCAAGAATGAAAGTACACATTATTACAGCTCTTGGGCTCTGTCTGCAAGGGTAATCTGCACCATTACATGCTGGAGGCCAACTGGCTGGAATGCAGCTCTGCAAGAGGAAGACCTCATAGCCCTGGTAGACAAGCAGCTGCTCATTACCCAGCAGTGCAACCTCATGGCAAAGGCAGCCAACAGCCTTCTGGACTGCCTCAGGAAAAGCACTGACAAAAGGTCGAGGGAGGTGATCCATCCCCTCTACTCAGCATGGGTGACGCCACACCTGGAGTGCTGGGTCCAGTTCTGGGTTCCCCAGCAGAAGAAACATGGACATACTGGAGCAAGTCCATCTTAGCACCACTGAGATTATTAAGGGACTCAAGCATCCTTCAGATGAGGGGAGGCTGAGCACTGTGACCCTTCCGCCTGGAGATAAGGGGGATCTTATCAGTGTGTGTAAATATCAGTGTGCATATATTCCCCTGATGGGAAGGGAGTGGTGACAGACTTTGTTCAGTAGTGCCCAGTGAGAGAACAAAAAGCAGTAGCCACAGCATATGAAATCTATCTGAACACAAGGGGGGGGGGGAATGTATGTATTTTATGTATTTAATTTTTAGCTGCTACAGTGGTCAAACATTGGAAGAGGTTACCCAGAGAGGTTGCAGGGTCTCCAGCTATGGAGATACTCAGAACCCAACTGGACACAGTTCTGAGCAGCCTGATCTACTTGACCCTGCTTGAGCAGGGAGGGTGGATTAGATGATCTTAAGAGATCCCTTCCAATCTCAGTACTTCTCTGGTTCTGTGAAATTTATTTATTAAATCAAAATTTTCTAAATTAATTTGGGTCTACCACTACACTGTTATAAATCTAGTTTAAACCAAAAGTAAGACTACCAGAGGACTTTTGTTCCACATCAGTTGATACTAAGTGGATTAGTTAAAATAGCAAGTACAACAGGATGCAGCCTTGGAATGAACAGTTTTAAGGAATGACTACTTTCAAATCCAGAGTAGAGAAGAATGAGGGAGAAACTGCAAGAACACAGAAGGAAAAAAAAAAAAAAAGAAGATACATCTATATAAGAGTATTAGGACAATATCCAAATAAGACTGCTGGCCCCTAAAGCTTACCTAAAACTCAGAAGACAGACAGCTAACCATAGAGGTACCTATACTCACCTGGCACCTCATCACTTGACCTGAAAATTACAAAAGCACCATCTTCTGCTCATCCTGTGCACCCAGACAGCATGCGCCACATTCCCTGGCATCTAAGCCAGAAGGCAAGCACAGCTGCTATATTTTCAAAGTACCAACACTAAAAAAACAGTCATGAAGGGAGAAGTTATTTTGTTTTTCCAAGTGAGATGGCAGCAGTGCTTATTCAGGTTGTTCAAGCCCACACATCTCAAGGGAACATTCACCTCCAGGTTACTTTTTATGTAAAGATAATCTTTATCTCTCCCACTTACGGCCTCTTACTCTGCAGAAAAGAATCCCAGAACTGCAGGCTCAGAACAGAATGTAACATGACCCAAACAATCTACTGGTAGGGCACTCACACATCGACAAGATTATCTCGAGTTCTGGTCCCTGCTCCTGACATTCGTGAATAAATACATACAGTAAGCATGCATTACAGCACAACCTTTTGCAGGTCTTAAGACATACTAACAGTCTTCTGATTTAATAGTGCTTCCTACCAGAACACAACAGTCTATCATCTGACTATGAATGCACCTGTTTTCCTTAAAAAAAAAAAAAAAAAAAGCAGAATTGTCCATTTCTCTAATATTTAAATTTGCCTAAAAAATGACTCATACCTGCCAGTCTTTCGGAGTACAAGTAACACTTAACAGTTTTATGGTTTGAAAGCAATAGCAACGTTTTGCTTTTCCTTACAACCTCTACTAACATAATCCAAAAGTGCCAGAAAGGTTTTCCTTTAATAATTAGCAAAAAGTTATAAATACTTCACATGTAAAGGACTGTTTTCCACAAGTGTTTCCTAAAGATTTAGAGGTCAATGATCTCTAAAGAGTCTTAATGAGTTCAGTAATTCACTGAGACGTATTAAGCCATTTTCTTACAATTCGATTAAAGAAGTTTATTTATCAGGTTTGTTTGTATTACGTAACACTGGCTATGAAACTAACGAAAAATACTAAGATAAAATAATCAAGCTATCTGAAGAGTGAGAATTCCCCTACCTTACAATATAACTTGTAGTACATCAATTTAAATACCCAGAGTCAGCTTTCTTTAAAAAGGCAGTTTTTACTTTTAGCAATTCAAACCATAGAATTCAAACTGTGTATTTATCTTCAGAAAATGCAAGAATTAACATTGGACTTGATGCAGCTGATTTAGGTTAGATTCCATTCAGAGAAAGATACAGAAAGTTACATTTTAAATTTAAATTAATGTTGATCATCACTCCTTACTTTCTGCACACCATATAGTAGATTCCATCAAATCAAACACTCAACCATGCATCTGTATCAGCATCGGCAAGCTTACTGGCTGCGTTAGAACTTGGATCTTCCACACTTCAGACTGATTGGTCATCGCAGCAGATATTTTAGCACAGAGGCTTTTTTCACTCACAAATTAATGTTCAAATTTAAAACTCCAGACTCTTGCAGTACAAGTTAATATTCTCCAAGTATCCTTTGTTCTGATAGCCATTTCCTTCTGCATTGTCTTTGTTTTCCTGTCCTCTCTCCATCCAGCTTTTTACCTAGAGGACTGTCTCTTCTTCACTATGCTGCTTACTCCCTTTTTAGGGACCCCATGAGAACAGAAAAATCTCCTAATCTCAGTTCTGATTTTTCAGACACTTGAAAACTAGAAGTCTCGTTCAGTCGCTTTGTGTCTGGTACAGAGTTTTGAAAAGGAAGTATCTGCCTCACTCCCAGCCTCTTAGCATACAGCCAGTAAGTTTCCAATATAGTCAGTAAGTTTTTCAATAATGATCAAAAGATTTACAGTTTTTCTTCAAAACACATATGAGGGTATACATGATGCTGGCAAGCACATTAAGGGATAGAGAACGTTTCCTATCAGCTGCTTTGTTCCAAAGTATCATGGTGCACAAAATTCACAGAAAGCTGGTGAACTTCTTAGAGGCTCAGAGCAATGCATTCATTCACACTGGAAAGAGACCTACCCAGCTTCCTCAGGTTGAAATTATAAGAAAGAGAATTTTACTATACTGTGTTAACCAATAATCAAGTACATAACCACATTTACCTGTTATTTCTGACTCCAAATTCCCCATTAGCTGTACAAAAAAAACCCCACAACAAAACAACAGAAAAACAGACTATTCAAAACATTTACTAACATGTTATAAAAAGCATATTATATTTTACTAGTGTTGCCCTGAGATGGTGTGGAAAACTGCCTTCAAGCTGCTATACGGTCCACAAGCAACTGCCTGGGAATTTTCCACGGAGTTTGCAGTGGGAACTGACATCACATCCTGCAGGGATGCATTCACTTCCATTCTCAGCACACATGTGCTGAGAGCAGTAAGGAATGCACTGCAATTCACTCTTAATTACATGATGTAAATGAACCAGTGCCTGTTTCATGTAAGTTTAGTCCAGACAAACAAGATGTTTGCTCAAAATAATTTCACTGGTCATCCAACCATACTTGAAGGCTAAAGCTTTATTTTCCCATGGTTTATTACTTTGTCATGATTTTGTCTCATTTCCTTGTCCCCCCCTCTTCACATATCACTGTTTAAGACTGTATAGCATCAAAGAAAAAAAAAGAGAATTAGATGCAGTGCTACCCTATGAAAGACAAAGATCCAGCCAATTAAGATAGAGATGTACATTGGCATTCACATGCTGGGGGGCAAAGAAAAAAGTACAAGAGCACTAACATGCAATAAACAAACAGGATTGTAGAGATATCTCAGATCTATCTCTAAATATAAGGAATCCACTTTTGGGAAAAGACCGCTTCTATGTGAGGTATCTTTGTAAGAAACAGGTAACGGTACCTCACGTTAACAGGTCAAGCACTGGCACCAACAGGGATACCTTCCTTTCACCAATATACAAGACTCTGATCTCTCTTATAGTACTAAGTCTATTCAGTATCCAGTAACAGAACTAACTTGGAAGCAGGGTTTGTGGTTTTTTCATTAGCCAATAAAGCTATTTCCACACTCAAATAAGGGCCAGAAAATAGAATGCACAGTACGTTCTTATTAGCAGTGACAGCCAAGACACCAATTCCAAAAACAAAATTAGAATTTGCCCTTACTGGTAAAATATAAAAGCCAAGAGGTAACATTGGCAGAAGCACTTCAGAGTTACAGCTTCGCTTCAGAAAATTCTGATCTACTCAAACGATACTCTCAACTCTGGTTCCTACCTAAACACTTCTTACTGGAGTTTCATGATGCTTCAAGCACAAGACAGCTGACCAGGCTGGAAGCATAAGCTACAGACAAGGCATTTGCTTTCACTCAGTTAAGACACTTTTCATCCAGGATGCTGGTCCAAGCACTCAATACTACAGCTGCCCCGTTCATTCTTCACAAGAACAGCATTCTAAACTACTTCTCCCATATATATCATTACATGAGAACAGCACATTTTACTGCAGCATTAAGAGATTCAAAGTGATGCCCCCAGAGGTCCTAGCAATTCACACAGGAGGGCTCAGCATCAGAGGCAGCAAGTTGCTGCTCACCTTTGCATCACACTGATGTGTCCTCCAGGCAGACAAATACTGTGGTCAGAACTTAACTTGATATTTAAGAGACTATGTGTGAACACCATTTTTGATAACATCTTTTTGGTCCTATCTTAGATAAGCAACAGAGCACAAATACCTAGACAGCATGTTTAGGCTTGAGGCTGTGGTATATCAACAAAGCACACCGTCATGAAATAAAAAGGGAAAACACACTATCCTGGTAGACAGACTGGCAACATTTGCCTGGGCACAACATCACATTAGCACGGCTATCTTGCGTTTGGTAGTGTTCCAAACCTGCTCCATACGGCACTCCGCAGCTCACAGATCTACCCATCAGTACCCCTGAACACAGTATGTTAAGTTGCAGTGCCTCATTTCACTTCCACTTGTTCTTGACACTGAGTTTTGTATGTCAACAGCATGATGTAATCCTTTAGCAAAAAGATACAAATACTTCTGTTATTTGAAACAAAACTAAAAAATCAGTATCTTGGGCATGCTAACTAGAAGTTTTGTAAGTACTATTGGGTAATAAGACATAGCAATTTCTTTGGTTGCTCTTCATTTACCCAATTTGGTCTGTGTTTATTGGCCCTCAAACATCAGTATCCCAAAAGGAAAATGTCAGTCTGTTCAGAAAATAGTGCCTGATAAGTGGTAAGAATGACAGATCAATCCTATATCCACAATAACAAAGACTTCATTTCTCAGAAAGTCACCTTTCCTTGCACTCATTTTCATGAATAGTGCTTTAAGAGCCTTTAAGTGAATAAAGCATTAATGTAAATGGAACAAACACAATTAAATTTATGAAACTAATTTCCCAGGCTTAGCTGCAATGTCAGCTGACAGTTTCAAATGAAAATAAATAGACTTCATACCACAATATATTAAAAATTTAGAACAGTCATCCTCACTCCAGTTGGCTTTTAAGACAGAATGATGTGGGAGCGTTTTTAAAAAAGCTTTCTTGCTTTTGTGGCAAACATCAGCATTTATGCCTGCCTGAGCAACAATGAACTCAGTATTTCCAAAAAGAAAGACCAGTTTTAAAGTCTGCTTCAGTTAATGCTGAAGTAATGGAGAAACCAGTATTAAATATTAATTCCATTCAAAAGCAGAATTGACCTGAGGAGATGTAACTAGCCACATAAATCCACATTACCACCATATAACAGACATCTCAAGACTATTCATACTCCATAGATTGTTAGTTCTGTGTATTCATGAGCTAATGTTACAATACATTAGAAAGGACTGACAAATGAAAAATAGCTTAGCTATTTTAAAAGCTGTATATTTCATTAAAGTATCTTTCCTACGTTGCTAATAAAGCAATAGCAATGTTCTTAATTGAATTTTCATACTTCAGCAATGAGACAAATGTAAAACTTGATTATGTGTCTGTTTTTAAAGCACGCACATTGTACCTATGAAAGTCTTCACTGATTACTGAAGTGTTGTTCTGAGACAATGGTATTTTAAGATGATGTAGGGAAAGTACAAATATTTACATGGAGAGTATGAGTTCATCTTCAACGCATGCAAGCTGTCATGTAAACAGAATGGAGACACTGTATCACAGGATCTTTCAAAAGAGGATACAGAAAGCACACAGAGAGTAAGAAATCTGCTAATGAATATGAAAACTGTCCACAAAAAGAAGCTAGAAACCACAAATGAAGAATGAAAACAAAATTAAAGTGATTTTATCCACTGGCCGTTAACAGCGATATTCCACTGTAAGGCTCAATCCATTTTATTGCCACAGTGTTGCCATAAGAGAACTTAGCATTATAAACAGATCAAGATAAGTTTAAAATAAAAGGAATATATTTCACCCTCTGCACTGTAGCACCTAGCAGATATATACAGAAATTAAGTGTATCAAGCAGCAGCCCCCCCCCCCGACTTCTCTTACCTCTGAAGTTTGTAGATATAAAAGTCACAAAACAGAGCCTTCTGAAAACATTTAATTCTTCAGTCAAATCAAACATGTATTAAATATAACAAAAGGAAAATAAGACACTGAAGTGCTATGTAAGCATCAACAAATCACATTTTGGAATACAAAATCATCATAAATTAACTAGCTAATAAAAAATTCACTATTAGTCAGTTAAATTATATGTAAGTACTTCCAGCACCTTCATTTGCACAGTCAAGAATGGCCAAAAAAACCCCAATGGTACCAAAAATGTTGATACAGATCAACTGTAACATTAAAAAAAAAATTAAAGGTAGTGTTTAAATCACTAATTCTGAACCTTTGTCTCTTAAGTAACACTGAACAGGCAATAATTAATTTGTACTTTAGAAATTAGAACTATTATCATTTAACAATTGTTTAGAAACTCACTAGAATCTTGTTGCACTTCTAATTAAAAAAACTGAATTATGTACCCTTCAGTGCTCTTACAGATCTCTGCTGGACAATACTTTTTTTCCCCCCCTTGTCCTAGTCATTATGTCTGAATGCATACTCTATAAACATCTACTATGTTTTATTCCAGAACATCAAGTGAAAAAAATTTACCAAATTACAGATCTAAAGGAAAGAAGTGTTAACTTTCAAAGTACATACTTCAAATAAAGCTAGTTTTTCAAAAAAACTGTAAAGAACAAACCTTGTACATATAATTTTACATGTTATTACACAGTTTCAAAAATTTGAATACTTAGTACTCTGTAGTGCTTATTATGGTAGAATAAATCTACTTTAATATGTATTAATAAGTCTTCCCACTTCATGGATGGGAACCGAGGCGGGGGGGGGGGGAAGGCTTTCCCAAATGAAGAACATAAAAGGATTGGAAACAGACACACAATTACACAAGTGCTTGTCTGGCATCTTTATTATTATTAGTTTCTTCTTAGTTTAACCAAAACTGTTTCAGCTTTTGTATTGTTAGAAGAGCTGAAGTCACTTGAAATCACTTGATCCTTCCACAGAGGACACACAACTCATTGGACTTAAGCTGAGGCTTCCACCTTACCTCTGAGGAAACAAGGCTAAACCAAAGAAAAGTAAGGTTAACGAACACATTAACTTTCCCTGGAGGTCTAAAACAATTCCCTGACATACATGCTACAGTAAGAATTTAAGGCTTATACATTATAAAAGCCATAAAGTGAGCTCAAGAGTCTCTGGTGCCAGACCAAAGCTCTAGTGACCAGAGAAGGATCTGTCGATTCAGTTCAGGCCCCCGAACGTTTATAATTACAAGGCCTTAATTTTCTGTAAACAAGAGGTCTGCACCAGAAGGCATTTAACAATTTCTCTTTGCAGTCTGCACTTTTCTTGACATGAGCATCACCATACCTTGTCCTCAAAGACCCTTTAAGACAGATGCAGGAGCTTCACCTGGCTCTGCAAACAGATGATGCTCTGGGGTTGCACTATTGCCCTGGAAATGCCCTGCTTGCTACAGACCCCACTAGACAGGCAGATTAGTCTGGGCTGAGGCCATCAGATTCAAAGCAGAATCACATATGGTGACTGAGACAAAAACAAGGTTCCACAAAACTGGGTGAGCCACTGATCCCAAAGTGGGCAAACCCCCTGTCTCTTCCCACCATCATCTTCTGCAACACAGTCCTCACCAGTGTTTTGCAACAGTCTGGGGCTCATCCTACCCCTTGATGAGCCTGTTGAGCTCAGTAACCCAACAAAAGAATGGGTTTTGTCAGTTTTCTGGGCAGAGATGATTTACCAAACAATCAGACAAGCAGTGACGCAGCAAAAAAGAAATTATAGTATCATGCAGTCAAGGAGTGGGACAGCCTCTTTCAGCAGCAAAGAGTTGGCTAAGTCCATCATGCAGAACCTCATGTATAAAACTCCAAAACAAAGAACCAATTCAGGAAAAGTAGTCACTCTAGCATGTGCATTTCCTTCTTTTCTTAAGGAGAAAGCCTGCCTTCAGAGTACAAACGAACGCATTAAGAAGGACCTGTACCACGTAACCTAACAGCTGCAAGAGGGAACCTTGATTTTGAAATTGAGATCGGATTAAAGAGTGATTGAGAAATTTTACTTTTCTTCAGAGACCAAATGAAGACATGTTCAAATATACACAATATCAGAAAAACTATGTTCCGCATGAACTTAGCTCAGATGTAATTTTGGCCCCGAAATTTTTTTCCATATTTGAGAAAAAAGCCTCAAGGCATCTGCAATTTAAATAATCATCCTCAAAACGTACATGAATCACCTTTCTTTTCAAATGATGTTATTAAATGTTTTTTAATAATGACAAAGCTGTTAAAAACATCAAACACTTAATGGCAAAGTTCTACATACCATCAATGAGTTGCTCTAGGAAAGGAAAAAAAAAGTTAATTCATTCAAGGCTACACAGAATACAGAATTAAACCTGAGAGCAGCAGCTATCAGTTTAAAAACAATTCCATATAAATTTAATCCATTTGATTTTGACTTGCGCAGAAGTACACACATACGCTACATACAGATTAGTGCTGTATTTCCTTTACTGTCCTCTAACCTGCTGAAATGAAATGCTGATTTCTGTAAACTTAAAAGTTTATAAAAGAAAAAGGATTTATGGCTTCTAAATTTAAGTTTCATTTAAACAAAACACCAAAGATGGGAGCTGAGCAAAGCTGGATGGGCCATTTTTCTTTCTCAGTCTTTAGGGGGAGATGCCAAAGTTGACACCATTATGAAATTCTAGGAAAAGTTAGCAGTTTTGAACCAAGAAAGGATGTTTTCCCTTCCTATTCCCCACTGCTCTGGCTCTAGAGAATAAAACATTTCCTTTGTTTCAAAAAAATAATTTTTTAATGTAAAAGAACCACATTAGAAGTGTTACATTCATTTTAAAAGGCAGAGAACATTACTGTAAGTGACATTCACACATTTGGTAACTTCTAGTGTGTCTCAATGACAAATAGGGTAAGAAGTTCACTGCATGTGTGTTGACAAACGAAACATTTATTGGAAAAGTGCTACAGAGAAAACTTTATAGGGGGACCTGCATTTTTAATTCTCAGTTTGCCTGGTTTCTCCATGCTCCTTTACAACCAGTACAGTACCAGTGCAGCTTTACAAAGCAAACAGCCTTAAAAAGCTAACTCTATGATCATTTACTCCTGAAGTATTACAGACATTGTGTTGTGCAGACAAAAACTGAATTATGTCCTTAAACTTAAGTTTGTTCCGACCTGTCTAAAATCTAGCCTACAAGAGTAAGTGACATCTGTGCAACGCACATAAATCTAGTTGAGTACAGGTATCACGGACAGATAAAGGGATGAAAATTTCAAGCTGACAATAGACAGGATTTCTGCAAACTCCACAAACATATTCCAAGAATGGAGCTGACTGCAAGATTGGTTTAAAAACAGATATTCTGTGCGTAAGGTTACATGTATCACAGTAAAAAACACAAGTGAGAAAAGATGACAGTATGTAGTTACCCTAATAACTGAGGTAGAGCATCAAAACATGAAGGGAGACAGAAGTATCATGCTACAATACATATCATTTGAAGATGAAACCAAGAACTTAAATAGGTGTCAAGAGCTACTGAGCAGATTCAAGAAAAAGTTGAACATTTAGAGCAGCATAAAGGAGTTTTTCTGCTGCATTCTAGCTGGAGTATGTCCTAGACAAAGCCAGAAAGGAGGAAGCAGCTTAATGGGATATTTTCATTTAAAGATGATAAAAAGACCAGGAAAACACAAAAATTGTCTGAAATACAAATAGATTTGCTCATCTGAAAGATTTGACAGTTTGTCACATCTAAGTCTCTAGTCTCTCCACACCCGCAAGCCACTCAAGGGGTGAAGCCTAGAACACCAGACACACGTTACGCTCTTTTGTTCAGCAAGAGGTAATTACACAAGACTGTGGCCGGATGTTAGGCCCAGTCATAGGGTAACTAAAACCCAGAATGTAGGTTCACGACTTTGTGAGGCATGTCAAAACACTTGTTTTACACAAATATTTACCAGAAGTAATAAAATGCGTATTTGAGAATATTCATATATCGATAACAGTAAACCAATACACAATCATTTGAAGACAGTGCAAGAATAATATCCCCCCCCAAAAAATCACACTAAATTTAAACGGACTAGTACCAATCTGTCAGAACAGATTTTGTACTGCCTCCAGTATATTGCTAAGGCACTCTCTTGACTATACACAGGAAGGCAGCAAAGAGTCCATAATCCAATAATATGTGGTAGGTATCATGCTAGTGCACCACAGCCTGAAGTAAGCATGGGTTTATACGTTTCTTAACACGAAGTCACATCAATCCCACCTCACAGGCTGGAGGAATAAAAAAAAAAAAAAGAAAATCAAGATAGCAGGAAACCAAGAATTTAATCAAAACTTCAAGATTTCAGAGTGCATGTTTTCTTTCACAAGCTATGTAACAGTCTTCAGATACTCTTAGACCAAAGCTTCAGACGATGTCTGCACCTTTACTGCAAGCAGTGACCAAGTTTTGATGAACTTCTATTAAGCTACTTTGTAATCCAAAAAAGCTGTGGTGCATCCAGCTTCAAACAGTACTGGCAAGAATAGTAGCAGCCTAGTTAAAAATATTAATGAGGGGTTGTTTTAAAATGTATGACCGTTATGCTTTGCCCGTTTTTACAGTTTACAAAGCCCTTTTCATAGTTTCTATTATACTGTGGTTTGAGTCGAGGTAAATCCTTACACAAAGAACATATCAACTCAACATGTGTACAAGTCAACATCTGAAACACTGAAAGCCTTCCTTTCATCCTAAAAGGTGGCAAGGAAACACCCATGTGTAATAATTGCTGTTAAGTAACACCTAGATACGCAACCTACTCTTAGCCGGCGTTTTGCCGTTGAGAGGAAAAAGGAAAACATAAAGAAAAAGAAAAAAAAAAGAAACCAAAACCCCACACAGACATCGCTTCTCCGCTCGCCAGCGCCGAGGGCAAGAGATGAAAGGCGAAGGCGGCCGGCGCGCTGCCGCCCGGCACCTCTCCCCGACGGGCAGCCCAGCCCGGCGCAGCGCTTTGTTCAGCGCCCGGTTGCGCCGCCGGGGGCACAGCCCCGGGGCGGGCACGGCTTCCCGGGCAACTTGGGGTCCCGGCAGAGCACGGGGCCCTGGCAGCAGCCGGCTCGGCTCTGCCCGGCTCGGCTCGGCGGGGCGGCCCGGCCGGGCCCGGCGGGGCTCTGCCGCCCCGCGCCGGCAGAGGGCGAGGCAGCCGCCGCGCCGGGAGCCTGTTTTTGTTACGGGGGTATTTAAATGTCCTGCTGTCAATCACGAGGCACTTCCTACACCGCCGCCGGTCCCGGCCCGCACGCCGGCGCCGGGGCTCCCCACATAATGGGGGCGGCAACTCGGGGCCCCGCAGCCCCACGCCCGGCCGAGCCGCTTGAGCCGCGGGCCCCAACTTGCTCCTTTGTTTAACTGCCCGTGAATCCCCACCGCCACCTCCTCCTCCTCCTCCTCCTTCTCCTGCTCGCAGCCGGCAGGCTGCCGCCGGGCCTTTATTATCACACGCGCGTCTCGCAAAACACACGCGAGTCGGCGGCGGCCGCTCGGGACCGGGCTGGAAACGTCAAAGCGGGGCGAGGAGCGCGGCGACCATCCTCCGCCCCCCCCGCCCGCCCCAAACAAAACGCGTGGCGAGCCAGGAGCCCCGGCCCGGCCGGGAGAGAGCCCCGGCACCCTGCGCCGTGCCCCCTCTGCACTTCTCCGCGAAGAGACCGCCCTGTCCCGGGAGAGACCCCCCGGGGGAACGGGGCGGGGGGGGCAGGGGGGGCGGCTGAAGACGACACACGACGCCTCCCCAAAGCCGGCACAACTTTAGGGGGGCGCCGGCCCCGCCAGTGAAGCCGCCGGCCCGGGAGCACCGCATCTGTTGCTCTTTCATAACCGGCCTCGCCTCGCCTGGCCCGGCCGCCCCCTCGCAAGCGAGGACCCATGTGCCCAGGGACGGCAGCCCTCGCCGGCACCGGCCACTGCCACCGCCGCGGGGGGGAGCCGGAGCGGACAGGAGCCCGCTCCCCCCCACCCCGGCCCCCGTGCTGCCGCCGCGCAGCCATTGTCCCCCCCAGCCGTTACCGAGGGCGGCGGGGGGGGGGGGGGCGGGTGACTGCCGTCGCCTGTGCCCGGTGGCCGGCCTGACCCCGCGGCTCCCCCCACCGCGCCGCGCGGTCCCTGCCGCCTACCTGCCGTGGAACCAGTCCTTGCAGATGTCGCACTCGATCATGAAGCGGTTCACGTCGTAGGGCTCCCGGCACACGCAGTACACGGGGGTCGCGGCGGCCGCCGCCGCCGCCGCTCCGGCCATCTTTAAAGAACTCCCTGACTGAGGCGCCCGCCCGCTCCGCCTCCCCCTCCCTCCACCGCGGCCGGCGGCACCAATAACAACAGCGCGCGTGCCAGCCGCGCGCGCCCCGCCGCCGGCCAGCACGGGCGGGCGGCGCGGGAGCGAGCGGACAACAGCGCGCGGGGGCGCGCGCACGTGCGTCACCCGGCCCCCGCGGAGGCGGGAGGAGGAGCGGGGGGGGGGGGGCGCCGGCCCTCCCCGCGCACCGACCGTCCCCGCCGCGCCTGCGCCCCGCACAACGACACACACACACACACACACAGACACACACACACACACCCCGGCTGGAACGGAGCGTGCGCGGGGGGAGCGGCGCTGCCGACGGGCGCGGGGGGCAGCGCACGTGCCGCCGCCCGCTCCGCCCCCCGGGGGGCGGAGCGGGCGGCGGCACGTGCGCTGCCCCCCCCCCCCCCGCCGTGTCACGAGGGGAGGGGGAGGGGCAGGGTGCCGCGAGGACACGGGCAGGGCGGGGGCGGGCCCGGCGCGCGCCGGCTCCCCCTTACGCAACCGCGGCGGAAACGGCCGAGCCGCGCCGAAGGCTCCCGAAGGACGGACTTTGTTGTCGGGCAGCGGCCGCCCGCGCAGACGCAGGCGTGGCTCCCGTTCCCCTCGCCGGGGCGCTGGGGACCGGACCGGTGACACACGCACCCCCCCCGCTGAGGGGGCGCAGGTGACCGGCCCGGCTCGGCCTCGGTCCAGCGAGCGGCGGCGGTTGGTCCGGCCTGGCCCTTCCTGAGGGGGCAGCACCGGCCTCGGCGCGGGGCCGCTGTCAGGCAGCGGGAGGGCAGGTCTGGCGTCGGGCACAGACCCCTCCGCGGCCGGCACCGCTGAGGAGCCGGCAGAGCGTGGTGGAGCGCCGGTGCTGCCAGCTCCGTCCTGAGCCTTCTGACCTTGGGACCCGCGCAGGCCTGCTCGGGGAGGCTTCTCCTGGGGTTTTAACTTAATTCTTACCACGTGGATTCAATGCAAGCAGCTGAAGACCCAGCCAAGGGTCACAGAAAGCCGATGGAATAGCACTTGTTTACCACGTGTTTTGAAGAACGTTATTCCCAACTTACCGGTGCACAAACTCAGTTCCATACCTGGAATACCACAGTGGACATGCAGTGGCACTTTGCCATGGAGGGACCTCAGGGCCAACTCACATCTGATTTTATGAAGTCTAGGCAGACCAGTGTTTTCCTGCTGTTGAACTGGGGTTTGCAATCGGTTTATTTCTTGTCAAGCTCTCTGCCTGTGTTTGCATCGCTGTTCATTCCATGCCATCACCCCTTCTTTCAGGACACAAAAGTAACACTGATGCATTCGTCGTATGTCATCAAGGACAAAAAACTTTAAAACTGAGGGGTTTTTCCTGCTGGCAGGCAGAGTCTGAAGGACCTATGGAGGTTATGTTAGAATGGGGAGTTGTGTCCTATACACTGAATGTACCAATTTAAAAGTGAAACAATAAATACGTTGAAGTACATGTTACAGTGACTGTAACTGTAATAGACTAACCATGCATACAGCATTAGTATTTTATATCCCGTGTCCTTAACTACCAGTAGCCACAAAAAACCATACACTGTACATTTGTTTGGCAGGGGGAAGCTCAGAAGTAAATGTTTCCTTTCCAGGCTGTTATTGTGAAGCCAGCTAATGTTAACATTTATATAACACAGCAACACGAGATGATGATTTGGCAGCAAATTGGACAGAAAAGAAATGTAAAACAAATAAATCCAGCACACAGGCTATGTGACTGAATGGAGAATGAAATAGAGAAATATAGGAAATACAAAGGACGTCTTCAAGAAATACCAGGTTCTGAGAGCAAAGCCTGACCTATTTAGAAAGTGCGTGCGGTTCTGGCCTGCAGGATGTTGTTCGTGGGTGTTTCGGTACTCTTGTTTTCCAACACTTCCCGGTATTTCAGCAGCTCAGCATGTGGCCACAGACGCACCAGTCCTCTAAAAAGCTGATGTTATGCTTAACAGGGGTAAAAACCACCAGTGAGGTAACAAATGGTGGTTTCAGGGTTTCTGGAAATAATACGTACCAAGAAGCTTTCTCATGAAAAATATTGTTTTCCTTTATCAGTCTGATTCAAAAGCACACCCAGGGAGGTGCATATTAATGATAGGGCCTGCAAGCTCTTGCAGAAACAGTTACAGGTAATATTGGAAGGGCTAAGAGAAACTGTTCAAGGTAAAGCTGTTACTCTGTCTTTGCGCAACAAAGCGTCAGTATATATAGCCATGCTGGAATCTGCAAATGAACAATGCTTGCTCCTTAGTTTGCCATTTCTCAGGTTGTCACGGAGGGAGTTTTATCTTGAAGTTGCAGTTACCAGCTGCAGTTGTAACTTTATCCAAAGTGGCCATAAAAATACACACATGTTGCATTTCAGGAGGTGTCTGCAAACGACAAAGCCCTTAATCACCATGGTAAAGCACACCGTTGGGTATTCCTGTAAGAGACGGGGTTGAGTAACGCTGCCTAACCTGCGTTATGTGGGGAGGAGACCTTGTTTTGTTCAGGGTGAGTCCAGTGTTACTGGACTGGATGAGGAAGTTTTCACTTCACATAGAAGAAAGTTGCCCAACGATGCGAGTGCAAAGAACAAGGAAGCAGACTGGTCTCAGCATGCTGCAGGGACCTTCCCTTAATTACCACAACAAACGTAGTTTTTTTCGGAAAAGAAAGAAGTTGTGACCATAAGCATGCAAAGCAAAGCTCGCCATTTAATAAGCACTTTCTCAACTGCCACAAACAACATCCTTTTGCTGTTGTGATTTATTTCAGAACAAGGTGTGTTGGTGATTCAGGCTGCTGTGGGCACTCCTTGAGCAGGTGGGGAATACTGACTTCATCTGTGGCAAAAAAGAAACATAAAGTGGCTCCATCTCCATCCCAGTCTGATCTGCTCCCTATCAGCTTTTCTCTTTCCCATCTTTCTTTCCAACTACGCTAAACTATACTTGAATGTAACACAGCAAACGTTCAGAAAAGCCAAAGACCACACACTGCAAGAGAATTACAAAACCACTTCTAATAAGTATGCTTCCCTGAAACTTGGAGAGCTTTTATATGACCATCTTATTAAATGCAGTTTAGAAATGAAAATTGCAATACCAACCTTGAATGTAAGCAAATAAATTAAGCCAGTTTAGTAAACTTAAGAAGCAAGCTCACTATTCACAGAAACACATTGACACCTGAGGAGACCCTGGGCCATAGCCCTCCCTGTCCTTGGCTCCCAACCTTCAAGACATGCCAATGTGAAATATGGGGTGCAGAGCACCTTGTAATAAGCAGCATTTATTTGCTTGGGCCCAGGGTGAGAGCTGACTGCCAAAAGCAAGCAAAGCGACAGTGCCACGGGACTGGGGAGGGCTGAAGAACCAGCTCTAGAGGAGCAAGTAGCTCTGGAGACCCAGAGGACAAGGGGTGGGGTCGGTGACAAAGAGCCGGTGGAAGGGCAGTGAGAAGTAAACAGGCAGGATCAATGAAGCTTGTTTTAAGAAAGGAGTGGGGTTGCTGTAACACATCAGCCATTCTCAGGCTTTTCTAATCATCCCTAAGCCCTGGTCTCTCCTCTGTGGCAGCATGCCTCCCTGCTCCCTCACTGATGTACGGACACTGCCATGCTCCCTCTTGCTCCATGGTCTAGGTTGGATCCGGCCCCCCCCCCCCCCCCCCCCCCCCCCAATCTTTCCACCCTATACTCCACTAAAATGTGGCCTGCACAAGTCCCACTGGCTGTCCCCAGCCTGGACTCCAGCAAAGGCCTTAGAAACAGAAACACAGTCGTGAGGGCTGAGGCTAGTGGAGTCAATGGTTCTGGTGCTCAGAAGTACGGACCAGTACATAAAGAGCATCAGGTCTGTAGACACTAAAGTCAGGGTTTGGGAGTGGGACACCCAGGACTAAAGAGCACCACCTCCTTCTTTGCCCCTCTGGGCAAGCCCGAGTGCTGGTACCCAGCGAGGCAGAAGGCTTCGGGTTATGTTTGGAGGAGTGTTGGTTGATAGTTTATGGTTAAGGCTGGAATCTGGCTTTGGGGTAGCAAGGGCTGAAAGTATAGGCTTATTCATAAATAACATGAGGGTTGAAGTGATATGATAAGGACTGGTACCCAGTTCTTGTCTTTTTTGGATAGGAATACAAAGGCACTAGAGCTAACCAAATCAAGTAGCTTTCTACTAGGTCTGGGGGGATGATGTATGTCCTCGACCTAAAGTTTGGGGTGAATTACTGCCATGGGTGGGCAGCGGAGGCTAGAGAGAATGTCAGGCATGGGGACTAGGGCTTAGAACTGAAGAACTAGAATGATAGGAAGATGATGCAATCCCCTAGGACTATAGTACATGCTTGTGCATATGGCTTATAATCAGCTATGGTCAGGTATGGCTCACTGTTGTACGGGCCACTATCGAGTCAGGATCACAGTGGGGTTTGGGTCATGGTGCTAGGTCCAGGTCACATTAGCCAAGGCCATTGCTAGGGGTTGAGTGTGGGAATTTTTCTGTGGTTAAAGTTACTGTTAGAGATCAAGAAAGCAGGGTCTATGGAATTAATTTCACACTGCACGCTCTACTGAATACATCTATAGACACATCATCTTTTGATCTCCCAAAAGATAACCTTTGCCATACAACATCCTGTACCCAGAAGTCTAGTATTTTCTAGCTGTTCCTAGATCTTCAGCAAGGTTCATGGTGGGCTGAGGGCTGGTATCAGCAGAGAAAAATAGTGGCTCTAGGATGCTGGGCTTACCCTAGAGGTAAGGTCCTTGGCAAGCATTCTGTTCTTATCAAGGACGTGACTAGCAGCACTCTGCTCAGCAGCAGGGAGGAGAGGATGGGAGAAGACAGCACTCATCATTGCACAATAAAAGCATCCACAGTCCACACCTGGCTTCGTGCATCTCCTAAAGCACATGCCATACACTGTAGGTGGCATTCAGGAAGAATAAAGAAGGGGGAGCAGGGCAGAGAGGTTGCCAGAAGGGAGAAAGGGAAATTTTCTGGGACTTTTGTCACTTCTGGGTACTGGTGGAACCACATACATGTACACACAAATATGCCTACTTGTGTCTTGGGAACAGGGGGAGAACTCACACCCATCAGTCTGAGTTCAGTGGCTCTCACCTGGCCAGGCACAGCTGGTTAAAGAAATATCAGAGATGATACTCATTAGACAAAGAGATGACCCAGGAGCAATCAAGACTAGGGAGAATCAGAAAAAAACAATCAGACATTATTGGACATTTCCAGAATAACATAAAAATAATCAGATAAATTGTGGGGAAAGCATGGGGGTAGAGGTAATTTCCCCATGTTTGGTCATTTCTTCAGTGTATTTTTGTACATTTGGAAAAAGCACTCATTTTTTAAATTACTTATTTATTTTCACATCTAGAGACTTAAAGCTGCCAAAAAGCAAAGCTCCAGACTAAAAAAGCATTCCAGTTCTCTGCATGAAACTGCCCGAAGCATACCCAGAATTGGCAATATGATCTTTGCATCTGTGGAGAAAATACTGAGTCATGTTGTCAGCCCACACACATCTAACAAAAATAAAAGCAGCCCAACGATTCAGGATTCACCCACTCGTCATTTAAAGAAAACACAAGTCATTCAGTCATGCCTCATGCTTCAGAGACCTTTAGAAAACACCCAGTGCAGGGAACATTCGCCCACGTCATGCCCACGCGCTGTTTCGAACCAGCAATGTCATTTGCAACTTGTTCACTTGCGGGTCTGGACAGTGTTTGATTCAGAGTCCTTGGAGGAAGTTGACGAGACTTAAAGGTTTTTGCTGAAAACTTGATGCAATAGCTGCAGCCTCAGCCCTTCTGTTAGCAACTCTTAAATGGTGTAATGTAGTGTACCCGGCTTGAACCCCTGGAGGAGGCAGGAAATTTCCCTGTGCTTCATTGCATTAAAGATCTGGCAAACTTAAGCCATAGTTTATGTAAGATACTACCGTACTCTTCCTTTCCTTCGGGTGTTAATCTGAAACATTAGTTCTCTCTGCACTGGGCTCACCGAGAGGTATTGGCACAAGCATCAGGATTTGGGGAATTACCCAGGAAATCCTCCTCGTTTTATCCCTTCCCACATCATTGTCCCCTAGCAAGAAAAATCAAGTTCCTGCATTTCACCCGGCTGCTGGCAACCTCTCTTCCTCCTTCAGTGCTAAAAGCTGCTTGAAGTATTAACAGCTGAACCTGGATGTGCAGCAGCCAGCCCAGCTCATGACAGATGGGGGACGTCACTGCATGGAGGATGCAGAGTTACACAATCTCTGTGGTGCTGAAAGTGGGCCCTGGAAACTTGTCAGGAACCCAAAGGCCAGAGCTAATTTGTATTTTCTTTTACACAGCATGATTTTAATCGGAGCAAAAAGCGCCTGGTTGTGTTTTCTATACAGTGTTATAAGTAGAGACAAGTTAGCAGAGCGACTAGGAGCAGGACACGCTCAGGGGCAGCGCATGGAGGAACACTAGATGGGGAAAGGAATAGCAGGCAAGTCTCCTACACCCAATTTATCAGTGTTTCCTTGATTCTTCAGGAAGGCCAAGTGCTATGAAGCAAGAGGCTAAAAGAGGCAACTTCATCAAAATGCTGTGATTGCCTATTTCTCTTTATAAGAAGGAAGAAGAAAAAAAAAAAAAAAGACCTGCAAAAAGCTTGAAGACAAGCTTATTTGAAAAAGGTTTTCCCAGAGGTTCTGGATATGTCACCAAGTAAAACATGGCATTCAGGAAACCCATCTCACTCGCAGCCAATATTGAACAGCAGTCGAGTCCCGGTGACCTCTAACATAAGCTCCTCTGGCTTCAGCTGCAAACAGGTGTGTGTGAGTCCCCCTTTACAACCAGTTTTCTGCCTCACTGAGAGCAGACAGTGCAAAGGGCTGGCACAGCCCCCAAGCACCACTATTCCCAATATGGGATCCCCTCTATCACCCCTTTTCCATGCTCTGATGGCTGGAGAGTGGGAGATGTGAGCCACGTCCTCATTCAGTCACCTCTCCCCAGCCGGGCTCGCAGCTGTGCCCCCTTCCCAGGACACAGCATCGGGGTGCACCCTTGCATGTTGCCAAGGTGTGCCAGAGAGGGTGCAGAGCAGCAGGTTAACAGGAGAGTAAATACACCTTGACATTTCTTGATTTGTTTGCTTTGTAGTCCCGATACGTTTACTGGAAACTCAGAGGTGAGGTTTGTCACCTGGGGAGCGCTATCGCTGGAGAAAATCCTTCATTTCAGCTTTCCTCTATTTACCCACTGGGGATAAATGCTCCTTTCCCCCTCAGTTCAGCTTTATTCTTGACAGCTGAGAGAAGGAAAGAGGAAAAAAAAAAAAAGAAAAAAAAAATCAAACCCAGGACCTTTACTTTGCACTGGAGCATGATTCAGATGTGTTGTTTGCTGTCTAGTTTGGGATGGGATGAGCTGCATGTGAGGGATATAAAAGGAAAGCTGTCAGACAAGCTCATTTTTAGCTTCCTACATTCAGTCCGATAAACCCCAGCCCCGGAGCTTTATCTCACCAGCTAGCCCCTTTCCACTGTAGCCCCCCAAAGCAGCACTCCCTCTGCTTGCAGACCTCTTCCATGTGCTCCTTCGCCCCCCTCCCCCATGCACATTTGTCCCCCCAACTCAAAACAGCTCCCCAAGGAGCTCAGGCACCGCCAATACTCGTGGATGGGGAAAAGGGAAGATAGAGTCAGCTGAATATGCAAACAATCCTATTTGCACCCCAGCATGTACAATCCGGGTCTTTGTCAGCGTGATGGAGTACGCTCCATCCTGTTTGTTTTCCTTCCCCGGTATTACCATACACACCCTTTCCATATGAACATTATCAAACATTGTACCTGAATTGGCCTTTTCAGGACAGAAGCTGACTGCTGCCTGGCTAATATCTGTTCACCAACTGCATATTTATTTTATTAAAAAATTATAGCCAATCATAAAATCTAGTGTAAAATCTACAGCTGCCATTAAAAGAAAAAAAGTTCCAAAAGGCTTTTCCATGTTTGATGTCTGATGCCACTAAGGCACTGAGTGGAAGCGTTTTCAGTTGCACGAGCAGCCCTGCTTGGCTGCAGCCCATTGCGACTGGAGCGCAATTGCTCTTGCACTTCTAGGTGGTGTGTTTGGGAAGCTGCCTGCCTGCCTGCCTGCCTGCCAGCCTGCCTGCCTGCCTGCCTGCCTGCCAGCCTGCCTGCCTGCCTGCCTGCCTGCCTGCCTTCTCCCCTGCTCAGCTTCATGCCGCAGGGACATGCATGGTATGCAGGTATCAGCTGATCCCACCTTGCATCGCCCTGGACAGACGGACACCCGGGGTGGGAAGGACGTCGGGGCAAAGGCGCAAAGTGCTTTTGTGGCTCCCAGTGATGGTGGCAGCCGCTGGAGCGGCACCAGCAGGGCCACAGGCCTGGCAGACAATAGCTCCTTCCCTGCTCTCTCCCTTACCACGGCATCCGTCGTCCCCAAGACGGAGGAGTCTCATGAATCAAGTCAAACACCCAGCGACAGGCTGGAGAAATCTATTAATATGCACCCGCCGCAGCACGTCGCCAGCCCCCTGCCTCGCACGCCGCTCACCTGCCTGTCTCACCCCTGGCAGGCAGCGCTGGAACAAAGAAGCAGGGGAGGACAGCAGCGACTGCCCCCAAAAACGGAGGGAGGCAGCGGCTGGAGACAAAGCTCATTCACCAGCCGCCATGGGTGTGAGGAATGCTGCCGCTCGCCCTATTGTCTGGGGTCCTTTGTGCTCCTCCACCCCCCCAGTCCCCAACCACACAGGCAGAAATATTGGGAGCAGGACAGAAACAGCTTTGTTGAAGGAAGCCCTCGTGTGTGAAAGCTTCCTGCCCTCGCCCCGCCGTACATGGCCGTCTGGCTCATGGGCCCGCACTCCTTCTGCTCCAGAGGGCAGGTAGGGAGCAGGGGGCTGCACAGCAATGAGGACAGACAGACCCGGGGGTTTTGCTTCTCCGCACCCACAGGGAAGCCAGCAGCCCCCTCCTGAGCACCTCCTGCTCCCTACAGGGAGTAGACACCATGCGACACCTTTGGGAGGTGGGGAATAGTCACCTGATCCTGTGGAGGGTACAGGGAGGGCTGCCCTCACCTCATGCCACTGATGCAGGGCCAGCAAGCCCTGCTAGGCTGCGTTAGGGAGCAGATCTGGCAGCACTGACTTCAGTGTGCACCCACCATGCCCCCCCACATCCCTCCTGGCCTCCACAGGGGCACAGACGCCTCTACCAAACCTCAGCTGCTTTGTCAAGCGGTGGCCGTGGCCCCCTGGTGCGAGCCACATCTGTGGCTGCAGCATTACAGCCCCCCAGGTCCTGCGGGGCTGGTGCCAGGACCTAGATTCCCTTGTCTCAGGGCAGAGCTGTAATTGCCAAGCCCTCCAGAGCGGTCAGTCCCCAGCTGTAGCACGCTGCTCGGCTCTCCTCCCACTGCCACTGCACACTGGCACTGGAGGGACCAAGCCAGGTCCCTCCAGTGTGGGGAGCAGGGTGACCCCACAATGCCCGTGCCATTGCCCAAGGGACTACAGCACTGCCGGCCCCATGGCAGCCGCAGCACTGGGCCAGCTACGTCAAGTGACCCAGGGAGAGGTACCACTCATCCAGACGTGGCACGCTGGCTTGAGCAGTCCCCGCCCTGGCTGCCCTCAGCTGTCTCGCACCTCCCTGCTAGCGCTGCTCGCACAAGCAATCTTAGCCACACATGGAAACAATTGCAAAGTGGGTCTTGTTCAGACAATACAGCCAAGGAGATGTAAGCAAAGAAAGACAAATAAGGTCCAAACCCAAGGGAAAAGCTTGCTCCTGAGGGGTGGCACCTGGGAACATGAAGGAGCCCCAGCATGTGCCTGCTCCTCTGCTGGGACAGCAGTGCTGGGCACTCCAGTGCAGAGAACAACAGGGTCTGGGAACAAGCACCAGGAGACTTACGGTACCAAGGCTGCTGATGGAGCCTGAAGGGTGTCTATAGGGAACAGGGATGGTAAGGAGACAGCTGTATACAGACAACTAAAGAGCCCATTTCTCAGTTTTTTTCTGGGAAGATGGTTTCTGACATTTTCTGGTACTAAGGAGTGCACATTAAAGAGGAAGACTCTCTCCAACGTTCAGTTTCCCTTCCTATTTTTTGTTATATTTGGTGTATTTAAAATAAATTTGAAGTAGTTGTTGCAAAAAAGCTCCTATGGCCATCAACAAGGAGGTCTCCAAACAAGCTTTGTTCAGAAATAAGGTTTTGCTAGAGAAAACTGTAAATTTCTGCTTTAAAAAAGGCAAGGCCTAGAAACCATGATATCCAGACAGCATTACTTCTGAAGTTTTGCACTTCACAGTAAAGTTTCAGCAGCTCTTGTAAAGTATACTCATGCTTTATAAGCAGGAATCGCACCGAGTTCAGCAGACAGAAGATTCCCAGTAACATCTAAGGTGCAGATGCAAGGTGGTCATTTCCAAAGCCTCCAACTAAGAGGATATTTTGTGAGGGTAGGTAAAGACTATAAAAAGAGAAAGGAAAAGACTGGAGTTGAGCAGGGGGTTGGTGGCAGAGCTCCTGGCCTCTCTTCTCTGCTCCCCTCCCATGAGAGCTCCCTGCTTCCCTGGGAAAATGGGGACATGGCAGCTCTGCTCCCCCAGCCCCAGGCCTGCACCTACCCGGCGTTCCCGCACAGCAGCTTTCTGGCAGCTGGAGGGCCGTTGCATCAGCCAGAGCTGAACTAACATGACTACAAGAGCTGTTTTGGCATCCAAGCTGGAGAGGCTGCCTGAGTTAATGAAGCTGATGGGAATGGGATGGGGTGTAACGAGGTGCCTCTTGCTGAAAAGCAGGGAAGTTCCCCCAGGCTGCCTTCAGCTCCTGCAGAGCACTGGGGTCAGTTTGTAACTTATTAACGTCAACACTCACATGATCAAAGTTCAGCACGTGTTTAGTTGCTCTTCTGGAACAGTGGACTTGAAAAGCACACTGCACAGGTTTCCTAGGAATAAAAGGGACGTCCAGAGAAAGCATCCCCTATCCCAGATGCCCAGAGGCCTCCACTGTACCGCTGTGCATTTGGGTCGTGAGACAGTGTACATCCACCACCCGGTGCCCGAGGACCCAGCTCTGCTCAGCTACCGCACCCATCTCCATCAGGCCACGCTCCCTCCTCCTCTTGCGACAAAACAGCTTTGCACCCCAGTGAAGCTTGAAAGGGTCCCCAGGTTTAGGAGGAAATTCTCTGCTGAGAAGGCAGATTTATTTGCTTTCTGCTGAGATGAGTGGGTCTGTTGGCACATGCACTGCATGTTTTAAGTGTCTCCCCTGCAGCTGGAACTTAACCCTAATCTAAATTACGCCTCCAGTGCTCTAATTTAAACTTGTTCAATAGACTATGTCACTTGGAAAATTAATCGCTTTGCCACTGGACAAGTGGGGATGGGTAACGGAGTCAGCGTTGCACCTCAGCATCAGATGAGAGCAGCAGGGCTGTTTCTCCCTGGAATGGGAGCCGTGTGCAAGGGGACCGCTGCAGGTCCCACAGCCAGTCTCTTGTCGGGCCATTAAGCCCACACAGCCAGGTCACCTCCAGGAGAGACTCCGAGATCCCAGGGGTGATTTTCTATCCGCTGCCTGCTGTGCTGACTGCTGCTCCCAAGGAGCCGTTCCTTTGGAGGCAGAGGGAGGGAGAGTGGCCCTGGCAGACATGGAGTGTCATCACCCCACTGGTGGACAGAAAACCTACCCCACTGGAGGCAGCGAGGGTACAGGTAGAGGAGCTGCAGGAAAGGCACAGAGGAAAGGAGGTTCTTGTGAACCAAAGCAGAGAGGAAGGTGAGAGCCCATCGCTGATCAAACCTGGGAGAGAAACTGATGGATGGAGCTACAAATATAGTCTTTCAAAGGTTTCACTGGGCAGGATGACACCAGAAAGAAAATCAAAGCAAAAGAGTCACTGAGCAGGTGACATGCTTTGAATCCTGGCTGGCCTGAGATCAGGACTACTTAGCCCAGTGTACACCTGTTGCAGGGATCAAATAACCCAGAGAGAAGGGGTTTCACCGCAATTATAACTAACTCCCCACCAGTGGAGCAGCTGAACATCCTCTGCTACCCACAGATTTCCCTCAGGCCCACAAGGAAAAGAGCCAAACAGGTTTCATTCACTTTGCAGCTACTGCCCAAACCAGTGTAGAAAACAGTGTTGGAGATGATACTCCAGAGACAGGCCTACACCAACTTAGAGGACAATGCACAGGCATGCTTGCTTGCTTGTTTATCCAAACCTGCAGCTGTCCAGAGAGTATACAGTTCTGTTGTTTAAAGTGTTTTTATTTCCGTACTTTATAATGAACAGTGTCTGTGTCTTATTTTTCGTAAGTATCTGTGCTCCCTGAAGGTCAGAGTTAAGAACATCCAAGTAAGGTTACTGGAAGTGTTCCTCATTTCTGAGCATTTTATTGAAGCGATCAGTGATTTATCAACCACTTCTGGCACCAGTTGTGAACATGCAACTGTTGTACCCTGACCCACAAAGGGACACTATTTTAGCCCTGTTAGAAGCAAGATGTTCATTGCTATTCAGATGGTGCCAGTGCCTATTGCCAAACCTTCAAGGACACATCACCTGCAGCCTTTTAATCAAAGGCCGAGTCTGGGGGGAATGAAGTTCAGAGCTGATTTCCTTCTGGGTATTATTAAAAGCCATCAGTAAAAATTCACCACACTTCCAAGTGTACTTCATCTCTGGTGGAAGAACCCATTCTCTCTCACGTTTGCAGAAGCAAATACAATTGGAGAGAGGAACAAAGTTCCACTTCTGCAGCCACTTCCCAGAAGAAATGGTGCATTTTGGCTATCATGCTAATTTTGATTTCCCTGCAAAGACGTACTAACAGAGTCCTTGCTTCTCAGTGACTGAGGAAAAGGGAAAGAGAAACCTTGGCCACAAAGAGGAATGCAGTCTTTAGGAAACAGGCAAAGAGGATGCTGTTAAACATTTCAGGAAACACTAAGTGAAAGATGGGGCAGCCAGAAGCTTTGAAAGTTTTGATTTCTCCAAGATAATGAACTGTCTGTTCTAACCAGAGGAGAAATAGCCTGTGAGCCCTCTCTCCTGGAGAGGTTTCTCCTACAGCATTCAATACTCTGAATGGCTGTAGAGGAGAGAACTCTCTTGACTGGATTCATTTACAAGGTAGAAGTGATTTTTTTTTTCCCAGAGGGAGTTAAACTAAACTCATGTCCTTTCTTCTCTGGGGTTGACAAAGTGTGTTTGAAACGCTCCTGTTTGCATGAGGAGGGCAGGAGCATCTCCTGCCCCAGGAGCACAGGCACTGCTGAGCCCAGAACCACCCCAGCAACTGGGGAATTGCCCAAGTGGTGTCTCTGCTGGAGAAGTTAAAATACTTCAGATTCCCTTTTCAACTAGGCTACTTAAGCTTTGAATCTGTTTCTGTTAAAGCCTTCTTATTTTAATTAAGAAAGTCCTTGCTGAAATGCAGTATCCTGCCCTTTCAGTTACCATTAACAGTGTCTGCTGAGATCGCCAGCGAGCCTTCAAGATGCAGGAAGGCTGAACTCGACAGTTCTCAAGGAGTGATAAAACCCTTTTAAATGTAGCATGAAAGAAAGATGATACTCTCAGCAAATTGAGGATCCAAAACAACCCTGAGAAACTCAAGTTTGGGGCCAACATCAACCTCATGAATCACAGGAAGGGAAGTGCAAAGCTCTGCCCCAGGGAAGAATAACACCAGGGATCAGTGCAGGCTGAGAACAGACTGGCCAAATAGTTGCCCAACTGAAAAGGAGCTCTGAGTTACAGGCATGGCAAGCTGTGTGTGAGTTAGCAGTGTGCTGTCATCGCAAACACCACGAACTGCACAGTGGGCAATGTCAGGGGTAGCGTGGCCAGAAGGCCAAGGGGAGGTGATAATTCAACACTGCTAAGGCTGCACATGGAGCAGAGATGGAATAGTGCACTTCATGAATATTATGAGTCCCAGAGCAGAGTTAGGGCTTCCCAGAAAATATGCTCATTGTGATCATTGGAGGAGAGAAAAAAAAAAAAAAAAAAAAATCCAAAAAACCCAGAAGTGGCAATTTCCCCCTCGTTCCCATGTCTTTATAAATGGCCCTACATCACCACATTTAAGATCTGTATCTGTCTGATAAAGCAAGGTTCTCTTTTAAATAAAAGTTTCTTGTAGGAAGAAGACTTGAAAAAGAGAACCAGGCTCTGTGCTGCTGAGGGTGCAAGGCAGTGCTGCTGGCAAGCCTCCCTGCCAGCGGGATGTAAGGAAAGGACAGAAGGAAAAAAAATAATCAAACAAACTGCTGACAACTTTCCTGCCCTCCTCCAACCCTAGAGTGTCACAGGGAGATTCATTTGAGATGGCAGTGGATTAATAGATGGTTTTGACAGGGTAAGGTGAAGATCAGTTTGGAGAAAATACAGCTGCACTGAACTGGCCATTAAATCCTTGGTCTCCTTTGGATAAATGCCTCGCTTTTTAGCCACCGGGTGCCAGCCACCAGTGCAAGCCCAGTAGGTAAATAGGCACAGGCAGTGTTTGCAGCAGGAAGCTTAACCAGAAAGGAATTTTATCCACCCAGAGCAGGCCCCTGCCTGGGGCAGCCGGGCAACCTCTCCAGCAACCAAACACTGACACCACTCAAGGTCTAACCTGCTCACATACCTACTGCTTCTCCACTCTTACAGGTGCTGTGCTGGCTGGGGGCTGGTTTTCACCACTGGAGAAAGAGACCCATCTGCACTGACCAAAAATCAGTGTTCAGCAACAATTATTAAAGGCAGCTGCTGCCCAAGCAGCACCAACAAGCTTTTGGCCTGGCGAGGCTGACAATATTACAGTTAAAATAGGCAAGACCCCTTGCTTAGTCCAAGGGGAATAGCCCTCAAGTCGACGATTTGGGCACTTCCACACAGCCTACAAATCTCAGTCGTTTGACTGCTGCTCATGGATTTTTATCCTCCCCACTCTTCTCACCTCCCATCCCTCCATGAGCCCTCTGCCCCTCCAGCAGAGGACAAGGTTTTTTTCTGAAGAACATCAGCACTTCCCCACAAGACCTCCCAGACACTGGAGGTGATGGACAGAAAGATAACCAAGCCTAATCCCCACATGCTATGTGGAGTTGTTTTCAGCCCATTCCCTCCTTTTTACAGCCTAAGTGAGAGAGACTCAGACCAGATCTTAGCCTCCATCTGCAGCCTGGGATTATGATCTGAAGCATAATATTTCTTTATGAGCAAATTATCACTGAGACTTCAATGCGCTGTTGGCCTTTTAAAAAAACTAAGTGTTTAGTATTTTTATTTCTTTCTGCTTTGCTGTTTATGACTCCCATAAATCAGGTGACAGGCTGTGGCACAGAGGGCTGATCTGATCTGTGGGAACAAGGAAAGAGGCAGAAGAAGGGAGCATCGACTGAGTCCTTAACCAGGGGACCTCTGCTCCCTGCTGTAAGCATCCCCGCAGGGGAGGCAGCATGCTGCCCACCTGAGGCAATGCTAACACCATGCCAACTCTGGCTTCTCTGACACTGAATTAAGAAACCTTATTTCTTCCACACCACACCATTTACTTGTAAAATGTGAAAAATCACTTCCCTCACAGAAGCAAGAGTAGTGATAAATCCATTAACATTCACAAACTATTCCATCCGTGCAGAAATTAGAGCTGGGGGGGGGGGGGGGGGGGGGGGATTGACACAAGCAAAGTACTGACCCACTACATTGGTAAACCAGCCCGTGCACTTGAAACAATCAAATCTGACCCAACATATTGCTGATTCAGAAGTCTTATCTTGTAGTGAATGAAGGATGCTGCCATGGCTAAGACTACTTCAGAGTCAGAAACTCGGTGCTGAACTCCCAAGTCTTGCAAGTAAAGACTAAATTTTCAAGGACATTTAATCACTCAAAGATGCACCAAAGGCATGCTGTGAAGCATCCTAGCAAGTGACTCATCAGGGAAACCTTCTCCCTACATCTCTGTGCTTCCAAATACTATTAAAAACATCTGTCCTATAGTCAGCCTAGCCCCTGTCAAGGAAATGGGATCCACAGCCCTTCCTTTCCCCTGCCCCTTGCCACCTGGACTCCAAATACTTCAGGGCAGACACTTTCCTACATGCACATGTGCAGATGCTTAACACTTTGCCGAGCAGGCCACTATCTTCACAAAGACCTTAAGGCTCAAAAGACAAATAATATATAATATTGCAAGGACTTTGTTGGATCTGGGCTTGCAGGGTTATTCACTGATGGTGGTTTTATTGCTAGCTGTAGTGCTTTGTTCATTGATAAGAACTGGTCATTCTCCCTGTGCATTCAATGCTGGTTTGCTAGGGGAGACAAGTACAAGTACTTTATCCTCCACTGCTAGGAGGACAGGAGCACAGGTGGCTTACTGCTGTTTAAAGGGAAGGTCTGTGCAGACCAGGGCAAGAGGACCTCTGCAATGACAAGGCCTGATATTCCTTCTGCTGGTTCACATAAGCCCAGGAGGTGATAACTTCATGTGGCAACCCTCTCTTGAATACCCCCACAGTTCCAATCTTTCCTTTGGCATTTCCAAAGCAGTTGAAACCACCACTAGGCATTTGAAGTCCCATGGACGTTTTGTCTATCGAGGCAAAAAAATTATGCCAATTGTTGCCCTGATTTTGAGTGGCTGCCTGCAGCCCAGCCTCCACCACTTGTCCTGCATTTGACCAGAAAGATTTTTACCTGCTGCAAAAGGCTGTATAAGAGGCAGGTGTTGCTGCCATCCTCAGCAGGCACCCACCTTCCTGGTGAGCACTGACAGTTCTGGGCTGTCAGTGCTGCTGTAAAAGCTCTAAGAATGCTACTGATTGGACAGCCAAATGCCAACAAGCACAAAGGCATGGGCGTATTTAATTTTATACACGTTTTACCAACACTTAAATGCACATGGGAGTCCCAGCCCATCCGTTAACCTGTCTACAGGACTGTATGAAAGGTAAAGGGAGGAAGTAAATGGAGCGTGGATAAATTCACCTAATAACAGAGCTGTCAAGAGTCTGGTGGTCACCCTGGCCAGAGTCTGAGGCATGTGCCTTGGCCCCAGCCCCCCACTGGGCTCCTGGCCCTGCCATCTCATTTAGTCCCACTGTGATGAGGGAAACAGTCTGGCTTCCACCTGGCACCAAGAGAATGGAGGGGAATGTGGGCCAAGCCCAGCCCTTGCACACAACCTCAGAAAGCACCTGAGACCCTCTGATCCACACAAAGAGCACCCTGGATTTGGGGAGGACAGAGACAACAGCAACTTCAGTCCCTTCCAAGAGCTCACAGAGTATCTGCAGAGCACGTTAGGTTTCCAGTTGGGAAAGGGAAGGAGGGGAGGCAGGCTTGGGGGTGAGGGTTATCCCAAAGAGCACAGCTCCTTCCTGGGGCTCTTGGCCAGTGCCTTCAGGAAGGACGTGGTCGCTGCTTCTCCTGTATGGCAATGTTTGAAAGCAGGACATGCAGATGCCCTTGGGAAACCCAATGCAGTGGGGTCCTGGGACCAGGTCTCTATCCTGAACTACCACCCTGTCAATAGCCAGGGAGAAACCCTCTGCCAGGTTGCCCTATGCAAAACTATATAAATGAGCAGCTAACCACACCAAGGTAACAGAGGTCTGACTGTTGACATTAAACCATACAAGTTGTTCCAATAAAACTGAGATTAGATGATAAGCAGCAGGCATCCATCCGTCCATCCATCCATCCATCCATCCATAGTCTGGGTGCCCACCAGTCATCAGTACAGGAGTCGGCATGACAACTGGAGCCAAGCTGTGACATTTAGGACTCCTGGTCGGAGAGCACAGGCGAGATGGAGCCCTGCCAGTGACTCACCCCCACGGCTGGGGCTGTCACTGGAAGTAACAGGATTAGCAGGGAGAAGAGAAAGCTTCCAGGCTGGCAAGGAATAGACAAAGTGCATAAGAAGTTCAGGCTGTGTTTTTAAGTGAGTTTTTACCATTAGAGAAATTCTTCGACAATAATGAGAATCCAGCATTTAAAAAAACAAAAAAAAAAAGACAGAAAAAAAGAGTAGCAAGAACCCGCTCTCTCCCCCAGGAAAATGTGTGCTGCCCAGAGCAATTGCCAAACACAGACACCAGTCTCATCCTCCCAAAACCCAGTTGTAAAGCTAACAACTGCTGCACTATTAAAGTGTCAGATAAGCCAGGCAAAAGCAAGACTTCCGGAGCTTCAATACACTCTGGGATCACTTGGACACATCAGATTTTACTCTGAAGGTATCAAGATCGACGAGTGTTAAGGCCAGAGGTACCAGGAGTTGCTCTGCCCTTCTCCAGGAACTGTAGCTGATCCGTTTGGACAGAAGGACAGGCAGGAGGCAATGGCACCCGTTTCAGAAAGCCACTTACTCTCTCATGCAAAAGACTTTGGGGAAAAGCAATTTCACTGCATGCCTCTGAAAGTCACAGAATCACAGAACAGTTTGTGTTGGAAGAGACCTTAAAGATCATCTAGTCCCAACCCCCTGCCATGGGCAGGGACACCTCCCACTAGCCCAGCTTGCCCAAAGCCCCGTCCAGCCTGGCCTTGAACCCTTCCAGGGAGGGGGCAGCCACAGCTGCTCTGGGCAACCTGTGCCAGGGCCTCACCACCCTCACAGGGAAGAATTTCTCCCTTAGTTCTAATCTAAATCTACCCTTTTTCAGTTGAAAACTGTTACCCCTTGTCCTATCCCTACACTCCCTGATAAAGAGTCCCTACCCACCACCTATTGGAAGGCCGCTATAAGGTCTCCCCAGAGCCTTCCCCAGGCTGAACAACCCCAAGCTTCCCAGCCTGTCCTCACAGGGGAGGTGCTCCAACCCCCTGATCATATTCGTGGCTTCCTCTGGACCCACTTCAACAGGTCCATGTTTTTCTTATGCTGGGCGCCCCAGACTGGACACAGCACTGCAGGTGGGCTCTCACCAGAACAGAGTAGAGGGGGGCAATCACCTCCCTCAGCCTGCTGGTCACGCTTCTTTAGATGCAGCCCAGGATGTGATTGACCTTTAAGTCGTGCAACTGCTTTCAATGCTGAAAATGTGCATCTTGTTTCCAATGCAATGCTTTCCCCACTTTGGTCTCCAGTCATCAAGTTGTGCTGTGGCTGCTCCTCATGGACAGGAGAGCTGTCTGCTGCCAGATGCCTTGCCACCAGGTGGGTGCCAGCAGCTTGGACACCCTCACCACCCAAGTCCACCTCTCCCTAACAATGAGTGGAGGGGCACATTAGGACAGAAAAAAAAAAAAAAGTGAACTAAAGCCAATTAAAATCCCAGGGAAAATGCAGGGAAGCAAGATGTCATTACCAGAGCTGGAATTTGGCCTGGGTGCCATGGAGATGAAACACAGCAGATGGTTAAGGTGTACACGGGAAGCACGCATGCAGCACCTGACTATAGATTTAAGACCAATTAATACAACAAAAGAGAAAACTTGACAAGGAAGCCAGAGACCTACAAAATGAATAAGTGAACCATGAAAAGGGGAGGCTCTCCCATCAAAAAAAAAAAACAAAAAAATAAACAGCAGAGTGTACAATACCTACAGAGCCGTGAATAAACTGAAGTTGGAACAGATGGAGACAGAAACAAACCGCCATGTGTATTAGTTGGCTACCAAGTAAAAGAGCCAGCATGGGGAAAAGAGCTTCCCCACAATTCAGGGTGAGAACAATAGGCTCGGGTTCTGCAGCAACCCCTTCCCAAGGTGTTCAGTGTCCTTCGTACAGCTTAATTTAAGGCTTACAAGCTGCAGCACTCTAGATACAAGATCCTAACAAATGACCAGGAAAGCATATTCTTTTAAATAATAAACCAGTGTCTCTAATTAAAAGAGCCCAGGCACTAAACAGCAGAGACAGGAACCTTCCCCAGCAGCCCATCACATGGGAACAGACCCCAAGTATGTGGCCCTACCTCAGACCTGATATGAAACAAGATCAGGAGATGACAAACAAAGGCTTTCCAATGGACGATGACTGCCCTGAAGTGCCCATGGTTGCAGCCTACTGGGTAAACACTTGGTAAACCCCAGTGCTACCTTGGAGGTACAGAGGTGACCTTTATCTTCACAGGCAAGAGCAGCTTCACACACAAACGTTTCCATTTAATTTTATCTGATCATCTGTGAACTGAAGGCCTGGCCAGGTCAGAGATGAGAAATCAAGCAAGGAGATGAGCCAACATGCTGTGGGAACGGGAGCAGGGAGAGGTTAGTGTGGTGCAATTAAGCGCAACAAAAGAAACCCCTCACTATGAAGGCATTTAAAATCCCAGCCATGAAGAAGAGGAGGCAAGCATCCCACGGAGCATCGGGCACTGGCTTCCCAAGAGCCACCCCCACCCCAGGCCGAGGGCAGCAGCGGGCGCTGTGGGAAGGCTGAGCCTGGGCAGGGGCAGCACCCCGACACCCACAGCAGCAGCCCCCTCCTCGGGCCGTGCTGACAGGAGCAGGCACTCAGCTTTCCCTCCAGGTCTGCAAACACAGGGCTGTCCTGCCACTGTATCTGTGATCTAAATCCCAAAGGTAAACAAGTCCGGCTCTGCAGACAACTTTTATCACCCGCTTTAAAGGCGGGCGGCTTGGGGCTGAGCCCCCTGAGAAGCACCCCCCACCCATTGCAAGCTCAGCCTGGAAGTGACAATCTTCTCAAGGCATTAAGTCCTGCCTTGAAGCCGACCTGTCGAAACTTTACTGACTTCAAAGCAAGAGTGCTTTTGCAGAGCCGTGTGCTCCCTGAAAACCCTGTCCCCAGAAGCCCTTCCTCTTGCCCACGCTGCGGGCAGGCCCCGGAGCATCGCTGGCTCGTACAGCGGCAGGCGTGCTCATGCCTCGGCTGCTTTGCTCCTTGGCACACTAAGCAGACACCAGCCTGTTTCCCCACCACCACAGTTGACTTTATAAAACAACACTGGCTGAGAGGCAGCACCTGGAATGAGCCCAAGCACAGGCACAAGCTATAAAAAAACCTCCCCCCATCTCTACCCCCACCCGATTCCCTCTGTGGCTTTAAGCAAATCACATAACTTTTCCTCTTTAGTTTCTGCACCTGGGAGAGAGTAATATTTACCTACCCCAGAAGGGTGTTGAGAGGATTAGTTAATGTTTGCCCAGCATTTTAAAGAATAAAATATTCTGTATTAATTCCTAGCTGCTGAAAAGACCGATATGTATAATTCTCATTAGCTCCAATGGAAGATTTTTGCTCGAGTTGGGCTTTACCACTTCAGAAAAGTAGAAGCAAGCTGATGTGATATTAACATTTCACAAAGCGCCTGCAGCACGCGCTGTAAAACCCCTTCTCTTCTGACTGCCACCAGCCTCCTGCTCCACTGCCTGCGCTGCGGAGGAGCACCTGCACCTGTTAAACATTAAAGCAGCCCAAACTCAACATGGGTGTCTGGGGCTTTGCCAGCAGTGCTGGGTAACCCCCTCCGAGGGGGTCCCTTTGCAGGCCCCCGCGGCGGGGAGCTGGCCTCACCTGCGAGATGTCCTCTCATTGATTAAAAGCAGCTGTTGCACCAGGATTGCCCTTCTGCTCAGATTTATCAACCTTGCCTAGCTTTTATTTGAAAGACAGCAGCCAGCACAGGTCTCCATGCCCTGACGGCTGTGAGCTGTCGGTGGGATCTGTGCAGCGCCGTGTCTGTGCCAGGGGGACGTGCCAGGCGTGTGGGCATCCCCGGCATCCCCTGTGCTCTGCCCTGCCACCACTCGGGTTGTGTCCCCTGTGACCCGGTACTGGGCAGAAAGAAAAAGTGATTGATAAGAACCTGGCTCCAGCAGAGCACCTGGCAGTCTCAGTACACTTTACAACCCAGGACACCCACAGCGTTAGGGAAAACATATTGCTGCACATCCCACAAATCAACCCACCCGCTGCTCGGGCACTTTACATATCCAGCGTGGCACCAGTGCACCGTCATTGTGTCCCTGTGCCCTGGGCATCTTGTTTTAGAGGGTGAGGACAGTGAGGTGCCACCTTTGCATGGCGTTGCACCCCCAGGCTCATTTCTCTCATCTGTTTCCCACTGCAGCTCACCCCAGCGTTGGTTTCCCACACGTGATGGACGGATGCCCACACTGCCATAGATGAGGGCTCCACTCTTGTGGATAAGTGGAAATGTCAGCAGCCCTCATGGGCTCCCAGAACAGAACAAGTGGAGGAAAGGGCCTGGCTTTGGCCCATGGTGTCTGTGGCTCGCTGCGGTAAGGAAGCTGCACCCACAGGCAGGGTGCAGACAGGGCAGTCAGCGAGCGCCCACCTCCAGCAAACCCTGTGGACACCTCCGTAAGCCCGTCCTCAAAAGCAGCATGGCAGGACTGAGCCCCATGGCAGTGAGGAGGAGGGGCAGGGGGCTCACAGAGCCCATCAGAAAGGGATTTGGTTTTAACTGCTAGTTTACTGCCTGCTGGTGAAGTATATGGCTGTACAATAAGGGAAAGGCTGGAGGAAGGTGTTTGAAAATCAGGCTAACCCACTCCCAGACTCATGAAAGAAAAACACCACCAAAGCAGCCCCCCACCGGCCCCACAGTTTTGGGGAGGGGAAGCAGTTTTGAAGCCTGAGAACAATGGGGTGACCTTTCCCTCCTTTCTTCTGGCAAAGGTAAAAGCCGTCCCTGCAGAGGTGTCCGCGCCAGGGAAGCTGCTGATTGAGAAGCCCCAGGCCAATAAAGCATCCCTTTGTGCCTTCAAACGCCATGTCCGAGGCGCTTCCCAGCCTCCATTGCTCCTGTCTGCTGGCAGCACTGGCGAATCTCGGCCCTCACAGCAGCAGGTCACCGGGCAAATCCCCGACCAGAGGCAGCAGCACGGCCATGCCAGCGCGGAGGGCTGCCTGCCAGCGCCGGACCATGTGCTTCCCACGCGAGGTGGGGCAGCTCGGAGGGCTCAGTTTTCCCTTCTGGAGGAGCCCCTCTGTCCCCATCAGACCCTGCTTCTGTTTTGCCTGACTTCCAGGACAGCAGGCAGAGGCCGATGTGCTGCAGACGGCTGCTGAGCAAAATCAGAAGCACAGACCGAAACATGACTAATTTCTAACACATCACAGCCTGCGAGTCATTTTGTTTGTGAGCCTAAATCGCTCTCTGCTGCTTTCATACCGGTTTGTTTCAAGGGTGAGTAAGCAGACAGCGGCAGACATGACTTTTGTTATTCCCAGGCTTTGAAGTTGTACCATTTCACTGTGGTTAGCTGACTGCATCAGCCGTTTGTAGCAGCGCATTTCGAAGAACTCAGCAACAATGCACAGGTAGCCAGACTGAGTGGAGCTGGAGCTCAGCATATTCCATTGACGGTATTTCGTGGTGACTCATTAGTTGCACGCCCTCTATTACTCATTGTTTTTATCCCGTCATTTTATTTCAATATTCTTCACAACTTCCAAGAAGGCCCTTTCACAGACAGAGGTCAAGGGCAATGAAAACAGCTTCAAGCTGTAACTGAAGCCCCTTTCTGTTAAATTAGCAGTGCACGAGTTAAAGTGGATTTTATGATGAATATCCTTGAAGACTAAACAATGCCTCTTGAAGAGGGAGAAATATGGAAAAACTGTTCTAGCTACAACAGTGTGAGCGTTTCATGTATTTATACATGTGTATATACTCATACATATGCAAAAGGATAAACACAGAAACATGCGTCTATTAGACAAGAAAGTGAAACTTCCTGCATTTTTGAATGGCTCATTTAAAAGAGCTTATTCCATACATATTTTTTTATATTTAGAAATACAGCACTTGCACACATTTTTTGAGACAGAATCGTATGTTTTGTTTCCATCCCAGGTTAAACCGCTATGGCCCTTTTTCTCCTGCTGCTCCAGAATTCCACATTTCTCATCTATATTTCTACATTTAACCACTTATAGCTTGACTGACAGATCATCAAGAAGACTCTTTGCCTAGCATGAAGCAGCACAGTTTGAAAGCGTGCAGTATTTTTAGTGCAAAACCCACGTGAACTTCAGCACAAATATGAACCTTTTGTCAATTGGAGGCATAAGAGCCACTTCCCCAGAAGAAGGTGGCACCACAAACACCCAAGTCTAGGCAAAAGTGCTGGACTTTAATTGTGAGGTTATTTACACAGACCAATTCAAATTCTACTTTTAATTCCAGTGCCAAAAGTTTAGGGCTCAAGATAAATCACTCTCCCTCTTGAAAGACGCTGACCACATTTATGACTCATTTCAGAGTCCAAGGGTCCAGGCCGAGATGAAAGGTCAGGGGCAGAGCAGGGCGATGCCCCACATCCAGCACCACGGAGGGCTTGGGCTCTGGCAATGGGGAGAGGAACTGACAGATTCAGTTCCCAGCAGCACTTGGCACTCTTGCGTAACCTCAGATGTGTCATTTAACCTCCCGCTGACTCAGTTCCTCATGTGTGCCATGGAAATAACACCACTTCTTTATTTCGTAGGAGTTTTGGGCAGATAAGTATCTTTTAATTTGGTATCACAACCCACTTGAGAAGCGTAACTAAAATAGAGATCAGTTACAATCTAAAGAAATGACACAAGCGAGGGCTGGGAGGAAGGAACGAGATGTACAGTACAAAGGCGGGGAGCTCTCCGAACTGAGCTGATTTCTCGTATCACCTCAGGATAGTTCAGAGCGGGAGCCTTAGCTCCCCATTCAGAATGGAAGATTCCAGGGACCTCATGGTTTCCCCTAAGAGTTAAGGCTCACTTTGTAAACGCAGTTTCCCTTCTCTCCCTACCACACTCAACAGGTCTCGGCCATGAGCTGAAGCACAGGAGAGATGCAGATCCTGGGTTAGGATCCCGACCGGGCCCCCGCTCCCTGGGAACTCCCTGGGTCCCCTCGGAGCTCCGCAGTGCCTTTGCCTCCTGGTTGTGAAGGACCAGCTGTGCAGCTCCCACATCCCTGCTCAGTCAGCCGGGGAGGGAACCAAAACACAGCACCTCTCCTCACAAATCTGGTGCACCTCTGCCTCCCCTGCAGCTCCCCAAAGGCAGGACACCCCACCTGAGTCCCTGCTGGACAGGTGTTTGAACGCCTGGGCCATGTCAGACTTTCGAAACGACATCATGTTTTGGCATGTCAGACATCTGCATGACCCAGATTCTTCTACCTAACTGTGAAGTACAGCAGGTGGAGCTGGGCTACCTGGGCCAGTGTGCCCCACTGCGTTGTGCTCTGCATCACCATCCCTAACATAGACCTGGCAGCTGCTGCAAAGAGATGTGCACAGCCAGATAAGGTTTTAATACTAACGACCTTGCAGTCCTGTCCCCGACACAAATGTTTGCTCCAGGTGCTACGTGGCTGACCACAACCCCCCTCATCCTCAGCACGTTTTGGTGGGTGAGCCGGGGGAGGTAACAATACTTCTCCTTTTTCACAGAAGACAAAGCTGCGGAAGACGCTGATTCCCATGGCAACAAAGGCAGAGAAGAAGTGTCCCAAGATGTGATTTGCTGTCACCATACCCACCTCGCGGCAGATAAGCACAAGTGATAGCTCTGAAAGGAACTGTTTCCATGGGACCCTTCCCAGCGAGCCCACACGATGACAACCCAACAGTCAGCCACAGCTTTCGGTGTCAAACAGGTCTGACTGGTAGAGAGCAATGCTGTTTCCCCATAGCAAATGCTGCCGGTGTCTCATCCTCTTCTGAGGAACAGTGCCCTCCTCGCTCCCCTCAAAGCCTGCCTAACCCCAAACAAGCCACGCTGCTGCTTGCTAATCCACTTACCCAGGCAATTACACTGGGATCGCAGCCTGCAGAGAGTTACCCTCAACTTCTCAGCTAAACATCGTCTGGGTTTTTTTTAATCCATGGAGTGCTACCTTAAGCTATGTTGAAAGCTCCTCACAGAGCACACATTTATGCTTTGGTAGTGCCTGCTATGTAAGTGCATTTCCTTCTGACACTTTCATTTATCATAGTTCTCCCCTCCCAACCCTGCCCCTTCAGTTCCCTGGGGAAAGTTAGTGAATTTATGCAGGAACAAAGTCACCTTGAGCTTTAATCCACACCCTAACAGAAGGAATACGTCTGTCGGCAATCACATCCACCCACTCGGCAACTGCATTACAATGTTCACTTTGTTAGCACAGAAAATACTGGCTCCTTTTCTAGTCCTGGAGACAAGCTACCACAAAGGCTGGAGCAAAGAAAATGGACTGGGGACAGAAGAGGAAGGAATCTGGCCCTGCACATTTGAGGCTGAACAAGTAAACTGAGGTGAAACATTAGAAGTTGGAAGAAAAGAGCAAGTCAGGGAAACTGAGTCCTTGTCTTATGACAAACCCTTCAAAAGAACTCCCTGGTCCCTTCCTGTATGAGAAGTGAAGGCACTTCAGAAAACTGCGGCCACAGAAGGCAGAGATCCTCGTCCAACTGACAGCAAAGCAGCAGCCACAGCAAGTGGCAAGGTGCAGCAGAACCAAGCGGCAGGCACCCAGCTGCTGGGACCATGGCTCCACGTTCCCCCAGCACCTTCCTTCTTCCCTCAGGGAAATCAGCACTGATGCTGCGGAGCTCACAGGGCCAAGACAGTGTTTAAAAACGGACCTGAGAGCTCCAGTAGCTCTGAACAGCATCGCAGATGCACGTAGAAACAACACTAAGCAGCGAAAAGCCACCTCCAGGACAGACCCTATGAGCCCTGCACACGTGCTCCCCTAACGTTTCGGAGATGTGCACTAATTCAGAAATCACTTGTGCTGGCGCATGCCTGCTGTTGCAGGCAGGGCTGCCACCTTTGCATCTCTCCTCGCATAACAGCTCCTTTGCATTCAGCAGCAGGAACCGCAGACGCCTGTTGCAGTCAGTCCTACTTGGTGCTATGCCTTGATAAGCAGTCCTGGGATGAACCTGCTTCTGACTGGAAGGAATGAGACATTAATATTCCCAGAAGGATACAAGAGTTACAGCAGAGGGCAGGGAGGCTGAAGAAGAGGTGAATGGGTAGTTGAGCCAGTCCCAATGAAACTGCTTCTCGGATACTCCTGTCCTTCCGGCTCAATAGCACAGTCAGCTACTACCCAAATGCTTTGTCATCTTTGGCACTTGCTGCAAACACCAGCTTTTGTCAGCCCAACGTTGCTTTTTTCTGCCATGCACCCCAGAGCAGATGAGTGAGTTTCTAGAAACTGGTCCCACCTGACAAACAGGAAGAAGAATGAGAATGTAGATCTCCAGGCGTAGGAGTTCTCTGAGCTCATACTGGAATCCAGGAGCCCAGAGAAATCAATCCATGCCAAATCCCCAGTACTTTGCTTACCACATTATAAGGAAAGAAGATTTAAATAGCACATCTAAGTAATCTCATCCTTATCTGATGTCATTCCACTGGTACACTCTGGATTATGTTGGTACTTACGCAGCTCACAAGGACAAGAGGTGGTGGTGTATGAATTTCCCATCCTTCACAACTGAACAAGAACACCAGTGGACATAGACTTCATTCTAGAGGTCCAACTGACCTAGAGGTGCATCAGCTACCATCTGCTGCTTTAAAAACTATTCAAAACCAAGATATGTTGTCCCCAAATAGTTTACCTGGGCTTCTATAATATCAGCAGAAATCTTTCTTCTCCTGGCAGAAGTCTTAAACCTAACAATCAAGCCACAAAGCTTGGTATCTGCTCCTGTGCTCCAGGAGTACTTTCTGATTCGCCCATTGCATTTGTTTTCACCGACACCTGGGCACTCTTGCAGAGGTAGTCAAAGGAGAGTTCCAGGAGAAGCCCCTGGGATCCAGATGTACACAGACGTAATCACCAGCACAAGAGAACCAAAGGGAACATTCACAGCCATTGCCTAAATTCTTCTTTGCATTACTGTAAATATTCATCTAATCAACTCCAATTTAGGAAAAGCTTTAATAGAACGGAGATGCTTTCATGGGCTTGTACGTAACACACCCCTCCCCAACCCAACCCCACAAAGTGGTGTAAGAGCTTGTCTTTACAGCCTTCAGAAAACAGCAGGCTGTTTACTAAAAGGATTAGATAAGGCTTGACAAAGATGTAGGAAGGTGGGCATGCTGTGCCTTAGAAAACTTCTGCAACACAGAACCCAAAACATCACTGTAGGCACTTTCAGTTAGAAAAGAACCTAGAAAAAGACAGGGGCAGAAATTGCAAATAGGTTTGGCAGAGCACTTCGGCCACCACTGGATAGAGGGCAAAATTACATGAGAGTAACCAGCGAGCGGTGTGTCTGAGCCATCCCTTTACTGGTGAGATCTGTGGGGCCAACTCGAAATAGGCATTTTCTCCTTTTACCTAGGGAGAAAACAATAACCCTTAAAACATGCTGCTGCTTCTCCTCCCACTTCCCTGCAAAAGGGAAAGCTGCTTTTCTGGGTTTGGTGAGGACAAGAAGCTCACGTGTTCTGTAAGGCTGCCCAGCAGTCGGAGCAGAAGCCCAGTTCTTGCCCCTTTGTGGAGCACTGTGATGCAGCCACCAGGCAGACTTCCGTGCCCTTGGGTTCCAGAACTCTGAGAAAAACAGGATGCAGCAGCATTGCTTGCAGGGCCTCTACTGCACACACCTTCCTTGATATGGAAAAGCATTATGGGGCAGAAGCACTCCTTTCCTTTCATAATCGATTTGGTCAGACAGTCTGTCACATCCTGGGCTACAACCAAAGCCCAGAAATCAGTTCCTAATGCGCTTCCTTTGTGCTCTGAAGTTAAGTCATTTCTACGCTTCTGCTTGCACAAATATTGGGCTCTGGACATCACAGTGGTAGCAAGGAGGACAGTGTTTTCACATGTACTCAAGCAAAACCCTCCTTCCAGAGTAGGCTGGAAAGTTCCTTGTGAGTAGGAAAAAAGTGACAGAAAAGTGGTGAGAAAATGAATTGTTATTTTTCTTGAGGAACAGCATCACAGCAACACCAGACTACCTGGAACTAAGGGACCAGCACAGGCAGGCATGGAGGTTACTCCAGCAATCTACTATTGTGCTCAAGTCTGAATTTACGGTAAGCTATAAAACACAAACACAATTACAAAGTTGCCCACTGTGTCCATTTAAACACAGCTAAGTGTAGGTGTGGATTTGTGTTCAAAGAAACAAGCCACAGGAGAGACAGCACAGCAGGGCCAGCAGCCACATGGCACGTTTTAATTTCAAGAGAAAACCACCTGACTTATAAGTGAAAATCAACAAATAAATAAATAAATAAAAAACCCCAAGTATATGTTCTGGCTTCTTTATTCAAGACCATTAATTACACTGTTAAGGGCTTCTCTGTTAGGGGACTCTCACAAAGCCTCTCATGAGACTGATCAGGAAGAGTGCCAAACCACAGCATGTGGGAACATGGCCCCCTTTTAGGTTGGGATGAGGGTTTGGTTTCAGCATTCGTCAGGGCTCAAGTCTTCACAGCTATTGAGTGAAAAGCAGCTGTTAGAGCTAGGCCTATAATGAGGAGGAAGAGAAGCACACTCAGCAGAACCATGTTGAGAAGAGTGGAATAAAGCACACAGAAGAATGAGCCCAAATCAAGTCAAAGTAAGTTTATTCATGTGAGATCAGTTTGGACATGATCAGATTGAAAACCTTTCTCCATCTGAGCACCTTGAGAAAATACAGAGAATCAAATAATCCAGACAACAACAACAAAAAAATCCTGAAGTCACAGGCACGCCCCGCTAATTGCGGGTGGCCTCAAAGCACCGCCGCGCACTTACATGCGAGCTGCTGGGCAGCCTGGGCTTGCGGTGCTCCCAACACATCTGACACTTCTCAAGAGGGCACACAACTGTTTACAGGAAACCATTTGTTACAGGGGCCTGCCTCTCCTCCCCCAACCCCTGCGACGTCCCTTTCCCACCCCACCTTTCATCAGAAGCTTATCTGGTGCCCAGACGGCCAGCCAAAAAGCTCAACCAGGTTGGAATTTGAAACCACAGATTCTCAGACACAGTGGCTGGGGCAAACAGTGCCACCATCAATTTTGGAACTAAATTTCAAGGAGTTTTGATTCTATTTGTACAGGGGCTAATGAGTAGCTTGGGATGTGAACACTAACCCCAGGGCATAATTCTGAGAACAGGATGATAGATTGTTGGTCTCCTGCTCTAATTATACAGGCAAAAATTGGAATAGGAATGAGAAGAGACAAGAATAGGATTCAGGTCCCTCATAACTTAATGGCATCATTCTCCCAAACACTGAAAGTTTTTGAAGGGTTAGAAAAAAATGCAAGAATCACCTCCACCAACAAAGACTCTCAAAACCAGAAGTATAAACTGGAGCAACGGAGTTTCACAGTAAGCAAAGCTGTGCACAGAGCCATCACTGCAGACGCAGCAATCGCCAAGCAACCGTTCAATACAGTAAAACTGTAAGGCACTAATAATGTTCTACTCCTTACAATCAACACATGACTAAAAATTGACATTCATAAATTTAAAAAAAAAAATCACTGTACATTTTAAAAAGGCAACTTTTCCCATTAAAAAAGTTTCTGATTTTCATCTCCAAGAATTTTCCTGCCCCTGACTGAGGCACCACTGAATAGCTAAACTGAGCGATCAGAAGTTCTGCTGGTTGACACATACCTATCACAATGAAACATCCCAAGGCATAAGCAGAAAACAATTTGTTGAAAAGTCACTCGATGATCCCATTAACATCACCAATGTCAGAAGTGTCAGTCAGTCACCCTGCTTACCGCAGTACTGCAAAATACTCAAATACCACCATACTAAGTGCAGTCACGTGTTTTTAGCGCTGACTTGCATCTACCTTTCTCTTTAAGATACAACTCGAGCTTTAAAACCCTGGAGCTTGAGGTCCCCTATGCAGCCACAGGCAGAGGAGCACAAGGGAGATGGCAGCACTTGCTCACTGATGCCATTCCATGAGTACGCTTCAGTCCCTGTCTGGAAGCCCATGGCCAAGAGCAGCCAGATCCCTTAAATTCCTTTAATTCCATTCTGGTTCTCCTTTGCTGGAGATGAGCAATTGCCCAGTGAGTATGAAATCAGTGACACCAGCTTCCTTCAGAGGGTCACCTGACAGACCCGTTTGGTCAGTATTGATCAGAGTTCAAATAACAAAGCAGTAGTGAAAGTATTTGTGTCCCATTACTGATCCCCAAAGCCATTCAAGGATCCTTTAGACACAAAGGACCTATTAAGGCTTATTCTGAGATCACAGTAAAGTATTGCACACTATTTGTCTGCTTAAATAGTTAAAAACGGAAATCTCATTTCCCAGAGATTAGCAATATTATTATTATTAAAAAATGCTAAAAACAAATATGGAGGTAACTTCTCCATGTGCATCTACTGGAATATGTGACAGTTAATAGCTAGTGATAGCAGAGGTCTGTCTGTGCAGAGATTTAGCAACAGCATTTTTTTAAACAACCGGACAGCGCAAATTTCAAGTAATTATTTTGGCCCTTTCTAAAAGCTAAAGCGATCGTAAATTTAGATGACCCATGAAATGCACTGTATGATTTCACCGGCACAACGGAGCATCAAAATTCTCTGCAAGACAGCCTCTCCGCCATCAGTTTTAAACAGTCGACCTTTGGACAGGACGTCCAGAAATAAATAAGAAAGGGTATAGCAGTGAGACCACCCAACAGAAGACCCTAGCGTGGCTGCTGACACGGAAGAGCCTGGTGGGCCAGGCCCATCTGCCAGTCCCGTGGATTGTCTAGTGTGGGTCAGCAGCTCCGTGATGTGGGTGGTCTCAGGACGGGTATTTGGTATGTCACTATTGAGCTCCCAAAGGCAGGTCAATCGTCTTGCAGAGCCATTTTGAATTAGTCCAAACCTGGAGGGCGCAAGAAGCATGTCTCCCAGAGTTTTTCTCAGTTCCCGGCTGTCAGGTCTGTACAACAGTCCTTCCAGAGGCAAGCAGAAGTCACTCAGCCAGCGTTCGCAGGCGCCGCTCATGCAGAAGCAATCTGATCTCCCTCACTATTAATGGTGAAATGAACAGGACTGTTGAACTGGTCTGTGAAAAGAAGCACATCCAGGACAATTAGCACAGAGCAACCAGAGCTGCAGCCATCCTGTGCTCCAACGTGCATTCAGGGCCTCCCCAGAAAGATACAGGCTAAGAGAAGTGATGACAAAGTGACACAGCAAATGGAAGAACTGAGCTTGCAGGAAAGCTCATACAATTTCAGCTGTCACGATCATCTTTATAAAAAGAAGATGAGCTCTTCACCTCCTCAGTGGCCTTCCTCCTGGCCACCTCTGCTGGTGGCCTTTTCCCTTGTCAGCACAGATGCAAAGACAATTCCTGGCACTTCTGGCAGGGAAGAACCAGTGAACTATACAGCATTCACCACTGCGGTTCAGGGCCTGAGCTAACTTCTCTCTCAGCAGTATACCAGGGCAAGGCATTTTCATTTTAGTTTCAAGATCCTCATCACTCCTCCCACTAATCTTCAATGGCTAACAAACAAGCAACTTAACTTCAGCTCCCTGAAAATATTAGGAACTACATATCATGGAGATGAAGGAGGCAAAAGTCTTGCCTTGGGCGTCCTTCAGGTGGTATGAGCTTTGAGAAATACATACAGGTTATATACAGGTATTTTGGGGCAAGTATTTTTGTTGCTCTGCCACAGTCTCAGTTCTTGCTGGGCAACGTGACTTTAAAGGATCCAAGATGAACCCAGTTGATTTAGATGCCCTAAGGCAAAGGCACACCACAGACCACTATGAGAAGGCATCAGAGTTCACAGCTGCCGCAGAAATAGATTTCATGTGCAAGACACAATTTTCCGGTTCTCACAAACTTTCTATTGCAAATGGAACTTTGACAAAGGATATTTAAAAAGGTGATTTCTTACCATTAGAATAAAGAAATAGAAAACCCACATCCATCCCAGGTTCTCCTGGATCAAAGACACTAGATACTAAATAGAAAGGGGGGAAAAAAAATTATTCAGACTGGGAAGATAAGCATGACTTTCAGGCATTACTCTCACATTTTCTAGAATTTGTGGGCTGTTAACACTCCATACAGAGCTGATCACAAAACCTTCCAGCTGATCTTTTCCTGTCAGAAGAGATGATTCAGGACAGCAGTCTTTCTGTATAAAACCCACAGTCTCAGCAAAGCAGAGATACCACTCTGAAGCTTTACAGTAACTCGTAGCAGCATAAAGACAAAACTGAACTACAGTTTCAAAAGGTGACAAATTGACTCCGGTGAAAACCATGTTTTTGCATAGAACACTAGGACAGAAGTGGATGTAAGTACTCTCAGAAGAACTAAAAGCTCTAGAATGGCTTATAAATTAGACAGGACACATTTTCAAGAGCTGTGCAACCACTAACTACTTAACCCTTCATCATAGGCAAGACACTTGAGACTACAGTCTGTTCCGAACTGCATCCCAAGTTCAATAGGACTACACAGGCTACAAAAGAAAATGTATTCCATATTAGCAGATTTATATTCTGGTGCTGTACAAGGGCCTCCCTTCTTCACTACTGGGTCTATTAGCACAAAACAGGATTTAAAATTTCTAACATGTTCATTGTACCTTTGATGTTATTCACACACCCCCAGAATCACATCATGGTTGTCTATGTCGAAATAAATGCAATGTTAGAATGGGAGGCAGGTGGTATTTTTCAGAACTAAAGACCCAATTTTGATGATGACGTAAGTTTGAATGGTATGTGTGGGGGAAGACAGAAACACTGTAGACAATGCAAGAACACTGAGTGTAACAGTGCACTTTCAAGATGTCCACAAAGCACTTGTAATTTTCCATGTTTAATGGAGCTAAGCGGCATCTTTCCTACAAAATAGAGACTGAATGATTGTATTTATCAGGCAATCAATGGCAAGTACAAACCCAAATCCCTTTCCAGAAAAGAAACTTGTAGGCCTTGCTTACATCGTTGGTATTCTACCAGCACTAGAGGATGTCTGGAATAGAACTGGCTCCAATCTTTTCCCTAAATCCTCCCCTCCCCAAAGCACCACTGTGTTCTTCCACATAGTTAATGCTGTATTTGAGAAGAAAGAATGTCCCCAGTGGGTACACTGTCAGCTTCCTTTTCTGCAACAGTCTAGTCTTCAGACCTCTGGCAGAGTACTGTAAGGACTATCTAAGCAAGCGGTGCTGGATTTACAAGGTGTAAGAGACATCCATAGATAAAAAGGGGAACCACAAATAAGAGCAAATTACAAATTACTTTACAAACACTGTAACATTCATAATAGGTATTTTAATTTTACTTGGTTATACTGGTAAACTCTTCTGTAAGTAAAAGTCTTGCTATTACCTTTGAACAAAATATCTCAAACAAACTTCAAAATATTTTATTTTCACTCTTTGTGAAGCTGACCTTGACTTGCTTTTGGAGTTCAGGATGTGAAAGTCTCTAAAATTCATTTAAATTATGGAAGTGCCATAACATTAGCACTACGAATACTTAGTTTAGTTCTTAAGTAAACTGCTTCCACTGGAAGCTTAACACACACATGTTCCCTTGGTTTTTTTCTTAAATAAATAATTTCTAAAAAAAACCCTCAATTCACTCACTCTCCCTCTCTCCATGCAACTTTGGATTGAGGAATGTGCTAACATCTCTAATCACAACAGACTCTCTACCTCCTTGCCCAGACCTGTTTTCCTTTGGTAGCCTCACCTGGCCCACTGCAGCACCAATACTGCCAGTTCCATCCACAATTCCCGTGACTGTTGCCAGAGCCTCACTGCTGCCTTTCACCAGATCCTGGCGCCCCAGATCCGCAGAAATTGCAGAACTGATCATGTTAGAAGGGCCTCCGATGAAAAATCCTGGAAGTGGCAAGAAAACAGCCTTGGTGCAAAACCAGCAGGAGAACAGATTCTCAACAGAACATCTTCAAAACACAGATTTTTTTACCATGCAAAGCTCCGGAAAAGGATTAGGTCTAGGGACAGTGATCACAAACTAATTGTAGGTAGAAGTGTACCCTCACAGCTGAAGCACAGTCACACACGGCATACCATGTGTACCTGCAGTATGCACACAGAAATTGCCAACAAGCACATTTTCATCCAACAGCAAAAGTGAGGTAATTAGCTGTGGCACAGTCTGCAAGAAGAGTCAGGACACACCAAACTGCATATGTAAAGCTACTTTTAAACAGCATACATACACAAACCCTCAACACAAAGCAGATTTAGGCCCATTTCTACTCTGGAGTAGTATAACCCCATGCTACTGCCTCAGTCTCCAAGGACTGGTGAAGGAGATGGAAGGGGAAAAAATGCAACAGGACAGAGTTCTTAAGTAGAAGCTTTTGAAATGAAAGGCTCTATTCCTGCAGGCTAATCTTGATTCCATAACACAGCATAGTATGTCTGGTAGCACATAAAGCTTGTGACTCTCACAGTACACAGAGCATTTGGGGTTCTGACAAACATCCTCAGATTTGAGCTGGATCTCATGACTTTGCCATATATACACTTCCTCAGATACCAGATCACTGCTGGGTATTTTGGAATAAAATCTGTCCTCATCATACTGAGCCAGGGCAGACCTCTTTAGTTCCGAGCCATTATTCTATACAGTCTATATTCTATACCTCCCTCTGTAAGTCAGTTTTCCTACAGTTGTATTCCAAAAGTAACAGAAATTGAGCCCCAGCTTCTACTCTTTCTGCAAAACCAGCAGAAATGGCAGCACATGCAAATACAAACACCACCTGAGGCTGGTGTTACTGATTTTTCTGCAGTGTATGGATATATCTACTAACATAACAGTGGCATTTTATCAAATACCTGTAATTGCCATGATCACAGCATTGATAGGTTTGCTGTTTGGAGAACCTGCAAGAGAAAGACAGACGAGGGTAAGTAAAACAAATTAATTTGAGAAAGCCACTTATTTAGGATCAGAAAGAAGCCTGCAAACATCCAGTTTGAACTGCCTGTTCAATTAGCTACATAGCAACAACAATAACCTTCTATTTGGATAAACACTTCTACAGAGATTAGTCTTACTGCAAAGGCATTTAGAGACTAAAGACCCCAAAGTTTCCTGACAGCACTTTACAGCAGAAAAGTCACATTTGCCATTAAAATTTTGTGCCCTGCTTCAGTATCAGATTTGCCTGGCTCTGGGCTCCAGCCCTTGGTATGCCTCTTTCTATCACAGGGCTTGAATTTATCCTCCTTGAAAGCCCATTTGAACAGTAAGAGAATCCTCCCTTTGTCTCTCTGGAGAAGTTAGACTCAACTTAATCTCTCCCACCGTAAAGTATTCAGCACTTGAATCACCCTTCCACTCATTCTGAATTTTCCAAAATCTTTTTTTAAAATACAGAAATTAGATCTGGAGGTAGTAATCCAGCAACTGCTTAAACAATGCTGCACAATAAAGTAAAACACACAAAACCCCATATCCTCACACTCCTCCTTACAAAGCCATGCTTGGATATGTACAGGTTCTGCTTGCCTTTTCAGGAACAGCATCATATTGTCTACATGCAGCTGGCTTTCCACTACAGCTGCTCAGTGCTTTTCAGACACTGTTTTCCTCAATACCTCACTTCCAGGCATCACCTGAATTTCTTACTGCTTCAACTTAGGGCCTGCACACAGTCGAGTTACCATGCGTAAGGCAAATTGCATCCCTCTCTTCACGTATTCTCAGGACATTATTACTCATGTGCAACACACTATGAGCATTAAAAGGTTTCTTGGTCTGGCTGACAAATTTAAATATCACACTGCAGTACCTTTGTATCTTCTGTCTGAGCCTTCTGTATGCGACTGGACAGAAGCACAAGACACATGGATCTCTGGGTGCTCTGCTATCTAGAATAAACTTCAGACTTCATCAGCAATAATTTTATATTTGTTTTCAATTCACTTTCAAAAGTAACGAGCTAGCACAAGAGCCTACAAAACTCCAACAAACCCAATCCTTCCTATTTAATTATTATACCTTATTAATCTTAATTTGAGGCCACCCAAGTAAGACAGCATGCTTCAGAAAGGCACACATTTACTGTTCGTGTCCAGCTCTGGCAGTGATTTCTGTCCACAGATCTCAAGGTACACTACAAAAGCTGGTCTTATCACCCCATTTTGGAGGAAGACATAGAGAAGTGAAATGACATCCCAGTGAGTTAAAGCACTCTGGTACCACAGGACACCACATCTGAAGACACAAAACTGTTATCCTTAGAAGAGCTTCATAGATTTTCACAGAAATGAGATCTGCCTGTCTTCTACTCGGTTTTCCTGACAGACTGCTTTCAATAACCAATCACCAAGAACTATATCTATATAAAAGAGGCAGAAAGTCTTCCATTTCACCACTTAGAGAGGCATAAGTGGCAAAGTCTAATAGCTTCTGCCTCTTCATAGTGTATATATATTCCAGCACAGATCTGTCCCCAGATTCTCTTTCCTCTTACTGTAGGGACACACCTAAGATTTCCCGCTCTGCCAGTTGTGGTGTTGATACAATGATAATACCAACAATTTCACTGACAGTGGAGAAGAATCAGTACCAGAACTCACCAGTACAGGGAAATCCAACCACTCAGCTAATTCTTCTCTACCTCATTAACCAGAGAATAGATTTCTTTCTGTGCAGTGCCACACATCAGGCAAAATAGACCAAAAAGCACCATCCTGATCCAGAAGCAATTTCAAGACCAGAAAACATAATTAGAACAGGCTGTGCTCTATTTCTGAAAAGTACCAAATGAACCTCTTATCACTGTGTAGCAAAAGCATACTCACGGCTGTATCCAAAGAGAGAGCCCACAGCAAAGAGCAGGCTAATTGCTAGCACTGGGGCTCTCTTCTGCAGCACATCAGAAATCAAGCCCTGGATAGTCCCACCTGCAAAAAAAAAAAAAAATCATCATCAGGCTCAAGATGCTAACACCTTGAAGAAAACTCATTTCACTGAGTGTGATGACCTCTTGCCTTCTCATCAATATGCATTCTCATTAAAATCCTGAAAACTAAGTTTCCTGCCCTTCCTGCACCTGACAGACAACAGTAAACTCAAGTGGCTCAGCTCAGAGTAAACTACTCATACTGATTTCCCAGGAATTTATTACTACTTTTTTTTCTGGCACGCAACTAGACAATGCTCTTGCTTTCCCTTTCCTTCCCACATAGGACCATCACAGCTTTAGGATCACAGCTCTAGATGTAAGCTTAACATTGTGGCTGGTTTCTTTAACAGAAAGTACAGGAAAAGGCAATTCTTTTTCACAAGGAAAGCATTAGCACACAGGGGCCTCACACTCCCGGCTGTCTCACCTACTTAGGGTAGGTGCAACTAACTGCAACAAATGCCAGTAGCTGATAAAAATCACCTTATGTATCACTGCGACCTCTGTAGGAACTGCTCTGCTGGTAAAAACTAGAATGTTGAGAAAGTCTAACATAGAAAAGGCCACAGAGGCAAAAAAAATTACTCCGAACAGACCAAAACAAGGATATCTATTCTAGGAAAGCTAACCGTACAAGGTAATAAAGCAAGAAACTGAGCACAGGAGAGTGGAAGTCTAAATACAAATACAATATGTTCTTTATTCTGGAGGAACAGGGTCAGATTTTGCAACCGGCAGAAACAAGTGCAATTACATTTTATTTCTGAACATAACACAGTTGTGCCTGCTCTGCTGACATCTGCGCTGAGTCTGTTCTTAAAAATACAGGACAGAAGGGATAGTACAGAACCCAGTAAGTCCAGATCTAAACTATTCCTCAAGGGTACTTGTCAGAAAGGAAGCAGCAAACAGCAGGGACACCATTTTGTACACAGCGCTTTTCAAGAAGTCCTAGTGAGTAAAGAAAATAGCCCGCTGGGGGTAATGTCCAAGAAGAGATAGTGGCTTTTAAATTATATGTAAACTCTTTAGGGGGCTCACATACTCTGTGTTTTACAAAAAAACCCAACCCAAACAGCCAAGCAGCCACATACATAACTAGACTTTTCATATATTCAGTAAACAGCGAGATCCCACTGAACGTGACTGCTCTGATCTGTCTTTCATTTTCAAACACTATCACAGGGCAAGCGCAGGAAGATGTCATTGACTTGCACACTCACCTATGATTCCTCCCACATCATACCAGATAGACAGCTGGTCAGCTTCTGCTTCTTTCCATCCAAAGTTGTTGCTGAGGTAGAAGGGCAGCCAGAAGAAGAATGAGTAATTCACCAGTTTCAAGCAGGCATAGGCCAAAGAGTACTGGAACAAAGAGAGGGCCAGTAAGCAGTTAGCACTTGAGAAACGCAAACAGCATTCCTGCTTCTTCCCACAAAGCTCTGTATCCAGCTAAAGCTTTCAGGGGGAAGTGCTTTTGCATTTCACATAAGAAGACAGCATTATGAAGGCTTACTGCTGAACATCAAAGGGAACCCAGAAGTACAAACTTCACTGAATGCAATGGGTTAAAACATTTTAGTGCAATCTTGAGAGGAAATGACACCAGGCTTCAAAAAATGAAGGAAATTTAATTCACCTTCTGAAAAGAAGGGAGCCATCCATGTGACATGAAACAAGTTTGAGATTTAGTCATCTGTGCATCACGCTGAGAAAAGTTATGTGAAGTAGTTCCTCTGAGCTTTCTTTTGCTGCTCAGAAGGCTCATCTGCTTATAGCACCAGCAAAGAAACCTTCATTCATAATCCCCAGGCAGGTATTCCAGGACACAAGATGAAAGGTTTGGCCAAAGCTAAGCACATGCTTCCAAACCCAACAGCTGAGACAACCTCCTGCTTTTGGCTGCTGGGCTCAAGTTCTCTTTAGCTAGCAGGAGATCTCCTTCTTTAGAGCTTTCATGTATGTAGAGAAAATTTCTTTTCTGGGATTGCTGGCTCAGCATGCAGAGGGACAAAGCAGACTATTTCAGTAAGGCCTCCTGATAAACACCGACAGGGCAGTTCAAGGAACCCGCATTTGAAAGGTAAACAAGGATGAAGGCAGAAAAAACAACCAGTTAGAATCATAACTTTTGATATATATATGTATACACTTGTCTTTGAATTTCAAAAAGCAGATATTTCTAAATATTGAACTCCACAAAATCATCTCTTATGAATTTATATTATTTTAATAGATATATCCTTTTTAGCTGTATTATTAATGTTTTTTCACTCTTAGAAGACACAAACTAATCTCCAACATATGTGTAAGACAGGGATGTTTGGTAGAGTTCTCCTGCCTCTGCGTGTGAAAAGTGCACTGTACAAAGTGATATTTGTTACAACACCCTTAGAAGCTGTCTACCAGATTGTCTGAGTGATTAAACATTGAATTTCTAGAGGCTCAGGGGAAATCTGTACTAAAACTCTTCCACCATATCACTCAGCAGGAGAAGAGAGGAGCTACAGAAAAAATATGTCAAATAAAGCCTTTGTAGAATCTTGACAAGGCTTTGGAGGTTCTCTCGGTATTTGGTCTGTCATTGATCTGACACAGGCTGGGCGCTGCTCTGGCATCAGATTAAAACACACAGGTGCGCATGTTGCTGGGTTAATACTCAGAAAATGTCCTCAGAATCCCAAGTAAAGAAACAGCAACATCTGTTGTATAGTACCTCCTTATGTTCTGGCTAATGAAAAAGTCACACATCAACTGAGGCAGCGTCCAGGAAGAAATTTTGCCTAAAGGTTCTTTGTCCATCAGCACATTCTTAGCTACATCAAAACCGAGCCATAGTTTATATGGCATTTAGCCATATTATGAAAGAACTCAGGATAGGTATGCTTTATTTTGCCATCCCTCAACCAAGGTCTTCACAACAGAACTGTGGTTATCCAGCACTCTGAACACTGACAATCCACCTGTACCATCTAGATTTTGTGTTGCCTTGACCACAACCATCAACTGCTTTACTCATTAAGGGTGTCTGACAATACTGCCCACTCAATAGCTCCGCTTCGTGATCAAATCCAGACAGTTCACACTGTATTACTGAGCCAGCCATCCCACTCCCTTTCTTGTACTGGTTCTAGCATTCTGTGTCAGTGGCCTGTGTGCCCCCTGAAAGTTAACATTGTTTTTTCATGGCAGGTTATTTTTTCAGCTGAACCAAATCCATGAATTGGACAATTCTGCTGATGCAGAAATACAAGTTCTCACACAAGGGACAGGATGAGGATATGGGGAAACTGCATCACCAAGCCTTGTTTCCAGTTGTTTTTTAAAAACACACCTACGTTGCCACATTTTACATCATGCTAATTAAGGCTTTTCAGGCCCCCTTTCTGTTTTAAGACAACTAAAAAAACCCCTAAACCCCAATATCAATGCCACAGAGTTCTGTCTGATGTTCAACTAGCAGCAAGAACCCCATTCTTCAGGGCAGTGCAGCTACCTTACCAAGAAAGCATCCTACAGCTACCTTTGCTCACTCAGCAGCAAAAAGGGCAGGATCTCTGCTGCCCTTAGTTAGCTCATTACATTCACTAAATGAAGCAGGAGTCTGATGGGAAGAGCAACATGCAGCCACATACCCAGACAGTATTATGATCCATGTGCACAAATATAACAGTCCCAACCCCAAAGTTTTAACAGCATAAGAAGTCAGACGTTGATAACTACAACACATGGTCAACACATTAACAATGATGTCAATAAATGCTGACAACACAAAGAGTCAGCTTTATGTTTAACAGCGTAAGTCAGATCTCACTCAGGAATCTGTGTCCTCACCAGTACTACACCCGGAAGGCAACAAGCCTGGAAAAAGCCAATAGCCCTTGGCTGGTCGTCAGTGTCAGTTGCTTGAATAGAGTAATTCCGGTCATCATCATCTGCATCATCATTGCCCATTAAAGGTCTGTTGGCATCTTCTTCCACACTGCCATCTTCATCTGCTCCAAGCTCAGGGAGGCCTAAATTTTACAAGGGATATGCATCAGAAGACACAGACCACAGCCTGTTCACCCTCTCCCCACTCTAAAACTACACTCGCTTCTTTTAAGCAGTTCTCCCTTCTAGCAGGTCCCTTGCTCTCCCATACCTCCATCCTCCTTTGGCTTAGAAACTCTTCTAGATGGTGTTCTGCAGTGTCGCCAGTTTCTACCCTTTGTCTTCTAGTGCTCTTGAAAGTATTCTGTCTGATCCTGGCGTCGGCTTTGTCTGTTCTGAGTGTCTGGCCATTAGGTGGAAGACACAACAAATTAGTGCATTTCCCCCGTATTTAGTGGTTGGGGTCCTTGGACCTGGCTCCTGGGTTACCACTTCCCTTGAGCGTGGAAGCTGAGTGTACCAGCAACTACTCAGACAGTTGCTGCCTGTTAACGCCTCTGCTGGAAAGCACTGTGCTTTCTGGGCTGCTGAGTGCTCTTACGAGCGCTCTTTATGATAGCTTTAGTGCTACCAACTTTATAGCCTTTGTAGGCACCTGGGAAACCTCCTCCGTGGCCCTGTCAAAGCCCCAAAGTTCTTCTGTTTTCCTGTTACGCTTTGGCTTGCCTAACATCTTCTCAAAGAAGGACCATATCCAACCCGAGAGCTATTTAACCAGCTGCAGGAGGCCTGAAGATGAAAAGTACTTTCCGTTCCCACTGCACAGTTAAGGCTTGCCATAGTTTTCTCCTATGATAGCCAGTTATCAGTTTGCCTACTGTTTCTTAAAAAAAAAAATATTGATTTTTAGGTGAAGGAAAACTGATAATTAGGCACATCCTAATGTAACATTAGAGCCAGGCTGTTTAATTTTGCTTTAAAAACTATCCAGATCCTATACACATGATGCAGGTGTGGCATTTAGTGTGATCTTGGTCAGTAAAGGATTTGCTCCATTAAATACACTAAAGTGCAACAGCATTTTGTAAGAGCCCTGAGGATAAGTGCTGTCAGAATGAGCAGTACTTTCAGTACTACATGGAAAGCTGCAGATCTGCTTTCCACAAAGGGACTGAAACGCTACAGCCCTCTTCTACTTACCCACTTCCTTTGGTGATGTCAGGAGCCCGAAGAAGACAATGACTCCTCCAGCAAACTGTACTGAGGCGGTCACCAAGAAAGCATACTGAAGATAAAGAAATAGAAGATTATTTTTTAAAAACACTTTCAGTCACATAGACTTCCCTGATTAACGAGGGTTTCTTTACATTCCAACCTTGTCAGCGAGTAAACACAGCCACAACCACCCAGACTACAACCATAAAACTTGGAAACAAGTCATCTCTGCATCTCCTGAACAGACTTTGTTCTATCTAGGCTGAAAGACCACACTGAAACAGCTGTTTTAGTGTACTGAGGCAACTGCAGTGAGGAAGGAGCTCACCCAACACAACCACAGATCCATCTATATTGGAAGGGACTGCTCAAAGAAGGGTCAAACACTAAATTCAGACCAGGTTGTTCAGGGCTTTGTTCAATCAGGTCTTGAAATTTTCCAAAGACAGATCCTTCAGGCTTTGCCTCCTGCTCCCAGTGCTTAACTAACTTCACAGTGAAATATTTTTCCAAACATTCAGTTGGAACCATTCCTGCTTCACTTTACACCAAACGCTTTTTAGCTCTCTCACTGTGCAACCCAGGAAAGAGCCTGGCTCTGACTTCTCAGCAATCTTCTCACTGACTTTGGAAGGCTTCTATTTGGTACCCTAAGCCTCCTTGTCTCCAGAGTGACAAGGCCAGCTCTGTTAGCCTGTCCTCTTAGGTCACGCGCTGCAAGATGTGCTGGTTCACTTACACTCCCTGTATTCAATTGCCTGCCTGTTGCACTGCAACAACATAGCGCGTGTGCCTGGCCTCTTCCCAGTCACAGAAGCTGTGCCTTCACGCCTGTCAGAGCCTCACCACTCTTCAGCAGCAGCAGTGACTTCAGTTAAGTGATGGATGACTCTGAAGAGCACTTTAAGCCACCCAAATCAGAAGAGGGTATACTATGACACCAAGGCTCTTCAATAACATCAGTTCCATTTACACAGAAGCCTCAGGCTCATTTCTCCCAACTTGGAAGGGTCAGGAAAGGAATACCCTTTCTCTTCTGCCTACTACTTGCTACCACAGAATTCAGGAAGGTGAAACCGGACACTCTGAGCCTGTTATCTCTCAGAGACAGGACAAGAAACTAGTCTCTCATAACCCAATCAGACATGCAGTCCTAGCTACAAGCCAGACAACAATACCTACCTCATAGCCATATTTGAGAACACAGGAGGCAAGGAATGCCCCAAGGATATTTCCCACAGATGCACAGGCACTCCAGAGTCCAAACACAAAACCTCTCCTGCAGAAGGGGAAGAAAATTTGAAAAAGGCAATGTGGGAAGAGGTGACATTAGGAGCAAGACAAAGATAGAACATTTGCGTGAACTTTAACTTATGAATAAAATTACGGCATTCTCCCAGTCCACTTCAAAGAGACTCAAAGGTCACTTGAAACACAGAATAAATTGGGGGTAGTAAATAGATAGTCAAGGAATGTTCTATGTGTTACAGCAGAGGTGAGCTGGCAACAAGGGGTTAAAAGCTATGGCTAGAGCTCACCTGCAATACCCCAAAGTGACAGAGTTGAACCTACAATGAGTCAGTTTCTATTCAGTTTCTTCAGTGGTAAGTAGACAGAAACAGGTTTTCCAGTGGCATGAAAATTCAAATTCAGCCACTCTGCACTACAGGACTTTTGAAGTCTGAACCTGTGTCTTTAACACACACAGCTGTGTTCACATCAAACTGTTCTGTGGCTCCAGGAGGAAAAAAACAAAACAAACCAAAACCAAGAGAGATCATAGTAACAAGTAAGGCATATTTCATCCCTCATAACTTTAATTCTGACCTAAACACTTCACCTTATTGGTTTGAGACTTTCAGCTCAATCTGCAACCCAGCACGTCAGGTAAGTGAGTCACTGAAGAAAACTCAGCTTACCCAGCTTTTCCAAACCAATTGCCCATGACAGCAACCACACAGGGCCAACCAGTAGACTGCAGCAAGCCATTCACAACCCAGAGACAGCAGTAGAACCACTTGTTGTAGAAATGCAACCATTCTGTGAGTGTGCCAAAGAAGAATACCTAGAGAGGAGGGGGAAAAAAAAAAGCAACAACCAAACAGAGGAGAAACCCTGAGGCTACAACTGAAAGCCAGGCATGAGTGAGGTCTTAAAAAAACAACATTTCAGGAAGGATGTCCCCCACGGGGGCCAGGCCAGAGGCAAGCCTGGCATTGTTTAAGGAACAGCTGAGAGCTAACAGCACCCTCTGCTGAGCCAGCTCAGCACTGACTCCAGAGCGCCAACAACCCCAGAGACAAATGGGCTGTCATGGCACTTGCACTCGAAAAGACTTTTATCTTCGTTAACAGCACAGTTATAACAGGAGAGGAAAAGAACGAGACAAATACTTTCAGTAACAACACTAAAAATACAGTAGCATCTTGATGTGCTATTGTACTGACATCCAAATCCACAAGGCTCTATGCAAACATGAAACCCTCACTAGTCATTTCTCTTAGCAAAATTTAACATAAATACTACAGCCAGGTCTCAAATTACTAAGAGCCAAAATAAACACACTTAGTGGCACGCTGTGCTTGATGCATGTTTGTGGACATGTGTCTGCAGAACGCAACAGACCATAGAGGGGTTTGTAGCCTCTGGGTAAATCAAAAGCACTCCAGATTTCACCACTACTTTAATAAGCAGAAAACCACAATGAGATAAAATTGATTCACACTTATCTGCAGTGGCTTGAACCTGCAGAACCCTTTTATTTTAAGCAGACTTTCTTTTTTGACACAAGCCCTCCCAGCAATTACAAAACAAGCAAATGAACGCTTAGCATGGTGAGCACGTCCTTTAAAGACAAGAGCAAAGACTGCGTTTCTGGAAGGAAAAGCCTGGATAACAACATATGTGGGCTGGGAGAACAGTTATAATACAAAACAGTCCCAAAGAGTCCAAATACACCAATCTTGTACAAAAGCTGTTCATCAAGTCTCTAGACAATGCCTCAAACTTAGGAATTTCCTTCTGACACAGTATCCATAAATAGATATTTCAGGAAGAGGCGAGTCATCTAGTGTAGCTCTATGCTTTACACAATGCAGTAAGTGCATCCCAGACAAAGTCTTACATGCAGACCTTTGAGACCACTGATGTACAGCTACAGCTCATGGGCAGATTCACACAGAAACAGAGTCTCTTCTCCCCTAAAGTAAAACCCTACACAGAAACCCTAAGAGATTTCTAAATCATACTAGTATGTCCTGACTTACCACCAGAGCAGAGGAACACATGCCAAAAGACAAAACCCAGCGTAAATTCAGGCGATCCCCAACTATGCCACTGACAAAGAGACCCTAAGAACAAAACACAGCATTAAATGAAGCCACAAGACTTGCATCCGTTATCTGCAAGAATTAAAATGACGTAGAAGGGTCAAGCTGATCCAAACTTTGTCGTTATAGCAACTCAGTTGATTCTAACCACTTCTGCCACCAAAGAAACCCTGCTCATAGCTGTTGACTAAATTTTTTATTTTTAACAAATTCAGCTGAGAACTCTTGCAGAGATGGAAATAGCCCTTCCACCCACTGGTGACAGAGGTGTAAGAAATTCTTAAGTGATATTATCTCTCTTGCATTTATTAACCAGCATCTTCACATGGGTGACAGACATGGGCAGAATTAACAGAAATTGAAGAAAAAAAAAAAATCTGCTCCTGAACAAAGCTTTTTAACCACATTAGTGCTAGGCAAGTCCAGGAAGATGATCCTGTTCATCTCCCTCCAAATGTGAGTGTGATCACCCCAGTAAGATTCAAACAAAGCTTAGCAATTTTGGGTTAATTTTACTCACCATAGCATAGGAAAACAAAAAGATAGTGTCCAATGTTCCCAAGAATAGAGTTGCTTCTTCTGCATTTGGAAATAAATGACTGCTGTTCCAGAGCTATAGAGAGAAAATGTGAACAGGTAAACAGGGAGAGGCACAGCTCATTCTACTCTTTTCAATACAAACTCCAACTCCAAAGCAGAACAGCATCTGGCCCCAACAACCTCCCGTTCTTCCAACACTTTGTCAAATCAAGAAAAATTCTGACATTATCTACTGTAGAAAATGTCCACTGCCACTTCACTTCTAAAGGGCAAGCAAACCAGAAGTGAGAAACGCTCCTTCCACCTGGATCAAGACAAATAACTGTCAAAACAAACCCTACTTCTAACAAGCATGCAACTGTTAGACAGCTTCTTACACAGAAACACTGATGAGCATCTTAATGAATAATACAATAAAGGCATATTCTGTTTTATGTGCAGTCTCTCTTCTGTACTTATCTTGCTGTCTTCACTATATGAATAATTCCCTTAAAGTATTTGTGGCAGCAACCATAATAAGAAATGACAGACCACAAACAGAAAGGAAAGAACAGAAAAGAAACAAAGGTAAGAAACAGACTGGTTGGAAACTATTTACAATGAACTCAAGTCACTAATGTTATTTTGTGTGCTTACCCCGAGTTTCATTTTACTTTCAATACGATCAAAAGAAAGGAAAAATACTCAGTTGTCCCCAAACTGAGATTAGTGACAACAGCTGAAAACAGCAAGCTTTGAGAATGACTTGAAGAACAAATAAAGTTAATCAGAAAAAAGTTTTCTTCCCTCCCCACTACATCCCCATTACAAAAAACCTCACAAATAAATCCAATCTAAACCTGACCTGTGGATAGACCTAACTGTTTTGCTGATCAGGGATACCAATTAAACTCAGACATCAGAGTGAAAAGAGAAGGCGTATTTTACTAGAAATAATTAAATAATAGAATAAACCAGAAAACATACAGTAAGAAAAGACAGAACAGTGCACTTAAACAAATAGGAAAATACAGGGTAATGCATCAAATCATCACTACCCGAGAGAGAGAATAGTGGTTAAGAAAGATCCATCACCACTTGCATACGTTACCATCACCCAGCCCCGCAGTGGCTGGGCAGCCCCGGTCACAGCGAGGGTTTGCAGAGCCTGTCCCTGCAAGTGGGAAATCCTACGTGGTGCGTCCACCCATAGCTGAGGCTGCCAAAGTCGCTGTGAGCGGGTCCAGCCTTATATACCCAAAAATCAGCAAGCCAGAACAGCTGGCACCTTTGTTTTAAGCGGAAATATCTGGTTTCCATCTCACATTAGGTTCCCCCAGAGCCCGGCCAGGGCTCAAGGGAGAAGCTAAGGGAGTTTTTCTGCTTATCTGATTGGATTAGGTGCAAGTTCCTACATCAGGCCTTGGGGACAGACACCTGCCTCCATGACTCTGTTATTCTATTCACATACAAAGGAAGGGAAGGATACATTCCAGATAGCTACATCCTCCATACATATTTCATTAGTGATTACATACTGAGTTGACTGTTTCAGTTCAGGGCCTGTTGTTCAGGCTCCAACACTTCCACCTTTTACATCAGAATAGGTGGTTTATTATAACTTAGTATAATCCCTGTTAGCACAACGGTTATCAGTTATAAGATATACAGGATTCATCTATAGGTCAACTCTGGAATGGGCTGATTGTCCAAGCCTTAGCACTTCACTAACTCAAATATCATCAGTTGTAGTTTGATTCTACCAGACCAGAAGAACATCCTGTACAGACAACACTAACTACACATCCACTTAGCTGAAAAGATGTAACATTGGTAAGGCCTATCAACACCGCTTCTGCTTAAGTCTCATGTGTCCAAGAAAACTAATAAATCTCTCGAAAAATACTTTTTGCCACTTGAGGCCACCAATACCTACTTACACCGGTAGCTTTCAACTTTCAACCAGAGATCCCTGGAGGTTCACAAGCTATTAAGAGTCTTAGAAAGATAAAAGAATCACATCTTTCGTCACTAGGCTTTAATTCATTGAACAACCTCCACAGAACTCACAAATCTTTAAAGGCTGAAAAGTACAGATCCAAGATGCCCTTCTAATAAACTCTTAATAGGGCCTATCCACAAAACAATTGCAAAACATTTTGTTATACTTTAAAAAATAGTTTTAAGTATAAAGAACAGCTGCAGTTAAAAGATATACCAAAGTTCAAAACTGAGAGCACATAAGTGACTTCTCTATTCACGTCCTTGATCTGTTCTATCAATTTCTCAAAACACATTTTACTGTTAACTCATGTAACCTAAGCTGATACCAAAAGGACCATTTTCCTTGATCAGACACATACACCTCAGCATCCAGCAAACACTAAATCATCTCTATTAAAAAAAAAAGATCAAAACAGCTTCCAAAATAAACTAGTAGTTTGAATGTCAGTTAAGGAACTAAATATAAACACCTTGTAGTTCATTTCAGCATCCTTGAGATGCTCGGTCTTTTTTGCCATATTATAAAATCCTGTACACATTACAGGCCCAGTTTACTGTTGGCACTTATCACTAAAAGTCAGCATTTATCATCCCTCAGTCAAACATTCAAATAACCAATGATTTCTAATGCAGGTAACACCCAAGCAACTCCCCACTCTAATAGATCTCATGACCTGTGACCAAGATGTTAATGTAAGATTTCTTCTACTTCTCAAAAGCACTGGGACAAGCCACTGCTAAAAACAAGCAAGACCCTGAAAGAACTATGGGTAGGAGACAAGATGTAGGTCCTGTATTCCGATTTGTGAGGTGCAAGCAGTATACAACTTCCTTTCCTGCAAGCAAACGCTGCCAAAACTCCCACCACTTTCACTGAAGCTAGGATTTTAGACAATGTGTACTGGATGTTCAGCATTTTTGAAGAACAGACCTTTTAGATGCAAGACAATTTAGATGCAGCATCAATTTAGAATAAGCAGTTAGCACTTCCAGATAGCTTTCTTCTCTCCTACTTTGGCTATCCTTCTAACAGGGTGGCAGCAGCAGCACCACCACAGAAAGTCACAGCCAGGGTTTTACAGATATCTCTGTAAACCCATTAATTGCTCTTGTTTATCACCTCTGACACATCACAGGTAGGGTCCCTCTTTCCCCCCTCTCCATGTTGCTGGCTACTACAGAGACTCCCCTGGGGTTCCCATTTCCATTGGAAGACTGTAACTTCTTGAGAAGTTTCTCTCTGGGGACGACTAGGAAAGATTTCACCATTCCCTGATCATCGAGAAAATTACAATTCAGACACCTGAAGTTCCCACTCGCATTCTGATGGACACTTCAAGGCGCCTCTTCAGCACCGCAAGTTCAGCATACTGGAAGTTACCCATCTTTCTTTGCCCTTGCCTATCCCTTGTGTCCTTACCTCATATGGCCGGAGCTCAGGGGCTGTGCTGTTTAGGCAGGAAGGAGTCCATTGGCTGGAAATGCTGACTTTGACATTACTGAAAGTCTTCCTGGAAGCATGGAGCAGGGAATAACTGCCAGAAAACACACAGGGACAGGTTGGCCAAACCTTCTCTGGAGGTCAGGTGGGGAAGGGTGAGACTCAAAATGCAGACACATGCTGTCTAAGCAAGGGGCACAGCAGAGGACTGGCAGCTTTGGAGATAGTTGTCAGCAGTGCAAACCCCCAAATTATGGGCAGACACACTGGTTTTAGTGGGGAGTTGTGAAACAGGGTCTTGACTGGAAAGGATTTCCTCTTATTTTCAAAAGAGGTGACTGTGCAACAACAATTAGGTACCTCAGGAAAAATAATAAAGAGAAAAGAGAAGATGCTCATCTGGCTAACCACCATTACAAGTGGTCTTCCAGAGACAGCTTAGGTATGACTGGTTGTATTGCAGTGGAGATCAAAGGATACCAGCAAGGTGAAGTTTGTAAGGAGAGGCTGTATGGTATTCCAGCTGTTGTCAGTGCAACAGACAAATCTAGTAGACCTTCAGAACTGAAGCAGTGACCTCTGTTCGGGAGGCCTGTCCACTCTCTGCAGACAGCACTTTCAGGAGAGGACCTCAGAAGCAATGACAGCATGCTCCACCAGTCAGAACAGGCATTAGAGTTGTGAGCACCAGGGTTTGCTTCCTTCCACGTATCAGCTAGCTCCTCCCCAGGTCCACCCACATTCCCCCTTCTGCCACAAACTGCTGCCAGCTTGGCACACTCAGCCTCACCTTTGGTGTGAGCCCTGTCTGTGGTTGGATTCCTCAGGGCATAGCACACTTAGCTCCACCACTGCCTGACTCCCAGACCAATTGGTACTACCAGCTTCTGTTTTCAAGGCTTACAGCTAAAAGTTAAGACTATTTCCCTACCTTCATTCCTGTTCTTTGGGCATGCCCTCACCTCCCTGAATTTAGTGCAATGAACACCTCTTTGTGCAGAGATACTCTCAACCTACCTGAAGAAGGTCAGCAGGAAGACAACAATATGATGGTGGGTGCAATGGGACACAAGGCCTCTGCTTGCAGGCTGCCTCCATAAGCTTCCAGGCAAAGCCATCCTCTCGGCAGCCCCACCCCTGCTCCCGCCCTTGGCCACAAAGGCTGGATGGTGCTTAGGTCATTTTTCTTCTCACTTAAAACAGAAGAAAGCGGGAAGGAAGGAAAAAAGAAAATATATTTGAATTAAAACTTATGTATAAAATATAGATGTGTTCTCCAAACAGCTGGAATTCAGCAGGAACAACTCTATGCCATTCCTTCCCAATTTGTTTCACATCACTACCCATTTAACCACCTGTACATTCCTTGATACCTTCTATGCCCAGAAATGTTTTTTCTCCCATTTGTTCCCCTCCTAGCAGACACCTCTTCAGTGCCCATCACCAAAGAGGTTTCCCCAGGATCTACCAACTCCCACCATTGCCATGTTAAAGACCATTCTGCACTATAGAGTGGCCATAATAAACTAACTTTCCACTGCTACCTGGCTGGCTAGATACTGGTGAATAAGTCAAGAGAGCAGCATTTGGTTACTGGTGGGGAATGGTTTTGGATCTAACTGCCTCTAATATGCTGTTGAAAGAACATAGCCAAGAGCGGACTTGCACAGCAAGAAAAAGGAAAGTAACTGTGAGGACAGTGCTGAAATCCAACAGCTAGACTCCCTGCCTATTCATTCTCAAGCTCTACATTATAGCTCCATCTGTCACTAACTTGTTAATACAGCATGTGGCAAGTCATACTTTCCTATTCCTACCAGTAGGGCATGAGGGACACCTGCCTAAACTTCCAGATACCAAATATTATCAGTACTGAGGAAAGGCTATGAAGGACACACAGTTTCTTAGTGCTGGCTCATGCCACACTACTCCACTCCTTTGGTTGTGCTGGCGTGACTGAGGGGCTGTTTCTGCAAACCAAGTCTGAGAAACGACTCCACTGGGCAGCAAGGTGGTGAATCTCTCTCCACGCCTCCCTGTTGTTTTCTTGGCAGAGATCTTTTCAGGCAGATTTCCCTGTCACGGCTCACAAAGCAGCTACACAAACACCTGCATCTGTGCAACAGAGAGCAGTGCAGAGGAAGGTATGCTGTATACTGATATCGCTGCTGAAGGCAGAACTTGATTCTGTTCACTAGTTGGCTTATGACAGCTAGACAAATCAGTTGGTGGGAACTGCATTTTCAGAAAACATGCAAAAATCACACACATTCTATATGCTGAGGAGAGGTAAAATAATGCATCACCCCTGTTCCCCCAAAGAATCAGAGATGAAATAAGATGAAACATAATGTCTGTGTGTTCCACAGGTGCTTTTAGTAACAATTTGTAAATCTGACAGAAGACTTTTCAAGTTCAGCTTCATAACCTCACTCAGAGAAACGAAAAGTCATTGCCCAGATTCTCTCTCACCTGAATTTCTGCTGCTGAAAAACCTGTATTTCACAGAGACTTTCTGCTCTTCCTTCCACTAACTCTTAAAGATTCCACCAAGACAACCTTCATTGTAAGAAGCCTGCCTTTCCCATTCTCTCAATGATGATGCATGCCTGACTAGATACCAGCTACTACTGGGTACATTAACCATCATGGAAACTGAGGCCACATCTGACCTCCAAAACAGAGCATGGCATCAAAATCCCCTGTGTAATATGGATCCAGCTATTACGCCTTTGACACTGGAGTCAGATTTATCCTAAACCACACTTGAATGCCTCCATTCTCATCCAGGACAAACACAGCAAGTCTATACAAGATCCAAGACCATCTCTGTCTACGCAGCCCAGGTGCATTTGAGCCACACTCCCATTGCTCCAGCTAGCACAGACCACCCAGGTGTGCCAGCACCTTCTTGTAGGGACATGCTTCTAGGCTGACTGGGTTGACACAGATGCAAAAAAAGCACCTACAGCTGGAGCTGCAGGAAGGCAAGGCTAGCCCTGGCAACTGCACAAGTTATCTGGATACTAGCTCTACTTAAGGTCCCAGACCATTTCTCAATGTCAGTGAATGAAAACTCAGCACCCTCACAAGTACCACATGGTGCTACTCCCTTTAAGGCAGCAGTAAAATTGCTTAGGGCTGCCCCTGCACATGCAGCATAGAGAAAGGTACCCAAGGCATTCCAATTTCCCAGCACCACGGTCCTTACAGGCCTGTCAACCACCGGGCCTGTTGGTCAAACACAAGAGTTCATTCTCGTTCCTTGCCCTCCGCTCCCCTCCCACCAGGCAACAGCAGGTAACAGAGCTCTCCTGAGGAATGCAAAACACTGCCAGTTGTGCAACGCTGTGGGGAAAAGTTCCTTCCTCGGGTAATCAGTTTGAAGCCCAAAGCACAAGATTTACTACTTGCTTCATGTCAGCATATACAAATATAGATCTTATTTGTCCAAGATACCAAGTCTTTTTAAAGCTAAGCCCTTGTTGTGACCTTAAAGTCACCCATTTTTTTTTATGGCACTTACTACAGAAATCATCTATTCCTCAGAGCTTTTCAATCTCAGCAGTTTTTTTAGAAGACCTGGCACAGGATGACACTTTTTGCTGGTTTACAGTATAGAGATGACTATGAAAGACTTTGTTTTCCTTTTTTTTCTTTCTTCAGCCTGTCCTTTTTACATTCAAAACGGGTATTTTCCTTAGGCTAAACTAAGAGTTTATCCTTTGAAATTTGTCACCTGATAATACCACGTTAAATTGCTAGTGGAGGGGGAGCAAAAAACTAGGAGGCACAAAACCCCCACAGAACTCAAGGCAGTGAAGCACAAGCCTTTAAGAAAGGAAGAGGAGGGCTCCTACGGCGTTAGACTGCCTTGTCTGCTTGTTTAGCTCTATTTACCCTCAGCTAATGGGTATTTTGAATAAGCTTTTGTTAAGCTTTGCACATTCTCCCTTATCCCTGCACTTAAGGTCAAAACAAAAAACCTAAAGTTCAAAATTTCCTTAATACCACCCTGCCGTCCTCCAAAGCCGGCAGGAAAGCCCAGGGCTTAACATTCCTGGGGCTTCCAAAGTGCGAAACCAACGAACTTATTTTAAACAAACAAACAAACAAAAAAAAAAAACCAACAGACACCACACTTTTTCATGGCAAGGAAAGAGGCACAGGCCTACGCGGGGCCCCCGCCCCCCCGCCGGCCGCCGCCCGGGAGCAGGAGCGGCGCCTCCGCGCACCGAGCCCATCCGAGCCCGGTCCCGCCGGCTGCGGGGCCCGCAGCCTGGCAGCCCCCCGCCCCGCCGTGGCTACGCGGCTTCAGCGGGGGGGCCCAGGCCCGAGCGGCGCGGCCCGGCCCGGCGCCCAGGCCGCGCTCCCGCCGCCGGGCTCGGCTCACCTGAGGCCGGCTCCGCACGCAGCCCCGCGGCGCGGCACTGCGCGGCGCGGCGGGGCCCGGCTCCCCCGCTGAAGCGCCGAGGCGGGCGATGAGGGCGCGGGTCTCTCCCCTCAGCGAGCCCCCCCAGCTCCCGGCGCAGGTAGCCCGGCGGCCACGTCCTCGGCGGAGCGGAGCGGAGCGGGGCGGGGCGGGGCGGGGAGCGGAGCCGAGCCGAGCCGAGCCGAGCCGAGCCGAGCCGAGCCGAGCCGAGCCGAGCCGGACAGGCAGCGGCAGGGCGCGCACCGGCTCCGCCACAACCACTAGCCCCGCACGGCCATAAAACCGCGCCGCGCCCCCTTGCCGCCCCCGCGTACCGGGCCCGGTGGCCAGCGCGGCCCTCAGGAAGTCGGGGGAGGCGGCTCTTCCGGCGGGAGGCCCGCGGGCACGGCGGGAGTTGTAGTCCAGCCCCCGCAGGCCTCCGGGAGGGCGGGCTCCACAGCTCGGCCCGCCGCGCCCCGGGGCCCTCGCCCGCCTCCCACCTCGCAGCGCAGGGGAGCGAGCGGCGCCGGCGGGGCGGGGCAGGAGGAGGGCCAGGGCCCGGGCGAGGGCCAGGGCCAGGGCTAGGACTACATTTCCCGCCGCCCCCCAGAGGGCCGGGGCGGTACAAAGCGGGCGCTACCTGTCCCGGCAGGTGAGCGCCAGCAGGTGAGCGGGGCGGCTGGTCGGGACGGGGGCCCCGCGGCTGCCGAGGGCTGGGTCGGGGCGGCGCCTTCTCTTCCTCCTTTCTGCTCCCCCGCCGCAGGCCCGCCTGGGACCCGCGATGCCTTTCCCCGGCTCCGGCGCGGACGATGCCTTCGACTACCTCTTCAAGATCATCCTGATCGGGGACTCCAACGTGGGCAAGACCTGCGTGGTGCACCGCTTCAAGACGGGGCAGTACAACGAGAAGCAGCAGAACACCATCGGTGTCGACTTCACCGTGCGCTCCATGGACATCGATGGCAAGAAAGTGAAGGTGGGCGGCGGGAGCCAGCCCGGGCCCTCGGTGGCCAGCGCCGAACGCCCGCCAGCGCCGTGCGGGCCCGGGGCAGCGGGGGCTGCGCCGCATCTGCTGCTCGGCCCCGCTGAGGGCAGCGGCTACGAGCCGGCCGCCTTTCAGGCAGGGCTGCTGCCGAGGGGAGCCTTCTCCTCAGAAGGACGCCCTGGGGGAGGCAGTCACTCTAATCTGGGCTCGTACTCGCCCTCGTGGCTTGTCTGGCTCTGCCTGCGGGGAGTTGCCTGAAAGCCGGCTCTGGCTTGGAGGGGGTGTCTCTTCTCTCCCTCAAAGATGTGGGGGTTTGGGCTGGAACACTGAGGAGAGGAAAATTTCTAGTTTGCAAAGGCTTTGCTTTGATGTGTGCTCGATTTGAGGGAAGATGAAGACTTTTAAGACAAGTATCAGAAGGAAATGCTTATTTCTGTGTGCAAATGAAAGTTCAGATGCCTGCTCTTCACACAGCTGTGCTCTGCCTAGCCCTGCATCAGGGCTTCTTAACTCCTCTTCCTTTCCTATTAAGAGGCTGTAATGCTCCATGTCTTTTAGTACAGTTGCTGCAATTAGGTTCTTGGCCTCTTTGTAAAGCTGGGGTTACCCTTGCAGCTTTCTCTTTGGTCTGTGTAGATTGTCCTTACAGGCATGTTAAATGTCTCTTCAGATCTAGAGAGGGCAAAGCCACACCTCGGTGTGGTAGAGTGAGCTGGGACAGGTCTAGCAGCCCCCTAGACAAGGGGTTTCAAAGGTGTAGATGCTGATGCCACACACCTAGAAAGGGGCATTTGCTGGTCTTTACAACTTGTATCCTTTCTCTTACAGATCCAAGTGTGGGACACAGCTGGTCAAGAACGGTTCCGGACAATAACACAGTCTTATTACAGGAGTGCCCACGGGGCCATCCTTGCCTATGACCTTACTAGGAGGTCCACATTTGAATCCATTCCTCACTGGATTCATGAAATTGAAAAGTATGGTGCTGCAAACTTGGTCATGATGTTAATTGGTAGGAATCTAATTTTCAGTATTATGTAGCTTTTTTAATGTGTGTAAAAAAAACCCTTCACTTTCCCACCACTACTTAAAGCATCTATAAACTATGCATTAAAGAAGAATGTAGTTTTAGTTAAACAAGATCAGAAAGAGTATCAATTTGGCCTAAGCTTAAAAAATGAGGAAAGTCACAGCATAGTCCTGACAGGACCAAGCCCATTACAGACAGCGAAAACTTTTTACTTGTTCCTTTCGTGCTGGAGTAATGCAACAAGCTTGCTGTTAGTCTAGCAAGCATGGACGACCTTACTGAGGTTAGAATTGCAGTTGAGTCTGACCCTGTACTCCTGATGTGCTGGAATTTAGCAGCTCAGTAATTCAAGATGAAGGGGACAGAGCAACACAACTCCTCGTTCTCATCTTTCCTCTCTGTTCTTTTGATATGCATGCGCATTGCTCTGTAATGGGACTCGGATCAGGTAAGACAGTAGATGGGGACGTGGCTTTTGCAGAGCATGAAGTTGTTGCTTGTGTTCCTCCTCCTTGTTTATTCCACTAGGAAACTTTGCCTCTTGCGGAACGGAATGGATAGAAATTGCTAAGAACGGAGCTGGTAGGAAGCAGTGTGGTTCTTTCCCTTTGTGTTTCAGGTTATTATTGCTCTTCTCTCTGCCAAGGAAGAAGCTGCAAATGAGAGAACTAGGGTAGTAAAATGACAGAGCCTTTCTTTACATTCCACTGCGCCTGCTGTTCCGCTGTGGCACCGTGCCGAGCAGCGCGTGCAGCAGCCAGACTGGCTCTTGAGGACGGGCAGCCCAGAGCCCCACAGCGCAGCAGGCATGGGGCCTAAGCTGCTGCTCCTGCTCCTAGCAAGTTACTTAACTGCTGCTGTGGTGGTTCTGCCTCTGAAGAAACAAATTCTGACCTGCCTGTAACTGTAGTGCTTGGAAGGGGGGGCGGGGGGGTAAGGGGAAGAATTGTCACTAAACTTTAGCAGAGTTTTTAAACTTTTCTCATTAATCTAAAGAACAAGGCCTGTCTGTGTGTGTGGTCAGGGCTGGTGTTGGATGGTTTGGGTTTTTTTTTAAGAAAGAAGTTCTGAAATTGGTAAAAATAAAGCTTTTGCCAAGGATCCAGCTTGGTGCTTTCTTCCAAAGCTGGTGCTGTTTGCTTTACTTACTTTAGCAGGAAGTCTTTGTACATTTAATTACACATAGTCATGTTATACACCTTGCTAGTTAACCACACTAGAAAGATGTACAACATGACTATGTGTAATTAATTTAAAGTTCAAAAAAATCTTTCCCACCTGAAAATGAAGGGGAGGTTCCTCTTAAAAAGGCAAATAACCCTCAAGCAAAGTGGTTTTTTTGGGGGTTGTGGTTTTCTTTTGGGGGGTGGGTTGTTTGGGTTTTCTTTCCTTTTAGAAAAACTGAAAGGGACATAATGGGAGGGGAGTTGGCTTATATATGCTTCAAATTCAGATCTTGAATTTGATGAAGGGTTGTCTTGAAACTATGAATGTAGACTTCAGCCAGGTACTTCAAGTACCAGAACTGATGATAATTTCATATGTGCTGTAACTACTTAAATACACAAAGGTGTATTTAACATCTGAGGTGTTTCATGACTTCTGACATATTTTGACTAAACTGCTTCAAGTAAAAATTTAAGCTAGACATGTAGAAACTTTAAGTATACATTTTAAACATTAAGATAGCTGGTGTGAATTCTTGTCTTTTTCAACATCATCTTAAAATTATTGACTTGTACAAATAGGTCATGTTAAAATCTGATTAACAGTTGAGCAGATTCTTCCTGGGTTTTAGTGGGGGTTTTCTTGAGGAGATATGCTATAGGCTAACAACATTCCAGATCTTCAGAGCTGAGCATCCACTCTGAGATGCATCAAGGTAGCTTGACAATAGCATAACATGTGTGGCTTCCATTGAAGGTTGAGTGAGGAATAAAACTTTTTGCAACATTGCTTTCTTTTGCTGTGTGCAGTCACTGTAGCTGCAAGATCTGTATCTTTTTTCAAATATTTAACTTAAATGCTACTTACTGTTTAAAAAGACTAGGGAATAGGGACGAACAGTTGCTTCCAAATAATCTTCTGGCACTATTACCTACAGCAAGTAATTAGATGAACACAGGTTTTCAGTTTTTGTTTGGATTTTAACTTGTTTGATATCATATGATACTGCAGTTTTGATCCACATTCTATGTTTGTAGCTCTGATGTGCTCACATCTTGGTTTTTCTAGTAACTCCTGTTCCTAAAAGATCTAGTGTTTAAACAAAATAGAATTCTTGTATTGCATTTAAAGATTAATGTTTGAGAGACTAAATTACTGAATTATCTATTTGCGTTCTTTTAAGGGAACAAGTCAGATTCGCTGGATAAGCGCCAAGTCCTGTTTGAAGATGCCTGCACGTTGGCAGAGAAACACGGGCTCCTAGCTGTACTGGAGACATCAGCAAAAGAAGCTCAAAACGTAGAAGAGGTGTTCATGTTAATGGCTAAGGAGCTAATAGCCCGAAATACCTTACAGCTTCACGGAGAGAACCCTCCAAACAGCATCTATCTTGATTCCAGGCCGGTGATTGCCAGCCCAAGTGTGGAGAAGACTCAGTGCCTCTGTTAGAGATTTCAGGAAGAACTTGGAAGTTGTCATTCTCCTGAGGCTGTTTGATTTCATTTTATTGAATTGATGGAAGTGTGCTATGTGGCCTCAAGCTGTCTCTCTTGATACCTCTGCCTTGCAGTTTGGCTTGCAAGTATCTTCAGAGATTGTTGATGCTGTTGGTAGCGCAGGTTGCTTTGAACACGGCAGCTGATACTTTAACAGAAACATCTGAGCTGAGAGGACTTGCGAAGCTGCTAGACCTTGCCTTAACCAAAGAGAATTGTAAAAATTACTGCCTTTAATTATGACCTTAAATGATTTTCTGGCTGTGTCTGAAGATAAATTTGCACCAGAGCTCTGCATTGGTTTGACCCTCCTAAGCTATGTTGTTTGTTCTAGCGTAAGCACTTTACTCTTTGCCAGTAGCTTTAAAAAGTCTGACAAGTGCTTTCACGGCACTAACCCACTGCTGCTTAAACTGTCATTTAGGGGTGGTCCCGATGTGAGACATGTAGCCACCCATCCCAATGAATTTAGTAACATTGGTGAAAGAGGCCATGATTTCACAGCTGCACTGACTTCCTCACCAGACAAACCTGGAGACATCCCTGGGGTTTCATAGTGGGTAGAGTATGATACACCAGGGTCTCAACCCTTTTCCTGGGGTGAGAAAAGTTGTCTTTCACTTTGCACTCTACCAGTTGTTTCCAGTAGTGATCTCTGTCTTGCTACATAGACTTGCTAGATGTAGTGATGCTTCTAAGGCAGCAGTAATGGCCTAAATCAATGCTGGGATGAAAGGATGTTTTCCTCCCCCAACTCCTGTCTTGCTTTTGATGTGCTCATTTTAATCAAAAGCCTTCTGTAGTTAGTGTGATGGGCCAGTGGCAGCTTGAGAGTATGCCTGTAACTTTCAAGTGTGAAGAAGAGATTCAAGCTCCTGTAAGACTCAGCAAGGGGTAAGATGGTTTAATCATGTAACCTCACCTTACAGCTGTAGGGGAATGGTATGGAGCATACCAGAAAGTTATCCCTAGGCAAGTATGTATGTTACTGCTATGGAGACCGAACACCTTGGTAGCAATAGATGGTTTTGTATTTATTACTCCTCCCAAATACAAGCTCTGCTTTTTGAGGGCTCACTGCTATGTACTGGAACTGAATGAAGGGTTTGTTTTATTGTGGGGGGGTTTCATTGTTTTTTTTGTTGCTGTTTTGTTTTTTGTTTTTTTTCTCCAGCAGATGGAAACAGGGAAGGAGAGGGAGGCAAGAAATACTAAACAGTAAGTTTTCTGACTGCACTCCACATGTACCAAGGCACATCACTTTGTTACTGTTAAGCTACAAACTGGAACTCAAACTCTGTAATGGTAAAACAGTCTGGGTTACCTGCAAAGAAGCCCTGGGAAGGCTGGTGTGCTGCTAGCTTATGGCAGTCTACCCATGCTTCACAAGTTGTTGAAAAACAAGGAAAATCGTAGCAAATACTTCTGGAAAAATCTTGTCTAAGAAGCACAAAAAAATAAAGCAGAATGAATCACTGATTTATAGTCTTGCAAGTATTTCTGATGATATTAATGCTTCCTCTGGCCAGGTTCTTTGTCATCACCTGCAAAGAGCAGGGTTTAATAGTCAGTGCTAGCCTCTAAGCCTTTTGCTATAGTCTGCTGTGGAGAACGCTGCTTCTCCAGACATCCTCTTTCTGATGTTTCCTTTTCAAATCTTAATTTCATCTTGATTTGGTACTAGCCTAGCAGTTGGCATTTCAGTTTGCATATTTAAGCAACAGTAATCACCATGACCTTTCAACACAGCTGAACAAGTAGCAATCCAGTTTCCAAACTAGTTTCTACACTTCTTGTCACTCGGAAAACAGTCAAATTAAGTTTAATATTCTTGTGTGTTTAAAATCCAAACTATTCCTAGTAGTAGTTTATAATGCGGCAGTCTTTACTTTTTTTAGTACCCACACTTAAACTGCTAGCAAACTTTGTTCTATTTGATATACCAGAGATAGTATTTGCAACAAATACTAATCTTCCAGGAGACCTTAACAGAAGAGTATTGTGTTCATCTTGTATACTCCTTCATTAGCCAAGAATTAGAGGATGGCTCTTACCAGCAGAGTGTTAACCTTTGTATGGCTCACTGGGTTTACTGCCCTAATTAGAGATTACTGTATGAAGTATTTTGCTTACCCTCAGTATGGAGACTGCTGCAGGTCAATGCTCCCTCAGGGGCCCAGCACTGCCAGGTTACAGGGCTCCCACTGTTCTTGTCCTGCACACAGAGCTGCTTGCAGAGTACATCCCTCCTGGGCAGAAGGCTGTGTGACACAGGGTGGGGGAGAGCATGCTTGTGACCAGGCTTTGAGCTGTGCCGTTCCCTTTAACAGGTGTGATGGCTCCTTACTACTTTTTCAAGAAACTAGTCTTAAATACCCACCCTTTGTGCAGCTAAGCCAGGGGTGTGACCTCTTTGGTTGGCATCTTCCACAAGCCCTTTGGGTGATCACAGGGAATGGTTTCCATAGGCTCACTTTTTTTTAAGCTGTCTTTGTGAATGAGCAAGCTGCAGCAGTTGCTAATGAGAAGATTCTTCAGAGTGTATACGAGTAGACAGAATTACTCATGAGGTAATACATGAAGAAAGCTATAAACTTAAAAAAAATCCCTTTATTGCTATTCTAGAGTGTAAGACAACAACTACTAGAATAAAAAATAAGCACAGTGTAACTTCTGCAGTTGTGCCTTTCCCCACCACAGAGCAGATGGAAGCATGTGGCTGTGACACTGCAAGTACCATTAACTGCTCTGGAACCTTCTATTAACAATTTTGTTCCCCAACACTATATGCAAATTCAGTGTGTTTCTTGACAGCATCATTAATGCACTTGTAGAAAGTGCAGCTTATTGTAATGTTGTTTACAATGCTATTCCATAAACAATGACTGTCCCACAGTCTTATGAGGTGCACATCCAGCTTGAAGATGAGCTTATTTGTTAAATTTTTACCAATTACAAGAAGTATTTGAATCTAAGCTGTGACACATCACTTGCATTGGTATCACAGCCATGCCAGGTGAGACTGAAGCAGCACCCATCCACATAACAAGGTAAAAAAAAAAATAAAATCCCAGAAGTATTTTTAAATGGAGTGAACACTGACACATCCCAGAAGGTGACTGGCTTGAAAGCAAACATAACTGCAACCCAGTGATGTGGAAGACATGTGGCACTGCCAGTGGGGTCAAGCTTTTCTTCATACATAGGGGACTGGCTCTTAATAACAAAAGCTGAAGTTCTTACCTAATCATTCCAGTTAATGTTTCAACATCATTGGAAAGGAGACAGAGAAAGCAATTTTCAGGCCCTGAACAGAGATCAAGACCTCTATCCTGGAGCCTCCTTCCAGGAGATGCATGCCTGTGCTTTTGGACAGGGAACTGAAACAGAAGTGTCCCCCAGCCCCATGAGTGCTCTAACCACAGCACTGTTTAGCTGCCAAGGGGCAGGTTTTTATATCTCTGTTCCCAGAACACCCCATCTGGCTGCAGGCAGGGGGGCTTTAATACTCATTGCTCAGTGTACCAACTCCTGAAGCCACTTTCAGGCACCTCTCTCAAGCAAGTGTGTTAAGGACTGGAGCTACAACAGGCAGTGCTGGGATATCAGAGTCCTTTGAGAGCAGTTTTAGACAGGCTAAGAACCCCTTTTATCTAAAAGCACTTCAACTTTCAATAGGAACTTGCAGTTTGAGAAGTAGACCTTTAAAAAGTCTTTTAAAAGCACATTTTCTAGTGCTGTTATTCTAAAATCAATCTTAACTTGGCTGCCTGCACAAGCTCTGTCTATGCAATCCTATCAAGCTAGTGCCAAACAGGTGTTGATTCTGGCTTGGCTGGGAGTGACAAATACCACACTCATGGGTAACAGCAGCAAGCAGGGGCACAAGTTTAGCATATTTGCAATCCCACATTCCCCTGATACAGCTGCATCCATGAACATCACTGCTTATTACAGTTTTCACTGTCACATCTGTCTCAGTTTTGCTTATCCAAAGTGAGGCTCACTGCAACTACAGTTTAACAATGCCTCTCCAGTGCTAGCATCAGAGTCAAACTGACTGCAGCAGCTTGACTCTTACAGCACAGCCCTGTACTGTATCTCACTCCTAAGGGATACAGGTGGAGTCTCTGTTTTAAGCTGCTGCAGCATTAATAATTCTACATATATAAGTTTTGTTCTGAACATGAGACACTCCATACCTCACCCTCTCCTCCAAACAGAAATCTGTTTTGTGCCTGCTGTAGCAGGGAAGTTTTTGTTTCATTAGATGAACCAGGCATCCCCTCAGCAAGATTACAGTGTACCTTGGGCTGCACGCAGGAAAGAGCTGTGCTATCCAGATCTGAACTAAAGCAGCAGAGGTTCTAAGAAGTGCTCTTTGCTTGTATGATCACATTCAGACTAATGAGAATGGGCAGCAGACACTTATTCTGCATTTACCCCAAGATGCAGAATTTTATACCAAACTGTATAGTATTGCATAGTGAGAGCATGCCTCTCTCTCTCTCAAGATCTGTTTCAAAATCAAGATTTTGCTGGTGGAATTTATGGGGTCTTTATACCTTTTTCATTTTGACGCTACTCTCATTGGTCTCCAGTTTCTGCACCTTAGGTATTTGTTTAAAGAAAATGTAGCACAGCCTAAGTCATTGCCCTTTGTATTTCTGCATTAAAAGTCTGCCTTAATTCTACTGAATTTATTCCTGCTCTTACAGTGGAAAACCATAGCAGCCTAACACACTTAACTCATTTCAAAGGCTCTACTCTTTTCAGCCATTCCTGTCTGGTGGGGTGGAAATCACAGTGCAACAGCAAGCTTTGAAACAGGCCTACCACCACCAAGACTCAAAGTGGCAGTGACACACAGCAGTACTGCTTGATGACAAACACATGCGGTTCTTTAACTTCGAGAACAAGAACCACTGCATGCTTCAAAGTGAGAGATCAACAGAAACCACTTGTCAGGATGCACTTGACTACCTTACAGCTAGACAGAACAGCCTCCACCAAAGCAAGTCAGATTTGTGTATTCTCAGCCTCCCCCATAACCTGTACAGAAGTGAGGTGTAGAAGCAGCAGCATCCACCCTTGTGCCACACATACATCCACTCAGAAAGTCAAGCATGCCATTTCAGACTGCTTACAAAGGAAAACTGCTTGCATGTGCTGTCTGGTAAGTTTATTACACTTTTCCACCTTACCAGAACACATCTTTGTTAAGTTTATGTTTGAATGCAGCTCTACAATAGGATTGTGTTCGCTACATAGGAGAGAAAATGCTAGTTCTGCTTCAAAGCCTTTAATTTTTATTGTTTCTCCCTGTATATGTTTTAAGTGTCATTTGCGTTCAAATCATTTTCTCCCTCTGCTACTTGCCTCTGGAAAAAAAAAAAAAACACAAAACAAACCAAAGAGGGTTTTCGGGGTTTTAGACTGTTCAGTTAGACATTTCTTAGTTGTATCCCTCAGCATCTCAATGTGTTTCCAGTAGTTTACTTCCAACTTTATGTATTTCTGATCATAAGCTTGAAGAAGCATGTGGATTCTCAGGAAGTTGCCTGTTGCAGTGCTTGGACTTGCTGTCCAAACAGCATTATAACAGGAATATATCAATAGAATATGTACAGGAATTTACTTTTCAAGATAAATAAAATTAGTATTATAGTGCAGAACTTACTTCTGAGAAAGCAAGCCACATCTGTTCCCACTAATGGCCCCACAGATTCCTTCAACAGCTCAACTGTCCCAGCTGTCTGTTCAGAATGTGTTCTTTACATTATAGGGTCTTTGCTGGAAAAGTTATAACCAAGTTAACATTCTGTATTAGTGTGACAATTCTGCAGGAGTTAGGAGTGACATAAATGTCTTTACAGAAACACACAAAAATAATCAATCACGCTGAAACACAAGCTTCAAACTTAAAAGAACAGGCAGACTTGTTTCCTTTTTTTTTTTTTTATTTGGGAAAAGTGCTTCTTACAAAAGGCAGCTGCAAAACAATACGTTATAGACCTCATAACAATTTCTCATTCCATTTAAAAGTGAAAGGAGAGGCAGTCTAGGGGACAAGAGCAGCAGGAGAACAGATCACGGGGCATCCACGAGTCAATAAAAAACAGCAATAACGTAATGCAAGGTTAAAATTCCTGTGCTGGGGCTTTGGTGGCAAAGTAATTTCTCAATGCAAATTACAGCCAGAAACTGCATGACTGCCTTTGTAAGCAGTAACTCACATAAACTGAACAGCTTTACCAGGCAACCTGCCCAACTCAGATGCCGAGAGGCACGTGTACCTCAAACCAGCCAAGAGGCACAGCAATTTCCTAGCAAAGCGCACAGCTTAAGCGGTTACAGCAAGTTCTAAAACTTACAGAGCAATAAAGCTAAAGGGGCCTCTCTGGTATTCCTCTGACCCCACCTTGGCTAACCGGATTTCTGCTCCTGGACAACCCTAATCATACACATGAAAGAGAGCTGGTGTATTAGGGAGTGTCATCTATTAAGTTAAGCGATAGTCAAGATCACTGCCACAGACTGGGCTGAGACCACTAAACCAGTTTCATGTCCAATTGGAGGCTAGACTTCATGCACCAAGAGGGGATGAAAGATGGTTTTGTTATTTTTAACTTACACAGAGTCTCCCCATCCTTGAGGTCCAACTCTACATTTATCTGTATATACACATAGAGAGTTCTCCTTTCACAAAGACATTTTCCTTTCATGCTAAACACAGTAAAAACCCAGAACGTTCACACCTGGTTCTGGTTACACAGTAGTAATAGTAATGTGCAAGTAAACAAGAGACCAAAATCACAAATGAAGACGTGTACATGAGGGGGCTGGAACGGAGCTGATGCCAGAAAGAATTTGTATCTGGCCTGAAGTCAGCAATATTGGTACAGAGACAGAAAAGAGGCCATCAGCCAATTTACATCCCCACTGCATGGCCACTGCTCATTTTTGTATCTGGGCTCTTCAAAATGAGTGTGGAAGTCCTGTAAACACTTTAACCCTGGAACTGGGTGAACTCTGTTGGTTACACAGATGAAGCAACAAATCTAAGCTAACTGTTTGACAGTTAAACTCATTTTTACAAAAACTAACAATTTAAAGATTTATTTCTTGTTATTGGTTTAAACAGAGGAAAAACAACACTCCTGGGGTGGGAGAGGGTGGGAAGAGACAGACCCTGGGTAAAAGTTATTACAACAGCACCTGGAATTGATCGGCCTGCCTAGGAGAAACACAGGCACTGCCACAACACCACAGGTAATAGCTACTGCCTGAAGCCAAGACAACAGTCCACACTCCACTGACAGGTGCTATAGATCCAAGTCGTAATAATCTTCCAGCTCATCATGAAACAAGTCCCACTCGTCCTCAGAATCTGTTAGCTCATCATCACCTCCTGCTGCCAACAGCATAAGCAACATCTCACCAAGCTCAAAGGTCACCACCTCATCCTCATCGGTCTCGAACGGATCACCGTTCTCCCGCTCCTCGATGAACTCCCAGAACCGATTCCTCCGCTGGGCCTGCAAGTGGAACACAAGTATTTCCCCAGGTGACCAAGTGGTATGAGTCTTCCCAGAGGCTGACCAGGAGCAACCCCCAGCATACTTTCTGACATGCAAAAAGCAGTGTTTCTCTTTCAGGGAGATATTGACCTCCAGTAGAATTTACCCTTACACACCTCTATTAATGCTACCCAGTATTTCTACTTCAGTATGTTGGTGTACTAGGAAAGCTTTTAAAAATTCACTCTTTGCATCTTGGCCTCCAACATTCCCAAACTTTACACCACCACCTCCTTCACATTCACCATTACAGAGGTCTATCGGAAGTGAAAAAAACAAGAGTCAACATTTCCCTGTCCTCTTCTCTAGGCAGCTGATTTAATGCACACCCCTCTTGCGCTCACTCTGAAAAGAAAGGACAAAACACAGCAGCACTGACCCGGTATCTACTTGATGCTCCCACTTTGGGTCTCTGTGGCTCCTCTCGGCGACCATCGGGATATGCATGTTTGTAAAAACAGTTCCCTCCAAACGGACAGCTCCCACGGCCTTCGTCAAAATACCTGCATGGCTTGTTGCTGGAAAGGAAAATATCGCAACCCTTACTCACAGCAGACCCCAACCAGACTTCAGAATTGCTTTTACCTGTAGTCCAAAAGGATCTCAGGTACCATTTGCAGCTGAAGGTATTTTGTCAGTATAACCCCTACGCGCAGAAATGACGTACTACACAACGTGTGTGGGTTGATGCATGCACAGGGACACTGATAGCTTGCAGCACACAAGCTCGTTCTACCTTGTGGCTACACCACCAGCGTTTTGTGTATAGAAGGGAAAGACTGAGGTCAAAGAACACAGGAATAGCTTCGTGACTGTGTGGCTGCATGCATCTGTGAGCAGACAGGTAAGGACGCACTTCACACGTGCTGGTGGAAAGGAGGTGTGAGAGCGCTTTACATCAACACCCTTCTTCTCCAGGTGTGCTTTTATCTCTGCTGGCTCAACTTGACAAAAGGCTGCAGGGCTCATACCTCATTGCCTCCTTGTATTTCTGAATGAGTTTCTGCTTCTCTTCCTTCTCCTCCACCCAGTACTCACTTGGAATGACAAAGTTAGATGTGATCCGACATTCTGGGCAGGACCTGGGGAATGAACAGACTGCGCTGCAAAATTCCACATTACAGGGCGTTCTCTCTCCTATATAAGTCATGGTATATATCCATCTTTAAAAGATGTATTGTACCCACATACTTGCTGTATGGGCTTTTCAATCTAAATTCTCTTACACATGAAGATAACCTAAACTCTCTTCAAGAGCTCAATGGCAATGGCAGCGATCAGCTTGTCTCAGAAAAGCTTGAAAAAACACTTCACACAGACTCCTTTTTCTTTAGAATTAAATAAATTTATTTTGATTTTATTTCTGTATTTATTTGATTGGAACTCTGTCTTTTTAGAACAGCCTTTAAATGGAGAAATGTTTTGCCAACTGATTAATGAACTAGGGCAGTAACGAATTAAGCAGCATACATTCTGAACTGGTTAATCTGTTCTCAGATTCCTGGCTGGGTGTCCAAGACGTAAACAGTAACCATTGGACAACATGCTACTAAATAAATCAAAGTTATTTTCTACCATTAAGTGAGTTTCACAAACTTACTCCATATTAACCAAATCAGAGTGTAAATGTTATCCCTAACAAGTATTTCACTTCCAAACTAAAGTTAGTATGCATTAAATGCAGTCTCTGTGCAGTCTGCATCTGGAAGTCTGTTGCAAGTTGTCACAAGTTACTAAGTTCTTCCATAGCAACAAAGCACAATCGAAATGGGAAAGTGCCTCACTTTATAATCTTGCTCTCAAATTGTTTAGCACTCCTCCACTTGCGGATGCACTTGAGACAGTAAGTGTGGCTGCAGTTGGAGAGGATCCCAAAGCGGCGCTCACTAGGATTAGCTTTCTCATACACCACCTCCATGCATATCCCGCACACCATGTCTTTACTACGCTGGACGGCAAATGAAAGCTCCATGTCCTTCTCGTGAGCTTCAATGCAAGACTGAAAAGGAGAGACAAAGAAAACGGCTACAGAGACAACTGGTCACCTGGGCAACTCTAAGCAGGTTTTTAAGCTCAGTTTTACTCTGCTGTTTTGCATAATGAATGGAGTATGATTAAGCTGAAAAATCTTTATCCTAAGAAAAGTTTGCTCAGGTAGTGGGGATCAATTCACAGTCCAAATTCCTTTCTTCAGACACCACTTTTAGATGTGAGAAGAGCAATCTAAGAGACCATCCAGTTTTACTAGACAAAGAACAAAGCTTTAGTATCTTTAAGCAGACTGCTCTCCCAGCACAGATAAGGAAACCCAGGTGCTTCTAAGTATGGCCCTGACAGGAAGCAGTCCAGTTTACAACAGCAATTTCGTTCACTGCCTAACCTGCATGCATCTTCAAATGAAAGGGAATTAGTGACAAGTGATTGTGGAGAGAGAGGAAGCAATAACTTAAAGCTGTTTAACACCAGACAGTTGTTTGCTTACCTTTATGTGCTCGGATCTCTGCGCAGCATCAATTGGATGCAAGACCTGCAGTCCACACATATCACACACATCCCCATGGATATACACGCAGTTTTCTCCATAACGACATTCTCCTACTGCAGCGTAGGGGCACAGCTCCTTCTTTATCTCCACATCTATTTGCTCCTTTTCATATTCTTCCTCAATCACCATTTCCTGCAAGGGTGCTTCAGCACAGGAAGGAGCAGCTGGGAACAAAATTAAGGAGAGTAAGCAGTACACTCAAATTTAGAGCACTGGGAGTGAGAACACATTGTTTTAATGCAAAGTAATCTTTGGGTAACCCTGCTTGAGCTATCCAATGAGAGTAATAGCAGCAACCAGTTCATTTCAGTCCAACTTTCACATACCCTCAACCTGAATTAACAGTTATTTTCCCACTCAAGAAAGCACAGACAATTTCTTCACCCTTCAACCCAGACAAGACTAAAGCTATCAAGGTTACAGGGGTCAGATTCAGACCCAATAGGTTAAATCCAGAGTAGGAAAATCTCACTGGTCCTCAGCAGCTTAAGTACATTTTTATACAAAGTCTCATTCAGCAACAAGTTAAATAAGGTTACAAATGTCTCACTGCTTTAAGAATCAATTCCACATGGGCTAAAGTTAACAGGCTATTCCCCCCCCCCCCCCCCCAATTACACAGCTGAAGCAATAACAATGTATCCAGCACAACAAAATGCTACTGTGGAAACACCACCACCAGCAGTTCCTTATGTGCAGGTTCATTAGCAGGTGGTTGTCCAGCCTGAACAGACTTTCACTTCTTAGGCTTCCATGCATCTGTATGAATGATACAAAAGTGTGTCCACACCTCTCACCAAACTAACTTTATTCTAGGTATTTGCCAAAAACCCTGTCCTAAACAGATATCCAGTCTATCAGACACAAACCTAAGCTTTAAGAAGCTGAAATTCAGGGCCATTTCACTGCATTCTAGGCTAGCCATCAGTTTTGCAAAATTCTAAGTAAATTCCATTACCTAATTCTAATTGAACTGAAATCTGTATCAGTTCTCATTTAGACAGCTTCTGCTTAACACTTCTCCTTGTACCTCCTGAACACATGCTTGTCTCTGCCAGCATAAGGCAAACAGCCTTTTGAGATCATTACATAAGTAGGATGATAAACTAAGTTAAAGACAAAAGCAGTCAGTTTGAAACTGAAGATAATAAACACAGGACAACAAAACATTACCATATTCAGAATAAACACCAGGAAGAACAGCAACTGGACTTCATTTACATAACCAGTAGCTGTTAGAAGAATGAAGTCATCTATGCTGTAAGAAAGTATAACTTTTATAAGCTGTTCAAGCACTAGATTTGGAGAAGTAAGTGAAAACTATCAAGTGCATATTTGGCTCAGTACAAGTCAAGGACACACTCCCTCCTCAAAAAGAAAAGAATCAGAGGCTGCACACTAGCAGAGTTTTCATCCCCATGGAGCAAAGAGACACAATAAGCTTGTACCAGCCTGCTACCTTTTGGACATACAGAGAAAAAAGATAAAGTAGGTCCCCAAGAGCTCAGTTTTGGGGGATAAGCAAATACTGAAGATTAGCACAGGACAACATTAGCTCTCAAAATAAGTTCAAGTCTGCTTCCTGAACCATCTCTGACTTTAGAGGTCACTCACACTGATCTTGGATCTATCTGTTTGCTAGAAACAAACTTTTCAAAAGCAAATGACCGACAGAATAACAAGTCAACTGTCAATCTCATTTTTCACCAAGAGATTCTCAACCAAAAACATCATTACCTCTCCTTCCCTGCAAGTTCCAGTGAACTGTTACCAAGAAAAGTAACAAGTAACCATACACTAGGCTCTACTTTTCTGAGTAGCTGAACATAATATGAATATTTGTACCTAATTGAACCACCCCCTCCCACCCCCCTGCTTGAAATCCATGGTCTCCACTTCTACAAGTAACAAAAATCACAACTACCAGTCAGTTTTTATTTCCTCAACTGTCATTTTTGCCAGTGTTTTTTCCAGTCAATGTTATTACAGATATTTTTACCTGGTTGATTCACATGACTTGTGACATCTTGTATGACCCTTACTTAAGAAGGAGTTTGCTAGATCATAGTATGGATGGCCAGAAGCCTACCAGACAGACAAATGCAGGTGAGATTCAAAGGAATCAAGTGATACAGTACTTCTTTTAATGGGGCTGGCAAGATGATCTTTGCTTAAGGTAATCCTGAATCCCTGGTAAATGTGTACTTTGAAAGAAAAGATACATTTGGAGCTTCTCTTAATAGAAAAATTTCCCAGTCTCCTGCACTCCTCAATTATATCTTTTGTCAAAACTTTATTCAGTAAAGGTTTTATTCATTAAAAAAACAACCAAAAAACCCAAAGAACTCACCCCCCCCCCCCACGCTTATTATTTAAAGTCCTTTAAGAATAAAGGCTTTAAAGTCTTACCCTTCCAGAGACTGACTTAGAAACCCATTTATTTATTATGCTGGTCCACTGAAGGAGAGAGCAGAGCTTCACATCTTAGCACATACACAAAAAAGTAGAGTTGTTACTTAATACAAACCACCAACAACCGCTTAAGTCAACAAGCACAAAACAGCTACTAAAATCCAGCCCAGCACTATCCTTGCACAAAAAAGTACAACTATTTCCTTAGTGACAAGACATCTAGACAAGATACAGATCTATGAATGTCAGCCTTTAATACTGGCTCTAGGTACTTCTACAGTGAGAGAGGGTGGGAGAGGGACAAACATGCTAAAAGTGACATTAGTTTTCCAGTCCCACTCTTCCATGCTGTCCCAGAACTTCCCCTCAGTGAGAGTTGTATTTCTACGAAACAAAAATTAAGTTAGTATTTCCACTTTTGAATAGCTCAGCTTCCACAACCTAAAGCCTTGCGTGCCTATCTCCTGTATCTACTGCACTGTTCCTGCTACAGTTTTGCTTCCTCTTTAAAAGCAAAATTAGAGAAACTCAGACTTCATTGCCTCAGTGGTTGCAAATCCAGTATCCCTCAGAGTAATATTCACGGCTTTCAAAACCACTGCTCTCCAGTAGGTGGACCCAACCCCTATTTTCTCACTGCCCATTTCAGTCACCAGGGTTACATTTGTACTAGTGAAAAAACTCGTCCATTACCTTCAATTCACACACCACCTGCTTTCACTGTAGGATACACTTTCTAGCATCAAATACATTCATCCTGGAGCAGCAGGAAACAGCCATCCAATTCAGAGTGCTTCCTATATTTCTGCCTTTCTACTTTCCCTCAACTATTCCGTAACACCTAGCAGCAGAAAAAATACAGAAATGTGGTACATCTGTACAAATAAGTGAGTATCTGAAGGACTGTCACTATTTTCTTTGCTAGGCCCTGAGACCAGCTTCAAGAAAACAGGTTTAGTCTCAAATCAGAGCATCATCTGCATTAACAGAATGTCTTGACTCCCTAGTAAGATATGAGCATTACAGCCCAAGCTACTCACAGTTAAACTGTCAACCCTGAATCTTCTGCATTCTTAAGACAATTTAAAACATGCAGGCTTCCAGCTAATCTTGAGAAATAGGTTCCATTTTCAAGTTTCCAAGTACCTGTACATTTCTCCAGGTATTTGACAAGAATAACCTTTAAATCATACACTGTGAAACACACTGTACACATTCTCCTGATCACTACAGCAAGATTCTTCATTTTTGTAGCTTCAGAAAAGCAAAGTTTTTTAAATGCAGCTTTTAAGAAGTCACCATGGGAATTAGTATCATGTAGCACTGTTCAGAACAGCAACAGCCAAGCATGCCTGGACATTAAAATAAATTTCAAGCGACAGAGAATTTGGAACAAGAATCAGAGAAGAGACTGTTACTTAACTTACTCTGTGGCAGGCTTATTTTTCATGGAAATTTGTTGCTAACCCCCCCTAGAAAAAGGAGCTGCTTCAGGAAAACCAAGTTAAAGGTATACTGAAATGTTTTTACACTTCAGGAATTTAGGAGAAAGCACCAGCTCTCCTATAAGGAGCAGATGTATTTAGAAGATCTCTGGCTGTTCAAACTAGCAATTAATTGATTCCAGTGGAGGGCCACCCAGCCATTAAGGGGGATGAAGCCCATGAAGAGAGACTGAATAAACTGGACTTAAGTTTAAGGAACAATCTTATTTCTACCTTAACCAACAACAAACAAAAAACCAAAAACCAGAGCCAAACTCTTCTCAGATGTGTACAAGACAAGAGACAGAAGGCAAGCTGAGGCAGGGAAAAATCCAATAACATACTAGCAAAGGGTTTTTCCTTCTGAAAGAAGCCAAACACTGCAAAGGCTGCCCAGAGGCTACGGTGTTTTGAACATCTGTGAGGATGGGGATTCAACTAAGCAAAGCCCCTGGCAACCTGACGTAGCTGACCCTGCTTGGAGCAGGAAATGAACTAGATGAAATATGGAAGTCCCTTCCAATCTATTCTGTTCTGATTAAACGATAAAAAAAAGACTCCTTTGTCTCAATGAACACAGGAGCTGTACTTTTTATGACAGTAAGGTGACCTATTAACAGGTAGAAGACAAGTTTTCATTCCTTTGGACTACACACAAATCACAGATACACCAAATAATTCCATAATCAAGCTTCTCAACAACACTAACAAAATATTAATGTTGGTTGACCATTCCTTTTCTCTTCACCCTTCCTCAAATCAGATCAGAGCAGGCTCCAGCAGCACCCTGTACCATTGAGAACGCAATTCTCTTTCCAGATCTGAGAATGAGTAGTGCTGTGGAGACAAAGTAGTATAATCTGAGCACTGTATGACAACTTCAAATTCTCCTGGACACAGGTGTCCATTTTGGATTCAAAAATCATTTGAGTACTCATGGCCATAAGCCTTCAGTTTTAGAGAGCCAATTATTAGAAAATACGCAAAAGCAAACACCTTCAGCCTACTTTTCACTTAAATTTTAAGTCTTTGTGATATCTTTCTGCAGAGAAAGCAGATGACAAGTATGCTGCCGAAACAGTCTGGTCCCATATGATGAGCTTCTCAACATGAGCCATCACAGTATTAGAAAGTCAAGTCTCAAAGGTAACCGGAATAAACAATTTTCAGCCTCTGGTCTGAATTGCCATGGGATCCATGAAAGCAAGCATTAGGCATCAATTTGTTCTACAGGAATCTGTACCTCCACTAGAAAACCTTTAAAGGACTGCAAAAAAAAAAAAACCCAAACAGAACAAAAAATCCCCCCAAAACAAAGGCAGATTATATGTTTTCTAAATAGTGGTATTAACTGCATCACCAGTATTTTCTTCTCCCATCACATAAACTAAACTTCAATTGAGATTCCCCTAGTGATCTGAAGCCATTAATAAGAGAAGCTAGTTACACAGAGACTGTCTTCAAGTACACCTGGTTTCAGAACATCAGCACAGCAGTAGTAACAGACATGGAACAGTCCGAACATTCACATCAGAAAATTCAAGCCTAAGTTAAGGACAAATCACTTGAAGCAGTAATATGAATGGCTGTACTCAACAAAACCAAAAGCATTAAAATAAATGCACTACACAAATTGTTGAGCCGTGACAGAAATCTGCTGTTATCCCACGATCAGCTTACCACGTCCACAGTATGGCTGCCCAGGAACAAACTCTACAGCATTCACCCAGTCTTCAGCACCTACTCCTGCAGCTGCCAGATCTATATCTTCATCTTCTATCTCAGCAATAATTTCTTCAACTGTTTCAGGGAGCGATGCAAAGTCTGAGGACATTGAGGGATAAATTTCTGCATCTGGATTCATGTCAGTCATATCAGTCATTTCTTCCTCTTTCAGTGGCTTGGTATGTTCGTATCTAAAAAGTTGAAACACATCAAGTCAACACTTCACAAAAAAAATACTCCGTAAAGCAGCCCAAGGTATTGGAAATAACTGATTAAGATGCAAACATGCTTATCTGGAAGGAGGACCTAGAAACAGCTTGGAAGACAACGCCACTGATCACCCTTTCTAGAGACACGCTTCCACTTGTGTAATCTGTCATCACCACTTAGCAAACAGAAGGCACTCCATGATTTTGGAGGAAACAGAGCAGCATGCAAAATCCTTACTTAACCTACACAAAATGAATTATGTCCAAAGCTGGTCATATACCCATTATGCATGTATAGTATTACTGAATGAGATAAATTAGTTCATTTAGCTTTAAAAAGGCTATGGTCAGATACTACTGTCTTCAGCTACCTCGTGGGAAAGCCACAGGAAAGATGCAGCCAGAGTCTCCTCAGAGGTGCAGTGATGACAGCCAGTAAACACAAGTTCAAAATAAGAAGTTATAATTAGGTATTAGGAAAAAAATTCACTGTGAGAGCAGTCAAACACTGGAACGGGTGCCCAGAGAGGCTGCATATTCCTCATCTTCGGAGATAATCAAAACTTGACTGGACAATGCTTTGGGCAACATGACCTAAGCTGGCTCTGCCTTCAGCATGGCTCCAGAGATCCCCACCAACATAAGTGATTGTTTTTCTGTATCTGAGCGTCTTGCCTTGCTCAGATTTTATATTGAATTTTAGTAGTTATTTCTAATGTCTCTTTCAACTGTGGAAAATGATGCTCAGAACACTCTGATCCCTACCACCCACAAACAGGGAAAACATCCTTTCCCTCAAAAAAATCTGTATTCCAGCAATTAGTAGACAACAAGAGAAAATAAATTACAGGTGTACCTTTGAAGTTGTGGATATTTGCTGACTAATTTCAAGAAAAAAAAGGGAGGGATTTTTTTGAGATTGTACAAAACTTTTAGGCAACTATGATTCATTTACCTTGTGTCAGACTGAAAACAACAAAGTGTCACAGTAATCACATATAAAAGAGATACTCCCAACCAAATGTCAGCTTTCAAATCCTAAGGAAGCTATGAAGCACAAATTTAAAAATCAAGCCTTCTGACCTCTACACCACTGGTCTCCCAAGTGGTATGCATGCAGCCTAGGGGGCGTGCAAGACAAGCCACTGGGGTGCACGAAGAAAATACTAGAACTTGCCGTTGGATTTTTTTTTTTCTCTAAAAAGATAAGAAATTAAGTTTTACTAATATTTAACATACAGATTGACAGCAGTATCCTCACTCAGTTCATGTCAGAGGGTATCGTGCATGGTATGCACAAGGTGTCCTGAAGGAGGAGTGGGTGTTCCACCATACAGCAGGGCTGACAATGGCACCCTCACTTGTTTGCTCACTTTCAGTATATTTCAAAACACTGAAGTTTGTTTGTGCCCAATTAAATGGATTGACAGATTATATTATCTTGTTTTACCTAAACTAACTCTGACAAAAGGAACAAGTGGCTTAAAAAGATTCCTGCAAATAAACTGTGAACTGCAGACAGTACTGATAAAGTGAGCACAAGCCAATGACAAGAAAATGTCAGAATTAACACTTCTACTCCTACCATGAGCTCTTCATTACACCACCTAAAGACAATGCCAATCTAAGCAGATCTGACAAGAATTGGGGGAGGGGATAAATAAGGTATTACCAAGATAATCTGAAATATGGATTTACATCCAGTATTCTTAACGATGAGCCTTGTCCCAAGTGTATAATGTACCTTCAGATAGCTAGTGATAGTATGAAGCTATATCACAATTAGCAAGACATTTAAAATTTAAACATCCAGAACAGGAAGACAAGCCTCTACAATATTTTTCAGAGATGTTTCAAGTCATGCAATACTCAATCCAGTACTTCACTAAACTTCATAATAAATGTTTAGAAGCCTCTTTCAAGGCTTCTTCCATAACCAAAAGACAAAAAGCCACGTACCATTAGACCACTTGCTCTTCCTGCTGTGGTAAAAATGACTGAAATAACACACGAAAAACAATATGGTGACAAACTAAAACACATTCCTTTGTCAACAAATACTGTTGGGAAACTCAGAAAACATTGGTGAAGATGTGAAGAAACAAGTATTAGAACAATTTTTTCAGTGTTGGAAGTTTGCTGTACAGTTGGATGAAAGCCTCTAACATGTCTCATAATTGCTAGATTCTGTTTCAGTAATGAAATACACAAACAAATACTTTTTGTGAACTACGGAAAAGATGTATCAGAATAGATATATTCTCAACAAATCACTTTTTCAATAAAGACAAAAAAATGTGTTGGACGAAATGTATTCCAAAAAGTAAATTACTTCTTTAATAAAACCAATGTTTTATGGAAAAACTGTGCAAGTATAACCCTGATGGAGCCATTGCTTTGACTGGAATAAAAAAAGGATTCCAGAGTAAGGTTATAGAGATAGCACAACACCAGAAATCCATTCAATGCATCCTTCATAAGCAAGATATTGTAGCAGAGATGGAGCTAGAAGCGCAAAGAGTGCTACAGACCGTCATCAATACAGTCAATTTTATAAAAACAAGACCTTTGAATAATCAAATCTTTACAGCACTTTGAGATGAAGAACAATCATGAAAATCTTCAGTACCACACAGATGTTTTCAGGTTCTCTCATGGTAAAGTGCTTAAAAGTTGTCAAAAGATGAGATATGCATTTTTACTTCACAGAGACAAGTGTTCCAAATTTGCTGACCTTTTTAGTGATGACAAGTCACTGTCAGTAGTATGCTACCTAGAAGACGCTTTTAAAACATTAAAACACACTCAATCTGTTCTTTCAAGGTAAAGACAATGTTTAAAGAACAAGTCCTTTTTGAAAGAAATTCACTGTGTGGAGACAACATTTTGAAAATGGCTGTTCCAAAACATTTCCACCATTATGCATTTTGTTGCTAAAAGTGATGCAAGCATGTCTACTATAAAAAAACTCTCATATCTTGTATACTTAAAAACCCTTGGAAACAGAATTCTAACATATTTTAAAAATCTTCTGAGCAAAGAGTTTTAGTGAGGTTTGGACCCATTTGTTAAAAATAAAAATGCAACACCTTCTAATTAGTCTGCAAGAACAGCTGGTTGACATAGGGAAGATGGAAATATACTAGCTAAATTTTAAGAAAAATCTTTGCATAACTGGTGGATGGGATTGAAAAAATGAGTATCACACACTTGTAAGTGCAGCCAACAATATGCTTCTTCCTTTTGGATGTACATTATCTTTGTGAAAGATCTTTTTCAGTTATGACAGCCATTAAAACTAAGTACTAAAATGAACTGAACTTAGAACAAGATCTTCAAATCACTGTATTAAAAAATGTTAAACTAAGATTTTAAATAATGAAGCATATCCAGTCAACATCACTATCAAAAAATATTACTACTAGTAATGCTTTTAGAGAAAAAAATGTGTTTGGACTCTTAAAGGTTTTATAAAATAAAATAGTTTATCTTTATTATAAAATTCTGATTTTGGTCTGGTTTATAAAGTACATAATGTGTTAGTGCAGTAGTAGATATATATATAATCTATAAATATACATAACAGGTGAGTGCTCAAAAATTTTTCACTGATGGGGTGCATGATCAGAAGTTTGAAGAGAACTGATCTACATGATCAAGAAAGCAACACTGACAGATAGAAGGCTACAGAGAGGCTTAATTTTGTTTTCTTCTACATAGTAACCATATATTAAACATGAAAATAAAGCTAACTATCAACTACCGTATGAAGTCACGATGCAAATATTTAATCATGCATTAGAACTGCAACAAGACAGAATGTTAAAATAAAGTGAACTTAAGATGATGCAAACATCCCTAAAACTCTGTAAAGCTTTGTTACACTAGGAAAGCTTCCATTTCCTTTCTTCACACTTTTCTTTTTAATAATTTCAAGAGTATAGATTAAGTCATACTATGTTTTCATAATGCAGGGCCATTTTGTACAGGCAATATTTTAGAACCCACACAACTATACTCCAGTTACTTCTCCAAAATGGCAGTTCAAGCAGAGTAGTAATTCCTGAAGAGAGACATACAGTCAGGGGAAAAAAAAAAATAAATCTTACCTGTTCAGGCTTTTATGATCACTTACTAAACATAACTCAGTTTCATCAGTGCAGCTAATTTGAACACAGTCTCAGTTTTCAATTAATTCATGTACTCATGTTATTAACAAAAAACCCACACATGCTGACAACTAGTACTTTCACACAAAGCAGTTCTCATTTTGCCTTTGCTATTTATTTCCATAGTAAAGCAAACACTATAGTATTTAGCAAGAGAAAGCAGCTTGTGAAAAAAATCTATTTTTATAAATTTCTGAACTTGCAATGAAAGAGTGAAAACACTTTAAGATTTATTGCCTGATAGCTCTCTACTCGGGGACTCAGAGCGAAATTACTCCCTTACAGGCTGGTCAACAGCCTTTCTTTACCTGCAACGATCTCCATAAGCACAGCATCCTCGCTGGTAATACCTGCACACCATGACAGACTGACCAGTGGAGAGGTCATGGGAGTAGCGGCAGTTGTCTCCTTCCTTGCAAACTCCATGCATAAAATATCTGTAAAACAGAAGATTACTGCGAATTACAGAGATGCACTGAAGCTGTAAATGAAGTATTTGGATGATGAGTTATTCTATAGGTCAAATTATGCTGAACTAAGAACTCTACTAACAACTAATGGGACCACATCCAAGTATAAACATACAAATAGGAATGTCTGAGACAAAAAATGAAGCCTTAGCTATTCCAGTGAACTGCACATTTAGGGACTTACACTTACAAATACCCAAAAAACCCCTGCAAAACAAACTTTTATCTTGGGCCATGACAAAGAGATAAAAGTTTCTTGGATGAAGCAGATAGTGACAAAGTTTTACTTGGTAGCTCCTGAACCCATCAATGCATTTACCAACACTTCAGTTTAGAAAGAAAAGCACTGGCCCCAGATACCAAGCATATTGCAAACTCTGAACTCACTGGAAATATCAACACCTGGTAAAGAAGAAAATTTGTTAGGGTCTAAGGCCTGATACAAATTCTTCACTTGCCTACAAAATACCACAAGAGGGAAGATTAAGAAGCAGATTATACCCTCCTGAACCATTCTTGCTGCTAAAAGGGGCAGTCCTGCCCTCCTCCTGTTACACGCTTTCAGCACTTTGCGATGGTGCTAGCACACCTGCACAGCCAGAAGCAGCAGGTCCTCCAAGCAGCTGACTGCACAGCCACACAGCAGTACAGCCAGCACAGAAACAGGAGGATCATCTTTCAGCAGCGCAAACTAAGATTAGGATAGCTCTTCACAAAACAGCACATTCAAGTCGATATTCCTAACTTAAAATGTGTCAAGCTGTTGAACTGCATGAACTTCTGCATAGGTACTTAAGTCTGCTGTATTTTTAAGAAGTCGGATAAATCTAAGTGAACAATTCACCAAATGACACCAGCAGTGTGTAATCCAGTACTAGGGAGATATTAAAATCTGAGGCGAGTCTTAAGAGGGCTGTTAACCCTCTATGTGCAAAATCAGTGATGTATTCAAGGTACTAAGAACAAATAAATCTAAAGTGGTTTTACAAACCACCAGTTGACACTTGCCATCAGGCTGCAATTCATACTCAAAACAATCACCTGTCTGTACACTGTAGCTGCACAGTAACCAGGCTAAGAAATGTGGTCCTACGTAAGAATAAGTAGTAGAAGACCAAGATGAGGCTCTGCAGGATGTTATCCCCAGAAGGACAAGCACCCTAGTCAGGTTTGCCAGGTGGCTGCAAACAGCCATGCCAGCACACAACAGGAATATAGGGTGTTACAAAAACAAAAAATCCCGCCACACTCCATAAACAGCACTCTCCACTGCGCACAAAAAGGCAGCAAAAACCCCACCACCCCCACACACATCAACACGACAATCCACCCACAAACAAACCCACCTCAGACCCAAAAAAACCCCAACAACCCACAAACTCGTGGAACCAGAACGTAACTGGAATTTCTGGCTTGCCTGAAATGGGAGTCACACCAATAGGGTAAAAACTAATTCAGGTGGTTAAACGTTTCTTCTTGTTAACAACTTACCTCCACCCTTTACTTATTTCCGTACAGCATTGCTTCCCCCATGTGTTGGGACACGCAATTTCATAGCCACCTGCTGACTCAGATCAGGAAATGGCTTCAGATGTAACCTGACATTCCTTTTGCTGCCCCCATGGTTATTTTTAACCTAGATCAGATCACTGTTGAGCCCCACTGCACAGTCACACTGCTACTTAAGCCAGGAAAGTGTTGGGACACCACTATGGCTGAAATAAATGACTAAGAGATAAGCACCAGCCTGAAGTGAGAACTTCTGTTAGAAAGTACTTGGTTGACATAACTTGTCCTAAACACATACACCTCAAAATCAGGCTCTCCCACTGCTTGTTAGACAGAGGAAACATAGCTCTCAGTCCCATTCCTTCTTTCCCAGGGTTAGAAAACCCTCTGCAAATACAGGTTCTGTATAATTCTGAAAGTTGTCACAGTTCATTACATCAAGATGGTAGGCTATAAAGGGAAAAAAGCCAAACCTGAAACACTCACAACTCAATTTAATTCACACGTCACTTTTAAAGGCCTGCAATCCTACGCAGCAAACTCGGCATCATTTGAACAAGAAGGCTGGGGTGGGAGGAAAGAAAAAAGTATTTCTTACCGACTTCCCCCCTCCCCCAAGATCTAAGATTTTTTTTTACTTTAAGGTCACAAAGAATTTAACATTTTACATATGAAATTGCTGTGTTTGGCTAAAATATGCTTTGGTAATGTTGAATAATAAACAGTGCCTTTTTGTGAAAAGTAACAAAACTTCTGTTGGAGAGTATCTTTACTTACACAGTATTCAATTTAACTGTAACTCTATGCAACAGCAGTATCAGCACCTGTTTCTGGTTACAGGAAAGAAGTATCCTTAAAACTGAGAAATACATGAGTTACCTGTCTCACTCAGTGACACATAGAAGGATACCTGAAATTTGCATTCTACCAAGTACCTGGAGAATACATGTAATTTCATCTGAAAAAGCAAAACTGGATCAAGACAAGTATGTAACTGGATTTTTTCAGAGTGCCTATGATTCTGTCATTTGACAAGCACTTATTCTGGCAGCACTCCTCTCTTGTCTTCGCTATTCAGATATACTAGTGTGATTGTGGTGAGGTAGCATGGGGAACCAGACCAGATAATTCCTCAGGGTCCAAACCCAGATCACTCCCCAGTTCGGTTCATTGCATGACTGTACAAAACACAAGTGATACCAAAACATGGAACAACCACACAGAAGCAACAGTTGCCTGCACTGACATTTTATCACTGGAAAACATTTCAACTCTTGTCTAGCCGTGAATGCCTTGATCAAAACACTGTATCCATGGGGTACTTCAAAAAGGTCACAGAAATAAGACTTTTGGATGGGCAAAGCCTGGAGTTGGAAACAAGATCTGGTGGGCATTTTTTTGAGCTATAAAGAAAACACTTGCCCAAGGCCATAAAGCTAATCATGTCTCCAACTCCCTGGAATTCCAATCACTGGAGAGAGATCAGATGTTACAAGTACTACAATTAATTTACTACAATACTTAAAATTTTCAGGTTTATCCAGGTTTCAATGACCTTGATTTCCATGATGCTTTAAAGTATAATAATCTACCGAAGATTTGGTTTCCCACTGCTAGAACATTACTTGTACTACTTGCCATAAGCTAAAGAATTTGTAATGCCTTTATCAAAAAGACACTGCAGTGTTAAACACATATAACTGCAGTCTAAAATCCTGAACACATACTAGCTTCCTTCAGATGATTCTTCTGATATATTGTCTTAACCCCTGTAATCCTATTAGTGAAATCAATACACAATACTTCTTTCCACAGCCTTTGAAGCTTGCAATGGGTCTGCTTATTCAGATGTGGTTTGTCCTTTACTTCAGGTCCACTTAACTCTGCTTTCAGGTAACTCCATTTTGTTTATTAAATTACGGGTCTTGCTGCAACAGAATGTCACACCCGTCATCAGACCTTCTTCAGAACTTGAGACATTGCCATGTCTGGCAGACAGGGAAGCTCAGGATAATAGCCGACTGCAGCCATTAGCCTCTTCAGGTGCCATACAGAGAGGAGTACTCCCAGGGAAGAGGAGGCCGGGCACGCTGTTCTAGCACAGCACGGGGGCGTTCAGCCACACAAGTGGCTGATGAAATCCTACATGAGTTAGTAACCTTGAGAAAAATTAAAAAGTAGGTCTTAATAGCATTTATCTCCTTGTCCCTTCCTTCAGCAAGCAGCTAGTGGGGGGTGGGGGTGGGGTGTGAATCCAGAACAGAGCAGCTAAGAAAAGGGCAATACTATCAGGCTGTGAAGAGTTTTGCCCCCCACACCTTATCACTAGTGCTGCACTGACTTAAGGAGGTATGCGCTACCGATTGAGATTCCTCATATTGAAAGACAGATAAATACCCGACCTAGGTTTTCAGAAAGAACAGCAAAGATACAAAAACGTAGACAACTCTCAAAATGCATCGATTAGTTACTAAGGGTTTTCTTTATGTTCAGTTATTAAGCAAACAACTGAAATGTAATCTGTTTAAGTCAACTTGATGCCCTTAACTACTGCTGCATGACATCTGGAAAATGCGAGTATCGAGCTAACAGTGTCAAGTCTTTGGAAAAAAAAAAAAGTTGGGCTATATTACTGCTCAGTAAAACCACTTATCTGTTTGAAACTGGAAGGACAGAGAAACTTGGTAGAGACCACCATTCTTTTTCTCATTTCAAACATATCAATAACAAAGGGTTAAGAATATTAAATAGTTATGAATTAGTTTTATTCCCCTGCGTTTTATTCCAGATTGAAAGATTATAAATCTTATACCACAGAAGCACTGAAAACTGCTAAACCATAGAAGCACTGTAAGATTGAAAACCTGCATTTCAACTCCATCTCAATTAAATTTGCATCTCAAGCTAATTTACGAATAAGAAATACATTTTCTTGAATGTGAATATGTCCTCCTGAAACCAAACAGAAAAACAGTATTCTTATCACACATTTCCAGAAGCTCAAGTCGGAATTTTTAATTCCGTTTTGAAGTCTGAGGAAAGCTATGCTGCCCACAAATTGAATGGCCCGGTAAAAGTAAACAAGTAAATAAGCAAGCAAACAATGGGGTAACTAGGAGGATTAGTCTAAAAGAACAAAGAATGGAGAGGTTCATGAGGTAGGTCCAAAGCCAAGTTCTCACTGTTGGTTAAGCTCACATTAAAGCACATTAACCATTACAAAAGAGTAGCTTTGACTTCCCATTAGTCCTCAGTGCTTGCAAATAAATGTATTAATCAGCCAGACTCACTGCAGGATACATTAAACAGAGTCACTGCACGACACTGATCAACTTGACTGCTTATGTTCTATGGCACTCCCCGTCTTCAGAAAATTGATTCATTGTGTCTGTTATCGGAAAACACATATATATCTCTCAACCCAATTTACTTAATTGAGCCTTTCGATCTTCAGAAATGATGAGGCAATCTATGCAGAGAGAGCACTAACCTACGCCCCCGCAGCGCACTAAAAAGCTGAGCTAAGCATCATTCCCGGTCATTTCCTCATCACTGGCCTACGCTTAACTGCCAGACATCAAATATTAACCCGGCTATTCACAGGCTAAACTCCTTGGTGTAGATGCACCGAGGGCGCGCTGAGAAACAGCGCCTCTCAGACACGTTAACAGTGCATTAACCAAAACAAGCAGCGACCAGCAGTTACCAGGAACGCTTTAAATACTGCAGGGCATACCTAACAGCACAAAAGAGAGACGCGGCAAGCAAGCAAGCTCCCTGTGAAAGCCCCGCCATGGTTCTCAATACTGCTATTTCAATCTGCAGTTGGCATAAATGGAAAAATACGCAGAGGAGATCGCATCAAGACCTAGAGACTCTTCCTTCCTGCCCATGGGAGGTTCGTTTTTGGTTCCAACTGACTTGGAATGTATTTGTCCAGAAATATATTCTATTTAAACGCAACTTACAATTTTATTTAAAAAAAAAAATACATCGGGAGATGCTTCTCGATGCTAATCTTGGGATTCACCACTTGCTTTCATGTAAAATAATATATACCTATATTCATGAAACTCTTTTATATTCCTTCCAGCCGGCAAACAGACCAGCAATTAAGTTTAAAAATGGTCCATCTGGCAAGCTTTACAACGTGCAGTACGATTTGCATAAACCTATATAAAAAAGTTATCAAAATACAGTTTAAATGAAAATACAAATAGAAAATGACGCAGCATATAGAATCTTAATGCAACACAAGTAGCAGCAATCCTCGCATTTTGCGGCCTATCGTGACTTGTTCCCATTCTCCGGTTTAATAAATAATTCTTGCTACATCAAATGCGAATTCATTTCCATTTTTAAGTTTTGAACCAAACGGAGAAGAACTTCGATGATTTGGTATTTCCTGCTTTCTCGCATTTTCTGGAACGCGGTTACGGGCCTTCCATTCTACAGTCTCCTCCACACTGACCGGGCATATTTTCACACAATAAATACCGGCCTACAGCAGCTCATAAGGAGCCGGCGAGGCCTCCCAACCCGCGGCGCGGCAAGGGGACGGCAGCCGCACGCGATCCGCGCGGCGGAGCCGCAGGGAACACCCTCCCATGAGGCCCGGGCAGAAGAAAGGCCGCAGCCCGCAGCGCCCCCGCCCGCGGGCCCGGCTCCGGCGGGCCAGGCCCGCAGCGCGCTCGACGCCAGCCGGTACTTCCGGCGACGGGCCGCCGCCCTACACCCCACACGACGGGCCGAGGCGGCCGGCTCCCGCCCGGGGCCGCTGCAGGGCGCGGCGCGGCCAGCTGCGCAGTTTGCCGCAGGCCCCCCCCGGGCGCCGGGACGGGCGGGGCGGGGGGGGGGGGCGCTACGGCCGCGTGTACGTGACCATGGGGGGAGGGGAGGGGCGCGGCGCCGAGGGAAACGGCCGCGGGGTGAGGGGGGGGGGGGGGGGGGGGGCAAGGACGGCCCCGACCGCCCCCCCCCTCCAGCTGCGGACAGCGCGTACCTGCAAGTGACCTGCTTGGTCCAGCCGCCTCCTCCCGGCCCCACGACGGGCGGCGGCACCATTGCGAAGTCGAAGGCCGCGGCCGTCGCTCCCGCGGCCGCGGCGGCGGATGTTCCCAGGGCCGCGGCCCCCGCCGTTGTTCCGAGAGCCACCGCCTCCGCCATTGCTGTTTATCCCCCACAGCGGCAGCACCGGAACTTCCGGGAGCACATCCTTCCGGGCGGCGGCGGCGGGGCTGAGTGGAGCAGAGCAGCGCTGGGCGGCACCGGCCGGCGGGGCGGCGGAGGCGCGCGCTAGCCCCGCCCCCTCCTCCCGCCCTCCCGCGCGCGCCCGGCGCCGAGCGGCGGCTCCGATTGGCGGAGGGGAACGTGCGGGCGGGAGCGCGCGGGGGGGGGGGGGGGCGCGCCGGCCGTTGCCGCCGACCGTTACTGCCGCGCGGCCCTGGCGGTTTAATGGCGCGTTGGGACCCGGGCCTCGGGGGCGGTGCCGCCGCTCCGCCCGCCCGCCAGCCAGCCCTGAGGAGCGGCGGCGCTCGCCTGATGGGGTGGCGCCGTCGGAGACGCCCCGCCGCCGGCCCGGGCTGCGCGAGTGGGCTGGCTCAGTCAGCGGCGGGAAACGGGCCGGGCCCTGGAGGGAGGGACGCGTAACGGCAACGTGGCGCCGGCTGCGGGGCGGGGAGTTGGGAGAGGGGGACGAAACGAGCCAGGGGCACCTCAAAAGTCCATGCGGAGAATTGGCACGGGACCACCAGAGAGCTCAGTGCTGCTAATTCAGGGCGAGAAACGTTACCTCCTTCTGCCATAATAAATTCTGGTTGTGAAACGCGCATTTGCCTGATCCGCTTCACGTCCTTGTCTTCTTACTGCCGAGAGGCTTAAACCAAGTACTAGACAGTCCAAAAAGGCAGTGACAAGCAGGCATGTGGGGGCAAGGTGAAGAGAGAAGTCTTGTCAGTGCAATGTTAATTGATATTTTGCATATCTATTAGAAAATAGATTTTAAAAATGAAACATACCTAAGCCATCAGTCACCAGTAAAAACACCGTCCTAAAATGGCAGGACTTTAGGAAGTGTACTAGAAAGGTCAGAAGAGGTAAATATCTTTTCAGGTTGCCTTGAAACAATGACTTAAGTGCCCTTGAGTGACCTGAGAAATGCAGTAATGTGAATGCACTTGCTGGCATCTTCTGGAATATGCAGAGCCCTGACCTGGGCAAACAGAACTCAGAGGGAGGTGAAGTATACATTATGATTGTAAGAGACTTCAAACCAAGGTAAAGGTATGCATCAGAATCATGGACTGCCAAAAGCTGAATTTCACAGGATTTGTGGGACAGAGGTCCGGGGCGCAGAGACATTTAGTTCTTGGGAAGGAACATGGTTGGTTGTATAAGACCAACTTTCACCCAAGAGGAGGAGCTGCCATCAGACAAAAACCTTGATTCAGACTCTCTCTGCAGCATTGATAGTCGGGAGCAGCCACTGCCTCCCTCCTGAGATCAATGCCAACGTTCATAAATTCAGTTCCACAAATCACTGTTACAAGAATGCCAGGATGTTCAATGGAAAACTGAGCTGTCAGAATCAGCAAGACCTTTTTAAAGACCTATTCATAAGAAGAAAGTTACCTCCAGCATCTGGTTCCATCACAGAGCATTTTTCATATAATTTTGAACACTGAAACATAAGTTCAAAAACCACACCAGGTTTGTATGTTCAGTCATGCATTCTGTTAGAAACAACTGGAGGAAAAAATACTTCATTTGAGGGAGAAAAGAAATTAATCAAATACTTTATCATCGAGCCATTAAGATAATGGAAATTTCTTTTGGAACCATTAGAATGATCTGCTGATAAAAGTGCAAAGAATTAAACCTTTAAAGATTTAAAGGTTAAATCACTAAGAAGCAACTTTGTCTGGTCTTTGTATTGGTTAGATTGTTGCCTTACATAGCAGCCCTGGCAAGACAGCTGGTTTCAGGCACCATTGTTCACACAAAGGTAAAGTAAATAAATGGCTAAGTGTGTGCATTCTCTATGGTTCTGCATGTCTCTCTCACATCTCCTAGATACTGGCAGCCTAGGAGCAAGCTTCACAACAGGGAGACACCAATAAGCCTGTTCCAGCTCTCAGAACTGCTGCAGGTTAAGAAACTCTTAGAAATCAGGTACACAGGGAAAGGAAAATACTGTCCCAAGGCAGATGTAACAGTATTAATGTGCCAAATTTATTATTTATTATTAATGTGCCAAAATTAATGTGGAGTTTCTAATTTCTCTAATGTCTTCGGTAGTGACACCCCTGAGAGAGAAAAGGTTTTGTAGGAGATGGTAACTCAGGAAGGAATCACAGAGGAAAATGCAAGGGTGGCCGGAGAGCCCAGCTCCCAGCAGGCAGTAGGAATTTGCCATGGCGCTTTCTTTGTTCCCAGCCGCTCCCATTTTACCCAGGAACCTGTTAAATATTAACCTCTACTTCTGAGGCCTGGAGGGGGAAGTGCCAGCAGCAAGCACTCTGGGCCTCTGCAGGCAGATAGGACTGGAAAGTCAGCTAACGCTGCAGCAAGCAGAAGAGTGAGTTACTGCAGCCTCCCCAGTTTCCTACAGAAACTTTCTCCAGCAGTTCTCTGGGGCTTTCTCTTCTGCAGTCACCTGTGCACTGTAGTCCTGACTGCCGCCCAAGCCCCTGTACCATCATGAGCCATACATCCCATGTAAGAAATGTGCCAAGAACAGCACAGCCAGCCTGTCTCTCGGGGGCTGGCAGGTATCAAACTGGCCTGTTCCCTTTCTGGTTCAGCAAGCCTCAGTGGCTTTTCTAGTAGAGCAAAAGATGGGGTTAGCCCTTGAAAATTGCTCATATAAGCTCTTATCTTCATTGTAATAAACACAAAAGACAAATCTAAAACCTGGGATGTGCTCAAGACTGCAGGAGTACCCTAAAGAGAGGTGCTTGAGTGGCCCCATTTTGTCTCAGACATCTACAGGTTCATATTGGAAAGCTGAGCTAGGAATCCAATAGGCTGATTTTCCACTTGGTTGGAGGAGGAAAACCGAAAATCAAGCAACATACTCTTACCCCTAACTTACCTGATATGGCAGACTGAAATGGGTGCCTGCTGCATAAGACCATTTTTAGATTATCTTGATCTAGAGAGTCGGAATCTGAGTGACCAGCTTGATTACTAAATCATCATCTGGTAGCATGCCAAAAATGTGATAGCCCAGATAGGTTCCTGCATTACTGCAGTCTTTCCAAATAGATCTAACTGAAAGTAAGATGATGCCATTATAATTTGTGTATATGCTTCAAAAATGTAATTTTACCTACACATTTTCTTTTCAATAGATCTGGCTACCCATCCCCCCAGGAAGAAGATACCATTCACGAAATCTTCAGCACCCATTTATGGTATCTGAGGATGCAATCTACCATTTGTGCAATAAAAGTCCCTGCAGAAGGCATAGCAGAAGTCAGAGGCGAATTGTCTTTGCAATTTAGCAAGCTTTGTTTGAAGTTTCCTTGAATATGTTTAGTTTAAAAGATTGGAAGGACGTAGAAAATAAGATTACATTTGTGACTGCTCAGTTAAACAAAAGTTGCAGGAAACTTCTTTTGAAAGGGACAAGAGTAAAGTGTGAATACCGCTTTACCAACCTGTGTTTTACAATTTCCTGATTAATTGTTGCAGTAAAATCAGTTCCTTGACACTGATTGCTTCAGCAATAAGCTAGCAATTACTTTAGCTAGTTTTATGTTATGCATGGAAGTTGCATAGAATCATGTCTTGTCTATTATGCCATAAATCAATTCCTTCATGGGTAGCCATTTAACTCTGACCTCTGCTATTTGCTGTAGACTACAAAATCGAAACTTGCATAATGGCTGTGCACTAGATCTCAGAGTATCCTCACTTTTTTATGAAGGAACAAAGATTTATTAATTTCAAAGTCCTTATTCAAAGCTACCCTAAACCTGTTAGAATAGATTGTCTTTACAGTAGGAGACTAAGATAGTTTTTCTCTGTAAACCCAGCTTGTATTGTAGCCAGGCATCTGCGTTGTATGGAGTATGGCTACAACTGGCTTTAGACCTACAGTGTTTCTGGCTGGAGAGGCCAAGAGCAGGGTAGAGCTCTCACCCCGAGAAGAAAGAGCTAAACAGCTGCATTGAGCGAAGTTGTGGGAGAGGCATGAATGCAATTCCTCTGCTTTTTAGGGATAAGTACAAAGGGGCTCAGTCTGCAGAAGCATTGTTTTAGTGAACAATGAATTCACAGATTAAAAAAAAAAATCTAACAGCAAAGGAATCTGAAAAATGAGAAAAGTCTTTTAAAGAGTGAGGGTAAAAAATCTGGCACTGTGTGAACAAAAATAATCACAGAAGCTTTCCTCGCCCCGTTGTGAAATGGCCCCCTGCACCCGGGGCAGTGAGCAGTTGCAGAGCTCAGCTGCGCCTGTGGTTAATAATAAATGGGCTCTCTCAGCCAGAAGCGCCGGCCTGCGCACCCCCATGCTGCTGCCAGCGCCCCCTCCTCCCGCCTTCTCCCCGGGCTGCCCAGGCACCGCTCCAGTAGCCACCCAGCCTCCCCACGGGAGACGGACGGCCGGAGGTAAGAGACACGCCAGGCCATTGCTCCATGAGGTCAGATGCGCCGGATCGATCATGAGGGGAGGCGAGCAGGGACGGTTTGGAAGAGGGAGGAAAGGCAGTCTGTGCTAGAGCTGCCCGAAATCCACTAGGAATCTGCAAAGTTTCGTTACAAGGTGAAAGGTCGGACGGGTCTCACTGCAAAACTTGCCAAGCTTCAAAAACCTTTCAGCCAGCTCAGGCTGAGTTTTGGCTGAGTTTCCAGCAGCCATCAGCTAATTCATATTGGGTTTCAGGTGGTGACCAGCTGTTTTTTATCCACCGGCCAACACAGCTTGGGCAGTCCTGGCTGTTGTGCTTTAGAGTTTGGGGGGTTGTTAAAATTCAGAGCACAACTCGAGCAGCTCAACCCATCCTTGGCGTAACCTTGTTGGCTTAATGAATTTATTCCAAGGCTGACTTTGCCCTGGAGAGCGAGGGGTGTGTACACACACACACACACAGATATCTAACATTTGCATTAACCGCTCAGGCTGCTGACTGCTTAGCAATGCACAGGCAGAGGTTGTAAATGTAAAGTAAGAGCTTTTCTCGCTTTTCTGTCATGATAAGACTCCATAAACTTAATTAAGTTTTTTGTCCTTAAAAAGGATTTGGAAAGTGGAAAATCTTACTGTTTCAGTCAGGTGTGTATTTTGTCTAGCTGAACCAGTCCCTCTTTTCTTGCATTACACAGCCTAAGCTGTCCTGTGTAGCTGAAGTCTTTAAATTTCAGCAAACAATACTCTTCCTGGCTGTAAGATGTTTCTGTATAGCTGTAGTGCCACACACTGTACTGAGATCAGAGCCATGTTCTGCTAAGTGTAACGTGAACACAGTTCTGTATTCTAATTAATTTGCCATCCAAATTAACAATAGGTACAAAGAACCGAAAAAAGAAATCCTTTCCTCTTGTTGGAGGCCTATCCCCCTTGAGGAATATGGCCAAATGCCCAGGGAAAATAAGTGAAACAAGCCAGGCAATAAGTGAAACTGTGCTGAGGCCCAGACCAGACCAGTCTCTTAACCTTTATAACTCTCTCCCCCTCTTTCTCTGTTTGAAAATGAATTTAATTAAAGTGAATAGGAGTTGCTAAGAGACCAGAGAAGTTCTGGAGTTTGTTGCTGGGGCTGAATTGCCACTCTGCTTCCAAAGCTTTGTGCTAAGAAGGATGATGTAACATGAGCCTACATAAAGCACCACCGGCCCTAAGGAAAACTGGTCTTTCCTCCTTAGAGTTACAGTCTGGTTTACCACTTCTCAGCTCCTTTCCTTATTTCATCGAACTGCTTGTTTCCTCCTAGATACAGTAAAAAATCGGGTTAATCTCTTTATAGCATTCTTCTGCCTTGTAAATTTTCCTTGTGATCTTTCAGGTTGGAGGTGGCAGTGGCAGAGCCTGTAATTTATCACGAGCAAGTAGTTTTGGAAATTAAAAGGTTGTCTACTTCTAAACTCCCTGTAGTTTGTTATTCCTTATCCTTTCCTCTGCTCCACTGTGATTTCAGCCCAGCATTGACAATGGGTCAGGTAAATTCTTCCAGCTCCTTTTCTGCAGCTTATCATTTTGCTTGGACACCCTGGCTCGTGCTTGAAACACTAGGGATCTCCAGGCAATCTGGGCAAGGGTAGTTTACCTTCCAAGATCAAGGCAAGAGACGATATGTTTAGCTTCACATAGTCACATCATCGCTAAATTACTTTCTTTTTTACCTGACTTTTTTTATCTCAGGACCATCTGTACGCACAAGATGATTAGGAAGATAACCTATAGCCTGGGAAGACACGTGTCCGCTGCAGCATGTGGGTCCACCCAGGTGAGAAGATTTCTGCATGGTGAGTAGCATATTCAGAAAGAGTTCCTGGGTGGCAAGCATTTTCCTCATCTGAATGCAGCAGGGACCTTGCTGCCAGTATTCTGGGAGCAAAGCAAAGAGCAACAACAGTCCTGATGCACGATAGTCATACATTAAGTTACTATGGTATCCTTAGTGATTCCACTCTTTTAAAACATATTCGTTGGGTATGGTTGCAGGGCTCAGTTTGTTCACAGTAATGTTGATTTAAAGTAATGTTACTGGAGCCACTGACAACCCAGATGCAAAAATGGTGTCAGAGGAGCATTTAGTGATGATGATGAGGGTTATTATTAAGATTAACAGTGGAGGTATTTCACAAATATTTCACTTGCCTAAAACACAGCTTTAGACTTCGTGAAGTTATTTGTGAATTCACTCTAAAGAACAGCTGAAGAGGGGAATAAATTTATTGTGATGATGACAATTTGCCTTTTATAAAACCACTCAGTAGTTACTGCAAATGCCCATGCAAATAATTCAATTGTCTGTGTTTATCCTCAGGTGCTTATTTCAAGATCCATCCTTCAGTACAGGAAGCCCTGATGGAGGGGAGACCAGTCGTAGCCTTGGAAAGCACCATCATTACACATGGCATGGCCTATCCTCAGAATCTGAGGTGGTGGATTTTGATGTTCCTCATTCAACAAAGTTGTAAGAATGAGGCATATAACTGGTGGATTGGTATCAGTATACTTGGTCAAACTAAAACCTTTGTAAGAGCAAATGGAAATGTCAGGTTGCTAGGTGTGCAGAATATGAGCTCTGGTGTAAAACAACTGTATCTGGACTTTTAAGGACACATATGGGGTACCCATTTGTCTCCTTATCCAACACCTTAAATTTCTGTCTTTCTTTAAAATGTGGCAGCAGATGATGTCATCACTTGCTCTAAAAGAGAGCTACTAGCCTTTTTGGCTGCATAGTTTGCACAGACATTGTAAACACTGCAGTTTCTTCTGCTATATCTTTTGTAATGCAAAAAGGATTGGAACACAATAGTGAAGTCTGTTTCTTAGCACCACTTAGAACAGCTACTGTGAAAGCTGCTGGTTCCTCTCGCCACCTTCTATATCCCACACTGAAAATGCCTCACTTCTACCCTTTATTTATTGATATTCAGTAGACTTGTGTTTCACTAAGTTACGGTGCCACAAATCACTTCACTCTCCCCTCCATCCTTGCTTCCAGAAAGCACAGGAAGGTTTCAGTATTGATTTTCCATCTTGCTTTTTACCTGGCCATTATTCTGCCTGATATTCTGTCTTAGAATGAAGCTCTAAAAACTCAGTTTTGGGGAGGAGGAGGTAGTTTCAGTAGTTAAAGATCGCCTAGCATATCTACAGATAGCTTAAAAAGAGAGAAGCAGCTGCTCTTAAAAAGAATAGAGTATGAGTGATCAAGCATAAAACCTGCAAAGGTTAGAAAGACCTAGTGTGCAGCCCTTGAGTATCCTCAGGCTGCAGCTTTTTGGCACTGTTACTCTATATCTAACTGCTTGTATTGTGAAAAATATATCCCAGTCAGGGCTCTGACCAGGGATATATTGAGGGACGTTGAGCAGGGCTTGAATTACCTGGGGTTTCTGTGAAGGTCTATGATCTCAGACAAATAACAGGTAACGGATACAGAAAGGTCCTATTTTGAGAAGATCCCTGTTTTCAGTAGTCTATTGTACAACTGGATTTGTCTGCAAACCAAGTGATTTTTCTCAAAAATGAAGCACAGAGCTTGGACATTGCTGTCCTGTAAATGGGGGCTCTGCACTTCTGCAAATTCAGGTGCAAAGACTTCTGCCATTAGGAAGATACAGAAGAGGAACTGGACTTCACTGAAATCCCAAGAACTGTATAAAACTGGAAACTGGGAATGATGGCCAAACACAGCAGTCTTCTTGTCTGATTGTTTGCCTCACTAATTTTGCCATTGTTGTCTTGTTCATCTTATTCTAGCATGGCCAGAGAGGTGGAAGAAATTGTAACAACAAATGGAGCAGTGCCAGCCACTGTAGGTATTTTAAAGGGTCAAATCCATGTGGGACTCACAGATGAGGAACTTGAGTTCTTGGCAAGCAGTAAAAATGTAGTTAAAGTGTCTCGGAGAGATCTTCCTTTCGTCCTCAGCCAGGTATGGTATGCAGACTTTCTATTGTGGTGTTTTCTATACGGCAATAGTATAGTCCTATCCAGCTTCAAGCCAGGTGGCTTTTAAACCTTTTGAAAATATCATGTAAAGTGCTGTCTTACTGGTAAATTCAAACGTGTCCTATCTAGAGTCAAAAACAGAATGAGAGAATAACAGCCATGAAATACATCTCCTGAAAAGTCATTCTGGATTGGCTGGCAAGCCATGAGCACTTGGCTAAGAATATTCTTATTGGCATGATAAGGCATCACTGCATTACGTGTTAACTATATGACATGCGGTCCATCCTGAGTAACACACACAGTGCTTAAGGTCACCCTAGCTGCCCCTGAAGCCTTCGGGTTGGAAAGCCCTGGAGAACGAAGGCCTTTGCTGTCACCAGAGCAAGAACAGTTTATGTAGCAGGGACACTGATTCCTCTGCAGTTTTGCCCAATAGAATATTAGTATCAGAATTTCACTTACCAGCTTGCAAGAGCTGGCTGTTGTGACAGACCACAAATTAGTGATGTGTGATAGATATTCTGTGTGATAGACCACAACCATAGCTGCCTGCATGTGGTATTCTGTGGGCCACCCTGGGTGCTGACGGCAACTGGCTGTCCCCTGACAGGGCTTGTCTGGTGGCACTACAGTGTCTGGAACAATGATTGCTGCACACAAAGCAGGAATCCCCGTGTTTGTGACAGGCGGCATAGGAGGTGTCCATCGGGGAGGAGAGAACAGTAAGAAAATCAATACATTCTACTTTGCTCAATGTTGCTACTGTTTTATTTAATTCCATCTTTTTCCTTTTTCCCCGTCTGTCCTACAGTAACTGTCCACTCAGAAGAGTAAAGTTATCATTCTTCTTGACTATACTATGGTTGTTTTCTTCCCAGTGTCTCCTTTCCAGAAGCTTCTGAATATTCCTTTCAAGCACTGGCCAGTTGTTAAGAGGGTGGGAGTTTCTCTTTATGTTTTGCTTACACACTTACATGGATATTGTTTGCTGGTGCAACAGGAGCTGATTGTACTTCTCGCAGTTTGTAGTGGCTGGGTAACCTGATACTGGCTACTGAGCACAGTGTTGTTACTGACTCTCAGGTGAGGAGAAGGAGAGTCTTACCAAAAAAGAGACTTGGGCCCTGGTCCGTGTGAGAGGTGCATGCTCCTCTCTGGAAAATGGCCCAGCCTTGGCAGTGCAGTCTGTGACCTTTAAGTACATTCTCTCTTCTTAGCCATATATATCCCTAGCACAACGTAAGTGCCCTGCTGGATGCTATCCCTTTCAGATGTGATGTAAATTCCAGACCAGGGAGTTTCCTGAGGTCTGCAGCAAATCTCCTGTAGTACTTTTTTTGCCGGTGATGTCAATACCAACATCAAATCTACTTAAATTATATTCCATCTCCTTGAATTTTGTCCTTGCTTTATAACGCTTTCTTTTTTTCTTTTATACCTTTTTTTGCACGCTGTTTATCGATGTGATCAAAGAGCTGAGAGATACAGTGCAAGGCTGCACCTCTGCCTTAAGTCATGCGACTTCTTTTTGTCAGTATCTCTTACAATCTCAACACCTAAAGGCATAATCTAAACCTGTAACGCTTGCTCATGTATCTAAATGGTTACCAAAGCAGGCAGTGGCATCCCAGGCAGATAGAGCTTTTTAAGAGGACAGATCACATCAGTTTGGAGTACAACACAATCACCCACCCAACAGCTGCTTGTCCCTTGACAGGTCTGGATGTGAGTGCTGACTTGACAGAGTTAGGAAGAACTCCGGTTGCTGTTGTATCTGCAGGAGTCAAGTCTATCCTTGATATTGGCAGGACACTGGAATATCTGGTATGTAGCATGGGCTGCTGAGCCTGAAAGCAGATAATGTTGTACTTTGTGTACAGAATGCCCAGTGGTTTTGGGGTAGGTATTAAGCGTAAGATTTTTTAAAATGTCTGTTGAGAGGACATGAAGCCATATTTACATTACTCTAGTCCTGGGGCTGTAGAAATTCTGAGCTGCTCCCTAGCTTAAAGCAAGGGGCTGTGCCAGCAGCTATTCCAGCTGAGGCCAAAGGCAGTGCTAGCCACACCATGTTTCTCTGGCCTTAGACTTGCTTTTCTGGGAGAACACTGCAGAACTGATGGATCCGGCAGGCTAGATCCATCAAACACTAAAATAAAAATCAGAATTAAAATGGGAATCGAGATTATTTTTATGAGAGTCACTTTTTAAGTTCTGGTATGTTGGAAACCACCAGGGTCAGCACTTCAGGTGACAGCCAATGTCAGTACTTCTCAATCACAGACAGAACTCATTTATATTTCTGTCAGCTCATGACATGTCTTCAGATCACAGGTTGTTACCTTGGACTCAGTATTGCACTAGTGACAGCTGCGTGGCTTTTGATAAGCTCCGAGCCCAAGCAAAAGATGTGCATGTCACAGGAGTGCCTCAGTAAGCCAGATTCTGTCTAACCAGCTACCATGTCTGCCTCTTTACTTTGAAAACTGTCGGTGATAGAATGGAATAGAACAGGATGTATAAAAATAACCAAACCTTGTGCTAAAGAAAAGTAGTTTCTAGCTGGGTAGAAGGAAAATGTCCTCTTCTTTTGGTGGGTTCCCTTTCCCTCCACTGATTACGTGCTTGTCTCACCTCCACTGCTGCAGGAGACTCAGGGAGTCTGCGTAGCTGCCTTTGGAGAGTCAAGGGAGTTCCCAGCCTTCTTCTCACGCCAGAGCGGTTTCCAGGCACCATATCACGTCCGGGATGAAAAGGAGGCAGCTGAACTCATTGGTGTGTTTCAGAAGGGAAAGGCCCATGTAGGGCCCTGGGAAAGGGGGACACAAAAATCACCTTGGATGAGGCACTTTCTTTTTTAACTTTGGAGAAGAGTTGTCCCCAAACCCAAGCCATCCTACCTTCCCCATTCCTGCTTCAGTGTTTTGAATATAAAGTAGCAGGGAAGTTCAGTCTTTACAACAAGTTTTTTAGCTAGCTGCAGCCACCTTGGCATGTCCATACACGTTTTGTTCACACTGGTGAAGTGAAGGGAACATGTATGTTAATGTGTCTACAAAAACAGGGCCTTCAGAAGTAGAACTAATTTTCTTTATTTAAAAAAATAATTCTTTGCCCCTTTTATTGTACAAACAGACTCATAAGAAATAGGCAGATGTAAAGTGATTGGTAGCAGAAGAGAACCTGTCCTTAGGTCAGCTAAAAACAGGAGCTCCAGCTCTTCACCCCACACCCACTCTCCTCTATCCTGTTCCTTCTGCATTTGATTTATCCAAGGAGAACTGCTAATGACCTGCCTGTCTCTCCCAGCCAGTGCTCTGGGGCTAGGCCTGAGCAGCGGGGTGCTGATAGCCGTGCCCTGTCCCCAGGAGCGAGCTGCCTCAGGCCAGGTGATTGAAGAGGCCATCCAGCAAGCTCTCAGCGAAGCCAGGTGAGAAACAACCTAAGCCTTGTCCTTTGCTCACCTAGGGGTCATGAAGAAGTAAACAACTCCAGGGACACTGCTGCAGGGGCTGTAGCACAACTTAACTGTGGGCATCGGTGAGCACATAACATGCTTTTAACCACAGTTTTACCTAACCTGAATCTTGTTTATAGGACTTTTTAGGGTATATGGTTCAGGAGATAAATTATCTGCTAGCAGAAGTGCTTCTTCTTTGATGTGGGTTCAGCTCAGTCATCTCATCTGCAGGCATTTTCTTTACATTTGCAGGTCCAAAGGGATCACAGGCAAAGAACTGACACCTTTCATGTTACAGAAGCTCAATGAATTAACTGATGGGAGGTCACTGGACTCCAGTATCCTTTTACTGAATGGGAGGGTGGGGAAGGTACTCCAGTGTACTTCATATGTCTTCTTATAACGCTTGGTGGAAACTGCTGTCACTTTATTGACAGTCTAGCAAGGGGCAAACACTTCAACATCTGCAGATGAGAGCTTAGCAACTGCATCCTGCTTTTTCAGGAACACCTTATTCACTTTTGCATTAAAAATTGGAGGCCAGCACAGACAGCAAGTGGTCCCAAGCCCAAAGAGATCCCTCACATGTGATTCCTGAGCTTGCCTGCTCTGTGGTGGAGTCTCAGGACACCACTGTCTGTGGTGGGGTTGCCCACTGGAAGGTACCTGGGCTTCCCAGAGCACTGTGCTATACCTCACACTGCCTTATCCAATTCTTCACATGGATGCAGAGTAAGAGACACTTGGAAGGCAAACACCTCTTGGTGGGCCAGAATCCTCTTGCACAGGTAAGAGAAAAACAGATCTACTGGCTGGGATGCCAGTGTAGGATCTGGAAGACCTGGATTCGCATCCAGGCTCTGCTGCTAGCCGTCTAGGAGACCCAGTCAGTCAGGTCAGATTGATAAAGGCAGTTTTGGATATTAGAGCTGTATGCAGCCACCAAGTGGCTCAAAGCCTCTGATACTCTGCTCCCAGTAAAACTGAAAAAATTGCTTATAGAGTCTTGACAAAAATCTTGGTAGGCATCTCTTTCTGGAAAAGCTAGCCAAGATCCTCCAAGCTTTTTTAGACTTTTGGCTCTAGTTTAAGTACTTCACCTTCTCTTTTTCTCTGTAAAGCCTTTGCTTCCATTCCCTATCTGTCAAATTGAGATGACAGATTCCCTCTCTGTGGACACAGGGGGAGGAAGCTGAAAAAACTTTAAAAAAATTCAGGGTGTTCATGCAGTATTGTAACCCAGTATGTGTGTCCCCAAAGGATTATGGTATAGGGGGATCAGTTCTCACAGCATGTATTTTCTGCGTTCTCCCTCTAGGCAGTTCCTTTGTAGGCTTCTGACAGGTCAATTTTGCTGCTATTTTTTCTTTTCCTCAAAGAAATGCCAAACAGACCTTGCTCTGATCCAGAACAATGCCAGGGTGGGCAGCTGCATTACAGTGGCCCTGAGCAAACTACAGAAAGCCAGAAGGAAGGGGAACCTGCCTTGGCAAGAGGACACAATCCCACCTCAACCAGTGAGTCTCCTGCTGTCCTCCATATAATGCCTCTCTGCTGACAGCACAGGATAAATTTATATCTATTCCCAAAAGTAAAAGGTGACTCATCTAGAAGCCAATCTTTCTGATTCACGCTGGCAGACATTCTGTCTTTAGTATTTTTTTATCCTCTCCTCCTCCCCTTATTCACATTTACAGGGAGTAAAGACTGACAATGGCCTAATCTCATAAAGTCTTAGACCATCAACTCCATTAAAACTTTAATCACCTTTTCACCTTTTACTGTGCCCTTACTTACAACTTAAACTCTATTGCCCTCAGTGCCAGGGAACTCGTGACTATGGGAGTAGACCTGGAAAAAGATGAAGCGAGATATTTTGAGCTGCTGAGCCTTACACATTTTATAAATATCTCTTTTGGCCTCTTGCTCATGACTGCCAAAATTACAAGAGGTACAGAATATCCCAAACAAGATCCATTATAATACTAATACTCTATTCACTATCTTGGATTTTTTATGGGCCACATAATTTACAGGAAATCTATTTTAGGTAGTCTTTAGAGAGCTGAAAAATTTTTTAAAACCCATTTGCGATAGGATTTGTCAACATAAAAGAGGGCAATAACTCTAGAGACAATAACCCAGCATTTGATGGAACAAGAAGAAAAAGCTCTATGTCCCCAAAGAATCTGGAAACATCCTGTTTGTGGAGCTGTATTGCTTTTTCTGGCTTTGTAGAACACTAAGACAGTGATCCGTAAAGTGTCACTGGGTATGGCAATTTCTTCTGGGAGCTTGCAAGAAATGACTGCATTTTTCTGCCTACTTTTTCCCATTTTCTTTACCTCCATTTTTTTTTTTTTTTTTTTTTTTTCCCCAACACAGCAGTGCTTAAATGTTTCTGAGGTTTGGTATGTCAGAAACTGTCCCAAGAGAGATGGCTTCAAGGACACCGATACGGCCAGACCCATGCAACTTCTTATATTACTCTACCACTATGCAGAGAAACTGCCAGCACCCATATATGTACACAGTAACATCCTACCTGCCATGCTGGGGCTGGCTGTGAGCAGGCATAATTCAGAAAGCAATATATGGAAGAGATTTAGATTCTCTCTATTCAGGTTTGTACAGACCTGTGTCTAGCCACCCAAACTAAGCACAGGGCTTCATACTGTAAATTACACAGCTCTCAAGAGTGTGGGAAAAGTGGCTAGGAAAAAACAAAGACTTGGAACTTTTTCCTCAAGTCCTTCCAACTGCTTTTTACCTCTTTCTTCCCTCTTAAAGGTCGTGATTGGAGGTATCAACGTTGACTTTATAGCCAAGGCACAGAACCCTGTCATCCTGGTACTGTATCTATAGCAGTTTTCTAAGCTCCACTGTAATTTCCAGATACGTTTACAGGAGTGCCAAGCCAAAGAGGGGTGGGGGGGAGGGTGGTATCCGTGCATGGTATCTACGTATCTGTATGCACACACATGCACAAACCTGGGAGGTGTAGTGCTGCATATTTGGTGCGTTGTCTAGGTGGGCAATGGAGTGATACATACCAACCTACTCTGTTCCTGTGCTGAAAGCCACTATCCCTACCACCCAGGATGGGCACAGAGCGATGTATCATCCTTACAATCTCCACATATGACTTTGGCCTCTACAGTCTAAGTTAAGGTACCTTGGCTATTTTCTGATGCCGTAAGCCCTAATTGCTCTTTTAGCAGAAGACCTGTCCAGGGCACTCTCAAAGCACATATGCAAAGACCTAGAAGCAACGGGTAGAAATCCTCACTGTGCTATGACAACCTATAATTCAAGGACAGACCCTATAGGGAGGAAATCCCTAGGTAAGAGCCAGGTCTGGCCACCTGGGACTGGAAAGGATCATGAATAGGAGCAAGAGTCTCCACAGTGGCAAGAAACCTTTGAGAAAAGTAGTACTGACACAGATACAGCTAAACAAGAGAGCCAACTTCCTCTGTCATAAAGGATTTGAGTCACAAAAAAAAAAAAAGAAAGAAAAAGATTGCTTAAAAAAATAGAACATTTTAAATGTTACCAGACCTTCTTCCTCTCAATTTTGTTTGATCAAGAAACATCCAAGAAGCTAAAGTGGAACAGACCTGGGACTTCCCCATGTAAATGACAGCCATTTGCATCGTCTGCAAATTTTTGTTGAGCTATATGAAGTACTACAGATTGAGGTGGTGAAGCTTGCTCAGAAGTTGTTTGGTGTCTCAAATTACTCTGGTGGGGTTTTTTTGGTTTGTTTTTTTTTTTACTCTATTTTTCCTGCCAAGGCAGGAAACTCCTGCTGTCAGATGGGGCAGCCTGTGAAGACCTCTCAGTCAGAGAAACACCTGCTGGGGAAGCTGTCCTTAAAGAAGTTGGCCATTAGTGATACAGAACCAGAGACCAAAAAGTATTACAATGGTCAGTGGTGACACATGCTGTGGCATCAGCTATGAAGGCTTACAAAACCAAAAGTTCAACTGCTTCAGCTGTGATCTAACTGATAACATGCATAGCCCACACTCAGCTATCAGGACAAGGAGCTAAACTGTGTCCAAGGGTGGGCAGCCACCCCGTGGCCCCAGAAGTGAGTGCAGATCCCTGGACCACCCAAGGCATGGTGAGTGGCCAAGGGCAGCTGTAGAGCCCCCTGGGAACAGCTGAAGAGAGACAAGGAAAAAGGAAATTTTAATGTTGCATGAAAAAGTGAGGCTTTAGCTGCCCTTCTGTATAGCAGTGAGCCCTAGAGCTGACAGTCCATTGTGGCAGCTACACAAATGCCAAGCTGCAGGAGGATTTGGGAACTGAGAGCCAAAACATTCCTGCTGACAGCTGCTGTGGTTAAGCACAGAGGAGAAGGCACTCTCAAAAAATTGCTTTGTTTTGGCTTTTAAGGACAGATTTTTTCAAAGGGCTCAGCACCCAGCAGGCTCCACCCTTATGCATGCTGGATTTGTTGCAGAGCACTGGGGTACTACTCAGACCACATTCTGTCTCAGCAAGAAAACAACTGTCATCTGTCCTGGTTGTAATTCCGCATGGCTTTCAAGGCTATCCAGTGCATGGTCTTGCTCACAGAAAGGTGTTAGAAAAAGCACTATGGTTATAACTCTCTTAGTTATAACCCAGAAGTTGAGCAGAGTCTCATTTTATGTTAGGGATTCAAACTTCTTAGGACATGGAAGAAGGTCCCCGAGGCTCAGTTCTCTGAAACATTGCCAGAAAGCATCAGCCCATTTTCATCTAAGTTTACATCTCGGCCAACCCCACCTGAACACAGTGTAGAAGGTACACCCGAGTAGTACTCATACTTGGAGTTACCAGCTGAGCTGGCAATGTACAATGAAAGCCAGTCATTTTCTTGAAAGGCAGGCTGCTAGTTTCTCTCTCACTGCATCCTTCCACTCCTTTAAAGCTCTGTGGGGTTGTACAACAGCAGAGGTCACCCACAGCTGGGTCCCTAAGTGGGAGGCTGGTAGGGAGCTGCTGTTAGGGCAAAGCTTGGTGCAAAAAATCTGAAACTGCCTTTGGGATGTGTGGAGGACTAAAAGAGAAGGCCAGTGTGCCAGACAATGAAAGCAGCTCATGAGTATTTTCAAGGTTCTTGCAGGCACCAGTTTTGAAGAGCAGATAGTGGAACTACATAAAATAGAGTTTGTGCTCATTACTGATGGCAGTAAGTACCTTCTTTTAACATTGAAATCAGGGCCAGTGTTCAAAGCCATGTTGACTTGCCTAAACAAGAATCATTGCTTTTTACTTTGGAGTAGGGTTTTTGTGGTGGTGGTGGTTTTTTTTTTTTTCTCCTTGGCTGCTTCTATTATGGGTAGTGAGCTTCAGAATTAAAATAGCCAAGCTCAGTGCTTTCAAAATCTGCAACACTCAACAGGAGACAGTTGCAGATGGAAATATCCTCATTCCTGGCAGTACCAGTGGCAATCCCAGGGAGCATAAGCAAATGCAACAGAGGGGCATTTGGGTTAATAAGGGGTGACAAGTAGTGGAAAGATGGACAGAGGCCATAGGTTGCTTATATACATGCAGTCCTGCTCAGGTGGTCTGAGCAGATCAGGGCTTGGAGAGCTGCCAGACAGAAAAGCAAAGGCAACCAAGAATTAACACCAAGTCTTACAGACTACAAAACTGGACAGTCAAGTCAAACAAAAACAGCCTGGAGGTCAGAAGAGAGTAATAAAAGAGTGTATTTAAATGGGAGAGCAGCCTCTTAGTCATAGGACTGGATGCAGAAGAAAGCATTGTGTGCAAAGAACAGACGTACAGCTTCACACAGGGGAAGAAGAAGGGTCCTTGGGGAGCTGCAGTATGAGTTTCAGGAATGCCCAAGAACAGTGATGGGTTGCAGACAGAATATTTCTTACTACAAGATGGCAACACATTTATCTGTTTAGGATAGATAGTGGTGTTCACAAGCAAGAAAAATGTGTAGTACAGGGGTATTCTGGTGCACCTGGGCTAACATGGGGCAGAGAGAATCTGAGCCAGGAGCTGCTGTGTGTAGGTATGCAGACACTTCAGTGCTTGCCACCCAAACACTCAACAAACTCTTGAAAGCTCTAACTTATCCAGAACCATGAAGATCATTATGACCGCCAGTGGCAAGATGTCTTCAGAAATGGAAAGTATGTTTCAAGATTTTTGAAACAAGAGCTTTAACAACATTTGATAGCCAGATAAAGCCCAAATTGATCTGAGCATTTACTGATGTAATTCTTCTGGCAGAAGAATTGGAAGAGGAGACTGTTGAGGGATTGCCTGTGCTCTGACAATTTGGGTGTTTGTGACAGACTGACAGATGGACAGAGGAGTGGAAGGCAGAGGCAAGAGAAAAGAGAAGTTGATAACCACACAGGTGGAGAAGAAGGATATTTTTGATGAGGGAGATGTTTAGGAAGAGAAGGGTAAGTGAAAAATTGTTCAGACAATGAAACAGATCCTTCCATGAGTAAAGTACAGAGGCAGTAGAGGAAAAGGTAAAACATCTCATTTTACTTTCAAAGGGGAAAATAAATAAACCAAACTGCTTAAGGGGGGAGCTAGGTGGCCTGGAAGGCAGCTGCAGACACCATCAGGGCTGGGTCAGCAGCTCTGGAATCCCAGAGCTGTTGTGAGCAAGTAAGTTCAGAGGGCTACTTATATCGACTGAAACACTCATTAACATTTTTCTAAGAGGTCTTAGCAAATAAGACCAAAACAGCAATATACGGGGAGATCAAGCAGATCTCCCCTCTTAGGAAGCAGGACTTTGTCATCAAGGTTGAAGCCTGTAGATGGCTGTAGAAGTTTGTATTGCCCTCAGTCTGGTAGCTAGGTGCCTTCTGCTCCCCCTAATTGCTGACCTATGTTTCAGCAACACTGACTTCACATGTTAATGGAGACATAGCACCTATGCCGAGCAGCCCTCCCAGTTTTGCCAATTAACAATTTCTTCTTCCAGGGTGGTGGGCAAACAAACGCTGGAAGAGTGAGACGAACCTTTGGCGGTGTTGGAAGAAACTTGGCAGGTGCCTAATGCTTGGGTTTGCCTGTGGGTGTGTGCCAGCTGTGATTTGTCCTTTGGTAGTCCTTCAACAGCAGGAGCTCCTGAATGCTGTTAAGATCTGGGACACATTAGGCAATATACCAGTGGGCAGACTGCCTGGAAAAGGCAGGGGCCATTCCAAGAAATAAGAGAGGAGGGAGTTGGGTTCAGGAAAAGAAAGGTCCACAAATATAAAGTTAACTAGCACATAGCACAGTGACCCCAAATCAAAGTTAAATAAGCATCAGTGATCTCCAATGACTACTGAACAGCCTGGCCCTTAGCACTGAATGAATGCCAGGTTATAGTTGCAACAGAAGTATGTCCTTAGCAAGAATTTGAAAGGAATAAGCTTACTCCAAGATAATCATACATGCACCATGGACAAGAGGAACTGGGGCACAGGAATTACGGTAGAAGAAAAAGGACTACAGACCTTGGCAACAGGAAAGGATCACGCTGTACCTGGTGCTCTACCACAAGCAGCAGCAGACCAGTGTTTGGGTACTGAAATTAGCAAGGGCAGATTGCAAAATTATTTTAGGATTATTCTGGCTTTTTGACCTTTCTCAGATCTTCTTAACAGAAATCTACTACCACTTCAGATCACAAATGGGGAAGCTCAAGGGGGGAAAACAAGGCCACCCCTGCTACCCACTGAGGTATAATTTATGGTAACTTGAGGGGAGAGGAAGAAGGGTTTCCTGTGAATCCATTCAGATTCAGTTGTCTAGTAAAATAGCATGGTGGGAACAGCAGTGTGGGAAGGCCAAGCACAGAAGCAATGTGAGAAATCCCACATGCCTGTGATGGTAAAGGAGATGATGCCAGAGAAGTGCAGAAGTTTCTTTCCCCTTCTCTTTTCCTCCACTCCCAGATGTTCCAAAAAATGCAGAGAATTCAGAGTGCCAGTGCAGCAGGCAGACATAGATCATCCCACTCAACCCCAGCACATCATTTGCAGCAGCTGTGGCTGGGTTTCATCTTGAACATCCTTCTAGAGAAGGATTGATGGGCATTAAGTTTTCCAGGAAAAGGCTTTCCTACAGACACTCATCCTGCACAGGCTGTCACTCTGTTCACAGCACTCTGATGGATTTATTAATATCTTTTGTTTCCATTTGCTTTTTAGACTGCTTAAGCCGTCTTGGACAGACTCCTCTCTTTTTATCAGCTGTGGGGAAGGATGAACATTCCAAGTCCGTCCTGCACTACTGTCACCACATGGTATGTTGCACAGTAGTGGCACCTCTGAAGCATGGAAGTGATGATGTTATATAGAAGGAAAAGTCTTCTCAACCCTGGCAGACATAAGAGCCACCTTCCATCAGGCTAAGGGTAGAACAACCCAATGCTCCTTTAGTTACAGACAATTAGAAGGCAAGGAGCCACCCGCCAAAACACAGGCTAGATGTACGTCCCATTTGGAGCCTGAACCACGGGGTCTGAGCTCAGCTCCAGGAAGTGGTGCTTGAAGGAGAAAGGTAAATTAGGAGGAACCATGAAAAAATCTAGTAAGGCCTAAGCACAGCCAGAAATATGTAAACCCTGACCCTGAGAATAGACAAAGCAATACCAAAATCAGCCTGGTTTGGGTAAAGCATAAGGCAGAGAAAACCTTGAGATGGGAGCCCAGGCTGGGCACCTCCCAGGTTCAGAGGAGTAGGGTCCTCCACGTAGCCGTACACCCCTAACTATGCATCAGAGGAATACCTGACTTAAGCAGCAGCTTGTCCAAGCTCAGGGAGCCAGGAGCAGCAAGAGCTCACCAGGGGCAGCAAGGCAGAACATCACCATCCCATCAGGGAGCAGAGAAAGCCAGGAGGGCAGCCCTAACCTAGGGCAGCAGGCACCTCCATGGTGAAAAGGCAGGACTGAAGAGAAGCGAGGAGACCTGGTGTAGGTGGAGACCCCAGGTGAGGCTGGTCAGGGCCATTAAGGCCTATTACTGCCCTCAGGGCCCTGGTATCCAAACAAAGCACTTGGGGCCTTAGTTCTGCCTACATGAGCAACTCAGTAAATGAAGCAATTACATTAATGCTTTTCTGGTTTATAAAAGCATCTTAGCAGCGGATCTATAATCCTTCCTCTACCCAGCACAGCACAATTTGTGTCATCAAAGTGAGCAGTCTCCTAGGGGAAGATGGACTTGCTGGACAGCCACCAAGCAACCCTTGACTGTGACAAAACACATTACCATCAGTGCTAGAGAGGACCCTTTCTTAAAACCTCCAGCTATCCTGTGAATTACTTGGGGGGCACATTTCTTTGTCCACATGTATATCCCAAGAAATGCCCTGAGTTCTCTAAGCAGATTGTTCACAAGACCCATAGAGGAAGGACACCTCATAGTTATGTCTGTGTCACTGCTGTAAAAATGGGTCCAAGGCTGCCCTCAAAGTCAGGCTGTGCAGTCAGTGAGGTGGCTAACATGACCGCTAGCTGGAGCATGCCACCAAGACGTGGCAGCATGTCGGTGGGCCATTGAAGTATCACACAAGCTATGGGAATGGATAGCTCGAGCAGGCAGGGCTTCAGACACTCTTCTGTTACAACAGAGACAAAACTGCACAGCAGAGAGCTGTCACTCTCATTACTAAATGATTTCTTTAAGCTGTGGCATTTGTTGCATTGCAAATATGAAAAAATAGCCATCTGCCAGCACTGTCTAGACTGAGATACCTCTGAAATGTTGTTCATCTCAAGGGAGAAGGGAGGTTGAAGTGAGAACAGCAAGCTGGGCTACTGATCAGGTGGCCACAGAGAAAGAATGAACTGAGTGTGGCAGGGCAGAGAAACATGTCCATGTATAACTGTCCTGTGTTTTAGGACATGAGTGCCGTCCTTCAGCTGGAGGGGAAGAGCACAGCCACTTACTGTGCTGTGATCACTAGTGCTGGGGAGCTCAGCCTTGGCTTGGGAGATATGGACATCCACCGCCAGATAACAGAGCAATACGTATGCATACCATCTGATTTGTAAGGTTTTTCTTATGAGAAGGAGCATGGAAGTGTGACAAAAGGCAACTGTTGAAACTGTACCAGGAGGGAGTGGGTGTGCAGAGGGAACACGGGAAATCCAGAAGTTAACCTCAGAAATTGGCCACTGAGATAGAAGCATGGCAAGCTACCAGAGCCCTCTGTCGCCGCTGACCCAGATGGAGCTTCTATCTGTTTCTGCTCCATACAGTATCATCACTGCCATCATCCATGACATGTAGGCCAGAATTATCTTCATTAACTACTTCCAGCTAACCTACAATTTTTGGCACCTTAAAGCCAGTAATAAATCCAGTCCACCTGCAGAAATGTTTTTTCTGCCTTTAAAAAAAACCAAAAAAAATGGACAGAACACCAGTTAAAGCAAGTTTTCCTGTTACATCGCCTCCCTACCATCCCTGTTGTTTCTACATACTGAGTTGTACCAACAGGCACTGCTGCTCAGCACATTCAGACCTTCAAATTGTCAGGGCTAATGGAAGCAGTGATTAAGGACTGATTCAGTGAAAGCCCCATCACTGCACCCTCCTTCCCTACTAATTCTTTTGTTAACAGAACAAAAGCCTGTGCTTCATGACTGACAGCAACATGGAAGCTAAGTGCAATTTACTTACCAGTGGGATCCCCGTGAGGCGGAGACTTCCTAGTGAAAAATATGGTCATTGCTCCCACTTCCATCCTCACCCTGCCTCTCCCAAGCCTTGGCACAGAAAACCATTACCTGACAGATTAATTCTCCTGAGCTTTATGAAACAGTTGTGGCCATTGGAAACTCTGAACCAGTCTTCTGCTGCAAAATGCCTTCTGTCCTCCTTTCTGCCAGAATTAGCAGAGGCATGGGAGGGATGCTGCATGAGTGCCTACAGCACGGACCTGGTGTTCAGGCAGTGCTTGTGCAGCCTCAGAGAGCCAAAGGAGGGAACAGCAGCTGCCCACTCAGCTGCTCCACTGTCCCCCATCCCTACACAATGCAGTAGGACCCAGAAGTGAAACACTCTGATAAACAACCTGCCTTAGGAGGCATTGTGCACAGAGGACATCTAAATGACATGCCCAGCAAGCAGAAGCATAGTCAAGCCAGGCATAAATCCTACAGTGCCATTAAAGAGCAGCAATTCTCTTTCCCTGTAGGTCTCTGACTGACCCACGGGTACCAAAGTGGCCTCGTGAGGACCAGCAACAATCTTCCTCTGCTGGAGGGGCCCTGCTAGTTGAGTTCAGCTCTTGATGATAGAGAGCAGGGGAAGAAGAGGGGAGGAGATGAGGCAAATGGAAAAATCCATTTTCCTTAGGGAATCACTCTTTTAGGTTCATGCTTGTACCTGAGGGCTGCCATATGAGTGAAAATCCTACATTCTGAGTCTGACTAGCAGTCATTCTGTCCCTCTGCAACTACTCAAGCTTTCTCTACTCTGTCCTGGATTTTCCCTAGGTGTCCCAGTTCAAGAAGAACCTGTGCCAGGCCCCACTAGTTTGCATTGATGGAAATGTGCCTCTTTCCACTATTCAGTACATCTGCCAACTAGCTAGAGAGCATCAGCTAGCAGGTAAGGAGAATTCACCAAACCCTGGCCCCATAGCTCCTAACTGCACGTGTGCTGAGACACTCCACACTCCCTGAGTGCTCTCCACTGATGCTTGCTGGAGATGATACTCGGTTATTGTCTGACGTGCTGTGTTATTCAGCACTCCTTTCTGTACTCTTCTACTCTATTTCAAATGGATGAAATATTTCTGCTTTCTCGGAGTTTTTCTCATTCTCCAGCTAAATCCCATTTCCCATAGTGTAGGTCCTATAGCCCTTAGGCACTGCCAGAAAGCCAGGAAAAGCTGCTCTCTTTGCCTTTAATCTCAAGGCAAGCACAAATAGGTGTGCTTCTGCTAGTCTGAGCAGCAATACAGTTTCCTTCACAGAATAAGTGCTAAAGCATCTTTTGAGAGGATTTCTCTCCCACTTCCCATAAAATACATACCCCCCTCCACTGGTATGCTGGGGACCCTCACAAGGCTTCCTAAACCTTTAGAGCTATGCCTGCATTTTTAAAAGCAAATCCTGAAGAGAGAAAGAATGTTCTTAAAACCTGGCAGAGGCTCCAAAACCAGCTAAAAGGAGTAACAAAACTGAAGTCTGATTATATCACTCCAGAGCCAGAAGCAACTGTCTCATTGCTGAGCAGCAGAAAGGAAATCTTGGGAGACCTTGTCCCAAGCATGGGGGAAATAGTATTTATGTTTCTAATAGATGACACATATAACCCCAGTTGTGCAGATCACGCTATACATTCTATACTGCATCCTGCTCTGACATAGAGATGAAACACTAATTAATTAATTAACTAACCAATTGCAATGTTGTTTTGAAGTGTGCTATGAGCCAACAGATGAGAACAAGGCCTCTAAGCCATTCCTCTCAGACAGCTGGAAAGCGCTCACATACATTTCCCCCAACCTGCAAGAGCTAAGAGCAATAAATCGGACCCTCGGGAACCCTCTGCCAGCAGGTATTGAATACTCAGAAGGGTCAGTCACACTTTCAGATAACTTAGATCCTGGAGAAGAGTATTTTTTGCTCCAGCCTCCATTTCAAGCCAATTGGGTTATAACACAGTGGGGATTCATAAGCACTCTTGGTGTCTTCCACGTTACAGCTATCTCTGTGTGGGTCGTACAGCCCAGGCTGGCTTGATAATCTATCAGAGAGCACAGTAGGCTTGGGATGGCTTGTCCAAAACCAGAGATCCCATTTGCCTCACTTCATCAGCTGAACAGGAACAATCTCTGGTTTGTAAACATGTCTCTGAATCATGATGCTCTGAGGGCACCTGTCCCAACAGCGCCACCCTTTGCAGAAATGAAATACCCCACTACAGGTACAAATCCAACAGCATTAAGACAAGGAAGTCATGCTTCAGTACAGTTTTTTGATCTCTGCAGACACGTTTAGTCCCATGAGGGGTGGTTTCCTCAGCATAGGATAGAGGCATGGTATGGAAATCTAACGTGGGAGAATTCCATGTTTCCCAAGATTTAAAGAAAAAAAATATCAACCACATTTCAGAAGTGCTCATAAATAGCAGTGCTCATAAATTGTAGTAGTGATGCTCATAAATAGCCTGCCAGCCCATAAAAAGGCCACTCAAGGACCTTGAAAGTTATATCACAGTTTTTCCTCCCCGCTGTCTGAAGAGCTTCCATCCAGGTTGGAGGATGTTGTCCAGACTGCAATGGCCCTGGCCCGCCCATTGCTGGCCCACCTGTGCTGTGTGGTGGTGACCCTTGGTGCTTGTGGTGTCCTACTGTGTGGCAAGAGCCTGGGAGGGAGCATCTCGCTTCATCCAGGAGATCACAAACAGGTAAGGGCATGGAAAACAAACTCTGAGCTCTCAGTTGCTTTTTTCTGGGACTGTGTAGCACCATTTCTATTTCTGATGGCATGGCAGCACTCCTGGGAAACATGGCATCACTGCTGGCAAATGTACATGTTTGAGGGGGTGGAATACACAGCTCTGAAAGAAAATCAAGTTGTCTGTCCCTATACCGCTCGCTCCTAGCAGCAGTGTTTATAGTCAGCTAGTTTTAAATGCTCTTACTGTGAATATTCATGAGCGCAAGCTGCATTTTCCAGAAGCTTCACTTAAATCACTAATCTCTTTCAAAGTGTGAAAAAAAGATTATTGCTTTTTTTTTTTCCTTTTCTTTTTTTGGCATCCGTGCAGCTCTGGATGGCATCAGCCACACCAGGCCTTATCAGCTTGGGCAGTTCCCACTAACTTCCCTTCTCTCCCCCGCAGACTGCTGCTGCCAACCTCTGTGCCACCCACTACCCTGCCATCCACATCGGCAGGGAGGAGATAGTCAACGTCTCAGGAGCCGGTGACAGGTGTGTGGCTCACTACTTTGTCTTCTCCAGCTAAAAGTGGAAGGGCCATAATCAGGTTTCTTTGAAATTCTACTGCAAAGGCAAACGATACTCTGCTGCTTGAGGAACAGACACTAAGGACACAAGAACAGGACTGGTTACTGTGATTCCTTGAAAAGCTTTCTAAAAATGTCCCCCTAAGCACGTTGGAAGCCAGTCTTGCCATTATTATTTTTGCTTTTCTTTAAGATCCAAGCCATTCATGGCAATCTAGTAGTTCTGAATTAGTCTGAGCTGAGCTGCTAAAAGCAAAGTAAACCACCTTACATCAAAGCTGTCTTCCTAACTAACTACTTCCACACTTCTCCAATGGAAGTGGGACTACTACTCAGTAGCTCAAATAGCCCCATAAAAGCATTTCGTCAGGTTCTGCATTTGCCTCTGGCAGTAGCTTATGCTTCAAAAGAGTCTGCTGTATAATTTGCCTGGCTGTTCTCACAATGCTGTACAGAGGAGTAGGAAATGACAGGTGTTATTCGTAGCCCCACTGATCAATTCTCAGTCTGTCAGAGTAATATTGTATTATGTTCCTTGTTAACTTGTCAAACTATATGTAGTAGTCAGGTTTTTTTCTTCTTGCTTCATATGCAACAATAATTGATTCTATCCTTTCATTGTCTTGGACTAGACCAGAAGACTGTACATATCAGAGATTTCCTTTTATTTACTGCTCTTACCTGTTAATAAGATAGCAACACTTTTTTTTTCTTTTATGAGTGTGCAGAATGAAAAGTCTTTTTTTTTTTTTTTTTTTTTAAACTTACAGCGTCGTCAGTAGTTGAGTTAGGATCAATCAATAACTTCTTGTCAAGCTAGTTAACACCAGGACACACTCCCTGTGTCCCAAATCATCTCTGCGATGACTTGACTGCAACTGCAAGCTGGTCTTCTCCAACGAAGACCAATGTGGTGTTTGGAGCAGTAAGTGTAACAGCAGAGGAATGGGGCCTAGGAGGAACCTTGCAGGGTCAGCCTGTCCTAAGGAAAGCTCAGCTTTGCTCACTGCTTCTAGCAGATGTGCCCAACCTCTGCCAGCCCCTCCAGGGACAGTCTCCTCTCTGCACCATCTGCTCAGTACACAACTACCCCTCACCACAGGACATTTTTTTCTAGAGGCTAGTGTAAACATCTTCTTTAGGATTTCCTTTCCCTTTTAAAAGTTTACTTTAAAGGAAGAGCAAAGGCAAGATACAGTGTGCCACTGCCAAACACCTGCACTGAGTTACACAGGAGTACTTGAAGTTTGTTTTGCCTTCCAAAGCTATCTGAAAAGTATTACTGCTCATTACTGCTCCTGTTCCTGAAGGTCCTGTACCTGTTGGTCTGGAAATCCCATTCCCCAGAGTCCCCAGGTGAGAATTTTCATAGTTGTCTTGTTGTCCTTCCTGGTAACCACGGAAGTGAGCAGCTGGGTGTAACTCACTGGTTTAATTTCAAAAGAAGTACAAGATAAGGACACAAAATCCTTCCAAGCAACAGTGGAATTTGGACTTTTCTCGGAGAACTTGGTATTGCCTGACTGAACATTGTCAGTTGGATAACATGAAAAGAGTCCTCGGCAACCCAGCGTAAACCATGTAGTTTTGCTTCAAATTAAAAATAACATTTTACTTTTCATCATACTGGAGGTGAAAGCACTACAAAATAAAGAATGCTGCATGTTTTTAAGCATTAAATTTAGAAATAACAAATATTTGAAAGTTCTGAGCTGCAGAAATCCCCATTCTGGAGAGTAAGAGTGCCAAAACAAGCTGGAAATGCCAGGACAATACATCGATGTACCTGCCATCTCCACAGCATATAAATGTGTAAAGTTGCCCAGGCCCAGCCTGTTGGCACTTTCAAGGGACTGTGCAGCCGGGTATAACCCAGGGCTGTAACACATTCACAGCTCAGCTCCTGTGAGCTCTGGCACTAATCAGTGGACACCGTGCACCCAGAAACAGTGATCCAGGTCACCTCACGCCTTGCTTCAGCCCTGCAGCTCTCCTACAACTCCAGAGATGCTGCCCAAGGAGCCGTGCGTGCATGCAGGGAGCAGTGGCTCTTTGCTCCTTACACTCGGCTGCCGTGACAACATAACACCGCGTGCCTGCACACGGTATTGCTAGGGGATGCCCCCCCAAATATTTACTCTGAACTTCTGGAGCTGTTGAGAGATTGAATGGCTCATGGAATCATAACCTTCTGTGCTTTTGTTATGGATAAAAAGATGTTGAGGTAATCACTCAAAGAGTAAAATAAAGGTGATCTTTTTCCTTTCCCCATAGGTTTGCTCATCAGTCCTCCCTGCTGTCACATTTTCTAGTCCTTGCTTCTTCCACTCAAATACTAGCTTTTCCCTTCTCTTTCACTTCTCCTTTGTCCTCTCCTAGCTTCTGAGCACCATTACTGTATTTAGCTAGGAATAAACAGTAGTTGTTCCCCACTGATCACAAACACCATCCTGCACGTATCCATGACTCACCAGAGCCTTTCTCTGCACGCCAGGCAGATGGTGAAGTCATGCCCTTCTCCTGGTGTCCCCTCGGTGCCTTGTGAGGACCTGTGGGTGACTGCTGTTGTTCCAAGCACTCACGTGATTTTTACTGGGAAATCTCAAATGGAAAACCACAGCTAAAGTTTACAAAATTCTGAATCTAAAATCTCGTTTCAGCTTTGGATTTCTTTTTCCAGCTGTGTCTGTTGCCCCACTTACATATATATGGAAACTTTACCTTTCTTCCCATCCACTCCTTCTCAATGGGGCACAGAAGGGAATGTAACAAGGCACCAACAAGTGACAAAATAATTAGAGAGCAAGGGAAAAATAGATTCTTCCTTTCTTAGACTCTTTTCTTTTCTCCTGCCTCACCTGGAAAACTGGGGAGAAAAGAAAATGTGGTGGAATGGGAAAGTACCTCAACTTCTCAGATGAGAAGTAAATACAATGCAAATAAATAGCACTACATGTTACTCCAAATTTAAAAATAAATATAAAAAAGTAAAAACTTTTCATTATAACTTCACCTCTCCTGTGTGACATATTCTGCTTCTGTAAGTGTCAGTTTGGGTCCAAATGACTGTTCTTACAAACTGACGGCCACGTTCCCAAAGTCCAAGCTGTTCCCCCAGTGTTCAAAACTGTCTTTCTTTCTCTCCACAGCTTAATGGCAGGAATCCTTGCAGGGATGCTTGCTAAACATGACACAGATACCTGTGTCCGGATGGGTCTGCTTGCTGCAAGTTTGTCTCTCCGTTCCTATGAGCCCATTTCCCCAGAAATCAGCACTTCCAGTGTCAGCCAGGAGCAAGTCAAGAGCAGGAGCTGGCCAGAGGCGAAGGTATGGAAGATGGACTAGAGCACCATGTCTTTCTCATCCATCACCACCTTGCACTCCCAGCATTGCTATTTCCAGGAACTGGGCTGTGTTTTGAGCTTTGAGCTCAAAAGCTGGCTGCTGACCAGAGGACTTAGACTTTCAGTGCACACTACCATTTGGGAGGTAAAGTGTCAGTGGAGTGCATTTGGTGACAGCTTGTATTGCACTGTTCACATTTGTGTTTGTCTGCTTTTGTTTCCTCTCTTTTTTTTTTTTTTTTTTTTTTTTTTATTTGGTGGGTTACAGCAAATTGATTACTTGGTTCTTCTGTCTACTGCCTGTCGATAGCATATCTCAGCCCTCCTCTGTCTAATGGGAACACACGTGGTTTGGTCTTAAGAAACCCTCAGGGAAGGAAGCCCCAACCCAGGGAACTTCTTTGTAAAGAAAAGCTGGTTTCTGGTCTTTCAGACCTCCTGCCTCCCTGAACCTCCAGTCCTCCTAGATTTTCTGTTGAGGGAATTTTCCCTTCCTCCACCTTGTGTCACTGTTGTCCATTATCACGATAGCCCCTCTGTCATTGACTCCTAGATCTTCAGGAGCGTGTCTCTTCAGGTGGGCCCAGCAGCAACATCCCCTCTTGCTGCTTACTCCTGGTTTCTATCCACGATGTCTCATGGACCACAACCTGTGGCAAGGTGCAGCTGGCAGGCAGTTAACACTGTGGGACAACCTCACTGGTCTTCCCAAGCCAGCAAATGCTGCACTTCCATGCTCTGAAGTCCAATGCCCTGGAGAAAGCAGGCATGACTAATCAAAGAGCGGTCAGCTGGTGGCCTTTAAAAGACGGCTGCCCTTTGTTTCATACATTTTCCTCTGAACCTGGGGCTTCCTTCTTCCTCCACACAGAGTGTTGAGTCTAAAACAAAAGAGAGCAAGCTTCTCTTGCCACATCTCCATTAATGACCACTTGGCAAACCACTGGGTACTTGCCAGAGGAAACTTCCCGCACTTGGCTGGCTGGTGGAGCACTGGCAGGCATGTGACCCTAACAGAGCACCGCGTGCTGGGACCAAAACGCTCAGTCACACCTTCCCTTCCCTCCAGAACAAGAGTCCCCTGGCACCATCACAAAAGCTCAGGCTAAGGATATTGTTTCCAGGGAGGCAGGGAAGCACAGGCCTTGTTTACAGGTGGACACGCAAGCTGTGTAGCTCACATGAATCTGCCAACTTCTCAGTGAGTCCATTGCAAAGACAGAAACAGATGCAGAGCTTCCTTGACCCTGTCCAAGCTAGAGCTGCACAGTTATCCCTCCACCTTAAACCCCTCCAGCATCTTTATAGCAAGGACATCTACACTTAGATCAATTTTATACAAATTAAGTCTGGTCCACAGCCTTTTGAAAATTAGCTAATGTAGCCAGCTTGGCTAAGGGAATCAACTTCTCACTCTTCTGTTGTGTAACTTATCGCCCAGAGACACCTATTCTAGGTATCTTCCAGCCCCTGAGCAACTACATTTGAGGGTGGGAAGACACCAGCTCTGCCTGCATTTTTGTGGTGTTATGCAGGACCCTCGGTGGCTGAAGAGGGATGGCAGTGGTTGAGTGGCAGGAGAGCTCTGTGTGGGTTTCACGGGGATGGTTGCTGGCTCACAGCTGCAGAGCCATTCCCACATCAGCGGTAAGAAGGCCAGTGACCACATGAACTCATGTCTGGTCCACAGCATCCACTGTGCAATGACAAACACCACAATGATGTCTGGGAGAGAGGAGGACAGAGAGGGCCCAGCACGGGCTTCAGGTGCAGTGTCTGCAAAACAGTCTCCCTCTCCCTTACAGCCTTACACCAGCTGCAGTGTCCAAGCTCGTCATCACAACAATGACGCATAAAAATATCCATGTTTTGCGAGTACACATTTGCTGTCTATACAGAAAATAATAGCACCAGATGGGTAGAAATCAGCTCTCCGGTCTTCTGCATGGTCTCCTGCCTTCCTTTTGCTCTCACCTGGAGGGTGGACTGGCAACTCACTACACCCTCCAGAGTCCTTCTTTACACCAGGAGGATGCAGAGCAGCAGCCAGGACCACAGACACTTTTCACACAGGAAAACTGGCCTCGGAGCAGCCAGAGGTGGTGGAGGCTGTGGTGTGACTGCTGCCCATCCTGACCAATGCTTTGATTCAGAGCTATCCACAGCTGGAAACCATGACTGCATCCTACCCAAATGCTGTGTCTGAAGCAAGCATTGTCAGCCCTTCCTCAGCAGGCACACAGAACAATTTTGAATGAAAAGCATCTCTTCTCCAACCCCAAGCATGTGCAAACATTGCTCTTTGGTGTATGAGAAGACAGGACTCAGCAGAAAAAGACTCTGGGGGTGACCCCCCTACTAGTAAGTGGGTCTGAGGGGAAGTGCCCATGCTCAGGATTGACTTTCGTCCAAGAGGGTGCTGACAGGGAGGTCGTGATGTGGTGGAGGGTGCCATCCCTTCTCCATCCAAGAGAGATGCCAAATACAGGCAAGTATTAAGGATCAAGGGTGTCTCCCGTGGAAGCAATGTGGAAAAGTCACCTCCTCTCTCCCAGCACGACATGCACAGGATGCAACTGTGGGCGCCAACAGTTCAGCGAACACTGATATCAACTCATTAAAACTAATTTCTAGTGGAACTGGGTCTTGGTGCTGTTTTGTGAACCTGATGGATTGTAAGCCTAGAGTACAGATTCACCCTCCATTTTGTACAGAGGTGACCCATCGGTGGGGACCCTTGCCAGAGTTGCAGATCACTGGTGTCTGACCCAGCACAAAAGCTGACCAAAGCTTAGTCAGGGCAGCTCTAACACAACTGTTCTGGAGGGGGTCTGCAATGGATGGAGGCATTAATTAAGTGTCTTTCCTCTACCTAGACCACTTTCACCAGGCTCGTAGCATTTCCGTGCCTCTGAGACTGCTGCTTTTCCATCAGATTTGGCTACAACTGGGTGAAGAGCTGAGAAGGCATGAGGGGTAGGCTGGAGAACTGACAAAACTATCACATCAGCGCTACCTTCTTGGGCAACCAAAGTGAAAACACAACAGTTGCCTTTCCAGAGCCTGAAGGGGCCCATTTTAATCTCATACATCCCCTCTCCCCTTGCCACAAACAAACATTTACCAGCAGCCCCCCCTCCCCTTTACTAAGACTTTACTTGCAAGTGTGGTTTAGCTAAAAGACTCTGCTTGGAAGCAGGAGATGCAGGAGAGGCACGCATGTACCTGTCACTGAGTGGGGACAGGGTGGCCATGGCGGGAGGGTGCTGGGGTGTTTATGGGGGGAGGGGGATGAGGCCCATGCAAGAAATGAGGTTTGCTCGCAAGCAGGGAGGTGGGACAGGGCAGGGGCGGGGGAAATGGGCTGGGCTCTTGGGGTAGGTCCCTGCGCTATAAAAATGACTGTCTGTATCCAGTAGCAGGAAAGAGAGGCAGAGAGGCAGCTTCCACCGCTGCTCCTGCCTCCAGCAGCCTTATCTGGGCAGGAGAACCCCGAGCAAAGCCAGGCCCTGAGGATGAAAGTCCAGGTGCTGACAGTCACTGCGCTCCTCCTGGTGCTGCTCTGCTCAGCCCCAGCACCTTCTGAGGCACTGCGGGGCTGGGGGCCCTGGAGAAGACCCTTGGCCACCTGGAGATGGAGGGGACAACTTGCCTAGGCAGGGCTTGGAGGGGAGCTGCCCCCCAGCTGGTGCATGGGAGGTGATGGGAGAGGCCCTCCCCAGCTCCAGGTCCGCCAGCAATGCCCTGGCCAAGCTCCCTCTGGGCAGCCGCCAGCAGGACCCCCCCAGCAAGCCCTGGAAGCTCCCACTGAAGGCCTCCCGCAGCAGGAGGCCAGGGCTGAGCCATCACCCGAAGGGCCACGGGAAATTCAACGGGGACACGGTAAACACAGCCCATCCTCGGCCAGCGAGGATGAGGGTTTGCGCAGAGGGTTTGCAGGAGGACTGGGAGCGAGGGGAGATGCCAGCCCCCCTGCTTCTGTCCCTGGGTTTGGGCAGCTTGGTGAGCCCCTTCAGCAGACCTGTCTGCAGGGCATAGAGGGGCCACTTGTAATGGTGTTACGAGCAACTAAGGAAGCAGATGGGGCCAAAGAAATGGGTCCTTCCCTCTGCTTCACAGCTCTGTGGGTTCCTCCAGGGTGGGCGGGATGTCGTTGGCCCCCCAGGGAGCGAGCAGCGGGTCTGGCAGCTCTGTCCAGCACAGAGACACCAAAACCAGTCAGGACAGCCCCAAAATGCACTGCCATGCTGCAATGCAGGGAAAGGAGAGCATCCTCCCCACATGGCCCCATGCCCTGAGCTCCCAGCAGTTTTACCACCCAAACGCTTGCACTTGGATGGCTATGCACACACGCCAGGCAGCCAGGGCTGGGGCAGCACCTACCCTCCAGCCAGAAGGTTGCTGCACCCACATCGTGACCCATGCGCTGCTACTGTCTGCCCTCACATTGGCAGTATCTTCCTGAGCAGCTCAGCCAGCTCTCCAGCTTCAAAACCGAGTCCTCCATGCACACATGAGCCTCAGCATCCCCGTGCAGAGCCTCACTGCCTGGCGGTCCCTGTGGCACCATGAGGACATCAAAAGCAGATACATCCCTGCAAACATTGGGTAGAAAAGGTGCTTTTTGGGCCATTCCTCATGGGCTGCATGTGACAGTGCTGGCCACAACATGGCCTCACAGCACGGTTTGGCTTGTGGTACAGACATGGCTGGTGGGCAGTGACAAGCCTAAGACCCCATCTGGTACCTGGTGAGCCTTAGAGCAGAGCGGACAGTGCACGCGCAGATGGTGAGCAGGTCAGGAGATGAGCGCAGGCCTGGGCGTGTGTCCCAAAACGCCATCCCCAGGAGGTGGGCTGCGGCACAGGCAGCGGCCCTTCAGCCACGGGGTTCAGCCATTAGCGTGCTTTCTGCCAAAAGCAGTAACAAGCTGCCCCTGAAACTGCTTCCTTGGGCCCCGACTTTGGGCTCTTTGCCTGAAGCTGCTGCTCTATAGCCTGGTGAGCAGCTCCTCCTGCTACTGCAGGTTTTACTGCATTATTTTACCATTTAAAATGGTAAAATAATGCAGCAGATGCTCATCCCGTTATAGCATATAATCTTCTGCAACTTGGCTTTGCTTTCAACCGAGAGCCTCTCTGTCCTGCCCATCTAGGGGAGATGAAGAAGCACTTTCAAGCTCATTTCACCCCCAGGCATTGCACCACTATCAGTGTGAGTGTGCCAGAGCAACAGCTCCCAGCAAGCGCAGTCCTGGGGCCGAGCAGTTCACGTAGCCCCAAAACGACTGACTAACCAGCTGTGGGGCAGGCACTCGCCGAAAGGAAACCTAATTTTATGAGCGGCTGCTCTAGTGCCGCCCAGGCCTGTGCAGGAAGTATTCATCTGAGCCTGTATGGCACAGGGTCCTCAGGGCTGCGGCTCTCAGTGGCACGAGCATAGAGCAGTGACGTGGCTGTGACTCGGAGGGGGTCCCAGGCAAGGCTGGACGCTACCACCGCAGCCACCACTCTGCCTCCCTCCGTTCGCAGCGCTCCTGCCATGACATCCAGTCCCGGCCCTGTCAGGAGCCCTCTGGCTGCGGCGGCTGCCTGGGGCTCTACACCCGCAAGCTGCCCACCGGCACCTGTGGCCTGAAAGCCGTCTCCAGGCAGAGAGGTAGGTTGCAAGCCCCCTGGCCGCCGGCACCCCCACACGCAACCACCTGCAGGCACAGCCCTTCGGCTACACCCCTCCAAATCCAAATCAGACCCACCCCGTGCAGGGCAAGGTCTCATGTCTCGACTTCACAGGGCGCTCTGTCTGTCCTGCTGGAACTGGCCACCATCGGCAGTGAACTAACAACTGCACGGTGAATGGAACATTCCTGTAAGTTTTTGTAAGAGCTGGGATTTGCCCAGCACCCTGAGCTCTTGCAGGATGCCGACAGCCTGTGCGAGGAAGCCAAGTTGGAGCACAGGGTTTGCTGTTTAGCCAGTGGCCTGGGAGTCAGCAAGTGCAGCTCTCCCAGGCCTCACGGGCCCCACAGCTCTGCCCGTGTCCATGGGCTGCTGAATTAACCAGGGACCGGCAGGGAGCACAGATTGTGGCTTTTAATGTTTAACCTCGCAGACCGAGCGTCCCGGTTCTCCAGTACCTTTTGGTAAATCCAGACTTCCCCAGGACTGGCCTCTTGCCTTAGTATGTTTGTCTACACCCATGTACACACAGCCATGGAGGAGAAACTCATCCAAGGCTACTGAACACACGGACACCAGCTCTGGTGTGGGAAACCCTTGGTTGTGCGACATACAGGAGGCCAGTAGAATGTTCTGGGTATATATAGTATACACAGTGAGTATGTTTATAGTATATAGGGTGTTCCCAGTGTGTGTGGTCTGTTCAGTCTTCTCTGGGCAGCTGCTGCCAGTCACCTCCAGGGAAGGGGATGTGGACCCGCAGTCAGACCCAGCACAGCCCACCTTACAGATTTTCTTTGCAGGTGGGTTCCTCCAAAGCATCCAGAGGCCTGAGGGATGCAGGGTCCTGCTCATCCCGGAGAAACACAGCTCGGTATGATGCTGGAGAGGCTGACCTGCAGCTGGAGACCAACGCTCTCCATCCGAGTTTCATATTAAATCCTTAATGACACAGCTGTACATGTTTCTTTCATTGTACTTCTCACTCCGCTGCTTTTTAACACACCCCTTGGATTTTGTACGCTATGTAGGCTTGATTCCCGCTTTCCTGAGAGCTGCCAATGAATGTACTGAGTGGCCACAGAGCCCTGTGCTGGCAGAGTCCCCTTGGAGCCCCCAAATGAGACAAGTGGGGCTATTTCACAACCCTTTTTAATTTGAGCTATAACGATATTGCAAGTAAAAGCTGCCAGTATCTCGGCATGCTCACACGCGAGTTCAGGCTGAGCTAAGGAGCCTGTGAGCATCCGGCATCCCAGGAAAGCCTCCCAGCTCCTTACCACGACTCCCGCCAAGGATGGCAAAGTCCCATGCTGTTGAAAATGCTCCTTGAGAAGGGGAACACAAAGCCCCTGTACTTGGCAGTGGGGAACCACGTAGGACACCTGCCTCTGGAGGCCTGAGCAGAGCCATAATCAGCTTCATTTAGCACCCCACAAAGCTTTGGACGCATCCTGGCTGCCTTTGCATGTCTGGGTGCATCCCAGCTTTGCAAAACCTCATTTTGCTACCGTTAAAGACACCTTTTAAAAAGAGAACCAAACCACAGCATTTGATTCACCTTGAACTCCACTGCAGTTTCCTTTGGTGGGCCACCACTGCCTCCTGTGATAAACTAAGCTTTAAGTAGTGCCAGTTTTGCTCAGCCCTGCACACCCCCCACCTGGTCACGCCTGTGGGATGCTGACCCTGGGGAGGGGGTGTGGTGGTGGAGATAAATGCTGCTGGCTTCTCTGACCCCCTCTACCACTGCTTCAGCCGTCCCACACACAAGCTGGGGAGTGTAGAGCTGCAGGTGCTGCTGACTTGCCCCCTGCCCAGCAGGGCCCTGCTGCTGCCCAGCATTCACCATGCTCCTCACCACAGAGAGGCTGGGCTGGGAAGCGACTTCTGGTAACCACACACAGATCTCACCCTGCAACCCCCCAGGAGCTGGGGAAGAGACTTCCCTTCAGGCCATAGCAGAGCTACCCCCTGGCTTTCCTCTCTGAAGAGCAGAGGAGACCCAAGGATGCTCCAGCTGCTCCTGACTGCCCTCAAAAGCGGTGCAAGGGACATGGCTTTCGCACCAGCTGGAAAAGAGCCCTCACACCCCCCAGCCTCCATGCACCCCCCCTGACACCTCCCCACCTCTCCTCCTGACAGAAACAGACAGAGGAGAGGCGAGAGGTCCCACCTCCTCCCCAGCCAGGAGCTCAGAGGGCAGCAGCAGGCACTCTTCCCTTGCCCACTTCCTACCACGCTCCCTGGCAGCAACACCCCAGATGGGAGAGGAGAGCCTATCTGACTAGGATGCATGTCACCTGCAGGTGAGTTCCATTTTGGGCTCCCCCTGCAAGGAGCCAGGCGAGGGAACGAGGCTACCCAGGCTGTGAGGCTCATGGAGAAACTGAGGGCTGAGACAAGCCGAGGGCTCAGCTGCTAGACATCCTCTCCAGCTCATGCACAGCATGAGGTGGGCTGGTGGGCAGACACATCTTGTCCCCCTCCCCAAAACACCAAGGGTCCACACGCCTTTTTACACCACTCGCTTTTAATTACACTGCGTAAGGAAAGGCCTCTCCTTGTGCCAGGACCCCCTGGCACAGCCACCCGGGGAGCTGGCTGGCCCATCAAGTCCTCAGTAGGTTTAGTGGTTCCCCCTCACCCTTCTCCCTTGTTTGGAAGCTCCTCCTGGTCAGTCCAAATCATCCCTGCAGCCCTCAGCGTCCTCACTTTGCAGAGACCTGTTTCCATACATCTCTGTTCTTCCCCTCCTCCGTGCCTGAGCTTTGCCTGCTCAGTCCTGTGGGAGTCCCGCTTTGGCCTCCTGCAGCACCAGGCAGAGAGGAGGCAGGGCAAGAGTCATCGGTTAATAATTGTTCTATTCCTGATATAAATAGAAAAATACAACAAAACAAAGAACTGACTAGCTAAGAGATCCAATCCGCTGGGATGCCTGCAACGTGCTAGTGCAGAGTTCAGAGAGTGCTTGGTCCAGTGCATGGTACTGTAGATATCCAGAAACCTGTCCCGGCAGCCCCGCAGCCATCAAATCTTCCTGCGGCACCACACGTCTGCGTGATCGCGGCCCAGCCGTGGTCAGCTCGCCCAAGGCTGTTGGCTTCTGGGAGCAGGCTGAATGGGAACGGTTGGTAATAGTCTGGTTTATTGCTGTTAAATGGTAAGGCCATTCTCTTCGGTGGTATGAGGATGTGCTTCGCTCTTACTTTTTGTGGAGGAATTTCATTTTGCTACCTGGAGAGACAGAGAAAGGAAAACAGACTCCTCACAGTGACAGGCAAAACAAGGGTCACTCCTCACCACCACTGGCCTGTGCCCCTGCTGCCAGCCCCGCGCCCTTATCTACAGCCACCTGCCCTGCAAAGCTGGAAGGGGGTGCCTGCAGAGCCACAGCTCTGCCCTCCCTCTGGGAGCAGTGAGGCAGACCGGGACCCGGCAAGCCCCCAGGCACACCCTGCAGAGCCCATCTGCCCATCCGTCCTGGAAGGTGAACATATTACTCAGCTCACCTGGCCAGAGCGTGTGTGGGTAAGAGGCAGGGCATGCCCACCCCACAGATACTGCTGGTTTTAAATGGCCAAAAAAAGACAAAAGGGCCAGGGATGCGATCTGAACAAATCAAACTCCCTTAGCCATGGTGTCCAATGAGTTATCAAGGACTTCTCACCTCAGTCTGGAGCTCTTGTCCAGCTCCCCTTACAGTGGAAAATGGGTTCCACCTTAGGATACCCCTGGGAAATTCCCTCTGCTGATAAGGGCAAACCTGAAGGCAATGGAGACTGTCACTCTGTGCCTCAGGACCTGCATCCAACTCCCTCCCAAGTCACTGGTTGATCCATTGCCTCCTCAGACCCACCCATCTCCTTTGGAAGACTCAGACACAGCTCATGGACCAATCTTTGGCTCTCCACCAGCCCCCAGTCAAGTGGTAGATCAGGGGCAGAGCCAACAGTGTGCCGAAGCAGGGACACACGGCCAGGCAGCGATCACTCAAGGCTCAGAGCACTGCTCTGCAGGAAGCCACATGCAGTCGCTAGCAGAGCCCTGCCACCCTTCAGCAGCTTCTCTTCTGCCAAACCTGAAGGCAACAAGGAGGCCAAGCCTCCTGAGAAGACAAGGGTTTTGCTGGTTCCTTACCTAGGCCTTTCAGGAACCTATTGACCCCACTCTGCTCCCCACTGGGAAGTGTTTCCAGGTACTCCTGAGCCCGTACCTCAAACAGACCTGCAGAAAGAAAGAAGTCAACAACTTCTATTTTGCTTCCCTATAAATAAAAGAAAGAACATTCACCTGAAAGTATACTGTCCCAGCTCACCAATAAACTATTGCACATGAGAGGGAACAACTCTCCTCACCTCCTCCACCAGCTCAGCCCAGATCTGGGACAGGAGCTTTGGTCTGCCTCCTCACTCCCCACAGCAAGGCTGACTGAGCTTTTGTACTTCACACAGGGAGAGACAAAACCTCTGCTCATTCTGCTACAAAGGCCGCTAAGTCCAGAGAGTGAGATCATCTGGGGAATCATGACGCAGGATTTACCACACACACCTCTTCTCCTCAGCCACCTATTGAAGTGTCCACTGCTCATTAGTGCTCAGGAGGAAACTGCTAAGACAGCACTAAGCAGCATCAAGGATGAGAAACTGCAGCTGCCAGTAGAGACCTCAGAACTGGGGGATAACACAAGTGAAACAACAGAAGTGGCTCTGGGAAGGATGTGAGCATCCATATTTTCTATTAGCCAAAACATCCATAACCAATCCAGCCAGTTCTTCCTCTAGACACGGGGAGGGGACATGAGGGACTGCAACAATAAACGTCATTTGGGCAGTGTACCACTTCTGTGATGGTCCTGAAGGGAATTCAATGTGGAATGGAAGAGACACACATGGAGGATACTGCTTGTCCCTTACTGCAGCAGTGAAGGGTGAGCCTGTAACCCCAACTGCAACAAGAAACAATCAGATAACCACACAAGCTCCTACTCCCCAGCAGTCGGTCCCCATGCTCTGTGCAAACACTATGTCTCCCCACACTCCAGTGAGATGATGCTCCCTTTTGGGAAGATAAGGAAACAGGGACAAAAAATCCCCAAGTGACTGCCTGAATTCCACGTGGGGGTGTTAGAACAAACCATCAGCCTGCGCTAGCGCTTCCCTACAACCTCCCTCCCGGTTCCCTGCACAGACAGTGCAGCCTCCAGCCATGGTGTTGGGGATGGAGCTGGCAGCTGGTGAGCATCTCCCAGCTCTCGCAGGAGCAACAGCAGAATTTCCACAACAGCAGAGCCCAGGGAGAGCCTCTCACCTCTGACCCCCTGCTTCCGCAGCTCCCGCTCCTGAATGAAGCCCCCGAACATCTGTGTCTCCATGAAGACCTCCAGGAAGCGTCGGAGGCTCTTGGAGGAGACGGACTTGCGGAAAGCCTCGCGCTGCAGGGTCCGCTCCTCGCGCTCAGTGGGGGTCAGGAAGAGGGAGTAGTGGCCCACAATCTCCACAAAGAAGCGGACAAAGGCCTCGGACACCACCTCGTTCAGAGGGCTGGTCTCTAAGGAGAAAACAAAGAGGCAGTGGTGAGGATGGTACTGTAAGGATGTGCTAGGAAAAGCCCTGGGAACAAACTCCCTGGCTTTTTTCAGATCCAACCTGAGCAGAAAATGCTGCTCAAGAGAGACAACATCCTAGGAAGTGCTTACCATGGAAGAGGACAGGGCTGATACTACTTTGAAAGGCACCAAGCTTTGGTTTGGCTCCTCTCCGAGCAGGAGATGCCCATACTGCTCCCCAAAGAGCTGTCTCAGCCCAGTTGCCTGTGAGCCCCACAGCTGCCTCCAAGACTGCAGCTCTGTGGGTGGACTGTCCCCGGGAGGAGCCTGCATCACTCACACAGTCAGCAGCAGAGACAGGCCTGTGGGATCCACGCCCAACCCCCTCCTCAAAAAAGGAGTGCAAGTGTTCCCTGGAGCTGTAAAGCAAGGACAGAACCAGGAACAGGTAAGTAGTGTTTCTCTTCACACAAAGAGAACTGTCCCTGGTGCAATGGAATATTTAATACAGCTTCAGCCAAAATCCTGACCTATCTTCTATTTCTGTGGTATTAAATTCAATACAAGCCTAGTTCTGCCCTAAGAAGCGACACGAGAAAAGGGGACAGGAAAAGATGTGGTTTTAAGGTGAAAGGCACCATGCTTTACCCTGCTTGCCATTGACAGGGCTCTCTTCCTTGTCACTCGCCAGCTCATTCCTCTGCTCCAAAATGTGTTCTAGGGCGGCCTGCAGCTTGCGGGGCAGGATGGAGTCCTCATCTTCCATCTGTAAGACAGAGCCACCTCCTCAGGGCCTGGGGCCGCGATACAGCTGACCCCTGCCCTTCTCCTCCCCAGTTCCTATCCATCCCCAGCACAGCAGGGGGAGCGCTAAAAACGAACTGTGAGGAGAGGGAGAAGGCATAACATGCTTGGCACATTCCCAGCACCTCCTCATGCAGGACTATCAAGAAGCTCAGGAGAAAGAAGAAGGGGGGTGTCTTTTTCCAAATATTCCTCTATTCTGGAAGAATTTCCGTTGTCCTACCCGAGAGGCAACCAGGCAGGGCTCACCTGCGGCCCCTCCGTCCGCCTGCGAGCACTCACGCCACCACAAAGAGGATGTATCTGAACAATGCTGGCGTGCCGCCAGGTGAGCACAACCCCTGCTCAGCTCTGCTCAGGCACCGATCGTGTTACAGAGCCGTAACGAGTTCCCGTAGAGCAACGAAGCCAAGGAACTGCCGGTGACTGTGTGCGAGCTCCTACCAGCCCTGGCTCAGACAGCGTGAACCTCCAAAAGAGAGGTGCAAGGTAAAGCGTATCCCAGGCAGCTGGCAAGTGAGAACGGCACGGAAGGAGTGGCCTTCACCCACACGCTGCTCCCTGCAGCAGGAGGTACACTCGGTCCCATCCTACCCACAGGCCAGGCCTGAGGCACAGCAGAGAGTGATGCAGCCAGCACTCACTGCTCAGCAATCTGCCAAAGAGCTCTGGGGCAAAACTGGCTTCCCTGGCCAGGAGTATGTTCACTCATTTATCTTCTTCCCTTCGGTATCCCGCTCCTCCTCTCCACAACAAAGGGAAGTAAAAGTCAGCAGGCAATCTTATCTGCTGACATAGAGGCTCCCCTGTGCCAGCTTCCTACTTGTGACCCATCCAGTGCAAGGACCGGAATGAGGAGCCACGAGCTCCTCGGGCAGGAAGGATTTGAAGAAAGCATCAAGGCTTCCTTCCCCACTCAGGCCAGGTGTGCGACAGGAGATGGACTGACAGACACAGGCTGGAAGAGCCTGTGCTGCTCCGCATCAGACAGTGCTGAGCCCAGGCTGTCCAGCTCTGTTCTCAGCCTTACAGGGTGCCACTTAAGGACCCACATTGCCCAAGAGCCACCGTTTCCCCTCTTTAAAAAAAAGCAAAGAGATTATACACAATGATATGGTCCTCAACAGCTGTGGTTTGGGATGCTGATATTACATATGTACACAGCAACCCCTATAATGTTGCCAACCACAAAGCCTGCCTCAGTTTGCAGGGAGAGTAAGTAATCCATGCAGCCAGGCGGGTCAGCAAACGCAGATGGAGATAAGGTGTGGTGGAAAAGGGGGAGGAAAGATGAAGGATACGAAATAGCTCAGCTCACCTGTCTCAGAAACCGGTTATTTACAAGGTCAACAACGAGGACCTAAGAATGAAAGAGCAAGAATAAAAAAGGGAAATCGTTATTTCCCTCATCAGAGTTTATCTTAATCCATAACTGTTCTGGAAGAAATGCTTTGGCCCTGCCCCTGCTCCTCCTACCCACCACCGCAGCTGGAGGAGGCATGCAGCAGGAGCCAAGAGCGGAGCCCTTGTTGTGGCTTTCTAACGATGTTGCTGCAAACCACAGAACAGCTTGGATAGCAGGAGGCTGCGCTCCAAGACCAGCCCATCCCTCCTCACCACCATGTCAGGGTCGGAGCTCCATCTTTTCTCCCCATGTGCTGCACCACTGTCCTCTGGGCGGGCAGAGAAGGAAATGCCTCCCCAACCACATTCAGCCTTGCTGTGTTCACCCTTGCGCACCATGAATCTGGTTCTTAATTATTTATTGCTTTCACTAGTCACCTGTGTTAATGAGAGGGGCAGCTATCCTGGCCAATTTGTAGCAATCATACCAAGCCTGGCAGACTTTGTGCTCAGCCCCTAGACAGCACTATGCAGAAAACAATGGAAACTTTAATAAAACCATCTCCTACCCACAGCAGCGTCACGGTGGGAGATCACAGCCCCCCACCTTCCCAAGCTGCAGACAAGGCAGCTCTGCCTCCCCGGGAGATGTCTGCCTCCTCTCACCCCATGCTTGCAGGACCCAGAGGATGAGAGCTCAGCTCCTTCGCACCGCCAGATGCCAAGGCAGACTCTCAAGAGCAGCCTTGCTGAGACAGAAGACAACTGAGCCCATGGGAAGCAAGCGGGAGCAAGGCCACAGTGCAGGCGCATGGCTCACCTCCTCCACCGGGAGCTCCTTCAGGCGGGGCAGGGAGCTGGAGAGCAGGCCGATGAGGAAGGGGGTGGGCGAGCACACGATGTCGATCATGGAAGGTGGCAGCACAGGGATGTAGGTGTGCTGCCAGGTGAAGGGGTACAGCAGGGCCACCGTGGCGTGGCAACACTTGGATAGAGTGCTGGAAGATGAAACACAACCAAGGGCAACAGCTGGTCAGTCAGTAGATGAGTGGTACTTCCTAGAAATCAGGGCTCTTTCAATCATTCCCTGATTGATCTCTGTAATTACTAGGGGCTTTCTCAGATTTCTGACCCCTTTTTCAGCTTCAGGAGCAATGACTTGAGGTAGGAGCCCAGGTTACGAAAGGTGATTCCTGTGGCAAGAGATGGCTCCCACTGAAACCAGCATCTGCTATTCCAGTGCCCTGATGGGAAAGACCAGACAGACACGGGGTCTTCCATGCCACGGCCTCTCATTAGAGAAGGAGTTTATTCTCCCACAGCACACCTCCGTGCCTGTTCCCATAGGAAAGCCACAGGTCGGAATGCACAGTGACTGTACCATCCAGCACAGAGAGCTCACAGCTGTGGGGTGCCGAAGATGGCTCCACCACTACAGCAGCTATCTGTTGGGCTGCACTGTGGCCCACTTACCTGCTGGCCATACTCCTGGCCTCGGCAATGCAGCTGGACAGCCTGCTTAGACCCTCTGGCAAAGCCCTGGACACGACCTGCAGCCACAAGGTCCCCAGGTGTTCCTGCAGGTCGTTCCAGACATGGCCCACCCCTGCCCCTTGGCTTGCTACCTGTGCAGCATATAAACTTTGCCTTTGGGCAACCCTTAGCAGGAGTAATTGCATGGCAATGGCATGCTTTTCAATTGGTCCAATCCATACCGATAGCTCCTAACAGCCAGGCCAGAGCACGGGGGAAGGAGGAAGGCAGTGGTCTCCAACCAAGGCTATCCAGGCATGCCAGAGCCTCTGGAGCCTGCCAATACTCAGAATCATGGGAGAGTGAAATCCCAAGAGGGGAGCACAAGGCCAGCCTCTGTAGGCAGCCACCCACAGCTCATGGGAGTGCCACCTTCTTACTTTCCCCTTCAAAGGCCACCAGTGGCTCAGCTGTAAGCACCTTTGCTGACAGCTTCCAAGACGATCCACCCAGAAACCCCATCAGCTCTCTGTCAGGAAGCAGGCAGGGTCTGCAGGCAGACACAGCAGAGCTCGCTGCAGGGCAGCAGTTACTCAGCCGTTCTGGGTCTGGAAGCATTTGTATGCATCAAGGGAGGGGGAAGGCTCGCCACTATAAACCCTGTATATAACGTCATTTTGTTTTACTAGCATCCAGGTCCCAAAAGGCTGGAGGAGGGGAGGGAGCCTGGTGAGGCCAGGAGGAGTCACGTCGCCGAGGAAGGACGCCCAGCTGGCTCCTGTTAAACTCCACGGGGGAATTTACACTCAGCAACCCGGATCTGGCAGTTTATTGCTGACTTGAGAGGGAAGGGGTTTGATGGGTGTGGACTCAAGCTCCCTCTGCAAAAGTGAAGCCTGCTTTCCCTCCCCCCCCACTCCAGCTAAGTCTGGTGGATTTGAATCCCTGTGCTGTAACACTAACACACGCTGAGCAGAGTAACGTGGCTGGGCTACAGCTGGCTGGCTTTCATCAGATAAGTTCAGTTTAGCAGAACACAATCGTGGTTGCTGGGACATCAGTGTGACCATATGAAGTAATCAGGCAGTAAACATTGTTAAACACATGATGCTTTTTGGAGATAAGTAAATCCCAGCGGAGAGGCTGGAATCTCCTTAACGTGAGAATTTTATCTAGGACTGCAACAGGTAAGGAATGGGCACTTGGGAGGGACACCTGGGATGTGTGCGCTGGGAAAGTCTCTTCACAAAACGGAGAGAGTTTCCTCTCTCTGTGCTCTCAGAGGCTTGTCTTTTCTTAAGGGGATACTCTATAAAAAAAAAAAAAGAGGAGGACCCTTCAAAGGCCATGTCACAGACTGGTAGCTTTAAGCCTTTAAATGGGAAAAACCCCTCAGTTCCACATCCTTCTTTAGGAAGGTCTTAGAGTATCCCCCTCCCTTCTCCACATTCATTCCTGGTGGCTGCCCCTGTTGCTGCTCTCAAGCTGTGCCTGCCCTCATCAGGAAGCCCATGTCTTGCTGTGTCTACCACACATACAGAATAGACAATGAATCTGAGAGAAACAAAATCAAAACAACGAGAGAACACAGAGCTAGTAAGAAACAGGAACACTTACACACACACAAAAAACCACCTAGACGAAATGTGGTAACAATATAAAAGTATATTATTTTTCTTGTATCCTTCACACAAGCTAATCTTGAAAGGAACCGCAACAAAAGTGAATATGCCAAGTACAGTCTAAGGTAATGAGATCCCTTAAAAACTGCCCTCTTCAAGGCTGTGCTACTTGTACACCCATACATTTCAGGCCATGTTACCAGATGCAAAAGCAGGGGCTTCTCTTCCCCTCCATTACTCCAGAGCATATTTTCCACTCCTCAATTTCTGATTGATAATACCCCCACAGTAGTGACAGCAGCAGCATGATGACGAAAGCTGAAAGAACTCCACCTTTCATCGCTTGTGTGCAGCACTGTGGCATTACACTTAGACTACCACCACCGGACTTCTCCTTTGAGAAGAGGTTGAATGTGGAAGTGTCAGAAGTTTCACCTTCGTTACAAATCCTCCATCTTGAAGGCACATCCAACTTACCTGCCTAAAGGTGGGAACTGACTTTATAGACAGCACTTGAAAACCAATGGAAAAAGATCTCTGTGATTCCAGGTAGCTCCTCAGAGTGAGCAGCTGAAGTACATAGTTATTTATGGCATGGTGAGATATTATGGCATGCTGTCTCCTACTATATTTATGGTGGCTTGTTCTTCCCTCAACCCTGCTCTCAAATCCCAGCGAGTACACATGGTACGTGAGAGATTAAGTGGGAGGAAAGATGGCCCAGGTCCAGTTAGTGGAAGTCACAGACAGAGCTGTGTAATTCTGAAACTGTATGCACCACACAGTGGGAAGTAAAGATAGCTTCCCCTTCCACCCTTCCATCTGTGAATGTCTCATCGCCTCCAGGATGAATCCTAGCGATCTCTGCTCTGAAACATTCCTCACTGTGGAAGACATTTTGAGGGAGCAATACTGATAGGGTTGAGGTCTGCGGGCCTCCTTTGAAGGCAGAGCAGTTCAGAGATGGACACAGAGGAGGTAACGCTGAGGTGTCTCTTCCACATGTGATTCAGTCAGACTTGCTCTGCAGACAGTCTCAGGGAGCTGCAGCTTGCCAGGAGCCTGGCAGAACCTCTGTCCTGTGGAATGACTCAAGCCTAAACTCCCTCCTCCTCTTGCATACAGCACTGCAACAAGCACTGAGGGACTGCTGATTCACACCAGGGTTACTGAGCCTTGCAAAAGAATCCAGTATGATAAATTCCTTTTATGCCATCTGTGTGACTGTGTGCTCTTCAGCCAGCAGCGATGGGGGAGACGGCCCAAACTACACCACAGTCGCAGCCATCTGTGCAGAAGGTAAATATGGCCACTGAAGTTCTGGGTGCTGCTCCAGCTGGATGCCTCTTTCTATAAGATGTGCACAGAATCAACCACAGGTGATGTGTGCAACACAACCAGAAGTTTAGTACACTCTCATAGCACTATTTCAGTGTCAGTCAGCCCTTTGAGGGCTCTTATACCAAACAGGCAGCCAGTGCCTTTGGGTAGCTAGAGCCAGGGTCCCCACTGAAATTCTGATATGCCAGGATGCATGCACCATAACCATGATGCCAACTGCTGCCATTGGAATAACACTGACCCAGGTGCTGTAGTTTGCTTGGTGCACTCCAGATGCCACCAGGAATGCAGAGATCTAGCCCACGTGATTGCAGTGTGCTCTGGGGAGTGCCATGCACTACCCTCAGGCCACAGAAGTTCAATGCCAGTTGTTCAAATGGGACACAGACACCACTTTTTAAGGCTTTTGGTTTCAGTAGTAATCCTTAAAATACTGCAGGTCTTTCAAGTGCACTTTCAAGATCCTGAGCACATTTTCATGGGTTCATTCAGCCTCCTGCAGGGAACATGGCTGAGCTGTATGTCTGATGTCCATTGCACAGAAGCTTGCAGGAGAGACTGAGATATCGCTAGTACAGAGGCTAAAAAGTACTGATATACACAAAGAACCATGTCAAATCCTTCCCTAAAGGGCTGATTTGGATACAGACTGACACACAGATCTCTCTGGCTGAGCATTCCCTTGGTCAGAACAATGATGCTGCAGCAATCTGTGAAATTTGTTTGCTCGAACAACAAGCCTTTCTACCACGCAGAATCCTATGCAAAAACCTACCACACAGCATCCTGCAAAGCTGCTGCTTCTTCGTAGCCATCTGGAAATGAGGTGGCCAAAACAGAATCTGAACACAACAGCTGCAACCAAATGGAAACTCTTCTTCTCCTTGAAAAACTTGCTCCAAGACTAGCTTGACTTGCTCTAAAAAGACACCTTGACAAGTTGCAACAGGTTCTAAGGAAGGATACTGGCTGCTGAGTTTGGTTGATTTCATCCCAAACTTTGACTACAGGGTTTCTAGCTTTCTGCTCCAAAGGCAAGCACCTATGTTACAAAGCCCCCCCAAAGCTGAATCCCTCTTTGGGTTTAGGATACTTCATGATTTCTGAAAAACAGTATTGATTCAATCGGCCTTTTGGAATTCAATGCCAGGAAGCCCTTTGCTCCTTGCACTAACCAAACAGCTGAAAATATGCTGGCATTTGGCAATTTAAGACAGTTTGATTACGTGTTTTTTTCTTTTCTTTTTTATAAGCTCTGCTACAGTAGGGTTCATTTTACAAACACCTACAGATTTCTGACACTGTGTCACATCTGGATTTACTTATGATGGATCACAGATCTGGTTTACAACATTTAACAGGCACTGCAGCTTCCAAACGTTGCCCCGTGACTTCAGGCACCATTGCCATCCCACCAGGAGGATGCCAAGTTCCACGAGCTGTGGGGACCGTCACTGCCTCCTGCTGACGTGGCAGGTTAGAGCAGGTGAAGCAGCGAGCATTAAGACACTGAAGAAACAACGCTATTACCTGACATCCAAACTTCATCCTTGGGTTTCTTCTTCTCCCTAACCACAATGCAAAAAGGAGAAACCTGGGAGGCTGGGATTCGCAGTCCCAGATTTGTTTTCATAGCACATGGAAAAGGTTTCTTTTTTGATGATTAATTACCTTTTACTGCGGATGACACATTTAAAGTGTCTATTCTAATTCTTTCAGATCTGCCTTTGATAACAATGACCACTTTGTGTTGTTGAAACAGCTGTGGTTTCTGGCAGGGATAGAGGCAATTGCTCAAGTTAGTCAGATCCACAACAGGCTTTTGAGGAGATCTGGAAACAGGGTGCCTTGATTTTAAGCCTGTGTAAGTTTTCCTGATTTAAAAAAGCCCTCTGAATCTAACACATCTCCCCCTCAGGCCAATAAAAACTGCCCAATCTAGGTACCTTGTGAAATCAGGCCACTTTTACTTGGAAGATGCCTTCTAAAAGGTTCATCTACTGTGCCTTGAGCCGCGTGCCAGGCAGCATCCCCTGGAAACAAAAGCAGCTCTAGTGTTGCAGCTCCTAACCCGTGCCATGGCTTCTACTGCCTCAGGACTAAAGTTTACGGTGCAGGAGTGAAGAAAAGTTAGGGGAGACTACACAGATCAACAATGTTTCAGCAAAGTCATTTTCCTGGGTTGCAAGGCAATGTATACTCCAGTTTCCATAGTGATAGAGGGGAAAAAAAGAAAAACCCCACCCAAAAACTAATAAACCAAATTCCTTCCTTTTCCGCTGCCAAGCTTTGGATTGACAGGTCTTTAAAAGCACTCAATGTTCATTCTAAAGATGGAAAAGACAAAGTATTTCACTTGCTGTACACTTGTTAGATGCATTTTCTGGCTCAGCTTGAAAACATTTCACAGCTCACACAGAATTTGGCAAGAGACCTTTCAGCTTTCTTTTCCCACAGACTGATTTTATAGCAATTAAAAGATGTAAATAAATTGCATACATCATTTTCTCTGTCACTCGCATCCAGACACACCTTTACACACATGTACAAATAGTTACTGATAGTGCCTACATAAAGAACTGCAAAGATGAATGATAAATGTAATTTATTATGCATCTTTCACCATGTCACCTGCACTCTCTCCATTAATCCATCTCAGATGGATTATTTCTAGCATTCCTAACCTCTGAGCAGTTTCCAACAGCTGCTTTAATATTTTTTTTTCTTCTCAAGCTATTGCCAAAAAGTGTTTCTTTTCTTTCCTCTGACATTAGTATTTTCACCCCTAAACTAAATACTGCTTAATATTCATTTAGTTCAATGTGTTCCTGTCCCAGGAAAAGTATCATCTGGACACAAAGAACCTATATCTACAATACCATCAGCTTTCAAAACATGGAATTTCCACCAACAAGTAGAAGACACTGTTGACCTTAGAGAAGGCTCACCAATCCAGTGCACTCAAGTTACTGGACTGGATTAAAATATAATAGTTTACTTACTTTTGAGGATTATTTCCTTTGTCTTCTGTTTTTCAAGCCTTTACAGTTCTTTGGAGTAATTTTCAAGTTTTTTGTCCACAAAAATTATTCAGAGAAACTTCGCATTTTGTTACAGGAAAAGAAAAAGACTCTCCTGAAATTGCTCAGAGCAAGGTCTTCTCAGAAACATCAAATATTAGAAGTCTTTTAGTGAGCTGGCAAATCTAAGGTAAACACTTGAATGTGAGCCCTGTGGTGTAACAGTCCCTGGATCTGTAAAAAGTGGCAATTCTTTTTTTTCACAGGAAAAAGCTGTTTATGGTACATTCAGAGATTCTAGAAACTATGACTCTAGAGCTCTCTCCTGTTCTCTTTTACAGCCCTGGGCAGCTGGACTCATTCCTAAAGACCCTGGATACACTGACAAAAGATACAGGGGAAAAAAACCCACCAAAACCCATTGAAGTGTTTTGAATTAGAGATATTCTGCAATGCTCAAAAAACATGGTGTGCTGTCATACAGAGACACGATAGGAAAAGATCTGGTAAATAAGGTTCATTCTAAAGTGATGCCTTAAAAAAAAAAAGTTTCCTACCATTTACTCTTACCACCCAGACCTCATGCCATGGGTCCTTAAGAGGTTTTCTCAAAATGTAAAATCTGTCCTACAGAGGAGGAGAAAAACCTTTGAAAATAAAGCCTGTCACCATAAATTATCACATAAATCATATATGCTATGTAGAAATTTAGTATTTGGGTGAATTCTCTCATTTTCAGTGTAAGTCTGAATGCTTTGCATGAAATGTGTGGCTTAAGTATCCAGAATACTAAATATCTATGCATATACATATCAGCGATTATAAAGAAGCAACTCTTCCCTCTCTGACCCAAGGCAGCTGCCAAAAACTGCAAGCAGCCAGTGCTGCCTGGATGCTACAGCTTCCTTCTCTCCATTCTTCCTATTCCTGTGATGAGATTGCCTGAGGTCTGCCCACAGAGAGCCCCGGATACCTGCAGGATGAATTTTTCCCTTTACTTTCCTTAGAAGAGGCCTCCCCACTCTCTGCCCTGGTGCTCACTCCCAGAGCTGTAGCCTGCTCCCTGGAAGTTGTGAAAACAGACAGCTTAGGGGCATTGTACACTCCTGAAACCTGAGCGTGCTCCTAAGTGTCATTACTCATCCAGGCAGCTTTTCTTTCCCAGCCTTGGCGAACTTTCCTCCCTGAATCCTCAAGCGCTTCAAGGGCTGGAGAGCTGCCAGCCACCAGCTGCACAAGATCTTAAAGAAACAAGGGCTCATTTTCATAATTTAGGAGAACAATAAAAAAAATTCAAGGAAGCAAATTGAACAGATTCAAAATAGAAGACGGAAGTCCTCTGTCTCATTCTCCCTCACTGCATCCTTTACCTTCGTCTCTCATAGGAAGAAAGTCTTTAGGAACCAATATTAAAATACAAGCTGAAGATTTAAGAAGATTTTGTGACATCGGGAAACAACCCAGAAGGGATGGTAATCTCTGCCCGAGGCTTGATCCTTGGAAATTCCAGTGCAGCTCAGTGGGGAACACTGCAGCATCATGGAGTAAAAGGAGAGGTTTCATTTTTTCAGCACCAGGCCTCTGCTCTAAAACCATCTGGAGAAAAGGGAATTTGGTTCTCCTTAGGGACAAAGCAAAACTATGGTGCATGGCCTGAGTTCTCCACTCCTGGGAAATACAGCCCTACTCACATCAGATAAGAAGTCGGAAAAGGGCAGAGAAGAAAAAAAGAACAAAGCAGAGAGATCATTCACTGTTGTCTTCTCAGCCTCCCTTCCTTGTCAGCATTTTGTTTAAGGAAATGCAAGAGGGTACCTGAGCTTGTCCGCAATAAAGATCACCCTCCTTTCCAGAAGCAGGGAGGCAAAGACTCTGCTCAAATGCCGCACACTTAGGGATGTGAACAAGGACTCAAAATCAACATGCTCAAGCCTGGAGTCAAGAGGCCGCCGCAGCTCGATGACCTGTTGGAGAGAAAAACACCACAGGTTGGCTCTTGCTGTCCACGCACTGCAGCAAGCAAGGACCCCACAGGTATTTTCACAGCTAACAAGCCTTACTGACTGTGCTGGTGAACACTGAACAGTGTTAAGCCCTCAAACACAGTTCTCCAAAAACCTCCCAACAAATCCTTCCTCCAGATGAAGATGATCCAGAGTTCACTGCAATGGGCACAGCATGAGACCAACCACAAGTTCTCCCCACTGGGCTGAGGACAGGGAGCTCTTCATAAGGAAGAAAACTAGTTTGTGTCCAGCGAGGAGTAGTTTCCAGCCTTTCTGGCATTCAAGCAGCAAAATGGCATGAAGCCTTTTAAATTTGCACTCTTATGGTTATGTTTTTGGTTTGGTTTTTTTGTTGGGTTTTTTTTTTTTTTTTTTACTGGAAGAAGATGGATCTCTATCCTACTGATTATAAATTTTCACTTACAGAAAAGAGCAGCTTGTGGGCATTTTCCTTCATTCATATCTACTTAAAGAATTCCTGTCACAGCACCTTAGTACTTCATACTCCTTTCCTTATCTTAGACAGAGCTTCTTTAAATTGTTCTTGAAAGCCTCCAACACCAGATAGTTCATAAATCCCACAAGAAAATTAGATCTGAGCTACCCTAACCAACAGCATGCCTGTAGCTGAAACATCTCAGTGGCAAATTACTTCATTTGTTGTCTTACTCTCAGTATACAACTCAGAGCAACTGGTCACCTTCTCCTCTGTAGGAAACTTCCTGAATACTGGAACGTTATTGTCACGTGCCCTCCTTTGTCCTTTGTTTTCTGTATTAAGCAAACAGTTTTCTCAATCTTTGCCTGTACTTTCTAAACCACTTAGTAAGTGGAACTTCTGGAGCATTCTCCTAGTGTTTGCATTTTTTGGAAAATTATATTCTAAATAAATTTCCACCAATGCTGAAAAGCAGAGAAAAAGCTTTTATTTATTATTCATCCCTTCATTTTCTTCCACAATTTGTCTAAATAATACCATACTGTTACTTCTGCTCACTTTAAGGCCCACTATACCGCCAGATCCTTTTCTGAAGTACTGTTGCTTACCCAGTTACTTCCATGTTGTATTAGACCGCTCATTTCTTCCCAGCATTTTGCTCCTGTCCGTATTGAATTTCAGACCAAATCTTCATTTTAGCAAGGTCATTTCAAAGTTTAATCCCTTACTCTCCAAAGTGCCTGCAACCCACCCCAATGCCGTCATCTACCCATTGTGTAAATGTGGGGTTTATGCCATCAACCAGATAATTAATGAACATTAAGGATCCTAGAAACAAAACAGCCCAAACATTCTCACAACCTGACAGCATGCCACTGGGACTCTACTCCTTGAGTGCAGATTTTTAACCAGCTATGCATCTGCTCTGCAGTAATTTCATTTAGTTTGGACTTTCTCAGTTTAGCTGAATGTAAGTTAGTTAGTTAGAATGTAATCATGTAGTGACATGCTGAAAGCCCTCAGACATAACCTTCAGCAGCGTGCTCACTTTCCTCTCTCTCATGTTCTATTTGGCTTCCTCAAACCTCTCAGAGTCCTTCAACAGCTCTGCATTCTTAAAACTCTCCCAACTGTCCTCACACCACACTGTGGGAGATGCAACATGTACCCTCACCTCCATGCTGTAAATATGCCATTCTGAAAGGCTACAACACTTCCCTTGAGTGATTTCAGGTATTTTTTGACCAGAACCCTGTGCCCTGTCCCACACCAACAGCACTTGTGTATTAAGGATGGTGGAGCACATGCTATGAATCCTGTCTTCAGGAAGTTAAGTGCGGGGGGACCTCGAGCAGATCCAAGGTCATGTGCTATGCAGCATGAGGTCCACCAGTCTGTGCCACTCGGCCTCAAGGCCAATGCCCCAATTAATTTTACCATATTAGCCTAGTTAACGTGTCCTCACCTTCACCTTTACCATATGATTTCCTTTTTGATGGTCACTGGAAAAGTCTCCACGGCATTCCCTCTGGGTCCCTTATTTTACTCCTTAGCTTCCCCCACCCTACTGCTGCCAAAAAATGTCCTTGAAGGTCCCCAGTGCTATGTCACAGTCCCAACTTCCAGTCACCACTTTTGCACCATTTGCTGGATTAAGTCTCCCTCTCTCTGGAGTGGTGTCTTTACCTCGGTTCCTGAGCCTGGCAAAAAGTTCTTGACTGTAATTGTCCGGCCCAAAGCTGGGAAAGGTGCCTCCATGACACTCCTCATGAGAGGCTGCACCAAGGCTGGGGAAATGCCCCGTCTCTTCTCGACCTCATCCAAGATCTGAAATGAAGGCATGAAGACACAAAAACATGTAAATCAAGAGGAGGGAAGTGCAACAGCATCTATGGTCTCTCCTTAACTGACATGGAGCCTTGAATCATAAGGAAGAAGGTAAAAGGTGCTGCTGAATACTCTTTATTTCCTTCAGCAAGAGAAACACAGCTCCAGTGAGGTCACTGGAAAGCTTACAATTTGCAAACTCCCCACCACCCTCGGAGTCAGGACTCCACCTTTTAATCTTTCAGTGCATGTGTTCTAGTAGTTCTGCTGAAGGAAAAAGGCAACAGCTGACAATCTAGTTTTCCTCTTAACTGTGTTTTTGCTAGGTTCTGGAATTAACATGTGGTTGCCTTGCCAACACTATTTCAAGCCCTTTCTTCGGCCATCAGCTTCCCTGATCCCCATTCCTCTGGGGCTGACCTCACTTTCAGGTCCCTCTTGGCCTACAGCACAAAGTCTCTATCCCCCCTCACCTTAGAGAAGAGATTGAAGCATCCAAGACGACTCACAATGCAGTAAACTTCTGGGAGGCGCTTCCCTTTCCCACTGGGCTTTCAAGACAAACACAAATACACACACAAAAATCACCAAGAAAATGTCAGTTATAACCAGTGCAAAGATAAGAGTGACAGGTCTCTTAGTTCCGCAGCTTGCTGGCTGGTTCAGAAACCGGCAGACATTTGACAGCATGCTGCTGATGACAATACCTTAAGTCTGGCTCAAACCCTGGTACGCTAAAAACAGTGGGGAAAAATGGGTACAGTATGATACCAATCTTCTTAAGTCAAATGACTAAAGGAGGGCAGACTATTCTACAGAGAAAACTCTGAACCTACAGGACCAGCACAGGTTTAGACAACTGTTTAGTAGCTATCTAAACCTAAGGGAGACAAACCCTGTCTTGAGCTTAGTGATGAAAAAACAGTCCATGATCAAAATGTTAAGCACTGGTATAAGAAAAATGTAAAAGAGCTGTGCCTGGAGTGGAGGATGGTATTCAGAGAGGCACTTTGGCACTGAGCAGAGCAGAAAAGAGCAAAGCTGCTCTGTTGCCTCTCTTTCTTTCCACACTGAAAGAGAAGAGCAGCAGCTTTCCACTTTCCAGAGCAGGTGCCAGTAACACCAACTCCACAGAAGGCTGCATCTCTAGGGAAAGAATGAAACAGGGAAAATTACCAGCAGCCTCCTACAGTATCCAAATCGCCTGCTTCCATCTTCTCCTGTCAGGACAAATGAGAACGTCTCACTGCAGAAAGAGAAAGCAGAATGACAAGATAGTCACCCACATTAAAAGTCTCTGACATACAGACCCAATAAACCCACAATATTTTCACATTTACAATACACCTCTCTCAGGAGTCTGCCCAATTTTCTACCATAACAGCTCTCATATTTTATTAGCTTGATATATAAACCTGTTTCTCATGAATCAGGATACCAAGTACAGTACTTACCTGGCAAACTGATGGATAGGGGCCCAGTCTTTTGCATCAGGGAAGCAAAACTGGGGAATAGCTTTCAACTGATCTTCTGCCTCACGCATGAATTTGAACGAGCGCTCAAGCTAGCAGAATAGAGAGAAGGAATGTTTCCAATTAGTCATGTGGGGATGGAATGACTTCAAATATTTTTCCTGTGACAAATGAAGAAGTGATGACAGAGCCTAAGCTTCTGCCTGGAAGGTATTAAAATTTCTGTGATTCTGGCTCACCTAATCTTTTGATATCTTAAAGTAACTCTGTGCCCCCAATTCTACCGAGCGCTGCATCTGCAGCACCTGTCCCTGCTACATTGTGCCTCTAATCTGGGACATATCTTCCAGCAAGTGGTGAGAGAACTAAAGTCTGAGGGGACCTCTGGTTATGTTCCATTTACAAACACACCATCACACCAGCTCTGTTTCTCCCATTCCTCATTCCCTGTTGTGAGCTAGCCTATTGGTGAAAGCTGTGTCCTCCATTTGAAAACACGTGTCTTCTCCCGAGTGTCATTTTGCTTTAAAGAGAAAAGGGGGAGAAAGGGAATAGCTACATAAAAGTCATAACCAAAGGCAGCAAAAGATCTAAACCAGCTGCTTTCAACAGTGAGGAACACCATGACAATTCTTGGGGGGTGACTGCAGCCCCTCTATCTTCAGTTTCACTGAACACTGAGACAGCAGAGGGGTTACTGATATGATGTGTGGTCAACAGAGAAGCTGTGGCTTCTCCAGCTGTGCAAGTGCACCACACAACCTGAGACATGTCAGCCAGACCTTCCAAAAATCACCGCACCTTCAATGGGAACTGCTGGGTAACCTCAGGAACATAGGCAGCCCCAGCCTGCTTCTTGTGCAGTGACACCACGACGAAGTACTCAAACAGCTGCCTCTCTTGATATTCAATCAAGTCCCGTTCCAAGGTTTGGTACCGCAGAGTTTGCTTCAGGCGAGATTTCACATGCACCAGGCGCTGGCTGTGAGCTATGAAAAAAAAATTAGAGATTGTGACTTTGTCTAGCTCTTTGCACAGAGCAAACAGTGCTTTGCAAAGACTTATGGATAAACTTGAAACCGCCTCACCACATTTATTTTGTCAGTGGCTGAGTAAGAGGTGGGAACCATTTGGAAGCTGCATTCTAGATATCGAGAGAGACAGGATGTAGTCTTGTGAGTGCCATCATTTTGAAGAGCTTAGGCAGCACAAGGATTTAATGGATAGCTTTTACAGCTGAAGACAACTCAAACTAAGGTCAGTATGGAACATGGTGTAACAGACGATGTCTGGATATTCATCCTAGCATTCATTTATGCATCTTTCAAAGCTAGCATAGTTAGACAACTGATCACCTTTGTTCAGGAGGCTGTGGGTAGCGATCCCCATGGTTTTACAAGACTAGGACTTGGGTCAGGCTAGGGCTCCACTGGCTGCGTAACGCTGGGGACTCCCAGCTTCAGTAACGCAGGCTGGGCTGTAGGCCAACAACAAAAAAAATGTGAAGAGAGGTGCAAATGAAAAAGGCTGGCTCATGCCAGTCCTTCCTGTGCCTAAAACTAATTGCTTAGGACCATGTTTCTACAAGCTCACCCAAGACAATGGGAAAACAAGAAAAACTGCCAAGCAAGCTGTAACTGCAACACACATGAGCTGTGGGACAATAAACATTCCAGCATGGAAAGTAATGAAAAGCTGCCTGCTGAGAAGAGACCAGATGAGATTCCCTAAGACCACCCCCCCTTGCTTTGTTTTTCAGTCGCATCCCAAATTAAATCTCCATGACGTCTCCCTTACCCCTACTACAAAAGAAAGAAAGAATTAACTACAAGCAGAGACTACAGCACATTCTCACAACTGGGCTTTTTGCAAACGCGGGTGGCAATGCAACGTTTTGACAGAAGCAACAACCACATGGATACTGCAGGAACTCCAAATACATAAGAAGTCTGCCTGGGAGACAGGGCTTCCTGAGAGATGGTATATACTTTAGGACAGATGCTTGACTTTTGTCTGGTAAAGTTGTGCCACTCATGGACTATTCCAGACAATATAATTTAAAGCAATCTTGGGGTGTCTCTTAAATCAGGGAGTGTAACAATCCCTGGACAGTTAAAGACCTAGAAAGATGGCTTAGACTCTCTTCTTTCATCACCTACTATGCTATTTGCTCTAGGGCTGTAATTCTTCAAAAGTTTTCGGAAGTGATTTCTGTTTTACCAGGGACTTCAAAAGGAGCAGTGTCACAGCAATGCTGAGTGCTTCTGAAGCACTCACTCAAGCTCTGCATTGTTTATATTCTGTGCAACCTACTAAAGATACCAGAACTTTACTGCTGTGATCGTGGCAGAGCTTGTGTTCAAACATTTTTCCTTCCCAAGGGTTAACACTTATGGCTCCGACATGCAGCGTGATGATTGCTGTCTGATGATTTACTGTGTCTCAGATGACATACAGTGACTTGCTAAGCAGAAGTAACTGGCTGGTGTGTTTGTCTGTTAGGTAAAAAAATCGAAAGTCCTAGACAAAAGAAACTTGATAAATCATCTCACTTTCCCATTTAAAAATAGGAAAATTGACAGTTCAACAAGGCATAAAGCAAAATACAGGTATAGCTAAAGCAAACAGCAAGTGCCAGAGCTACTGTTCACAGTTATGTAGAGTGCACAGTGACTCAGATCCAGATATGGATCTGGATGTTGTTCAGAGTCCAGTGCTGTTGGATTTGAGGTGACTTCACATGATCTCCATCATCCCCCCTCTACAGGAAGTTCCTTGCTGCAATTATACAGACATTACATAGAAACCCATGCTAATGCACATGATTCACTATGGCAACCAGTTACAGACAAGAGTTTGAGTCTTCCTAGCCACATCTACACAGTTCTTCTCAGCTACAGCTGAACATGGACTATATTTCACAACATCGTGTTTCAAGACAGTTGTGAATGTAATTTCTGCGCAATTGGGGCACAAGCTTTCTCTCCCTGTCTTCAGGATAGCCTGAGAACCTGTCAAAAGGTAGGCGGTGGGAGCAATTTTCATCTTGATCTTGCCAACACAGCAGTACAGATAAAAGATTTCCCAATGCAGAGGAGAGCAAGAGCATACAGTAGTTCTTGTGTGGGAAGCTGTGTTCACAAGAGGGAATTCAGTCTGAAGTTTCTGTCATAAAAGCCTGAAAGAGGGTAAGGATGAACACTTGTAAACACAACACACCATGGCTGACACAGAGTGGGAACTGCTGCTTATGCCTGGGGGTGTTCAGCCTGGAGAAGAGAAGGCTCCAGGGAGGTCTTATAGTGGCCTTCCAGTAGTTAAAGGGGACTTATAGGAAAGATGGGGAGAGACTCTTTATCAGGGAGTGTAGGGATAGGATGAGGGGTAACGATGTTAAACTGAAAGAAGGTAGATTTAGATTAGATATAACAAAGAAATTCTTCTCTGTGAGGGTTGTGAGACACTGGCACAGGTTGCCCAGAGAAGCTGTGGCTGCCCCCTCCCTGGAAGGGTTCAGGGCCAGGTTGGATGGGACTTTGGGCAACCTGGGCTAGTGGAAGGTGTCCCTGCAGGGTTGGAACTAGATGATCTTTAAGGTCCCTTCCAACCCAACCCATTCTATGACTTACATCTTGGGAACTGACCTGCTACCCAGATCAAGTGTGTATGTGAGTCAGGAAACTTGGGAATCTGAGGGAGTTTCCATTTTGCATTATAACCCTGTCAGGACTTTGAATTTGCCATATAAATTCCCAAAAGATTGTAATGCCACCAGCATGTCACAGGGCTAATTACCAATACAAGAAGGTTTCAGAATAGTATTATGGAGACCAGTATACCATACAGCTCTACGGGAGTGAAGCAAGCAATGCAGTGCTTTATCCCAACTCAGCCAATGCAGAAGAATTTAACCAGTAATAAGTCATATAGTGCAATTCTGTTTTCCTAGCTAGCAAGTCTGGCTTGTGGTTTTTCTCCTTTAGTAAATGTGTAGTGGGGTTTCTGAACACTCTGTCCCATGCAGTTTTGCTGCTGTCAGCCTGGTCACACACTTGTGACTGTGTACTTATAAAAACCTCACTGTATTTCCATAGTGTCCAAAGACATCTAGGAAAGTCAATGCAAAAAGCTTTGATGGCAATTGGAACAGATGTTTGGTTTGGACTCCTATAGTCCTCCATCCATGGATTTTTTTCTGCAGTTATTGAGATCTTTGTTTTCTCACTGCACTCTAAGTGGAAATAAGCTCCTCTCCAGAACACAGAGAGGAGAGATCTTGACCCAGGATCTCAGAGCGAAGTTTATCAGGAGCCATTTGCTCTCTTCACACATTTGCCTTACCTTTCAGTTTCTCTTCAGTATCACTGTCCGATTCACTGTTTTCATCTGTAACTAGGAAAAAAAGAAAGGGGAAGATGAATTAAGTAAAGCCTATTTATAACTGTGCATTTCTTATCACTGGCATGAGAAAGCCAGGCCTTGCACCTTCAAGGGGAAGACAGTATAGATCCAAAGGGCCTTGTTCTTTTCAAGGGTGCATACCCACAGACACACAGACATACCCACAGCTTACCAGCCTCAGAATATTCCCATACATTCAGGGAATAATAAAAAAAACCCACCACCACAATTAATTTTGCACACCCAGAAGAGTTGCATAAAGAATAAAACACCAGAGCAGTATATTATCCAAGGTAAAATACTGATTAATATGCAGTAGTTTGCAGGACAAGGGATAAAAACAAGCAAACAAACAAAAGAACAATTGCCAGACTGAATCAGACTCAAGGTCTATATGGTCCAATAGCCTGTTTCTGTCAATGATGCCTTAGATGCTTCAGGGAGGGGTATAAAAAAAGGATGTAGAGACAAGTCTGGGATGCTTCCCCTGAACATTCATATAAAAATACACCTGTGGGTGTATATCCTGTATAAAATGTGGGAAACAAATAGAGCTAGCGGTCACCTTTTGCTGGAATTTAGGATCTTTTGGAAAAAAAATAATGTGTTGGAAGGAAGTAATTTTAAGTTTTACAGAGATTAGATGTTTAAAAGTAATTTCTCTGAAGTATCTCAACACTTCTGGCAAGTTGTTAATTAACAGTGAAAGGCTGAAAGTCTCAATCTTGCTATGATGGAGATGGTCTTACAGTCAAGTCTAGAAACCCTGATTCCCAACTGAGGCTATTTGTTTACTGGAATGCTGAAGGAACCAGCACTGTTTCAAAATCTACTATCTTCCACTGGACAGTTCACTAAAGTGACACATTCCTGCAAAATATTTTGATCTCAACAAATCAGACTTTTTGGACAGAACATTCCTCTCCAAAGCTTCCAGCCTGTTCCAGAAATAAACATCAAAAAGGGGGGACATTTTTGGTGTGACCTATAAGGTTATCATACAAAGCCATGGAATGAAAATGAAGCAAAAAACCCAAAATTCTGTTTTAATGAAAGTCTTTTGGGCAGAGGATCAGACTTTATCTTCCCAAAAGAAAGAGTGGAAGTCCCAACTCAGTCTCACTCTGGACTGGAAGAAATGCTAGAAAACGTCACATAAATGACTAAGGCAGCCTAAACTCTAAGACAAGTTCTCAAAAAGTCTTAGACATATGAAGATTCAAAGTTCCTTTACCTTTCCCTGAATTGCTCTCTGTAGACTGTGATAGCCTCTTGACACGTTTCTTTCCCCTTCGTGCCTCATAAATGGCATTGATTTTCAACACAAGCTGTTCAGCAAACACATAAACAGACAAACAAGGTTATTTCCCTCCTTAGGCAAGAAAGAAAGTTGCAATTTGATGCAAAGTGCTCTGTTTCCCAACCCTGGCCATACTGAAACTCTTCACTTGATGGCCCAGAACTGACAACTACCAGCATCTGCCTGGCTCCGGTACAGAAGCAGTACACTCATGCTTACGAGGCCTGATGACAGGCCAGGCCTTAAGGCCTTAATGCACTTCCACACTCTGTGGCCACTGGAGCTTGTTGGTGCCCACCTGGGCCTCTCCATACCACGGCCCAGGGTCCAGAGAGCACCAGAGGGTCCCCTGGGAACCTGCCCTGGTCTGCACGTTTGAAAGCAGAAAACTGGCTGGAGGACGACAGCAAACTTTTGTGTCTTCATGCCTTTAATATCTGTTGTGACGAGTGCTGGAAAAACCTTCATATCAAGCATGGGGGAAACATATACAAGGAATGCTTAAGAAATTCAGATGGGTGGGAGCCAATGATGCTGAAGTACTTTAACCTAGTGGCTTGCTTTGCAAGTCCTTTAATCCCCAGCCTCCCACCTGATGAGGACAGAGGACATTTCAGTGTTGGGGACAGATGGGCTTGGTGGCTCATTCAGTGCCTCTGGTCTCCCTATCCGACCCTGAAGGGGAACAGAGGTGCAGAAGGACCATGATAGGCTTCCCCAAGCTTTGTTGAGCAGAGCTGCCTCCTTGTCAAAGTCCCAGGCAGGAGCAGCAGGACATGGGCACAGCATCCAGATTATGTCAGGAAGTCTGGGATCCCTGCACATATGTCCTCAGAGGTCAACGTAAGACTGGCCCACCAAACACTTGGTCAGGGAACTCTGATCCAAATATACTAAAGTGAGAGGCAGGATGCTCTGATGTGGAAGTACAGCCTCCACCCAGCTGCCCAGCTCAAGTCTCAGGTTGATCTTGCCACTGACACATCAGATCTCAGTTCTGAGCTTGTTCTGCAAGACTGCTCAGTGTCACTGCCTGGTAAATATATACTTGCAATCTTTCCTTCAGTTGACATAAAAGTATGTGTGAACATACTGATAGAGCTCAAGCACATGTACAGATGTGTAGGCACACTAGGAAAGAAAACCTTAAGACATTTGTAGTCTTTGGCTCATTCCTGAAGAGCTGAGGTATACAGAGAGGGCATTCAAAAATCAGACATGCAAACATGAACACAGATCTGGCAACCAGGAAACAAGATACACAAACACATCCCTTTTTCCCCAAATGAAAACAGTGGGTTCAGAAAAAAATCACCACAGACAGATCCTGGTAGCCTCTGCTTGTCCTGCAAAGACTGGAATAAGCAACTGTGTTTTTATAACTGTGTATTTGAAACATTCAATAGATAGACTCCTGCCAAACCTCATTTGGACTGAATACACTTCCTGCTAGATCTGAAAGAAAATAAAATTGAAATGGAGTCATGCTGTATCCAAATATGAAGCAGGAAATGTTGCTCCAGAAAACGCTCCTGACTACAGACGACTCCTTTTGTCACTCAAATGTCAGTATTTTCATTGTTCACCTAAAATCACACCCTACCTTAAATTAGAATCAGCCAAGGCATGAAGAATCAGACTGAAAAACAACAGATTGCCAGAAGGGAACAACAACACAACACACAGACAATATCTGTCTGTCTTATCCATCAAGCAAGGATGGAAATATGATGCAGTACATTTTTTTCAAGAATATTAATTGCTTTTTCCCCTCTGAGAAGCTTCAACTTTTATGCAAAAACTAAAATGCCTTTTTTTAAATTATTATTTTATCTCTCCTGACAATCATGATATCTCAGATGGAAACATAGTTTCTTTAAAACTTGCAGAGATGTTTGTGAGCCTTCTTCAGGCACAAAGGGGGTTAAACACAAGTCAAGTCAACTGCCAGGACAACAGCTATATTGCAGGGATGCCACACTGGAAACTAAAGAAAACATTGTTTCATACTCACATTCCTGCCTAGAAGAAGCCAAGCAAAAGAGAAAAATCTCTAGATTTACCTTGGGAATCTTCCTTCTCCTCTTGCCATTCTGCGGGTCTCCCAAGGAGAAGAAGGTGTCATCTGGACTGCTGGGGGTCGAGGGAGGGCTGATTTTGGATGGTGACCCAGTCCCATCACGGCTCAGTTTGCGTATGTCTGGCAGTTTGAAACTCCGCCGCTCTGAGTTTTGTCGGAAAAACATGGGCTTGGAAAGCAACTGGAAATGGAGGAGAAGAAATGAATGAACACAGTATCTCACATACCTTTGCTTCATTGCTAACACTGTCATGGTGGTACATCTGGTAAAATACTCAGCTGGCAAAACAGCCCTGAGAATGCTCACGGATTTCTGCATGCGCAAAGAACTCACCCAGCCACTGGGCTACACCAGGGCTATCTCGACCAGCAATTTAACCATCCCATATTAATTCCAGACCAGAATGCAATCTCAGGGGTTGGCCAAGAAGCCTTCCTCCAGTGTGAAAAAAATCTCCCAGGACTTGTGTAATCCAGAAGCTGGGACTGTAAACAAGACAAGACTAACCAACCAGCCAACCACAAGCATTTGGGATAAGGAGCAGCTGGCCAGGAGGAACAGAGAAGCAGTGAGACCAGACAAAAAGTACTGTCAGTATGGCTGTCTTTGACGGAAGCCAGAATTAAATATTTCAGAGTAGGGTACAAGAAATGCCATGATAGACAATTATGGAGTCTGGCTTCCTCCTAAGCTCATCAGAAGTTCAGTGGGAGCACAATAGTAGTTGTGCTGAGTAAAGTTCTTAAAGTTTCTGACCAAAAACAGCATCAGAGGAGCAGAAAGCTCAGCTCCAGATAAAGAAGGGCAAACCACTTCTCACCAGAAAGATGCTCAATAAGAACTCTTATTGTCTTTTCCTACAGAACTTCCCAGCAGTTATGACACGGTTAAGTTGCACCTTCTGTGGTGGGCACTGTATCTGCACTGCCAGAGAACGTATCTACGTGGCATTAAGTGGTTTAGGGAAGAGGCATCCAAGCTAATTCTGAACAAGTCACAGCAGCACTGTAGCTGAGGCAGCATAATGGTCTTCCTCCATCAACAGACACACTCAGCAGAGTATTAGTCAGACCAATTCATTCGTTCAGGTTAGCTCAGGTGTCTCTGGATGGTTTGTCAGAAAACGCTCCACTCACAAAAAAGCTTACCACCCACAGAGAAGTCACGTGTTAAAATGAGGCTGGGAAGAGCCTTTGCACTGAAGAATCTCATCCTGCAGTAGTGATATAATCTACTACTGAAAGTCTGTCCAGATCCATTCCCCATCAGCCTCTAGCCTGGGCAGGCTCTCCAGCGTGATTCACACTCCAGTTGAAAACCCGTTGTTGCCAAGAGAGCTGCAGAACTTTTCTGACTGACGCACATCACAGCTTTTAGATGTCAAAGCACTGTAGTGTAACATAATTATTCCCATTCAGCTCTTTACTAACTGTCTCCTGCTGGCAACAATATCTATGGTGAAAGACATTTCTGTGTAACACTGCAGCCCCCTTTTGATAGCACAGGTGGAAAATCGGGGTGCACAGCTGAATGCAAAGCTCTCTGAGGGAAATCAGCTTCATCCCAATACTCATATATAGTCTCTTGCTGCTCCAGACCTAACTAGCAAAGAAGAGAATGGATCAAGAACCACAGAACAATTTTCACTCTTAAGTGTTGAATTATCCAAAGAAACCTCAGTTACTGAGTAAGCTGGTTGGAAAAGAGCAACACGTCAAGAAACGCCACACGTCAAACTTTTGAAAATGTTAGGTAACAGCTACAACTTGGAGAGCATGGGGAAACTCTTTGGTCAGGAAAACTGTATTTAGATCCCTGCTATCTGCTCTGAACCCATTTGTGGCCAAGATGAATTCTGCTGTCACATTGCCCCTGCTGTTCCAGGCTTGGACTATCTAAACAGACAAGAACCAACCAAAACAGCTCAGCTGGCCACGGTAAGCCCTGAGCAAGAGGTGCTGATCAATGTTTTACTACTTCTTTTAGTTTCACTGCCAAGGAGGAAAATGGCACCAGGCTGTGAGCTGTGTTGCTGGTGGGGACACCCCTTCTGTATTGGCCCCCTAACCAGGGGACTGGCATTGCATTACTTCCCAGCAACCAGTCTCAACAGACAGCAAAAGAGGCATCCTAGGGGAGGGGGCTGCAGAGGCATCTTGGCAACAGCATGGGCAGGCTGTGCACTGCCCACTGACACTGAACCAAGATGACTGCAGGGCTTGATTACACAAGCACTTAAATACCCTCTTTGAAGGCAAAAAGAGTTTTCTTGCACTATATTAACAAAAAGTCTTCTCCCCAGGGGAAGGTAGACAGTGAAAGACAACAAACTATTTATATAAGGGAATGGTGTTTTTTAGTTTGCAAAAAGGCAATAAACACCCTCTTATCACACTGTACTCTGACCAGTGGTAAAAGACAAAAAGGAAGAAACTGATGTGATGAAAGTCAAATGGGCAAAACTCTACTTTTTCCACACAGATCCTGAATTTCACCCAAAACTTTCTGGAGCAAGACAGATGGCCACTTGAATCAAAGTACCTTAGTAGGAGTCCCGGGTACAGAAGAGGTGGGGGATGCTGGGAAGGTCAGGACACATTTCTTCCCCAAACAGCGGCTGTTGGTCTCAATGTCTTCATAAGGGTTTTCCTTCAATGGTGGATCTGCAGCAAAAAGCCACAAGCAAGAGATTGTAAGCGCAGAAAATTCTTGAGGTTTGCCATAAAAATCTTTTGGGGATCTGCTGGCCTTCTCCCACCTCCCACATCAGACATAAAGACCTGTTCTCAAGCATTCCTGCAATTGCTTCATTCTCTCCATAGCCCCAGAAGTCCAGCTGCTTGCTGGACAGTGTCCAAACCCTGACACTGACATATGCAGCCATAGGAACATATCACCGATACTACAGATGGAAAAGACCCAGCAAGTCCTCAAGGTCATTTCCCTGTCTTCAGGGAAGCTGTGAGGTTCTCATGCACATCGGTTCATAATTGTATTTCCTTCTTTCCAGTCCTCTGTGTAGAACTGTCCAAATGAAACTGAGACCTGAAGGCTAGCATAAAGGTCCTCTCTCCTCTGTTTAAACCCCATGTTTAGGGGGACCTCTGGTCATTACTGAATCAGGGCTGAAGCGATGCACTGCTCTTGGGCTGACTCTGCAGAAAGATGTAATCCACATGGATGACTGTCTAGGTTTTCAAACATATCTACCAATCACGGATGCCTCAATCTCACACGCCCCACTTTAGAAAGAGTGAAGGATTCACCTCACCTAACCCAGGCCATCCAAAGTCAGGATGTTTGTCTCCCTGGAGGGGGGTGGAGGGGCAGGGATGGACACCTCTGAAGGAACATTCAGATCATTCTTATCTAAGATCCCCTCAAAAACTCAAGACTTGAATGATCACACAGAGGTGTCCCTTTCTTTCCACTGATTCTGGAGATGAGGCACACAACTAATCCGAGTTTTAAACATCCAAGATTACATATAATGAACTTCCTACATCCCACTTTTCAGCAGTGCTGGGAAATGCAAACATAGGTGTGTTCAAAAAGAACATGCAACTCTGAAAAAGCAGGTTGTGACACCCTCATCCAACCATCTAAGAAACCAATAACTAGCCCATGCGTCTGCATGGGCAGGCAATTTGTTACGAGATTTCTCTCTTCATTGCCATCGTTTCATGCCATCCCACAGTTGGGACTTGAAGAAACAACCGTTCACTTATAGTCATGTAATGCTTGGCTGAGAGCAAAGACTGGAGGTCAGTGATGTTGCAATCCTCTGGAGCAAGGACCGGTAATGGTTGTAGGATCTGTCTAACTGCTGTGCTCCCACCTGCCTGCCCTGCTGGGGCAGGCGTGCAGCTGAAGTCTTCAGACAAGGACAGAAACCCAAATCTTTTCCAACACTGTCTTCTACAGTGGCTTGGGGATACCCAGTACTACAGTGGTGGATCTGAATTCATTGAGGGAAAGATAAGCATGTGTGACACTGGCAAAGCAAGTCTGCAAGAACATTTTGTCAGCAAATGTGCTCCTGTCCCTGAAAGTGGCTCCACTTTCTAATTCCAATGGCACTTTTCCGTAGTGAAAATATACTTCAGCTGTCACATAACTGGGTAGGTTGGAGAAAAAAGAACACGCTTGGGCTCTGTTGCCTACCCCATCCTCAATGGGGTATGTCCATTAGCATGTCCAATTAGCCTCAGTCTAGAAGAAACAACATCATTTCCCTCTTTTTGACAAATAAACCTTGTCATCTCTATGCCCAGTACAATTTCCAATATTTCAGATAAGCAACAGCGAACAGGTAAAAAGATAGCACATGAAGGGAATCTGGGTGACTTGCTGGGAAAGGGAACAGTCCTCCCACCAACAGCTGAAACCTTCCTAAGTCATGTATAATGAGTATGGGGTGTTTGTGTGTGCTCGCATGCCCTGACAGACACACATGATTATCTGTGGGTCATACTAGTGTCCTGTGGCTGAAGGCTTGGTTCCCCCTCCATTGGTGTGGTTTTCACATATTGTTTGTTTTGTGGACTATACCCGCCTGTGATCTTGTGAAAAACAAAACGGCAGCTTTTTCTGAGTTATCCCCATCCACCCCTTTTGCCAAGCTTCCATGGTAACACCAACAGGACTGCAGGAACCAATTAAAGATCACTGACTCCAGGCAAAGCCTAAACATGCAGCAAGAAAAAAAAACCTAAACACGACCCATTAGCTGACAATTACCCATAACATTGTTTTCTTCTAATCTTTGCAACTAAAAGCTAGAGGGGAGAGGAATTTCATCCTGGTATTTGAGTTCCCTGCAAGCTGGGGACACAGGGGTGTGAATGTACGGATTTGCCTATATAGCTACTCTGTAATGCTATCCATGTTATTCCAGCTGATGAGGTGACCCTTACACAGTGGTTTCTGAGACCTCCCACCATGCCCCAACACAAAAAAAATCCCAGCAGATGCTCAGACACTCCCTGTTCATCTGGCCCCCCAAGGAAACACAAGAAAAAAACAAACACAAGGTCCCCGGTTCCACAAATGAGGCTGTCAGCTTCAAAAATGTCAAAAAGGACAGATTGGCATCACCTTGTCTGCCATCAGTCCCACAGGAACAGGATTCCTTTGAGAAATCCTTCTCACCAAGTATGATCAGATTTTACTCATATCAAAATAATAATGCCTGGCTTGCTCCTGAGAAAGCACAGCTTCTCCCATGCCAAACAACACAGACCACCTTTGTAGGAATACAGCTGCATGGCAAGAGATGATGCAGCTATTCTCTTCCTATTCTGCTAAACTCAGCCAAGACCTTTACGCAAGCACCAGCCTAGAGCTACTAAAACCTATTAAGGCTTTTTCAAGAGGGATGATTCTATTCTATGTTCCATAAAAGGCCATCTAACTCACAATATTAAAAAACACTACATAAATTGAGAGTGTTACAGGAAATAATCTTTAAAATGACATTGATCTGCCATCAAAGTTAGAGAATGAAATAAAACTCAATTTCAAAGATTGTGGGACCTAGTTTCTTAATTTCAGTAGTACCTGGAGCCATATACAATCCTATTTCTGAACCATGGAAACTGACTTCAAGGTTATGTTTTCAGTCTGTTCACATTACCTCAGCGGTGACAACCTCACCAAAATGGACAGACCAGAGCTGTGAGAAGTAGTCCACAGGACAAAAAGGGAGACAGAGGAGAGGTGACAGCAAAAAATAAAAGCTGTTCCCACCTGCCTCAGGTTTATCTTTGAAGCTGATGAGTTTTGAAATATTCTGTCCTTTTTTCTTATTACTTGCCAATAATCTGTGTAAAATGTGTCTTGGTTTGCATTTGGATAATAAACACACTTTATTCAGCAAGTCCAGTGAGTGTGTGTTGACCCTGAGTCTTCTCAGTTACTCAGCATTAGCAGTCAAATCCCTTCCCTGTCCAAAGCTCCTACCCAGTATGTCCTGTCCAAAGCTCCTACCCAGGATGTCTTCATAGACGTTCTCTTCAGATAAAGTGCGTGTGAGGGCCAGCTTGGTCTGCGCGTACCAATCCACCCTGCCATTCTCAGATGATGACTGCAGCAAGTCTTCAAACTCATATGACTTCCTGCACCATTGATGGGAGGGGAGAAGGAGCAAAAAGGAGAGTTAACCAGCATTTATAACCAAATCACGGTTAATTCATTTCTCCAACATGCCACACAGTTGGCAAAATGAATTAACAAGGAGAGAACATTTCACAGCCTCATCCCATACAAAGCATCAAAAAGTAAAACACTGAGATCAGTTATTTTTATCAGCCACACAAATAAAGAAATTTTGGGGATGCCGTAGATAATCTGGGTTGTCATGGTAATAGCACATGATGAAGATGGAAGTGTTAAGTGGCACATCCTGCAACACTGCACAGAACCTTAGGCCATAAGAGGTCCCATTTACAGCACAGATCCCACCCTCAGCAGGAATAGGGTGGCCCAAAATCAGCTCTCTTTGAGCAGTAGAGGAAAAATACATGCAGGATGGTAGAAAGGGTAAAAAACAATTAAGTGTCCCCCACTAACAAGGCTGGAAAGTTTTGATTTTCCTTCCTGCACTCAAGCCAGGAATTTTTAGTGATGGTTTATGCAGAAGGCATTAGAAATAGCCGTGCATTTTACACTCCCCACCCCAAAATGTGTCATAAACATGTGGGAGGGGAGAAAAGGTAAAAGAGAACCCCAGAAGAATATACACACATCAGATTGAGTTAGAGGAATAGGTTTACTATGAACAGTGAAAATGCTGCGGTAGCGTCTAGAGATTATCATTCCAGACCCCGTTCCAGACCAGCTGTAGTCATTTTGTAATAAACAGATTTTCTGCTAAAAAAACAAAACAAAACCCCAAACCCCTCAATCTTGGGCTTGAAGGTTAAGCCAAGTAATACAGTGACCTTAAAGCCCAAATCTGCCATGACTTATCCCTTCACAGTTATCCTGTGAAGTTGTGCTGGTCGCTCGTATGTTCTCAGAGAGATGACTGAGTGCTGGTTATGGCCAGCAAGGCTCTCTGGGTGAGTGACAGGGAAGACCCAGTTCTCCCAGAGAGATATGGGAAGGCAGGGCTCCACCACGAAGACCAACACCTTTGGGAAACACAGCCTGAATACCTGTGGTCAGCGTTGTTCTTGTGCTTCCCGCTCCACAGCCTCCTGCTGACTGCTGATGGGGGAGGAGAGGAGGGTAGAGGAGGGGGAGGAATGGATGGAAGAGGGGGTAGGTTTCTTTTATTCCTAGCTGCTGGCACCCAGTCCTCTTCCCCCTCGTGTTTGAAAGTCCGCCGAGGCTTTGGCAGTGGGTTGATGAAGGGTTTCTTCTCCGGCACCCCTGGCTCTGTGTACACATTCTCCACTGTGCAATCCTTTGATTTCACATGAGAAGTTCTTACCTCTTCTAGAGTCCCAAAAATTGGCTCACTGATTTCAGAGTCCAAGCCAAGAAGCCTTTTGTTGAGCTCGGCCCCACATGTGCTTTCATGGCCCTCAGGAGCAGTGTGTCCTTGTGATGCCTTCTCCTGCAAGCACTGTGGGGAATAATAAGTACCAGGCAACTGTGGCTGCAGCTCTGCTGAGCCCTCTTTCAATGCCTGCTCTAGCTTCTTGACCTGACTAAGCACCGAAAGATTCTCCTTTTGGACCTCCCACTTCCCACCTTTCACATCCTTGCATTTTCCAGGGCTGGACTCCACTTCCTCATCCTTCTGTGCTTCCCCCTTTCGCTCTGCTGCCTGCCCTGTGCCTTTCTGAGTTCCTGCTTTCCGCTCATTCTCTTTGCCTGCCCCTTTGCACTCCAGTTCCCAGTTCATAAGTCTCTTGGTCTCCACTTTCCGAGTCACCAGTGCTTCCCTTCTTGTCTTCTCAGTTACACAGGGCACTTTGTGCTCCTCTTCTTGCTCCTCCTCTCTGCGAGGAGCAGACTGTGTTTCCTTTTTCCCTTCCCATTCTGAAATCTTGTCCTTGATACTGAATGACTTGTTCCTCAAGCCAATTTTTCCAGGTGACCGTATATTCTGAGTGCCTCCTATCTGTCTCCTGATGATTTTACTGTTTTCTTTAACGTTCAGATCCACAGACGGGTCACTGATGATCATTTTGGGACTAAGCATGTTCTGCTGAAAGCAGTCTAGCCTTGGATCCAGTATCAAGTTCTCCAAGGCTCCCAGTGGGTTCTTTACCATAGAAGAAACCAGTTCAGCTTCAGGTGTTAAACCCAGGGTGACAGAGGCACCTTCAGAACATCTCTCACTCAAAAATCCACATGAAGGTCTTTCTAATTCCTTCACAGCTGCTGTATTGTTTTTATCTGCAAGCTTGATCCTACACACCAAAGACAAAAAGAAAAGAAACATTCACCACTATTGCTCACCCTTGGTTTAGTTCATCAGCTCCACAAGCCCTACTCATGAAGCTGGTAACAGCAGAGGATGCTCAAACCAAGCACTTGAGAGATGGACTTATGGGGGAGGATGCTCGGGAAAAGGTCCTTCTAGCCAGAACACAATGCTCTCCTCTTGTTACGACTAAGACACAGTTTGAAATAAAGTCCTTCTCTGTAGCAGAAATAGGTGGCAGGTGAGAGAGGTATTTTTTAAACATCAGATACCAATGAGAGGTTCACCAGCATTTTTGTGTATTTGTGTTCAGAAGCACAGCAGAGTTTTCAACATGGTCAGGGCATTAAGCAGGTCCACTACAAATAAATGCAAAATGGACCATTTGCAAACAATAGCAAAATTGCTGCTGTTAAGCAAACATGTGATATAGCTGGCATTCCTCTGGTGCCTGCTCAGAGGCTCTCTCTCAATACATCCAAGTGTTCCCCAAATGTATATTAATGGATAAAGACTGCGCTTTTATTATCACATTTCTATGGCCTTACCATCCCAGGCCACATGTGGGCTTGGGCTTCCATCCACCCAGGCACACTCCCTTGGCCTAGAGCACGTGACATAGCATACAGACACCAGGTTCAACACCCTCAGAGCAAAGGATTCAATGTGTTCACTGTCCAAACTGCACCAAAAATCCCTAATATATTTAGTCTAGGGAGTTCCAAGTGTGTGGTATCACAATATTAATATTGTGCTATTTTATCAATATAGAAAAGTTCCAGCTGAACAGTTATTCCAACACAAAACGTTTCTGAGCCAAAGCACTTAGACATGTCTTTGGGGTTGCCAGGGCTTGGGAAAGAGCACCAGGACAACACAAGGTAGTTACGGGGCTGCAAACCCGTATCATTAATCCCATTTAACCACGATCCCAACACCGAGGTTCAACTCAGGAAATTTCTCCATTAAATTAAATGTATTAAGTGGGTCTCTTCCAGAATTTAGCACTTTTGTAAGAGCATCTATGTGGATACTCTGTGTGCTGGCAGGCCTTGAGCTTTGTCCTGGAGTTAAGCAACGCTGGCAGCCATTGCAGACTCAGTTGTAGAGCAAATTGAGTCTGGGACGGGTTTCTGAGCAGAAATGGGCCCCAGGCCAGATACGGTTCTTCCTTAGCCTCACAGATATTTAACTCCTGGCTGTCTCTGTGACAACCACCGTGCTTTTGGTAAGAGCTGGCACTGTGACGACCATAGCCTTTCCCAAGGAGCAGGGCATTGCAGTGCCACTGATGGCTGGACTGTGCAGCAGAAACCAAGGCTGGACCCTGGGAAAAACCTGCAATGAGTGGGGACAGTAAAGCTTGTCTGAGGAGTCTGTGGAGTCTCCAGTGATGAAGATTTCAAGTGCAGGCAGGGCAAACATTGAGAGGGATATACTCAGCACAAACAGTCTTGCCTTGAGGCAGACCTCTTCTAGCACTGTGAGTCTAGGACATTATCAGTCAAGCATCACAGTTCTGAAGATGGCAATGAAACCACCCACGACCTACAGGGTGTCTTTTAAAGTATGAGGAGAGGGGGGACAGTGCAGAGCAGATAGAATGTTTCCTTCCTTTGCTTTTCTTTCTACTGGGGATAATAAACACAAGCAAAGCACTCCAGCACTGAAATACGGAAAGCTCTCACCTCTCAACAGACTTGCAGACACCGCTTTCAGACTTGCTGCTCACATCGGCCACCTTGCTAGCTGTCATCATGTCAGCACACAGCAGGGCAGCAGGTCACCTGCAGACAGACACAAGGAAGAGGCATTGCTCTGTGCTCAGCATCCTCTCTTCCTTCTACACACATACATGTTTCTCCTTGAAATCCAGAAGAGCAGAAGCAAGACATGACAGCTCTCAGAGGACAGCCTCAGTTTCCTCTTCTGTGAAATGGAAAGAGGGGTGATAGATAGCATTACCCCTCAGAAGCCCAGGGAGAAGTTGATGGGTTTTGGGAACAAAAATTATCTTTGACTCAGCACCAACTGCTGTAACGTGACTTGAATATGGAGCGTGTCTTATGAAGGCTTTTACTGTTGTCAAAATCTCAGCAGATTCAGATGTTTTTCCTCACAGAAGGCTAAAACAAAAACAATTTTAGAACAACCTGTGTTAAGGCCACATGACCAAAGTGGTCCCTGTGAATGCAACACTGTCACAATGTCCCCAGCTTGGGACAGAAAACATTTTAGGCCAAAAAGATACTGCACTGCAGCCACTGTTTTCCTTCTCTCTGGTGGGCCATGTTAGGCTGCTACTGATCTGTTTTCAGAAGACAACGACTTGGAGGGGGTAAAACAGTCACAGAAATAAGCCTTTCTGTTTGCCTCACAATTTCTAGCATTCATGGAACGACTGTCCCTCTTTCTTTTAAGCACTGCTGCTAACCAGTCAATGCAACAGCCTCTGTCCTCTTTTTATTGCCCCACAATAGTCTTAGTTATTAAATAAAAAGCAGAGGAATTACACTGTTACTCTGCAGCACCATCTCCTCACTTGTCAGGGTGATCTGCCTGCTTTGCAGCACTGCAATAACAACAGGCTCACCATCTTGTAGGCAATACTTGGAAAATCTTAAGCCTCTCAAATCTGTCCACTTGGTCGGTCTGCCAGATGCTGCCCTGCCATGCCTAGCATTTGGCAACAAGACCAAGTGCCTTGGGAAATTTAGTAGGTTCTTGTCGTTAAAAAAAATACAATCCACCACACCACAAACACTAAAGAACAAAAGGATCTCTCATTTTCACTGTTCAAGTATTTTGGGCAGAAGGAGGAAAAAAAGGGGGTGAAAAAATCATCTTGTTTGTTCACAGTTTCCTCTCCCTCCATTTATCCCACATTGGCAATGTTCCTGAGGCAAGGAGTGAACTCTGGGTCAACTCAATGTGTACGCACTCGGGGCAGCTCATTGCTAACCATTTAGCGGACTCTCTTTCCCCAGACAATAAACCCCCTTGGCTTCTCTTCCTCATTAGTAACTGGAACAAACACTCACTTCACTTCTAGACACAGAGCAGCCTTGCAACACTGTCAAGAAAATTTACCAGCCTAAGGAACAAAATCTATCCATCCATCCGTTAACTGTTATGGATTGAGAATAATGAAAAACTAACGATCGCTTGTGTTCCTGGCCAAAGAATGACTCACACAGGCTCAAAGCAGATTCCTGCAAAGCAGATTCCTGCAAAGCTGCAACAGAGGCTGCTCTGCACTTGGCTTTCAACATCCCTAGAACAGGGACGGTCTCTTCACTCATCACTCATTTAGTGCCTCACACAGCAGGGTCAGTGGTCGGAGCTCCTCGGCACTGCCTTTAGCAGTAAGAAACGTAACAACAACATGTAAATGCCAACGGGAGTTGGCATACACACAAACTGTGTGGCTCCACTGCCACACTGAATGTTCACTTGGGATGAGCTCCTCTGCCTTGGTAAGATCACACAATTTCCCCATCAGGAAACTTTTCCAATAGCTCCCTAACAAACAATGCCTTGAATTTGAACATGAGTATAAGCAAACACGTGCTGGTGCTCAGCACAGTTACATATCTGACATACCTCCTGTGGGAGAGGCCAAAAAGAAGATAATATAGAATAAGAGGTGCAGTCGTTTCCTTATCTGTAGTGGATGGGACAGACCCTGTCACACTCGGTGAGCAGAAGCGAGGCACAAAGCAGTTGCTGAGTGCTGCAAAAGAGTCTCCCGTGAAAGGAGCACCCCTGCGATCAGCAGATCAGCATGTCTTGGAGCCAAGGCCAGTGGGACATCTGTCCCCCTAGCTACCACGTGTGGCAGGAGTAACCAAAGCAATGCACTCACACTAGGCAGCTTAAAGAGACGGCCAGGAGCTTCCAAAGCAGCAACGCATCAGACGCTGCAAAGAGATAACAACCAGGTACCTACCGACACACCCACTGACAACACACGCTGCTTAGGGGAGTAAAGTCAGCCCTAGGAGATACACAGATTGCTGTGCCTTCACCCTTGAGCAGCAGGGTATACCCGGTGTCCTCAGCATCACCTAGGGGATTATTGTAGCACATTAGCTGGTCCTGCCCTAAAGTGTAAGTATTTATCCAAACACACGGGAATACATGAAGGAAAAAAAAGTCACCTCTGGAATAAAATAACAGAAAATAATAAGGTGCCTCCCAATTAGTCCAACAGTCAATCCCAATCCCAAATGAACTTCAGAGGTGATTGGATCATCTCTTCCACTAATAAGATCACCAGAAACGACTTGCAGGAATTGCCAACACCTAACAAGAGGAAGCTGGGGTGGAAGTGATGAAAAATTGCCTCCAGTAGGAACACAAAAGGTAGATCTTCTCTACCAAGGTTTGGCTCCACAAGGCACTCAGAGTTAACATGACAGTTCACTGCAAAGGGCAAGGGGAGCTCCTGTCCTCCTGTCTCCCCACATCTCTGCTATGGTCAACCACACGCTACCGTGATCTTGTGCTGGCTCGGGTTGTCTTTGGAGCACCTCTGTGACCTGCTACAGCTTGCTGAGAATTTTAGACAAAGCAGCTCATGGGAGCAATTCAACATGTACCCAATCTGGTAAAAGGGAGGTGATGAGACTGCGTGGGAAAGTGGGATGGAAGTGGGGAGAGAGCACAAGAGAGTGTGCATGTAGGGATGGGGAAGGGAGACCTGCCAGAGGCTCAGAAGCATTATCCAAAATGCTCTGCTTTCCTGCCTCATGTGCAACGTGACCAGGGCCCTACAAACTGCCTAGAAGAAAAAGCAAGGCTAAGGTCAGTTCACAGGCAACCCATGAAGGACAAACATATATCAAGCTGGTACTTGTTACCAATTGCTGCTTTGTCTAAAAACCACACAGGAACTTTCTACCAGCAATGGGAGGCACAACCCCATGGCAACCTGAGCCCAGGGCCACCTGGCATGTACATCCTGGAGCAGCAAGATCATAAAAGAGGAGAGAAGATGCCAAGTCCCATTTGGAGAGCCTCGACACTGCAATTTATTCAGTAATCCCTGCCATTGTTTGGGGGAACAAAGCGGTCATCTGATATCATTTCAAAATTAAACTGGGAAAGGAAGGACAGGGGAGGAGGTGGGAGGAAAGAGGGAGGGGAGTGATCTCTCAAACCTGCTTGCTGGACCCTGGGAAGGATGTGAAGTCTCCCAGCAGAAGCCTCTCGGCGTATCTCCCACACGCACCCGGCCTCACAATTCCCAGGGCCATGTGATAGGGGCTTCCTGCTACCAAGCAAAGCGGGACCTACCCCGACCTCTCTCTTCCAAACAGAGTTCCTGCCTGCTTTGTGTTCGCAAAGAGGCGTTTGTTTACTGATCTATCATTGGCATGCAGGAAACAGTCTTGAAATGAGCTGTAATCATCTGTCTCCAGCAATAGCTGTTTGGCTTTCTTCTAATTTAAGTTTTCCTCCCGCCCCCTCTTCCCCAATGCCCTCTTCCCCACTTTCGATCAAAACGCTTCTGGAGTATGCACATCTGGTTCAGGGCACTAGATACTACACGATGTTTCCAAAGCAACCAGTGAATAAAAAAGAGGCGCTGACAGTAGGCATGCTCCCACCCCCAAAGGACAGAGAAGTCTTCCAGAGGAATATGAGCTAAACTCCTTCAGGGAGAGAAGAAACCAGCTTTGCCTGCTGCCTTTGGTGCAGTCCCCAGACAATGACAAATGCCAGAGGAGCACCAAATGCCCTGCAGTTTACATCATCATAAACACAGGCTGCCAGCATGCAGGTCGCACATGTGGAGTCTTGCCTCTGATAAGGTCAGGCAGTGATGGCAGCAAGCCTCCCAGGCCTCCCTTCTTTGCCATTTCATTTGTGGGGAAAAAACTAAGCATATCTCAAAGGGTCTTGTGGTTTGGGGATGGGTATTACCATTGCTGGGTGCAGGAGGCCTTGTCTCAAGATTTTCTTTGCTCTGTTTACTCTGCACCTCATGCAAAAATCAGATCCGAGTCCACAACTGGATACTAGCCATACTGCTGGTGCACATAAACAGGCTTCACAGCACAAGGAGTGACCCGCAGCTGGTCAAACTCTCCTCCAAGATGGAAAAAAAAGACATGCTGCATTTCTCCTCCTTGGTGCTCACAGAAACAATCTCTCCAGTTACTTTCATGAGTAACTCTGAGCAGCCAAAACCTGCAAGTAACACCTCTCCACTCCAGTGCTTCACAGAACAAAGGATGCAACATACAGACGGCAACAATGAGACAACAATATATAACATACATATATAAAGAACAGGAAGGATGCCAAGAAGACAAAACACTAACAGGAAAATCGTGAGTAAGGGGAAGCCAACAGTTAAAGCCTTCAAGGCTCCCTCCCCCAGCCCTTGCTCTGTTTGGAGCCCATTTCCCTCTGGGGGAAGAAGCAGGCATGAGGACATGTGCTTGTGCACACGCACGCAGAGGCCACTGCAAGGGCCCCTGTGCACAGCCCCAGCACCAGGCAGCATCCCTGGGCTTGAGTATGAGCTCACCACCTTCCCAAGGTCTCTGGCAGCAGCATGACCTCAGGGGGCAAGTCCCCACAGAGCAGGGAGGACACCAGCCAAGCAGGGACATGGCTAGAGCCACAAAGGGCAACAGGACCCAAGAGCAGGCTCCCTTGGTGAAACAAGATGCTTGCAGTAGGGGAGTCACTGATTTGAGATGTCCAACACCAACCCAGTGGCAAGGCAGGGGTCTTCTGAAACTTGAGCTCAGAGTGTTTCGCCCAAAGCTCCCCAACACATGTCATAAGCCTTCCCTAGCTGACAGCAACAACAGTTTCTCCTCAGGGGACTTTCGTGAAGTCCACTTCTTTTCTCTCCCAGTCAGCCCTGCAGATGAGCGTACCCCAAGGTCTGGAAGGATGAGCCACCTCCGCAACAGCAGAGCCTCTCAGTGACATCCAGTGAAAGGACGATTCAGTTTATGCATGAGAAAAAACATTTCTACCAAGAGGGTGTCTGAGGACTAGAGAGGTCGCAAAGGCTTTATCCTTGGAGATACTCAAAACCCAACTGGACAATGTCCCGAGAAAGGTGCTCTACATGACCCCATTCTGAGCAGAGGTGTGGACTTGGCCATCTCCAGAGGTGCCTTCCCACTTCAGCTACTCTGCCATCCTGTGCTGGGCACAGTTAGTCTGGGACTATGTGAGCTGTCACCTCTTTGCAGGCACTAATTGCCCTGGCCATGAGAGTCTCCTGTGATCCATGGAGACAGAAGACACTAACAGCGGGATCATTCCGTTCATCACACTCGTAATGGGATCCTAACTGTAGATAGTAAGGCCCAAGTAATTCATTATAGAAAAAAAGGCAGGATAAACCTATGTAAACATATCCATGAAGGACCAATGACTGGGAAGTGATATACTCCTACAGTATCTTTTAGAGGCAGATCCCACACAGCCTCCTACGCCTCTTGCCCTATTCTGTCCTAACTTTTCCCTTTGATCTATCATATCTCACACCACAGGGCTTACAGTGGGGTCAGGAGAATTCCATGTGTCAAAACAAACTGTATTTTCAAAAACCCCAAGTGGAATCGATGTACCGCAACCTCTCTCTTTGTGCACACACCCCATGTCAGAGGAACAACACTGCAATGCAAGGAATGCAGAAACTCACAGTGTTGGTGTTCAGCCTGCATGCAGAAAAGCTGTTTTGTTTTATGATACGTCTTTAATTTTATGATATAATTCGTTCTACTGACCTCCTCCCTCTCTAAGCCCACAGAACAAACTCTGCATGCTTATATGTCACTAATCTGATTTAAAGGATTACTATTGTTACCCTGTTTCTCCCTCTCCCTGGGCCCCTGCTCCTCCCTTGGCTGCCAGCAATGTGGTCTCATCCCTGTCTTTGGTAAAGGATGTGCCTGATCAGATCTAACAGATCTAATTGACTAAGGGCATGCCTACTTTTTCCTCCCTTCCTGCTCCTGCATCCCTTTCATCAGCTCCAATGCTTGTAAAGCCCTTTCTGAGCTAGCAAGATAGCTAGTTCAATTCTTAAATCAGCAAAGAAATAAAGGGGGGAAAAAGCAAAAGGTTTTCTGCTTGGATAGTGACATCAATCATCTGTTACAGAAAACCTGATGAGCACTGAAGCACATGGAAGGGAAGGGATGAAATCATATTGCTGGGACAGATTCACTGAATATTTTGCTTTCTCCTCACTGTTTCCCTTCAAGGACATTTGTTGCTCACCATATAACTATATAAATGGCAAACTGGGTTGATCTTAGTACAGGGATGAGAAAGACTTGACTTTTCAGACTGTTACAAGTGCAACCCCCCACTGCCTTCACAAGCAGCCATGGAGCCAGCTCCACAGCCCCACATCTGGCAGCCAGGCCAGAGAATACACAGCTGGCTGCAGCTGGCAAAAAAAATACTTTCAGGGTTTGTCCAACATGGCAGAGAGCTCTAGGAAGGGCAGGTGAGGAAGTTCCTAACCATTTCTCCTTCATTACCTGCCAAATTGAGTAAGGAACCCCTGCAGACACCCATTTCACTTGCTACGTTACCTATATATATATATATATATATATATATATATATAAAAACAGGTCCCCTCTGTTGCACTGAAGGAAACAGCAGACAAACCAAAGAGATGACTGTGATTGCCCAGTTAGGCTTGACAATTATTTTTAAGTTTGACCCCATGTTGAGAAAAACTTCTCTGATCTGCCCCCACCTCTGTCCTCTCACCTCCTCACACTAGAACCTTGTTACATACCACCTTCCTTACCTACTCAATACAAGCCCATGCTTCCCAGGTTTCCCCTTGCCCAGACAGCCCAGGTTTAACTCTCTGGGATCAAAATTCAAGTCCCAGTTTCCCACTGCTAATCCCACAGCCACTATCAGCTGTCCCAGCCAGGCCCTCTCTGTCCCTTCCCATCCTCCCCATCACCACCTCCTTGCATCCCTCTGTTTTCAGACTTGTCCCCTCAAATCGTTGCTTAGCCAGTCCTCTACCCATAGCTCATCCAAATACCTTCCTTCCATCCTAAGGACTTTCTGTGATGGCTCCTAGCTGCAGACTCTTCCTCCCCTACCTCCCCACCCCTACCCAAACTAAGGGCCCTCCCAGATCTACCCAGCCCTCAGCCCTGCCTGTTTTCCTGGCCCACCCGTGTCCTATCTCTCTGTTCCAGCAGAAAAAACCTTCCCTCCACACTTGCAGGAAGCCTCCCTCACACAATCTACTACCTTAAAAGCTGCTTCCCTACAGCTTTCAGTTGTTCTGTTTTTTCACTTGCTCCCAGGCCTAGTATCACCAAAACGAAGCCACCTGACACCAGACTGGCTAGAGCACCTCTTTTCTACCTGCCCTTAAAGGGCAGAATGTGAGAAGTTTGCAGTTTTAGATCCACTACAGCTCTCTCCTGGCTACCAAACATCCTGAACTCCTGGATACAACTTCTGCATGTCCACCATGCTTATGTGAGACAACGCTTGGCCTACGTGGACAGTCTGCCCCTACATGTTGAAGACATTGGACTCCCTATGTGCATTTCCACTGTCAGTATCCGGAGTGGATCCCATACCTCTCCATCACTGCGTACCCACACATGCACAGTGTAGCAATTATTTCTTCAGAAGCAGAATGACTGCATCTTTATGTCCAAATCATTGACCTTGACTAAGACCCAAGATCTTTTCCTTCCTTCCTTCCTAGTCCAGGCTTTGCCTCTTCTGGATGCTAGTAAATTAAGCCATTCCTGCCTCTTTTCTGCTACAGTGTCAGTGGGATAATCGATGGCACAGGAGAAACAAACTCCCAGTAGTCTAGTCCACCGTTCCTGGGCAGAGATTTTCAAGCAGGTCCTACTAAACTCCAGACACGTATTCTGTACTGCTGGTTAGGTGGCCAGCCTTTGGCTCTGAACTGCAGTTGGCATTTATCCACCAACATATGACTCCCAGGTTGGGGCTTTATTATGGGACCATTGTTAGGACTGGGTTGGCAACAAGGCTCTGCTTGGAAAGAAGTTAACCCTCAGCAATGAGAAGAGAGGAGCTAGCAGAATCCACTGTGGGCAATATTGGTGGGTCACCCTGGGTCTCAACTGAATCCTTAGGCTGTCCGTGTTCTGTAGTAAAGCAGCTGGACCCTTGAGAAACTACCCTCACCACCTGTACATTACTTCCCTCCACCACCCATTTGCTAAAGGTTGTAGGTCAAGCTCCACAGGGATTACACCAGTGTCACCTGCCTGGCACAGGGAGCTGGAAGGACAGAACATTCAGGAACAAGGTAACTACTGAGGATTTTAGCTACTAAATAAAAACCTCTGCTGACCCTGTTCCAGTTGAAATTTTCTTCCCAGAAAGCCTTGGAAAAGTTAAGAGATGACACAGGAGTGGCAAAGGACAAATTTCTGATCCAAACAGCATATAACACTTCTGTTTCAAAGCATAAGATTAGTCTTATCAAAAGAAAAGCCTGATGTACTTTCTAATGCAGGGAAAACAGCACACTTTTCTCTCCTAGCTTCACTCTCTGAAACAGCTGAAACGTTTTGGCTGAAGGCTTTCAAAAGTAATTCAGCCAGAGGCAATGCTCAGTATGGAAAACTGCAGACTGAAACAAAAAAACCCCCCAAAACTCTGACCTGAAGACAGAAATCAAGAAAAGGGTCTCACAATGTGAATTGTCTTCCGTTAAAGGTGGGGCTCCTTGCACCCACTATTATTAAGCTTGTCCCACATTTCCCATTGTCTTATTTTCCCTTTGTTCCTCCCTCTAAATACATAACAAATAGAAAAAAAGCTCAACAACTCAAATGGTATTCAACATCCCTCCAGTTTCCTTCAGGCAACCACACCCTCAGCTGGAAGACACAGCATTTCCCGGGTTAGTGGTGGGATGTTACATGGTCTTGTCAAACAAAACAGCAACACTCTTTTTCTAATTCACTACTCACAAGCACGGATTAAATCCTGCATGTATAGAAGGTAAATACTGTTATTGTTCATGGTGGCAAGTATGGTTTGTATTACTGCCTAGAGACATGATGACTCTTCACCCCTGCAGGTAGGTTTACAAAAACTAAGAAAAATTTCACATGCAAAAGAAGAGGAAGATTCAATATTTCCCAATCTAGCTGCTAAAATGAAATCCAATTACAGTGTTTAGTGGAATTAAATGTTTCAGGCTAAGCTTTCTACAAGGAAGCCATGAACAAAAGATTTAAAAAAATACAATTCCAGATGGAGAAACCAAGACCCTGGGAAGTGAAGGCAGGAATAGAGGACAGCTCTTTTGTGACAGTTCTTGGCAATACTAGATCATCTCCTTGCATTTTAGAATTTGTATTAGCGCATGTGTGCTCACAGTGGGGTTGCTCAGCCCCTTTCAAAGTGGGATAATATTTACTTATGCTTTGCAGCCTGATAAATGAAAATTCAGTTACTTTAAGTCAAGGCTGAAGAAGACATTAGTGGTGAATCCTGTGTTATTGAAGCAAACATGAGCTTGCTGATGACATCAGTGGAGCCAGTGTTTCATACCTGTTTTCTTTGGCTTTGAAACTACCCACATACAAGGCGACTGTAGTCAATATGGAATAAAACAAAAGAAATACGGACCAGACTTACATGAGCACGTTTGCCAGCAGAACCGTCTACCAGCCATACGGAGAGGGAGGATTCCTAGCAGATGCAGTGGAACTGGCTTCAGTCCCCAACAAAGAAGAAACTTCATAGGCAAATAGGTATTTTTACCAGTGTAGCCAATTGGTGTAGATACTTTCTCTCCTTTGATAGGAATGTTGTGTTAGAAATATACCAGTCCTACAACAACAGTAAATCACTTCTAGCATAAAAAGAATTGGAAAGAATTCAGGGTTATTATTATGCTTATAAAAAACCCAAACATTTGACAACATAGGAAACAACCTGCCACTAAAATATAGTGTTCAGCTCATGAACCACACTGGAATTCATTTTTGATGTGGTGAGATAACCTCTGCTATTCTAGCATAAACGGGACCCAAAGAGGTCCCTTCGAGAAGCAACTCTGCAAAGAGTTTCCTGACAGGAAGACAAATTGTCTCACATTCAGAAAGGAAATGAGAGCATTAAAACGAAGACCCTCAACTTATTTTGGAAGAAGTTATCATCAGGGAAGACAAATGGAGCCTCAGCAAATCTCTCCTTCAGTGGCCTTCACCCTGCAGGATGCTGACTCTTGCCCCTCCTGATGAGGACTCAGCACACAACTTCCTGAAATGTCCATCACCACAACCTTGGGGCACCATCTGCAGAGCCCTGGTAGCTGCTTGCTCCAGGAGACCTTCCTGTACCAGCTCCGAGTCCGTGACCTGCCGCTACACTCTGTCTCTATTAAGCATCACCTTCTGAGCTCATGCAAAAGCCACTTCTAGATTGTTTTTTGGTTCTGGAGACCCCAATTCCCTGTCCTGCTCATCCTCATCTTTTCTCCCACCCTCACCCCCCCACATATCTCAATCATCATAAATGCAGTCTGTTTATTGCAGATCTTATTCCTTACTGAAATCTTTCAGGCACAGCACAGCGTGCCATCCCCTCGTTCAACCTTCCTCAGCAGAGAGCAGGGCCAGGCAGCACGTGAGCCGCGGAAGATTCACCCATCACAAGGAGGAAACCTGCCCAGCTCCAAAGATGAAAAACCTCTGCAACAAGAGCTTGCATTTATTTATTTTTCCAGGAGGAAAGCTGATCTCTGTGGGTGTGTGCGTGCATGTGTGCGTGTGTTTGTCAGGACAATAGGAAAAAGGACATTGGAGCAGTGCTGCCAGGAAACAGTCGGCCATCTGCCCGTGTGGAGAGCAGTTTTTCCTTTTCTTTTGTACTAAGAGGAATGTAGCTGAGAGCCGCCATCCGCCCGCGCTGGGAGGAAATCTGAGAGCCTGTGCTCTGCCAGGGAGAGGAAGCGTGGGGGAGGGAGCGAGCCTGGTCCATGTGGTTAAGCGGTCATTACACTCACGGCCAATAATAGTGGGGAAAAAAACCCTAACCAAAAACCCCAAATCCTAGGGAAAAATCACTCTTCCTCCTCCACCCTTTTTTACTCTCATACGCAGTCTGATACTCTCTCCCTCCTAGAGTGATCCTGAGCACAGGAACCTCTGATGGGGCTTTGCAGAGGAGCTGTCAGGAGGGCAATGGCCTGGGGAAACACAAGGGTTTCCTCCTGCGCTGACACTGGCACCCCGGGACAAGAAAGTAACACAAACAGAAAATCAGCTCACATCACCGTGTTGCTTGTCTGCCCGCGCTTGCTCAGTAACCAGGCATTTGGCAACCTGAGCACAAAACAGCTTGAGGAAGGACCCTTTGCTCTTTGGCTTCCTGACCCACTGGACAAGGGTAGAGCACAAGAAGCAAGTCTAATGCATATAACCACACATACGTTCTTCCCCATGGGCTCTGACAGCTCCTGACTACAAATGAAAACTATGTAACAGAAGGGAAATCAGATCTGATCCTCTCCTAGTACTGTCAGGCAAAAATGCCGGTAAGAGCCCACAATGGCTTGGTGGCACATTCTTCTGCCACCTTTGTGGCACGAAAGACCCAGGAACATGAACAAATAGTTAGGGAAAGGCAAAATTTTCAGAAGTCACTACATGACTTTGAAGTTTAAGGCCTATTTTCAAAACCAACAGAGATCAGATTTTTTTAAAACAAACTTTGTAAGAGTGGCTAACATTTTCAGTGAATTTTAGGCATGCATTCCTTTTTCTCTGTCACAGGAGACACTGTCTAGGTATCGCTGGGAAAACTGAGAGGACATCTATCTGCATCTCTGTGCACCTACATACCTTGCAAACTGTGGCACTTACCAGGTGCCAGATCTGGCTCCACAGAGACAGCAGAACTTGCTAACAGGGGAGATGTCTGAGATAACAGGTCACAGGCCTGAAAAAGGCACTTCCAGAAGAGCTGATTAGTCTAAAGAGCTTCCTCACGGCCTGGCAGCTTGGAAGATGGACAGACTGACCCAGTGACGCTCTGCACCTAAGCATGTTCAATCAGACACCCCAGTCCCTTTCAGAAACAAGACTCAGGTTTCCACGTTCTGTCATGACATTTTAAACATTTTACTTCTTGTAAAAACAAACCCATCAGTGTAGCATGGTGTGTGACCTAAAGCAAATTCCTTGGCTGCTTCTCTCTTGGCTGGATGAGAGACAATGGGAACAAGTGGAAATAATGTAGAGACTTGATATGAGGAAAAATTTTTTTCACCATGAGAATAATACATTTCTGGAACAGCCCTGCCATCTTCATTGCTGGAGGCTTTCAAGACCCAACCAGACAAAGCCCTGAGCAATCTGGTCTGAGCTCAGACCTGAAGCTCTCTGAGCAGCAGGCTGGAGTAGAGGCCTCCTGCAATCCCTTCCAACCTGAATTATCCTATGATAACCTGTCATTAATTACTGGAAAAGAGAGAATTCACTCTCATTTTCTCCATGGAAAAAACATGCAGAATTCCCTTTCAAAATGTTGTTACTTTTCCTACCCAAGAGGTAATTTTTGCCTTTCTCCACCAACCAACAAAGAAGCAGTAAAAAATGGCTGCTAAAATAAGGTATAAAATTATGCTATCCCTAACAATTTCCACACTCTTTTGTCCCCAGTAATTCTATAGTGCCTAACAAACTTCAACAGTTCAGTGGAAGCTATTAGGGAGGCCATGAATCCACCAGTGAGGCTGCCTTGGCAAATACTGCTGAGTGCAGTATTTTCTGAGTAAATTCTCACTATTAGGAAAAGAAAATATTTCTTCCCAAATTGATTTTACTTTCAGAGAGATCAGGGTACAATTTTTTCAAAAGCTTAAAGTTATTTCATAACTAAATTAAAAAAAAAAACAACAACAAAACAACAAAACTGAGAAATACTGAAAGCATTTATTTGGGAGATTTGGGGTTTTGCTTTGCTGAAGCATTTCTTTGTGTTTCTCATGGCAGAAAACCTAGAAACTGGAGAGTTATCAAACAAGCACATATTGTTCACTACTCTCTTCCAAGGGATGTACTAAAGGCAATAAATTCTCTAGAGGACTTTAATTTCCATTGTTTACTTTCTTTAATATACATCAATTTGTTTGATAATGGAGCAGAAGCAGAGCAGAGCACCCATGTACAATTTCCTCGATTGAGCCTCTATCCCACAACCGAAGCAGAGCTGCTTTTACAGAAGCTTCCAACCCCGAGAACATGCATCCAAGTTTTGTATTCCAGGGTAACCACAAGGGCATACTCCACCCAAGATGTTTGAATGTTGTCCTGGACTGGGCCCCAATACTGTTTATTGTGCACAGGAAAAACTCATCACTACAAAGCAGCCAGCATTGAATGCATTTCACAAGGGTGGATTTTACAGGACCCAGAACAAACTATCAAAGTAGGAGTCTTCTGGAGTAAAACCCTTTGCGGAAGCCCCCGTCCCCTGAACTATTCAATAAACATCAACTCCTTTCATCTTAAATGCTCATAAACATTTCCAGTCCAATGCAAGGCAAAATCCTAGCTGTACTGAAGGTGTTGATTTGACTCCAGTGATTATGGTGTGGATTGCATTTCACTCACCAAACACTCCACATTCCCTTCATTTCTGCTCCTCACCAACACAGGTCTACCTACAGAAACCCAAGCAGAACCCCTCAGCTCAAGTCCATATAACCCCTCTGGAGGGGACAAGTCTTACAGGTTCTCAGTGGATGTTGAAAGAATACCAAGGTTTCCTGCAGGGTGAGAGATGAGGTCTCCCACAGCAGGCAACCAGCACTAGGAGACAGGTGACCTACCCAGTGCAACACCCTGATGATATGCAGGTTCCTCTGTGAAGTTCCCCTCCCCCCTGCCCCAAAAATATCAGCATTATACACTCAGCTCTAAAAGTCTGGCTCAAGAAAGAGGTTGCCATGTTTTTCTCCCTGCAGAAAATGGTGATTTTAACAAGTGCACAAGTTCTCTAGATTAGATACTCTATGAGCAGGCCACTTAGATACTCCTCACCAGAACCACCTTCTTTATGCAAAGGTAAGAAGCTGCACTATGTTGCTTCAGTTAATCCATGGCTGAACACAACGGTAACACCTAGATATTCTTTGCTGAAAAGAGAATGCCTACAGAAACTACTGGCAAACTAAAGCTAAACTCGATCTTTTAAGGGAAATTCCCCAAACATTTTCTTCAATTAGAAGAAGCGTAAGAAGAGCTTATGTAATGCTATACTTGATCTACTCCTTGGCTGGTAAGAAAAATGTTTGGCACTCAAGTAGGCATTCTTCCCGTCTCTTCCACATGTATTAACTCAGACATTCAGATTGGATAGAATTTACTCAATAAAAATCTGTCATCCACTTCTCCAAGTGGGTTCACTGCATTTGCATTCAAAAGAAAAATAAGACAGAGGAGAAATTTCAGCACTAAAAATAGGTTATCTTTACTTATATGTGTTCCTAAGCAAAAAGAATATTCGAGATGTATTGTGTTTGTAAATACAGTTATATAAAACTAAGAAATTACTTTTCATTAGAATTTTTTCACATGAATCTGATTTTTGTTGACAGATAAAAATGATGATGAATAAGAAATCAGTCCTACCTCAGGTCATATGTTTGGCAAGACTGACTTTTCAAAATATTATACACTGAGATAAGAGTAAGCAGTTTATATGACAAATATGCTCCCGGATACCTCAGATTAACATAATTTTTTAAGCAGAAATGAACCTGGAACATGGGCCAAACCCTCTCAGCTTGATGTCCACATGTGAGCTACTCTTTTAGCCTCTTTAATACTCACAAGAGGTAATTTGTGCTCTAGAAGTACTCTCCCTTCCTGGGGTAGGCATCTCACTAACTCTGAACCATACTGTAAAAGTGCTGTTTCTCCTACCTGATCAGAAAGGGTCCAGAAACTTATCTGGGCAAGATGTGCTCACATACCTGAAATACAGCTGCATGGTCTCAGCAATTTAATTCACAAAAATCACAAACAGGTTTGGGTGCTGCTGGATAAGCAAATTACTTACAGTTTCTAATCAACTGCAATAATTATTTACAAGTTTGATCTAATTCAGTATGCTAAAAAACCAACCAACCCAACAAAGAGAGAAACTTTCAAGAAAACGTTTTATGTGATTTGAAGGAAGCTTACAAGAGTCAGGTTCTTTATTGTGAAATGACATTACCTAGCAAAATCTAGCTAGGTTGTGGAAGATGTCTTAGACCTTCCTTCACAAGGAGCTGAAACACTTTGTTTAGGCTTTTCCTCCTTCCCACCATATTTTTTTTTGGAAGAGAAAAAAGGAGGGAAGAGATGGGGCTACTCTGCCATCTTTCTCCAAATAGTTATTTATATTTTTGTTGTTATTCAATTACAAAACTGAAAAAGAAATATCACATAATTTCCTCCAAAGCACCAAAAAGCCCAAAAACCTCACTTCCAGGTCATTGCTAGAAGTACACACCACCTTGTTTTTCTGGTGATCTCATCCACATACATCTCACTGTGCTTCATCAGTGAAGCATAACCAAGTTATGCTGACTCTGTGAAACAACTGCTTAAGAAAAGTTGCATTATACAATCTTATGCTAAACTCTGCATTCAAGGATTTCATGGCAAGTCATACAACAATCTCCTTTATTGCAAAATATTGTTCACAATTTAAAAAAAAAAAAAAAAAAGTTACATGGGCAACAGAGACAGTGAGACAACAGTCCTTCAGGAAAAAAAAAAAAATGGTTTAGTGATTACCCGTCTCCAGGCTTTTTTGATAATGTCTTTTTACTTAAAAACAGAAAGAAAGAAAATCAATGTAATCCCAGGTCAGGCTTGATTTTTCAAAAACCAGATCTTTACCAGGAACCTGAAGTGAAAATAAAATATTGCTACTGAATGCATCCAGGGGAGGGCAACAAAGCTGGTGGAAGGGCTGGAAGGCATGTCCTATGAGGAGTGGCTGAGGGCTTTGGGTTTGTCTAGTTTGGAGAAAGAAGGCTGAGGGGTGACCTCACTGCTCTCTACAGCTTCCTGAGGAGGGGAAGTGGAGAGGGAGATGCTGAGCTCTTCTCCCTGGGATCCAGTGACAGGACACATGGGAATGGCTCAAAGCTGCACCAGGGGAGGTTTAGACTGGACATCGAAAGCATTTCCCTACTGAGAAGGTGGTCAAACACTGGAACAGGCTTCCTAGAGAGGTGGTCGATGCCCCAAGCCTGTCAGTGTTTAAGAGGGACTTGGACAATGATCTTAACAACGTGCTTTAACTTTTGGTCAGCCCTGAATTGGTCGGGCAGTTGGACTAGATGATAGCTGTAGGTCCCTTCCAACTGAACTATTCTAGTCTAGTCTAGTCTAGTCTATTCACAAGAATAATAATAAAAATCTAATGGAAGGCTGCCTTGAGCATGAATGAGCAGAGGGACTGGAATTGGTGTATGTAGGTAGTTTGGTTTGAAGAACAGTAAAGCTAGAATTTTTATTCCTGCACTGATTGTTGGTCAGAGTTGAAGTCCTTCACTGCTCTGACATGGCAAGCACTTTGTTTCTGATAATGTTTCCAGATTCCCTTGGATTAGAAAAATAATTTTATCCCATGCAAGCAAACACTAAGCAAGCGGGACATGAAGCAATATATTATATGTCAGAATAAGTAGTTTGAAAAAAACCCAACCTCATCAAATTCTGACAACATGTTACGAAATTTGTGCCTTTTAGAGGTGATCCTATTTTTCCTTGAAACACATCCAAAAGCATCTTTCTCTGACTAGTGATGGAATTTAGGAATTTTAACAGGGGAAACTTTGGATTCCCGCTGAATTTGTGTACTCTAAATCATCCTAGAACAAAATTTCCTAATGTGCAAACAAGAGGATACCAATGGGGCAAGCTTTAGCACAGACTAAGTGGCGATAGCCACCAGTATCCTTCACCAACACAAGGAAAGGACTGTTGTATGTGAGAGGTGACACCATGGCAGAACTTCAACTTGAGTCACTCATAGTAATCTTGGGGAACAGAGACAGAAATCTGATGCAAAAAACAGTTACCATGTGTTGGTTTCCCAGTAGGAAACCTCTCAGTCCTCCCTCAGAGTGTGACAAAGCTGAAAAATGGCAGCCAGCTAGATCAGGCCTTCTTACATCATCTGGAAAAAGCTCAATACCTTAACCATCTCTTCTCAGTAAGAAATATTCTTGCAGAATCTGCTTGCGGCGCATATAGCCTAGCATGCCAAGGGAGGGGAAAACAGATTCTCAATTACAGCCTGATCCCAAGCTCACTGAATTCAAGGAAAAGCTCCCCTGGACTTCAGCAGACTGTGAAGGATGCCTCAGGGTCTGTTTTTGGCCAGATGATGATTTCTGAAGTGCTACATGTGCTGGAGAAGACACCCTTCTCAATTTATAGTTAAAGGCACTTATTTCCCTTTGTTACTAAGCCACTCTGAGCTCAGGATAACCCAAGACTCGACTCTTACCTAAAGGAAAATGTGAAGCCTATAGTCACATCATGCTTTGCAGCTGAAACACATTGTATTTTTGTATGTGGAAAACCTATCCATTTTCTAGGGGGGCTTAACGCTTTTAAAGAAAAAGCTCCAATCGTCTGAAAAGTCTCTGGGAGCTCTTTTCTTTCTCATTTAGCAAGGTGATGTTTGGCTGATGCTGGCAAGCAAACTCATATTTATGAAGTGCCCTCACAGTGCCCTGTGAAATTTGCCATTTCCCTCCATGACAGCCAGCACTATCTATCATGAGAACATAATCCCCTAGGACAGGAGACCCGAGCCCCTTCGCTGCTCTCCTCTGCAAACAGATGTGTGCACGTTCCCCAGCTCTGAAAGTCACGGCCGGCTTTTGGCAAGGAACTACAGCAGCTGCACATCTGCAGAGGGGAAAAGCTTTCAGCAAAAAATACAGAGAGGGATCTCATCCTCCCCCCGCCTGCAAAGCAAGCTCAGCATTTGTTCCTCTCCAGATGACACCCTGATGGGTTGATTTAATCATTCACATATGCATGCCTATTCACAATGCTAGCAAAATACCAGGGCTGTGACAGCATCTCACCTGAACTGCTCACAGTAACGCCGCTTGTCAGCAAGCACTTGGCAAGAAGTCTCGCAGGATATTAAGAGGAAAGCAGTGTTCAAGGAGATCGCTAATATAAAATGATTCTACAGAATACAACTGGGTGTGTGAGACCACTTGTGATGAGGAAGACACCTAAGCAGGTGTTTAATTTTAAGCCTATGCTCAAAGCCTGCTATCTTCAATTAGATTTCATGAAGCCCACTCTGAACTTCCCTGAGCAGGAATGATGTACTGCACTGGGAGCCAAAGTGCTCTGCTGGGTGGATTTAAGCATGCGCTTAGACCTACATGTCTGCTTAAACGATTTGCCAAACTGGGGGCACTGTACAAAATATTTAAGTGTAGGAAGGATCACAGAAACACTTCACCACTTTTATTCCCAAAGGGAAATTTAATTAAAACACAGAGTGTCTAGCCATTTTAAATTATTCTGGTTACAAAGAGCAGCAAATCCTTTCCCCCTGAAACAGGCTCTCTGGTGGATTGCCAGAGTCCCCAGTAAGGTTCTGGAAACACAACTTAGTGTCTGAACTTGGTCAGGAGCCATCTGCTCTCAGAGATCTGCAGGATCACGAGTCTCATTGCCTGGCAGGGTCCCACCCAGAACTCTTTCATGCACTTCCAACAGAGGTGGCACCTTTCCCCACTCAAGTTGCCCCTAACCATCATCAGCTCTTGACATTTCAAGTGTCTGGGCCAGATTTTCAAAGGAGCTCAGAGCCAAGCTTTTCTGACTGCTTCTCCGAGACCAGATTTTCTGCCAGGCAGTCTTCTGCACAGATATCTAACCAAGACAAGACCCTGCCAAGCAGGGTCAGCACCCCATATGCTGAACTGTTCAGCAAATCTGATTACTTACCATGATGCCTAATGAGGAGCTGGGCATAGGAAAATACAGCTGCCAGTATCTACTTGCAGAACCTATCTTTACACTAGTCTCAATCCAGATCAATAGCCCTCCGCCGCATGTGTGCTAGAAGGAACAAGACCAGTGAAACAAACTTCTGTCAGCATTAGCAATACTATTTTCCAGAGGAGAAGAGATAAGACTTTCCTTGTTAAAGGATGCCGCAGTTGAAAACAAAGTAATGCCCCTCCAATGGCTCACACAGCAGCATCTGCCTTATTAGTGGCACAGCACCAGTAGTAACTCACACACCCCACTTCAGGCATCACATATAGAGCCAAACAACAACTAACTTACCTGTCTAGCTTCCTTCCTTTTGCCTTTTACTCTGATTTTACATCACGCATCTCAAAACGATCCATGCCCCATACCCACACTCCTAGATGAGACCTCATCAACGCTGCATGTGAAACCGTGTGAAGAACCCGGAGATGGCCAGGCCCATCTGTTAGAGGCTTTTCTCTGTGTGGGTTGGCGTTTTTATTTTAATTCCCTTTGCTTCTGGGCCCCTCTCCATCTCTTGCCCCTCCCATCTCCCTCTCTCTGCTCATGAGGACAGAGTTTCCATCCTGGCTCTGGGCCAGCACATGCATGGGCAAAGGCAGTGCTCAGGAAAAGCCATCTTCTGCTCCCTTTCATCGCATAAACACTGCCGGTTCCCAGCCCAGGAGCACAGGGCTGAGCGAGAGCTTTGGCTGCAGCACAGGGGGACTGAGGATGGGTGACTCCTGACCAAGCTGAACACCACAGCCCGGCCATAGGGCAACCTCCTCCTCTCCTGGCCTCCCCACTCCCGAGGAGCAACCCGAGGCTTTACCCCAACCGCCCATGAATTGCTTGTCAGATGGCCGACACAGACAGATCTCACGTTCAGCAACAGCACATTCTGTAACAGTACGGAAAGCTAACCGGTAACGTACAAGCCAAATTGTCATTTGTACGAGTGATTAAAAAAAGAAAACCAAAAGACCCCAAGCAAAGATGGCTGGGAGTGTCCCAGCGGTGGGATGATGACCTCACCCAAAATGTACAGGGTCTCAGAGATGTACTAACTCCTAACAAGTTTAATTAGTAAAAACTGTCCTTTAATCACCACTGTAACCATTGAATTCACCCTGCTAAAACCCTGGAACTAACAGTATGCCAGCTGCAGGGGGTTTCCCTAATCTGGGGAGGGGAAGAATCACTGAAACGAAGGATGAAGATATACCAGCACTCACAGCGTTCATTCCAGCAAGACATTACTCTTTCAAGCTTCCATCTTCCCAACTACGCTTGACTTCCCCTCAGCTTTACTATGGGATTGTACTATTTGCAGAAAAGACAGAAATGAGATTCTCAGTGCATGTTATCTGCATTAAAGAAAGGAGTCCTAGTGTTTAAAACTTCTTGCAAGGAAGATTTCTCATGAGCCCCCTTTTGGGGTCTTTGTTGCACATACATGGCACCCTGCATTTGACCACAAATGTTTAGGCAACGTATTTACCTTAAAGCAGTATAAACCCAGGGGGTTTCAGCATACCTTGGCCATCACATGAGGATTATCCCAAGAGCACAAGCTCTGTTGGCAACTGCAATGGTGACAGGCTGGAACCACACGATATGGTTCAGAGATGCTCAGAGCCACCTCAGCACAGGAGGGATGTGACCATCATGATGGCAGAGCCCCAAAGATGTTTCACAGCAGGCTCCACGCTGTGAGTTCCCACTGAGCTCCTGGCTCACTCAAAGACATGAACTGGTGAGGACTCTCACGAGCCGCAGACAAGTATCCACTGCTCTGATCAGGCACCGGACTGGGGACTTGGGACTCTCACCTCATCTGTCCTATGTCTACAGACACAAAGTACCTTGACCCAATTAGGCGAACCACCTAAAGCCAGGGACAGATCTTGAGTAGGACTTGCCTATAGACCTTACATATTTATTAATGCAAGATAGTGATGATGCCTTTTAGTGCTATACTGACAAGAGAGACCTTGAACAGGTCCTCAGCCTGTTCTGTGCCACACTTCCACCCAAGGACACAGCTCTCAGTTGAAAACCCAGCTTGCAGAGGGTCAGCAGCTCCAGGGACTCTAGTTTCTTTGTCTTAGGCACCCAACTTCAAGATCACACAAGGCCCCTGCAGAAACCTACATTTCAAAAGCACAGCCTTCATGAAACCAGGAGCCTGGTGTTCAACCATATGGCATACACAAGGCTGACCATGGACACCAAGGTTGAGAGTGGTCTTCACTAAAACCTGGGCTGAAATCACTGAACGGCATGCGTATTCTCACATTTCAGCCTTTGCTTTCATTTCCAGTAGTTGGTAAAGCCACTTAGAGGTGAAAACCAGAGAAAAATCCCATAAGCAAGGTAAGCGTGCTGTTGTCCTTTCCATTGCACTTCAGAGCTACAATCAAGAAAATACTGCCTCTTCTCCAGCCTTGTCTGGGTAAAACAGTGCTTACAGATCGGTACCCCTCAGATACAATGTTATTTGAGCTGTATCTACGCAAAACCACACTCACTCATTTATGCTCATAACCCGAATGCAACAAGAAATTTCTTTCTAGCTACATCCCATTCCCATCTTCCCTGTGGAGACTCTTCTCAGTCCTTAAGGAACTGCTATGCAAGTTCATTAAAGTCCTATTTCAGCATTTCCTTCATAGTAGAGGCCTCTTCCAGCCAGCTTTTGGGATCCTGCCAACAGACATATCAGCCACTAGTACTTAAATCCTTCTGCTAAAAAATGCTTCCCTGAAGAGCTTATACCCAGCTCTGGATGCCTAAGAGAGCTGATCATCACAATTAACCAGCCTCAACATGAGCTTAAGAGAGGTTCTTCTCCACTCTCACGGGCTTAATGGTACACTACAGAGCTTTTTCTCCCCTTGGTCTGGCCTCCACTTAGGAAGGAGCAGCTTCAGCACAGTTCCAGTCAGGAAATAAATGTCAGGTGCTAGAAAAGGAAGAGAGAACCAGCTGCCTTGGGTGATGCGCTCAGGGGGATCCAAAAGAACATGACACTTACTGGGCACTTCTGAAACACCCAGCATCTCTCCACGTTTAAGAGTCTGGCTCTGTTGAGTGAAGATCTCACTGGCAAATTTCTTACACGTGGGGCAAGGACTGCATTTGGCTCCGTGCGCCCAGAGCACCAGGCAAAACAGAGGTTTTCATTCCAGTCTATATGAATTAGTTACTGTGGCTGATATTCAGAATCACTCCGTGGAAAAGTTCCTACTGGATTAAGCTCACCTCTGAAAACCACTGCCTTGCAGCTTACATGGTCTTTATTTATCATCTTATTGTCAAAAGGAACATTTCTAACATATAAATATGCCAGGCATGGGAGAAAGACAAGCATATTGTAAGTGCTTGACAAAGGATCTAAATGCCCTTCTTGTTTCTGGAGAACAGAAAGCATCATGTGGTTGTGTCTGCAGACAAAATGTCCTAAAAGATTTCCCAAGGCAGTGAACTGGGGACGCTACCGAAAGCAGCGCTTTGGGACACTCCACACACACTTGTGGTCTACAAGGAACATCGTGCTTGGGGATCTGAGCTGATGAACAGGGAGCAACTTCTGCATGGACTGTCAGGACAAGGACATGCCAAAGGCCAATCCAGGCTTCAGCACACAACCTTCTCACCCACAGGCAAAGAGAGGTCCCAGCTGAGCCATAAATCTTTAGCCTGCTTTTTACATCCCAGGTCACTCCAGTGCCCTTTGTTTTCAGTGCTTTCTCTTCCGTTTCTCAAAGAGGCGCTGTATTACCCTGGGAAATCCTGTGGCTTTCCTCTCATTTCCATACTTAGCATTTTCAGTTGTTTCCAAGTCTGTCCCAGTGTGGTAGATATCCATTCTCACACACTGGAACACTGTTTGGATTATTTTTTTTTTAAATGACCAAACGAAAACCCCCCAAAACCCAATAACCACCTAACCCCACAAACACTACCCCAATGACAACAATTCAGAATACAACACAAGGGTCGAGGAAACGCATTCCTTTCCTCTGGCAGGATGCAGTAACAGCTCCCTTTCTGGTGGTTCAGAAATGGAGCCAGTACACTTTACTGGATTTCGCTACCACACACCAAGAATGAGTGGTCAGTTTAGGTGGCAGCCAACACAGAAAACAGCTTTGTAATCCACCAGCAACAGCAGCAGCTCCCCTCCCAGTAGCAAATGAAAGTCCCATGGAAATCCTTCCACCTCTCTTTATCCTCCCAGCTGAGCTCCAGGCCAGAGACACTCCTCTCCAAAAGCAACCACCCTGCTTTAAACGGCAACAGCAAAGGTGGCCGGAACACCTCAAGGTCAGGAACAGCTCCCAGATAACTTGCTCACCTGTCCACAAAACAAGCTGTGCTCTTGTCAAGAGCAGTATTAAGCGCCCCATGCTTAGCACTTACTACTTGCTCCTGCAAGGCTCCAGTGCAGCCCCAAGCAGTCAGAAAGCCCCAATCCCCCCTAGACCATCCCTTTTCCAGCACTAGGCATCAGCAGTCAGGCTCCTTGGCGACTCATAACACCAAAACCTCTGAAAGCATCCCAGATACACCCTGCATGGTTTACCCCCCAGTTTGCATTTGACACCCTGGGACCAGCAGTAAATTCTTCCCTGTTCCCTTTCCAACCACCGGTTCCCTCCACCAACTCTATTAGCGCCCATCATCCTGGAGTACCAGAGTAGGAAGGCAAGCTGGCATTTCTTCCCCCAGGACAGGTGAATATTCTCATGGATCCCAAGCGGGAGTTAGAAATGCCACCCTGTTAAGGTACAGGCTGCACCCAAGTGCCGACGTTTCCTACCGCTGAAGGCAAAGGAAAAGCAGGCTATCCAGAACAGAATGGGAGAAATGCAGAGCTACGAATACCGAGGGCTTCAGAACTTTGCTGAAACTGAGGAGGACTCTGCTGCTTGCTCCAGCAGGGCCCAGGTTTCTCCCAAAGAATTTGCTTAGCGTTTCCTCATCTTTTTTGTTGCCGGAGACCGAGCGAGCGCTGAGTTCACCCAGGGGCCCCATGCTGGGTGACTGGGCTGCCTCTGCTCCCCCGCCCCACCGCTCCCGAACCACTCGGGTCGGCTTTTCAGCAGCTCCCACGTCCCCTCAGTCCCTTTCCCACCCTCCCGTGGCCGAGCACCGCTCCGGCAGCCGACCCGGCCCACCCGCACCCGGCGGGGACGGAGCGAGCAGCGGCCGAGCCCTCCCCGTCCCGGCGGGAAAGCACCGGGTGAGCGGCCGTGCCCTCAGCAGCCGGGAGGGTGGTGGTTGGGGGGGTGTTCAGCTCACGCCCCCCGGTTTCCGTCTTTACAGCCGAACGCAGTACCGGGGGGGGGGGGAGAAAAGCCAGTTTGGGGGGCTGAAGGAAAAAGGAATTAAGAGAAATTTTGGAGCGGCACCGATCCTCCGCGCCCAACGGCGGGCTGCCTCCCAGCACCTCTGCCCGCCCGCCCGCCCGATCGCTCGCTCTTTCCCGGTAACGCCCGCCGCCTGCCCGGCCCCGCCACGGGGGCCCCTCCGCGCCCCCCTACCTTCCTCGGCGGCGGCGGCGGTGGGGGGCCGTGCCCCGGCATGGCGGCGGCGGCGCCGGGCGCCGGGCTGGCGGCGTGCGGACGCGCGGCTGGGGGCTCCCCGCCCGCCGCGCCATGCAGCGCCGCGCCGCTGCCGCCGCCCCCCGCCGGCACCGGCCCCGGCCCCGGCCCGCCGCCCTCCGGCGGGAGCGCCGCCCCGCCCCGCCCCGCCGCCTCGGCAACCGCGACCGCCCCCCGCTCCGCGGAGAGCCGCGTCCTGCGCTGCCGGCCGGCCGGCGTCCGCGGGGGTGCGGCGGGGGGTGCCCGAGGCGAGGGGGGTGCCCGAGGCAAGGCCAGAAATTTGAAAAAGAGCTGAGGTGCACAAGGCGCCTGGTTGCAAACAGACGTGTCGGAGGGAAAGTCCTTACTTGCCACCAACACGGCACCAGTTGCTCCAGCGGCTCCCCGCTGCGGGAGGAGCGGGTGGCGGGGCCCGGGCAGCGGCGGCCGGGAGAGCCCCGACCCTGCGGCACGGATCGGTCAGCGGGCCCGTGGCAGCGCCGGGCCGAGACCCACCTCCCTGCTGGCACAGGGGTTCACTTGGTCAGATCGGAGCTACACGTTAAAGCAAGCGAGGGATCTGGCCTGGGAAGTGGATTCATTCTTCCTGCAGGCTTTTGGTTTCCACGGCACATTAAAAATACCAGAAAGGGGAATTTCCCCCCCCCCGAGTAGAAGCTGGCTGGGAACCAGCCCAAGTCTCAGTGTGAAAGGCCACAGCCCCCAGCCCAAAGCCTCCCTGCACGGGACAGTAGCTTTGCTGAACTTCTGCAATGGCAACTTCTGCGGTGGCTGTCCCCTAAAACACCCTCCTTGACAGGTTGGGGTCACCTATACAAAAGCTCCCAAAAGGGAGAGAGGGATGATGTCCTTGTCAGCTGCATCCTTGGCAGTGGGTACATTAGTTTCGACTTACAAAAGGCGTGTGTCCTCCGTGAAGGAAGTGAGCGATCCTCTCTAGCAGTGTGATTACTAACGAGGCTCACACATCGCCAGTGGACTCTGGAATAAGCAGGAGGCCCAGCGCTGCCATCATCTGCAGGGCAGGAAGCCCAGGGTTCAGAGCAAGCTTGGAGGATGAAACAGCTCGTTAGTGCTACTGAACTACCATCATCACCTCAGCAGGCTTTTGATTTTAATTTCTTTTACTAGTAGTGATACGCTGTCATGTGCCCTCAAATACTGCCGTTACTCAAAGCTCTGACTGTTTCATTAATACCCCACTAAGGAAAAGCCACTAGTAATCACAACAGTTCACTCGCCAGCATCGGGCTACCGCTAGAAAGCCTCAGCTGCTTCTTAAAAAGGTAACCACTGGCTTCTCTTACCGGGGGAGAAAGGAGAGGCAGCCGCCCCCTTGCAATGGCTGAAGTACCCCCTGCGTGTGTCAACCCCCTCACGTCACCTGTAGCTTGATGCAGTGCCCTGGTCCAAGCCGAGGCAGGCGCAAAGCCGAGGTGACATGAGCCCACCGCAACTGTCAAAATGGACGGGGACGTGCAGGCCGAGGTGCAGACCCCGTCCCTCCCATCAGCAGGAGCCCGGTGACAGGAGGGCAGGGGCCTCTCGTCCTCCTTTGGAACGGCCTGGGGGCTCGCCCCTCCCGGGGGCTGCGGCTCAGGCCGGCGCCTCCCCCGGGACTCGGGTGCCAGCTGTGGGGCGGGAACAGCCGCCTCACGCTCCTCCCGCGCTGTCGTTCCTGGCCCTTTAAGGGGCGGGCCTCCCCCGCCCGCCGGCGCTGATTGGCTGGCGTGGCGCTGAGTGGCGGGTGCCGCCGCTCTGCCGCGCCCCGCCCCGCCCCTCCGGGTGGCCGTTACCGGCGGCGGGCGATGGCGGCGGGCGGCGCCGCGCGGTTGCTGCCGCTCCCGCGTCCCCTCCTCGGGCGGGCCGCTGGGCCGAGGGGGGCGCCGGCCTGCTGGGTGGCGGCGGGGCGCGGCGGGCTGCGCGCCGGGCGCTGGGTCGCGGTGGCCTTGGTGGTGCCCGCTGGGAGCGGGTGGAAGGAGAGGCCGGGGCAGCGGCGGCCGGTGTGGGCGGGGGAGCGCGGCCCGGAGCGGCCGGCCCGGGGGCCGCCGCGGCGCTTGGGTCTGGTGCTCCGGCTGGGTTTGCGGGCCTGCGGGTTGCTGCTGCGCTTCGGCCCCCTGCTGCTGCTCTACCCGCTGAGTCGCCTGTGGCCCGGCCTGGGCGCCCTGTGGCTGCGGCTGCTGCGGAGGGCGGCCGAGGCCGCCGGCCCCACCTGTGTCAAGCTGGGCCAGTGGGCCAGCACCCGGAGGGACCTCTTCTCCGAGGCCTTCTGCGATGAGTTCTCCAAGCTGCACGTCGAGGTGAGCCCACACCCGTGGGCCCACACCGATGAGCTCTTGAGGAAGGCCTTTGGCGAGGACTGGACGGGCATCCTCAAGTTCCAAAGCCGGGAGCCAGTGGGCTCGGGCTGCGTCGCCCAGGTGTATAAAGCCTATGCTGACCTCACGGCTGTTGCGGGCTCCCAGGCCAAGGAGCTAGCGCAGCGCTCAGAATTAAGGTCTGCTTTTGAAGCATGGGAAGTGTCAGGCTTTAGAGGCCTCCTCAGATGGCTGAGGAGAAGGAGGAAGAGCGAGGAGATGCAGGAGGAGAGGAGCAGGGTGGAGCTGAGACCAGCAGACTGCTCCCAGGGAAGCCCTATGAGCGGGACGCCCCTTACGGAGCAGATGGCCAAACCACTCCTGAACGCAAATCCTTCGTCAGCCAGACATCTCACGCCTGTAGCCATTAAAGTAAGTCATCTGACTGGTAGATGTGTGACAATGGAGCATGCTGGATGAGGCCAGTTAATTCCCAGAGAGATGAGAAGCTGGCTAGGGGCAGGTAGAGTGACAGTAGTGATGCTCATCTCCCTGGGTGTCTTTTCTGGTTTCAGCCAGCTGCAGTCCAGACTTGTGGCGGCCCCAGCTCTTCGCAGCCCGGAGAGCTCAAGTACATGCAGTGCCTATGGCACCGTTTGACGTGGCATGTGGATACCAGAAATGCCTACAAGGGCCCAATTTACATTAAAAGAATGGATATTAAGCTTGGTTTCACCTTCCAGACAGTGAAGCGCCTTCTCTGCTCACATGAAAAATTCTGGAACAGATAAGTTCTTTCCAGCAAAGTTTAGTTAAAGAAATGTTACATTTGAGCTGCTCCAAATACTAGTCAGTACTACATGGCAGGGAGAGGGTGGGAGCATGAAAGTAGTGGAAAATAGCATTGGGTGAGACTGTAGTCTCCAGCACAGATATATTCCATTTGACGATTATGAAATGTTTCTTTACAACTTAATCCATGGCAAAATGTGAAGTCTTCTGAGGACAAGCTGGGGAAGCCTTGTTAGCTCCCAGCCTAATAGGCGGGGTTCTGTCTTTTTGGAAAGTATCACTTGAGCTGATTGAAATAGAGTGGGGAGTTGATCTTGCCACTGTTCATTCTTGTGCAGGTTCTGCACCCTGGGCTGGTCCACCAAGTCCAGATGGATCTGTTTCTCATGAAGATGGGTAGCCACATCATTGGACTTCTCCCTGGATTCAAGTGGCTCAGTTTGACAGAGGTTGTGGAGGAGTTTGAGAAGCTTATGATTCAGCAGGTGCGTGCCATGCCATGGTCCCCACATACTGAAACAAAACAGCCCTTTGTCTTGCTCCTGGCTGGCTCTAACTGCTCGTACTGCTACTTTTTAAGGGTTTACATGAAGGCTTGCTTGTTCTTTAGTTACGTTCTTTATGCTAATCAGTCACGTAATGTTACTGTAGGAAAGCTTATATGCTCCCAGCGTAAAAAATCAAACCAATGAAAAAATTTAACAATCTTTATTAGATTTAAAAATATTTTTTTTAGAGTATGTTTTCTAACGAACAGCGTGAACCACTAGCTAGCCATAGTGTCACTTCTTTTTGCAGCACTGTGAAAGATGAACACTGGTGAGAGACCTCTCCTTAGGAAAAGAATCTCTCCAAATAAGTGCTCAGATGTGTGTTTTTACTCTTCAGTCCTACATGTGTTTGCAATCAGCTCACTGGTCATGGTTGTTAGCATTGAGGTACATGTATTGGCATAACCAATACACTTCTACATAAGTTAATAATATATTCTATATTGTCATCCGACTCATAGTGTTGGTAAAGTTAAGCTTTACAAATAGATCTGAAAACATCCTGATTTAGTAATGTCTTACAAAGACACAGTCCTGAAACGTCCTTACTACCAAACTAATGAAGATTTCACCACAGGCTTAATTATGCTTATGTTTCTTTTAAAATGAACCATTATCTGCTAATTTAATTTTTGTGACTAGGCTTCAGATTCTGAAGCCTATTATAAACTTTTGAAAGCCTTAATTCTTTTCTGCTATTGCAAAAAAGATTGCACAGTACATCCATGTTGTAAACTGTTGACTGTATTCAGACGTGACTTGAGGTCAGTAGCACCAGTTCAGTCTGGCAGAGGTTTTGGTGTATGCTCTGAAGACTGAGGATTTAGGAGAGCCTCAGATAGGCTTGTTGAAATTTCCTTCTATTTCTCTTTGAAAGAACAAGTATCCCTAGGATATTCCCCACTGCCAGATGAAGGAGGTGAGGCCAGATTATCCTGCCTCCTTGGGCAGCAGCAGTGGGCAGGAGAGATGCCCCTTGTGTCAAGGCACCACATCACTGAAGAGCTGGGGCCAGCTCTTTGCATAGTGGATTAATTTGTGCGTGTTACATCATGTTTTTTCCTGCTGTGGCTGCCTATCTGTAAAGTGGGGCTAAGGCTGCAGTTCTACCCTATCCGACTGCTTTGCTATTTGGACAGTTAGCTTTGGTTCAGGTTCTGTTTTACCCTTGAAAATAATTCAGTCCTGGTCTGTTTGGAGACACCACCCCTGTAGTAAGTCACCTGTATTTCAAAGGTGCTGGATTTTGGGCCAGCTATTACCCAGTCTGTTACTCTACTCTTCCATCAGGAAAGCTATAAGCATGTAAGAAGCACCACTCTTTTTTTTCTTTCTGGCTTTCTGACTAGTTGTGTTGGTATCGAGTATTGCACCGTATAGTCATATCCTCATACAGGATCCTGAAGATCTAATTCTAATTGCATCTAATTTCTAACCTACTTTTTCTCCCTTGAGATTGACTTACGCTACGAAGCCAGAAATCTGGAGCGCTTCCGACAAAATTTCCTAGAAGTCGATTTTGTGAAATTTCCAACTCCCCTTCGGCCTTTGGTAACGGCAGATGTTCTAGTGGAAACATTTGAGGTAAGAATTGAAGGTCTTGGAGCAGTGGTAGCAATGAGAAGGTGCTTAGGAGAACACGTCAAGGAGGTGTTTTTTGAGAAGGAGTGATCAATCAGAGGCAGAAGGATACTTTTCTCTTATTTGCTTAAAGAGATTGGTGTCCTTCCTCAGTGTCTCTTCCACTCTCTCTGTTTGTAAACAGTGCATCCCAGAAGACAGGTTGCAGACAACTCCATACAGAAGTGAACACTTGGCCTGAAACCAAGCAGACCAGCAGTGTGTCCAGCCACCATGCGCTTGCCTGTGCTTTGCAAACCGACACCACGCTTCAGCTCTCTGCTGTGGTGGGTCAAAGCAAGGAGCCCAGCGATCTGACCCTTTCTGATGCTTGTCTCACTTCCCTTGTGGCTGTTTCAGTCACAGACAAAAGCTACCCTCAGCCTTAGTTTTTGTGCATGTGATCCTGGCAAGAATATTTCTACCCCAGGCTATATCACTGCCTTTTCAAAGAACAAACCTTTGCTTCTCTGATGTTCTCCATCACAGTAGGTCCAGCCTCTAATGAGCAGGTCCTTCCTAGGGTATTCTTATCATTTTCCCTCAGTTCTGGGCACCTAGGTAAAGGTGTGGTTGAAGGTGGGACACAGGCTGTGTTTGACTCCAGCTCCATCTTTTTCAGGAGAGTGAGCCTATTTCGCACTACCTGCATGCAGAGATTGCCACAGAGCTGAGGAAGAGAATTGCAAAGATGGGCATGGACATGCTTCTAAAGATGGTAGGCACTTGGCTGAGGCTGGAAGTGAAGTTGTCTTCCTGCAAAAGCTGTTCAGCTGGGGTAATAAGACAACAGGGCTAAAGAGAGAACCTGTTTGCTTCCCACGTCTCCTACCCTTCTCCCCACGGAGAGCCAGCCCGTGGATGCCAGGTATCTCGTGGTAACCCGTGACGTGGGCTGCTTGAGCACTGTGCAACTCCTGAACTGGCAGAGGGAGGGTCTGTACTTTGTGTGCAGTGTGGCACAAGGTCTGAGTAAAGCCTGGGCTAGACACACTGCTGCTGTAGACTTTGACACGGAGCTTCATCCACTGCAGAAGGGCGATCTGCTTGCACACAGTAAGGTCCTATGCAACTTGATCAGTGCATTGCTTAGGAAACCCACTGGTTTATTTAATGAATATTCACATATTGCCCAAGTACGATAAAGTGCAATGTAATTAGTTAATATCTGCTCTCTGTAGAGACTATGGATGCAACTCACAAGGAAAACAGCTAGCTAGTTTCTTTATGTATCGAATCCTCCTCCAAAACTGCCTTTTTCTAAGGAAGAACTAAATATGGAGTAAAGAAAACAAACCTGGCCAGATTCAGCTTATGATTCAGTCCATCTGTGGTTGAAATAATCACAAATGATCTGAAAAGGGGTATTGAGAGGGTGACACAATTGTCTCGTGAGGAGCCATGAGAACTAACAGGGAGGAGTTGCAAAAGAGCCTCACAGTACTGAGTGTGTGGGCAGTAAGTGTCAGATGAAATTCAGCTGATAACTGCAACATCATGCTGGGGTGATGGGGAAGCCTGCAGTTCTGACTGTGTTGTATGACAGACTCTGAAATAGCTTTTACCACTCAGAAAAGCAATGGTGGAACTAGAATAGTTTTTACACCAACATTGGAATCAATGGTTAGGAGCAAAGCAAACCCCCAAAATTTTAGGAGTAGAAAAGAATTAAAGAGCAAAGAAACAACATTATGGCTGTTTCTTTGGGGGGGGGGGGGGAGCAAAACAAACCAACCAATCAAAACCAACAAAAAAACCCCAACCAAAACTCTGTGCAGTTCCAGTCCCGCACTGTCCAGGACCCTCCATTTCAAGGGCTGTAATATAACTAGAAGGGGAGAAGAGGAAGACACCCAGGGTAATTACTGGTGTGGAATGGCTTCCATACTGGAATGGTGAAATAATTTGGACTCTTAACTCTGGAAAGCAGAGAAATGAGTAGCTTATGACAGATATATGTAGTCACGAGTGCATGAGACTGAATATGGATCTATTGTGTATGGTTTCTCAAAACAGACCAATGAGGAGGAAATAAAATTATCAGAGGTCATTTTTGCAGGCAACACCTACAAAAGGAAAAAACCCTCTTTTTTTCACACAGCTCTAATTATTTACATGGCAACTGGACAAATTTGTAGGAGAAATCCATGAAATAAACCTCCTTGGGACAGAAAGTCCTGCAGGGCCAGGAGGGCTAGTGGGGAAGTACTGTCTTGTGCTAGCCCTCTTGTTAGTCCTTTCTGGTGCTAACTGCTGCTAACTGCTAGCAGAGGCAGAGAAGTGCTACATACATTTGTCTTATCTCAACTCATTTTCCATATTTATCAATACAGTTGTGATGTGGGTTGATGTCCTGGACTAGACAAACTTAACCATTTGCTATAACCCATGCCACTGAATGGCAAATGGCCTGTCCTTACTGCATTACTCTTTGTCAAGACCCACCAGTGTGCCCCCAGTTTAGGGTTAATTGCCCAAGAGTGCTACTGTTCCTGCTGGGACTCCTGGCTGTCCTACCTGACCTCTAGCAAACACAGGATTTCTTCGCACAGCCCTGCTCACTCCTAGAGCGAGTAGCACCCGTGCCGTTTCAGCATAGCTGGTCTGCAGCAGGAGCCATTTGCTATGTTGCTGCCTGGGGTGACCCACATGATGGTGAACAGACCAGAAACAAACTTCTGCTATTTGCCTGGGGGTTTTGGCACGGGCAGGTTTGGTGGGAATGAGCTGCTTTCTCTAAGACTTGCCTGTCCTCTAGGTCTTTGTTGACAACTTTGTCCATGCTGATTTGCACCCTGGGAACATCCTGGTTCAAGGCATGGCCTGTGTCAGCCCCAGCTGCAAGGAGCAGACGGCCATCGTGGACCTGTGTGACACGCTCGTGGTGGAAGTGCAGCCGCCCCTCAGGCAGCTCTGCCTGGTGCTGCTGGACGCAGGCATCGTGGCGGAGCTGCAGAGCGCCGACATGCAGAACTTCCGGGCGGTTTTCACGGCCGTGGTCCAGGGCCAGGTGAGGCCTCTGGCACGGGGCTGGGGAGCTGAGGCTGTGGAATGGAGACAGATGGAGTCTGATAGCCCAAGTGATAGTTTTCTCTCCCCTTGCAAACCTCTCTGAGAGGGGAGAGGAGATTTGCTAGCGTGGAAGCTATACAAGACACAGGGGTAAGATGTTCAGATACAGCAAGGAGAATCCCAGAGTGGAGCCATTTCAGTGGCCCAGGCGACAGAAGGTGTTAAATGGGAAGCACTGGCTGCCACTCCCTGGTTGGGAGTGCTTCTGATGCAAGTTAGGGCTGCCTGGGAGCCACTCGTGCTTGAGACTTGCAGCATCTGCCAGGTTTTGCTAGACAAGAGGAGGGAATGGATTAACATCTTGGTCTTGCACACACGTTCCCTTCTGCAGCTTTGCAGGAAAGCCCATATGCCATACTCCATTCTGCTGTTGTGTCAGCATCCAAAGAAAAGAGGAAGCAAAACGGGGCAGGTTGGGTCTGGCCTCTGCCAGACTCCTCTGTATAAGGGGAACTACTTTATCTTCCCATTTATTTAAAATACACTCTCAGATGGACTAAAGAATCCAGTGCTGATGTCTCCTGCTCATACTGAGAACAAGCATCTGTGCTCATACTTGCATGTTGCAGTTTCTCAGCTGTGGGTTGGGTGGCTCACCAGTATATCTCAAGAGGGGCACACTTTAACTTGGTCTGTTTAACCTGTTGGAACATACTGAGGTGTTGGTGCTAAACTGTGTATTCAGGCCCATCCTGTGCTGCCCGACTTCTCAGCTACTAAGCAAAAACTGCAAACACTTGATTGCAAATGCATGAAGGCACGGCTCAGGCTGGGTGTAATTCATGATGTGCAGGTGAAAAACTTCAACACCAAGTCTCATTGCCAAACCTGGGGCCTCTGGCTCTGTACGTTGCTGTCAGACATGTCTTCCAAGAAGAGGTATAAAGCCTCTCACAAGTGAAGCTTGAATATGGTTCCCCCTCTTTCTCACCAAACATCTGCTGGTATAGAATCAGCTCGCTCTTGCTCTCCAGTTTGCATATGGAAAGTTGGATCTAGCCCATAAGGGAGGTTAATGTATGTCCTCCTTTGCACCCTTATCTCCTCTGCTGAGAAGAAAATGCCGATCCTGTGGGTTTTATTTTTCCCCCTGAAACTTCTGACTCACTGAGATTGATCTTTCTTGTGTTCTACCCTACAATGCACAGAAGAAAATAAAGAGGGTTTTGCCAGATAACAGCTAAGACTTTTGGACCAGTTCTGCTCTTTTTGCACCTGCTTCTGTTGATTCATTGGGTGTTGCTGGAACGGGAAAACATGGCCCTGGGAGTTCTCCCTGCAGTACGGCTCCTCCAGGGAGCTGTGTGGCAGAGGCCTGCTGGGAGTGATGATCTGCAGCTCCTGATGGCCTGCTGGCATTGATCAAGTCGTGATTCTCCTTTTTGACTTGTTTCACAGGGGGAGAGAGTGGCAGAACTAATCCTTCATCATGCCCGTGCTAACCAGTGCCAGGATATCGAGCGATTCAAAGCTGAGATGGCAGAACTAGTGACCAAGGTCCGGGGGAACACCATTGCCCTAGGAAAGGCAAGTGCACACACAGTGTCCCACCCTTGCTTACCTCCAATTCAGTGCAACTTGGCTTTCAGAATGATCCATGTGGGAAGGCCAGCTCTGATCTCCTCAGTACCACCAACCAGTACTGGGTGCTCTTAGTCTCTCAGGTGCAGCAAAAGTCCATAAATCCTTTCTTATTAACTTCTTTTTTTTAAAAAAAAAAAAAAGTGTGTGTGTTTGGTTGTGGGTTTTTTTTGTTTGTGTTTTGGTTTGTTTTTTTTTAATCTTTAACATCTGCAGTTCCCTGTGAGGAGTGGCTGAGTGTGATGTTACAGCTTGCATCCTGTTAGCTAAGGCCAGCCTGGGTACTTCAGAGAGCGTAGTATGGTGGCTTTGAGCAAATTAGTGCACATTATGTACTGCTGTGAGGTCAGGCATGTTCAGCCTTCCTGGGCTGTCAGGTAAGCAGAGCTGTGGGTCACAGCTGAACTCCTGATCCTGAGTGGGGTTGGGGGGGAATCATACCTCCATGTTGGCTGCTGTCAGCCCAATTATCTTGTCCCACCACCAGAACCAAATGCTAACAAACACTTAGAAGAATCCTGCCTGTCACTCACATGGCTCAGTCTTCTTGACCACAGGTTTTTTTGATCAGTTGTTAACTTCTCCTTTTGTATTCCAGCTTCAGGTGGCAAATCTCCTCTCTAATGTCTTTAAACTACTGATGACCCACAAGGTGAGGTCCTGTCACTGTCTGCCTTCAACAGCTGGAAGCTCATTAGGGGAGGAGAACTGCTGGGAACATGAAGGGCTGACAAGGAGAGGGACTGTAACTTCTAAAAGGAACTGCTAGGAGGGGGGCTGCAGGAATGCATCCAGGTGCTGCAGGCATACTGTTTCTCAGGGCTTGATATGTACCCTACTGAGGCCAATTTCTGTTTTGTTGGGTTTTGTCTTAATGCTGCAAATGCATTGGTTGATATTATTTACTAAAAGAAATGTTGCTGTAACACATAGTTTTTCCTGTCTATTTTATAATCGCTTAGAAGCAGAAAATGAAATCTAATACATGGTCCACTTTTACATCATTGCATGCTTTCTTCCCTGGACCTCTTTCTGGATACCTGGTTATATAACAGCACTGGGCTGTTTTACTGGTTTGTTAGAGGCCTCAAAAGTGAGGAGTTTCTCACAGAACAAAGATTCCTTCCTATAACTGATAGTATTTGGGGAAAAAGGTTCCACGGTTGGAAACAACTTTGGAAATCAACAGAGCTGTGGTGGCCTTAACTACAGATGAGAATGTTGTCAGCCACAGGGCTGCCCAGCCTGCAAATGGTGCCCCTAAACATTCCTTAGTTAGATATTTTTGTCATTAAGCCTCATTAAGCTGGTTTCTAATAACATGAAATGTAATTTAGGCCCTTACAAAACAAGTTCTCCCAACTCCATGAATCCTTACTGCCCTGGTGTGCCTTGAAACAACCCTGGTGCCTGGCTGGGAACTGGGGAGTAGTTTGTTCACACACGGAGCAGAGGATCATTTCCTCTGTGATCTGTGGGGGTCTGGTGGCTGTTCAGAAGGTGACCTCCCCCTTACACAAGTGCATGTGTTCAGGTATGTTGGATACTCCTGCAGCTTATAACCACACTAGCAATGGTGAGCTTTCCTAAGCTCCTGCTATTCCAGTATGGAAGAAAAAAATTTCATCCCCCTTTTGGAACTCAAAACCAAGTTCTTGTGTTCCCTTAGGCACTTACCCTCAAACTGTTGTCTGATTTTTGGGCCTGCTGTTAGATTTCATTGTGTTCTGAAACTCCAGGTACTGGAGTTGCAGGATAGTTTCAGATGTGTGTATGCTGTCCCCAGCCTCTTCCCTTCCCTCTCAGCGTAGCTAGAGCTGTTGCCTCTGTGGAATGGACTCAAAAAATAAAAAAAGGTCCACCCTGTTAATTCAGTTGTTTATGGTTCTAGGTGAAGCTTGAGAGCAATTTTGCTTCCATCATCTTTGCCATAATGGTTCTGGAAGGTCTTGGTCGTTCATTGGACCCTGAACTGGACATCCTAGAGGCAGCTAAACCACTGCTTATCAAAACTGCAGCTTCTGTTCTCAAATAGACTCTTGTGGCTGCCCTCTCACTGTGCAGGGTTTCCTCTGCTGTCTGTGAGCTGACAGAGAAAGAAGCTGAAGGCAAGAAGTCACATGTATCTCGGGGAAATGCCATGCAGCAGTTACTCCATTAATGTTCCCTTCAGTCATTTCAGCCAAGCACCAGGTATGGGATGATTAGAAAGTCTATTCCGGAAACCAGGAAGACTTCACAGCTGGAGAGTTTGGACTCACCACACAGTTCTAGGAGCTGATGTGCTCTGATAGTTTTTAAACCGACATATTATGTAGTTTAGGTGCACAAGATCACAGCAGCCTGATGAGAAAAGCAGTGTTACTTGTCTAAAAGTATCTTTAAAAAAATGTTCATTGATCAAGTCTGTTTTGAAATATATCAGGTTAAATATTTAATTTATGGACTTATCTGTCATTGTGGCATGAGAAATTATATTCTAACACTACCTAACCAACTAATTCTGGCTGAAAAAAGCCAGTAAACGTTTTTGTCTTTTGTAGTTTTAACTTCTACTTTTATTGTAGAAGTATCCTGACATCCTGCATGGAGTGGTTTATTAGTCATTTTGGATGGTAAAAACAGACAAGTCAATCTGATACTTTCAGACTTCCATACTCTACCACTATACTATACTATTGAAGTCTGGATTATAAACAGCAAATGAAAATAATTGCCTAGGCAGAAAAGCTAATTCCATAATAAAAACAACTTTTGGGACTATTTGTACTGGTCTTAGTTTCTTTCGAACCTTAAAAAAAAAAGTCTTTTTTTGTGTGCCTCCTTCCTACCACCCTCCCCTCTGCTCCCTAGTCTGACCCTAGTCAACTCAAAACTTTAACTAATATGCAAATACTTGGGTTTTGTTTCCACGAGTTTGCAAAACAGAGAGTCCCAAGCATTTTCCTAATGGATAGAAAACACACTGTGAATGTTAAGTTAAATAAAGCCAGCAAAAGAGCTAGATCATACATGGCTTTTACAGTCAGTTATTTTAATAGCAATATTAAAATTACTTTATGGCTGTATCTTAATAGTGAGAAATACAGTCTATGAATGACTGGAAATACTGTAACACTAAATATATTCCCAGATATGCTGTATGTGAAACTGCAGCAGTACAGGGTGGCTGCAGTGGTCGGTTTTCAGATGGTTAAGCAATGGAGAGGAAGTACATAAGCAGACAATCTGCTGGTTTATGGTGACTGTAAAATAATGATTAATGATTTATAAATGAAGTCTGAAAAATAAGTCTAGATTCTGCTCAATATATTTAATGTATTTTCCTTTAATCATTACATACTCCATTTCCAAATGCTTAGGGATGAAAGCAGCAGCAGAGTTCAATGTCTTCTAAGTTTTAGGCTTGTTTTTCTAAGTCTAATTAGGCTTACAACAGGGTACTCTACTAGCACGTGATTTTGTGTAAAAGAACTCAAAAAAAGAAGAAAAGCAAGCAATCTGCAAACTTTACATTAAAGGAGATCTCCAAGGGCTGCCCACACTGGCTTTCCCTGGGTAGTGAGCCTGCCTGCTCCCATTTCCACCCAGCTGGGGGGGCAGCGGGGCCCGGCCCAGCCCCCTGCGGCGTGTGCAGCCTGGGCCGAGTCCATCGGCTAGGCAGGTCTTGGGCACAGCCACCCCTGTTCTTGCTGAGCAGATTTCAGCCAGCTTGCCCAGAGGCCAAACAGAGCTTAAGCCAAATGAGAGCATTCCACGTCTGAAATGCAAAACTCTGCTTCACATGTAATTTCCATATATGCAGCAAGTTACAATTTTCTCAGACCTTAATTTAAACAGAGAAAATGTCAAAGCCTTCAGCTTATGTGTAGGTTCATCTTTCTTTCCTTTTCCCTTTTTTTTAAAAAAAATCTCAGGATGGTTCATGCATATTACAGCTCCTAAAGTGATGAATACCCCTTTTAGCTATTAAGGCCTTAGAATATTTTGTAAACAACTGGATGGGAGACTTAACTTTAATTGTCTTTTGGGGGGAAAGCTGAAGCCATAGCCTCAGTTATCTCTGGAGGAACACAGTCTGAGACTTACTGCTAAGAATCTGCTGGCCATTCAAAAGAGTTGGCAGAATTTCAAAGGAGCTCCCTTTTACAAGTTCTCTTAATAGTTTGTTGGGTTTTTTTAGAAACTGCTCTTATCACTAGTGCTGTGTTCCTGCAAAAGCGGTGAATTTTTGTAATACTTAGGCTTTTTGCTGAGTGACGTGCCAGAAAATGTCACATGTTTCTAAGTGTATACAGAATGTCAGGCAACAACATTTAAATTTTGTATCTAGTTTGGTATTAGGTAAAAACAATATATTTATTATATTGACTTAAACCAAGATATTACAAATATATATTTTAGCATAATTTTGAGCAAAAGAAGAAAATCCTTCAATATAGCTCTGACTGCTCCAGCAAAAAAATTGTGCCATGTCTATTCTCCTTTCCTAAATACCCACATGAAAGGAACAGTCACATTTCTGGCTCCCCAAAGCTGGCAATAGCATTCTCTGTGACAGAGCTGCTGTATTTTGTACCTGATGAGGAAGAGGGACAGCACTACAGCACTTCAGGATGTGACAAGCATAACCTCCTCCTCCCCTTTGTCAGCGAAGGCACCTCCGTTCATCAGAGTACAATGCATTAAAAAAACCCTCTCCTGTTACATAAAACTGTCTCTTGACATGCCTTGCTGTTTCCTTTCAGTGGAGGGGAGGGGCCGGTAGCTCGTCCCCAGGAGCAGCTGACACCACGTGCTTTGCTGAGAAAAGTCAGTAGTGCGCTGAGAAAATCAGGGGAGTCGTGAGCAAGTTGTACTGTGGACTCCAGGTGGTAGCTATGTACAGGGAACTCTTCTCTTAGAGCACTACGGGCTACCTTGGATTCTCACATACTTGTTTACCTCAATTTACCAATTCATTTATCTTTGTAGCATTCTCCTCATTTATTCATGGTGAACAAAAAGTCTGTTTATTCGGACCAGCTGTCCTACTTGCAAAGATAGCCCAGTATCTTTCTGACCTAAGATTACCTGCTTTTGGAGACTGCCAGCCTGAAAGTGAGTTCGCAGGCAAACCAGGCCCCCAGGCCCACCACTGGGTTTGGTGATTCTCCAAAGACAGGTATTTCAGAGAACAGACATTTTTGTCATCACAATGCCTAGAAGGGGTGGCTTGTCACCAAAAAACCCATCTTCCTCTTCGAATTTTGGGTTTCTATAAGTCATTCCTCCTCTAGGGGAGTGGCCTATTTATTCCAAGCAGTATGGACACCCTGACAGTAGAAGACCTACACTTACCTGAAGCCAAAGCTGGAGGGCTCCAAGTTGCCTTAGCAGGTTTTCTGAAGCACTCCTCATGTCACTTTATCCTTGCCCTGCCCCTTACAGCAGTTTTGGCAGGCAGTAGCACAACTGTGTCGTATGTACGGAGACTTCTTCCCTGTGGATCTCAACTGACTTGGAAGAGTCAGTTGTTCATAATGGAAATGCAGGGAATACTTTACATTGTATTTTAGCATGTACATTTTTATTGCTGCAGGTTTGGGTTTTTTAACATCCAGCTGGTGTCCAGCTCTCCTTCCCCATTATTTAATAGAACGTTAACATATCAAGCTAAGTCATATGACAGCATCACGTAACTACATGTCCTATTTTATGTGGTCCTTGACCTTAAAGAAATGTGCTCTCTGGTGCTGCTCTGGAAGAAGCACAGCAGGGCAGAAAGTTCCCAGAGTTCAACAGCAGAAGCCTTTTGAGACCTGCATTTAATTTCCCTGCAGACTTGTGTTAGCAGGATGTAACCTGTGCCTGTGCTTGCACTGCTTCACTTGAGGGACTCATCCCAGGGGGTTTGTCTTGACCTCCATTCTTGTTCTTCACCTCCTGTTCTATTGCACAGCCTGTGACCTCATTTAACTAATTGCTGTCTCTCGTTTGCATCTCAAAAGTAGCTACAAGCTGATGCCCCTCTGCCTCGCTCTAGATCTTGTGCCCTTTGAATCATTTCTGTCACTAACTCCCGGGTCCTCTGTTGCTCTGCTCTGGATCGCCCCATGACACTTTCACCAGCCTCAGACTTCAACACTCAGCATGATGGGTGCTGACTCCTTGGAGGCCTTGGGAAATATGACTTTGGGGCAGAAACTCGGTACTATGGCCCTGTTTCATGTTAAATGCCAAGGTAGCTCTTTGTTGCAGAGTCAGGTCTGTCAGCAGGGTCACAGAACAGGTAACTCCAGAAGGAGGGGTAACTCCAGAAAGAAAGGCATGTAAAGGACGGAGCAGTGAAAATGCACTCTGGCTGCAATGAAAGGAAGATTAAAGGCTTCTCCAGGAATCATAATTCCACTTGTCACAACTGCATTCAAGCACCCAAGCTCCAGCCCACGGACTCACCCCTACAGGATACAGAGCAGGTCTGTGAACTGCTCGAGGGCCTGCTTACCCTCTCAGCAGCTTCCTTAGGCTAGCAGTGACGCCCGGAGCATCAGAAGATTCTGCTCTCTGAGGTACTGCTGGAGGTCACAGAGTTTTTGGCCTTCTTTTTCCATCTTTTGGTGTGACCGGTCTCTGCTCTGGAACACTTTCCCTTTGGCAGCCTGGTGCCGTTTTTGTTGCCTGTCCTGCTCCCGTGATTCTTGTTTCAACGTTTCCTGCCGCGACTGCATTCTGCTCCTGAGAAAATCCTACATAAAAATAAAGACATTTACAATAGTATAGCCAGCTTTCATGCTGAATTTCATCCACAGTTACCTCTGGCAGAAGTAATAAACGGTTATAATCTATGGAAATTAATTCCTTGCATGCAGAAAGACTCTTTCTACCACAGAGACAGAGAATTTCACTTCCCATCTTTCACCTTTATACATGTGTCAAAAAATGTTACCCTTCATCTATTTATCTCTAAACGATATAATTATATTGGAAATAAAACAGGTAAAAGACAAATACTCTGGATGGTGCCACTGCTTGAAACACTGTAGTACAGGAGAAATGTTTCTGAAATTGCCCTTACCAGCCTTTCTTTCGCTTGTTCAAAGCTCCTGTCATTGCGTTCTGCCTGCAACTCCTCTCTCTGCAAATGCTGTGCCTTTAAGAACTGCAGCCTCTGACTTGCTTTCCTCTTCTCCTCCTCTAGCAAGGAGGATGCCTTCCTGCTCCTCTCTGCCCCAGCAGCCTGGAGCAGTGCCATGTGCTGCAAAGCTCTGTCTTTGTGCTCCAGCTGTTTCTCCAACACTTGCAATGTTCTCTGACGCAATCGCTGCCTGTTTCCAAAACAAAATTTCTCAAATTTCTCAGAAAGAAAGAAAGAGCAATAAAAGAAAAAGACAGTGTCTAAGACACAAAGCAGATATTTTGGCAATCTGTGCTCAGTTAACATTCCAGAATTCTTTGTTACGTTATGAGGACTAAACCCATGTCCTAAACAGAGGTGGCAAAACCCCCAAATGGGCTGTAGTCATCTCTTCACCTGACTACTTAACCAGGTGCACCTTATGTTCTTGGTCCTGAAGACCAGGAACCAAGGAAATGGATTGTGCCTCCAGGGCTGTAGGACTAATGGGGAGAACTGGGTGCCTGTGTGTATGGGTGGTGGAGCCACAGGGGCAACAGAAGAGATGGAAGGAGGTGGGTCACCTGGGTAAGGACCTGCTGAGCTTAAGCGGGCTGTGGGACCAGGGGCAGGGACCTGGGGGGAAGCAAAAGGACTTTGGGTCTGAGGACGAGACTGAAGGGAATTTGCCCTTGGAGATAATGTTAAAGGCTGCGGGTCCATGTGTGCCCACACAGCCATACCTCAAGCATCACTTTTATCCCCATCAGTAAACCCCTCTGCTGAGACTAGCATGAGGCACCACATGTGATGTTCAGAGACTGACTGAGAGCACCAGGGAGCAGACATTGCCAACCTTCTGACATTTACGGCAAAAACCAGTTAGCTCCTAGGTATTACCTCTGGTTGTCCCTGCGCAGCTGGCGTTGGATGCCATCTGCCTCTTGCTGCTGCTCTCTCTTCAGCTGCCTCTGCTCCTCTTGCCACCTTTTGTGCTCAATCTTGGCTCCGTTGAAGTCCATCTTACTCCATCTCTCCTGAGATGCACCATTAGGTATTGACTTCTAAGAGAAAAAAACCAAACTGAACCCTTAGTCTCATCAGTATGTTTTTCTAATACAAACTGTAAACCTACAAAACCAGAACAGCTTGATCTTCTAATGTCATTCCCAAGCTCCAGAAGCTGCACTGGTTCATGAATACTATTGTGTCATTTCCCATCCATGAAAATATTATGATGCTAAAACCTGTACAAAAGAACCAACAAAGGGGTGCCTGAAAATCCAAATATTCTAAGAGTTCTTTATAGGTCAGTAGGTTATGCTGTTCTGGTTGTTCCAGTGTTGAGTAGGTGCTTAAAACTGTCCGATCTTTGTGTCAGCTTCTGGATTGTATGGAAAATATAGGTTCTGACCACAAACTGTCTTGCAGATTTCTTACTAGATTTTATTAGAAAGAGAAATATCTGCCTCCCTCTGGCCAAACACAGAATCTTCCTGGAGTTCTGTGCAGGTATACTAACTCTTCACTTCCCGTTGTCTGAGATTTCTACTCATAGTCAAGCAGTTTTTGTGTTTTCTTCAGCAGTATCTGCATTTCAATGCTGGACAGTGTTCCTAATTTGCACTTTTAAATGCACTGTGCTGGTAGAGATGAAGGAGCACCTAGAAGGCTTCTTTTCATAGCCATAGTGCAGTATTTATTTCTTTTGTACTCAGTACAGTGCCCCATATGAGGGAAGGAGCAAGGAAACATCACCAAAACTTTGACATGCATTCCAGTTTACACTGCTAGGTCTGTTTGGGGCTGGAACAGAGTTTCCACAAAATATTTTCCTCTCTCAAATGCATCCTCTCTCCTCCTATTTCCAGCTGCAATTGGTATGTTCCTGCCATTAGCTGCTCTCTGCTAACAGAATGTCTCCTTCCAGTTCTTTCCCGAGGACACCTCTAATACCACAAGCTGGAAAACACTACAGGACCTTCTAACAATGTCCCTGCCAGGCTCCTGTAGCATTTTGACTGATTTCTCTCGACACATTGATCTGTATGGCTTCCTAGGGGCAGTAAACACCTTTGATCGCCATTGTATTGCTATTCTTTGCAAAAACTGTGCCTTGTGGGTGGTTTGTGTTTAGGGACATAGAGATGAAGAGATCAAAGAAAGAATCAAAGTGTTTTATAGGTGGGAGGTGAACAAATGGTGTTTTCCAGCAGGTAAAAGACTGGCCTGACACTTACAAGACTCGAAGTTTCATCCCAGCCCTGACACACACTCCCTGCTATGGGATTCAGCTGACTACCGAGACCTTCTCCTTTTTGCTTTCAGTATCTGTAAAAGAGGAATAATTTTTTTCCTATCTAGTAGAGCTGGCTGAGAGGTTTATTTAGAGAAGATTAAATCTAAAATAAAAAGCTCAATCAAAAGTCCTGAGTAAAAATACCAAAGTGCCCTGTTCCTGTACATCACTGATTCCAAAGTGGAAACCTTATATTTCTATATATGCATAGCCATATTTTTTTTTTCAGTAAAAACCTTTGAGAAAGACATCAGAGGAGAGTATATTCTCACATGACACAAACAAATGGCTTGATCCTAATAGCTAAATTTAGTTTTGACCAAATACTTACTCTAATGCTTTTGTCCTTTAGAAGATTTACAAGATGCACGGATCTCCCAGCTTGCTCACTGGAGGGACTGTGCAGTCTCTGTACACGTAGAGCTGATTTGATGGTCAGGCTGTCTTTCTCTAGTGATTGATTCACTCGGTCAAAGAAGCTTTGGCGCCTGAAAGGAACCAAAGCACTGGTTCCCAGGGAAGGGCTCCTTTGGTAATGCTGGATCGGAGCTTCTGCCACTCTGGACTCAAAAAGATCTTTCAAATAAATTAGGGCAGGGACGAAAAAGGTTATAGACGGCTTATAAAAAGAAAGCAAATTTAAAAAAAAAAGAATCACACAGAATATATTCAAGTAAGACTTTTATAACTTAGTACAAACATTTTCCTCTGAAGAAGTGGGACATTTTTTGGTCTGCACAAAACAGGTCCCAGCTTTCAAAAACCAAGCTTGTCATTGCAGTCAAGCAAGTGTTTTGCCTGGTAACACAAGATCACTGACTGGACATACAGCTGCTCAGGCTAATGGGTTGTTTATGTGGTATTTCACAAGCAGACATGAGCTGCTTCTGCCAGTGCTCAGAGACAAGGAAAAATTATGTATTTCTTGACAGAGCAAAGCCTGAGCTATATATCTTGCTGAGAGACAGAAGGAGTTAGCTTGGGCACAACACTGTGCTAACACAGCTCTTGGGTAACTGAGAACAGAAGCAGTGTCTGCTTGCACCTTTCTGCTAAAGACAGTGTGAACCTGAGTGGCAGTTTTTGCACGAAATAATGCTGGAACACCAGCTGGGAGGAAATGTGCACTCCTTGACTTTTCATTCTTCCTCTTAACAGCAGTGGAACAGAGCAAAGCAGTAACACCTAGAGAAAGCTTTAGGCTTTCAGTATCCTCACTTAAGTGCCTGCAGTTGTCACAAAAACAGCTTAAATGAAAACAGCAACAATTTGATTAAAATCATTATCCAGCCCCTTTTGGATGATAAGGGAATAAAAGTTTACTCAATGATGTATAAAACAATCATTTTCAGCACAGACAAGAGAAGTGTTCTGCAGAACAGTCCTGGTGAAATCTTTTTGCTATAGGCAGTCAGTTAATGATACAGATTAATTTTTAAAGAAAGGGAATTTTATAATAAATAATATTTATAGTGAGCATTATGATAAAGGTCAAGAAAATCCAAAAGCTGCTGCTGCAGTAGCTGTAAAAGCCAAAAAATCCCAACTTCGGTCTGAAAATACTTTCACACTGAGAAGAAGAACAACTTCTCAAGCCATTACTACAGTTAATACCTACATATAATGATACTACATTATGGTGGCATTGTGACATTTTCTTTTGAAACATCAAGAACTATGGCAACAGATCTTAGACAGGATGGCCCGCTGTGCTGATGTTGTGTGGCAAGTCTTATGTTTGGATAAAACAGCTACAATTTCAATACCATGTTCGTGTTTAATATTAGCCTCAGTTTCAACATCCCGCTGTCTGCTGTCTGCTTCTTCCTTGCGGGCTGTCTCGATTAACCAGCTGTCTGTGTTGACAGCAGTATCAACAACAGTGTGAGCCATCTCCCTTTGAGGACTCTAGAAATAACAAGAAATACAATCATATTCCAGACCTGATAAGGAAAAGAATAGGTTACGTTCATGAACTTACAGAGTAAGATCTTAAATTGCAACCGAAGTTTGAGAAAGAATAAAAACAACTCTGGGGGACTTCTTTACTGGCCAAACAAAGAACTCTTAAGTAGGGTAATTTTGATCACTTTGTGGGTTTCTCTACATCTTCAAATGACCTAAAAACTGGCAGTACCTCTGCCTGTAAGGGTCCAGACTGGTACAAAAAAGATCAGGCCAGAGCAGTTCTAGCCAAACGACACTCATGCTTCCAGCACATGCTAGAAGTCAGGATTCTAACCCGTGCAGAGCAATGGAGAAAAGCTTGGCAGTAGCTGGTGCACATTAACCTCCTCCTTACAGATCCTCATCCAGTGCCCTGTTCATGAGTACCAAATCAAGTACCAAGGATCACAAAAATCTCTTTTGATCTTTAATTGGGAGAGATGATGCCTCTAATAGAGCAGAGAAGTATCTTAATAGAATTATGCCATGGACTGCCTTAATATGGAACAATCCTTACTCTAATCCTTATCTGGTGTAAAGTCTTTTTATTTGACACTTCTTCCTGCCTTTACCTCACTTACGCAGAGGCAGGATGTAGACAAACTGGGCTGTGTGACACTTCTCATATTCTGCATCTGTGGAAGAGGTTTTAGGAGTCTGCTCCAGCCAGTGACAGTGACAGCTTCCAGTTCTTTCCTCAGTCAAAGGTTCACAAAGTCAGTGCAGAGCAAAGTCTCTCCATTCTTTAGCAGGCATGCATAAGGCCCAGGCCTAAAATCTCTAGTAATTTTTTGGTACCAACAGTAGAAAACTTGAGGTAACAAAGCAGACATTATACAAATAGCAGATCACATGTTAACAAAAGAGCCAGAGTGAAGCACTTTTTACCTTTTTAGGTTCTAGAACCTCATTGTCCTCTTTCAGACAAAACTGAACATCTTTTGCAGCACTTTCTGTCTTCAATCTCTTCTCTTCCTTCTTCTCTTCCTCTCTCAAAACACTTTCTGAAGATGAAATCCTCATTTCAGACAGTTGCTCTTCTACTTTCTCGTCGAGTTCTTCTTTACTCAAGTGTGTTCCTGAGATGAAAGCATCTTCCTGCTGCACTTTGCACCCTGCAGGCCACATAGGTTCCTGAGCTACAAGGCAGCAATGGGGAAGTGAGGCACACCTACAGCTGTACTCAGCACATGGCCGAGCCAGATACAGACCCCTTGGCCAGCAGTCCAGGTCTGAGTGACCCTGTCTGTAATGGCCTGAAGCTCTATAACCTGGTGTCACAATGTATGGGTAATCCACGCTCGAATCTACCACCATCTGCCTGGCTGCTAAAGGCATCTGCAGTTCTAGGATGATGCGTTCACTCAAGGGCAGAGGAATCCGCAGAGCTTGGTCAGAAGACACCTCCTTAGTCTGCCCATTCCAGAAATTCACAAGAACTCCCCTTCTGTTGCGTGCTGTGCATATTAAAAAAAAAAAAAAAAAAAAAAAAAAAGGCAAAGAAAGTATTAGAAGCATGTCAACCTGTGTGATTTATCCCTTAGAAATCAGGAGATAAAAGTAACAGTTTGTGTTTAGACAATTTCATAACAACTTGCATAATTTTTTTCTTTATAGGTTTAAAATTTCACCTTCTTTTAGAACTATGAAGAGACAGCAGATAGCAAGATTTTTTGCTCATCACAGTGAGCCAGCATTTTATCCTGCAAAAGCTGGAAACAAGACTAACAGATAATCAGGGGAATACTCATGAAGGCCAGGAACATTCTTCTCCTTGTGTTGGGAGGACATGCCCCCCCCCCCACTTTTTGAGGAAGTTTCCACTCACAGAACAAAGCAAAGGCCAATTCTGGGAGCTGCATTCATTCCGGCACTGAAAACAAAAAGTCTGCTTAGTGCCAGCAACAACAAAAAAGATGATGAAGAGAACCCAAGAAGCAGGTGGTGAATTCCCCATGACTGAGACTGTTCTCTTTTCTGTGTAGTGACCAGCAACCATGGTGAGTCTAGCACTATTAAGAAAGCCAATAGCTCATACCTAAACGTGCCTCTTTGTTCTCCGTAACCTTTAGCACAGTGCCCGGGCCAAAACGTTCAGCTCGAGCCTCCCATGGTGCCAAAACCCTGTCTCCTGGAGCAAGAGGCTGTTGCCTGGCATCTTCATAGTGGAGAATGTCGTAGAGAGGCGTTTCCTGCATGCGAGGCCGTACCTTGCCTTTCAGAGTGCGACTTTTGTCAAACTCAATTAAAAAGCGTTCCCTGGAGCCCTACAAGAATAAAACATGTGGTCTGCAAGACAGACGTCTGGGTCCAATTAACGGCCAAACAAACACAAGTGCTAAGAGGGAAGTGGCAGAAATCCCAGGAAGCAGAATGTGATCTGGGAGTGTAGCTTTTCTCTTCTACCAGGTTTTTCACTGTACTGTGTCCATACTGGACTTTAAAAGTAATTAAAAGACTGGGGCTTAAGGAGCTGACAGCCTTTCTCTTCCTTTCACTTTGGACTTAGATTTTAGTAAGAACACAGTAAGCAGGCTAACTGTACCAGGAAAACCTCCTATCAGAAAAAGAGTAGCCAAAAGAAACTGCTGTATATGATGCAGTTTGTTACATAGTAATCAAAAATACAACAAACCAGTGAAACATTGTAACTGTCATAAAATTAAATGCTTTAAGCCTTCATCAAGGGGTGTGGGGCAGATCCATTACAAAAATCTCAGCCTGCTCTGTCTGTGGGTGCACTTACACAAACAATGCTGTCAGCTCCAGCTCCAGCTTGTGTCACTCATACCTTTAGCCGACCCCATCTGTTCCACCCCACACTGGAGCTTGCAGCCATCCTCACCTATACTAGCATCACTATTTATTTAACTAACCTGCAACTGTGAAATGAACTGGATTTGTAAAGAAAGCCTGCAGGGGGGATTTCCTGTCTGGCGTCATTTCACAAATCCCAGAAACAGAGGAGAAAGAGGAAAGCTCTTAGCTTGGTAAGGAGGAAGTGGTCCCTGGGGGCAGACATTTTGGATTACTATTATGCTGTTTAGCTAACTGACTTTGCTGCCAGACTGGGCAGAAGCAGACAATAGGGATAAGGGCCCTGTTTTGTTTGATTGTCTCTGAATAACAACTTATTATAACTACTAAAATGGATTATTTCCAAGCTGCTTTTGCTTGCAGGACTCTTCATAGAAAACAGCCAGTCATCATCAGGAAACAGGTGAAAATAGGATGTGAGGAGACAACAGGGGTTATGAAGTGCACTGTATCCCAGGAGAGCCACACTGCAGCGAGGCCGTGGGACTGGCGAGGCATGGGAAGAACAGGGAAAAGACACACAGATGCTCTTACAGCACAGTTCCAAATAAATAGCTACCTTCACCTCTTGGGCAATGTGGCCCAGGTAGTAATAGCCGTCAGCTTCTCTCCTTGCCAACACACGAGCCCCCCTCAAGAAACTGAAAGCCTCTGGGCATGAATCAATGAAATTCCTTTTTGATGAGGATATCAAGAGCACACAAAGGGAACCTGGGTTCCATGCACAAACAGGAAAGCTGTGGAAAACAAAAATACAAGTAACAAAGACCTTAGCAACAGAACTTCTGCAACGAAAAGAAATGCACATGGGACACCCACCCCACCCTGCAATAACTGGGTTTCCTAGCTTTTTTCTCCTCCGCGTTTCCTGTGACCCATTTATAGATTTGGCACTTACTGTGTTACTGGACATCTTGGCACCAGAGAGCCACGGGGATTAGCTGTGTGACAACACTGGACATGTGAGATGGACATGGAGCTTACCTGGAGGTGGGGAAGGAGGAGATGGAAGCAGAAGATGAGCATGATTTTGAACGCTTAAATCCTTAAACAGGAATATTATTTATAAAATTGAAATTTACTTTTCAGTGTATTACTCCTCTGTTTTAATTATTCCATCATATCTTGCACTGCTATGCTGTTTATGTGTAAGCTCATCACAAACAATTTTGATTTTAAGAAATTGAGCTTTGAAAGAAATATATAAAAAAATAAATAAGAACTATATGATAAAAAACCCTTGTGTTTTACCTGCCTTCTATTCATCTGCTAGATATGTAGCAAGTGTATCACTGTTTCTTCAGTCATGATGAGATGTGTTCTTCAAAGGACGTGTCATTTTGAGTATACACTAAGCTACAGCAGATCTCCATTTTGGCCTGTCTCACATCCTATCATCACTGTATTCTGCGGTGAAGGAAGCACTAAGTGTGTGATTCTTACATCAGAACGGTTCTCCTTTCTTACCTTCCTTTTCTTTCCTTTTAGTTAACTGATTTCAGTAAAGAGCTTTGAACCTGGAAAAATACACTAATTTCTCAGGACAAGGCACAGCTTGGAGACAGGTAGCAGAACAGAGGCGGGGTGGGGGTTCTGGAGCTGCCTCTCCCGTCCCCAGGAGCAGTGCAGGCATACCAGCCAGTCTGCCCCCAGCTCTCAAACAGCAGCTCAGGGGCAGCCAGTGAGCACGTGTGCATTGCCTCCTCTTGAACCCTGCTTCTTACGCAGCTCCCCAAACTCCCCATGCAAGCAAGAGTGGTAATGTCAATAAAAGGAGCTGGAGTCAAGGAAGAATGAAGGTGAGGATTGAGTCTAGGAAGACAAAGCTGTCTTTGAAGGTCAAAGCCAGCAGTGGAGCCATCTGGCCTGCACAGGATGGAAAACGTGAAATGTTTGAGAACAATGACACAGGGAACAATAAGCCAGGGACTATGAGAAGGGAGAAAGACAAAATGCAAGGGAGTTGTGAGGTGGAGTTGATGCCAAAGCTACAAACCTTACATTAAAGTGTTTAGGTTTTATGGGAAAAGATAAACTCACGTTGAATTAAGCAAAAACAGAGTGTTAAGCAACAACAGTATCCGGGACACAGTGGTTGCACAGTTTCCCACTGTTTGCTGTAAACTGTTGCTGAAAATGCATTAGGGCTGTTATAAGACTCAGAATAGTGAAGAACTTAAAATATCTTAACTACAAGGACATCCACAGGGTAGACATGCAAAGCCTATGCTGTTTCAGCTGAGGATGTCAGCTGTTTGGGATGTTAACAGATTTAGAAGATACTGTTATTTATTTAAAATACAGTATTTGACCACCCCTGCCTAAAACAACACTGAAGTCTGTGAATCAGGATACGCTGGCTGTAAACAAAACTGTACATTCACCTACCAAAGAAAAAGGACAATCAAAGCAAGGCATTTGTTCTTTCCTCCAGAATTTTCACCTTTACCTGCCAGTAACACCTATTTTCAAGTGCTGGTCTGTAAAGTTCAATGAAATCACTTTACGGGGTGAATCTTTCCCTGCAAAGGTAAATGGAGCTGGAGCAAGATACACCTAAATTTGACCGCAAGTGTTGGTGATGATGCCTTTGGCTCAGGGGCTATGTAAAGTGCTCTTCCCTCACAAGCAGAGATTTAAGGTACAAGTAATGTACAATTCGAAAGGTGGCTATGCCAGCTCAGGATGTCAGGTATAGCCTGTCACAGAGATCCCAAACATTTTAAATCTTTGTCCACAGACTGTGTTGCTCATAAGCTGACAGGCAAAAGAAGGTTACTCTTCCAGAGGGTCACAGAAACTCTTCCCCAGTTCTACTTTGTGAAGTGTCATCCCATAAGTATTCAGGCCAAACTAATTAGCATGCACTAATCCTACATTAGTGGTATACCTTTTCAGAAGCAGTAGGAGGGAGTCTGATTGCTTGAAAGGACCCCTCTGATTGTCTGACTACTTTCTCCATTATTTTTGCGTGCTTCACTCGTGATCATCTGAGTCTCCTAGAAGGTATTGACACGTACTGGGTGCAACTTGTCCTCCCTAAGCAGCTGGCAGATTTCCTCCGACTCTTGCTGTGGCAGTGAACAGACACACTGACTGGCAGGTTGGGTCTTCCAGCACCGCAGGGATCAGAGCCAGGCTGCTGCTTCAGCGACCCTACTGAGCGAGCGTCTGACTAGGCAGCAGCGCCACCTTAACGTCTATTTAAGGAAAAAAAAAGAAGTAAGTAAGGAGAGCCCACTCACACGTGCAGGTCTTGACTAACACGGGACAGGCGTGAGATTCTTTACTGGGCGTTTCTGTGCTTTGGCGTCCTACAGCCGCCGGCCAGCAGAGCGGCCTCGCCTCGCCGCCAGTGCCCCCGTCCCTCACCGGAGACGGCCGGGCCGGCGGTGCCGGCGGCCCGCAGGAGGAGGCTCCGCACCAGACGCGCCCGCAGCCCCGGAGCCCGGGTCCCGGCGGGGGCCGCTCCGGCCGGTACCGCGCGCGCGCCCCGTTGCTGCGCACCCAGACGTGGTGGGATGAACCACCTGGGCCGCCGGGGGGTGTGGGGAGAGGGGCGGGTTATTTCTGTAGCGCCTTTCCTTGAAGACGAGCAGTCGGCTCCGCTCCGAAAAGAGCAGTGCGTCTGGGGGGGTCACCCGATCCCTCCTCTGCGCGCTCCGCGGCCAGCGCTGACTTTTGGGACTCGGGGGCAGCGCGCACCCCCCCCCGGTGGTGCGTTGGTGCCGCCCCGCCGCTCCCAGGTGCCGGGGGGGGGGCAGAGGTGCCCTGGCAGCCGCCGCGGGCCCACCTGCGGCGTGGGGGCAGCGTGGCAGTGGGGGGTGTCCGCGACATCCCGGCACGGGGCGCCTCGCTGTGCTTTGCCTCGCTCCCGCCCGCATTCCCTTCGCCGCTGCGCACCCGGAGTTGGTAGGCGCCGGGGCGGACCAATGGCCGCAGCTGTTGTTGGGAGGTGGCAGGGGTGACATTGGGGGGCGGGGGGGCGGCAGAGCTGCCACCATGCTGGCGTCGCTGGGGCGGTCGGCGGGGCGGCTGCTGCGGGCGGGCAGCGGCGCGACCGGGCTGCGGCAGTGAGTGGGGCGGGCGAGGGGAGCGGGCGGGCGGCGGGGCCGGGAGTGAGGCGGCGGCGGCGGGGCCCGGGCCGGGAGTGAGGCGGCGGCGGTGTGTTTATTGCAGCGCGGGCGGCGAGGTGCACATCCCGCCGCGGTACCGGCAGTTCCCGGAGCTGACGCGGGCGCAGGTCATCCGGAGCGAGGCCATCAGCGGCTTCATGTGGTTCTGGATCTTCTGGCACTTCTGGCACAGCTCGGACATGGTGCTGGTGAGGCCGGCGCGGCGGCGGTGGCGGGGGGCGGGTGGGGACCGCAGGCGGGGCCTCGGCCGGGCTGTGACCGTGCCTCTTTCCCAGGGCCACTTCCCCTACCCCGACGCTTCGGCCTGGACGGACGAGGAGCTCGGGATCCCTCCGGACGACGCGGAGTAGGCGCCTGCAGCAGCACGGGGGGGGCCGCCCCGGGGCCCGGCGGCCCACCCGGAGGCCGTGCCCGGGCTCCGATTGCTGTACACAGCAATAAACGCAGTCTCCAGCCCACTCGCGGTCTGGTTGTGCTTTAACTTTGCTTCCGAGCTCCCGGCTGTGACACAGCGCCGGGGCAGCGGGCCCGGCTCTGCTTGCTGGCCGCCTTCTCTTGGTACTGCTGCCAGCACCACACTCCCAGGAATTATTTGTGCACTTCCAAAGGTAAACGCGCCAAGTCTGTTTTGTCCAGAGTGCAGGTAGGGGCTTGCGCTGTTCACGGCCTTCACAGGCTGTTTTCTCGGGCACCTGAATGCTCGAGTCCTGGTAGTCTACTTTTAGCAGTACAAGCCTGCAGTGTAACAACTTTTTTTTTTTGAGTTGTTGCTTTACTGCTACCAGTTCAAAATTATTTTCTTGGTGCTGGTCTGTAGACCCAGCATTACCCAACCTTGAGGATGTGCTCTCTCTGTTTCTAGAGAGAGCTGTGCAGTTGTCCCCTGAGAGGTTTGAGGCTTTTTCTTGTTTTTAATTCTTTAATTACCCTATTTCTTCAGCTGTTGCATCAAATTATAGCTCTAACGGCTTCAGCCGAAGGCAGCATGGGCACTGTGGAGGAGGTTCACTGGTGGGAAAGAGACAGGTGAAAGGGTCTCCAGCTTCTCTTCTGTTATTTGCAGGACCCTGGAAATAAAAGGCAGCCCTGGAACCAAAGCTTCAGCTTCTTAGTCCTTATTTCAATAAAAGTCAACTGTAAGCAAACTCCGAACTAAATTTACTGTGAGTGCTGTAGGATTTCTGGAGAATGAACATTACAGCTTTAGAGGTAGGGTACTCGAGTCCACATGAGCGTCTGTAATATTTGCTTGATACATAATGTGCTGCCTCAAGAAATAAGGCAATACAGCCATGTTCAGAGACTGAGTTAAAGCTTCCGTGAATGCAGAATAGGCAAGAATCCCATCATTAAAGCTCTGATAAATAACCACTAAAAGCACAGGGGAAAATAAAACTTGTCCATGTTAGAACTGCTGAGAAGTTAACTTAAAAGACATTTTATGGAAGTCTTGTCACCAAGTAACAGCTGGGATAACAGTTGCCACAGAAGTAGGGGAAGTTAGCCTGAAGAGAACCCAGACCAACTGGTGCCAAGTTTTCCCGAGGGTGAGGGGAAAATAAGTCCAGAATAATCCTTGTGAAGCAAAACCCTCTGCAGAGGTACAAATGCCCTAGGGCTAAGCACAGTCGTTGAGCATAAGGAAGATGAAGGGAGGTGGGTTACCCTCCAGGCATCCCATCATCATTATTTTTGTGTCTTCCCACCCCCCTTCCAGAGTTACATTCCAAAGCAACAACATTAAATTTTCAACTCCCCTTAACCACCTTATTTGCACCCCTGGAACCTTGTAGAGAGGAGAAGTTTTGAATTACAGGATAAACAATCTCCTTCAGACTTTTCCATGCAGTCAATCTTTATTATAGCAGTATTCTCATATTCACATCAAGTACATAGAACTTTTTGCCTTTTATATAATACAGAGTTCTTTAAATAACTTTACACAGAAATAGTTTTCTTCAATCTGAATTCAGCTATCAAATTTTAATATGTTTTAAGTCTCCATGCTCTCTAACCAAACTGGACAATATTTCCCATTGTACAAATTTACATGAGAAAAACTCCAAAGTACAAATGAAGGGACAACAAAAGTAAAGGGGGAAGGAACAAACAAGAAAAATAAGTTGTATTGGCAATTACAGGGGAAACTTGAGAAGGAAAGAGGGGGAGTTGCCATGACCTATGTAACAAGAAACCAAAAATAAACATTTTGTTATGAATTAAAAAATAAATACAAGTTTCAAAACAATTACTCCATTGTAGATTTTAAAAAGCAGCTATGGAAATCTACTAACACAATTTTTTTTTTTTTTTTTTTTTTTTTTAAGTAACCAGACTGGACCTTCTACTTTGCAGTTAAGCCCCTTGCAAACCTCTGGTGGTCAAAAAAAAAAAAAATACAGCTGAAAGGAATGTGTTAGCACAGAGTTTAAATTGGAGGGACATACATTTCATTGCACTAAGGAACAAACAAACAAAAAGAAATCAAATCTATATAAATTTCCCTTTCCTCTCCTTACTAGATACTTTGCCTCTCATAAACAAGCCTCTGTATTATGAGGTAATGCCATTGTCTTGACTATATATAAAAATAATCAAGTTTAAAGGATATAGATCTGTACATCTATAAACTTTAAACAAGCCAGTCCTCTCTTACTCCCCCCATGGGGTCCAACTACCGAGTGCTACACCTTCCATCACTTTTTAATGAAACACATGCATTGCGCCTCTCGTGGAAACCTCCCAAGAGACCAGTGCACCTTTCCTAATCTAGGAAAAGCAGCCTGCGCTCAAGTAAGAAAGAGACAGTGCAAGTAATGCACGACAGATTACAAACACATATACCTGCTCCTTCAAAACAAGGCAGAGTCACAGAAGGCAACAGTGGCCAGCCTGCATGTGTGAGCTGACAAAGGGGAAAAGGGATCCAATTACGCAGCTGATGACTGATTACTTCTGCCAGCTGCTTAATAAAGATGTCACCTGCCCAGCCCTGGGAGACCCTCACTACACCTGAAATGAGGTGAGGAGGGAAGCTGCAACTGGAGGCAGCAGGGCCAGGAGGAAGCCTGCACTTGCAGTCAGGATGACCACAGTGCGGGTGGGCTGGCGCATGCACCCCCACAGGGGCAGACCCTGCTCGTGGCACAGGTCAGCACTGGATCCCGACGGGATTTCAAGGGTGGCAAGAAGGAGGGGCAGGACTTTCCCCAATCCCGACAAGCAAGATCAGAAGAAAAGCAACATTAATTTGGGTTGCCAACACATGCACGTTGGCCACTGTCAGATTTCTGTCAGTTGAGGAGAAGTGTGGAGAGGGGGGAGGAAGGGGAGGCAGGTAGGACACAAGGCTCATGAAGGAATGATGTGCATTTTTTTCTTGATTTTTTTTTTCCTAAAGGTTCACAGCTTTGAATAAAAAAGCACATTTATTGCACTTACATTTTATTTTAGACAGAGTTAATTTAAATCATGCCCTCAGAAACCCCCACCATCCCAAAATAACCCAACACCCAAGTTTGGTCCATTTTGCCCCCTAGACCCACCATCCATGCCCAGATGGCGGGCTTCATTTCTTGTCCTAATGTTCCACTGAACACCCAAACACACAGATTTCTTTTTCAACTAGGGTGAATACACAAATGCAACACAATGACATTTATCAAAACAAAACCCAACCATTTTCCAAACCCAAACAAAAAAAAAGAAAACAAAGTTATTTTTCATGGTTTACTTGCTCAAAAGCAATGTCACACAAGGCTTATTCTAAAGTACAGCTGCTGCAAACGTGACAAACTAGACAAAATGACCAGACAGGACACTGTTGGCTCTTAAGGAGGTTGGATGAGCTGAATATGCTGCTGCTGTGATGTTATAAAGCAAATGCCTAGGTAGTTTAGAAGTTTCTAAACCCTTCCATCAGCTCCCTTCTCTTAGGGAAACAGTTTATTTGTGATTTTGTTAGAAAAAAAAAAAGGAAAAAGGACAAAATACCATCTTCTCACATGTACTTTTAGTGTAGAATTTGGGGTAGGTAGAAGGATTCCAGATACTTCCTGGAACATTAATAAAATGGTTTTACACTTTGCTTTCTAGAAGGAACAAAACCAAATTAAAATTGGTCTCGTATTTCATATGAACTGTGCATTTAAACATAACTTTATAATTTACAATTATGCCCAAAGTCTTGCCCCAAAAAAGAAAAGATCTGAAAAAGCACTAATAACAAAACCTATTATTTTGTCCTTTATGGACAAGTAGGTGAAATATGACACTGGTATGTAGGTACTGCCAGAAGTCTACGTAACCAGTTTGAAATCTGAACAAATCAAATTCAAACATACTGGTTGTCCCTCAGCTGACAAGACACCTACCATCTCCCACCGTTAACGTGCAATAACAATATGCGATCACTGAAGAGTAACTGCAAGAGGCCCGAGGATTAACCAAGGAAACCTGCTGATATTCCAGAAAACAAAATTAATTGCACTTTCTGGATCAAGGAATTAATTGTATAGTTTGATACATGTGGACTTTGATTACATGAGTACTAGCCATCAATTTCTCCTTATCTAGTGCTCATTCTTCATCTACCATCTCATTCCAAGATGCTATGACAGTGTAACTTTTGGCCTCTTTAGAGCTTTCTATTGCCTTTCTTTAATGAGATCTTTGTGTCTTTGGAGGTGGAGGAGGGCTTATTTATCTTTAAATTAAATGAACCTCATTTAACTTTCAATAGAGGAAATTTCAAGCAGCAGTTTTACTGTAACTGAATTAGGTATACTTCAATTCCTAGCTCTGGAATGATCATAGGTATTCTGGGGAACGCGCTCTGCCCTCCTTGCTCCTCTACAGAAGTTTACCAACTCCGAACTACCTATCTATAATAATAGCTATATACAAAACTACTGCATTAGAAGTAAACCAAAGCCATTGCTCTAGTTACAAAGCACCTGGTTTACATTCTGTTGTACTTTTTAAGGTTGCAAAGGCACATGATCATTTGGCAAACTGCAAAGACTGTTTTGGGGATCTCTATGTAAGCCATTTAACAGAGGGTCGTGGTAGCTCTCTTTTCTAAAGAAGAGATATGCTAATTTTCATCTGAATTCACTCTTGGTGTACTCTTATGTTCTGCAGTTTTTAAAGTTTCCTCCTTCCACAGTTTTGTAGTTATTTACTGCTGTCATGGTGCTGACTTAGTAGTTTCTGTGTTAGCATCCTGGAAACTTAAATGCAAAGATAAAGTTTTAAAAATTTGGATCTGCTCTGCTCTTCTGATAATTCTATTTACTAGGTAAGAAGTAACGAAGCAATGAAGAAATATTTAAAATGCATGCCAAAACAAACACGAAGTGCAAATGCATATTAACAAGGCTGCAGTAAACAGAAAGTTCATTTCATAAACTTCTACATAAAATCCGTAACAGAAAACCAGAACACCTTCAAGTGATGCTGTAACAGTCCACTCATGCAACTGCTTTTTACTGAACTTGACTGTACCTAGAAGCTTTGCCTGTTGCATTGTGCTACTGGTGATGCTTTTTTTAACAGACAGAAGACATGTTGTCTACAGTACTATGAATAGTTTGTGCTACACATGCTGCACTCACAGTCAAGAAGGGAATGAAATCTATAGGCTGCAAAAGTGTGAAATGTCTACATGCTTCTTCCCTAAATTTAGCCCCTCCAGCTATCAAAACTTCAGCTTGTAATAGTTTGTGAGGTTTCTGGGGATCTGGCTTCCCCCAAATGTTCTGTAAAATGCTGGATGCATTTACATCACCAGGCAAACACAGAAGCAAACCTATTTATGGTTGCTCTTCAGTGTATTTTTCCCCCCAGTTTGGGTGTTTGTGGAAAGACGTGGTATTTATCAACAGTCAGCATTTAACTCATTTTATATGAAGGCCAAATTCTGCCTCTGATGAGCACATACTAATCCAAGTGATGCTGAGAGGCCATGATAAGGTGGCAGTATTTGGCCGCAAACATTCTGCTGCATCATCAGCTGCCAGAGCATTCAAGTGCAAGAAAAGATGATTTAGGTAAGCATGAAAACCAGAAGTAGATTCATTCAATGACCTACATGAGTTTAGCAAAAAAATTATAAATGACTGAACTAATTGTATCTGGGGCCATATAGGACTCAATTCACGCAGAAATTACTTCCAAAACAACCAGGCGTCTAGCCATACCATTTGGTTTAAGCTCCACTACAATGTTCCAGTTCCAGCAAATATGCTGCAGGAAACAATCACATACTGACAGGGAAGATGCAACAGATAATAGGCCTCTTCTAACAGTATGGAAAAGGAAAGGCAGAGGGTAAGGTGTATGCGTAGTTAATGAAGATACAAATAGCTGGGATTGGATACTGGTAGTTTTGCAAATAATTTAGATATTAGATACTGTAGAGCTAAAAGCAGCATGACTGTCTAGATGTTTGCCCCAACACATGTACACAAAATATATACTAGCGTTTCCATACTATGGCATGTGTTTGTGGTTGGGACACTACAGAAAAGTTGGTGTAATGGACATGAATGTGTTGGTCATTTCAGTTTACTTCCTTCATTCCACTGCTATACAGGGCATTGTTCTTATCTACTCTTATCTCCTCATTAACTAAACATCTACAGGGCACCTTTAAGACTGGTTCTGATGGCATGAAAGACATCCAGAAAAACTCCTGAAGAAAAAGATAGAAAAGATGATAATCTCAACTATTTACAAACCAAATTTCTTCCACAGTTTTTGCATGAGTATTACGTGGGACCTCTTACAGACAAACACAGTACTACATCTATCTGGAGTGAAATAAATGTGAAAACCAGTAGAAATGCATCCTGAAAGGACTTCTCTAAACAGCAGCCAAACAACTTGCACATTCCTCAGGGAAAAAAAAAAAACAAAAACAAACAAACCAGAAAAACAAAACTACAAACAAACCCCAATAAAAAAACCCCCAGAGATCATGTGTTACTTATAAAGTGCTTTGCATGGACAAGGATGGCAATTTTCCTTGTGCTTTTCCTACGGGCTCAAGAAGCATATTGTAGACTAATGGGTAATCAATCTTCACAAAAATAAGTTCATTTTAAGCAAAGGTAGAATGAAATTCCCAACAGTTATGTTTTAGCAGATGTATTCTGCCAGCATGACCTTGGGGAAGGAAACTGGGCTTCTAACAAGCTCTGTGAAACAAATGACTGTTGAACCACCTGTACACACTTGCTCCGATAACAGTTTCTTTTGAGAGAACATTAATTTCCAGTATGACTGCCATGTACAAATTAGGCCACAACCCATAGAGGGGTTGAAACAATTTATGGGGTGGAAGGAGAATGAGCAGTGACTACTTCACCCCCTGGGAGTCTGTATCTGTAGGTGTTCTCACCTGCCTGCTGACCCCAGTGGCCTCAGATGATCACCAGGGAGCACGAGCACTCTGATTTCACCTGTCTGCACACCACCGCTTGCTCATTAGCTTCTCCACACTGGAAAGTGGCTATTGCTACTATTTAAATTCCTGCCAATCTCAATAAGGAAATACACCTTACAGCATCTGAAGACCCACAGCAGACAAGAAAAAATTTGTGCTTTTTTTTTTTTTTAAAAAATGCATCCTGTACACAAAATCAATTTTATTCATGTGCCAACATGAATCACTTCATTCTTGTAGTGACTATTAAGTCATTCACTATTGCTGTCTTGCTAATGTTTGTGGAATTAATATGAATACACAGTATTTCAATTATAATTCCCACTTCAAATTAGTCTGGTCCCTATAACCCCAGTAAATATTTACTGACAAACATAACAGACTACCAGCAACACCGCAGAACTCCAGGGTTTTAAGAGCACGTTCCATTACCGATGTGCATTTCTCCCTCCACCGGGGAGCACCCTTCTGCAGACAGAAACAGTCCAACTCTACTAGGGAGGGAAGGACAGTGTCCTCACCCGATACACCCCAATGTTTAGCATGGACACCACATTCACACGCATTTAACTCCTTCATTTATTTGTCACAATTTTGTTTAACACCCCCCACCTCCCAACATCAAGAACCTTCCTGCTAGAGGCAGGCTGGTTCTCCTGCCTCACCTGGAGTGGTACAGGGCAGATATGGATCAAATTCTGAAAACTTGTCTGAGCTTGAATTTCTTTCTAATGTGGTCTGACTTGCCTCTGTACAAATAATTTACATGTAATACCACATACCAGAGAACTTTGCAAACAGATCACATCACAAGATATTTTACTAGAGGTAAATGATGTGCAGAACTTTATGAGTTGTTTTTTCCCTGACTGGGTAACTTGCCAAAAAGCTACCAACCATTTGAAAACCAGGATTGGAGGACAGGAAAACAAAGCACACCAATGGAGATACCGCCACCTTCATCCTAGTTTGCAAAGTGTACAAAAGGGAAAGATGAAACGGAAGGGAAGAGATGACAGGGAAGAAAGCAATGAGAGGAGAAGTAGTCAACGTGGATCCAGCAAGTACCGCTTTGTTTTGATCTAACAACTTGTCATTAGGACAAGATGCTCCACATTTACACACACACTTATCAGAGGACGTTTAGTTAACAGGATAAAAATCCTTTAAAAAAAGCTCTTGAAAGTACCAAAACATAATTTTCGGAATGTCTAATTCTAGGGGGTTTTGTATTTGTATTCAATTCAACCTGAGAACTTTTTTCCCCATTTATGAAAACATTACATATTGGTAAGGTACCTGGCATTAACCTGCACCCTCGTTTAAAATAAAACTTTTAAAGTAGGTACATACACCGCTCACCGTCTGTATCGGGAACTCTACAGACTTCAGATGCTGTGGTAGCATCTTTGATAAATACATTGTATCATATGATACAAAAAAAAAGAGAGGACAATCTCGCTACATTTTTTTTTTAAAACTTCAGTTTGTTGCTGGACCAACAAAAGACAGATCTACCTAATCCTTCTAAAAGATGTTGTATATGCACACACCAAGAAAATACTGGAAAAGGAAAAAGGTTAAGGTTGGTGGTTGTTGTTTGTTTTTTGAAGAAGTGACAATGTAAATCTGAAAAAAGGTGCAGCAACATCCCCTTTTCCTTCAGATTAACCTCTTTGCCTTTAGAGTAACATCTTCTACAGCTCCCATCACCCCACACTTTCAATTTTACTGGAATAAAACCCAATAATATAGACAGATTTAAGTGTTTGACATAGTAATACAGTGAAAAGGGGATACTGCATTGTCCGTAAATCAGTGAGTACACCAGGGAAAAAAGATCAGAACAGAAGATGATTCTTTTAAATTAGCACTCATCAGATTTTCAGCCTCTGATGGGATGTTGTTAGAGGGAGAAAGCCGACTGGCAGACCATCCAAAGCAAGTCTCCTAAGTTGCAGCAGCAGTTCCATCCCCTCATGCCCGAGCACCACAGTCAAACCACGAGTGCCCTCTCCTCTCTCCGGGGAATGATGCCAACGGCACAGGCAGCCACTGTGGGTCTCCAAATGCACGTGGTGGTTTGTGTTGAAGGAGAAACACTGGCAGCAGAGGATTCTGGTTCCCAAAAAAGTATTTTTTCCCATTGTGTTGGACTGGCAGTTCCATTCTGCTCCACTTTTAAGCTTATGGATATCTTTTCTAAATTACTTTAGGTTTTGCGGAGCAGAATAGAGTTTTGATGTTAAGAAACTGTAGGAACACAAGACTTAAATAACAGAGTGGGTGCTGCCATGGTGCTGTGGCTACTTGAACGCTGCAAATTCTCCTGTAGAGGGAGGACAAGAGCTTGGTTTAAAAAAAGTGATTTCAGTTACTAGGTGGTCAGAGGTTTTATCCAGACTAGTTGAACAACAGGTTGAATATAAAAGATGTTAAAAAATGCAAACTGTTAAAATTAAAGCACAAAAGAATACATAGCGAGAGAACACTGAATACAGACCCAGCATATTTTACTGAAAAAGAATTGCTTGAAAGCAAGCTGTACCCATTCTTCCCAAGACAGAGGTCTGAAAGTTCAAGCAAAGTCCAATTTATCATGCATTTGAAAATAAAATGTGTCAGTTCAATTTCACTTTAAACTCCTTATTGCACATATATCCTCCTGAAAAGCAACAGTTGCAATAAATGTGTCAGACTGCAAGCTAATTTCTGTTCTGGTGTAAACCTGGTTTAACAAAGACTATTTGACACACTCATTAACCTTTAAAGACTATATAAAGTGCCTGAATATTAAACCAGTACTAAAGAAGGCTAGGATCTGGTTTAAAGAGCAACATAGCAAACTACTGTGAGAAAAATAAGAATCGTGAGGTTGTCTACTCACTCCCAGACCAGAAATTAGGCCTTGCTAATAGGGAGCACAACAAATAAAGCAACCCCATGCTTCCTTCAGAATTACTGAATAATCAATAATTCTGTGCAATACTTTCACATTCAGTGATGTCCTGAAATTCTACATATTTTATCTAGTGTCAGCATGCCATGAGATAGACTAGTAGTCCCATTTCAGAAATGATTAAACTATGGCACAGAGTAAAATCACTGCCCAAAATCTGAAGAAGTTTGCCAGAACACTGAATAAAAGCTGAACAAAAGATATTCATCCTCTTAATCTTATACTTTAGCCAAAAAATTTTCCTGTCACCTGCAACAATATTGTATTCTATAGGATTTTTAGGGAGGGGTGTCCCAACTGTGCTTAACCAAAAGGACTCATGACCAAGAGAAAAAGAAACATACATACAAATTCCCTGAGCGTGGTTTCATGTAAATTTTGTGTTAGTTTATGCCCTTTTAAGAGCACTCCTCAGAGCTCTCCTAATAATGAAGGAGTGATAAGCAGGCATAAGAGATTATTTGTTCTGTTCAACATAAGAATGTTGAATGCCATTACATCCAAAGAATTGCTCCTTATCTTGTTGTCCTTCCATCCTTTCAAGAGCAAGTGTTTTGATGGCTTTTTTTTCCTTGAGATTCTTATTCTGAATATTGGAAACAAATCAGAAACATCCCTGCAAACAGAATTTTAGGCCGACAGCATTAATTCCATGGAATGTCTTGCTCTATAGAGAACCAAGAGTGATCAGCAGTCTGCACAAGAAGGGGGAAGAAAAGGCATCTACAGGGCCTGGTAGGAACAGCTGATCCAGCTGATCTAAGGGAACGTGAAGACCATGTGGAGAGGGCTCTGTGCATGGTAGGAAATGAGAAGGGAGTACATCCAAGGTCTAAACCAGGAGTGGCTGGCACAGGATGCTGTGACAAACCTCAAGCTCTGTGTCTTGATACACTGTGGTGGTGGGTTTAAGTTATAACAACAAAAGAATAAAAACTTCCTGATGGATTTAATTGTCTAATTTACCAGTTTCCCAACAGACAAAACCCTTGCTCTAAAATGCTCTAAAAATATGAAATTTTTTCTTGCTTCTCTAACACATTTCACCTATCTCTCAACTCTTTTCACATTACCTTCTAAAAACACCTCAATTTTTGTACTTTTTTTTTTTTTAAGAGAAGGACAAAAAAGTCATCAAGTACTGCCTGTGATGCTAATTTTTAAGAACGACATTCATGCTTAGCTAAACTTTCAAAACATGCTCTACTTAATTTATTTTTCAGTCTGCCTTCCTAAACTGCTGATTAAAGATCAATTTCTAAACAAGAGATTGCTCCCTCATTACTCATCTTGTCCTTCTGCCCATTTCTGGTAATAATTCAGCTTTTAATAGTTGTGCAGGGATTTTGGAAGATAAAAAGACAAATGATTAATTGGAAAAGGGCAATGCAAAAACAGGATCAGAAGTCAAGAAGCATTTAAGACAGAATGGTAGCTATAAAGAAGTGATGTTCAGACTTTTCTGCCATTTAAATAAAACTTTAGCAAAGACACTTTCTTTGACAAGCTAATGCTAAACCTCTTCTTTCAAAGTTCAGGTGCTAATCTGATCTCAAATCAATAGGAGACCGAAATAGGTAACACATTCATCTAATGGGATTTTGTCAATTGAACATGTATAAAATGCAGTTAACAGCTTTCCCTAAATGAGGAATGTAGATGGCTACACCTATCCATGTAATCTTCCATCCTGCTAGGAGTTGACAGGACTTTCTCAGGAGGAGCTAAAATGCTTTATGTCATCCTTTCTGTTCTGAAGATATAAAATATCTGTAGCTGTTTCTTTTATCTTCTAGAAGAAAACTCATCTGTAGGAGAGGGAGAGAGAACACAGGCAACCTCTCTTTCTGAGACTTAGATGCATATACATAAATGAGGTAACCTGAAACTGAATTCACCATTTTCTGGCAGGACAGGAAGGTCTTGCCTCAGTTCAATGAATGGACAAAATGAAGACAGCTTTAGGAACGTGACTCAGTATGCCCTGTCCTGCAGGAACAGGATCATCCTGATTCTGCACTGCTAAATCTCTGAACACAGTTCTGTAATGACCAATGATAATCTAAAATGGGACTACTGCAATCCCACTCTCCCTCCTGACCTGAGCTGTAAGGCAGTGACCTGCCCGTTGTGCCACACTGGCACTATCTGGCCCTGAGGCAAGATGGCTCAAGGAGCTGACCTTGCAAATGCTAGCTCAGGCTGGTAGGCAAGCAGAGTTTTCTAAACAGTTTTTGGAGAGCTGCTCTGTTGATGGTGAGGGGAACCCACTCACCTGCACAGAATGGACTCATGGAATTGGAGAGCATCTGCCAGTGCAAGGGTAAGAAGCTGGACCACGGTTGCTCCAAATGAGATAAGCTTACCATGAAGCTATGAAATCACATACTTAGCAATTTGGGATGTGAAAAAAACCCCCAGCAGACATCTTAATCCATTGTGTGCCAGACATCTGATGCACTTTTTACCAATCAGAACTCCAGATACTTGCTTAGACTGGTAACAAAGAAATTCCTTTCCAAAGGATGGATAACATTTGAAAGCCTACACTTCTTGCAGAACCCTTTCAAGTCAGTGACTACAGTCTTTTCATGCTCATTACACGTAAAGCAAGTGGAAACTACTTTAAATGCACACTTTCAAAAAATCTGTACTAAAAAGATGATCAGGTTCTTTCATGTTGTGTCCAAAGAGTATGTTATAACGGTGTCTTCTGAACGAACCTGCTGCCCAATTCCTGGAAGGATTTAAGATGCAGTTACCAATCTCTACTCTCACAAATTTATAAGTTACCTGGATTTATGAGGTTATTAAGATATACACAGCATGTTAACTATACTCCTTATCCTGGGGTAGATACCATGTTTCTCAGAAGAACTGTAAGGAGAAGAACAGTTCCCTTCCAGACCTGTGCCAGCCTTATCTATTAAGTAGAGAATAACTGACATCAAAGGGAAACACCAAATTCCAACACCTTGACTGGATTACATTCAAGGACACAGGAAAAAGTATGACAAAGAGACAGTTTTCTGTTGGATCTTCTGCTGATCTTCTAGTATGGATACCACACACTGGCTAAATAAAAATCTGGAACATACACTGATGTAGACAACAGTGTTTATGAGTATCTGGTCATTCTAGAAAGTACTAAGACAGATCTTGTTTCTATACTGAGATACAGAGAAGTAAATAAAAAAGGAATCTTATACAGTATAAACTACCCCTCCAGAAAAGCTTGGGATCCTACAGGCCTGTTTTCAGGACCAACAGGTTTTAAAGTTTCTAACAATATAGCTGAGTTGCATCTTGAAGAACACTGACCCAAATTCCCAGGTGTATTTAGACAACTTCATCCCATATATGTTCCCAAATCTCATTGAAGCAGCAATAACAAACTACAGAACTTAAATCCCTAAGTGCTTTTATGTCAGATAAAGTTAACGATCCACCAAACCCAGCCTCCTTTTGGGCTTCATAAAATGTTTAGTGAGAAGCTAAGATCACATTACGGCCATGGATCCTGAACCACGCTTTATGTGTAAGAACAGGTGACACAGGAAGAAGTCTAACGCACTGACTATACAGCAGAAAATGGGGCCAAATGTGTCTAAGGATGGCAGCAATTTTCTCCCCATAATTGTTAATTCCTATAGCATAGAACAATCTTAACAAGGAGGATAATACTAATCCAAGGAATAACTTGTTTGAATTGATCTGGCAGACCTGAAAGAGAGTAAGCCTGGGCAGGGCAGCAATGATGGTTCTGCACACTCTGTAACTCCCTGTGTGGTTAAGCCTTTTCTGTGTGGGATGCCACATTTCTAGATTCTGCAGGAGACCCAGCAGCACCCTCCTGCTCTTACTGAGATGGGCATCATAGTCTGTACTGAATACTATACCCCAAAACTTAAGAAGCATTCCTCCTCACTATCGAGAATGAAAAAAAAAAATTAATAGGAGTGGAAAAACACACTTAAATTCTGTTTTCATTTTAAGATGTCTGCCAAAATGAGGTGAAACTACCAGAAAGATGGGAAACATTTTCTAAAACAGTAACAAATTTCACCCTCCATAACTATTTTGACAGAGATAGATTTCAACAGCTGAGTCTTCTTGACTAACAAAATGAGAAAAGTTAGCTCCAACAGCAGAAGCCAAAAAGACCCTTAGAATCTGGCTAGAAAAAAAATATAGGAATTGCTGACATCTCTTCAAGGTCTCTAACTCTGCCTCCTGTTTTAAAAAGCTCAGTTGCCAGACAGCAGAAAAGAAAACCTTTTTTGAATTTCTGATCTATTTCAAATTGCTAGCAACATGCAAACTCCTCTACAAGTATGAAAATCAGAAGCCATCAAGAACATTCCCGGCCCTTGAAGTCTTAACAAGAGCAGCAATAGCTTGTTTCCAATGCAGAAGAATCTGTGAAAATTAGCTTAGCAGTTTAAAATAAACAAAACCACATAACGAATTTCAAAATATGCAAGAACACAGCCAATAACATTACTGTTTTCATAGCTGACATCAAAGACTGATATAACCTGAAACACTACTCTGATACACCTGCTCCAGAGGAATGCTGCAGAGAAAAACACAATCTTTAAAGTGAGCTGACAGGATCTTGGTAAGGTGTCTAGCTTTGTCAGTTAGATATCTAGTCTGATCACTTCTAGGCAACCTAGCAACATTTATATGGAAGTGAAGAGAACAATTCGTCACTGAACAGAAGCATGTTCAGTGGTATTCTTAACAATATTAATTAAAACCTTTCATTTTAACAGAATTCATGGTATAATACTGATTCCCATGAAAACAACTGCTTTTCAAAATCCTCTTTTCCTATTATGGGTGTTAGCAGCCTTTTTCTTTTAAAGTATTTGATTATGCTTGAGATTTACTTTTTTTAAAGCTATGCTAATTGAAGGATACAGGCACCATTACTGGTAATATTCTTGCAGTTCAGCAAAAGCAGATTCAGAATTTCTTCTATGTTGTAATAGAAGATTTTGAGATGGTCTAAACTATGGCAGGTCAGAGTATTTAGGCAAAAATAAAAATTAAGAAAATCCCCACATCACCACTCTGCAGGAAGAGATGTTCTCTAAACAGCACTATTTTAAACTTCAGCTTTCAAAATAACAGTCACATATCACTAAGGTCCTTCTTTGGATTCTGTGTTGTATCTGCTCACTTCTGTTGACCACAAGAAGTTTTGACTGTGCTCAGCTCTGAAGCTAAGTTTGTTTTTCTGACTGTTGCCCACATATGAGTAACATTACTGAGGAATCTAAAGCCTACTGCTCAAATATAATGACCTCAACTGAAGTGAAAAAAAACCCCACACACCGTAGCTTGAGTAGATTAAAATCAAATACACTCCCGAGTAACTAATTCCAATTAATAAACTAGGAAAAAATGACAGAGACAAGCAAAAATGACACCCAATGACCTTAAAAGGATTTTTGCTTGTTTTGAAGTGACTTTTCCCATTTCTCTTATGTGACCTTATAATTCTTCTTGTGCAAGCTGTTTCCAGGGCATTCCTCACCAACACAGACTGTGCGCTTGGGACATTCAATGCCCAGTGTTAGGAAGTGAGTCTTCGTTCCCTCAGTAAACCTTAAACCCACAGCTGGTAGGAACTGAGAATGTACACATGCGTTGTACTCACAGAAACACACCAGCACACAGACACACAGGCACATGCTTTCACGTTTCTTTTCAGTGTACTGGAAACCCACCGTATCCCCCTGCTTGGATGGGTGTTTTTGGAGAAGCACAAGCATATAGACTAAAATCCTCTGTCTGGAAGCCAGCCCGGTTTAATGAGGGCTCAGATGCACTGCGGTGAATTTTTGGCAATGACCGGGCCAGAAGCTCAATGGAGGCAAGAATCTAAAACAAGTAGAAAGTAAGTGATCAAATCTGTTGTTCCAAAGTTGTAACATTCTGTTAAAATCAAAGGCAGAACATCAATTAGCTACCGAAAAATATTTATACACAATTTTAAACAAACTTTAAAAAATAGATTACTGCATTGCACTCTGACGTTTATATCCTCAAAAAGCTGAAGAGGACATTTTTGGAAGAAACTGTCTCATTTATACCCTTTAAAAGGGTATACTGATTTCCCTCTGCAAGCACAATGAATATAGTTGCCTTTTATTTGCCTCCTTGTTTATGCACTAGTACCTATACCCACCATTGCTGCAAATAAACGCAGCTTTGGCAGCAGTTTGCTGAATACCATTTACCATAAAGACAGCAGGGGGAGCTCCTTAGCTTTTGAAAACGCTTTGGTTACCCTTCAAAACAAACCAAACAAAAAGGTCCTCTTCCAAGCCTTTAGAATCCAAACCTTCCTCAGCAGGCACGATACATCAAGTCTTGTGACAAAACTATCCCCTTCATAAAGCTTTGGGTAGAGCAAGGAGGGGGGTATAAAGATTTCTGAGAACATACACCAAGTTCTAATTAGTGAAATTAATAATTGCAATTAGATACCATCTCCCAGTTGAAACTTTCTCCAACACACAAATGCTTTTCCAACTACACAGGCCATTTTAATACCTGCTTTTCAAATTGAAAATAAACTTTTCTAATTAAACAGCACTAACCAGGTACTGAACAAGTACTCTTAAGAAGAGTGCTATAGCAGTAATAAAAAAAAAATTTCAGCAGTGAGTTCATAACTGATCTTTGGTTTTAATATTTGAATCGTAAAGTCTATTGAGAACTAAAGAGGAATATTTCTCACCTGTGGAAAAAGGGGTCTCTCATCTCTTTTCTTTTTTAAACATTCTGCCATTAGTCTCTTCATAGCTTTTGGGCAGTTGCTCCGTACTTTGCTGAGGTCTGGTGATAGGTATCCTCGTCCCACCATAAAAATTATCTTTATTTAAGGGGAAAAAAGACAGAAGGGGAAGAAGGTGAGTCCATAAAATAAACAGTAACAAAACATTAACATTTTGCTAGACCATTTTAGTCCCAGCAGCAAATTTTCTGCTCCCAGGAAACATTATCTGGTATTGAAACTGCCAAGTTTCTAAAGAGTAATGCTTGCTAACCTATTCAGTACAGAGGAAAAAAAAAAATTTAGATTTTTCCTCCTCCTCCTAAGAGAGATTTTTGTGAAATTTGAACACTAGTAAATGGTTACCATTTATAGCAATAACCATCTAAGGAGCTGTTCTTCGGTGTCAAAAGCTGTTACAGGAACAAGAATAAGCAACAGAATGCCTAAAAATAAATATTCTGTAAAAATAAATATTCTGTTTTATAATGTAAGTGAACAGCAAGTTCACACTGAAAGGTGTTTTAAGAAACAAGTGAACCTCAGATATTAAAAACCCTTATCTTTTGAGAATAAATGCCTTCATATACTTTTCCACCACAAAAGCTTATAATTGACATCTGACCACCTTCCCCACCCCCCCAAAAAAAACCCCATGAAAGAAAAAGAGAAACTGCCTCTCCTCTGTAGAAGCGGAGACAGGCTTTGTGTTTTTACAGTAATTCCTTTAACACAGAAGGCTTATATTTCACCTAAGGATAAAACTTAAGCATAAAACAAAGTAAATGAAGAGTAAGCAGGAAAGCAAAACATGAATATGCTTACTGTTCTCTCAGATATATAAAAAACCATCAAACATCACCATGTCGAGCCAAGGTCAAATGCAACGTGGTTTGAGTACTGCACTTGTGCTGACACTTAAAAGCCCTTTCAAACTAGATAATCACTACCTTTTCTGAATACTCAGACAGACCCAGCAGGTGTATCAGACTTTATATTTAATGAAGTGCAACTATTTCATATCTTGACACTGACAAAAAAAAAAATCAAAGAGAAAAACCTCACATCTCAAGCAAGCTATACATGTTATTTATACTAACACAATCCTGGTCCTTTTTCAACTTTCTGATTCAATCGCATCTGTGTTGGCATCAAGAAGGAGTATAAAACTCCCATATGGTTTCTTTAGAAACCCCCATGTGCCAGAGCAGCATTTCATAGTAAAAATTTGTCTACCCCATCCCTTACTTCTGCTGCAATGAGATCTATCATCATATATGTTTATCTTTTCTAAATTATAGTCTTTAATTTGAAATTATTAAAAATTAATTATGTATGTTTCCAATACTCTCTCTACAAACAATACAGGAATTAAACTTTTATTTTAACTAGAGAAAAGAGAGTTATCACAGGAAGAACAGTCCTAGTCTGTCTAGAAAAATCTGTTAAGGTGAGAGAAACACTAACAAGAGTGATGCTTTGCTCACTGAGAATCTCAGTTGTGTCATAGTAGCTGATGTAGATGTACCAACAGTAAGCGAGCAATATTTACATCTTTTCAGACAAAAGACTGGGAGTGACAAAACACTAGATCACATTCTGTATGTTGGCTTCACTTGAAATTTAGAATTTGTTTCAGCACTCAACAGTGAGCACCCACACCACTGCGTTAATCTTTCAAATCTCAAAAGGTAAAACCAAAACAATGCCCAAATACTGCTTTTAGAAGGCTATATCCATCTGGCCAGGAATCTGGACATTTTCATTCTTTCAAAAGGCAAAACCAATTGAAAATAAAAATAAGAATAATTTAAAAAGGAGTCACTCCAAACTTGATGAGTTGGGATGAAGTGTTCTGACAAATATGGAAGCAGCCTTATAAAATGGCATTCACAGATGAACGTTGCTATGGTTGCAATTCTCAAGTACTGACAGTGAAAAAACAAGGGATGCGGACACAGAAACAACATAAATATATCACCACCCAGACATGAAATAGTTTACACCAAAGATCTTTATGCATAGATACTATTTTCAGATTAGACAGAGAACTAATGAATCAGATATGCCTTTGCAAACGTGCCTATCCTGTGGAGATGTATTACAGGCATGTCCTATCATTAGACTTAAGGAATATTTGTTCACAATTAAGTAATCTTCTTACAGGATTCACACAGTCTGGGAAGTCATATACTCCATCACGCAGGACTTGAGAAATGCTGATATCCTGAAAATCAGTTAGATGGTGCATACATTTCTCAAGATAGAAATGAATATAAAACATTCAACGAGATGAGTGCTGTTCCATTTTGTCAATCCTGTTGCTGAACTATTATTCGATACAAGGGGAGGGAGGAAAAAACCCAAACTGAAGAATAACTAAACATAGAGAGGATCATTTTGCCCTTGCAGAAGTATTCTAAACTAGACTACTATTAAGTAACCTGCTCTCTCCCTAATAAGTATCCTGGCAACCAGCTCAGAAGCTGAAAATCTGTACTTGAAGTAAAAAAGAACAAAAAAAACCCCCTCAAGAGAAGTAAGTACATCAGTAGAAGCAAGTAAATTCATGGCTGAGGCAGATCTAGAAAACGTAGGAACATCTCATAAGATCAGAATCAGAAACATAAATCAAATACACAAAACATCAAAATGTGCACTTCACAAGGCTGAATCAATCTTGTTTCAGGCCGTAGTTGACTGAAGTCAATCCCTTCCTTCCCTTACCTGGTCCCTGTTGTTGATGTTTGAGTATGGTAACTGTCCAGTCATCAATTCATAAAGTACAATCCCAAATGCATACACATCCGACTGAAAGCTATATGGGTTTTTATCTTGCATCCTAATAACTTCTGGTGCCTGTACCAAAAAAGGAAAGAATTTGTGTTTATTTCACCACATTGGGCTGCACCTCACACATCAGGAACAGAACACGGCCTTGTCCAGAGTATAACAGATGCAAGGCCCACTCTTGTCTTCAGATGTTACTGGGTCCTAACCCAGAGTGGATGTTGCTATGAATCTCAAAATCCATTGGTTGATTTTAGCTTGGTCATCCCTTTATTCCTCTATGACAGAACAAAACAACCTTGTCCAGGCTGAGAAGCTATAACTAAAATTATACCAACACTGAAAATAATACCAACTAACAGAGCCTTCAGTTTTTTCAGTGAGAAAAGGAGAAAGCAGAGTTGCACAGGAGGTTGTAACTATACTTCTGATTAAGACTCAAGCAAGTTGTACGACCTCTTGAAAGTAACTATGCTTGAATCATTAAAACGTAAGAGAATCTTATGTTTCTCTGCTCCTTTGCAACATGTTTTCCATGGCTTTTCTTACCTTCTCCTCAACTCTGGATTAATCATACCCTTTCTCCTTAGCCACCATTTTCTTTTCAGTTTAAACAAGTGATGAAGACACTAAAGTTTTTTTGCGGAGTACTGGAAAACATACGCTTAAAGAAGAACTGAAAAGCACTCATTTAATACTTTGTATTACTGCTTGTCTTTTCCAGCTTAAGACAGCTTGTATATGTCAGTGTGCTGGAGGGACAGTCTCAGAAACTTTGGCCAAAGGCAATTACATTTGTTGAAACAAACACACCATTTCCCCTTGCTTACCATCCATAGAATAGATCCAGACAACTGTTCAAACTGATGGGATCCGCTCCATCGTGATTTCACTGTAGCTAGACCAAAATCACCTATTTTTACTGTGAGGTCTTCATGAAGAAAAATATCTAAAGAGGAAATGTTAAGGGAAAACAAACAAGCAGTACTGGTCCTGTCCTACAAGAACAATAAACAGCTACAAATCTGCATCATTAGACAAAACAGTTTCAACCATCCACCATCACTGAAGGTTTTCATGTAACACAGGTTCTAAGCAGTCAGCATGGTGAATTATGGTACTTAAGGGTTACATAAGAAACAACTGGGCCAGTGCTAAACAGACCAGGGCACAGGTGGCTTTCTTGAAGTGCGAAGTATGAGAAAGCTGAATATATTCCGTAAGTGAACTGGTGTAATCTTTCATTACACATCAAAATCAAATGATGCAAAAATCTTTGTTATACCACAACAAAACTTGCTATGTTAGTGCAATCTCATCAACAGACAAAGTAGGTATTCTTTACTTCACTATTACCCCTTCTCAATGAAATTTCAACTCAGCAAATATTCACACGTGAACAGCTTTTCACATCAGTAAGTTCATTTCTGGCAGAAAAAAAACCCCAAAACAACCCCAAACAGGAATCCACAATCACATCTCTGAGAAAGGATACTATTACTCTTGAGGTCTCTGTGGATGATTGACTTGGCATGCAAATAACTGAAAAGGAACATCATAAATTAGGTGGATTAAATGATATTTCACTGATCAACAACTCACAATTTACTGTATTACTGAAACACAAATTCCTTAGATATTCAAACCGCACATATTTATCAAGGTGGTAAAATGTCAGTTACCCATGACAGTTCCTGCAACAGGAAAAAAAAAGAAAAACCATAGCTTAGATTTCCAGCTCAAACCAGATGCTAGTGAAGAATGAAATAATAATATGCACCAACTTCTGCTTTTCAGTTCTAAGTCGATATTCAGAATAAAAGAACTCCAGTAGTTTTTGACATGCCATTCAGTGCTGAAGGTTCTGCCTCCCAGCCTTAATGGTGACTCTCAAGACACTTTGTGGGCTAGTCACAGCTTTAGCTAAGGTGTTTCTAAATTGCAGGAGCTAAATGTACTTCCCAGTCTCAGCGTGTACTCAAGTATGCTGACTGCTTTTTAGTATGGGACTGGAAAAAAGATGCCCTGATTGCAGACTGGATAAATAGATTGCAGGGAACACAGAGGACAGTACTAGCACCACAGCATAGATACAGCCTAAATTAGGCAAGTAGTCTCCCATGGCTCTTTGTTTAGTCAGTGAGATTGGCACAAACCTGCTGGAAAAGCCCCAATTCATGTTTCTGCTTTGAATCATGCTCATAAAACAGCTTCTGCACTTCCAGTGCCTACAGAGGGAGCCTGGGGAGATGAGCAGACTAACAGAAGGCTGAGGCTGGTTACTGCAAACACTTCCCCACCTCGACTGAAAATGTAATAGAATACGTAGTAGAGAAATGGCACAATGAACTGCAATCATCATAGCAGTTTTGCAGCTGGAGGGCGATTTCTCTGATCTTACTGTCAGTGTTCTGATTTTGACACACAATATTGGACTATTTTTATAAATTCTAACTCACTCAATTGCCCTCTATGGGAGTAAGGAATACTTACAGTCCTTAGAACAAAATAGGTACGTTTTCTTCAAATGTTGAAATCTATTATTTAGAGAGCTACAATACTTACAAGAACAGGAGAAAAAAATCGATTCCTTTCGCTAACAGGGCTGTCTGCTTTCTGTGTTATCTTCCAGGATTCTGTCCTTTTGTTCACAGGGTGTTTCTTTTTAAACTATGTTTTACCTCCTACCGTGACTATCTGCACTGTGAAGACTGTAAAGCCTGGAAGAGAAATCTTTGCCCACAGGATTGAAAGTTTAACTACATTGTAATTATCTTTATTCTACTGTCTAAGACTATATTTCCTTGATGATTTGTATTTCCCTATATTCCAAAAAAAGGACATGAAGTTTATTTTACTAATCAAAATAATAAACATTTCACCAAAGGCTTTGATCATCAAGGCAGGACCCTGGGCTTGGCAAAGTAAGCAGACAGCTGGCCTTATTTGCCAGCGTCAGTCAGAGTGTGAAGGGGATAAGTAAACATTTCCTCAACACTCTTTTGCAAACAAGTAATATGATACTTACTCCATGCCTTGTGCAGTCTGTCGTGCAATATCAATTAGTTTTATCATTTCAAATTTAGTCTCAATGATGTGTAGATGGTGATATAAACTGGACCCCTCACACCATTGTGTAACAATTGCCAACTGGGGTTTTGTTGAATAACCCATGAAAAGCAGGATATTCACATGTCGTGTTTTCCTGTTAAAAAAAAAAAAAAAAAAAAAAAGAGGAGGAAAACAGGTGGATCAGGAAATCAGGAAAAACCCAGGCAAATCTATCACAGTCTAAATATATATTTCCAAGCAGAAGTTGTTGGGTCAATCTCAACTTTTACTGAGATTGCATGATAACCTGTTGCTAGATTCAGTTTTAATGAATAATTCCAGCAGTTTGCCTTCCTTATCATAATGACATGGAATAGCTATTCTGGGGTAAGCACTGCTTCCTCTTGCTTTTGCAAGCAACCCAGCACAGGACTGCTCAGAAGATGCTGTTACCACTAGGCCCCCACGCAACAGCCATGGTTTGCAGGCAGGTCTGCTTCTGTGCAATCCCAGTCTAACTATGAGATGTTGCTGCCCATAAGGAAGACATCCAAAATGAAATTCCAATCTCAGAGGCTTCCAGGAAGGACCACCCTTCTGTTCAGAAACCATCAATACACCTCCTTGACAAGGCTTCAGTTTTTCTTAGTGCTTTATTTGACAAGAATTTTGTACTCTCTATGGAGCCAGCATACAAGAAAGGATGGAAACAGGTATGAAAACTGTACCTCAGTAAGGTTATGATATGAACTTGTTTCCAAACAGCACTGGGAGAGACTGGAGTTCACCACAGAGATTTGGCCAGATTAAATCAAACCTATTTCAAAGACAGAGCAACTCCAGACAGAAAAACTTCACAATGAACATGCAGAGAGGATTATCTCAGGAAATATCCCAGTAGATTCAAGGCCTGAAAGAATCTACTGATACACTGTGAAATCTGAAAGATTTTCATCACCCTGTAGGAAGAGTCAATCACATTCTTAATTGTCATCAATTTGATGAACTAGATAGCTCCACAAACATACCAATGAGATATTATAAAGATGAGGCACCTAAGAATTCTGGAGTATTTCCAAGCTTTCCCAGGGGCTGAGGAAAAATAAAAACAATCTTCCAACACAGGTCTGTACCAAAGGCCGTCAGCTTGCTGCTAAAGAAACCTGACAGACCAAGCTTAATACCTGTGGTAGCTTCTTAAATCTAGGCTGCTGCTGAAGATGGCAGAGCTCTTTATGCTTTCTTATATTAAAAAACTAACATAGAAGCCTAGACTGTGAACTCCTTTGTCCTCTCAGCAATGCAGACTAGGACAGTTCCACAGTATGTGACTGTGCCTTTTTCAGGTTCAAGGATTTGTCAAGTGATTCTGAGAGTAACTGCTGAGTGAACAAAAAAAATAAGTGGTTTCTTGCAAATGCTACCTCAAAGCTAAGAGAGTAATGATGAAGCATAACGGAAAAGGCAAAGCTACAGGTAAATCTGACTTGTCTGGGCCAAAGTATGACAACTGACTATTTACTGTAAGTGCTGAAATGATTCACAACAGACAAAGGCTGGACACCAGCTATGGGACTGTCAGCAGAAATCTGGACTAGGTATGAAATACAAGATTTTTGATTTCATTAAGTTCTCATGAGCAGGTATGTCAAAAATATGCAGAGATATCTGAAGTAGCATACCCCAGAAAGCCTCTAGTTCCACAATGATGGGCTTAGAGTTCTCAGAACTAACAGTTCCTGGGAAAACAGGCTGACCATCCCCTTTTCACCATGTAACTTATTGGGGATGCTCTTCCAGCACAGGCACCCAGCTCAACACATCAGGTTTCCAGAGGCAAAAACCTTCTTTCTATTTAATTTCTTAAAACAGAATTATGCTTGAGACTGCTCAAGATTATACTTGACTAATGGTCTTCCCTAGTAAATATTCTTGCATTGCATTTATCTGTTTTTAAGTACTGAACCCAAGACAAATACGTCCTCTGAGAAAGTACAATCAGTAGACATGAGAAAAGGAAATCAAGAAGTGACTTTATGAGAAATCCACTTAAAAAAACCCCCAAACCTCAGAGAAGTGAATGCTACTGAACAGAAATTATTAAACAATGGATAATGTGGGCAGTGCTGTAGCTCAAAACCAAAAGTTAGTCATGCTCTCCTTCAATCTCAAAACATGGATCAGAGGAAGAGAGGCCTACAGTTCACACTTAGGCTAGACTGGGCCCTCAGGGTAGTACAACAGCAAAACCCAGTCCTATCTTGAGATATATTCACAAAGTAGGTAGGAGAAGGAAGAGCTAGCAGTGGATACAAAGAAATATTTTTAAATGGCAAATTGTATTTTCTGCCCATGGTATCATCATGGAGGAATAAGGCCAATGTGTTCTAATGGAAATCTAAAATTCAATTATGAATGTAGCATAATTCTACACACATTATTTTATGCCATTAAAAATATTCTTACCTGAGCACTCCTACTTCATTTTTGAAAGCCTGTAACTGTTGAGGTGTGGGTGCCGTAACATTCAACATTTTCACTGCCACATCACCTTTAAAATAGCAATTTTTAGTGTCATTCATACATACACTTCTACTGAGAAAATGCTATATAGAGCATCAGAAATACCGTATTTTCTAGCTTTCATGAAATAAACCCCACCAGTATTAAAATAAGTAAATATTCTGTAAAATCTATATATACTCTTCTTTCTTTACTTTGAGAAATCCTAGGCAAGTCAAAGCTTTCCAAATACACATTTTAAATTCTCATTCATCAATACTTCAGCCTTTAGTAAATACGTTTCATCTTTATCCTAATATTTAATTCAGAAGAACACACAAGAGTTGCGTTTCTAAACAGTTTGAAGTTCTAAGATTACCTATTTAGCACACTACTTACTAATGTAAAAATCACCTTTATAGCCCTTCAACAGGCTCTTCCTTGGTATGTCCATGTCTCCGTTGTACTGATGAGCCCAGAACTGGACCCAGCAGTCTGGGTGTGCTGAGGGGACTGATCACCTCCCTTGACTTGCTGGCAATGATTTGCCTAATGCAGCCCAGGATACCATCAGCCTTCTATGCAGCATGGGCACACTGCTGCCTCACGTTCAACTTGGTGTCCACCAGAATCCCCACATGCTTTTCTGCCAAACTGCTTTCCAGCTGGGTGGCCCCCAGCAGGCAATGTTACTTGCTTAAAAATGTTTGCCTTGATGACCACATACCATGCCACTTTCCTTTGTAGACTGTTCCAAATGATCCAGATCCTATCCTCTGTCCAACTGTGATCTGTCCATCTGGTATCTCCCAATCATCACTTGAATCCCGTCGACCAAGGGTTTTCTTTATGTATATGCACAAACAAGAGAAATGGAGAAAGCAAGTGCATTAATGTCTATGAAAACAGCTCCTTTGTTAAAGATTTGCTGTAAGCGTTTCATATGATTAAAGGCCTAAAATAACTTTATTTTTCAGATACTGCATTTGACTTTTCAGGCTAGTCATACACAAAACCTCAGCACACAGTTACACTAGTTTCCTGGCATGAAATATTTGCCACAGGTTTCTGGCAGTGTTAAAACCAGTAAATATTAAGAAACACTTACCAAAAAGAAAATCTCATTTATTTTTCAATACTTACTCAATCATAATGCTAAACTGTGAATTTAAGAAAATGCAGACATTTTTATGTATTGTTATATTTGTGAATCACTAGAGAACTTTCAAAGTTCATGAATCATGGTGGAAAAGGTTAGGCTGTTATTTGAAGGGAACCTGGCATTATAATATGAAGCACACCGAGCCATTTGGGTGCAATGGAGTAAAAGTGAGTATAGTCAATTATTTAAACTATAGTCAATTATTTAAATTATTTATATCTCAGTCCCACAATTTCAGTATTCCATTATTTCTTGATTTAAAGCCCTTGATCATTACCATACTCATCTTCAAAATAATTCAGAAAGCTTTGATGAAAGAAAAGCAAGAGGAACATTGTTGTGTACTATTTCTATACCACGATTTTACCATACTATGAATGAAAACGACTGATCTTTTCCTTACCATTCTACTTCTGTCTTCTGAGGATGAGGATGATTTCCTTTCCCGTTGGGGTCCTGGTGATTTCTGTAATGCTTTCACATTAGTGAGTGACCCAGGCAAAGAGGCAGGAGGTGTTGCAGACAAACCTGCTGTTGAACCTAAATTTCAGAAACAGGATAATTTTATCTGTAAGAAGTCAGATTACAAGAATGTATTGATACTAAGTGCAAGAATTGGCGCTTAAGATACAGTATCTCCAAACACCAATGTAAATGTTAAGAGGGAACAAACATATACTAGGAATATTGTCCTAATATTAGATTAGTGCTCAAGTCTTCAATTTGAGGAAAAGACAAGTCTATCGCAAACACCCCTGTATACCAGATAGTCCCCAGTCTCTTTGTGAATTATCAGGACAACATCTCTTTAAATAGAAAAAAATAAATAATTTTTTTTTTAATTCCACCTTTTTTTTTTGAGAAGTAGCATTTTAGTTAGCAGCAGCTACCTCTCAGCTTTCTTGTAGTTAACCTTTTAAGAACCCAGTAAATAGCTGAAATACTGTACTTTGGAATCAAAACAGACTAAATGTGAAAAATTGAAATGTTTTCTAGTTGAGTCTCCAAGTGCCACCTGAAAACCATTTGGCTGTTTTAAAGCTATCTGTTAGCAGAGAGCTCTTATTTAAAAGTAAATATTACACTGTAGAAAGGACTAAAAAAGAACAAGTACTTTAGTTAGCTATTTGAAGCATATTCTATTAAATACAAAAAAGAACAGTACAGCTATAGCCTATATGTTACCTAAACAAATCTATGCAGGAAGATGTCACTAACGGAGCTGTGTTTAAGAGCCCCAATGGCTCTTTACAAATAGAGCACTTCAACTAGACACCGCTTTTTAAAATACACCATAATTATTTGTAACAAGGTTATGCTGACCCTCCCAAAGCAAAGGACATAAAATAGGGTCAACTGTTAATTAAATTCATGCTGCTCTGCTAAACAATGTATGTCACCATCCAACATTCCAATGCTTTTTCTCACATTGGTGCTCTAGGAAGGGGCAAGACAATACTTCTCACATTCCTTCAGAAGTCCCCTTCTTACCAAAAAAGTGTCTCCTAATCCCAACACGAGTTAAAAAATTGACTTGGTGACTTTTAAAACTGTTGCTCAAGTTCAGTCACTCAGTGCGTGCTAATTTATCAGACTATATATATCTATCACTGCCTGTCCTCACTGAGCTAAAATCCATACACATTTAGAAGTGGAAGCACAAAATAATGACATACAAGAAAATAAAAAATGGGACGCAGCATCCATAAACTTTGTCCCGCATGATAAAGTCGCAATTATGATGCATATTGGGCATTGTAACTACACTTACAATCAGTTGGAAGCCAGTGACCTGGAGGATGGGCTTTTGTTCACATTCATGTCATGGTCACTACATTGTCATATATTTATTGTGTTATTTGTCTGAAATCACACATATATGGAATTAAATGTATGATGTTCCCAGAACACAAGCAATTTTCCAAAAATTTCACTGGTTACAGACTTTCTTTGTAATAGCAAAGATTTACTAGAGTGTTTCCTTTAGAGGTAACTTAAGTCTCCTACTTAAATTTTAATACCATGATATAGAAACGCTAGCACAATATTCACCCTTCACCAAAAATGTTTACAGCACATGGTAGAACATTACAGTTATCTGTTGATAATAATACCAGATGGCCTGTTTTCCAAGTTATTAGAATAGAATACTTCAGATAATGTTGGACTTAAGTCATTAGCTTGGACTCTGAAGCTGTGTGTAACATACTCCATTCTGTAGCCAGTTTGCTTGTTGGGAACACCTGTCTTCTAACAAAGACTTCTGGAAGAACTTTACAAGTTCATAAGGTGAACTGCTCTTGAGATATTCTGAAACAAAGTCTTTGAAACAGCCAAAATGGTAGCATTTGAAAACCACATTACATGCACTGAACTACCCATTTCTACATGTATACATATAGACACAAATTGGTTTCTTCAGCATACGAAAAGCCACAGAATTTTTGTAATTTTATGCAATACAACAGATCCATTGACAGCTTTAGGCCTGAATTACCCCCAAAGTCAATGATGTGAAAATGGAAGAGTCTTATTTACATGATATAGGACACAAATACAGTTCCACCGGCAATTTACTAATTAAATAAAATTTACATGGTGTAAACCATCTCAGGCCCCAATGTAGTATCAATAGCACAGTCTTAAAATGAACTATTTGTTGAAAGTTGACATGACACATTACTTGGAAAGCTTGAGACCTAACAAGTTATCAATGGAAATGTTTGTAATTCACCTTGGATTTATTTCCTAGATCACTTTTCAAAACAAAGAATATTGAATATAGAAAACTGTTAAAGCACTGAACTGACTTAAACTGAACAGTCAAGGAAATTCTAAGTTAAGGACGTCACTTTAAAATCACTACAATGCAATCCAAGGACCTTTGTTTAGAAAAATTAAGTTAAGGTCCACATAAAAACCTCAACCATGAAATTCCTTGCTTTTGAAGATTTAAGTCAGAGTTTCTTTATAGTAATTTTCAAGCGTGTAAAGGTGAAAGTGAGTATGTGTGAAAAGCACATTCAAAGCATACCAGCCAGGCCAAGCAAAAAACAGAGGTGTTTTGATAAACTCACACACTTACATACACACGGTGTGAGGGTGAGGCACAAACAGCATCTGTGGTTTTACTTATTTTGTTTGGGTGAAAACAAGAAAGAAGAGCCCAACTACCTCTGAACACTGGGCCAGGCTCAAAATCAAACACTATTTCACTGGGGACAGAATGAAGGAGGGGACTGGGAGTCCGGGATTGGTATTTCCGAAGACAGCGCATCAGCTGGTTCAAAGGGGCTGTTAGAGAGAAAGAGACGGGCAGGCAGAGACAGAAAGACAGACACATAGAAGAAATGAAAGAAGTCATGGGAAATAACTAGGATGCTTTGACTCCTATTCATAGATTGCTTCTGTACTTTGAAGGAAAAAAAAATCAGTTACTAATAACACTGTTTCAGGACTGGGAATAGCCAATTGTTTTCAGATGCCAAGCAGACAGTTTATGATCAAAAGTTAAAACCAACATGATAGCACAACATTTAAATGCTGGACAAAATGGGCAAAACTAGAGAGCCACACCTATCAACACATACAAAAATAACTAAAACTGGCAACTTCAAATTAGTAGGCCTGCAGGATTAAAGAAAATTCCTTTTCAAAAAGCGGTCTATTGCTGGCATAAGAAAAAACAGCTCCATCAAACACAACGTAGAAGGTAGGTACCATCCTACCAAATATCAGATTTGGATGGGAGAAACAAAGTCAGTGATAGCCCACAGTACAAAACCTTAGAGATCAGGATAAGAGTGCACTAAGGTAATTCAGACTTTACTTATGGCTGAAGCAAGTTATAATTAGCAGAAGACGACCGCATTAATGATCTGGAGTTAGAAAAACTGTCACATGCCTGCCCTACTTAGTACTTCTTTATTTCTATATTATTATTATTATTATATTCATAGGAATAAATACAGCACATAAGCCGCCCTTTCAGGACCTTGACAACCAGTGGGAGAAGTGACTTAATAGACCCATGCATAACATGAGGAAAAAAAAATAAAATAAAAAATCTTCTGCCACTAGTCCTGACTTAACTGTGAATTAGGGCTGTGTGTTACTGAAGAAAGCATAAAAAGACTGGGCTTTAGCATAGAGGTCCTAACAACCTGGTTCTAAGAGTAGCACAGGCATGCAGTACAGCAAAGCAGCATCTTCAGCAGGGGCAGAGGGGGAGAAGAACCGGAGTATGCCATGCTGCTTTAGGATGCAGCAGTTTGTATGTAAAGTCCATCTACAACGTTGACAGTTTTTCAATGAAAACCCCCGTTGTTTCCATGCGTGGAAAGGTAACAACAGGCATAAAAATCTTTGAGAGAGTTGGGAAGTTGTAGCATATCTTTGTGCAGCCATGTGAGTGAATGTGTCTGTGTTGAGCAAAAAAAGTGATGGTGCAAGATAATTTTAAAACTAAAAAACTAGATACCGCTTCAAAACTGTTTCTCCTTCCGTCTCCCCCACTCCCATAATGACTGGCAAATGACTCAAACCTTTGTCAGACAAATATTAAGTTCATGGACAAGTGAATGCAAATTAATATTTTGTTCTAGTCATATTTTCCTTTGTGCCTGTGTTTTGTAGAAGGAAGTAGAACAAAGGGAAGGGACAGAGTGGTTGTGTAATTACATATAGCACAGTAACTAGTTTAAACACTACTTACCTCCCTCTCCTCGTAAACCTTGGTCTCTAATCAAGTCCTATAAATTAAAAAAAAAGAGAAGTGTTTAACTTAGGTACTATTGTTTACATTCCAGAATCAATTAAGATTGATCAAATTGAGAATCTATAATCTCCTATGTTGTCCATGAATTAATAGCTGTTTGCCACCCTGGCTTACCAAGAGCAGTGACTCCAAAGAACTACTTATAACAACTACTAAACTTTTCAAAATTAGTTGCTTTAAAACAGCATCTCTCAGTAGTGAAGTGAAATGTACACCGCCAAAAATAGATGCTGACATGAAAATATTCATTTAAACACGCAGTTGGTCAAAACACATGAAGAAATATCGAACCAAACATTCTAGTTAGTGTTGCACAAATTATTTGAATTGTCATATCAGAAGCTGGGACACCAATTTCCTGTACTGAGGTACATCAGTCAAGTGAGTTCTGCTTTGTTTTTTCTTGTAACAAAGCATCTCATTTGCATAGCCAGGCACACTCTGTTCTGCACAGAAATGACTAATTGCAAAAGGTTTCCTTCACTTGCAATCCACTGTGAACTGAAAGCAAGTTCTACAACATATTCAGACTAAAAGTAAATTATACTAAGGATTTTCTGAACAGAAGAAAATTAGAAAACTGTAGTAGTTTGCCTCTGTATGCCTGTTTTCATCAAGTTGAAAGCGCTGGTCCCACTTCAGCTGCACCACTGCCATATGCAAATGTCCACACAGCCACACTCTTAATACTCAACTAACTCCTTTCACTCAGCTCACAGGCAAAATAGATTTTGTGCCTTAGCATCTAGCCTGACTTCAAGACTGCTCACCTAACAAATGACTAATTTCTAGAGAGTAGACTTAAAGATAAAACACAAGCTGTATATGTTAGCAAAACTACAAGGAAGTTGTTGCAACCAACATTTTGAAAGGTCTTAGCTGGCCTTACGCCTGCTATCAGCCATCATTATTATTTACAACTGAGCATCCAGAAATTTCAAGAATGTGGAAAATCAGTTAAGTGTAGCAGGTTTTGAACACTTCAAAAGAATGCTCAGAACAATATATACCGGGCTCTTGAAATCCTAAGGAACATTCGGTAAATCTGCAGTAAGACTGCAATAATTTAATTTAATTCAATGCCAGAAATATTACTTGAATTACAAATACTAAAATCCCTATCTTACATATAAAGAAACATGCTTAACACATAACTGTTTGCAAGAGTGGTTAATGGCTCTCATTCTTAACACTGGTACAGCTAGCAGCACGAGCCTTGGGACTAATGACAAAAAAAAAGAGCAGTGGTTTGTGGCAGAACATTTCTTTGAAAATGAAAGGACAAGACTGTCAGAAGGCAGTTCTACTTTTGGAGAATGGGTTATTTGCATTCTTGCAGCTCTCAACAGCAAAAATGTCTTACGTGGGATCTACGAAGACTCTGACAGACCACCAAGGATTAACTCAGAAACACGGCACTCGTGTGTACACATAATAAATTTAACGCACTGATATTTATAAGGGAAATATCAAATCTATTATTCCTGACCCAAATGTTGTTAATACTTACATCAATATTGACTGGCTCAATTGTATTGATGTGAACATTGGGAGCTGAAGAGGATCGGTCGCGTTGCCCAAATTGATTCCGATGGTCTTCATCTGCTGGTCGGAGGGGCTGTGGGATTGGAATGGATTTTGAAGGAGAAGGACTAGGGAGAATTGGTGGTCTGAGAAACAAAGTCAAGGAAAAAGAGGATTTAGGTCTACAAATGGCTTCAAATACTGCATAGTGGGTGTGGTAAGTCCTTTTCAACTATAATAATACATACGTTTAAAAACACTGATCTAAAGGCCTGCATAAAAACAGTTTATAACGAACAATCTCTACTCCCTTATGATCAATTGCAACAACTCTCTGCTGCACAAACCATTTAATTACATGGTTGTGAAGTGTTCTGAGTTAAAAAACAAAACAAAAAATCCTAAATACCATACCAAACTAATAATAATAAATCCTGCTCTGAAAAATTTATGTAGTCCAACATGCAATGCAGATGGCAAGATACTGTGCAGTTTCCTCACTTCACAGTTCATGCAATACGCTCTTTTTAATGGCAACCCACTGAGAACTAAAAATGCTTAACATCTCACATCAACACTACAGCCAGAAGATGCCACAGGACAAATATTATGGAGGGGATTATTGTTCAATGAAGAAAGACTGAAAATTACATACTGGTCATTCAACATAATTGATTAATATTATAGCCACATAATACGAGCTATTGATACTAAAAATAAACATCACACCTCTTAACCTTTAAGAAATAACTTTGAATAGTACAACATTATTTACAGTGCTAAAGTTAGGCAATGCAATAGATTTGACTTGAAAGATAAGCATTCAGTCTATACAGAAAAGTTTTGTGAAGAAATGCAAATGTTGCCAGTCATAAATGCAGATAAAGTCTTTAATTTATAGTACCAGGAATCATATATTTAAAAGACAAAACACCTAAACACTTGTGGTTTTTTTGTTTGCAAGAAGGCAGAATATCACTTCTTTGCTTATCTATTTATTTTGTTAAAGTACAATAAATTGGCATTTTTCGCTTATTCAACTCAAGGTCAGCCACTGTTAAGTCTTAAAAAAATAGATATAGGACAAAAGGTCAATGAGAAGCATTTGCCACCTTTGTCAAAGAAAACTTTAGGTTAAAATATACATGATATCTGGCAACAAGGTTTTTAGGACTTAGAGAAAACACAATTCCTAAGAGAGGAGCAGAGTCTTCCAGCCATTCGGTTACTCGTGGGTTAGTTACCATGCCCACCAAGGCAATGCCCACAGGGAGAAACTTCAGAAACAGACCATACAGCAGCATATAGCAGCAACAGGTCCTGTGCTACCTCCTGAAAGCAAACACTCCTCGGCCTCTCCAAAGATCTTTAGAGACAACTAACATTTTCAACAGGATCTCTTGACATTTTTTCAAAAATGGGTCTCCTTTAAAAGGCTTACCCTAGCTTTCATTGAATATACAGTTTGGCACTGATCCCAGAACTCAGTGCTATCTGTATCCTAAGTACCTGTCATCTTTTCCTTCCTGGCCAAGTTTCACAATTGAGAATGGGGAAACAGCACTTGTGAATTAATTCAAATAACAGTCTAGTGAAGCCTTGTAAAAAAGTACTTTGGTTATGTTGTGGAAGTGGGGAGGTGGGACAGAGGAAGAATAGATAATGTGTCTAATCCTGCTTAACTTCTTTTCAAAATTGCTACCTGTTGTCACATGACAATATAAATATTGGGAGGGTATTAGGAAGCAATGAACTGAAACTGCCAACAGACAAATCTCTGAGAAAGGGCCTTGAACAGCCTGGCATTTTAGAAGATGCTCTGAATTTCAGAAACATTTTAAAAAGCAGTTGACGTACATATGCATAAGCTAAAGTTTTCATTCAGTGCTAACAAGTGCCTTTGGGTAACATCTTTTCTATTGTAGATAAGAAAGTTTTGAACTTCTAAACATTTTTGTAAGGAAATCATGCAACTAGAACCCACATCAGGAGATGGGATACTGTACAGATACAAACACAGCACTTGGTTGACATTCTAAGGCACTGTATTTTCATGTGAAGGCAAGCATGTCAGATGCTGCACAGAATGATTTCATAAGCCTAAAAAGTCTCAGGCCCCTACTGTCATTGTCGGGATAGCTAACTCCTACCCAAACTTCCTGAGAGTTCTCAGTAATAATGAAATTAAGGGGAATGTGTAAGAACAAATACCAGATCATTGCAACGAGTGACTGAGAGACAGCATTTGAGCTCTGCCACATGACGAGAACAGAAGCAATCAGATTTTCTGTGATCATGAGTAAGCCAAGGAGAGAAAACCAAATTGCATAAAATATTTTTTCAATTACATCTTCCTTTGAGTCATAAATGGTCATCTGCTAAGGGAATCTGCAAATACTTCTGTATTTCTGGTCACAGGTCATCATGCTTATTGTGTTACTAGCACAGATAGAAAGCTATGTCATACCACATTTGAAAACAACTTGAATAGATTTTCGTACTCATTCAACTCTATATGGGGGAAGTTCAGATCTTTAGAAAACAATTACAGGCTAATAAAGAATTCTGGAGTCTCTAAACTATTATTTTGAGGATCTCTGGGCTTTAGACACCGAAGAATCCAGAGATGGGAATCCCATAGGCGGTTGGACTTCTGCTCTATCTATACAATCAGGATTTCATGAACGGGTGTCCTTGGGACACTTGCAAAAAGGTAGATTATTTTTGCTAATGGAAATCTTGCTTGAAAAAGATAACTAGTGAAGAGAAAAACAGATGTGGTTTACTAGCCAAGATGGCCTGAGATCACAAGCTCAGAAGAGATTACCACCAGCCTCTGCTTGTCTGTGGCAAAGGCTGTATCTTGATCTGCATCAAGATCTTGAGCTACAGAAAACATTTCACCACAAAGAATGGAGCCACCCACTTAGCTACTAAAAATCTGTTCTTATGGTATTCTTAAATTTTAATTACTCCAGTAGCATAGAAGGGACACTAGAACAAAAAGGATCAGCCATCATGACTTGGAAGAGTGACACTGTCTATTCCAGGCAAGTTACAAAACTAGTCCTGCAGGCTATGCAAACATGGTGCCAAAAAAAAAAAAAAATAATCAAGAGGACCAGAACACAGCTGCTGCAAAGGACTGTTTACTGTGGCACATATGTATAGCAGGCTGGGTTTTAAAGAAGGAGCAGTTTAAATACCAGGATCAGAGTATCCGTTGCTCCTGTGGTCTTTGTAAGCAGCTAACAGTCAACCTCCTATCTAGATGAGACCTTCTACAAATAAAAAGGTCAACATTCTGACATATTAGAGAGGTTGTACCACCTCATCTTACACACTTTCTTCCAGCCTCTTAGATGGGGACATTCCTTTAACAAACAATTCTCAGTTTCTCAGGCAGCAAGCTGATAAGAGTTGTCAATTTTGATTTAATATGCTATAAACTTTCCTGGCAGTATAATAGAACATGTTTTTTCCTTGGATCATGTATTTGGGATAAGCACATTGTTCCCTCCCTTTTTTATCAAGAGAAAACAGAAAAAGGTTTTGTCAGGAGACAGGAGTAGTTGCAGACAGATGTAGATTTTTACCCAATCACAGCAAGTGCCAATGTGTCCACAATACTATTCCTCAAAACTGGGTCCATGGGAAGGAGCAAGATAACTCAGAACTACACATGCTACTTTATATATAAACAAACAATTTCATAAAATCATATACAGTACCGCCACCAGATCTTAGAAATTGCAATGATACAAGTTAGTTCACTTTACAAACACAAAAGAAAATTTTAATATTGATTTTCCTCAGTTTCCTTTAACTCACCAATGGGATGTTTCATACATTTAAGAGCTGGTCTACTCAGGAAAGATTTTTCTTAGAAGAGATTTGTTTGGGCTTCACAGTTTTTGTCTGGGTTTTTATTTTGCTGTAGTTAGGCAAATAATTAAACTGAAAACTCACATTCACCTAGCTTCAGTTATAGGGTGTGTGCTGTTATTTTAAAAGGGAAGTGGCACGTCTACTGGACAGAGATTTTTCTTCTCCCCCTCCCAGTCTCAACAAGTGAATCTTAGTTCAGCCACAGGGCTCAGTGTAGTACATACTATTCACCTGGTAGACTGCATACTCATACCCAAGAGAAACCTAAGCTAATCTGCATACCAAGGCGCTTTTTTTGTTGTTTGCATCACAGCACAATTGGCTTTCTTTTTTGTTACTGCTGTTAGTGAAGAACACAGTGCACTTCCATTTTCATGCTGTTTCTATGGACTGCTAAGGATCTGGAATACAATGGTGTTTCAGCTACGCTAGGAAACAGGTAAACTACATTTTGGAGGTCAAACACGTTCCAATTTAATTATTATGGTACTCCAGAGATATCGCCAGAAAACAAAGTAGTTTTTCTCTTTCCCCACCTCTTCACCCTGGAAATAGTGAATAACACTAAATCAAATGTTGATCTGGGGTAAAGGTTAGGAGTACAAGATTGTAACTACAAGCTAGAGATCACTTACAGCATCCTGTGGAGTCAGTCTAAAAGCACCACAGATCAATCAATAATAGCCATAATTTCATATGGATTAGTGCATTTTTTCTATACCATAACAACTTGTTTTCACCCATGCTGGCTTGTGTAGGTATAAAACAACTGCCAGGACTATCACAATGGTGTGCATTTATTCCGGCCTTTGGGCCCAGATCAAAGCCTAGCAACGCTTTCCCAAAATTTCTGATAGCTTCATGTACCAGGAGCTATCAAGAGAACCTACAAAGCTGTCATTAGTCCTCCACACTGGGTTTCAGTTCACTACCATGTTTTCACAAATAAAATTTTGGGGAGCAAGTTTTCCCCAGCTGTTCTACAGACTAAAGATGATTTTTCTAAAGGTTCTATTACCAGGCCTTTTCTGCTCAGCAAGAATGCATATCGAGTTGGGTATTGTAGGAAGCTTGCTAACATTTACAGGGAGTGGTTTGGAAAAGGTCTAGTGCCAGAATTTTGAGGGAGAAAGTTCATCATTGTTTTATGCAATACAACACAAAGCTTTTGTTCACTTAGTAGTACCAAATACAATATTGTAAGACTGTGTCTTTGTTTCCTTGGTTTTTCAGAAGCTTTTCTAGACTAAAATACCTTCAGCTGAGGCAGAATGATCAGTGAACATTTGGAAGACAAAAAGGAAAACAGAGGTGTTTAATCACATGCTGGAGCCTCCTCCAAGGCAGGGACTTGCAAGCTTCCAAGAATGGTGCACCAGACAGTCCCCTTTCCTTTCTCAAATTTAGAAGATTAAGCATGTTGGAAAATGGTGTTTTTCAAAGAGCCAAGATGTTGCCAACCTGCTTACTAGCAGTGTTCTGCCTCAAGCAAAGTAGACGCTTCCAGTTTCTATTGAGTCCAACCTGCCTCTGTGCTATTCAAAGGCTGACCATGCACCCCCTTACCAACCACTCCACAGGTTACTCACCCTGACCTAACATCTGCCTCAAATTTGCCAAGTTTTCCCCAACATCACAACATCTGAGAGAATAGATGGAAGTTGGAAAAGACAACTTTGGAATATTTTGAGTAGCTAACCTTTCCTTTTTTCATTTATCTGTAAGATCCAGGGAACTGGAGTCACAGAAATTCTGTGCTCATATTTTACGAGCAAAGATACAGAAGAAACTTTATGATAATGCAATGAATGAAATGAATAAAATTTATTATATACAGTTTGGGTACTTCAATTTTATTACAAATGGCTTCTATTAGGGACACCTACTTTAATAATTCTTTCCAGTTAAGTGCAGATTATAACTAGAAGGGCTGCTTTGGCATAACAGGATAGTGCAAACTGAAAGTAGTAAAATGGGACAAAAGACCTAATATGGAGGCTGGACACATTTTTATAAGGGATTCAGAAATGTGCACGTGGAACCATATGTGCTCCCTTATCTTGGGAAGGAACATCTGGAGGGACTGCCTATGGCTTACAGTTGGAAGAATGAAAGGCTACAGGACTGGATTGGTTTAGGATGTTACACATGAGAAAAGTGAAACAAAGTTCTCCAGCATGTTTAGCCGCTTTTGCGTCATGTCCAGTGGTCTTTTCCTTTATGTCCCTTTCTTTCTTCATTTGATCCCTTGACAATTTCTCAGCATGTCACACACGCCTTTGGCTCTTGAGCTTGTCTTGCAACACACTCTTCCTTTCTTTGGGCACTTTGCCTGCTGCTGGAATCCCTTCACAATGGTAAAGATGAAGAAGGATGTTTGCCTTCTCTTTCCTCGGGTCTACCAAACAATTAGTAACATCCCTTCCTCTGTGGGCTGTGCCATGCAAGATGCTAGGAGAACAGAAATATCAAAGGAACAATTATTAAACTAGTAAGTGTTAATAAAGCACCAGTTTCTCAACTGTCAATCCCATTGCCCAACAGCTCTGAAAGTTCCCAAACAAAATAACCACAAATGTCAGACTTGTTTTTTATTCCAGTTGAGCTGTTGTCCCATATTGTAGCACTACCCTTTAACAAAACTGTGGGTAAGTGTATGCTTTTATAGAAAAGGCCAGCTTTTTATTTTTACTCTAAAAATATTCAGAAATATTATCTCCACAATTATGTCTTTAAAAAGCAGAGAAGTATTATTAAAGAAAGGCAAAAAGATAACTGGAGAAAGGTATGAACAGTGCTATATGGTCATACAATAATATCTGCACTGCTTCTGGAAAGGAAATGTTACAAACACAGATGCTTGGGGGAAGTGCATGACTTTCTAACATGCATACTACTTATGAACACCAGCTGATAATCATAAACCATTTTCAAAATAAACAGAATTCTGAAGGCACGATGTACGCCTATTTTGTTTAACAATGAAGTGTACAGCAAGGCAAAAAAGCAAAAAGTAGAAAGCTAGAAACCTTTTACAACTCCTGCAATCACAAACATTTACAGATGCAACAAGTTCCTTAACCTCAACTGGGAAGTATATTCAAATGCTAACATTTATATATACATGAAGTTTAAAATCTTAAGGCACTGATCAGCTTTGGTCTCAGTTTTTCTTTTCAGCTTTTACTTCACAAAACTAAGACTGCTTGAAGTACTGAATGTATAAATTAAGATAATCCATCCTGTTGTATCCTCATAAACCAGTAAGAAAGCACAAACATGAGGCAGAAGGAATTGAAAAGCAGGAAAATTTAGCATATACCAGTATTAGGATCGGGGCTATATATGGTGCCTTTGGCATCCACAGGCATTTAACACATTTGGTATGAACAAGGTTCTTCACAGATGAATAGTTCTAGCCTGGTTATAATTTCAGCTGTACCATGAGAAATGCAATGCCTTAGCTTAGAGAACCACAGCAGCATCCTCGTCCACAGTCTGCTGTACTAACATTCATGGGATATAAAGGCAACATCCACTACCTGGAAGAAGCACTTCCAAATTTACTTGAAACTGTATAAAATCATACAAATAAAAGCATCATCTCTCTCTGTACTTACCAAATGAGGTTCTCTCTGCAGGACTTGCATCTATTTTCCTGGGAGACATCGTATTTGATCTTTCATAGAATAGTCTTGGCTGTCCAGGGTATTTCTCTTCTAGTTAAGAGTCCACAGGTGCCTGTGTAGCTTCCAGCTGTGTTTCTGCTTTAGTTTGGGCACAATGTTCACTATTCCAAGAGAGCCTCTCTGTCAAATTCAGTTCATCTCCATGCAGCACACATGTCCTAAGAATGTTTTTCTGAAGGCTTTTGTATTTGGTGTTCCTAATAAATCTGCACCAGGTTTCTTGACTTTGATACTCCGTGAGTTACTCCTTCCTGGAGATTTGTTCAACTATCTAGTGCTGGGTGGTGTCAGTGATCTCTTAGCTACGGGGAATGATCTAAACATGATCACTTATCTCTTCCCAGAGAGAGGGTCCAGAATCTTTGTAGGAAATACAGTGGATAGAGGCTGTGGTCAGTTTTAGAAGGCTAATTTTACAAAACTTGGATCTGCAGCAAATAGATGCTATTGGTATATCCTAACATAAACAGGAGGAAGACAGCTGGTCTGTAGGATACTGAAGCAATGTGTATGTGGAAAAGCTACGAAAGCAGTATTATGGACCTGAAATTGGCATCTGTTTCCACCAATCTTACAGTGGTGTTGCTTATTCTGAAACAGAGGTATATCACTTCAAGGCAAATAAATTGTAGTTTGATAACACAAACTAAATGAATGTGTGAGGATATAGTTTTGACTTGTATTAATTTTAAGTATAAAATCTTTCCAGTTTAGACCAGGTCTAAGCGACCATGTAGAAGAAATCAGTTTAACAGGTAAGGCCCAAATTCTACAGACACTATGCACACGATTAACTTGGGTTCATTACTAATTTATATAATTCATGTGAATGAAAACATTCACTTCTTTGAAGTTAAACATAGGTGGATATATTTGCTTGACAAGCCAGATTACAAAAATGTAGAGAGAGTTGCAAAGCAGTATTTTGATTGTTTCTAAGCATGCAGAACTGAAATGTTATGTTATTAAACAGCAGGAATAAGGTCATACCCAACAGAATCTGAGGGGGGCACTGAGGGGTACGATCCAGATGCTGGGGTGGTCTCTCCTAAGGAGGCCTCCTCCTGTGGTATGGGGTGATGTTCAAAGAACTTGGAGACAAACAGCAAACTGTGAGGCAAGAACAAAACAAAACCAACCTAACTTGTGCAAAATCCAGAAGCTTCACAATATAACAAAGACTGAAAAAAACCCCCAACCTTCTGATCAAATACTAAATTTTAAATTAAAAACTACATTAATACATTAATCTGTAAGATTAGTTAAAAATATTATTTACTTAACAAAGGAACAAAAGATAATGCCTTAAACATACTTTGCAAAAAGTGATTTTAAAATTTTTTAGTTGAAATTGCAAACATCAGGTTCCTCAAGAATGCCCAACTTACACCTACCTATATGTTGAGTACATGAACTTATTTTAATGTTTGCACTGAGGCACTGTCAAAAAAACAAATGCTAAGTAGATAGAACTATGTTATCCATAAGCCCTGAGCACAAACTCTGGAGATGTCCAAGGAAACAGCATAAATCTACACAAATAGATCAACTATTAAATTCAAGAACACATGACTGTTTGGGACATTCTTTTTTATGTTTCTTACCTAAGCATCAAACTCACTAATGGATGTATTTTCAATCACTGTAAAACTAACTGCAATTTTACCATATTAAACTAGTGTCTCAACCTTTCTTTCAGGTTGAAGAGAATAAACCTGCATCTAAATCCACATCTAAACATTTAAACAGGGCACTAGCCATCACATAAAGAACCAGTTTTGATTAATAACTGTGAACAATGAGAAGTCTGTCTGATACAGTCAAGTGCTCAGCCACCCCATTCATGCTTCAAAGAAAGCATTTCATAGTCCAGAAAAAAAAATTATGAACAGATTGTCTGAGCTAGTAGAGAAAGAATATGAATTATGCAGTCTCACAAGAACAGCTGAACTCCTATATTTTTTTCAGGCACCTCATCTGACTTTCTGAATTACAGATTTAACATAAGAAATCACTTACAGCTGTAAGTTTAATAAAAGGCTCAACTTTAAAACCAATTGTGATTACTTACTCAAGTTGGTCATAATTAACACACATCAGTGGCACTTCTGTACTACAGCGCTGGTGAAATTTGTAGCCACATGTCTGGCACCGGAATCCCTGGAAAAGCAGCTTTCGACAAAAGTCGCAGAATGCTAACGTGAAGAATGTTTTTCGTACCTACATCAACAAAAATAATCATATAAATAGAGTCCTCCTGTAAGCCTAAGACACACAATTTGCTTTTAGCTCCCTCAAATACAAGCCTCTTTTTTTGCTGCCGAAGCTAGTTTTATATATCAGATTCACATAAAATATTATCTCCTTTTTGAATGAAATAGTCTTCATGCATTAAAGTTTTCTTTCAACTATTTATTGCAATTAATGCTTCACTTCATTAGCAGTAAGAAAAACAGCAACAAATCTGAAACAAGACAGTGCGCTATTATCATGCTAGAGACAAACATTCAGAATTTAACTGGATACAACCTATAAAAACAAAAGCTGCTGAAAAATTACCTCATCTAATTTTTCCAGGAGCCAAATGACATTTCTATCCAACACTCACAGGACTAGAAATATACATATGGCTTATATATATATATATATGGCTTCTACATACAGTTACATACATAATTGTAATTTTGACTACTGAAACTCAGAAACATTTAAAATTGTGAAAGGGTGAACATATACTATCCCTATATTATAGGGGGAGAAAAAATGATTTAATTTCATTTTCAAATTTAGCAATGCTTGGCATAAAAACACATTGTAGTTGTATCACTACATGTAATAATCAAAATTCCAGAAGGATATAAAAAAACCACATTAATCCTACTAGACTTTCATTTAACTAGCCATAGTCAAACCAGCTTGTTTGAGTAAAATAGTTTAGGCAGCTTCCAAATAGAATTTTGGGTTTGTTTTGTTTGGGTTTTTTTTAAATTTAAATAAAAGGTCTTTCTTCTCAATGTGATGAACATTATTTCCAGGATTTTGTATGTAGCTGGAACCGTTTAGATTGATTCTGTTTAGCAGCTTCCATTTACTTGGTGCCTTATCAGGTCAGAACATATTTGTGCACCAGCATCATTGATGATGTCAGCACCGCTCTGGGAATAGTTAGTTCATTAGTTAATTGCTGCTGCAGAGCCAGCAGGGAGGCCCAGAATACATTTTATAGATACAGCAATACAAAAATAGTAGATTATTATTACAGCTCTGCAATGCAGTGCTGATTTAAACCCCCTGTATTTATAGATTTTAGAGGGTGTATTCCATCCAAAAGTGAAAGTTTTAAGGGCGATCAAGTACTCTAACATTACTTATTTAAACTACAATTCTATCTAACTTGCTTAAGCTACTGTGATTAAAAACTTCTTTTGCAACCCCCACCACATTCCACAGATTGAAAAATATTTTTCAAAGTTGTTAATATGAATTTGAAAGTACAAAGTTGATTTAACCTTACTCAACATTTCATAAAAAACAGTACATACAAAATTGTGTGTCGTGAGCGGCACATTCTCCAAGACTTCCACATGCAACTCTTCTCCCGTGAGCCAGGAAATGTCCGTGTCCCAGCCAATTGGCTTCTTCTCTCTAAAGTGTAAATAAGCCTTTCATTAGCACCAGCGTACAAGCCCTTGCAGGTCTCCAGCTGAAGATGTGAGATCAAGTTTGAAAGCTGCACTGTGGGGCTTTGCTACCCTGTCTCTAACTACAGGAAACAGTAAAGCCAAGACATTAAGCTCAGCACACAGCAAGGAAGGCACACCTTCCTGGACAAACTGCATGAAAAAAAATGGTCTTTTTCCATCAGTTTCAGTAGTGGCCAATTCCTTGGTTCCAAGGGGACAGACACCCTTCTGATGAAATAAAGTGCTTGTGAAAGTACCTATTCCATAACAGTTCCAAAGAGGCAGCTAATTTTGTGCAGTAAAATAATCTACAAATTTCTGAGGGCTGGAAACTCTCCCCCACCCCCCCTTCAATATTCAGTTAAGAGTGCTCTATAACAAAGTCAAATAAAAAAGTTAACAAAATCTATTTAATACTTGTTTGGTTAGCATGATTACTGAGTGTTTTGCCAACAGTCATATTACTCTAAATTATGCCTGTTCTTGAAGTGATTAAATCTTTTTCTAGGAGTTTGCCATTCTTTTTAGACATGTCTTCAAGGCACAAATTTAGTGCCAGCTTTGAAAACAACTTCCACAACACTGGCCACACTGGGTAACTCCAAGAAGAGATTCCAAGAGCCAAAACCATCACACATAAACCGTACCCATCTTGTATTCTGTAAACAGCACAGCATTCTGGAATAAGACCTCTCATCATCAGAGCTTTCTTTAGGCTGTCTCGGACTGTCACTCCACATCTTGCTGGAACCTGGAGGTCAAATATAAAAAGAAATTAATTATAACAAGTTCCAATTTATCCCCCCAAACCAATGCAAGCATTTTGACCCTGAAGTGCTGAAACCCACTTTTCATAAGGCTTTACAGAATGCTAGGTAAGAATTTTTCAAAATCTTTTTTGTACTGTGGATAATTTTATTGGTGAATAGTATATAATCAATCTAGTTCAGCTAGAAGAGGGAATAAGCTCTACATTTCTATTAACATTTGGAATGAAATCCTGACCCAACTCCAAAAAATGACTTTTCACCTCAACTTGAAGAAAGTGGAGACAAAGCACACAGATAGCTAGTAACTACGTACATCTATAAAAAGTTCAGGCCAAGCTGTAAAATTAAGTGGGGCAACAAGCCAAGTGAAATTAAAATGAAAGAACTAACTTGGACTGAGCTCAAAAAACCATTATGATAAAATGTAAACATTTTCTATTTCTAAAATACAAGATAAGCATGCAAGTAAAACAATCATGTGAGTCGGGCACACCATCACCTCTCACTAACCTGTATTTGCAACTCTACAAACACTTCCCATTTGAAAAGCATATTCCTCTTCTGTTTCACTACTTGAAAAGTTTAAATATCTAACGGGATAGAAAGAATGGCGAAGCACACTAAAACTAGCCAAAGAACTGCAAACTATGCAAAGTGAAGATATCTTCCTTGCCTCTACTCTATCCTAGCTGTAGGCATATCTTAAAGGAGTGAGTATATCATCTCTAGGTATACCTGTGATTTAACAATGTAGTGTCAAGCCACAAAAACAGAACAATACATAATCTGATGATGAAGTGTAGTTAAGGTGTTGAGTATTACTCTTATTTCCAGAACTCAACAATGAAAATATGTAACACAAACTCATATACACACTGGGACATCTCCTGTAATCACAGACAGCACCTCAAACATGAACCAAAAGAAAAACCCCACAGACTTAACGAACAACAAAAGTCTGTCTGAACACCTTATGCTCAATTCTGGCTTGCTAGTGACCTGAGCCAGAGCCCTCAGTAGCCAAAAGCACTCTCTTAATCAGCTTCAACTGGCTTTGGATCAGAGCCTAGTTTTTGCTCCTTGCACTTAAATTTCCATGGGTATTTAGGGGCCCTATGTCCTACTTAAGGATGACAGTGAAAAGTAGCAGTCTATTTCAAGTAGCTTTGTGAATACCACTTGAGGTTACACTATATATCACATTTCTAGAACTCAAACATATGCTCTCTCAGAAGAGACAAAGTAAAGGAATATTTTGCTTCACAATCTTCCTCCTATCAATATGAAAGTGCTTTGCATAGGATATTTGTCAACATGTAAACATTTTAAAAAAGATAATTTCTACTAATTCCTTGGAAAAAAAATCCTATAGCATACTGCTTTACAATCTTGATATTCAGCCTTAAGTGACTTTGTTTTACACACTCCATTACTTCTTAATGTACATTTTTACTAATCTAAGTAACTTCATCCCATCCTAGAAGTAAACATTGTGGTTTTCAATCACTTGTAGATCATTTCTCCAGCATAAAACATCCTTAATTGTTACTAATAGCCGTCACTAGTATTAAGAGGGAGCCTGGGAGCACCTATTATGGACAATATCATCAGCAACTTCCCACTGTAAAATTGAGCCCCCTGTTACTTCAGCCTCTACCAAACTAATTCTTCACACTGAAACCAACTGTTCATAAGGTCGTTCCATGACCAGCACCCCCTGCTCCCAAACCTTGACACTGTGGTTAGCATGAATAACACCATTTTGAGGCAAGCAGCCATTCTCTGCAGCCAAGCAGGTCATATATTGGTTCTCTTCCCCCTCATAATCAGACCCTGTGCACCAAGCAGACAAAAAAAAAAGATTTCTTCTTCCTCTCCCTGCTGGTCTCAAGGTTCCTGTGCGCCAGGCCAATTACTCCCTCCCTTGCTGGCCTTGAAGGTCTCCGGCACGTGGGGCCATGGCAATGGCCCTGTCCCAGAACAGAGAAGCATAACAGCGCATAGAGCAAGAACACACTCTATAAAACCAAGTAGTTACCAGTCCTAAGGGGGGATCTCGAACTGGAGCTGCTGCTGAACAGCAAGAGCTGGGACCTGTGGGTGGCCTGAGATGCCTCCACCATCCTCTGCTTCCTACCAGGATTGAGGGAGTGACTCAATCTTTTATATGAATTTTGAGTCCAGATTATGATTGTTATATTGATACAGCAAACTATATATCAAAGATCTGACCTGATCAGCAGAGGGTCCAAATTATTAGAAATCGTAAATTCAATTGTATTATGGATTCTACATTACACTACTTATCCTGTTAGGAAAATAAAGCTTTAATTGTAAAGCACTTTAATTGAAGGCACTATGATTTAGTGCCATCATCATTCTGCCACGGGTCCCTAAAAGAACCCGTCTGTCCCCTCAGTGTCTGGTGACAAGTTATCCCTGCCTCCAACATATATATTTACAAATGCAGAGTAAATGTTTTTAAAAATTTGACTAAAATCTCTGAGGATTTCAAAGGTACGCTCCAACCACCCACACACATCGGGTCCAACCATGAGCCATTTCGATGCAGCAAGTAAGTGTTCTTCAGCTCAAGGCTTTCTTCCTCTAAGCACAGCCCCCTCTGGACTAAGGTAGAACCCCCACAGCCACTTTAGGTCTACCATTTCAGCAACTTCCATTACTTCACCACTGATACCCACAATGAAAAAAGAAATCGAATACTGACAGGGTGACAGACAGAATGTGGGGTGGAAAAAAGGGGAATGAAGAGAGCCAGAAAAGTGGTTGTGCACAAAGTAGAAATGGGAAGAGAGAGGCAGGACAAACTTAAGAACTGACCAGGGAAACCATGTGTGTACTGGGAGAGGGCATCGGCAGGTTGGTGGGAAACAAACCACACAGGATAGAGGGAAGACAGACTGAAGAGCTAAATGAGGCAGAGGGCAGTAAAAAAAAAGACATGATGGAAAATCATGTAGGGAAGATCTAGTTGAAACAGCTGGGGAGGCAACGGAAACATATCCTAAACAGAAAGCTTTCCTGCTGTGATGAGGAGAAAAGGTGGCTCATTTGGACAAGGAGCACCAGGAGGAAGGGAGTGCCTAAGAGAGGCATTAGAACTGAGCATAGAGGAAGGAGATGTTCCAGCTCAGGCAGAAAGCTTTAAGGCAGTAAGTATTACAAAAAAAAACAGGTTGCAAAATCTAGACCTGGGTGAGGGAATGGAACAGGACAAGGAGGAAAAGCCAAGCAGTGGAAAGATGACTAAAATTAAAGAAGAGCTGATAAACAAAAGGGGAGGAGCCTTGTGCTCAATGGGAGACATTTTCTTCCTCCAGGACTGATCTTCCATAAAGGGTGACAACATGCTCCAGTACCTCATGAAGCAAATATCTGCATGAGGAACCTAAAATTTACAACTCTATTAATGAATTACACTGGTTCGAATAATGCCATTCCAGGCGATTTTTTTTTTTTTTCCAACTTCACTGAAAACAGTATTTATGAAGTTAGAGGCTTCCTTTTAAGACATCAATAAAGTCAGAAAGGCAAGCTCTTAAAACTTAGGTAGCATCAGAATGAAGGTTGTCTACAGCAATGCAAGTGCAATAGGACTATGAAAAATGTGCATTAAGCATCTTGCTCAAACTTATTCACTACTCCTCAGTATTACTTCCCCAAGTCTCCTTCATTAAAATTGGAGCCATATTTATGCAACTTGCAATCAGAAACATAGATAGCACATTTGTTCTCTTCACTGCATTTGCAACAAAGCCCAGCTAAGAAACAGTTAGGGAACTGTTTTAATTACTTTCAAAAAATCACCAGGATCCTGAATCAGCATCCCATTTAGAACATTCTCTTACAGAGCTCCTGAGCAGAGAAACAGAAGGCTAAATTAAAAGAACAAAATACTGGAATAAATCCCTGGAGTATTGATTAATCATTTTCCCAGACTGGTACACTACGGTTTATCACCATCTGTGCATGGAGCCCTTCAGCCCCCTCCTACCACCACCTGCTGTAAAGCAAAAATCTCACCCTGTAGAGCATTACCTCTAAAACATTTCTTTTTCCTCCCATCCTCTTCTAACACCCAAATCATAGCAAAGTTAAAGAAAAATCCTACTCCAAGAAAGTGATTTGGAGACCAACTCAATCTTGAGAAAAAAACCAAAACAGATTATTTTTTTCCATCTCACAAACAGGCTCCCCAAACATAAGTTTCACAACAGCTTCCTACTCACCCCCAGCCAGAGGGCGGGTGTGCGGGGAGCAGTTGCCCTGGTGAGGAGCAGCCCCCAGACCCGCCGAGCCCCAGGGCTGCCTGCCAGGAGCCAGCAGCTCCAACATAGGAGGCAGGCAGGCACCAAAGTGGGCTTATCAGTTCCACCAAGAGTTTTAACAGGATTCCCACAGAGCATTTTAACTGAATTGCATCAGCAGTTTTTGACAAAATATGTTCCTCATGAGAAAATTTCCATTTTACTCCAAAATATGCATCCTTATGACTGTAATCAAGTAAACTGAACACAGGTTGCATTTTATTGAAATGAAGAATGCTTAATATTAATTTCAAACCCATTTTGTTCATGTTCATCCATTATCTTTTGATCCCTCTGTTCTGTAACTAAGAGAATCTAAATGTTTCACAACAGTTTACCACCTAGAAATCCATGCTACTGAATTAGGGGATCTGTTTTCAAATGGTAATTGCTAAGTGTTTTCTTTTTAAGTTACTTATATACCTAAGATTTGGAGATCAGAAAAGGTGTAGATTTTAATAATAATTTGAAAGTTGATTCAGCAAACAATTTTCAACAGCAAAGAGGACAAAAGAGTATGGGCTATACAATACTACAGAATAGCACAGAAGCTGCCAATACAGACTGCCAGATGTGCTCAGTGCATAAGAGAAAGTAATTTACTTGTGCATCTTGAATCGGGCAAGTAGTGATTCAGGAAGACGTCAAAACACATGCTCAACTTCGCAAATTTGAAGTCCCAAGGAAACAAATGATAATTATTCTAGATTCCAAAAATTCTCAAAGCAGAGTCTTACTACCTAAACAGATTAAGCAGAACTATAGCAATTTCCTAATTTCTTTTACTCATGTAAACTATTTCTATGGACAGCAAGTATTCATAACAACATTGCTGATATATATTTAGTACTGCAGCCACAAGCATTTAAGCAATGCATAATAAATGATTTATTTCTGTAAATCAGGCCATTCCCGATTCAGTAGGAAATCCAGGGCTACATCCCTAAATAACTCTTACATCACTTTTCTAACATCAGAGCAGAAACCGGCATAATCTCAGTAAGTTAAAAACGCTTCCTTACACCAGTGCAGTTTCCAATATTTTATGGAAATAAAGAGATGGATGAGACTGACAAGCACTTCAAAATCAATGTCAAGGAACTCTCTGAAAGTGGAGGCTGGACAGCTCTGAATATCTTGCACTATACTTCTCAAAACTAGTTAGCTGGTTCTGTTTTTTCCTCAGCCTAACACTGCAGTTCAGCTCACTTTAGCCAAGTGATACGTATGTATCTAAGGTATGTGTAGCCTATCTTAGAGCTTCAGAAAAATTCTAAACAGTTAAAATGAGTACTGGATAAAACAATGAGCATATTCCATGTAGTACACAGTATACTGAAATATCATTAACACATACACCTTATCTCAACACATACACCTTAAAAGATGACACACACACCCCAGTACCTAGATGACTAAATAAATGCCAGCAACATGCTCACAGAATTCATCGTGTTGGGAGAGAAATAAGCTAAGCTTTCTTTTTGTCACATAACTAGTTTTGCCCTCCCACGTGTTAAGTTTTCTGGTAAAAATCTGAATATGAGACCCACATTTAGTTTCTCATCTTAGGTATGAAGGGCCACTTTTTACGGCACTAACAGATAAAATTAACCTTCTCCTGACAAAAAAACATCCTCACTGAACCTCATATCCTCTAGAAGACAAAGAACACTGCTTTCAGACACAGCTATTCTGGATTTCAGGACATGACGCTCCAACCAGCTTCCAGGAGAAAGTAGCATTTCAGAATATACATTCTTAATGGAGCACAGTAGTAAGACAAATGGGAGACAACTTCACAGAACTCCGTCTTGTTTCCAAGGAAAGTTGAACAGTATTTACTCATTTTACAAAGCTGTTACAATTTCACCAAATGCATCCCATTAAACTTGCAGAGATATCGCTTACCAGCACCCACTTGCACCTCCAATGCAATTAAGGGGTACTCATTTGTAGCACACAATGGACTGATTTATGTCAACAGAAAAATATTTGCTCAAGAGTATACCATCACTAAACTACATTGGATCAAACTCGCTGTGCCTCATCAACAGCAGCCTCCACACCATCAATTTTTCAAGCGTTTGAGGGACAGCTCCAAAACTGTTCTGAAGAGAACTGGTCATTTGCAAGGTTACAGCAGACCGTGAGATCACCACCTTAAAATTTCAGTTAGGGTGAATACCAGTGCCATAAGTTGTGAAGTGACCTGCTAATGAAAAGAAAAAACAAACTGGAAAATGCAGCTTTAGACTTCAGACTTGAGAGAAATGCTCATCTTGAAAACCATCCATAGGCACTACATGGAAAACAAAACCCAAGACCCTGAGGTTTCTGTTCAAGTGATGAAAAAGCCAGCTGCTCTCCAAATAAACCCCAAACACATTAGAAATTTAAGTTACAAAATAGTTTAAATAAGTCTAATAGGTCAGACCCAGAGTCCACCTGTGCAGTATCCTGTCTCAGATGATCACACTCCAAATGTTTTAAAGGCAGGGGGTAAGAAACTGTACCGCAAAAGGGCTAGAATCCACCTCCCTCTCTAAACTGTTGCAACTGGTATCCTTATAAACAAATGGATATTTTTGTCTCCAGGTAGTTTCCACATTATCTACAAATATTAAAGCTTTGGTTGGTTAAGTTTGCTTAACCAATACAAGAAGCCATGAATTTAAGTATGACCTACTAGACATGGAATTAAAACATTTCTTCCAATTATTTTCAGATTTGTGACTTGCATTCCATTTCGTCGAGTGTCTGCCTAGTGTATCACAAGGTAAAGGAAACACACTCCAAATAATATTTTCCTCTATCATTCATTACTTTCTACAGACAGACTTTCCATCTCTTAAGAAATCGCTAAGCTCTCCTTACTCGAGGAATACACTTAAAAAGCAGTGATCAATGTTGCACAAGGCATTCCAGATGACAAGCCATCGATTTTATAATGTCAAGTTTTCAATATTGTTTGAATTTGCAATCTAAGACTGCATGTCAATAAAATTCGATTAAATTATTCGCCTTTCAGCACATACTATTTTTAATTTATCCAACATGGAGTTTATCCTGCATGGTGGGTTAACCCTGGTAGGCAGCTAAGCACCACTCAGCTGCTTGCTCACTCTGCCCTCAGTGGGATGGAGAAAGAGGTCTGGAAGGACAAATACAAGAAAACTCCTAGATTGAGATAAAGACAATTTAATAAGTGAAGAAAAAAAAGAAGGGAAAAAGAATTTCCTAGTGATGCAGAAGAAATAACTCACCACCAGCTGACCGATGCCCAGCCAGTCCCTGAGCAATAGTAACGTTGGAAAAACTCCCCTCTGTTTCATTGCAGAGGATGATGCTATATGGCACAGAATATTCCTTTGGTCAAGTGGGGTCAGCTGTCCTGGCTGTGCCCCCTCCTTAGCCTACTTGCTGGGAGAAGCAGTGGGAAACAGGGCAGGCCTTACCCTGTGTAAGCACTGCTCAGCAACACTAACACGCTGATGTGTTAGCAGCATGGTTTCGGTCACCAGTCTAAAACACAGCACTTCATGAGCCGCTGTGAAAAAAATTAACTCTACTCAAGCCACACCCTGGTACAGTCTGCCGGAGCATTGCCGCACACCTTCCTTCACTCAACATCTCCCAAAGACACATTCTTCAGGCTTTCCTAGACGTGAAGGACTTGCTGATGGCACCTGTAGAGTCTATTTCATTGTACAACTCCCGTGATGTAATAAAATTATGTTTGCCTACTGACAGCCTAAAAGAGGTCTTCCACGGTTAAAATTCTTCCCAATGGAAAGTGGTAATTTAGTCTCTAATCTGATTTTGCCTTTCAGCAACATGATCAGTAGGCCAACACTTCTCCATGACTAAGTATTTTTTGAAAAATTAAAAACCTATCAAGTAAAGTTTACTTGAAAGTAAGCTACCATTTACTTCATTCTACCAGTCTAGTCATACCATGTGTAAAATTCCAAAACAGATACATTCAAGCACGCAAGCACAGGCAACACAAATTCCATCTCTGCTGCATGTTTGAGCTACATGAGAATTTTTAATTGGTTTTGATTAGAAAAACATAATCGTGTTAATCCAGGTGTGTAACTAAAAGCAAGAAACTAGTTTATTCATCTGCCTGAACATCCCTTCTCTGAATTTTCCTTATACTTGAGAGGTGAAACTGGTAGGACCGCTTGAATGCCTATAGAAATACAGTGCTTACTACTTGGTAAGCTTCAGGCACAAACTCACAGCATAAACTCCAGAAAGTAAGATGCAAATGTGAAGTCAAAAGAAATGCATCAAGCACCAGATTAAAAAATCAGAACATTTGAAGGAGCCCAGTTGCGCATGCATGATGAATTAATTTATGCTAAGAATTTAAGTAGGGTAAAAATATCTGATTCTTCCAGTCTTCACAACTGCAGAGAAGACCACATGATTGCTTGTCTAATTAAAAGGCAGATGTACTAATTAACCAAGGTGTGACAAGAGTGAGAAACCTGAAGTAAGAGTTGTCCCCATGAACAACATTCACAATCCTGTTTAGTTTCTGCATGTCTTAAAAATACAAATCCCCCCCTTTAAAAAGCTGTCTCACATTTGCATTGAGAACTTCATGAATTTTCTAATACAAATATGCCTGACACATATATAAAACATACTGATACATAATAAAGTGGAAAAGAAATTTACTGGCCCAAATTTATGCTGAGGTTTCCGTGGGTTTTTTTTGTTCTTGTTGTGTTTTTTTTTTGTTTCTCTTTATACAAATAACCTCCAATTATTCTCAAACTTAAAAAAAAGCAAAACAAAGAACAACCAAAACACACACAATCTTCTATAGTTGAACACAGAAGAAAGGAAATTTTTTTTTTTTTACCCAAGTTTTACTTTTGGTTTAAAAGCTGCCCTAGTAAGTTTTTAGACCTCATGGTGGTTGAACACACACAATGATTTGATCCTCTCCAGAAATCTGCAGACAGTTGAAGTACTTGGAGACTACTAAGCTTTCCCAAAGCAGAAAGAGCATCTGTTACTCCTCCTTTTACCCACCCTCTTTTTTTCCTCCAAGCTTCACTGTCACTACTCAGACCACTATGGACAGAAATTAAATTAAAACCTACCAAATCCACTCCTTGTTCATGCTCAGAACAGCACTGAAGCTGCTAGAAGACCTCCTATAATTCACTGAGCAGAGAAGCAGAAACTCCTCGCCACCCTTACAACTACTCCACCAGGATGGTCAGAGGATGTAAAGCGAACATCTCCTCTGGAAGCACTGTGCAGCAGACAGCAACAGGTTACATACAGATTAAGAGCAAGAACCATCACCTTCTGATGCCTTTTAACTGCCCATCATTTCTTACACCTAAACACCATTTTCTTCTAACTTTCCATGCTCCAGCATATCATGATTCAGGACTGCTCATTTGCTTTAGGACTGTTTCTTCCCACACTGTTAAGTACTTGGCTGGAAGAGATTTCCAGGGTAATCAAAAATCATTCCTGGCTGCTAAGACAAGCAAGTCATATGATCTTGTCCATAAAGTACTTGAGTTAGAAGCCCCTCCACTCCATTCTCTTCTTTCCTATTTGGCCTCACTACAACATCAGAAATCTCCTAATATTGTTCCTTAAATTATGACTAGTTTTAGCCATTTGTTGTTGTACTAGGCCTTGTATTAAATGTTTTTTCTCAGAAACTTTTATTTCATCCACTATAAAGTACAGAGAGTTAGCATGTGGTAAATTTAAAGGCCAACACGGAATATGATTACTCACACCACATAAACATACCCATGGAATTCCTTACCACAAAACACAAACTTTTTGTATTCATAGCATGGATTTAATGGAGATTGGATGGAAGGTCACCACATATAAAACACTTAAACTCATAAAATTCCTGAATGACAAAGAGCTCAAACTTGGAAGACAACTCGGGGAAAATATCATACATGCCTACCTCATTCTTGTACTCTTTCACTACGACAGAGACACAGTGCAGATACGTCCACAAAATATTTATTCCACCCAAGGTCTCAGAAAACTTTCCTGCAAGGGACCAGCCACAACTGATGTGCCACAGGAAACATGTCTAAAAAGTCTTATTAATGTCAAGGTCTACAGTAACCAAGCAATCTAATAGGTGAGATTCCTAAATAATTTTAACTGTGTTGTCAACTTTACAAAGGAAGGCAAAAATTGCAAAAGTCCTTGCAATCAAGAGTGGGGATTTTTTCCTTATCCCAAGCCTACCAGTTTAAAATCGGCAGTCCCAAAGATATGCAAAAGAATACCCAGGTGCCCAAAAAATAACATACACCCAAACCCTCAAAGAATAAAAAAAATTATTAAAAAAACCCCATACAACTAGAAGCAATCTCCAAAAATGTTTAAATCTTGTCCTATATGCAAATATTATATTCCTGTAATCTTTATCACAGAAAGCTGTTTAATGCTTAATGCCTGGAACAACTCCTCTTCAGTTAAATTTAACCTTTTTCACTGTCTTCTGCCTCTTACACTAAAACTGAAGTTATCCTACTGAGATCTTTAATGACTTCTTCCCATACCGCTAGATCAGTTCTTATTCTTCATTCTCCTTGAGCTACTACCCCTCCCCAACAACCAGCTCTGTGTCTCCTTCCATTCATTTGTATGAGTGTCTTCTGCTTCTTTTCTCTCTCTGCTTGCACCTTCAACCATATAACCATGTAATTTGAAAAAAAAAAATAAAAAAATAAATCCTAATCCACAACACAATTATCTAAGGATCCCACAAGGCTGTGTTCTCTTCTGGCTCCATGCCTTCTCTCAGAAATGTCCCTGGTAAATGTAAACTATGCCTTCATGCTGACAACACACTAGCATTCACTTCCCCTTCAAAACTATCTCCCTTCCAACAAAACCAAATCTCAGCATCTAACAATCTCTCAGACTTCTAGAAGTCAGCTCAAGGTCAGAGTTCCTACCACCCTCTCCCATCCAAAAGCCCTCCTTTAATTAGCAGTTTTGTTACTATCCACCCCACAGTCATTTAGATCCTTAACCCAAACAAGCTTTAAACTTATTTTTCCCTACGCTCTCCTCACCCACAGTTTGAATAACCCTTGTCGATTTGTTCTGCAAAATAACTGACAATCTCAGACTCCTACCACCTTGCACTTCTGTTATTTCAATACCCTTCTCTGGCCTAGGACAAAACAAAAAAAACCCACACAGACTCATCCTGGTCACACCTACACAGAATGCTCTTCCAAAGGACATTTAACTTGCCAGTTGAACCATGACACTGAGAAAGAAGGAAGTATACATATTTCAGATACTTATCCCTGCATTATGGGAATAAACTTGATTTTGCTTTCAAAAAAAGTTATTTCTAACCCTGCTGTATCGCCAGCTGAATCAAGACGCTAACTTTGACTGTTAATTTAGGAGCAGCAGTAGCCTCCACCATGGAGGCTAGGCTTTCAAGGAAGCACCTTGACACCTTTTCCTACATTAGGAAAAGCTTTCCATCCAACACTCTGCTTTATCATGACACATATAAAGAAATGTGACATTAGCTACACTACCTAGGCACCAAAATCACTTACACTGATCAACACGATCTTATTTCTTTATACTGAGGAAACATCAGTTTCTTCACATTTTATTTCTAATTGGAGCCAGCTCAAACGGATATATTTCCCTGATCCTACACACAAAAAATATTACTAATAAACAAAAAATGTAGATTACTCAAGTAACAAGGCAATTGCTGATCAAAAAGGTAAGCATCCTCCCCCCCCATTTCCTGAATTTTTAACAGCTCTGAACAAGTAGAAGGCTGTAGCAGTACTTCGGAGTGCTTCAGAGTATGATCAAAGATAAATGAGAAGGTTGGTTCTCCATTACCAATTTAATTCCAGCTGCTTTAAATTAAGTCAGTTTAAGAACTCTCAGTGCATTTCCAGATAAAAATAAAGACTCCTTTGTATCTGTCAAGATTTCTCTCCTCCTGAAGTGTGTCTGTGGCTGGATGTAGAGATCGAAAATATTACTGTGATATTAAAAAAAGATTTCTTTCAGAAGTAGATATTAACTGAAAGCAGCTAAGGTTGAGGTGGGGGAAAGCTTGTTCAACACTGCAACTCAAAGAACATCTCTCCTCTCTCAGTTACACGCTTGGTTGTAGGACACATTTTAGCCTAGCTTTAACAGACATGGAACGGGAACTTGAGCAGGGGGAGGTCCCCGATGGCAGCTACCATGTATTTTCACAAGGAATCTCCTTCCTACTTCAGCCCACATCTGAAGCAACCCTGTATACTTGAAAACCCCAAACTACCATCATAGCTACATAAGCAAATGGCTCAGTTAATGGGCCCAAGTAAGAAACAAGAGGTCTGTTTTTGAAGCCAGAGGTTATGAAGGAAGACTAATATGTGCAATACTTCTCTATCCATTGAGAGAACAAAGGAAGTGTACTACATCAGGTGCAAGTAAGCTCAGTATTCTCTGGAAACTGCTGGGTTGTGCCCTATTATCTGACTACTTGCAGTTAAAACGGCACTGTGAGCTGCAATTCCTTCTGAAGCAGGTTTTCTTCTGGAATTCCCTTAGTTTTCAACAGACTATGTGTAGGATCAATACATACTGAAAACACAGTAACTAAATTAAGAGTTGCCATACAAGAAATTAGTAACATGAGCACTGTTCCAAGTTTCAGAGAAATGAACTTCAGCTCCAAAAACAATAACCTCTGTTAGTTTCTCTAAGCGCCATTTCCCAGCTCTAAAATAAAGATAATGTACTAGGTCTATTAAAAAAAAAAAATCAATTTAGTAATGTAACTAGATCCAAGCAATGTATGAAACTGAAGTAAAAAGAAACCATCTCTCTCCTTGAGCCAAAGCTGAACCATTAATTTGTAGTACCTGCTGACTCGATCTGAGTATGTATTTCCAATTGTTTATCTAGGATAACAATTTAAACCAAAACCTGGTGTCTCCTAGTAGAATGACACCAATTTCCACCTTGCTATACCACATATGAAGCCGAATCCTGTCAACCTAGGCTTCCAGCCAATGGTCCTACACGTGTAGCTCATGCCTACCTGCATCTGCAGGCACCTGTTCATTGATGTAAGTGCATCTACAGACACACTTATACCAGATTTGAGACACCTGCCCCCCACCACTAGCTTACCTTGTACTCTTTTGTTGGTACCACCTTTTTACCACAGCATAAAGACTACAGATTTTCCTGGAACTCTGCTTTTAGTGTCCCACATTTATCAAGCTGGAAACAAGCTGCAGGGCTAGACTGGTAAGGCACATGGTGATCAGACTTCAGTTGAGAGATGCGAGAGATGCAAGTCAGAAGCAAGAGCCTCTGCCTTTCTATACCCAACTTACACCATATGTGTTTCCCAGGAAAGATCTAGATTCAGTGCTGGAAAAACCCTGCTTAAGGGTTTTTTTCTTTTAAAAAAAAGATAAAGCTTAAAAGATAAAACTGAGACAAAATACTAGTCCAGGAAAACAGTCTCACACATTTTTCAGCATACCAAGCTCAACTGTTATTGTTACTTAAGAACATAAAGATGCACTGGTTGAAGACATTCTGTTTTACTTTGATTAGAATTGACCAGCAACATGCACAAAATGAGGCAGATGAGGAAAGACTGTACTGGCTCAAAACTGTATCACCTGTTCACACTGAAATTCAGTTGGCTTTTTTTTCCTAGCTTGTAATCAGATCTGCATATTCAGAAATAACTTAAACATGGTGAAATACACACATTTGAACATTTAAAAAAAAAAAAAAACAAAATCATTCTTGCCTGTATATAAAATGATTCTTTCAAAAGCCAAACAGAGCTCAGACTTGAGAAAAGCTTTACTACACCTCTGATAAAAAGACTGAAGGAGAGAGGGGGGAAAAAAAAAAGAGGAGGAGAGAGGGGGGAAAAAAAAAAGAGGAGGAGAGAGGGGGGAAAAAAAAAAGAGGAGGAGAGAGGGGGGAAAAAAAAAAGAGGAGGAGAGAGGGGGGAAAAAAAAAAGAGGAGGAGAGAGGGGGGAAAAAAAAAAGAGGAGGAGAGAGGGGGGAAAAAAAAAAGAGGAGGAGAGAGGGGGGAAAAAAAAAGAGGAGGAGAGAGGGGGGAAAAAAAAAGAGGAGGAGAGAGGGGGGAAAAAAAAAGAGGAGGAGAGAGGGGGGAAAAAAAAAGAGGAGGAGAGAGGGGGGAAAAAAAAAGAGGAGGAGAGAGGGGGGAAAAAAAAAGAGGAGGAGAGAGGGGGGAAAAAAAAAGAGGAGGAGAGAGGGGGGAAAAAAAAAAGAGGAGGAGAGAGGGGGGAAAAAAAAAAGAGGAGGAGAGAGGGGGGAAAAAAAAAAGAGGAGGAGAGAGGGGGGAAAAAAAAAAGAGGAGGAGAGAGGGGGGAAAAAAAAAAGAGGAGGAGAGAGGGGGGAAAAAAAAAGAGGAGGAGAGAGGGGGGAAAAAAAAGAGGAGGAGAGAGGGGGGAAAAAAAAGAGGAGGAGAGAGGGGGGAAAAAAAAGAGGAGGAGAGGGGGGAAAAAAAGAGGAGGAGAGAGGGGGGAAAAAAGAGGAGGAGAGAGGGGGGAAAAAAGAGGAGGAGAGAGGGGGGAAAAAAGAGGAGGAGAGAGGGGGGAAAAAAGAGGAGGAGAGAGGGGGGAAAAAAGAGGAGGAGAGAGGGGGGAAAAAAGAGGAGGAGAGAGGGGGGAAAAAAGAGGAGGAGAGAGGGGGGAAAAAAGAGAGGAGAGAGGGGGGAAAAAAGAGGAGGAGAGAGGGGGGAAAAAAGAGGAGGAGAGAGGGGGGAAAAAAGAGGAGGAGAGAGGGGGGAAAAAAGAGGAGGAGAGAGGGGGGAAAAAAGAGGAGGAGAGAGGGGGGAAAAAAGAGGAGGAGAGAGGGGGGAAAAAAGAGGAGGAGAGAGGGGGGAAAAAAGAGGAGGAGAGAGGGGGGAAAAAAGAGGAGGAGAGAGGGGGGAAAAAGAGGAGGAGAGAGGGGGGAAAAAAGAGGAGGAGAGAGGGGGGAAAAAAGAGGAGGAGAGAGGGGGGAAAAAGAGGAGGAGAGAGGGGGGAAAAAAGAGGAGGAGAGAGGGGGGAAAAAAGAGGAGGAGAGAGGGGGGAAAAAGAGGAGGAGAGAGGGGGGAAAAAAGAGGAGGAGAGAGGGGGAAAAAAAGAGGAGGAGAGAGGGGGGAAAAAAAGAGGAGGAGAGAGGGGGGAAAAAAAGAGGAGGAGAGAGGGGGGAAAAAAAGAGGAGGAGAGAGGGGGGAAAAAAAGAGGAAGAGAGAGGGGGGAAAAAAAGAGGAGGAGAGAGGGGGGAAAAAAAGAGGAGGAGAGAGGGGGGAAAAAAAGAGGAGGAGAGAGGGGGGAAAAAAAGAGGAGGAGAGAGGGGGGAAAAAAAGAGGAGGAGAGAGGGGGGAAAAAAGAGGAGGAGAGAGGGGGGAAAAAAAAAAAGAGAAGAGGAATACTGCAGGTGAGGAGAAAAGAACAAGAGTAGAGATACACTACATGGCTTAGAGAAGAGGATGAGGTAACAGATAGGAGAGACAGAAAAGGAAACACACAGAATACACTGTGACCCATTGCAGGAAAGAAACAAAACTAATTTGTGGGACAGCCCCACCACAGGGTCTGAGGCTACAATAGTCAGACATGGTGAGACAGAAGACATGAAGAAGAAACCAGAGTCTCTCCATGTATCACAATAATGGCTGTAGTATGTACCCAGCCATACCTCACAGGCAGACAAAATCACCTTTCTTAACACTGTACATCTGCACAGTGGTAACAGTTCACATGAAACCCTCATCCTCTAGGTTGAAAACCAAATACTACTTTGAAAATTTTTAGCAGCATCTTTAACAATTAAGTAATATTAAAAAAAACACCTGGTGAAAACTGCCCTTTAATTTATTGTTCCCATTACACGATCTTTTTTGTTCAGTGGGGCAGGGGGAGGGATGGATGGAAGGAAAGCAGCAGGGGAAGGGAGAGGACATACTCCTAATGCCCAGCACAACTTAGTTTGTTTTCTTCTCTTTGCCAGCTGCTCAGTTTCCATAGGCAGTCACAGTCCAGTGACAGCCAATACCTGACCGACTTTTACAAAAAGCACTGATTCCACATGGACTGTGGGTGTGCTACCCATTCATTTCCCACTTCCTGCAGAACTACAGTTCCCCTTCCAAGAAAGGGGTATGCACCGCCTTGCAAAACAGAGCCCGGACCATAGCTTGTCAGTAATGTCATGTATCACAGTTTGCAGTGTATTAGTCTAAAGCACATATCAAGGCTCCTCAGTTGGCAGCTCTTAACCGATAAAAAAATCCTGCCTACAGCAGACAGTTAAACAGCCAGCAAAAAGTCAGCTCTTCTTCCATGACTCCAGGAATCACTGTAACACTGTCACAACTGATAAACACTAGTTTTCAAGCAGTTTGCAGACAATACTTCTTGCCTCTCCTGATAGTTCTCTACACAAGGCCTGGTAGAATCAAGGTCCCAATGTGAAACACAGTGAGTGGGGAGGAAAATAACAGGAAAAAAAACCCAACAAACACAACAAGCGATTCTGTGCAGCCCTCCTTAGCTGCAGGAGACTGGTACTGGTTCTAAAGCATCCACTGCTGCTAGTAACTTTGTCAACACGGAAAACACCTACTTTCCCCAATCTTGCCCTGTTAAACTAATCAATAATTTTGTATAATACAAGAAACAGAGCTTCCTGCCCCCTCCTAACCACTGCAAAATGGTAGCTTATTATTTATCCAAGAAAGCTGATTTGAGAAAAGTATTTCTGAGGTACCTTCATTGTTATAAAACTCCTGACAGTTTTGTGTTCTGTATTACTGCTATCATGGATATCTTTGTGTTAATTGTGTAGAAAACATTCAACACATCAAAACAACTGAGTGCAGTAGAGCATAAATAGTGATCCTGCCACCTCTTTGACCTTCACACAGGTATTTTTTCAGCTCTGAAATTAACTTTTGCATATATAGAGACACATACAGGAAACACTGAGGTTACAAGTGTGTGATTAGAAACTGACTCACCACAGTCCTTTGCTTATTGGGCAGGAAGACTCTAACAATAGGCTTCTGTGGAGACTTAGGGTTATTCCGTGACATATCAGCAGGGTTTTGATAAACTGAAAGGGATGAAGGTGCTACAGAGAGGCTAGAGGAGGAAGATGATGCAACTGTGTCTGTTGAAGCTGAACTGGAGACGGAGAAATCCGTGCCATTTCCCATGGATTCCAATAACTGCTGTTCTCTCTGCTGTAGAGCATCTAGTTTGCTGGTGTACTCTTCATAGGCCTGTGAAGGAAGAGCAGCATTTTTAATGATGTAGTAGCCTCAGAAAAAAATCCAGAAATCTAAATTCAGAATGAATGTGAAATAAAACACCTAAGCTAATTCAGATTTCCCAGGAGTGTGAACAAAATGGTCTAGTCAAATTTTTCAGTAGGACATGAAGAAATGGCTTTCAAGTTACTATGTTAAATCTTCTGAACCAACAACTAGGTTTTTGATAAATTAAATAGGTAAGTGGATACAAGAAATAGTAAGTCACAGTTTCAAAGCACCTGCACTAAATAGTGTAATTCAAAACTACTTTATAGAAGACTGCAATCTTTAACAACTGTTGTCAGCTGCATTACCGAATTACTGGGGTACAGCTAAATTTATCCTTCTGTTGGAATGACAGTTAAACACATCTAATGCAGAGAAAGCCAAAATCTGCTTTTTACCATTTCTGACAACTCACCTAACTCACTGTTCATCATCCTTCACCTCTAGCACTATCTTTTCATACCAGATAGTACAAAAAACTTGATTGCAGTTTGAACACGACTAAGTTTACCTTGTTACAAAGGTATCCATAAATATGAAAAATCTATAATTTGAAAGAATTTTTTAACATCTGTATGAGATTAATGTGATTTTCCACCAAATTTATGTAAAACCTGATTATACACTGACCAAGTTTCTTACACAAAACGTTAAATTTGCCCACTAAGTTTTTATAAAATGTAGCTAAGTTAAACATTATTGCTAAACTCTATAATACAAACACATAATCGGTATATATTTTTGTTTAAAGTTCATTTCCATCAACTTTGTTTGTCTCTAACAAAGTTTTGATCTGTGTCCAAGTATCAGAATTATTTTTTCAGCAATATAAATTAGTTCCGAGCATCTCCAAAAGTCTGAATCCACTAAGGAATGTGTTTCATGCTACATAAGCATGTCAGTGTTAACCAAGGACATGTTAGACCTTTACAGACAAGAAGAAACAAAGATCTTACAAACCTAACATCTAAGCATCTGGGAACAGAATTTTCTACTTAGCTCTGCAGCAAGACCAAGATCTATGTCAACCTGGATAAATTTTCAATGCCACGAAGGGTATTTATGTCAGGAAAAGATAATATTTTGTTGTGTTTTGGTTTGTCTGTTTTTTTAATATTTGCTTTCCTCAAGTTTTCTGTGCATAATATGTTGCTAACTGAAGTTATAGGAGAACTGAACTGACCCAAAAGTCTATGGGGTCTACGTGTGGAGGAAAAAAACCCCAAACTTAAGTTAAAAGAATAACCAGTATTCAAGTACTGCTGCCACAAATACTACATTTTACTCTGAATTTATTTCTCTGGGTTTTATGCGCAGGTTCACCTAACCCAGGTTGAGTAAAAAGTGGTTGGTCCCTCCCTTTTTATGAAGGTTTAGCATTCCCCAGCATGGACTGATGTTCAAAGTTTGTGTCATCATCCCCACAGTGTTAACAAAGAGAATGATAATTTGACAGTGAGGACTAAGAAAAAGCATTTTAAAGAATGGTGGTGAATATCACAATTTCAAATACTATATTTTATGGTTTCCATTTTTAATAAATGGACATAAGTTGCAGGAAATTGAGAACTACTTACCATTTCTTTTAAAAATTGAACATGTCTAGCATTTCACAAAGAGACCCCAAACTCAGAGACTTAAAAGCAAAACATTTTTGCTTGAGCCCAATTGTACTGTCAAAAGTAAATTGAAATGTTATCCAATTATAAATAATGGCATTTTTGGCTGTACAGTAAGACAAGTATATCTCTCTTACTTCCAGGATCAACTTTTCATGTAAATTCCAGTAAAAGCTCCATGTGCCAAGAATTATCTTCAGTAAACAAAAATTAAGAATCATAAACTGTTACTATTTCACCAATACTCTTCTAAATACTTACTTCCTTTTCTCATGAACATTGCAAAATATTATCTGAACACATGCAACATTACATTGCTTCCGGATACTTGCAGGCTTAGTTCCTTCACAGAATTACACACATCTTTCAAAATATTCAGTCCTACAATGTTTACACTGGCAGCTTAATCTGTCACTAATGCAAACTCAAAGTCAAATGATTTATCTTGAGAGAATAAACAATGAGCATGGAAATCTGGAAGCTGCTGCTGGCTTTGGGTTCTATACTATTAAGTTCTGCATGAAAAGCTCTCTATTTTTTATGCAGACAAAAGTTCTCAAGTATTATACTGTTACTCAGTGTCATAGCAGAAGATCCCATAATAAAACATAATGGGAACTAAAAGTGCACCAGGAGACTTTATTTTTCTATTCCTACAAAATAAATTCTTTTTATACAAAAGGAGCAACAGTACATGCAGCAGAAAATAACAGCTCCAATAAAATCTCATTTTCATGAAGATTAACTACTCTGGTGAGACACTGGTTTCAGCTGATGACTAGCACCCACAGACCTTACACAGCCAACAGCACCAAGTCAAAACATAGAATTATCCCATGGCATTAAATGGACAGAGTATTACAACAGCAAAGCTGGCTCATGGCAAGTATTTCTAGCTAAAAGAAAGATTATGTCACAGAGTTGGCCTAACTACAACAGAGACCTGCATCAGGACAGCCATATTAGCAGACAGGCATCAACAGCTACACAAACATTTAAGTCAGTCAAGGTCCTCTGGGTCAAATCAGGTTGACTTCTAACATTCTTTTTAAAAAACAAGCAAAAATTAAAATTGTTTGTACAGCATGTAAAGCATGAAGATTAAGCTAAACATTCAAGCAATTCATTAAATTAAGGATTTTAAAGGCAATTCTTAAGGGAATCTTTATGAAATCTAGAATGAAATCCATTCAGTTTACATATTCTCATTAAGAAGGGAGTAATGTTCTAGAAGAAAACTTAAATCTTGCTTTCAGTTTGAATGACAGGAAGAAAAATAAAAGAAGAAAAAAGGAAAAGGTTGGAAGGTATCCCTGGAAGTCATCTAGTCCAAACACTTGTTTAACACAGAGCTAATTTTTAAAGTGCAATCAGGCTACTCAGGGCCTTGCCAAAGAAAGCTTCCAAAGTCTTCAAGGATGGAGACTCCACAACCTCCCAGAAACCAATTCCAGGGCTCAAAACCCACTCTCAAGTGAAGAATTTTCTCTTATGAAATTCACTGATGCTATCTGTGGCATCGCCTCTTCCCCCTTTGCTGTGCACGTCTGAAAAGAGCCTGGCCCTCTCTTTCGGTTGCCTGCAGACTCCTCCTCAGCCTTCTCTTCTCTATGCTAAACACCACCCCAGTGCAGTCACACAAGTGAGTAGATGGGTCCCTTTTCATGGTGGCTACGCGCTTGCTAACGCAGCTCAGTCTCCAGTTTGCTGCTGTTACGGTGAGGGTGGGTTACTGACAGCTCAGCTGGCAGCTCATCAGCACTCCCTGGCACTTTTCCCACCGAGCCGTGACCCAGACAGCCTCCTGCCCGTGCCGACGGGCAGCCACCCTGTCCCGGGTGCCAGATGCTGCATTCGTCTTTGCTGTTGTGCTGCTTTTTGTCATGAGGCTTCTGTTGTTCAACTCCTCCAGCTTGTTTATTAGTTGCCAAAAATAGCCCGTCTTTAATAACATATATTATAGTCAACCAATTTGTTCGCTGTATCGCTACAAGGCTCCCAATTTAGTGTGAATTTACAGTATTTCACAAAGTAAAGGAAAAAATATTAGAAAAGCTGACTATTAGATCCAAATTGGTATATCTTGTCAATCTACACATAATTCTACAGTCAACTAAAATAGAACAAGAAGTTAATTTTAATTATATTGCATATCAGTATATATGCATACCATATAATATAGTCTCACACATGTGAGAACACTCCTGAGGCTTCAACTAAGTAAAACATATAAAGGCCTGGTAAACTCCCAAGTCCATCTAAAGCATTACAAGTTAGCATGTTTGTATACAATATACATACATGCCACAATACAACTGCTGCTCACTCAGGAGCAGCAGAGCTAAAGTTACTTCTTAAATGTTGCAACCTATTGACAATGTAAAAACTGACCTATGAAGTCAACAGAATTTGCAGGATGTTATACAGATGTGCTAACAGAGTTCTGCTGACAAGATGATGACATGGGATTTTCTAAAAAAAAAAATATGCATTTTTGTATTAGGTATCATTTATATATTTGAAATTTGCTTCCTTGCGCTATAACCACGCTATACATTCTAGTAATAACATCTAAGGAAACAAAAAGCAACAAAAAAAATATTTTTTTAAAAAAATTAATCTTGGATACAACCAAGCAGCAAAATGGGGTTTCTCCTTCTCCCTGCCCCCTACCACATCTGGTTAGAAACCCAGTCTAAACTCAGGCAGACCAACTGGTTTTACCATTCTCTGTCCATTCCTCTATCAATTTTAGATAATATCCACACATTGCAAGACTCTTAAAAAGCCTAAACTACAGATTCCTGATCTTTGAAACTGAGACAGTTTCTATTTAAAAGATGTGTGACCTTTTCGACTGTTGATCAAATGCAAATCCCACTAAGTTAAGTGGGAGCTGAAGATAGACTGTAACATACATCAAGATTTCTTCATTTAGTAAGACTCCTAAATCAGTACTTAGTCTAACTTTAGACGCTCCAGTTTTGGTCCAATGTATTTTATCATCATCTGTTAGGAGTCTGGTAAAAATTAACCTGAATTTCCCCAGAGAACCACCACATTTCCCGGTGCCTGTACTCAGAGTTGGTATTCTCCTGGAATCCCACAGTCATTGTGAAACAACCTGAGATTCAGCACTAAGATCCACTTCAGACTGCATCTGCCTGCTGTGGCAATAAGCATACTTTAGATCAGCAAAGAGCTAATCTTCTTTAATTAATTAATTTGACCTCCTGTGCTGATTCTTCAGATATACCGGAATAAGGAATTAATTACTCTCCTGAAATACAATGGCCAAACTCTCAAAAATGGCAACAGCAAGGCCTCTGAATAAAATACATTTAATAGTCCAGGAAAAGAGCAAGTCAGGAAAAAAATAATCACAGTAGTTGGGGACAAATATACCTCTACCCCCATGATTCTCATTTTAAATTGCTTCCAAGAGTAGGAAAGATGATGAATCCTTCAAGACAATACTAGAAAGCTGACTGAGTTTTAAAACTTTTTATACCACTATGGTACTACCTATGAATTTGTATACTGTTTTATTTTGTGTCAAGTCTGAATAAAAGAAGTGGTCAGCTTATTCTCAGACTGTTAAGTAACCTACAGGCCCAGGATGCCATTTCACACCACATGAACAACTATGTACATGCAAATGGACTAATACCGATAAGTTTTCACAGACGAAATGTTCGTAGATAATACTATACACATAACTACAAGGCAAGGGTGCACAATGTATTTTGGAAGTTTAAATAGGTAAGGACTCCCTGAACAGTCATTAAGAGTCTACCAAGGCTAAAAAAACTGATTAAGTCATTTAAGTGTGATTTCTCCTTTCTAAATTTGAGGTGAATGCTTTTGGCCAGTCTGGATGTGTACAACCCTTTACACTTTACAAAAAGAATTTGTTGCCAATGCTTAGTTGAAATGCACAGATCTTTCCCTAACTTAGGCTATCGTTTTCATCCGTACTTTCTTGGTAGAGACAAAAAAAATTAATTTGGATGGCCATTACAGAATAATATGCAACTGCGTATTTTAAACATTTTTGCTTACTGAATTCCAGCTTTTCCCAGTATCATAATATTAGACTTCTTTGCAGTAAAGTTTTCCAATATTTACAATGCTTAGAGAAACACTTAAGAAAAGGGTTTTCCCACAGTGAATCACAAACTGTATTTTGGGAAACAGTACTTCAAGGACAGATATAATGCACTAAGAAATTATGTGGGAAGATAAAAATCATTGATGTTTTCAGCTGCCGTGATACAGAGTGCTTCCAAAAAGTGTGATAAAACCTACCAAGGAGTTCCTGCAGCCTCCTTCCCAGAAGAAAAGAAAAATGTTATCAGGGATATTTCTTCATCTACCAAGTCAAGCAGTCATTTCAAATATTTGACAGTGATTTCCAGGGGTCTATTAGATCTGAGATACATGTTCACACACAGGGGATGGAACGAGTTAAAAACTAGGATTACTTAATAAAAAATTTTAACTACAAGCAATTTTTCAATTTTAATACAGCCACTGCTTACTACATTTATTATTTCTTCCAACAAGAACAAACAGAAAAGTTTTTCTTATAATGATATGAGAGACCATTGATAAAGATTCCTGAAGCTACTACTAATTATAACAATTAGAAGAAAATAATGTGGTTAATGACAAATGTTCTCTTCTTTCTTCTGTTCATTTTGCTTCCTACCCCTGTACCTTGTACACACACTCAGAAGTGTCTGCAGCTTTGGCCTCTTTCCTTGGCCCCTACTTTCCTGCCCTGAGAGGAGAGAGACAAGCTACCCACTGCCCTCCAGCTTCACGCTACATTCTCCACTCCTAAGTAGCTGCAAACCAAGCAGCCAGCCCAGGCCTGCAGGCCTTACTCACTGTGCTCTACAATCACCTTTTCAAGACTGTCACTGATGAGTGATGGATCAAGGCAGGGAGATATCCCTGAGTCCAAGTACCCTCTCTTGCAGGAATAATTAAATATATGCTGAATTCAACATAGCACCTGTCAATCACTTCCTATGTTTCAAGAAATCCATTCCTCTTTCATAGTTAATGAATCCTGAAATGATGGCTGAGACAACTAGCTGTCAGTTTTTAAGGGTTTTTTGATGTAAAGCGCATTGAAGCCCCTAGAATTAAAATACAAGTCTGCCACAAAAATAAAACAAAGCAACATTTGTCTTCTTGCTCTCAGATGAGGACAGAAACAAAAGCTTCTTAGCTTTCATTTTCTTGAGCAACTGTACCCAAGGCATAAATTCCTTTATATTTTTAAATGAGGTGTATGTTTTATCTTCAATGCACAAATAATTTTAACTACCTCCTTTGAATGCTCAATTTTCAGAATTAATTTTCTCGTTCAGTTCTTCATCTTCCCTTTGCACGCTTCTATGCCCCCAACCCCTTCGTTTTCACTTTTAACTGAAATGCAATTTTGTTGCCAGGTTCAACCACAACATTACTTGACAGGTCTACAGAGGCAGCTCCAGCAGAGGCCAGGAGCCAGCACAAGGAGTGCTGTAAGTTCTGTGAATGTAAGCAGTAAATGCATAAGAAATGAAAGATATAAAGATAGACAAGAGTACAAAAGAACCAAACAAAATCCTATTGTACTGAAATTCTACACACCAGAAGATGGATGGATAGCTGTCAAGCTTTTCATAAGTATACAAAAAGAGATGTTTTTGCAGAAAGCATTATAATAACAAACTATATGTTTACAACAGTGAAAGGCAATACTGGTGAAAGCAGAAGTGTTCATTTGCAGGTACTTACCTAGCAATTAGCTTTGGCTAATTCCAACTTTTGCTAAGAGAAACAGACAACATGCTTGCTGATAGCACTCAAGAGATGATCAACAAGCACAATCTACAGAAGTCCACATTTTATGGAAGATGAAAAGAGATCAGAGCAGTGGAAGGAAACAAAGGGAAGGGTGATGTAGTCCAAGTAACATACTAGTAAAATTACCCATACAGGTGCTCGGTAAAAGCAGGGCAATTGCACTTTAGAGCCAGAAAGAAGACTTCAGCAAAACAATCAAAATATACAGTCAGAAAAGGATAGAGAGATTGTAAGTTATGCTACCTTCCTGTTTGAGCACTCTGGAAATAGCATCAAGACCTAGACATAGCTCAGACATGAGAGTCTGGGGGGAAAGAAGGGTCATGCATACAGGTTAGTGATGATGCCCATGTACAGAACTTGAGCAAAAGGCCCCATGTTGCACAGCAGCTCTGTACACGGAGAGTTTGCCATTTCTAAGAGATATCACACAGACAAGTTGTCTGTTGAACCACTTAAGCTACCCACATGTATTCTACATACTCCCCTGCTCTTTTTATTCATATCAAAACTACTGTATTTCTCAGTTCTACATTTCCTAGAAGCAAACGTGTTCTTCCACACTTTATCGCGTTACATTCAAAGGTTTTTACATATAGCTTTGTCCTTTCACATTGCACCCAGGGTTGTTCTGGCCCTTCTTCTGAAAGGTGAAGGAGTACAGAAAGTCAAAACAGTAGCTCTAGCAGTGACAGATTAGATTCAGGTAAATTGCTGCAAAGTAAATTCTGACAATAGAAAGTAACCCCTGATCTTGACCAAGCCAAAAGCAGCCAAAAAGGTGGGAAAGGCAGAGAAAGTATGCACTAGACAACTGCTGCTGGGTTGGAATGAACAGTCAAGGGTAGACAGTAATCTTGCTTCTGACTGTTATCAGGCACTCTGTAATGTATTTCTTCTTTTTCATTCCTTCACACTAGTTGTACCACAGGAAATCTATACTCTAAACAAATGACAGGTTTGCAGCATTTAATCCTCTTCATTTCAATCCACCTGAGGATGATCCAGTCTAAGCTAATGACCATCCAAACAGAAAAGTTCCTCTCCTCTCTCACCCCATTTTCTAGGTTCTTGGCTCACATCTGCAAGCTCTTCCCCTTCCCTAACCTTAACCACAGCTTTGGGGCTCCCTGGACTTCATCCGGAAGTTGTTCAATCTACTAACTGGATGGCAAACTAATCCAACAAAACCAGAAGATTCTCATTCCAGGTTAGTGACTGGAAGTGGTTTAGCTGCTACTAGTACTGCAACGACCTGTACAAAGGAAGCAGAGGAACCACACTGCAAACCCCTGTGAAAATCAAGGCATGTTCATGTCACTGACAATGGGCTCTTCTCACAGGACTCACTGTCTCTTGGGATAATTCAACTGAAAAAGCAAAATCCCAGTCACTTGCACCTTCCTCCCAATGACTTACTGCTTCCTAGCCAGTACCAGCACTACCTGTCACAAGACCCACTTTGTGACCCAGCACAACTCATGGCAGCGGAGTAACATTTCGCTCTGTCTTGCAGGGCTTCTCTACCATGTTGAGGAGCCAGAGTTGCAGTTTTGTCTGTCCATGCAGCACATGGAACCATCAAACTTGCAAATCTACATTAATCTCCATGTTTTGTAGTCACAAACTGTTTCAGACTTACTATACTCTTTACACTATTGTAATAATTTCCTAGCACACATTTACAACTGCATATACCCTCTTCCCTATTAATGAGCTACAGAATAATCAAAAAGCTTCCAGTGTAGGGATCTCAGTTCTAATTCAGATACAAGTAAGTGACAAATAGTTGTAATGAACTAACAATTTCACTACCTGAAATACAGATTAGTCTCATTTTTATTGCAATTTCACACACAACCTAATGAAACCAACATACATGTGGCAATATTAAATCCAGACATATGGAATGAGCCAGTTCATGTGAAAATAGAGGTGTGTTTATATACCACTGAGTGGTTAAAATAGTTATTAGCACTCATTCAATACTCCCATTTCACATTAGCAGTAAGTAAAGCAACTATAGAGGGCCTCATTTGACCTTAACTGTTAAGGACATTATGTCAATATTTGTATAATCAAGCTAGTGCTCTGCTCTGACAGATTAAGATAAAAGCTAGAAGTACCTCAAATAATGAGATCTTTATTTTTAATTACCCTGTGCCTTTAGGCGGCAATTACAATTAAAAAGACTACAAAAGAAATCTGGTTGACCTCCAGTTATTTCAGCACTTGAGAGAATCAAGAAAAGGGCAGGGTTTGGAGCAAGTGATATCCATTCAATTCCTAACAGATATAACTTATGCATGCAGTCCTTTTTTATGCTCTTAATGGTTCTACATCAGTGCAACTTTATGAATCTGGAGTAATTAAAAAGTACAGAAATTTAATTTGTACTTAAGTTTACAAATTCAACACAGCTTGAAAACATTACTCTACCCTACAATTTTATGTATTTCTTGAAGAAGTTCCCTTCTACTAATATAATTTTTTTGACTCTACATGATTATTTTTCAAAGAGAAAAAAAGTCAAGACAACTGCTTTAAAGGCAATGTTAATCTTATGTTTTCATGGGTGTGTGTATATATTTGCTTTTAATAAGAGAGAATGCCTTTTTCTATTATACACACACAATCTCCTCTGTCTCCACACCTTAGAAGGATGCTTTACATTTCAATTGCACCAGCATAACTACTAGACCATGTCACTAATCTTCCCCTACTGATGTGTATCAGGAATCTCACACAGTTCCCTTCTATCTTCAGGGAAAAGAGTTAAGTTTCTAATACACAGGAACAGTCTCTTTTACAACAGGTATTCTCAGTGGTAAGATGCTTCTTGTAAGATTAAACTAACAAACCATTAATCAAACCACATTCATTTGAATGTAAACTTACCTCTAAATATATTGACGGAGGGTTATGCTCTCCTCCAAATTTGTCTAGCAGTGCCTCTATATGTTCTTGTGTTAATTTAATCATCTGTTTGATATTCCACACCTGAAACAGAAAATTAAAAATTCTTAGAATCAAAAGGAGCCTAGAGATTCTGTCCTACACAAAAAAAATTACATTTTCTTGATATTTAATAACAGAAGTCCACAATAAAAGTATTTTAATTATCAGTACAAGAGTGCACAAAGCTATCCTGTTCATCCACTGACAGCAATACAGAGCTTGCTTCTGAGACGAACAGAGAAAAATTAAATTTGGTTTTAAAATTCAGGAACCACTGAATAAACAAGAACAGTTTATTTTTCATGTTTATCAAAATCATATTAAGTATTTTCCTTGCAAGACTTTGCAACCCTATTTCCACAGTACTACAAATTTTAGCAAAGTTCTATCAAATCTTAAGCAATCTGCATGAACAACATTCACAAAATTGACACATAGTGTTCTATTTGCATGGGAACAAGATGTCTTGGTCTTAAAGATCACCTTCTATACCCTGACTTCTATACTCACCCTGCAAGTTTTCTTACAGACCTTGGACATAATCTGAAAATGACATTTACCTCTAGTGCACAGAGAAGACTTAGGGCACCATACCATGAAACAATTCAGTTTGTCACTCATTCTTCACAACATCTTGAAAGAGTTAATTTTAGGAGTTGGAAACCACTATAGGTGAACAGTATTATGAACCCTAATTTATACCTAAAGATAGTGAAGCATAAACCCAAACACTTGAAGCAATAACACTACACTGATCGGTTGTACTGAAGTAGTTTGTTAAAAGTCAGAAATTTACAGCAGGGAAGACAGAAGAGAGAAGAATCTCTTCTTCACAGGTGAGTTATTCAGATTATTTATCAGGAAAAAATATTAGGTCAGTTATCAGACCCAGGATGGAATAAATTAGGGTAATATAAACAGTGCTTCTTCCAAAGGGATTTTAAAGATTCCTGTTAGCTTTTTCAGTTTAACACTTTTCTGCTTCACAGATTATAATATATACAGCCTCATGACCGGGTCTGGATTTACAAATTGTGATGATCTACCTCTTTGAAAAGAAGATGCCAATAACTTCATATTCTAAAATAGTCACCAATGAGATCCAATTCAAGTTGGATCAAAACAAATTTTACTACATAACTTGCAATGTCCATAAAAAAACCCCACTCTAAAATACAGAACTCACATTTTGCACATCACCTTATTTACTCCTTCTATTCTAGACATCAGTTATTTGTCAGCAATTTCCTAAAGTAAACTAATAATTGATTCACTTCTAGCCCAAGTTTTAGAACAGATACCAAAACAAAGATTTAATAAAAAGCTACAAATAAAAATAGTTTGCTCAGGAATAAGCAACCCAAGCTATAAGGAGTGAGGGGAGTTGGGGGGACACCAGACAAAAAGTGTGCTATTCAAGTATTCCATATGTAAATTCCCTCAAGACAACTGTGGAAGTCAGCTTGCTTCTCAACTTGCAATCAATTTACCATGTTGAAGCTACGGCTGCCAAGCAGCAGCAAAGAGAAGGATTTCTCTATTTTGTTAGTTTTTCCCAAGATGGTGAGGGCTAATTGTATGCTTGGTGAAAAGAACAAGTTTGAAACAAAACTATTTCAATTAACCTGTTCAATGTAAGAGTTTAGCTACTATGTAACTGGTAACATGCTGTTAACCTGGGTGTGCATACTGAAAATACCTGGCAAACTATGGAATCATCTCAGGATTACCTTCAGAAACTGGTTTCATTAGTACTTAGCAGAACTTACATTATTTGGCTATCCTGCAGTTTTTCCCACCAAAAGTTTTCTTCAACATGTACTGTACCACAACCAATATTGACAAATTATTGTCCCTGACAATGGGAAATGCAGGAAGGTGCTTCACTGACAAAATAACCCAGAATTGCAGAAGGGTGGAGTTTGGAAGGGACCTCTGGAGGTCATCTGGTCCAACCCCTCTGCTCAAGCAGGTTGCCCAGGATCATGTCCAGATGGCTTCTGAATACTTCCAAGGATAGAGACTCCACAGCCTACCTGGGCAACCTCTGCCAGCACTCAATCACCCTCACAGTAAAAAGGTGTTTCCAGATGTTCAGAAGGAACCTCCTGTGTTTCAGTTTGTGCCCACTGCCTCTGGTCCTGTCACTGGACATCACTGAAAAGAGCCTGGCTTCATCCTCCTTTCACCAACAATCTTTGTGACCCTTCACTGGACTCTCTCCAGTATAGTCATGTCTCTCTTGTGCTTGGAAGGAGAAAAATCAATCAAAAGGCTCAAGAATAAGGACAGGGAGGGGGTTGCTCAGCCACTACAGTCAGAGGCAAAAGACAGACTGGTTAGGGGAAGAAAAAAAAAATAATAAAAAGGCATCACTTGAATTCAAAACACTAACAACAACAACACTTAAACAGAATGGGACAGTGAGGGGTATTACCATACCTTTAAAATGCCTCCCCACACCCCTCCCTTCTTCCCAGGCTCAGTTTTGTTCCTGATATATATACCTCCTCCCCCCACAGGCACAGGGGCACAGGAGGGGGGGTGCAGTCAGTCTGCCACTTCTTCCTGCAAGGGAGCTGCATTCTTCCCCCTGCTCCACGTGGCGTCCCTCTCACGGCAGACAGTCCTCCACAGACCTCCTCTGCCCTGAGTCCTCCCCATGGGGTGCATTCTTCTCGAGATGCTCTGGTGTATTGCAGTCCTCCCAGCACTGAACTACCACAGTGGGGGCTTCCTCCCTCGGTCCTGGGCGTCCTCTACAGGCGAACCTCTGCTCCTCCAGTGACCTCCATGGGCGATGGGGTCAGCCCTGCCACCTCACCCTGTGGTCCAGGGGGGCTCTCTGCTCCCCCCCTTCCTCCTCCTTCCTTCCACTGACCTCAGTGTTTGCAGAGGTGTTCTCCTAGTAACTCGTCCTCCAAGTCCCCATCCTCTCTCAGGTTTCCTTTCTGAAATACGTTGTCAAAGAGTCATGGCTACCGTCGCTAATTGGTTTGGCCTTGGCCAGATGACTCAGAGCCGGGGGAGCTTTCAAGAAGCTTCTCACAGGGGCCACTGCTGTAGCCCCCTCCCCCGCTACCAAAAACCCCACCACTCCCTGTCAGGTGAGTTTCCACGTACTTGTTTGGAAAATTTATAATTAATAACTTCCTTGATCATATGTTTTCTATTTTGTGTCCGTAATCACTTCCCTCTTCTCTTACAGTAAAGATACAGAATAATCAATACAACTGAGGAACAGCAATATGCACAGCAGAAGCATGTTATTCAGGAGATGTTAGCGAGAGAATCGAACATCTAACACGGGCAGAAATCTTCCTGCTAAGTTAATATCATGACAAGAGCAAAAACTGAGTGACTAATAAAGAAAATAAAAAACCCCAAACTTTACTGCCTGCCAGCTGCCAGGCTATGACAAAAATGTCTTCACCTGAAGATGCTGAAGTTAAAGCCTAATGGAAGACAACATTGATCAGAGGAGCTGAAAACAGTGCCCTGAATTACCTACTATACATCTGTGCACTAAACCAAGGGCCTTTCCACCAGTGAATCTTGCAGGCAAACTTAATATGGATTTCTATCATCTTTGAAAGGCTAGTCACACAGTTAAAAGTACACTGAAGGCAGAAGGAAATTTATCAAAGCCAACCATAGCAACAAATCATTACTTGTTGCTCACAGAAATGGAAAACCTATTTTGTGTGCCATATTCATCAAAAGTCTTCCGACAAGCTGAAAAAACTTTCACAAATCTAGTATTGACTAGCATATTCTATCCCTAATCAAGTACTCACAAGAACACATATGCCATGGCAAATTTCCAAGATTCACAATTTCCCTTTAAGTGGCAACTTCTACTTATTTTTACTTATAAAAAACTTACATTCTGGCTTCCCATATCAGTGAAAATGCTTAGACACAGTTTATTGTGATCCAGAGCCACCCTTAACTAGCTAGCTCCTTGAGAATCAAGCCCTGTGAATCCTACTATGCAGGATCTTTGACTACTTCAGTTCAACTCAATGAACTCAAGCCTTTTCCTAACCGGAATCTGGAACTGGTGCTCTGTGCAAGTAACTCATGTGACTCAAAAATGTCTGCTTCTGCACACCACAGTACCCACAGCTTCTGCCTTACAAAAAATACACCGTACCTGTTGCACAGCAAGAAGAGCCAGCAACTTCAGCCCTTCTTTGTCTCCTTACAGACTTGCTTGGTCAGATAACACAGCTAAATTTGAATCATGTGGACCAAGCCCAGCCTTACAGATTTTGAGCCAAGTTATATCCCCATCATCTCTGTAGAACCTGACACACTAAGTTCTTCAGAAATAGATCTCTTGAGTTCAGTAGCACTCACAGATACACAAGTTACTTTCAACTGTCAAAAAACCCCCTTTAGAGTGTACAAAAATTGCCTAGCATTTTAGGAAGTGCCTTTTCCTTGTAAGAACATACGTTCCAGGACAGCAGCAAAGGACTAGCTAACAACAGAGGCAGCAAAAACATGAAATACAGAATCCTTTTAACAATCAGTTCTGAACCAAAGAGCTTGTTTGCAGACAACAGAATTAAACCAAGTTTTTCAAGTTAAATGTGTACATACTAATACCATTTCTTCCTTGAGATCACACAGTAATCCCTTTATCCACACTTTATTCACACTTTCTCTAGAAATAAAACTGCAGAAGCCTGCTAGTTATTAAGAAAGAACAGATTATTTTTTGTTACCCTTATGAGCACTCTACTGCACTTATGAAACTCCACACCTGTAAGAAACTGTAAAATTACAACTGCCAAATATCTTGCAGAAATACAAAAATTGATGCTGGCCTAAAAGACAGTTGCTAGAAATCTTAATATATTCTGAAACGAATCTATAATGCACCTAGTACTGTCCACATACAAGCCCAGTACCTTCCCACAGGAAGCAGCATGGTTATTTGAGACACACCATTTCAATGTAGTTCCACAAAAAAGGAATGAATCCTTTACAGCTTGGATAACCTTATCACTTTTCCAAAAAAAGCCTCAGATAAATTTTTCTGTCTTATCTTGTAGCATTAGGTTAAGTTTATTCTCTATCACAAGAGATTAGATTTGATTCTCCTTTTAGTGCTGCACAAGGAAGCTGACGCAGGCTAACATGGACACAGGCAGCCAGAAGACTGGAAATATTCCAGATATACTGGAATATATCAACTTGTATCGGCCTATTGTGGATAATTGTGCATTAATTTTGCAAATAGGCACTCCTGCGCAATGTAATAAAGATGACCTATTTCAAGACAGAGGCAAATCAGATATAGTAGGATCCTAAATCTATTCTATTCAAGGAAGACTGTGGCTCCACAAATGCGAGGCTATAAGTGATAAATTTATTTTCACATCTTTTGCTGCTTGTCAGAATACACAGTGACTGAGACAGCACAAAGAAAACTATCTTTTATACTTTTTGCACCTGGCATCAGTACTCAAATCTTGCAGCACACCCCAACTGTAAGATGTATGATTCACATTTGGTAAAAGAAACCTGAGAGTTCAAATCTATTCTGTAAAGAAAAAAAGCAGCCATTATTTGTCCAGGCACAGAATGTCCTGCATTTGGTTTATCACACTTAGCGATGATGGAGAAAGCTTTCATAGAACCAAGTAATTTAAAAAAAAAAAATTAAGCATTTTATTTGGAAACTGTTTTATAGAGAGGACAAAATCATCAATACCTATCCAATACTATTCTAATCAGCCCCTTCAAGCTTCTTTCTTACACAATCAATTCAATTGTTTGGTCCACTGAGCTAGGATAGGATCCGCTTTGTCAGAAAATGCTTTAGAAAGCTGTCATGTATGAGATTGTTCTCAACTGGATTAATGTCTTAAATAACTTGAAAGTGAAACGTTGAAGTGAGAGAAAGGCACCACGACATACAAATGTGGTTAATAACACCCCACCTCAGCATTCGCAGGTCAAGACACAGAGTCTGCATTTTCCAGTTTCTGTGTTGAAAATCGTTACCTCTTCCTCACATTTTGTTATCTTTTCTTGAGACATTTCCCATGCTCATCAACCTTGAATGCTGCCAGTCCTTGTCTTGCCTCTTAAAACGTTCGCTTTTATTTTTTTGCAGTTATCTGCTAGAATACACACATAAGTGTTACAGAAGGGCAGTCCCTTCCCTCTTCCTATACTTCAGGCTCTAGCTCTTCACCTCTCAGTGGAAGCTTCTCTCAACATTTTTCCCACTCTTTGCTTGCTCTTCATGCTTAGCACATTTTCAACAGTGTAGTTAAACTTTTTATTAAACAAGTATGAAAAAAACTAACATCTGAAAAACTTTACTGAATTGAAAACCAGTGTGCAATGGGTTTCACATGAGAGTTTAAAGAAGTGACATGAACGTCAGCATTTTTTATTAATGTTGGTGAATCATTTTTATTGCAGTTCCTTTACAATGTCTGAGATATGAACTTTGACAGTGTATTTTCATTGTTGGCTAGCTAGACAGTTCAGAATGAGTCCAGTAAAATTCACAGGGAATAGTAACTAAGTTACAGACAACAATATCTACAGAAGTTACTGTAGGCAAACAGGAAAAGAATCCTGTCTCTTTTTCCACAAAACTCTGTGAACATATCTTTCTAGACTGATGAAGAATGGCCTTGGTGAAGATGTGTAATGGTATGTTCAAGAAGGAAAATCCTGAAGAAGAGGTACAACATTTTTTGTACCATCCTGTCTGATGACTAGGATCATAACTAGGTCAGCTAATACAGTAATGTGATCAGCAGGCATCTACTGTAAGCATAGCAGTTCATAAAATATTAAAAAGGCTTCAAGATGAAAACTATTTTCCATTTAACAGGTAATATATTTTTAGGAAGGAAAGGCCAATTCTTAACCCCTAATCAGTAATGCAGGTTTTCAACTGTGTCTGTTGCAACACTCTTCCTGTTAAGCAAAAAAAACCCCACCAAAACCAAACACCAAACAATTCCTCCTCTACTCCAAAAAACTAAGAAATATCTGATCAAGTTAACACTCAAGTATCAGAATATCATCTCTGAGGAGCTAGTGGCAGAAAATATACTTTAAAAATAAGTGGAAGGCTAACTCTGTGATTCTAAGACACACACATTCAATAAAGACTTGCTTTCTTTACCATAGGACTTGCACCACACAAAATCCTGGCGTTACTAACAGTTTTCACTTACTTTCTTGCACCTCTCATTTATTTGCAAACCATCAGTTGCAACAGAGTAATCTATGCCTTTTCGTTTGTTTAATTCTAAAGGCAAATTGAATTGCTCATCATTCAGCTCTACCCAATGCAGAATAAATAGCCTTTCAGTCTGGCAGACTTTTGCCACTTAGGTTGCATCCTCTCTAACAGAAGGAATTCAGACTTCAAATGTTCCTTACTTCTTATAAGTGTTTAAAAATATTTTTTTAAATACAATGCTAAATTGTAAAGGATAAAGCTCAATAAAGTCTATCCTTGTAACATAACCGAGAAGTTTCTCTATAAGAACAGAGTCACCAAGAACCTTAGGCAGCATCTGCTCTGTGGTTTACACCAACTGAGAAAGTGGGTGCAATCATTGTATTGTCCTTAGCTATTTATCCCTGCTCCCTTCCTTACTTTTTCTAGAACCATTTCAGTATGCTAAATAAGCAGAAAACTGTTCTCTTTGTCAAGGTTAGTTTTTTGCCAGTCTAATGTGCTGAAACAGCTTGGCGAAAGACCCAGTGACCACCTGAGCTGGTTCAAAAAGTCACCTTTCCTCTCTGCAGCCCAGTTAGATGGATTCAGACTACTACAAAGCAGCAGCCTTCCTGTTTAATTCTCTTTCATTCCCCAACTTTCCATCACCTGCCATCTTTACTGCTTGCTGCTGAGTAGAATTTCCCTCCGAGCACTATAAAAAGTAAAGTTAACAACTGTTTTCTACCATAGTAGAACAGCAGTGTGAAAAATAAGAGGTGTCTGTATCTTTCATTTAAATCATTAACCACCAGTTGCACGGCTTGCTTTGATCTAACTAAATCTTTAATTCCACATTCCTCAAGGCTTTTGTGTTGCATTATTACTAGTCTCTTTTATTCACTTTAGTACTAACTCAGTAGTCATGAGGATCATGCACAGATCAAGTTCTCGTACAATTCACTATTTGTATTTATGAATTTAACAACTTCTCCCTCTGTCACAGTTTTAAAAAAGAGAAAACACACCCTATCCTTATTTAAGAATGCAATTTTTCTTTAGAGAGGTAACTAACAGACTCTCAATGTGTTAAAAACATACAGCAATGACATTTTTAAAAATACTATAATGCATACACCAGTCTATTTCTCTGCATACCTTAAGTCGAAGACAAGTCATATTTGTGATGGAAAGCAAGCAGCCAACCAGCTAATTACAATAATTGCCTATAAGAAGCAAACACTAGTTGAGCAGAGCTCTTACACAGCTTGGATCACATTAATTAAAATGACAAAACAAACTGAACTACAAAACTTACTCTGCTCTCTCCTTGCCAGAGCACACAATTAATTAGATTGTCCAGAAAAGATAATCAGCAGCTATTTAAAAGTTCATGTAATCAATCCATAAAATAATTTCTTATACACTTTGCAATATTCCACAACTAAACTATTTACACTGCACATGAGGTTTCTACCAACTAGTTTGAAAATGGACTAACAGTTACAGCTGTCTTACAAGTATTTCTGAACAAACAGAATGTATTTATATCTGTGGTGCAATAAAGTAACTAAGGTATCCTATTTTTATCACAATAGGTCTCATGACCCAAACCAGAGCAGGTGTACTTGGTTTTTTTCTTTTGTAAAACATGAGCAATTTTCTCCTGATCACAGAAACCACATTCTCCTAAATAGCACTGCATTCTATGTTCTACTCAGCAGACCATGCTGCCTTAGTAACCCCAGTACCAACATGAAAAATGAAATCATTTAAGAGGCAGAACTGGCACCTTGCCACTCATCACAGAGTTAGGCGAATTAAAAAAAAAGAAAATATCCAAACCAAAATACAACAGCTACCATAGAAGGAACCGTCTAGTTTAGAAACAACCATCTAGTTTATAAAAATTCAAAACAAAACCTGCTGAACAAGGTATTTTCATTTGACTCAACCAAACTTTAGCTGATCAAACTGGAGAACTATTTAGTACATAAAACCTGCTGCTAGGCTTATAACCTGTAACTACGGAATTGACTGGAAAAAGCTACATCAATTTTCAATGAGGTATAAGCTTAAAAATGTGACAAGAGACTTTATTAGCACTTACAAATTGTATTCGAGCAAAATTATGAGAATGCTTACAGAAACCCTTTCTGAAAGCTACCTCAGATGATGCTGAAGACTCACATTTAAATCTATATTACTTACAACTAACTAGAGTGTTCAAACTATTAAGATTTAATGAATAAATTTACAAAACCGGTTCAAAGGTTGAGGCACCAGCATACAACCATCCAGTTTCAAACACCCAGATACTATCAACTCAAAGTTATAATGATGTATTTTATTTCACGTTGATTTTACAGTGCTTTTCAAACACCATTAGTGAGTAACTAGTACTAGAGGGATAAAAAAACTAGACATGCTACTCAGACTTCAGAAATGCCTACCCTCAAAACAATCCCTTTGTCTGAAAAATAAAACCCAAACCAAAACAACCAACACAACACTGTAATTGCATTTGAGATTTACTACTTATCAGTGCATTTAACAACCTGACTAATGACTATACTTTTTAAGGGGCCTCACTACGTAACAGATGAAGATATTTGAGCTGGCGTACCCTTTTAGTGGTCAAAAAACCTCCTAGCCACTTAGTTATGCAACACATTTTTAAACAGTAAGTACATTTTTTTCATTAACAACCTTACTTGCTTGCCTCATAGAAGAAAGGTTTTAAAGAAAGTGGATACCTTTCATGTAGAAATTGAATTGCATCTTTATACTAAATCTTGTGCAGGTATATTGGGAGAATCCACAAAAATATTTCAGTTGATCAAAACCTTAGAAAAACAAAAGCTTCCTTCAGTGCCAAAACACATTCCTATGATCTCCTGAATTCAATATCAATAGTGTGGAGAACTCATTTGATACCAAGCACTATACCTGCACTACACAAGTAGCTCCATTTTGAAAAGAGCACACGTTCTGTTTTCTGATCTTTAATGCTCACATTGGTTGGGGAGTGTCCAGGTGGGCTGAAAGCTGGCAGCACTGTCCCCTGATAACTCCTGCTTGAACTGACAGCACCTCTGGACAATGGAAATAGTTAAAAATTAAACCTTTGCTGTCTCACCCTTTTTTGCTAGGGTCCACATTCATAAAATATTATCAGAAACAGAATAAAGAACTGCACTGCTCCTTGTTCTTCAAAACACACAAATGCTAAAAAGGTGGAGTAACAAGCCAAATACTTGCAAAAAGCATTTTAAACGGGGGGGAAAAAAAAAAGGCATGTAATTCTGCATCAAGCAGCCTTGTTTGACTTTAGCACTGGCCACAGAAAAGGAAATCAGTTGCATAAATACGTATTTCATCATTTCAGAAAGAAGCTGTGCGCAGAAGGGAAGATGAGGAGGATTTCACTGCACGCCCAAAAAACTCAAGAGCAACTGGAATGAAAAAAGCTGAAGCAAAGAAAAACGTACGTTGCATACTAACTTCTGTATCATGCACTAGCTATGGGAAAGTAGCTGTGCTCACACACACAGATGTGTGAACAGTTGAAAATTATGAAAGCCACAGCTGAAAATGACAAAAACCATCTCACACCTCAAAAACCTAAATACTGTACCTAGAACTCAGAAGTGGTCAAAGCTGTTGGAAAAGTATACTTACTATACAAGAAGCTCATAGAGGACTTCACGTCCCTGGCATACTGGCAAACTATGGCACGTAATCATATTTCTGTGAAAAGTACGCTCAGAAGCAATCCAGAGAGACCAAGCAGGATTGTTATAACCTAGCACAGGAAGCTCAAGATCATAAAGACCCAATGTGTCAGGATCTAAATCTGGCAAGTCCAGCTAGAGAAGCCTCAGCTGAACAAGACTTCTCATTCAAATATAAAAAAAAATGAAGACCAGTGCAGTTTCATGAGACAAAGATGATCTTTAAAAAAATAGAGGTGAGGGGGAAACCTCACTGTACTACCACTACTCCCCCTAACCACATTCATTGTGTCTCCTACCTTGCAAGAATTTTGGAGCTCACTGGATGCCACGTTGAGGAGATTCAGTTCACTAAGCCTGCAGAAAACTAACCTAGCAACAGTGATGCCAACTTTCTTCAGTGTTAGTGAGTTGAATCAACTTAGGAAAGTATGACGTAGGTCCTAAATTGGCACAAGGGAGTAGATCTGGCTGAGTGGACCAACACAGGCCCAGGGAACAGCAAAACCCCCACCCCAGGGTGGCAGAGCACCATTTGATTGCCTTCACTGTAACCATAGTGATAGGGAGCGGAATCAACTGTTATGGACTATGGTTATGACAGAGCATTTCTACTATATTGTGCATTACACTGTAAGCGGTTCAAACTGAAAATAAAACTTGCATAAAAATTACACTTGGCCAAAAAGTGTCTCCAAATAAACTTTAGCTTCTCTAGAAGGCTGGATTTGAAGAGATTCAGCAATTTCATGATCATCTGAAACTTCCTCCTTTCCCTTGCAAGTACAAATAAAATTATACTTCCTTCTAATTGAAAATCCCTCCAAACTCTTTCATGCAGTCTAATTTTCTATGGCTACAAAAAATAATAAAACTGAACTATAGATTTGTTACAAAAGAACCAAAGTGGAATATGAGTTTTAAGGAAATTAGGAAATTTTTTCAGTTTCTTTTTTTTAAATATCTACCATCAAAAGACTTTGCCATTAGAAAAACAAATCTCATTTCGTCTACAGTATTTTTAACTACATGCAACAAAAGAACTGCCTTTCCTGGCTAAACAAGTGTCAAGAAGGATGTTATTAGAACAGCTTTAAAAATAAGATGTCTTTGGGTTTAACAACTACAACAAAATGCAAATGGCAATAGCATTAGTGGCTTAAGCAATAACATAAATCAACAAAAAACTCAGAACCAAACATATTGTATCCAGTTTGTGGAAAAGCAGAGAGACAAGAAACAAGCCTCATGAGACATCAAACCTTTCAGAGGTAGCTACTACTCTAAGTAAGCTTTGTGTAATCAAACAAGCTACCACAGCACAGAGCTGTTAATCCTATTGCCTTTTGGGAAAAACACTGTAAGCAGAAATTTCTTAAATATCCCACTAAATTCAAGTATTTCAAGGTTGTGTTCTAATGCTCGATCTACCTTGCCACAAATAAATCATAAAAAGCCTAAGGAAAAAAAAGACGAGAGGTTACCAAAGTCATTGTCTTTTCTAGACCTGGGTCAACTTTCCCCCATCACTCCTGACACATGTTTGCCTCTAGAGGTGACAATCTATTAATGGACATCTTATAAATAAGTTAGAAAATCTATTTTCACGCTTCACTATAGCTAGTCATAAAGAAAAAGGTCAAATAGTAACACGAAGCCATCTCCTCTGCTAACATTTAAACTCACTACTTCTGGCAGTAATCACCACAAGTCTGGAGAACAAGCTATTTGCATTCTTCTTTGCATCAGATCTGACAATTTGCACTTATTTTTTAAACACCCTCAGGTTCTTTTTAGTCTTTCCTCAAAGCTCTGACCTCCTAGACTTCAGATCACCATCGTTCTTCTCTGGACTTTCCTCAGCTAGACCATGTATCTTGTGAAGCTGTGACCCAAGGTCAGACATGGCATTCAGCTAAGGCCATTCGTGTGCTATGCAAAACAAAAGGATGATTTCACTTATCTTTTGAGATCTACTCCAGCAGAACATTAGCTGGATATGAAGCATCTTTCCTGTAGCTAAAGTTTAACTTGTCCTCACAACTAAATAGGATGTCATTCCTAAACTATAAAGTTAGCTCAATCACTGAACACAAATGCACTGAAACGTAACTGAGAGTCAACTAAACTTATTCCCCAAATTACAAAAGCTATGAAGTAAAAAAAATGCTTATATTGTTTCAACTTTCCAAGTAACACTTTTAATTGTAAACTCTTCAGAGAGACAGAAACCTAAAAGGAAAGTTATTCTAATTCCCAGCATGATAGGTTCCTTAAATGTTACAGCAACTAAACGCACCCCAGCTTTTCTTGGTGCACTATGTTAAAAAACAACTTTTAATAATGTAACAATAAAATATAACTTTTCTTGTTCTTCTATTTTATGAGAACCCACCACTTACCTCATAAGGTTAAAAGTGCCTTTTCATTCTATGCATTTTATTATTCTTCTTAAATCTGTTTTATAAGATTAAGGTTTCTAAATATATAACTAATATTCACACAGGATAAACTCCAGCATTGCCACCTATAAAACGATTGACCATCCAGCAGCTCAAGCCCTCACTTCACAACCTTCAAAGTAATTTTTGCTTCCAAAGAGCAGTTCAAGGCACAAAGCTCCAAGTACAGAAAATCCCATTTGAATTATTTAATATTGGTGTAAATAATCTCTAGCAACAAGAACTAAGCCTTTCCTCCCAGCTGTCACACACCCCTTACTTCTTATATCAACAACCCTGTTATACTCTAAAAACCTTCCATCCAAACAATCTCTTGTCCTGAGAATTCATCCTGGGGAAGAAGCCAACTTACGTGCCTCTGTACACCAGCACTTATCCTAGGCCTCCCAACTTCCGCAACTGAATGATGAGCGGAAGAAAAAAATTTCTGCAAAATTTGCTTTTCCCTAACCCTTTTCAAATCCTTACGCCTCCATGAAGTACCCATTTCCTAAATGTACTATGTGAGTGCATATGCAGTTACTCTTACTAATCTTGAATTTTAACACAGAAAAAAATGCTTTAGCAATTATTATACTTTCACATAATAACATCATTATTAGAAGATTTTTAACATCAGCAGTTATGCCACTGAGGCAACTTCTGAAGAACTACATTCATTATTTGATTAAAAACTGACCATGAGTTGAACAACGTGGCTTAACCTTGTTTTTCAAAACCCCAACCCTTGAATTCGTAAGCAACACTGATGCAGTTTTAACCAACACAGAAGCACTCGATTACAACCTTGATCCAGAATACTTCCTTTACCAGAGGGTTCCAACTTACAAGTCTCTCAGAGATTCACAGAATCATCTAGCTTGGAAAAGACCTTGAAGATCATCTAGTCCAACCATCAACCTAATACTGACAGTTCTCAACTACACCATATCCCTAAGCACTATGTCGACCCTACTCTTAAACACCTCCAGGGAACACCCACCTCCCTGGGCAGCCCATTCCAACGCCTAACAACCCGTTCTGTACAGAAATGCTTCCTAATATCCAGTCTAAACCTTCCCTGGTGCAACTTGAGGCCATTACCTCTTGTCCTATCGCTTTTTACTTGGTTAAAGAGACTCATCCCCCCTCTCTATAACCTCCTTTCAGGTAGCTGTAGAGGGTGATGAGGTCTCCCCTCAGCCTCCACTTGTCCAGACTAAACCCCCCCAGTTCCCTCAGCCGCTCCTTGTACGACCTGTGCTCCAGACCCTGCACCAGCTTCGTTGCCCTTCTCTGGACACGCTCGAGTCATTCAATGTCCTTTTTGTAGTGAGGGGCCCAAAACTGAACACAGTAATCGAGGTGCAGCCTCACCAGTGCTGAGTACAGGAGTATTCTTGTTGTATACTCCACTTAAAACTAGAAACTGAGTATAGAACTCAAGGTTTTTCTTCTGGGAATTGGGACAGCAGTTCCAAAAAGATTACAGGGAACTAAAACTTTCCACGTTATCATCTCACTAAAAGTGAGGTTATGCTCCTTGATGGGCTTCCACTGCAAGGTTACTTTTAAAGCTTAGATTCATCCTTGACTTGAAGGAATGAAACAAAACACTAAAACACGTACTTGCATTAGAGCTATGAGTCAGTTAGAAGCACTTCAGTATTTTTCTGACTTAAGTCACTTTGAATTTGCCTTACACTTTATGTTGGCTTGTTTTAGTATTAAGGATAGTTTCCATTTTAACTGTATCAGCAATTTTTTGGTCTTGAACTTTATTAAAAGTAAAGGTTTAGATGAAGTAATAGGTGTTCTTACACAGTAAAAAAAGAAATAATTACTTATACCTTGCTTAAGAACTAGCTAACTAAAGAACAAAACCACATGAGAAAATAAAAACTCTAGCACCAGCTCTGCCTTAGACATGTGTGTTTCAGTATTTCCAATGAATAAGAAGTTTGCTTTTAAATAATGCAATACCCCCACACACTTCCGAACCTTGAATATATGCACCCATGTTTGCAACACACCAAGCTCTCTGCCTGGCAGGTGTTCCAGATACCAGACTGCTTCTCTCTTTCCCTCTGCCATGTAGAGATGTATTCAGGGTGGGGGGAGAAGAAGTTACAATATGTAATTTCTCATTTGAAGTTAAATCTAACAACTGACACAGGCTAAAACATTTTTGAAGTTCAAGTGACTTACAGCAGTTCTGCAAATACTCCCCTTGGTGCCAAAATGGATTTTTTAAAATTCTTGCCTCCTGCCACTGCTTTCCACTCTCCTTTCTCATGCACCTCAGTTTATTTACCCAACTCAACTATATTGATATTACTGTTTCTAGGGCCACAACATAAACCAGGTATTGAAATAATTCTGCAGGGTTTTTTAGTGGCAGAAATAACTGAGAAATTCAGTTCCATGCACAGCTGTACCAGCACAATCTGGTGATCAAAGTCATCGAGAAGCTTTTTAACCTCATTTTGCTGCCAAAAGAAAGCATTTGTTCAACCCCACTCTTTAGGTATTTAGGTTTCTAGACCAGCTGAGGGTTTCTCCTTACTCAGGAAAGTTAAGACTGGACTTGCATTACCCAAAGCATTTAATCACCCTGTCGGTTAGGTGTAAAATACATGTACACTACTGAGTTTTACCTGCCTTCAGCAAGTAAGCCAGTAGCACCTTAAGATGAGGAAATCAATCTCGCCTCTCATTAGCATCGATAGGGGTAGACTCCCTCCCTATTTCTACTTTCAGGTCATCTACCCAGCATGAGTTCCAGCACTTGTCAAACTTCTCAACTCATCAATTCTGCTGTAATCCACCACACTACTGATAAATAACACAGATAAAAAGATAGCCTTTTTCCGGTGAGTTGGGAGTCAAACTGGACCCCTCCATGAGCTGATGATCCAAGCCAGTTCACTTTCCCTACTGAAGGTGCTCTTCCCCCAGGGCCGTGAGGAGCCATTACCTGGTGGGCTCGGCACCTCCCAGGGCCACAAGCCTCTGCTCACAGAGGAGAGGTCCTGTACCGATTACACAGACATGCTGGGGAGAGCTGGGCTGAAATGATCTTCTGCAACTAACACTCAAAGCAAGAAGGCCGAGCTTCTGGCATCTGTATTTACCTCCAGAACACACCTGATGCATGACATTTGGCAATTCGTTCTGACTTCAAAGCCTACAGTATTTGGATCGTCAAAACACCTTGAGGTTGCTACGGCACATTTCATTGTACCTTCCAAAAACATTTCAGAAACGTTAGCAACTTACACTTTAACCCTAGCAAAACAGGTAGTACCACTCGCTCTCCGTGGGATTGGGAAGTTAAGTAACATGCCCCAAAACACAGGAAGTATGTAAGAAACACAAACCAGAGGCCCGACATCCTCAGTGCCTGCACAGTGCCCTGTCCGTTAACATTTCCTCAGAGTCCTCGCGTAGGAACGGTGAGCCAGGCCAACAGCCACAGAAGGAACCCTACCCAACCCTGCTTTTAATATGCGTTTCGAGTGTTTCCAAACCATCGGGGGAAACCGATTACAAAAGCCCCACACAAAAGCTCTGCCGGCCAGAGCCACCCGCTAACAGCCATCTGACAGCGGGGGCACGGAGCGGGGCTCGTCTGAAACCGGACCGCGACCGCCGCCCCTCCCCAGCCGGAGCGCGGCGGGGCGGGGGAAGCCCCGGCCCCCGGCCCCGCGCGGCCCCGGGCGCGCCGCCTCCTCCCGGCGGCACGGGCCGCCCCCGGGACAGAGCGGGCCCGGGCCACGGGCGCTGCCTGCGAGCACCGGGGGGTGCGCGGCGGGAGCGAGGCCGCGGAGAGGCGCGGAACCTCCCCGCCCCGACACTGCATCACCGGCGGCGGCTGGAGAGAGCGGCGCCCCCGCCGCCGGAGGGGGGGGGGGGGAGGAGGCCGGGGCCTCCCCGGCGCGGGGATTCCCGCCGCCGCCGGCCCCGGCGAGCCCCGCGTCGCCGCCGTCGCCCAGGCCGGGCCCGCCGGCGGCCCCCGGGCGCGGGGGCGTGATCGGCGGCGGGAGGTGGGCGGCCGCCGCAGCCGCCGAGTGGCCTCACCTCCTCCGGGATGGCCGGGTCGCCGCCGCCGCTGCCCCCCGCGTAGCAGGCGCCGAGCGCGGGCGGCGGCGGCTCGGGCTCCATGTCCCCGTTGAAGAGCGAGGCCCCCTCCGCGCTGCTGCCGCTGCTCAGCGCCGCCATCTTGGATCGAAGCGCCGGGGCGAGGGAGGGGGAGGGGGGAGCCGCGTCCCCGCCGCCGGGACGCCCCCAGCCGCGACCCGTAGTGGGAGGGGGGGAGGGGGCGAGCGCAGATCCCGGCCAGCTCCCAGCGGCCCGCGCCGCCGGCACGTCACGCCCGGCCCGTGACGTCACCCAGAATCGCCGCCGCGGCCACTGCGCATGAGCCGCCTGACGTCATCGGGAAACACCCTGACGTCACGGCGCGACCACCCGTCGCCCTGGGAACTCAAACGTGGGCTGCGGCCCCGCCTCCTCGCCGCGGCCCCGCCCCCCGCCGCCTCGGCGCCCCCTGGCGGGGCGGTAGCGCGGCCGGTGGTGCACGGGGCCGGGCCCGGCGCGCTGGGGGCCGGTGGCGCGGGCGGGCCCGGCGGAGGCCGGAGGAGCCCGCCCAGAGCCGCCTTGGCGGGGCGTGGGGGCGAGCACCGAGGGCCAGAGCGCCTGCGGCGGGCTGCCAGCACTGCCCCGGCCTGCGGGTCCTTCCCAGCGGCGGCCTCGGGGACAGCGCGGGGAACCCCGCCAGCTGCGGGTGGAATGAAACCGGGACTGAGGTGCCGGCGGGATTAAAATGAGAAACAAATGGGACCGTACGTGCTGTGTGAGCTAACGGTGTGCTGGAACAGGAGCGCGGTGAAGAGCCAGGGGCGGAAAGGGACCCTTTACTGGTTTGACGTCATTTGGCAAACAATAGTGTGGTGGCTTTGAGGTAGATCTTTATAAACAGGTACCACGACGCAATGACAGAGATACTTCCAAACCCCACATTTTCATCTGAAAATGATGTACTTACCCTAGTTATAACTACAATAATTGATTGCTAGAATGGATAAAACGTCCTTATTTTTTCTATTGACGGCATTTGGGCCTTGAGCCACCGCAGGCCGGTGCTTTATTTACACAGGGTGCTTCAGGCGAGGGCAGGGTCTGGACGTGAGCTCAGCATCCTTCTCAGTAACGCCTCCCTTATCATCTGGCCAGCTTTGTCCGAGCTGGAGGTCTGGGAGCAGATGCTTGTTTCCAAATACGATCGTCCAGCCTGTCTGCACGATGGGACATCCACCTCCTTCCCCGAAAGTCTGGCTTACCAGGGGAAGAAAAAGGTGGGCTCACACAGCGGGACCTGCCGGGCTTCTGTCCTCTGGTGTGAATGACAGAGGAAGCAAGGTGGTGGGTATGGTGCATTGGGAAATACTGCTCTCTCCAGCTCAGAAGCGAAGAGGAGCTGGAGCCAGCAGCCACCGCTGCCCCCCAAAGCCTGCTCCCCCCAAGTCCCCAGTGCCTGTGGCCATCTTCCCCCAAAGTGGCAGAGTGCTCCCATCTAAAGTAAAAACAGACCTGCATCATATCCCTGTATGCCACACCCATCGAAATGCTGCTTACATGTATAAAGCATTCATTAAATCAGGTATTTTAAGTTGCTTTCTTGCTGAAAAGGCCTTTATGATAAATACCAGATTGATAACAGTATTTTAATGCATCGCAAAGAAAATCTAACATATCAGAAAACCAGCAGGATTTCAGAGAAGGTAAAGGCTGTTCTATCATAACCTGATATGTTTTATGGTAGTCAATTAAAATACTAAGTTGAAACATGCAAGTGCAAACATACTTATCTTTGTTTCACTGCAGTTGTGAATACATAACCATACAACCTCTTAATGTAATAATCCCGATGATAGATTTCAGGTTTATATTTCACCTTTCACACTGGGGCCATCGGTGTGTAAAAGCATCTCAGATTCAGTTCAATACTGGCAGTGCTGTAACTGATAAATAAATGCAACATCAATTTACTGTATGGACACAGCAAAACCACAATGGAGTCAGGAATACCAGACGCTGTGTTATGAAGGGAAGGAACTTTGGGCATGAATTTAGCTGAAGGTCTTTTCTGTGGAGAGCTACACAGCATTAAACACCTTCTGAATACACATGAGAAATAAGCAAAATAATCTAATTAATATTTAAATGGATTTTAATTTATTATTTGACAGGCTATGCTTTCCTGAGATAGGAGCCTAGGTTTTCCTACAATTGGTGGCCAGCAGTGTAGTCAACAAAAAGACTGCACAAATACATAAGATGTACAATGTACAAACTAAGCAGCTCGCCAAGTTTAGACATTTTCTCTAATAGCCACATTAATGAAGAGGATAATTATCAGCAATTCCTGCTATGCGATGGGAATGTGTAATGGTAGTGAAAAATACACACAGACTCTGGAAAATAACTCATGCTGAGGACTAAATGCTAGGACAAATTTCTCTGATCTTTGAAGAAAAAGGTGGCAGAGGTAATATGAGATGGCTCTACCAGCACACGGCCTATTGTAGAAAAGCCAGCAGAGTAATATGGGTTAACAAACAGAGAAAGTCCATTCGTTTCAATGAAATTTATGCCAAGGGGTAATTTAGTCTCAGTGACAGAACGTAGTCATAGCCATTGTTTTATTCCCCAAGCAATTTATGACCAGGGCATAAATCTAGCAGTGGAATTAGTAGAATACTATCAGTCTGTAAATTGTAATCTTTCTCAATGTATTTAGTAATCTTGCATGCCTTTGTTCTCGAGCTTCTAATTTTTTCAGATTTTCATTCACATAAAATATATTTCCTAGACTTCCTTACTACGTTTGATGTACCGCCCGAAGAGTTGCAATTCTAAGCCCTAATAGTGACAACTGATGACCAAAACTGGGCACACAGCAGTTACCACCTGAAATACATGAGTTAAAAAATCAGCGTTCCACCTAAAATAAAGAACAGAATACTGTTTGAAAAGATAGTTGTGCAGGAAAGAGACAGAAATCTACTCTTTATGCTATACTTTCCTCTTGTTTGGGGGAATCCACACCTAGTGATAAGTGGAATTTCCTACTCCTTCACGTGATGGAAGATAAATCATTATTACCTATAACTATTTCTTGGTGATATGAAATCCTAGCTACTGATAACTGATATCATCAACATCTTTCACAGAGACTAGTTTTCACTATCAACATAGGTCAAAATCAAACTTATAACAGAGATATGAAAGTCTGGTTTCTGCTATCAAATCCTTAAGCTACTCGGAGCACTGGCTGGTTGATTCCCACAATGCAGCACAGCCAGTTTATCTGGTACTGCAGCAGGTAATGCATACTTGTAAACACAAAACCTGCCACCTCCCATCAAACTCTTAGTTATGCACTGGGGTTATGATCCTCCTCAGAATTTTTTTACTTTAATTCAGATCAGAAAACACGTCCAGCTCTTAAAGACTCTTCAGCTAGATTGCCCACCACCAGAACATATGTCTAATCTCATCAACACCTGAACTTCAAGAGAACAATGTCTTAATGAGTCATTAAAAAAAATTATATGGCTACCTGACAGCAACTGTCTCCTTGTGATCATTTGAACTTTATCCTTTCCTCCCAAAAAAGAATTAATCCTAGCGAGATGCTCCAAAAGAAGAATGTCCAAATGGTCTCATTTATGATGTTCTTTCAATAGAAGATATTATGTCAAAAAACCCCAGCCTTTCAGTTTCTTAATCAAAAAAACACCTTAATTTGCATATTGATATGATAATAGAAACTGATTTCTTACAGCGGTGTGAAAATTCGACTCATCTTCAACTCTGAATGTCTAAAGTGCCCTTAAAATTTGCCCAGATTTCCCAAAACTGCTTAGCCTTTTCATACACTGAAAAGACAGTATTTGTCCCATACATTGTAGCATTTGCACTTGGCCCATGTTCATTTGAAAATGCTGGATTAAATTCTGCCCCATGAGAAAATAGTTACAGATCTTCTAAAGTATATTAAAATATACATATTGCTTTTAAATGTTGTAGTATGAAGTGAAAGTGCACAACGTAAAGTATCTAAGGGAATGGTATGGTTTATATATCAGATTAATCCTCAAACATAACAGCAGAAATACAGATGTTGATGGAACACAGATACAAATGACAACAGTCATGTTCCCTGTTTTCTTAGCCAGAAAACATAAAGCAGAACAAAACTTAGGCTGCTGTCCAGAATGCAGTCATTTTCTGATTACTGGTCAGAATAATACATACTTAAAAAAATTACTTCGCTCTCCAGGAAAAGAATAAATATATTTTCTGAGGGAAGAACCCAGACTTTTTTTTAAAGTTCCTTTTAACGCATTTAGGAGAGTAATAGGTTTATTATTGCACTCACTTTAAGATATACTATCTTTTCATATTTCTAGGGATCACTGTCTGATTGCTCCAATGTGAAGCTATGACACAATAGAAAAAGCAAGGCTGCTTTTTTTTTGTTTTGTTTTTAAACTATTCCTGTACAGATCATATGTATTTTTTCCTTTGGTAGCTTCCTGAGAACTTCTAGTTCAGGAGATAAACCATTCTGTGACACTGCTGAACCTGAAACATTCATACCTTCAGTGAGAAATTAGGTAATGTTCAGGTAGTGATTTGAACCTGACAGCTGAACAATCTCATCCATGTTACTTTTTAGTTGCTGGAGACTTCATAGCTCTTTGCCTTCAAGTTAAATACACGAGCACAAGTGATGAGAATGGATGGAGACTAGGAGAAAAAAGGAGGTAGGCAAAAAAGAAGGAAATGTGAATCCACCAGGTTCTTAACTCAGTTTTCATGCTACCATTCCAAGCAATGTTGATCTAGCAAACTTTCTTTTATATATAAATAATAACGTATCTGGATTTTTTTTGCAGTGCTACTAGAAATATTTACATAGTTTTCATTTGGGTCAAGGATTCAATTTATTTTAGACCAATTATTTACAAAACTGTTGCTCATCTCTCCCTAAACCACAGCCTAAACCTTCCAAAAGTAAAAAGCAACACATTTTCCTTTGGAGGCAGTGTGTGGGAGGCAAGGAGCAGGAAAGGTAATGGGACTGGGACGTGGGAGTGACTTTGCATACAGGTCCCTTCCATACCCTGCACGTTGTTCGGCATCACAAGAACAAAATGCTAACCTGTTTCCTTCCTTGTCTGAGCAGTGGCTTCGGGGTTCAGCAATGTATGTCCTGCATCGCAGCACTCTGCCTCTCTCTCTGCTGGCCTCCTGCTTTCACTCATGTACTAGCATGGGAAGCTGAGAAAACTATGTTTTATTGAACAGTAGTGTAAATACTGACAGGTGTGGCATATAAGGGACCATCAAGAGAGAGCATGAGCCTTGAAATCACTATTAAGAGAATAGAAGTAGCAGCCAGTGGAAAAGGAGGGGGAGGGATAAGGCAGAAGATTAGATGGAGAGGGAACATAGTAGAAGTAGACAATGGAGGAGAAGATGTGGCTCTGCTAAGAAACAAGAAGCAGATGAAAACAGGGAAACAAAGGAGTCAGGAGCACTTATTTTCCTGCCTGATGTACTTTACTGACACCAGGACTAAATCTCCCATTTAAGAAGATTGGTCAAGACCCTCCTTAGCATCCCTCATTATAGCTTTAATGAATTCAGCTTGTTCGGATATCTGATTTCCAAGTCCTTTGTGTTGGATAGTGATAAGGTGATCACCTTTAAGGACTAAATAGTATTAGATTCCTCACATTATAATGTGAACAATCACATTTCATAACTCAAACCCATCCCATTTAGGCACAAAAAAAATTTTACATGATTGAGTTCCAAGAAAAGACAGGAAAGGAGGCCACCTCAAACAAGTTATTTTGCTGTTCAGAAAACGACTGTTCAATTATGTTCCAGTCTTAGGATTTTGCTTCATATTATCCAGGCTAGCTGATCTTCCTCTGGCCTGAATGCCTGCTGTAATTTGATTCTCCAGCACTTTACAGACAGGTTGGTAACTCTCTACATCTGTGATCTAATCACAGTTTAGATAGTAACTGCACCTTTCAGTTTCTAGCCTCCTCACTGAGCATAAAAAGTCCATTAGGGTTGGTATTGGCCCAACGTAAGGAAACTTTAAGAGTCCAAAAAGGCTAAATCAATAATATGAACCAAATGCAGAAACCACAGCTTTGACGTGGGACAGAGAGAACATGGTGACTGATCATGGGTTTTCAGGGCAGTACCCCACACTGATGGAGTTTTAAGAGTTACTGTTCTTCAGTGATAGGTCAAATTGGATGGATAACCTTGTTAAATGAATGCTTATATTGTAATATACCTATATACACCCTATACATTTAAACGTAAGTGTCTTTTGCTGAGAGTTGCTATCACAGTTCATAATCCATCCTCATCTTTTAATCCTCACTCCCACCAAGACAACGCAAGCCTTACAGACGTTTTGTCTCTCATGAAGAGGCAAGCTGCCTGCCAAGCATGTTGGAATTAGGACAATCTCTGAACCATGCTGCTGTGTTCTCATCGTTCTTGCAAGTATTCACTTGGCCAAAGGCAAATTTTCTGGTGCAGTGGTCAATGGCCTCTCAATGTTTTTGATGCTGTGGACTGGTTGAAGCTTGCGGTTATGCTAAGGCCCTCAAACATGGTTATTCCTTTCTAATGTAATATGACTTCTCTCTCCAGAAGACACATATGTTTTGGTAAATGAACACAATTTCTGTTACCCTCCTCCGGGAGAATTCTGCAAGGCTCCAGCTTAGATCTTCGTTTTATCTTATTTTTAAGTGGTTTGCATGCCTAGTCAATACTCTCTGTCCTCAGAGGGCATTAATGTTTGTTAATAAACTTGATGATGCTCTCAAACAACTTGCGTTTGAAAATACAGAAACACATCACACTGTTGGCTGTACTGGTGTCAGGCAATGGAGCAGTATTTTGGCAAACATCACAGCACATAAGCAGGATGACTAAGTGCAAAAGCAGAAAAATAAAGAGGCTGCAGTGTTACTTTCTAGTTGAGAGGAACAATTCTGACACTCCCTAGCCTAATTGATACTTTCTGGCTTATGCTGCTCGTTCAAAAAGCATTTGTGAAGTTTAGAACAATGCTTACCTGCACATCAGTTGCACCAAACAGACCCAGGACGGACAGCCAAGAAATAACACATGCTGCCTCACACGCAGCCAGAGTATCAATCGCTTCCCATCCGCTCATGCAAGAAATGTTGTCTGTCTAGGTGGCATCTGCACTGCTTCATTCACAGGCTCCTCTCCAATATAAATATGCCAGTTTGGACAAGCCAGCTGAATACTGCTTTATGTTGGAGGCTTCATGTAAATGCTCCTATGCCTATAAACTAAATATAATACTAAGTAACATCAGCTGAAGCATCAGTCATATCTCTTTATTTAGATAAAAAGCCAGCATAAACTCTGACATAATGGAAATAATTAAAAAACCAAAAGCAAAACCCAAACTTCTTGTTAACTAGCCAGCTTAATACTGAATGCAATACTCTTTCGCATCATCTCTGTCACTGCCAGCTGCTCCCCCAGAAATACTCTGAGCAGCATCTTGAAGCTGCCTGTCTCACACACAGGCTCCTTCGCATGCAACTATAGAAATTAGAAATGCTGCACCTTGTCAATGATAGTTGCTGATTGCAAATAGAACAGCATCACCCAGATGTCAGCACACCACACGTCAGACTGTACTGCTCCAGTCTACCAGTGGATGAGGCTTTCTTTAAGCCACCTGCAGCTCTCTTCTCTGTGGAAACCAACACATGGTACCCAGACAGCCTAATATTATTCTAAACAACACTCAGTATCCCTGGGGAAGCAGCTATTGCATGCACAGGCGTGACAGAGTCTCTAGAAAAATGTTGTTTCATCTGTCCTGAAGAGACCACTGTCAGTCAAAGGCTAAAGGGATCTATAACTCTGTATGCCGGCATTGGATTTACCTAGATGTTATTCAGAGGTAAAGCCCATTGATACTGGTTGGATATACTCAATATTCACATAGCTTCTAAGGCAAGACCACTTCTGGAGGTGTGTGAATCTGGAATTGTACTTTAGACATGCACTTTTGAAAGCTGGGGGCCAAGTGACCCCATTCATTTTTATCCAGGCAAGACTGCAGTGGAAACTGAGGAATGTGATGCATTTGCAATTACATAGTTGCAGTGACACAACATGGCATGTGGCAGTAGAATGGGTTTTTGGCTTTCTGGACCTCAGGTGGTTTTTGTTTCTAATACCACTAAAAGCCTATTTACTGAAGCAGCCTGTAAGGCAAACATCAGACCTGCAGAAACAACAACTGAAATGGGAGAGACCCTCTGAACTCCATGAATTATTTACAAACAGCTTTAGGAGCCCTGGGATGAAGTAAAGTACTTTCAAGCATAGACAAAAAAACCTAATGGATATAAAAATCCTTTTGTAGCTCTTGGTGAGATTTCTTTTCACAGACCTAACTATGATATGAGCAAATGTATGAGGTCATCCAGTCTGCCGCCTCCTCTTCCAGGAGAGAAGTGGTCCCAGTGCAATGTTTTATAACACTTGGCTCAGCCTAGCTCTGCCCAACTCAGACAACAGAAGCCAAACCCACTTCTTGGGAATCGTCTCAATTTTTCTAAGTATTTCACTTTGTGGAATTTCCCCCAGTACAATTTAATGCAGTATGCATAAAGAGACTTTGACGTTATGGTTGTTATCCTGTTGATTTCATATTTATCCCCCTTAGACAACCCTTAATATTTTCTCAGCCATCATGGTGGCAACATCCCTCTAACATCTGTCTACAGTCATGTTCCTCACCATTTGGGCACACTATAGCTCTGCTCTGCTGTAACTGAGCCTTCACAAGCAAATTCCTTCAGATGTTTTCATGTCTGTTCCTTCCTCTCTGTACTCAAGACACTATCATCACACTCAAGGAAAAGGACAATAAAAAGTGATGAGAAAGAAGTGAAAAGACTAAAATGCCTTTCTTCATGCTACTCCAGATGTGCAGGCACAGAAAGATCCATTCTGTGTCCGACCCACACTCATCATTTAAGTTTTACCTCTAGGATTTATGGTAAGGGTATTGTTTTCATTTCTGCTTCCTATTATATGCCTAATAAATCCTTTGTTTTTAAAATTATTATTATAACCTTTGAATTTTTCCATTGTTGTTGGGACAGTGAAAGGAAATGATGCTGCCCCTAGAAGAGATTAAACAGGAAGAGTTCCTGTTCTCATGTCTCAATATCAAGATGACAGAGAACATCCCCTTGAATGATTTTGTTTCCGGGATCTAATACCAAATGATTGTTCAAGAAGTGTCACAATCAAACAGTTACAAAGGAGAACTGAGTTTAAAGGAATCAATCTGAGATCCCAAAGCACTTGTTTTCTTTGCATATTATTCTTTGTGCTTTAAAAGAAAGAAACCCCATACAAAATACAGTTATTTGCTCATCAAAACAGCCTTTCATATTTGTAAAGCTTTACCAAAACGTTTCAAATGAACTTTGTTGATTGTTGTTTTTAAAATTATTCTAAAATTGCCTTCAAAGTGGTAGAGGAATATGTACACAAGTAATTTCAAATTTCCAAAATAATTACAGTTTAAGAAATATCCGTATTTTTTTTAAAGGGATTTTTACTTTCTGACCAAATAAAGATTTTTTCAGCATTTGAAATCTCTAACATCTCAAACAGAACAGTGAACACAGTAACTTACCACAGCTTATTTTATATGTTAAAAATGTCATCAACTGTTGCATACAATCATCTCTCTGAAATAAAGCTCTGAAATATGTGGAGGTACAAGTCCTACCATATCCACACTAAGCTGCTCTTTACACAAGGTTCTTCTGAGCTAAATTCCCATCCTAGAAGCAGCTTACCCTCATGACACTATTCACTAAGTGATCATTATTCTGATTTTACTCTTGAGGAAACGTAGACAAGTAAGACAAAGTATTTTGTCTAAAATCATAGAGTAACTCAGGTGCATTTCACTGAACTATGTAATCACAGCGCATTGCTTTAGTAAGTAGAACTCTTCCATAGAGAAGCTTTTTTCAAGTTAATACTTTCCTGAGTTAAGCACATATATTTTAACACACTGGTACCTTTGCCAGAAAGCTTTTTTTCCTTCCACCATTACAAAGTATTGTCACATGCAAGTGAACTTCTGCCTGTCTGCAGGACTTTCTGTAATAAGAGGTCTAGCAAGAGCTGCACTACCTGTAAGATATATACAGCAACTAGGTCAGGCTGTTTACAGAATAGCTAGTGATTATCAAGACAGTACTCAGCAGCTATGACTATATTATACCAGAGTATAATTACAGACAGACATAGTTAAAGCACTGTAAAATAAGTAAGCAGTGGCACTTAATAAAGCTGTTCAGGATTGGGAAGAGGTTAGGGTTTTGACTCTCAGTCCCTCAGAGACTAATCAAGATTCTAATCAAGAATCATCCATCTAAACATCTGCTGGGGACAGTCACCTCACACCTTTGGGGAAAAGAGTGGATTTTGTAACAAAACACAGCACTTTGAATGGTGAAAATAAAAATTGCAGGAGAAAGACAGAAATAAAAATCTAATTGAGCTTGGTTACTTGTACATAAAGTAGATATGCCACTATGCCAATAGCTGTATAAAGTGTAAGTGTTCCCATCCTTACCTCTCAGAATATGGCAGAAACTTTCCTTCTCCTCCTAAATACACATACTGCATTAATACCTGGCATGACATTTCAGGATTGACTTCCAATTTGTCTATAGACCCTGTGATTAACAAAACATGGTCTTCTTCAGGCAATGTCTATTCCTAAATGACAGAGCACAGGTTAGAAGGGAGGTAGGAAAGTGCCTATTTCTATCCCAGCTATGGAGAAGGCTGCATTCTCTGGTACAAAGTAGTTATGCTAACACTCCCAGCAAGAAATGCATTACCCTAATACTAGGATATCTTTCAATAATGGCTGAATCATCGTTATTTTACAGTGAAGTCTCAGAGCAAGGGAAACAGCCATTTTTGAGAAGACCTAATTCTAGCCAATGAGTACAACAGAAGCAACCGAGCAACTACATCCCTCACAGCCAGAAACACAGTGTCAGGCAGCAGCAGTCTTCCTACTCCAGCAGTTCCCTCTCCTACCTAGTATGTGGCTCCATGCTGCTCTTCTTCCTGAAGTGGAATTCAAGGGAATGAGACCGCCTCCCCCGGCTGCATGCAAGTACTTCTCAGAGGGCCCATCACAGTCTCTGTAGAGTCCAGTACCAGACAGATCACAACCCACAGACAACACATAGAGTTCTAAAATGCTGTAGGCATGTTAGAGTTGAGCAAAAGCTGTGAATTACTAAAAGGATTTATCATGCTACTACAGAGAAGACATCTATTAGCTTCCATAGCATTTTGTTGATTGTGGTAAGAACTCAGGTGTTTCTCCCACAACACTGCTCTCCTAAAAAAACTAGGTAACTGTAAGGATACTGAACAAGAACACAGCTCACCAGAAACACTTTTAATACAATCAGCACCTCTTCAGTTAATAACCTTGGTGAAGTACAGTTGTTGAGCTGTTACAAACTTATGTAGATCCACTGATATCAGTGATCAGACAGATCCCTTCAAATACACTTAAATTTGAACAAGCTTGGCTTAGAAATGCCAGTAGGTTCGCACTGCTCCTAACCTCAGAATGCCTCTATATGCAAAATCAAAGCATACCCCAAGCTGACTGTGCAAATACTTTCTGCTCCAGTCACTCTACATTTTTAATAGCTCTCCTTTACTACTTCAGGGATGTTCCTCTAAGCTTACATCATCTGGAAATTAAAAGATGCTATTTCAGGGTACACCCAGTCAAGACACACATGGCCGGGCAGAGCAGCACAGCTGCATTCTGTACCTTCTATTCCCTGACAGGGACTGACAGCCAAGAATGCAGATCTATGCAATCATTAATATTAACACTGAAGGAGCCTAGTGATAAAACCACATACTGAACACCAGTAAAAGTGTTCATCACCTTATGAAGTATTTCATACATCTCCTCCAGGCAAGCAAAATAAATTCAAAACGTTTCTATTACAGTAATTAAATATTGTATATTAATTAGTAGGGGGGTCTCAAACTGGAAAACAGTTTGAGCCTTCATATTGCAGCCTATTCTGCTGCAGTATCTAAGTATTCAGAGTACCATGACAGTGCTGTGGGCTGGCAATGGACCATGAAGTATTGTCCAGTGCAAAATGCGGAACAGATTCTAAAAGCAACTTAAAAAAAATTAAAAATTTAAAAAACAGCTACCTGAAGTTAACCTCATTATAACAGGCAAGATGACAAGCAGCAGTAGAAGAAAACAATTTTCCAGATCCAGAAAAACTGAAATAGTTACAGATGTTTGCAAGAAAAACACTGAGCACTTTTTATTTTTCATTGTTTTTACTACTTGGGTAAGAGAGGGCTCTGACAAATGAACGTGCTACAATATACAGTCTATTTAAACTACAGAAGTTCAAAACCAATAAAACCAAAGACCAAAGTGCACTTCTGAGGTGGACTCCAGTATTTCACAGTGTGTTTCTTGTGCTCCACATGCAGCTCACATGCCAAGACCTCTCCAGCTGGGAACAGAAAGCTCTTCTCCAGCATTTCCACAGTAGTTCATTATATTGTCCAAGTGGCACTATTTCTTCTTGAGAGCTCTCTTTCCTTCCCCCTTCTTTGGTTTTTCCTTCCCACGGAGCTTTTTCATTCTCCTCATCTCCTCCTTAAAGTCCTGATGCTCATCCCTAGATGGGGGAGGAAGGAAAAAAGTTTATTTCTCGGAATACCTGGATGTGGAAGGTTCTTCGAACTGTATGATAATGAAAAAAAACAACCCTCGAACGTTTTTTTAACACTGAAGTCCATATTGAAACTTACAGCAATGTATTCAATGTTGCTGCTAGCAGTAATTCTGGACTGAATAACATCAAAGATTTCCTCTGGTACTTTCAGAACTAACAAGGTTGCCCTTTTCAGCAACAAATGGCATGTCCATATATATTATTTCCATTGCATTTATTGATCCACTGTGTTTAAATGAGCAGTAAAATATAAAAATCAGCAAGAGACAAGAACAAGAATTTCCCCCTTATCTAGCTCAGCAGTCTAGCAACAGCACATTGTGTTTCTGTGCTAGATACTGAGTTCAGGTCATTAGCTTCTAAGAAAACAGGGGCATGCTGAGCAATAATTACAGTACATGACACTGCTCTCAGGTGACTTCAAGGATGAGTTATGAAGAAAGCATCAGCTACTGGTAGAATCTTAACAGGAGAATAAAATAGGAAGGAGGATAAAGGGCCTGGCAGAGGTAATGAATCCTCAATAACGTTCTAATAAATTCTGTTTAATCTCTGCCCCGTATTCTTCAGTGCAAAGGTACTTTTCCAAAGTCGCAACTGCATCCTAAGCGGCCTAAGATTGCTGCACCGCTATTTTTAAACACAACTTTCCTAAAGAAACAAAAAGCTTGCGATTGTTATCAGGCTCTATTAGTCTATGACTCTTCATTACGCATCTCTGACCAGCAAACCGGATCCTCTACAAGCTCTCTGTACACAGAACAGCTAGAGAAGGAACTTGAGATTAGAAGGGGAAGAAGAGTAAAGAACTTTATCATATCATTGAGGCTTGCTGTGTCAACATAAAGCTATTCTAGAAAGTTTGCACATGCACCTAAACCAAGAGCATCCCAGATGCAATCCTTGCTGGCTAGTACTGTGATACAAGCAACAGCAATTAACTTATTAACCTGTTTTAACTTTGCAGGGTTAGCAGCCTCAATTTTCAGGGATTTCTTCACTGCTACCTGACCTAAGTCAAAGAACTACATTTGACTCCTATTGATGTTCTTTAGCAGTGCAGTTTTTCCTACTCCAGACTGTGGAAATTCACTTAGAAATCAGACAACTGGGTTGGATGAAACTGGAATTAACAAGGCTTTTTAAACCACATTTAAATTTCATTTAACTTAATTTATTTTAAAGGATAAAAAGCCCCTCCAGCCTAACAGAGACTTTCCTTCTCTTCTAAATTTCACTTATTAGCTGTTGAATGATTGAGGAATATATGGTAAGACTGTCTCAGTGCAATTTTTGTGTTAAGGTAACCACCTTTTTGTAGTACATTCTGTTGCCATATTCAGAATTACACACTCATCTCTTGTCTATGAGAAAGCTCTCTTCCCTTCCCCACAAAGCCAAAGCAAGAACGATTTAATATATGACTGCTTGCCCATAACTACACCTGAAGTCTTTCTCACTGAAGGTAAAAGTTACTTAGAGAGTACTCACTTATTTTACTCTCCTTGCCCTCAGTGCAACAATCAAGTGCGTATTTCCATATGCACCATACTCTGAACTAAACCTTTTTCCATGTTCCTCTTTTCTTTCAGGAAAAAAACTGTACCAAAACTCACAGTCACCCCTTTCCCATCTCCAGTTCTGCTCCCACCCTATAAATACAAAGATTACCTGTAGAGACCCAAGTAACGGAGTTGCCTCGTGAGGGCATAGTAGGTGTTGTGCGGAGGATACCAGCTGTAGACCTCCTTCCGCTTGGCCAAAGGCTGCTCACTGAATAACTTCACTACTTTCATTGATTTTGAGTCAGTTGGCCTGACAACTTCTCCAAATATCTGAGCACTCAGCCGGGCCATTCGAAGGGCATAACTGGAAACATTGGACATCTCCCAAGGAAGAATGGCCACACATAGACAGACCAACCTTCCTGCAAAAAGAAACACAAAAGAGCCACAACTCTTAAGACGACTGAGTATTGCAAGCTATCCCAGAATTAAGGCAAACAAAACAACTCATTGTACTCTGATCACACATTTGAAGTCATGCATTCCTTACATGAAATCAGTCTAATTCTTAATGCATAATCCTGCATATAAAGAATGCCTACACTAATTCAGGTATAATTATCAGCCTAACTAGGACACTGCTGACAGCAGTACAGACTAAAAAAGTACCTACACTGAACCACAATTTACCATGTCTAGTTTATTAGCAGGTCGCACTCAGCTTAAGGCTGGCTTTAAACTCCAGTCACAGGAACAATTACAGTGTGAACTCTACCAAAAAACGGTGCCCACTGCAATACCTCTGACTTCTACACAAGCACAGGCAAAGACACCACTTAAATGCAGGAAGCAACCTGGAAGTTTTTCTCGCCCTATTTAAAACATTATATGAACACTGTTACAGTTCATCTAGCAAAAAACAGCCTATTAAGTGTAAAAATAAATAAATCATCTTTATATGAATCACATAACTCTTTCCTGTATCAGCTACCTTCCCTCGACCATTTCCACCAGCTTTTTCTCCACTCTCTTTTCAGTCTCTCCTGATATCTTTCTTAAGAGAGGAAAGAAATAATTTCCCCACACTAGATTATTTTTTTCTAAGAAAATGCCACATCAGCAGCTTCCTGTTCTTTATCAGCTGTCTCCCACCTAGACACCTCTGCAACAAAAAAGCTCTGAGGACAAAACCATTGTTATTAAGCCAGAGACAACATCCACACTGTTAAAGAAGTGCGGAGGAGGGTTTTCTCTCAGCTTTCCTACCCCACCCCATTTTTTGTCTTCTTTGCATCTTTATTCTTTCTTTGTAGAATGGGATATAATAGACAAGAACAAGAGTCCCATAATCCTGTATTTGAAGCTATATGTTGCCTTCACAGAATCATCTAGGTTGGAAAGGACCCTGGAGATCATCCAGTCCAACCATTCACCTAGCACAGTTCCCACCTACAGCATATCCTTAAGCTCTAAATCGACCCTACTCTTGAACACCTCCAGGGATGGGGACTCCACCACCTCCCTGGGCAGCCCATTCCAACGCCTAACAACCCCTTCTGGAAAGAAATGCTTCCTAATATCTATCCTGAACTTTCCCTGGTGCAACTTGAGGCCATTCCCTCTTGTCCTGTCGCTTTCTACTAGGTTAAAGAGACTCATCCCCAGCTCTCTGCAGCTGCCTTTCAGGGAGCTGTAGAGGGTGATGAGGTCTCCCCTCAGCCTCCTCTTCTCCAGACTAAACAATCCCAGTTCCCTCAGCCACTCCTCATAGGACATGTGTTCCAGACCCTGCACCAGCTTCGTTGCCCTTCTCTGGACACGTTCGAGTCATTCGATGTCCTTTTTGTAGTGAGGGGCCCAAAACTGAACACAGGAATCAAGGTGCAGCCTCACCAGTGCCGAGTACAGGGGCAAGATCACTTCCCTGTCCCTGCTGGCCACACTAATCCTGATACAAGCCAGGATGCCATTGGCCTTCTTGGCCACCTGGGCACACTGCTGGCTCATAGCACAGCCTTATACTGTGTCTTTTTGAATAAATGATGACATGAGTCTCCAGAGAAATTAAGCAGAGTTCGTTCAAGTACACAAAACTCACATTAAAGTTTAAAGTTCTTTTTTAAAGAAGTATTGCACAGCTGATTCCAGAAGATGAGCATGAAAAATTCAAGAGCGTAGAGCAGGGACAGAGTAACTAGCAGGACAGGGCTAAGTCCATTTTAGTATGGTAACAGGGAGACTGTGGTTTAATAACACAAATCTGAAGCACTCGTAACCTCACTCACATATGTCTGCCCACCAGAGAACCTGATGTACAACTGCCTACTTTGATTTACTCTTGTTAGCAAAGCACAAGAAAGGAAGCAGGAAAAAAATCTAACATGAACATAATACAAGTAAGTATTCTGAGTCAAAGGCAATAATGGAAAGAGTAACAAAAGGGAAGGCAAAGTGTCAGACCTCAAGCTAAGGCAGCAGGCCTAGTGTCAGAAGACAGAAGCTCTTAAATGATCCTAGGGCAGAACATCAACTTGAGCATCTGTTACATGGGGGAATGGTCACTATGTTTTGCCAAATCACCCATTTCAGAACAGCCAGTCCCAATTCCTACATTCAGAGATAAAGCAACAAATCGTCCCCAAAACTTTTCATCACATCATCACTCTGAAAACATGACCAGCCTCAAATCAAACACGCAACTCGATTGTTCTCTTCCAACTGCAGCCTTAAAACAAAAATACCTTTAGCTCCTAAGGAATGCAAACCAGTGGTCTGAGGAACCTGCTTTTCACTTCAGAATCGCTAATCTAAATAGCCCAAGCCAAAGCTGGAGACCTCAATTAATCTTTGCCAGCCTAAGCACATTTGAGAGATGAGAAAGGTGAAGGCCACAAACTCCCACATGCCTATTTCAGGGCAACCTCCGATTCTGTGAGATGCTACCAGTTTTGTTGTCACTTACAGTGATGATATTTTCATGAGAACACATTGGTAACTAACACACCTAAAACAAAAGCCAAACCACCATGTGGTGCTGCTTCTTCACCTGCTACCCAAGGCCTTGCTTTCCTGTCCTAGGCCAGGGCTTTTCTTCCTGCTCCGCTAGACTGTCTCAGACCCTTTCCTTCTCAATCAGCATATGCCAGGAGCACTTTCTGTTTCCATAATTACTTTTGATTTTCCCGTGAGCACACGGGGAATACAGGGCTACCCGGAGCCACCGCCCGGCCAGAGGGGCACCCGAGCCAGGCACGGCCCAGCGCAGCCCTCCAGCAAGCCCCCGCCGCCTTGCTTCCCTCCAGGGGGCCAAGCGCGGAAACCCACCCGCCAGCTCCACCCGCACCTCCCGGTAACCGCCACCACCGGCTCTCCGGGGACAGAGGCCCGCGATACCCGCCCGACAAGCCCCAGCGGGGCCAGGGGGCCCGCCCCAGAGCCCGGGAGGCAGCGCAGGCTCGCCCGAACCCCGCCAAGGAGCCCATTTCCCCGCCTCCCGCTCGCGGCCCCGCTCCCCCGGCCAAGGCGGGGAGGGCGGACAGCCGTGCCCCCGGCTGCCGCTCCCCGCTCCGCCCGACCCCCGGCAGCGCCCCGGGCTGACCCGCGGGCAGTGCGGCGCGGCGCGGTGCGGCACGGCCGGAAGGCGGCGGGGAGAGTGTCTGCGCATGCGCGGGGGCTGCGCGGCGGGTGACGCGGCGCTGTCAGGGGCGGGGCGGCGGCTGCGGGGCGGCTGTGGGCGCCCGGTCCGCCCGGCGCCCGCCTGCCCCAGCGGGACCGGTCTCATTTTTCCCGGCACCGAGCGGTGTCTTTGTCGGGGTGCCGGAGGCGGGGCAGGTCCCTTGCCCACGCCTGGTGGTCACTCGCCGTCGTGCCCCCAGACCTGGGCCGTGGCCCGGGGGAGTAGGGGGATGCGGCGGGAAACCCCGGAGGCGTGAGGCCGGACCTTCAGGCCCACTTCACGTGAGCTGTCCCTGTGCTGGATTTACGCTAATTTTTAATTGATTCAGAGTCTGCAAACATCTGAGTAAATGACAATTACGTGCTTACATCGGTAAGCCAAATGTGTAATGCCATCAAAGAATGAAATTGGGTTTGGCTGGCCAGATCTGTTTTCTCGAAGAGTGGATATTGACTGGCATAAAATACAGTGTTTGTCCTTCCTTGATTATTTTTCTGTCACCTTTTCCATGCTTGCCCAGGGCAGATCAGCCTTGAAGCCTAGGCACCTTGGTCACCCCTCTTTTTGAACATTGTCGTGATCTTCAGTAATTTCCTTCATAACCCAAGATTCATTAAATGTTAACATTCCTGGGATTTCTTTAGCCAGTTCTTCAAAGATTGTTACCCAGAAGTTTTCTAGACAGCCTAATTTTAAAATGTTTGTTCTAGTAGATGCTGTTCACTGTCTTCATTACTCACTAATAAAGTGCCTCTTCCTTAGTCTAGGGAGGGAATAGAAGTTTTTACCATTTCTGCCACTTCTATGCTATTTTACCATCTCTAGTCATACACCTTGGCACTGTTGCACTCCACGTTTTACTCTCTGTAGTCACATCAGTCATGCATTTTCTGTGGTCTTAATTTTTTGTATATTCAAGAACATTTTTTCCTATATATTTGCCTTTCCACGTTGTTCTATACTGTGCTTTTAACTTCTAAGTGTTTTCTTCACTCTGCTGATGAGCCAAAACTGTCATTCAGCAAAACTAGCTAGTTTGTTAATAATGCAATCATGACTTTTAGGCTGTGGAGTAAGATCATAAGAATTTCTATCTCTATGTTTGAATCTTATTTTTCTCATAATTTCTCTCATCTTGATGGAGATAGTTAGAAGCATCTCTATGTGTGTAGGAGAGTATTTCCCTGGCTGGGACTGTCAGTTTTTGCTTATTATAATCAAATTGTGATTGCTGGCTCCTAAGCAACCACCACTTTTTTGTCCCGTGATTAAACTGTTTAAACGTTATGAGTTCCAAAACACTTATTCCATATAGACCGGGATAACTTCTGTCACAGAGAAGTTTTAGAAAAATCTAATGAGACACAGGTGATGGCTATTTGGGGCTTTTTCCTCATACAGCTCCAAACTGAGCACACTTTTTGTACATTGGAGAAATAAGCAGTTGAATTCTTTGTATCCATCTCTACTCCATTCTGCCCCTCTTCAACAGGGTTAATTGGGATAAGCTACTCTCTCTGCATCTCATTTATCCTCATCAATGAAAATACCCAATTCCTCTTGAATGTTACCCACACTCAGAAATTTGACATTTAGACCACTAAAAAACATCTTCCTCTTTCCCTCCAAGTACTGATTTACCTACAAAATGGACCCAGCAGCATGGTTCTGGTTCCATTTCTGGTTTTCTGCAACATTATTACCTGGGAGTCTGATTTTCTAAAGTTGCTCAGCTGAGTTTCAGGCCAGAGACATTTAGGGTATTAGGCTGATGTGAGAATTGTGGCTGTTCCTGGTCGGGGCAGTCAGCAAACTGAATTTTTCATTCATAGTTGCACATCACAGCTCTGGATTACTACGAAGGAGTCACAATACAAAGATTTTCTCTTCAGAGACCCAGTGTTGTTGCCTACACTTTGCAGGCTCCAGCATGGCTTCTTTGGTGTGGTGGAAACACATGTGCATTAGTTAATTTCTTCTGCCTACTTTCCTCTAAAATCAGTAGTTTTTCCTGTCAGCCATGCAATAACATGCAAATATTATTAAATCTGAGGTCAGCAGTAAAGTAAATGTGTACTCACAAGAGCATATTTTTGTTATTATATCACTGTTACTGCTGTGGTTATGAGGAGAACTGCTTGCAAAGCACTCAGCCAGGGTTAGCATCTTAGACAGTAAGGCATATCAAGGTCACAGCAGACAACAAAATGACAACTCAACACTTCAGCAAATTTGCAGAGGCAAAGCATGTTTTGAAACCCATGTAGCCATAAATGGTCTTGCACCCCTCATCTGAGGGACTGTGTCTCACTAGATTCTGCTGGGGAGTTCAAGATCACTGTGTGATGTGCTTCACCGTGGAGGACACCATCATTGTTGTTGCTGTGAGAACAGATCAGACAGGCCAGTCTGGCTGCCTAGCAGAGCCATATCATGCATCCCTGGGAATAATAACCACCAGCAGTATACTGGTGGCTGCATTCTGTTTTCGTTGCTAGTGCTTAACGTTCAGGATGATAGCTGAATTGTTGTCCAAGTTCTTTATTATTGTGCTTCTAGTCACAGAAGGTATTTGCTGAAATTTTTCATAAGCGCCGTAGGGAGGTGACAGGAATGGAAGACATTTACGTTCCACTCCTTCATCCCTGTGAAGCTCATCCACCTTCATGCTAGTGCAGAATGATGGGGCGGTTATGGAGGTGGGGTGCACAAGACCTCAAGTTCCTCAAGTTCCTCAACTGGTGGTATTTAGACTGATATGAAAAGCCACCTGTCTAATCAGACCAATGTAATATTATTTATGCTGTAAGTGGGTGTGTAGTGTTTTGGACACATAAAATGAATGTCCCCACTCTGAGGTTTTCACAGTCCAAATTAGACTTAACATGCTAAGAGATTATAAGAACAGGGAATGGAAGGAAGCAGCAGAGGCTGACAACAGGAACAGGCTTGTGACAAACTGAATTCTATGGACGTGTTGTTAGATCCTCTGGAGCTTTTTGTTGTAAATAGAGCAAAGTGTTTGTACTTGTCAGCAATTTTTTAGAAGAAAAGCAGTGGCAGATGGGTGAGTGAAAAAAAAAGCTAGAAAGGAGTTAAAGGTGTGTGAGTTGACGTGGGTCTCAGAGACAACATGGGCATTCTCTGCGTGGGGACTGTTGTGAAGAAAAGAAATCAAGGGAGTGAAGAAACATACATGAAGCACATGCAGAGCAGCAAAAAGGGGGAAGAGACCTCATGATAAGTACAGGGAGGACCTTTTTGCAAACAATTGGAAGTAATTTGATCTGGAATTATTTTTTTTCATCAACATTGATCTGGAATTACTTATCTTGTTAATTCTTCTTGTGTATGTATTTTAGTTACAACTGAATGCTGAATAGCCTTAAGGTAGCTTTTTGACAAAAAACAACACTTGAGCCGCTGAGAGTTTGCCCTGAGAAGGCAAAGGTATACCCAGAAAGAAAAAAATAAGATCAGGATTCCAGTTTGCTCATTAGAGCTTTTTTACTGACATGTACAAGGAAATAAGTCTGAACTTGTTTCATTTGATCTTGGAAATGAGGCAATTGAGTAGTTCCTGTATGATACAGTAATCAACTTCACTCCGAAGACTTATGCTTAGAATTATCATCTCATGCCATAAAATGGTCTCTAACATTTTATTGTTATAAATATTGATCTGAGGGAACAAAATCATCTTCATCTAAGTCAAGTAGAAGGATCCTCTGAGCATTTGATAAAACTGTATTGGTTACATCTGTGTTTAGAATACATTTGTTACTCATTTTTTACGTGATCATGATTAACTAGTGAACTTCACTTGTATTTTGTTGCACAGCGATTCATGCTGAGCCATGGAGACATCTAACAGTGCAAATCCCTCTGGAGAGAATGTGTTATATTAAGAGACTGACAGACTTTGGGCATTTGAAGGATATTTTGACTTTAAAATAACTCATCAAACTAATGCCACAGATTGAAATCTAAAAAGATGCAGCTATTAAATACTGCCACTCCAGCTATCTAACACTGGAAACATTTGGGAAGCAGATGCAGCATAAGAGAAAAACAGAAATTATTTTTCAAAGCCAGTTGGCATCTTGAGTCTTATTGCTTTCCCAGAGAGCCGGGCTGTTGAGGCAGCCTTCTCGCCTTCTGGGCAAAGAGAGCAAGTGCTTTTCCTCTCTCTTACAATGCCCTCGGACTGATGCCTGAAATGGTACTGACAGATCTCCAGAAGAACTGTAGCATGTCCATTTTTCATGGCAGATGAGATCTTCAGCGTAGCAGGGAGTACATGAAGCTGAACAGGCAAGTGAGGAGAGGATGTTCTAGATCTTCACCTATCTACATGCTTGTGATTTAGGCCAACTACTTTGTAGTTTAACAGTATGTCAGAATAAATGATCGGTGATTTAAATGAAATACTTAAGACTGAAGAGAAGGGATATTTCTTAGTGGTTAGATCAAGGGACTGGGAATGAGAATTGTTGAATCTTGTTTTTTCATAGCTCCATTACTAACTCACTGGATGACCTTAAGCAAGTTAATTAACCTATCTGCCATTTCATCCCTCTGTAAACTAGGAATAATAATGTCTGCTTCAGAAATAGGTTGTGAAGAGTGATTGATTCTTAGAAAATGCTTCAGCTTCCCCTAGTGAAAAACATACTACATAAGTATTGTTGTTACTTTACCAACAACACGCACATAAAACTTTTACAGGCAACAGTGACAAAGATGCATCTTTCTTGGCTGGAACAAAGTATTGCACGGAGGAGGGAAAACAGGAAAAATATTAAAATGATGGAATTGGCTGAATAGAAAAGAAATAATGGAGCCATCTGACTCACTGCTGATAAAAGCTTTTGTAGTTTCTCTTCCATCATTCTTTTCAGAACTCATCTGAAAGGACAGCCACCAAGGTTTTCAAACAGGGTCAAAGCAGCTGTCCATCTCGACCTCTGTTTGACCAAGCATAAAAAAGAAGAGCAAATAAAAATGTTCTAGCAATAACATTTTCAGGAAGACATCAGTCTCTTACAGAAAATCCAAGGAGATTGGTCAGGTCTGAGTTCACGTTTCTGTTTCTGCATGCTGAACTCTTCTTGTCAAGATGCTGTTGTGGATCCAGACCTCTTGGGTTTGTGAGCTGTTGGCTACCCTGAGTTTTGACAGACTTTGATACTGTATATCCCTGTTGACCTCTATGGTGCATTCCAATGGAGATTTCTCTCAATGTTTTCCTGGTTTAGGGCCCTTCTTGTCTTAGGGTATCTCGACCAGTGCTAACCATAGGATACATCATTAGGTCTTTGGGACCACTCTAGATACCCACTCTCTGACTGCCTCTGTTTACAAGTGAGCAAGTTTTCAGAGGTCTGGCTGGACTCCCAGGTACCACATCATCTCAGCAGCACTCTTTGTAGACCTAAACATCATTGATCAGCCTTTCCTTCTTCCTGTCTCTTGGAGGCAGAGCCATGGAAACAGATAATGCTTTTGGTTTTAGTTTGGAGTTCTTCCCTCCAGTCCTGCTGGGTGACATGAAGCTGCCATTTCATCAGGGTAGCTCCAAGGTACATGCAGTGACCTTGCACAGCACTAGTAACCAACATTGCTCTTTGCTTCAGAATTTGCCTGTCTAAGGAACCATAATCAATCTTGCATGCGCTTCCCAGCCTCAGTTTCTTCAGCCTGAATGCGGGAGCATTCTTCAGGTTTTGGAGAGTATTCATGATCTTTCTTCTTGCAGCTTGTGCTTGTCTTTTTAGCTGCAAATGTTTTTTTTTATTCAGCTCATTCCCTCTGACCTTCCCAGTACCCAGGCTGAATGAGCCTTGCTCCTACACATACTCTCTGGGTACCTCTTCCCTTTTTCCTGAAAAAAATTCCTTCTTCTGGTTTTATGGCCATGAGTCTCAAATTTCCTTTTCTTCTAATTTTGTCCTTGGAAATTTTGTTCCTTAGTCCATTTCTCTGGAAATGATCAAGAGAATTAGCATCTGGCAGGCCAGTCTCTTTAATATATATCTGTTGGACAATCACTGTATGGCCATTGAGGCTTAGTACTCCCCCTTGTTTCTTGTTTGGTGGGACTTACTTAAGGCCTTTACAGCAAAGGTGAATAAATGCCCGTCTTTCAACGCACAGCGGTTCTCACTTCAGAACAACTTCAGAATATAAGCCACAATGACTGTGTTGAAGATGACTGAATACCACAAATAATTGTCAAAACACACCATACTCCTCATTTTGCCCTGCTGTGGCGGGTAGTCCGCACAAACTACTCTCTGGAGGCATTGAGACCTTTTGTTGTCAGTTGCTTGCCTTAAGTGGTTAAGGCTGGATCCTGCTCTGTGAAGGGCCCTGTTGTACTCAGTGCTAACACAGTATTCAAAGCAGGGCTAAGTTTGTTGTCATGGTCTTAGAGATGTCCTCTTGCTGAGCCAGTGTTACACTGAGCTTCCTGGAAGTGCTGGAGATGCCTTGCAGTGCTCTTTTTTCCGTCAGTTAAGCAGACAAGCAATTTACTATTACTGAGCTTCAAAATTCAGCCTGGCTGAAGTGGCCCCTGTCTGCCCTAGTAATGGGTCAGTTCTGTTAGGAACAGGATTTCTGAAAATGGCAACAAGGGGCTGTGCCTGCTGAGCTGAGCTTCCCATGAGGTCTTCACAATTGTAGCTACTGCTGCCAGCATGCAAGACACTGGCAAATGGTCAGCTGCTACATGGTGTCTCCAACCAGAAATTTGCCTGAATACAGGACTGTAGAAATCACTCTAGCCCTAAGTCAGATGTGTGGGAGGAAAGTGACTGACTGTCCTGGATGGACACTCCAAACAGGCATTTCCCTCAAACATGTTGTACCCACAGTGTTTGCATCCATTCACTGCACTGTAAGCATATACACTGTTGCTGTAAAGCACTTTGAGAAGCCCAGCTTCTGAAAGGTGCTCTAGAAGAGAGGCAAAAAGCTGTAGGTTTCTGTAAATGCCTCATTTGGTGTATCAGATTTAGTGGTATAATATATTGGACTGCAATTTCCAATGAAAAATAACAATGTCATGTGCTGTTGTGATTTCAACTCAGTGTTGACAGAAGAATAGTCCTTAAGGAGCTGCTGCCATCTCTTAGAAAATGAGCACTGGTGGAATTCTGCTGAAATGTATAGATTTTCTTTCCTCCTCTTTCCTTTTTCTTTGTTAAGACTAACAAACCAATGGCAATTGCATGGAAACTAGGTCTTCTTGCTTAGGCATTTATCTCTTCCTGCTGCATGTTTCCCACCTGGAGCTCTAATCCTCTCCTTGTGATCTAATCAGTTCCTCAACAACCAATTGTGATATCACAGTGCTGAAGTTTCATGTGAGGAAATGAACTGCACAAATGAATGAAGAACCAAATACTGTATTTTCATGCAAATATTTTGGTGATAATAAATGAGGGAGGTAAATGCAAAATTGTTGAAGATAATAGCATACTTAGAGAGTTTATCACCCTAGATGTCATTCGCTTTTACAGAGACAGGCAATGTATATGTATATACATTTTTTCTTTTTTGATTTTAAATGAATCTATTCTGCTAGGACTTCACAGCCAAATGAAATACAAGAAGATTGAGGTCTTACTTCTGAGTCATGTTCTAAAATCGAGTGGGTTTAGAGAATATAGTTTTTCTAAGCAGGTGCTAATTTTGGCTTTGCTTACTGGTTTTCTTCCCAGTCCCTTCCATGATGATTTCTTATGATCTATGAATTCTGATTTTTAACTAATCCTCGTAGTTCTTTTGTGATTAAAAGAAGCAACAAATTGATTTGGCAGCTGGAAGCCAGTCACAGATGAGATACATTCATTACCAATGACTGTGTTCTTGGTCTGCAAAGACTGTGGCTCTGTCTTTTGGTGGATTAGTTCACAAAACATAGAACCCATGTCCAGAAATCTCTCTGGGAACAAGCAATGGCTTCTGAAATCTGTCAGAAGCTTAGGGACAGTTGTGCAGTGTGACTTGCTGTGTCAAACTAACAGTAGTACAGATGTGCCTTCATATAAGACTGCCTGTATGAACTAACTATTTATGCCCTACAGCAAAATCAGAATTATTCAGGCTTTAATATATTGAAGATCAATGTGTTAGATGTAGCTTTAAGAATAAAAGTCGCTGCTTACAAAATATTCTTGTTATTGGCAGACAGAAGTCTGAGTTTTTGCTCTGAGTCAGTACTCTTTGGCCCTAATATCTCATCTCTGACATCCTGGATTCTTCTTGCTATTTCTATAAAAGTTGCAAGGTCTATGAATTTTAATGAGAAGTAATATCTCCTGTTTTCAGCTGAGCCCAATGATGGTGATGTTGGAGAGCCATCTTCCTTTTGTAGCTGGCTTTAGGCAGCAAGTAACCTTGCTGTGTAACTCCTGCATTCAGAGCAATGTCACCTTCATCATTGCAGCAGGCTTTCGGTTTTTCCTGCAGCGGGATTTAGGGTAGGAAGCTGGCCTTGATGTATCCATCAGGTAAACTGGGGGCAGCACGGGAGAGCCTGTATGAAACAGTAGTCCTCTTAGCAAGGCATCTGGAGAAACAGGTACGCAGGAGAGAGTTCATGTTAAACCTAGTCCAACTCAGGGGAGAAGCTGTAGAATATGAAGATGTTGACTACCAAGTTGGCAAGACAATAAGCAGGAGGCATAGTAGAGTGGCTGCTGTGATCACTGAGCACACCAGAGTAAAGCTGAAACTCTGCTTGCAAAGGCAAGGTCTGAGATGTGTTTTCCATTGTAGGGAGATGAATTTGAAATGGCCCTGAGGGCTAAAGATTGCCTGTGTGCTTTGTCTGAGTTGTCTCCTAGCCCAGCAGAACTCCCTCTATCGACAGAGACTTATACATGTGCAACGTAAGCCTTTTCTTAAATATTTCTTGATGCTCCTCTGACATTGCAAGAGTTTGAGTGTTTGTGTACTCAGGACTCCACAGAGACAGGGACAAGGCTGGCTTCCCTGAGTCTCTTTAGTGCTCAGCTGTGAGTTTGGTACAAGTTAGATCCAACCACCTCACTGAAAAAGATAGAACTTGTGGCAACACCTTTAAAGGTGGAGGTGGAGCAATAATTCCAAGTTATTCTGCAGTTTACAACAGAGCCCATGAACACTCAGTCTGTGTGGAGGTGGTTCAGGGATAATGTCTTCAGTTGACTATGTTTGCCTCCCAGGCCTTATTTTCAGTAGCTTATAGCTTTGCTAAACTTTAACTTCTTGGGCTGACATTTTCCAATCATGTTTGTGCTGGACAGTTTGGGGGAAGGTTTAATTATAATTTGCTTTTTAAAAGTTCATCCTTGTTTTTCCTGAGCTTAAAAATATTCTTGAAGATGTTCTGATGAGAAGCAGTGGTTATCATCCGTAGTGTCCACAGTGTAGCCTTAGGTTGTTAACAGTGATGTGGTTTTGACAGTTGTCAACTAAATAATAAAGAGGAAGTTTTCATAGGAGGAAGCAATTTTAGTGGAAAGGCCCCAATGATTTTTTTGTTGTTTTTTCTTTGGAAAACCAACATTATTCTGTGGTTCTTTTTAGTTGGGTACTGTCTTTTACCTGTCTCTGTGTGAGGCGATTTAGTGTTGGCCATTCCCTCAGCTTTATTGAAGAAGATGATATAGGGCCACTCACTTATATATCTTCCCACTTTCTGCCCAGCAATTAGTTTTGCTTCCTTTCTGACCAAACATGCTCTTTTGATACTACACTCCATTCAGCCCCTGACCTCCTGATTAATTCTGTCTCAGCTCGTGCATGCATGTTCGTCACAACTTCAGGTCACTAAATCAAGACTCTGAGAAAATACCAGAATAAAAATTGCCCATTGCCATTCACTTGTGTCTTGTGTTCATGAAGAAAGATACATGATCAGATCCTACCTTCTACACAAACTCTGTTTCCATGGTAGATAATGGATGAACTAGGACTCTACAGTCCTGAGATGGTGACTGATTGGTGGAGAGTTTGGAGGCTGAATAGTGAGCCTAGCAGACAAATACAGGTAGGAAAAACCATGGTTACATGGTTAAGGCAATTGAAATTGAAAATTGGATTTTATTTCACCTTTTGTGAGAGTTGCTGTGATGAGGCTAGGTGACTCAAATAAATTACGTTCTTCCTGACTACTGTCCATGTGGTCCCCATTTTCTGTGTATCCAGTTTCAGTCACCCATTCACTAATTTGTAGAAGTACTGCCCACTGGGTCTAGAGCCAAGGTGACTGGGAGTTGTTCTCTGAGGAAGTGCTAAGCACTTTGAAAGTTTTCGTTCTAAGCTTCTTTAATTGAGCACCCAAAACACACTGACATGTTTGAAAATATTGGCTTTTATCTCCATTCCTCAGCAGGGAGCTGTGAAGATAAATTCATCGATGTTTGCAAAAAAACCCCTAACCCTCAAACAGTACAATGAGAACACCACTATAGAAAAGCCCATGAGGAAATTAATCATTCTGTATTCAATGCAAGATCTGGGTGCTCTGCAGTAAATAATACATGCACCACACATTGGATGATAAGGCTTGGAGAAAATTTGAATAGCATTCATTAAGTGAGCAACATCCATCCTTTGCACTGAAAAAAGCAGGAGACCCATAGAAACAAAAATCATGTAATTAAAGATTGTATCATAATGTGTTTGCATAAGGGGTGAATTAATGTTGCATGGGTGATCTTAAATCTGGCATTCACTAACTTGTTTAACTTTGCAATCCAAATGTTTTTTGAGAGAGCAAAACAAATCCCTTTTGGGAGTCGGCATGGTGGAGAGCAGATGTCCAGCTAGGTGCTGGTGTGTGCAGCTAGACATGAGCATGTGTACAGCAAAACACTAGTGTGTGCATAGCTGTCTACCAAATCTCTCCGTGTCTGTGTCTGTGTGTGCGTGTGTGTAGGCTAGCTTGTGTTTATGCAGCTGGTTAATGTTTCCCTCTGAAAAGCCTTTCCCTATTGGAAAAAAAAAAATAAATAAAAAAAATAGAATGAGCATTAACAACTGGTTTAGATGCCCAGGTTTCAGATGACAAACTTTTATATGTTTTGTGGTCCAGATCTTCTTTTATAGAGCCTCTGCTTGGATCTGAGTCACCTGAACACCCCAAAAACTGTTTGACCGATGGATCAAGTGTTTGTGGGAGTTAGTATAAGATGCTTCTACAGGATAGGCGGCATCTTTTACGTCTGTCTGTGTTAGTAGAAGGGCTGGCATGCTGGGGATTCACCCACACCAGTATCCAAGGTGCATTGGAATGATAAAAAATATTAGTAGATATAATTTGTTGTATCTGTGTTTGGTTTGATTACTGTCTTGTATTTGAAATCCTGTAATTAGAGTGGTGAACTGCCTCCAGAGCCAGTGCTACTCCAAGTAATACAACACTAGTACAAGTTCCTTTGGCTTCAGCAGGTGGTTCATTATAAAGAATGAAGGCTGGAGCCCATGTAAGTTAAACATCACCTCTTGGGAAATGGAGATCACAAGGAGAGAAGGAAAATACTGAGGATCCTCTCTCCCTATTGAATAACTGAGTTAGCGATACAGATCCCTAGAAATGAGAAGCACATTGACTTGCTCAATCCCCTCCCCCACTAGATGGCACTGAACTCTTTTTCTTTAAAAGAAAAAAAAAAAAAAAAGAGAGAAAGAAGAAAAATATGGTGGAGGTCATTTCGATGTAAAAAAAAAAAAAAAAAAACCAAAACAAAACCCAAAACAAAAAAAAACGAAGAAAAGAAAATTGCAATCTGTTGTCCATTAACTCTGCCCTTCCCCCCTTCGAACCCAGCACCCTGCCCGTGTGTACCTTGGTACTGGCGCTCTCTTTGCTTTTGTGTCTGCAGCTTTCTTGGAAGGTTGTGGGTGATGGTAGTTGGAGGATGCTAAGGAAAACAAACAATCCTGGGAGGGAATGGAAAGGAGACTGGCCCTGTCTGTAAGATAACATCCGTGGTGAGGTCCAGCAGGCAGCGCACAGCTTGTCACAAGGAATTGGCTCTGAACAGACTCGCCGGGCTCCGCTTCTCTGTCCCATGCCTTCAGATATTTTTTGTGTGCACCCATGTGCTTTAGCTTTCCCTCCAGATCACTGAAAACATAATCTGCAGAAAGGAAAGTCTCAGCTTTCAATCCTTTACTAAAACTGCATTTTCACTCCCTGTTTGATTTAAGACCCATGAGTTACCTCCCTTTGCCAAGATGCCCTTAATTCACCGGAGGGAGCAGTTTCCAAGTAGCGTGCCCAAGTGTGCGTGGAGGTTTTTTTGTTTTTGGTTAACGTCTTTCTCCCAGCTTACATTCATCTGAAGATCGACAAGGATTGGTTTTTTTCCCCTGTGGTAAGGCGGGGGTGGGGTGGGAGGAAGAGAATTTAATAATGATCTGTTTGCGCTGAGAAGGGGCTGTCTATAATAATCCTGGGAAGAGACAGAGGAGAGGTTCCTAATGCCTGCAGCAAGCAATGTCCTGCCCCTCCTGAAAAGAAGGGGATACTGATGATGACGGAGAGACATGTTTAATTCTAAGAGTTAAAGTGGAGCTCATCTGAAATCCAACACTTTCTCCTACATTTATATATTTAAGGTGACTTGCAGGAGGATATAGATTGCCATCTGATAAAGCTACAAATGCAAGCAAAAAAATAAAAATGCATAGAAACTGCCACTGAAATTCCTTTTCAGAGAAAAAGATAAAACCTGGAACTGCATGCCAATTTTTGACTTTCAAACCCACGTTTAAGAACAAAAAGAGGGAACAAGTCTGGCTTCTCCAGGTACAAAAGTCCCCCTGCCCTGAACTCTCTTACTGCCTCAGAGTGTGACAGAAAAACCTAGCACCTTAACCTGCCTGGTTAACCTAACTCAACCTAATTCAACCTAATCTTGGCTCTTTGGACTATAATCCTAATGTTTAACTAGAAAAGAAATGTAGGTATGATTACATTGAAAGATTTTCCTGTTCCCTAACATATCTTTGGACAATACAATGAGAAAAACAACTCTAGTAGCTGCATCCTCCATTGTGCTCTTATCCCCAATCTTCTAGTTTTGTCTTGCAGTTCAGTCTAAATGGAGAATAAATGTAGCAGACTCTCGTCCTTAAATCGAAAATGCAACAATCAGCCAAAAGCCACATTTGGTAAAATTAGGCTTGTTCCGTGTTCTCATCCTCCAGCTTGGGATTTGATGCTAAAAATTGACAAAGAAATCCAGGTTCACTCTCATCTCTGTGTGGGTGCAATACAAGAAACCTGTTCACCATCTTCTCATAGGAACAAGCAGCTTTTTGACCACAAGCCTCCAAATTTTATCTCCGAACAGATGACAAGTATGGCTGCTCCAAGGCCAGTATAAAATTTAACTTTTATGTATTGACGTGTAGTTGGTTGAAAAATCCAGTTATAGAAGTGGATCCACCCGTGCCTAACTATTTTTAAAAAGCCTTAGATTCTTAAATATTTGCTTTTATTATGAACAACAAGGGGAAGCTATTGCTAAAAAAGTTTTAAACCAGGGCCTGGTTTCAATAAAACGGTTAACTTTATCTAAGAGCTTTCCAGATACAGTTAGTATTCATAACATAACATTGAAATTTTGCAATAGGGCTGCTTCAGAGGATGCAGATGATCACAATGTCTATGGTTTGGATGATCGATTCTCTTTTGTGAGTTTTGAAATCATGTGAGGGGGTTAGACAATACAGTACATTTCAAACTAAAAAGGGTTTAACAGGAGAGATGCCCTTTCAAAGCTAAAAATCCCAGCTGACTTGGGACCTGGTTTTGCCCGGTAAAATGGAAGGAGTCATTGTGCCTTTTTTGATGATACAATTTAGTTTGGTGCCAAAACCTGGCAGGATCCAGCCATGTGTTTTTTTCTGATGCAGCTGTACGGCACAAGAAAATCTAAGTATGTATTTCTGATATACGAAGAGCTGTATGTCCCCCCTCCGTTTGCCCCACTGGAACGAGTACAATTTGTGTGGCTAGGGTTAAAAGGTAGCAAAATCCCAGTACTCCCCTCCTAGAGTCAAGGACTATCCCCAACCCAGGGGCTCCAATAAAGGATGTGCTTGTTTTCCATTCATATGACACAGCTTGGGCTTTAGGGGCCAAAAGCTGGCAGGATCCAGCATGCATGTAGATTTTTGCGGCCCTTGTCCTTGGAGAGGCATCAGGCTGTGGACTTTTTGGTGCAGTAGGAGTGACCACATTGTTTGCTCTTCATGCTGTGGAGTCTCTGGTGTGTGAGAGCCAAATATTGGATGGGGCTAACTCGGTCCCTCTGCCAGCCCCAGGATGCTGTGGTACTCACAGGCCAAGGTGTGCCAGGGTCCAGAGCTTTTTGATGCAAGGAAAATGGCCGTGCTTATTTCCTTTTTAAACAGTACAGTTCAGAGTCTGAAGGCCTCCATTTTCTGGATCACGGAGAAGGTCTTGAACCAGGTTTTTTTCATGCTCACGCTCTGTGTTACATAGTAGGTTGGGGATTTTTTGGTGCAGTACAAAACAGCTCCGCTTTTCTTGGATTTGGTTGACACAACGTAAGGGCTTGTGACCAAAAATGAGCAGGATCCAGTTAAATCCAGGTTTTACATTTTCCCTTCTTAAGAAAGTAAGGCTTCGACATTTCCTGCCTGGGAAGTGGTGCAGTTTATCTTTAAGGAGGCTAGAGAAATAAGAAATGAGTCTCACGTTGCATGGGTGACATCACTGGCTTTTGGCTCAGCGCTCTGTATTCTCTGTCTGTAGGCTTTAGCCAAGGCTGCAGGGCTCGGTGTTTGAACAAGGAAAGATTCCCAGGTGTACAGAAGATTGGATTCGCTCTTATTTGGGTTAAAAACGGTGAAATGAAATTTCTAAAGCTTGGGGACTCCAGCTCGCCTTCTGTTGCACTTGATCTCTACAAGATGGGTGAGTTATTCCCATTAGAGAGAGAGGGAGTGGAAATTTAAGGAGAAAAAAAAAAATATGTCTGAATATATAACTGCCGATGCTGGGGATACGATTCGTATGAAGCTGCTGAGCTAAAAATCTCAGCTCCGACGTGGAGATCGGGCCATATGGCAGAGAAATGGTGCAGACCGAAAGCTGTTGACAACAGTTAGGGGCTGCCTTCCTCTCCCCGTGTAAGGTGTGTAGCTTCCCCCTCCGTCCCCCCCCCTCCCGCTCCGGCCGGTTTGTTTTGGTTTGATTCCCCCCGACCCCCCTCCCCTCCCCATCCCTTCGCATCCTTTCATCCAGCCGTAGCCCTGCCCGCCTGCCTTCATCTTGCAGATGGCTAACGTGCCGCCGTGTTAGGAAAACTGTGCACAACACGCATCCCCGCGCCGGGGCCGGAGGAAGCTTCTCAGAGCCCGGCGGAGAGGGGAGGGGGGTGCTGGGGCGTGCGTGTGTGTGTGCAGGAGCGATGCTGGGGCCCGGCACCGCTTCCAGGGCTGCCTAGCGGGAGGTGCGCGGCCGGCGGCCGGTCCTGCCGGGGCTGCGGCTGCCCCCGGGGCTGCGGCTGCCCCCGCCGCCTCTCCCCGGGCCGGGAGCCGGGACGTGCCGCCGAAGCGGTGCTGGGGCGCTCCGGGGGAAGGGAACGCGGCGTTACGCTGCCTGGATGACAGCGCAGACGAGCAAAGCAGCGAGTGAATGGCAAGGCTGGCGGAGAGAAGCCGAGGTGTTTCCGAAGCCGAGATGTCAGTGACTGTCAGCGAAGTCTGCTGAGGGAGAGCGAGACCTGCGCACGCCGCCTGCCTTTCCAGCCCCGGCCGGCGAGGTTGTGTTTTAGCCGCGATTTAGAGCAGCGGCAGCAACAACAACAGATTGCTCCCCCCTCTTGCTCCCTCCCCTTCGACCCCGCTTTAAACCCAAGCAAGTGACCGACCGTCCAGACGACGATGCTCTTGCCGAGCCCCTGACAAAGAAAAGGCAAGTCACCCCTTCCTGAAACCGGGATAACCGGCTGCTTGCAAGCGGGAGATCTCTAGCTGTTGAACTTTTCAGTGATGTCCTGTGATGATGCTGTGGTGAGCCTGCTGATCTGAAAGCCATCTCTTCTGGATTCCTGAGCTGGCCAGATCGAAAGAGATTAATGGACTGATCGGCCGTAGCTTTCAGGTCTCTTCAGGCGGAGATATTCCTTCGGGCCCCGTCGCTCGGGTGCTGGTGGTGAGGGGAGCAGGACATCTTTGTATAGGCGGGTCGCTGGCTCGCTGCCCTTCGAGGTGGAAGGCTGTGTTTCTCCTCACCAGGTCTCCTCCGCAGAGAAGAGGCAGATGAGACTCCAGGACTGCCTCCAGGGCAGAACTTTGTAGCTCTCTCAGCATCCCTCCGCAGCGTGGATGTGCGCCACGGGATTTGGGGATGTTTGAGGCAGTCTCTGCCAAGTGACACCGAGCAGCTGCTCCGGAGGCTTTTGCGTGGTCTCACGCTCAAGGGCTTTGCCTGTTGTGAAGATGTCCATGGTGTTTCTGTGAAGCTGAGGTATGGCTGCTGGAAGGTTACTGCTGTATGCTGGCCTCTCTTTAGCTCTGTGTGCCCTGGGCATGCTGGCTGTGGCAATCTGCTCTGACCATTGGTACGAAACTGATGCCAGGAAGCACAGAGAGAGGTGCAAGAGCATCACCACTAAGAGAAATGATCCTGGCTTCATTTATAACTCCAACAACAACCTGCCTCTCAGGGCCAGCAGGTCTAGGTTGGACCGCTGGGAAGGGAAACTCCTCTTGGCAAGAAACAGGAGGCAGATCTTTGCTATGAGCGCAGTCGACGAGTGCAACAGACAGTACAACTCGACCAACATGGGGCTCTGGAGGAAATGCCACCGACAAGGATTCGACCAAGAGCTGGAGGAGCTGATTGCCAAAGGTAAGGGCTGTTTTTTTACCAAATGAATGTGCCAGGCCCTCCTGAGCTGAGCGGAGCCATTTGGGCTCACAGATGGGAGCTGGTGTCTCTAGCCAAGTACCTCTGCTTGCGATGGGTGAACTGACCTGACTGGTCATGGCTTCGCAAAGCACTGCCAGGGCAGTTTCCCATGGCTGTCTACTGATGAGGTGTGGGGTTTGGGAGCAAGAAGGCAGTGGGGGTGAGAGCAGACACACCCCAGAATGTCTCTCTCATGTCTCTCTCTCAGCTTAATATAGGTTGCCCATCACCATGGTATCAGATTATTTTCCGCATACAAATAAAAAGTATTAATAAAGGATTTTTTAAAAATTGTTTGATCCAGGTGACTCAGGCAAAGTATATATGATTTTATCAGAGGCTACATATGTCTGTATTTCATCATTCCCTTACCAAATGCCCCATCAGTCCTGAAATACACCATTTGCAGTGCTCACATGTAGGCTTTTTCTATCCTCAAATGGAGAGTAAACAAAGAGAAATGCTAAAGAACAGGAGGAAACCCAGCTTGCTGTTTACACTGAGCTATATTTTGGAATATTTTCAGTGTCTACAAAACATTACATGAATTTATTAGGAGTGTTAGAAAGGAATAATTTTCTCTTGGGGTGGAGATGCATCTGTCTGCCTGTAGCATTTTTGTGCTATATTTTTCTTGTCTTTTGGTACTTTTTTTTTCCCCCAAGGTACCAGTTCAAGGAGATGGTCAGTTTGCCTCAAATGTTTCTTTGATCTGAAGTGTAGGAAGGGGAGATATGCATAAATCCCAGCCTAAACATCCTGTCTACAAAAGATACATGTTTTTGCAGGATGATGAGGATTTCAGTAAAGGATGGCAGCATCTTTGCTACCCACACAGCATGGTTACTCCATACAACAAAACATTTCCCTCCCATGGTTCTTCTGTTGCATTCAGATGGTTCCCCAATGGTTTATTTCCATTGCAGTTAACTCATTGCCTCTTACACCATGCAATCTTTAAAAATACTTGTTTTCTAAGTGTGTTCTCGGTCCCGAACTCCCTTGACAGCCTGCATTAATTCCCTCTTCAGACACTGCAAGTGGAATTATTGCTTAAAGCTAATTATTCGCGAGGGATATACTCTCACATGTGTTTGCCAATGTATACATTTTGATCCATATGTTTTAAAAGTGAGCAGCAGAGGTGAGTAGCACGGTATAGACTTGCACTGAAACCGTACAAACAAGTGGTGTAGCAGGGAACCTAGATCACTATTTGGGGACCTGTCTGTGTTGCTAGTGGCCCTTAGTGTCTAGCTGCTAATTTAACAACCCTCATGAAATCAATTGGTGGCTTCAGTTCTATATATAATGGACAAATGAACGTGTCCAAAGCCTGTCAGCCCCCTGGCGCCCTGCTGCTGGTTTCAGTGCTGAGGGAGGGATTCTCCATCTAGGTGAGGGCACAGATGTGCTGGGCTGGCCATGGAGGGCTGGATCACTCTGCCATGTGTGCTTGCTGTGCTCAGGGCATAAACAAAGAAATTCAACATTGACAGTGGGCAAACATGTCTCCAGAGCTCACCTTTGGCAAATGGAGTTTCAGTTATTAGAGAGGTTTTTAATTTTGAAATAAGCAAGGCATTCCTCTTTCACCTCCTGCCTTGTCCTGGGTTCAGGAACATCCGTTTCTCCTGCCAGAATCTGTTGAAATTTCCTGGCACTGGCTCTGAGTAATGGCAGCTCTGCTAAATGTTAACCATAGAGAAAGTGTGGCGACTCAAGCTGAGGTGGTTAAATGCAGAAGATAGTCGTCAAAAGATCCTGCTGTAACTTGTGTGTGTATGAGTGGTGAATGAGTGTGTGTGTGTAGTGAACTAACTCTAAATATGCAGCATTCAGCTGGCAGTGAGGGATTCCTGGGCTCAGGCACGGTGTGCATTCCTGCACACCTATTGCCTGGACATGTGTGTCTGCAGATGGCCAGAGAGCCACTTCGCAGAGTCGCTCCCCAAGGTCGGAAGTGCAAACTGTGCACTTAAGGGAGGTATGTGCAAATATTGATGTGTGTAACTCTTTACTTTTAAACATTTTTTGATACACATTTAACACACTTAGTTGGACATTGAGGGAAATGTTAAAGGAGGAAGACGTGTAACACTGAATAGCAACATTATAGTTTGTTTGATGGTCTTTCTGGGGTGAGGATCTACCTGTACTCTAACTCCCATTGACACTAATTGCCACTAAGACACCCATTGGCACTAATGCTATAGAGGTGTGTTCCTTTGGCACCTCCAGATTGTAACATAGAAAAGCAAATGTAATGGCAATTTGATAAAATAGAGTGTTTGACTTGCTCAGAAATAGAACTGGAGATATTGTAGGATTGCTTGTCCACTTTATATTTTGTTAGATCAAAAAGAACTAATGGATTTTATTTTCCCCTTACCAAAAAGTAATGTAAAATATACATCTGCTAAAAATCCCTGTGTGCTGGAATCACTGATTTAGAAGGCATCAGCTTTACATGGGTAGTCAGCTAGTGTACTTGTTCCTACCTAAGGCCAGCTACTAGACTGTTTCTTTACGATCCTGTTATATGATGAAAGTGGAATAAGTACATTTGCTGTCGCTGTCCGATGTTGAGAACAGCTGAGAGTTCAAAATGAGTCAGGTGTTCTAGGTTTATTCTGACAGCACCACCTTGCTTTTCTAGTTTTATTTCCACAGCAGACACTCGTCTGGAGTTGGAGGTTGTAGGGGTGGGTGCCTGGGCAGAGCGTGCCCTGTGCAGCTGTGAAGAGCTGCAGATGTTCTCTACCTGTAGTAATCAAATACCCTGACCGGGGTACATATTCCTTCACAGATGAAATGTCAGTCTGTATGAGCTCCAGGGCAAAAACCATATAAAAGAGGATGTTACTTGTATGTAGGCCTTTTACACTCCTTCCTTTGCCAGCTGTTAATTTAATCTAGCACACCTCTTCTGGAAGTGGATAAGCTAATCCAAATATTGTGTGTAATGCTATATGTAATTGAATGTAAATGCTATTAAGGGTTGGTGGGGTTGGTGTTGTGGTGGAGGCTTTTTTGTTTGGTTGGTTTGTTTTGGTTTTTTACGCTGGACAGGATCTAAGTGATCCATTTATTTTGAGACTGATCCTACATTTTTCCCTAGGCAAAACTTCCAGTATTGAGAATGATAGGTTTGTCTATCAAAGGATAAGAAAAAATGGTCATTAATAGCCTAACTAGCTTTGCAAATACCCTGCAGTTATTCTGCTTATAAACTCTGCTGAAATTAATACAAGCTGTAGGCAATGGCTTGTGGCAGGATCAGGCCCTATGGTATTTGGCAGTATTCTGATGCCAGTGGTTTTAAAACCAGTTTTGTTTCTGAATAAGCTGGGTCCTTTCTGTAATTTTATTCTGTCTTTATTAGTTTTTACTTTCTGGCAAATAAATAAAAACCTTAATGCTGGATTTTGCTAGAAAAACAGGAGATCTGTTACTTCAAATTTCTTATGGATAGATGTAATAGATAGGAATGCATATATAAAATAGTTGGCCCTATTTAAATTTCTCCTATCTGTTTTTGTTATATTTCCATAGAACTCAGGTGCATATTTCAAAATAATACAATTAGATAAATAGGCAATGTATTAAACCAGACTGTCACAAGTAAGCATGCTCAGCGAGAGGCAGGCAGGCATGAGACCAAAAGCCTGAAAAATAGTCTAAAGCTGTATCAAAATTAGGGAGTTAATTTCTTCTCTTTGTTATCATGAATGAAAAAAAAAAAAAAATCAAACCGGCGACAACAGAAATTACAGTCAATAAAGAAATTATTGGAGCTGAACATGCAAACTCAGGGCCTAGTCTTGCTAACTTTTACTCGCCTGAATAATCTTTATTCCTGTGAATGGGCTACTTGGACTGAGGGAAAGCACTCTTGTGCAGAAGGACCAGTCAAAAAGAAAAAGCTTATAAAGCTGGTCCTCTGATTCTGCTTTCACACCTGATCAAGTCTTTTGGCATTTTGGGACTCGAGTCCAGATCTCTAAAGCCTTGCAGAGTCAGGAAAGGCTGACTCTGGGTTTGTTCAGCACAACAAGCTTCTTCCAATTCTCAGGTGTGTGTCCAGTCTCCTCCATGGATTAAACAGCCTTGCTGCTTAAAGCCCCTTTGAATATAGTGTTCCCTATATCCTATTAGAGCCACAGTTTGCCTGTTTAACACTGAGTTTCTAGCAAAAGTGGTATTTCCCCACCCTACCAAAAAATCCCAGTAAACCAACCACCTCCACAGCAGAGCAAGCAGAGAGTTGAAATGCAGGTAAGTGTCCATTCGTGGTCGGGAGAAGGCAGAGTTTATGTCCTGCTTTGGCAACCAGCAGCTCGCAACTCCTTGTATACAACTTGTAGTGACCCAGAAAAAAAAACCTGGAAGCCACATTATCTGCCTGCAACCTATGGCAATGTTGCTCAGATGCTTTTTTGCACTAGTCGAGAGGAAAACAAAAAAGAAAAAAAAGGAACTACATCATTTAATTACAAAGGTACAATAAAGTAGATGAAGAAGTTGCACAATAACCAGAGTCTGTTCCATTTAGACAATTACTACTCAGAGAACCTTTCATCTCACTTTTGGAAGGCTGCCAGTTAAACCTGTCTGGATGGGGCTCTACTGCCTGCCATTGGAATCCAATTTTATGTAAAAAAAAAATAATAAACTACAATGACCTTATTATTTCAATCCCCCTTTTGCCTGCCTTCTTCCCCCAAGATCCCTGGAAGTTATAGTAAATCCTATTTTTGAAACATTTTATTACAAGTATACTTAGCCCATGCCACCACTGAAAAAAACCCACCAAAACAAGTAATTCCTGTGCAGCTTACCTCCACCCCAAATAATATGCAAGATTTCTGGGATGAAAGTGTTCTCTGGGTTTGTCAGATACACAGCGCAGCTGAGGAAGAAAGGCTTAACAGGACTACTCTGGCCGTCAGGAGGGATTATTCATACACAATTGGAAAAACCTGAAGAGAGGCTACGTGCAGCTATCTCTAGGAGTAAAAAGAATTATTTTCATAAACCTACTTGCAATACTGAGCGATGCTGTAGATTTGACTTTTAAAATGAAGTGCTTTTGCCAGGTAAATTAGGACAGCCATTTTTTCATGTGTCCTTCATACACTGAAGAATCCAAGTGCTTTGTTTGAAATGTGTGCTTGAAATCCCAACAATTTTCCAAATGTACTCATTATAAAAGGGACTTTATTGAAGTCTCAATTCTGTTCCTAGTGAAGTCAATAATAAATGTTTTATTTTATTGAACGTGGTGATACAGCAAGTTCAGGCCTTTAGTGTTTCCTTTGAGGTTAAAACTGTCCCTGGATAGAAAGGCCAATGCAAGGTCTGTTCTCCCTTCTGTCACAGCAGAGTTCTGCTGGAGGGATCCAGTGAAATTTAATTTTAACTAGACAGCCTCTGAGTTGAATCTTTGACTACCCAGATATTTAGCCTTCACTGTTTTCAATGCTGTAATTTGTTTCTAAGGTACAACAAAGACATTCTCTTGTTTAGGGATTTTCTCAAATCGTTTAATGGGTGAAATCACTGGTGTTTCAGGCATGTGAGTTCCAGGACAGTTTGGCCCATCATATTTTAAATAAGCAATTTTAATATTTTAATTGCATCAAACTTAAATAGCAATTCATTTAAAAGTATATTTACCACAAGTAATGAGAACCTGACACGTTCCTCTGACACATCTGAGATAATTAGTTTGATAATGCATAAACCCACTAAGAACATATATGTAATTTAGCAGAGCTGCAACTGTTTTTTAATCATGCTGATTTAAAGGGTAAATTTCAATCAAGCTGTTGGCTTTCAAGCAAAATTGCTGGTGAAGACAAATGGAAATTTTGCCTGAGTAAAAATGACAGGATCATGCCCTTCTCAAGAGAAACCGATATTTTCAGAGCTGCCTGCAGGACCGCATGCTTAATTCCTGTTCATTTAATTGAGCATCCAAACCCATTTGAGAACTCTCAACACTTTTATCCTTTCTGCCCATTGCTTAGAAACTTTTTTTAAAAGTGTGAAGGAAAAATCTAATGAGTGCAGATGTGTTTCGTTTACTGTAAAAATAAAAAAGATTATTTTACTTAAATAGACGTGAAATGATCTGAACAGTTTTGTCATCTCCAGCAATAAAAATCCATATTAATATTGCTTTTTCTCATTGAAAAAGTCTTTCTGTGCACTCAGAATAATTTCAAAAGTGGAATGAGTTCATTAACTATTGCAGAGCCAGTAAATGAGGAAGAAGACTTTGTATTTTGTAGGTTCTGCAAAAATAATGACAATCATTGATAATGTAAGTTTCTTAATGGCTCATTGCTAAAAAATGTTTCTGGAACCCTTCAGTACATATTCACCTCTTTAAGAGTAAAAGAAATAAACAAGATAGTATTTCTTATTTTTTTAAGGAATAAATAAAGAATGTGGATTCCGGAATCCAGGTGCCCTTAACAGACCATTCAGAATAGAATCCACTTGAAATAAAATAATATAAACTAACATATTTTCTCTGCAGGAGAGAAATCAATCTGTAAAATGGAAATCTCCTCATTTTCTTTCTCATAAAGCCTAATTCTTCCACAAATAAATATTTGGAACTGCCCAGCTGAGCCTGCTGAAATTATAATCCTTTGTAGATAACTACCAAAATAGATAGAAGAAAGGTAGACTTGCGTTAGGGCAGGGCTTGCAAAGCCAGAATTCAGTCCCAACTCTGTCATAGTCTTTCTTCATGGCCTGAGGCAAGTGACTTAATCTCTCGTACCTCAGCTCAGTAACAGTATAATAGGGATTTCGTTCATTATTATTAATACCAGTTAGAGTTCTACCACAGGATTTATGAGCCTTAATCATGGATCAGAAATCATGGATCAGAAAAATGTCCCCATCCCTTTGACATGTTGCTGCATTTTAAATATTGGCAAGTAATACAGCCTTATGAGAGAGTATAAGGAGATGACAAGGTAATTATATTCAACGTGACCGGTAGTGGTTTTAAAACACCATCAGGCTAACCACATTTCTGTAAGCACCATGAAATGCGGGATTCCTAGAAGAGTTGTAAAGGAGGATAATGAATAAGAGGTGCAGATATTTACAACATGGTCTTCCAGAGATTGAGGGATGGCACCAGAAAAATGATGGGTCATATCTGCTTGAAAAATTAATAAGTAGGTGATGGGGACTGACCTCTTTGGTTGACTGTAGGAAGAAGTTGACATTTCCTTGATGAAGGCAAGTCGATTACGCTAATGAGCTAGATATTGGGGCATCAGTCTACAGCTGCTGAGAGAAATGACGTGGTCAAAGTGATGTGTTAGGAAAATTATATTTCTAGTAGCATCCTGAATGGATACACGGAGAGCAAGATCACATTTGTAAAGGTCAGAAAAAGAAGTATTGTAGTAATAAAGGCATGAGATAATGAGATCCTGGATGGATGGAGAAAGAATATGCAAACCTTAGACATCCCCTGTATCTGTGGACACAGTGAGAGACATGAGATGGAGATATTGCACCAGTTGTTGACCAGAACAACAAGGAAAGTAATAGTGTTGGCTGTGATGATCAAGAGGGGAAATACTGAAAAGAACGTATAGTAAAGAAGGGAGAAGGACATTACGAACTCTGTTTTAGCTACAATAAGCTCAGGTTGATATCTGTATGTCTATGAGGGAGTATTACAGAGTCCATGGGTATGGACCTAGGGAGACAAGTTTGTGTTAGAAGAGTGAATCTGAAAATTGATACATTGAGATGGTAGTGGAATCTATGTTTGTGATAGAAATTACCAAGGAATAAAATACAGAAAGAGGAAAGCCCCATGAACTTTTGGTAGAGCTGGGAGAAGTAGTGTCTTCTGGAAGACATGCAAAAGAAGCAGATTCAAGTGGTACAAGAGAAGTGAATAATGTCATGGTAGCTGAAGAAGGCCACCATTTCTGGTTAATACAGCCCAGGAGTCTACTGAGGGCAGCTGACATACTGCAGCAGCTGAGAACAGAGTATTCAGACCATGCTGAAATTTGCCCTGTACATTAAGTAGAGACTTTAGCAGCAGAAATTGCAAGGGAGAGGAAGCTGCACTGAACTGGTGGAGGGACACCAGGAGGTGTTTGCATTTGGTGTATTCAGAGATGTTAGTGATGAAAGGGAGGAGGGAAAAAGACATGGTATTTAGAGAGGAAAATAAATGTTTTAAGATGAAACAATGTTTTAAGATGAGAAGATTTTAAGAGGAAGGAGATTGAATGGTACTTGTGTTATGAGAGTAAAGACACAGAGGGGCATGAGAGGTCAAGGAGAAGAGAGAATGAGAGGACAAGAACAGCCATAAGAAAGTCAGGAGATAGGGTGTTGTTGGGATTCTAGAGGGCTTTCTGCGAGAGAATGGCCATGTGAGCAGTCCTGCGTGAGAACAAGACTGATAAGAGCCTCAGCAGAGCAAGAATGCGATAAGGATGTGACCCTGAATGAGGGGGGAGAAACTCGAAGAGACAAACAACCCCCAGAAGGGGTTGGGATGGAAGAGTAAGTTCCACAAGGCAGGAAGCCTGGCAAGGCTGATGTGGCACTTTCATCCAATCATAAGAAGGTTTAAAGCGCGGGCTAAGTTAACTGTCCAATCTTGAGGACTTGTACTGCATGTTACTCACGTGTGCGGGAGAACATTATAAAAGGGCTTTCTTAATTGTAATAAACGGGCATTGCTTGATCACATTGGTCGTGTGCGTGCTCAGCACTCCCGCAGGGTATGACTGGTTCAGTGGTAAATAAAAAAAATAAGGGAAGAGAACTGCATAGGACGTTTTTCATCTGTGGGAAAGAAGAATGAGGAAGGAGTTGTAGGAGAGGAAGAGGAAACAGAAGGCAAAGCTACTGGAAGAGGGAGATCATAATTTGTCAATTTTGTCATGGAAGAACTGGGTGAAATCTTGCGTAACAGCTGAAGTGGAGGCTGGAGGAAGTGGGAGGGTCTGAGGAATGAGCCAAACGTGGCAAAGAGGTGACTATGACTGTGAGTCTGAGATTTAACTGAGCTGAGCTGGAGTAGTAAGTCGAGGAAACGCGTGGAACTGAATGGGGGAACAAAGCATTTATAGTGGAGAGAGTTAGCCAGGCAGTGGGGTTCCCATTAGAGATGCTCTGCTGTGTGAGACATAGAAGCGACCAACTGGTATGGGTCAGTTGGGATTTGGGATATCAGGGCAGGAGCAGATAGCAGAATGCAGGGCAAAAGGTCTATGAATGAAAAAGTGCAGCATGGATAACATCAGCACATGGAGAAAGGAAAAAAATGATAAAGAGGGTGATAAAAGACTGAGAGCAGGCAACAAGAACTAAATGCTGATGATTTGAGGTGACAGAAAGGCCAAGCAAGCTTAGCGTGAAGGTGGTGGCCAATGGTTGTTGCAGAAGGAGTCCAGGGGATGGGCCAAGCAGAGGAGCAGGGGGATGGGTGGAGATTGCAGGGCCCAGTATGAAGCCCTGTGCCTTTTTGGTGACTGGCAGGATCAACTGGGGTTGCAGTCTGAATGGAGGAGACACTAAAACATAAAGCTTAGGGTGCAGAGAAGTCCCTATCACTGACTCTCTTCTATAATTTGCCCAGCCTTCATGCTGTGAGTTCATCCTGTGTACCCTTACAGGGGTGTCAGCGTGGTTCTTCACAACAGGAGTCAGTGAGTTTGTGCAACTCTTGGAACAACCATGCTCCAGTCTCAGATTGAACCTCCAGTGTGGATAAACAAATATTAACCATAAATTCAGGATATTTTCCACAAAGTGGGGGGGATGGAGAAAAGTATTTACAGAGCTGAGGGGCTTTTATGGAAAAGTTCTTTTCAGCCTGTTGGACCCCCATCCCAGTGCTTCTGCACTTCAGGTGCTGCAGTCTCTCAAAAAAATGTCAGGCCAGCTAGGGAATTTTGGGTCAGATGTAACTGCTCAGACCCTGTGGCAATCTGGCACATGCCTGGTACTGCTCTGCTGGGCTAACAGTCAAATTTCTCCTTACCGAGTGGCCTGATATTGTTTGTAACCACTTCTGACTCCAGTGAAGGTGTAACCTTGGAACAAGCTGCAGTAGCCTAATGTGCTTTGAGAGTGCCAGAGAATCCAGAAAACTGACACTCACACCCCCTTAAAACAGAGCTGAGAGTCTCTTCCCAGTATCCTCACTTGCTTTTTCCAGCAGCTCTACCTCAGTTGTCCCTGGAGGGACTCTGCACTTGATATTGAGAAGGAAACTGTATGTGCCGAGCCGGGTGATTATCAGCATCTCTTGTCATATGGCAGGGAATGCGCTGAGGCTCTGAAACCCCTTCATCCCCCTCTGTTCAGTGTGTCTGACCCACCTGTTCAAAAGTGCCCGGTGATTCTATTGTTTCTTACCATAAGCATGCAAGCTGAAACACCATAAAGGAACAGAGGTTCCAGGATATCCCATGTATATGGCAAAGTGGGTCCCATTAAGATATCCCACCAGATCGAGTGAAAGTCACTGAGAATCACCTGTCACAGCCCTTATTTAATTCTGAGACCTTTTGTTGGTTTTAACAGCAGATATTTCAGAAAAAGGTTCCTAAATGTATTTTTAGACTTTCTAATAGTATGAAACAGTTACGCTAATTTTACTGGGTAACAGAAGCTATTTGAAAATATCTTTTTCCTTTAATATGAATGTACAGTGTTTGTCTCTGTGTCTCCCATTAATCAGTACATATCTTTGAATATGCAAAAGAGCCTTTATAATGTAGACACTTTTGCTTTCTGCCCAGTGGCCATTAATGACATAAATATTACAACAGAAACAAACACAAAAAAGAACCAAAGATATTTTTCAATTGGATGTTAAAGGTATAAATTAAGATTACTTTCCTGACTTTGAAGGGGTGATGCTGATTTATGGTAGCTGATGATCCAATTGCATTGCTTTGTCTTAGGTACTTTGGTGGTTCCCAATGAGACTGTATCTGAATACTGTACTTCTTGATCTTTAACCATAAAAAGTAATTCCACTGAAGAGTGGAATTATCCCTGTTTTAAACAGGGATTTATCCCTGTTTTCCAGAGGACAGTTGCCCAGAAATGCAAACATCCTGTAGGCCAAAAGTTCACATTGGAAAGAAGTTTCTCATTGGTAGTCCCTAACTGCATGAGCCAGTGTTTTGTGTTAAATTTCATCCCTTTTCTATTCACCAGTCCTCAGGATTACCAATTCTGCTCATAATAGTTATACCATAATAGTTAAAGGGATAGGCAGGAACGTTACACTGATCAGAGAGACAAAGGAGCCAGCTAACAGGAACAGGGGAAATGGAAAAACTCAAATAGGTTAATGGGCTCAAATTGGGAAGTTGGATGATTTCCACCTCAGACTTCTGAAAGATGTGGTATGTAACACTGCAAGTCCAGTAAAAAGGATTTGCAATAAGTCTAATTAGGATGGTACATTTAAAAGTAGCAAATCTGTGTTTAAGAAAGGAGAAGAAGTTGTCTGGGCCACAGCGGACCTTTTGGTTTGATCAGAAGAATACCAAGCAGTGTTTAAAGGAAGTGTGGAAAGAAAGATCAATTAAATGCACAGGTGGAAGTGAAATAAATAAGCAACATATATTTTTCTATTTCAAGTGTGCCAAACTACCCTCATATATTTTGCTAGGAAGATAACTGGATTTTGAGACAAGAGAATGCATTAGACCTAATTTATCAGGATTTTGGTAACGGATTTTATATTCTGCCCCTAAGGAAATGGTTTGTTACAATGTTATGGTAATTAATACACAGTTTAAGGTGTGTTTAGAGAACTAACCAAAGGAAAGCAACAAGTGCTGGAAGAGGAGTATCAAGATGAGGGTCAACGGTTGAGTTGCTGAAGTAGGGGACCAACCTTATTTAATAATGTCATTAATGATATTGGAGTGGGGCCTGTAAGGTGAGGTGATAGCCCTTGTTGGGCTGGGCACAAAGGAGTGAACTTAAGACATTTGCTGCTGCCACAAGAATAAGATATCACCAAGTGAAAGAAGGCCTGGAATATTATATACAAAGAACTGGGTGATGTTGAGGACTGAGTGGTAGGAAAGATGTGAGATTTTTTTCAATGTGAACTTTTGGTCCTGAAGGACATGTTTACATTGTTGGGTAAGTACCCTTTGTGTTGCACACTGGAATTCTGATCCCCCAGACATCCAGGCTATGAGGAGATTTGGGCTCAGATGTTTTCCTCCCTGCCCAGGTACTGCAGCAGGTTTCCTTTCAGGTTGGGAAATGTGCATGCCTGAATCTCACCCAACATGCAGTTGGGATGAGACCACAGAGCACACCTCAACAGGGACACGGGGTTCATTAAGGTGCATCTATTTTGAAGTGCATCCAGAGAGCGGTGGAGCCATGATGAGGAGAAAGGCAGATGTGATTGAAGAAAAGACCTGGCCAGATATTTCAAGTAGAGAAATGTTAAAGTCATGGGCTAGGTATTAATCAAGCCTTCTCTGTTACAATCTTTACTGTTCTTGTCAACCAACTCTGAGAAAGCTGAATTTAAACCAGGTCCAGAGTGGGGCTATTAGTGTGAGGAGAGGCATGAAAAATCTATTTTACAAATATAATTGTTATCCAGAAGAAATGGGGTTAAACACAGGAGAGGGGGAAGATGTTTTTAAGCTAAGGACAACATTAGCATAGAAAGCAGCTGTGTGAAGGCCATGAATGTATGTAGGCTGGAAGCTGTGCTGAAGTGGGGCTCTGGAAGGAGTGATGAGGCCACAGGACTTCTAACAGGTTTATAAGGATGAAGATGGATATATTTAGGAAGAGGGACTATATGATATACTTGTCTGCTATGAGGAAAATGAATACAGTCTTTTTTAGTGCTGTGTCCTTGTGAAATGTGCCATAGGACTGCAAAGGATTAATTTATTATTACTATTAATTCCTCCTTTTTTTCCCCAAGGAAGAGCATATTCAGTCCTGTATCAAGCAGGACCTGATGGAAGGAATGTTTGCCACTGGGCTGCCTGATACCAGACACATGTGTCTGGTGAGAGGGAAAGGACCTAAGACAAACCCAGCTGCACCATCCCAGCTCTTTGTTTCACCTAGATCTGAGCTGCGCTTTGTTTCCTTCCTGTGACACCCCACACATCCAGGAAGGACTGGGGATGAGGACCGTGCGCATTTAATGCATATTTTACATAGCTTTCCTTTAGATAATGCAGTTAATAGAGTTTTTATTTCCTGTCTCCCTTGTCTGCTTTCATTTCATATTGCCTGAGCACACTTGACAGCAAAGGCCTGTTAGATTCTCAGCCATTTGTATTCATAAGCCTGGAGAATGCAGAGCCTTCAACTTCTTCATTAAAATAGTTTATATAAAATAAAAGAGAATTTCCGTACTATATTTAAACATTTGGGATGGTTGGCAGCAGCAGAATTAAACTCTTATTTGCACATACTTAAATTACCATGGGATGTGTATTTCAGTTCACAAAATGTTCAGCCATTGGCTGGTGATGCTGGGTGAGTCTCCTTATAGCGGGAAAGATTTTGACACAGGATCCACCAGCTTATGAGGGCCAAAGGCACCCGCTTCTGGGCTTTGTTCACTTGTGTGTGCAGCAGCAGGCCACAGTTCTTTCAGAAGTTTTTAGGAAAGGCCTTACAGGGAACAGAAAGGCCCCACAGCACTAAAGGTAGGAAGGCATCATCTGGGATAGCCTTTTGGACTATGGTTCAGCTCCCACAAAACGTGGAAGTAGGGCTGTATCAGTCAGTATGGAGCAAGACAAGCTGGGATGCTTTACCTGTCTGGATGTTTGGGGAACCTTGCCTGAGACTCCAGGCAGCAAAGCTGCATTTTGCGTTACTGAAAGGAAGTGTTACCCAGACCTGTGCCTGAGTACCTGGAGAAGGAGCCTTCTACCTAAGGTGGATCGGAGAAAGAATTTTTGTTTTCTGCTTTTGTTGAGGAATGACCACAGCCTTATGGAGAGCAGGTCCCATGCTGCTCTGGGTGATCTGGAAAGGGTGGTGACAGAGACCGAGGGAGGGAGACTGGAGGCTGTTGGTGTTACCTCTATGGGCATGTCACATATGTGGGAGCAGCTGGATGTGAGTGAGGTCCTCTGCCTGTGCGCTGAACTGTGTGAATGTGAGACAGCTGCTTTTTAGGAGATGTATGTCTGTGGCAGAGGGACGCTATGCTAAGTCACTATACGCTGCTGAGGGTTTGGAGCAAGGGCAGAGAGAAATGGTTTTCTGTGCTCATTTATGTAGACTTGAGACATCCTTTTTTATGAAATAATCTTTCATATCCAGGAGAGAAGAGGAATCCTTTCTACCTGGTGTCCTGAGGACCCTCCAGTTTTCAAATGCCATTGGTCCTGGTGGGAAACTGGGAGAGGTAGCCACAGACTCCCAGCAGTGGCATCAGTTTTGTGGGAATGGGAGCATGACAACACTGTCTCATGCTGACCAGTCCATAAGGTCCATGTTTCTCATGATAAAGTGGCTGCAGAATGGGCTTTCACAGCATCCTGGCCTCAGGACTTCAAAACCTCTGTTTGGGAAAAGCATGGGGAATTGTTTCGTATCTGGGTGAGGTTTTTAAACAGGAGGTTTCGTGGGGAAAAGCAGGGCAACTCAAGTGTCTTCAAGAGAAGGAGGGAGAGGCTCCTTGAGTGGCTGAAGGGAGGAGAAGTGTATGTCAGCATAAGGTCTGGCTTCACACTGAGCGACAGCACTACAGGGATAACCCAACCTTTCCCTCTTATCCCTGCAGTTAGGAACCTGTCCTGTCCTTACTGGTGTCCCCTGCACTCTGTGCCACACCAGAACTGGTGGCACATCCTTCCCTTCTTGTTCATCAGTTACTGGTAGCATCACACCTGTGACACAGCAACTGATTGCATTGTCAATGCCCTCAAATGAAGAAGAAGCAGCAGGAACAGATGCACTTTAGCACCAAAGTATTCTTTTCCTGTGTATGTCTCTAAGAATACAGGTACAAAGAGGGAGAAAGGGGAAAGAAGCAGGATTTCTCTTACCAGAAAGTTGCCCACAGTGCTGAGACATGGGCAAGTTTTCAGGCCCAAGCTCTGCTTTGCCTGCTGCCAGCCTTGCTTCAAACCAAGGGATTGTGGCATCCATTTGGTACTGTTACCATACTTCAGCCAGGGTGTAGTTTTTGGCTGGCAGCATTAGGATGACTGGAAGGACATACCTTCTTTAAAGATTCTCCTCCCTTTTAATGTAATTTATGGCATTTTGGGAGTTCCTGGACCTGCAATTTGAGGTGACCTGCACTTGATTGCTGTGGTGGGATGGTACATTGTATCTGTCACTTAGAAAATTGTTTGAATGTTCATCTTGGGCATGTGAGTTAGGCACTGAAATACCTCCCCTGAGGACTAAGACTTTTCAGGCTGCTTGTGATAGTATTTTGTGCATGTCTTCAGGATTCCATTTTTTAAAATGAGATCCAATTGTTCAGATCTCAGGGGACACAAATTGCCCCATTTCTATCCATCCTGGTGTCCATTTACACTGGGTAGGACACAGTCCTAACACTTAGGGATCAGGTACGAGCACTTCTCCATTCATTTCAACACTTTCTTTCCAGAGTTTTGGTCTGTGCTAAAATGTGCTTTGACCTGCACCCCTCCTCTGGAGCAGGAGTGTATCATTCTGTGTGGCGTCAGAAGAGGCCACAGAAACTTTCTGATAGATTTGGTGGAGCCTGGTTGGTGAACGGGTGAGAGTCCTTGAGCTTGTCTCCTACATCTTGGACCCCGTTGTTGTGACAATGTATTAGCCAAGGCCATTGGGGTCTGCAGACTGGGCTGCTATATGCTGCAGTTTCACAGCCGTAGCATTTGTCACAGAATCTACTCCTTAAGGCAGGTCAGTGCTCCCGAGTTTAAGTTTTCATTTGAGAAAGTTTTGCTATCCATCACAGCTATGGCAATGACCTTCAAAGTTGACATCACAGTTTAGGCATCTGTTGCACAGATATTTGAACCGAAAGGTAGAGGCAGCATTTAAAAAATGATGTAAATGGAGGAAATAGGTCAGGAGTCCTCTATAGTAATTAACAGTTTCTTTTACTGTCAGACTGTTCTGTTTCAAAGGCTAATATCAATTATTTTTCCTTTGTTTCTAAGGGCTTGGGAGCTGAGAAGTGACTCCTCTGACATTTCAGTATATTGCTGTAAAGAATATGGAGAAAGTTTTCACATGAAACATATAAGAGCCAGAGTTTTACCCATCACAGATGCCAACCTGGTTTCAAAGGATTTAAGAAAGCTTATTGTCTGCCATGCTGTTTGTTTGATGTTTTTCTGTTGATACATTGTCTTCATAGCTTTTTCATCCGCTAATTGATGTATGGCTGTATATACTGGTCTTTCAGCTGTGCTCAAGTTTTATGTTAGACACAGTACCTTGTTTATTCATGATTATGTTTCTATTTAAAAGTTTAGGAAGGTAAGACAGAGGTATGTTTGTAGCTCTCGTGGCTTTACAGATAGCTTTATTGAAATGAACCAAGGGAAAGCAGAGATATGGCAAGTACCTGAGCGCTCAGGCATCCTGAAAAAAATGACTTGGTAAGGTGATCACTGGAGTCTGTTGTTCATCTCACTGGAGCATCGCGTTTCAAGCCAGAAGGTGACAATTCAACTTCAGTGATGAAGGTGAGGTCAGTATGGGAATGAAACCATTGGGACTGAAAGCTTGGAGCTGTGGAGAAAAGAAAATGGAGACAAAATTAGAGGAGACTTACAGGAGATAGAAGGAAAAGAGAGGAGAACATAAGCATCGATGAGCGGAGGCAGTAGTGGCTAGAAGGAGAGCAGGTCTTCTGTTGAGTATAAAGGCCAGGATTTGACCTTGAACAAATGCCAAAATATTAACAGGTACATAAAGACCATGTTTCCCCTCTGACTGCTAGAAAACTGTTGTACTGATAGCATGTTTTTGGAAGGTGTGGGGAGACCCTGAACTCCAAACCTGCCTGTGAACCAGACTCACCATGAGATTTTTCTGTCAAAGATGTATTTGGGTCCTCACTGTAGTATGGGCAGGACAAGGGCAAGTCTGTGACCAACCCTGTGAATCTTGAAAGGGTAATTTCACCTGACACTTAAGTCTTTGCAGATCCTCCTTGGGGCCAAGTCTTCCAGAAGAGCACTTCTGAGCAAGTTTTCCTCCAGAAACTGAAGAAGGAGCCAGAGTCCTTTGGAAAGCCCTGCATATAAATATCTTGTTTAGTTAGTCTAATAAAGGTATTAGTAACAGTGCTGCTTGGAGGATTTATTGAGGGATTTCACTAAGACAGTGTTAGCAGTGGAATTATAGTCATTCTCTAGTAAGACCTTGTCAATGCGAGAGAAAATAACGTTGATCCAATCAGAGATATTTTACGGGATCAATGTAATATTCCTTTGCATAATCACAACCAAAGGATTATGGGCCTGTGCTGGGAGTGACGAAGGATCACTTGACAGATCACAGCCTCATTTGTTCTCACTGTTTTAACTGGTGAAGTACGGGCAGTTTTTAAAAGTGTGCATATGTATCTTAAATAAATCAGGGCTCCTTCAGGCCAGAGGCATTATTTTCAATCTATTGCTTTTATACAATGTTTTGGGCTACATATATTTTTCATCGCTCAGCTATACTGAAGCGTCTTGGTATGACTGTGAGATAATTCCCCCTGCAATCCAGGAAGCCAATGTACATGAAGTGGGAGAGGAGGCCCCGAGGCGGGCAGGAAGGAAGAGAAGGCAAATCAATATACAGCACGAGCCTTATAGCCCAAACATCATAAGGGACCCTGAATAAGTTTGTGTAATTGAGCTTTTGGATAGCGCAGCAATTCCTCCAAGGGGAAATGAGCATTGCAGATGACACTGAATTCAGGAGGCTCAAGAGCATACTGTGGTATACTGGGAATAACTTGTAAGAAAACAAGACCTCCTCATTGTTTACGCTACTATCTTCATTTTTCAAGATCCCAGTGTTGCTCTACTGCCTTAATGACAGCTTTGTCACGCATTGTGGAGGCCCTAAATCCCTCTACTGGCTGCAGTTACCTAGATATCCCCCTGGCTTTAATGAGGGTTCATCTGCTGAGGAAGAGGAGCAGTATGTCTGATAGCTTCACTGCCTTTGACTGACTGGTTCCTTCGGATTTGCGTGTACATCTCAGTGAACGATGGAAAGGGAAAACAGTAGCTGAGGTGCAGAGCAATGGCTCAGCTCACTGATAATATCAAGGGCCATTCAAACTCCAATCTTGTGGTTTCAGATGACTTCAACTGCAGGGCTGCAAAAGTTATTTGGAGAAGAAAAAACAGCTATTACAAGTGACATTTGAAATTAGATGGGACACAGCTCTTGTGGAAATACAGCAGGGATCAGCTTGTTCCTATCAGCGGTGAGGACAGATAACTGAACATGTCCCTTCTGCCATCATGGGCAGAGTATAGACTGTATCAAAGCCTATAGCTTTGCTAGGAGGTTGTGACTAGCACGGGGCATGTGTACACAGGAGTATGTGAGAGGATGCAAGAGCCGGTTGGAATTAGCTCCTTCAAACGAGCTCAAGCCAAGGTCAAGACCCCCAGGAGACTGTGGTGTCTGCAGCTTTGCCTTGCATCAAGAAGCAAGGAAAGGGGAAGGGAAGGCAGGGCCAGGGTTACAGTGCAATACAGACAGGTCATAGCTTCCAAGCAGCACCAACACCTGTCAAAGTCGCCTTCTTAGCCTTGCCCTTGAAGGCTGACATCTAACAATGCAAGTCTTCCCCAGCCATCACTGTGGGGTGATTTATGGAGGAAGACTGGCTTGATGGCTCCCCTTTGTGCTGCCTGATGCCTCCTGTGCTCCATGGCATGTGACAGGGAAGCAGCCACACACCCCTTCCTTGTGCAGACTGTGACCCCCGGCAGTGCTGTGCCTCTGTGGGCTCTTGCTGCCCATGGGAGAACTTATCTTGCTTTGCTGGTGGCTGTTTCCATAGGACCAGTGTAACTCTGCCCTGTGTGCAAGCTCTGGGATGTCACCATGGGTTTGGCACTGTGGGTAGCACCAACATGACAGGACAGGCTCAGGTTGCCAGAATCATTAAGTGAGAGTAATCATGGTTCCTATTTTTTTCCTAGCTACCTGGAATAATCAGCGATCAGATTGCTTCTACAAAATGCATCACTGAGTGCCAGCCACCACAGCCCTCGGACATATTTATATCCTTGCAATTCATGGCTGCCTCTCAGCTGTTCTGTTGGTGAGCCTGTAGAAAATCCATATTAAAACGAGGTTAAGAGTTCTGACTTAAACTGAGAAAAGCATGAAAGATCAGAGCAAATCCCTCCTGATTGTTCATTGCACAAGTTTGGGATGGACCCTTCTTTGGGATTTTCACTCTTAACTCTCGGTGTCCTGGCTCTAGTGAGCCTCCTCAGATCATGCATATTTCTGGACTTGCATATTTCCATGTTAGTGGATCCATAGGCATATGATGAGCATGCTGATATAATTTGCATTTTAAAGTAGTCTTAAATAAGCTCTCATGTCTGCAGCTGGGCTTTGAGAGTGTTGTGTTCCCTGGAGTTAGCCCAGGGCAATGTGCTGAAGATCACACGTAGCTTTTACTCAGTTCTTGCTCAAGCAAAACTGCTTTTAAGTTCAGGGTAGCACAGTCAATCTTGCTGAAGTTGGAAGCAAGCATGCCTTTGACTTCAGTGGGACACAGATTTTGCCCAGCATTAGTTTCTGCTTGTGAAAAGACTTGAAGTAAAAATGGAGAAAGGCCTTCTAGACTAATCACTCCTTGCACAGGTTCACTGCCATGTGAGTCCTCTGAAATAGTTCCCTGAGTTGAGCAGGAGGTTTGCCTAGAGAAAATGACCTACATACGAGGCAAGTGCCATGTAACACTTGCAGAAAATGTTTTATTTGTTGGTATAATAAAACCATGTCAACATTCAGTCTTGCCAAATTCCACTTGCCTGCTTGGCTGGGATATGTATTTTTTCCCGAGGAGGGAGTAAAATGATGTTAATTTGTTTCTTCACTACACTCCTGGCAAGGAAGAATATTTTGTGCCTGGGCTGATAAATTTTCAAGTGAATTTTTTAAGGCTGTTATTCTGAATCACTGCCCAAAAAAGTCCAAGAAAAAATAATCTTGAGATTTTATATCAATTTATGTAACTACCTTTACAAATGAAAATGTTGGGTCTTTCCTTGGATAGTTCAATATGCCTCTAACATCGCAATCTCTACAGAACTCATTTCTTCTGTGAGAGCTGCAAATGTAAATGTTCCCTTTCAAACAGTGTCACTCACAAATAAATAACACAGATCTTCCCTGATGCACGTTGTGTCGACCAAATAATTTCCATCGTCTTATGCTTGTTACTTTTTCATTTTTCCCAGAGGGATTTACAGTCATTACGAGTCACTTTCCATTCTGACTTGTAGCCTAAGCAATTGAACACGAGTGCAAGGCTTTGGTAAGAGCTGCTCACTGCAGTTAAGTGCGACTCCTGTTAATAAGCAGGTAAGGTCAGGCCTTTAGATTGTAAACTCTTGGGGGGGGGCTGAGCTACCAGGCTGTTACACAGGCTGGAGAAGTGTACCATGATGTTCATGTCACCGAAATTTTTATACCATCCCGTCACCGTAACATCTAAACACAGACCTGCACATCTCCACAAGGAAATACAGCTCAGAAACTGTCTGGAATAGATATGCCATGTATTATTAATTACCCAGTTGAACTATCTATAGTAATATTTGTACTATACCCTCTGCAGCTCTATTCCCCCCACCCTTTTAAAAACTTCATTTGAATATTATTCTTTATTTTAAGATGCCTGGTGACACCCAGGCTTGAGGAGATTAATTCCCACTATAGGCAGGGAAAGTTGGACACTTCTGTGCCTGCGGTCCTTGCCGTTATGCGGGCTTATTCAGCAAAATGGCCGATGCGGGCAGAAGATGTGTAAATCAGCGAGTGCTGCAAGAAGAGCACTTAATTGAAGCTTTATCAAGTGCCTGCAGAGCTGACCTCCGAGCAGCAGCTGAACCACAGTTGGGATGGGAGCGAGCCAGCAGCTTTCGCTGATGACTAAGCCTGTGTGCTGGGAAAGGATTTGCTTACAAAACTTGCCGGCTTTACCCATGGGTGGCAGAGCACTGCATAGCTAGGGGTGACTTAAATCATTCTGCTTAACTCACTTAAATTGTTCCTTTCAGCACAGATTCATAGCTCTCAGTACACTTTGATGACTCTGTAGCTGTGTACAGGGGATTTAAGTTAAAGCCAGGCTGCCAACTGTCAGGGTCGGCACAGTGCTAACGGTACAGGCGGATGTCAGACCGTATGGCAACACGATGGCACGTTCAGGCTGGTGAAATCCAGCAGGTCTGGCACTGGAAGAGTAGATCCAGTGTGTTTTCTATCCCTTCCGCATGAGCATCTTCCTGCCCTGCATGTCTGCAACTGTATATATAGAGACAGACAAATAACAAACAGTTGTAGATATTTGCCTATTGAGAAACAGTTCCCACCAAACTATGCAAGCATACTAACGAAAATAAAGCCCTGAAGGTTGAAGTCAAAAGGACGATGAACTGAGTAACATTTCACAAAGCTGAAAATAATGAAGGACCAAATTAATTTGGAGATAAAACCGAAACAATCTTAACAGGTAATTTGGAACTTATTAACAACATTTTACTACATGTCTGCAAAAAGCTGTGGTACTATATATGATAAAGAGCACCATATTGTTAAAAACTACAACAACTTCATTGTGAATGGAAGTAAAAGTAACAGAAAATAATTATGAATATGCCTGTTCTCACATACAGGAAGAAGAAAGGGCAACATACTGAAATATCTGGAAATTAGAAACTAGGAAGGGTAAAAGCTAGATAGGAAAAGAAGTAAAGAAGGGAAAGCTATGTGTAGCTGAGTTAATACAGGAAACAAAGCTCCAAAAGCTATTAAAAACCAGACACCTCAAGTAAATTATTATGATATACTCTGTAATAGCAAAGCATATTAATGATAGAAATGCTAACAATAGTATTTGTATTTTGCCAAATGGAAATGATTAAAAAAACTCAGTGGAAATCAAGGATATATTTCATAATTATTGTTATTCTTCTTTTGGAAAAAAAACAAGGTGAGTTATTCTTGCCATATGATGACAACAGAAGGCTTTCTTCTCCAGCAATAATTTAGACTGGTGGGGTACAGTTAATAAAGTCAGACACTTTAATTTAATAGATTTGAATAATTTGATACTAAGAATTTTAAAAGAGCTGGCTAAGGAAATTTCCAGATTCAATTCATACAAATGGTTATTTTTAGAATTTGTCAGGATACTGGTGAAATATCAAAGACCTAGGGGAAAGATGATATTATTCAGTCTCAAAAACTGTAAATATAGCAATAGTAGGAAAAGTAATGTAGCAGCTAATGTAATTAATAAATTAATAATAAATTAATAAAGAATTAAATGCAGATATGCTAACTAATGCTAATCAACATGGATTTATAACAATAGTTCTCATTAAACTAATTTTTGTTGATAAAGGCTCTAGCGTTGATTGAATATTCCTTCTCTTCTTTTAGGCACTTAACTCAGTACCAGGTGACATTTTGATTAATAAGCTACAGAAACCAACCTGATGCGCATTAAATGGATTAAAAGCTAGCTAAATTGTAGAGTTTAAAATGAAATTTTCCATAGACGTAAAACAGATTTTACAGGGTGTTACAGGTAACAGCTTTTTGCATTAGGCTAGTTACCATTTTTATAAAAGAACTAGAAAAAAACCATGACAAAGTGATCCATAAAGGGTACTAGTAATAGTTTGGGGAGTGATAAATAATAATGAAAACCAGGTAACTCTGTGGAAATGGTTTAGACCTCTTTGTAAAGTGGGCAAAACCAGTGTGTACTTCAGGTACATGTGTTTGGGACAGTGAGATGGCATATAGATATAGTTGATCTATCCTCATGTCTGTACTGGAAGCAAATTATGTACCTCAGCTGTGCCTCAGATGACATGTCTTGGGGTACTGTTGGTCCAGATATCATCCCTGCATAGCACTCACTGGGCTACAAAGGCTTCATAAGGCTGATAATACTTGTTTTGCAATGATGTAATTTTTGTGGCTTTTCCATTTTGACAGTCACAGACTCAGGAAAGGTTGAGACAGCGGAGAGGGTTCAGGGCAGAAGTGACAGTGACATTGAGGAGGGCATGCTCTGTAATGCGAGGCTTAACCAGCTCAACCAGCCAAGCCTAACAAAGAAAATATTGAGGGGTGGCTCTATCATAGGCTATAACACTGCGTGTGGAAAGACAGCCTGCTCAGAGAGGACCCAGATACTGGGCTCATCACAAGTGGAAGGCTGGGGTTAAACCAGCTGAATTCAAGGAAGACAGAAAGCCAACAATGGTTAATGGTTCCCAGGTTAGCAGGGAAGGCATTAATCCCAGGAACAACTTGCTCTCAGAGGTGGCAAATTCTCCACTGAAAACACTTTGAAAACTGAGATTGTATCTTCTGAACAGAAATGAATTCAGGACAGTCCTGTGGCCTTTACTCTACTGGGTATCTGAGTGAATAATCACAGAGCTGCCTTCTGGGCTCATAATTTATGACTTAACATTACACGTAAGTTGTGGCACTGGAAAACGAGTGCCTGACACCAAGAGTTCAGATTTTATGTGTCAGCCAAGGGTTTTTCTGGCTTTCCTGAATGTAGATCAAAATTCGTAGTATTTTATGTAAGTACACAAAGTCAAATGCATCCACTTCAAAGCACACATTCTTACTACACTTTGTAACTGGGTGGATCTGGTGGTGTAGCAATGCAGTAACGTAGGAGCACTTTTAATGCAGGGCCATATTCTGCTGCTGCTCTGAGATCAAGCTGAGAGGATTTTATCAAATTCAGCAGCATTTTAGCATAGTGTAACTCAGAGCTGAGTTTACCCTGGCAAGTCAGCACTGCCAGTTGTCCCACAAGAAGGGGTGTGCTGGGTGATGACAGGAGCAGGCAATAAAAAAGGGAAAGAATATAAGGGAAAAGTAGCAAAGAAGGATAGATGGAGGAAAACCATCAGAAGCGTGACGGAGGCTAGAAAGCAGAAAAATGGGAAAGCTGTATTTTAAGTCATATTTTTGTGTACATAAGAAAAAAAAGGGGGAGAAGTGTTGCACAAAAAATAGAGATTCCCAGAAGTGGGAGACCAGAAGAGGAAGAGCACGTAAATAAAGGAGGGGGAGGAAGAAAAGGAGAGGAAACAAAACCATGTTTGTTAGTCTTCGTGACCTTCTGTTACACTTACTGAATTATTTATTCTGATATTTGCTGGTATCTTCCTGCCAGCCATTTAGTGTCACGATATAAATAAGAGCAGAACCCCGTTACTGCTGTTCCTGGAGGGATTTTGATGTTAAATGGCAGTGGTGCACCTCCCCCCACCACCCTGCCATTAGGCGATTATGAATTATATGCCAAGTGCCTCTAATAACTAAAGGGAAAGGGCTGCTCAGCACATTTGGAATGTAAATCTCTTTTTTTTCTCTTTTGTAGGTCATGAAATGCAGCCCTCTTGTAAACCCCTGTGCTCAGATCACAAGCTCCTGCTGCACACAAATTCCTCAGCCCATCTTCGGTGCGGGTGACATTTCACCCAACACTAAACCTCCCAGCATCCTGCAGGCTTGAGATAAGATTGTTATTATTATTATTTTAAACACAGACATGCTATATCATGTCACTTAAAAAATCCTACATAGATGTTATACATATGGGAAAACAGGCTATTAAAAACCAAGATTTGCCATATTTCAATTAAAAAGCAAGAACTTAATTTATGTTTTTCTCCAGCCTGCAGATAGTCACAGGATGCAATTTGCAGGGAATCAGCACTTACTGGCCAGAACTTCGGAAGTGTTCACTGCCCAGCCCCTCTCAAGTAACCCATATAACAGAGCAAGCCCTTTTGGGCTCCATATTTAGTTCCTGAGCTCCTGCACCTCCTGCCCTTGTCACCTTGTTTGCAGAAGCAGGTTCTGGGCTGTTGCATGAGGAGGAAGTGGCCTCTGGGGAAGATAGTGCCGTGGTTGTGCTTTGCAAGAAGTGAAAGGGAGGGAAGAATCCCTTAAACACAGATGAACTGAATACTTTGCTTTATGACTGGGGGCATTCAGTTTTAATTGAGGTCATGGATGGTCAGCTTTTGTTTTCTACTATACTGACATGATGGGACATGCGGTTCGGACCTCGTTTCATTTTGGAAGAGTGAGCCACGTATGTAAGCAGTTAGAAGGAGGCGGGACAGGTAAAAGGGAAGCAAGCAGAAGTTAAAATTCTTTGGTGTTTGTTTTGCAGTTTCTGTCTCACTTTTCTACACTACTTAAATCTTTCTTAAACCCTTAAAATAGAGTTCTGAGAGTGACATGGTGCTGAGGCCTTGGTGCTGGCCAATTTCACCTTATCATATTTGCTCAGAACATTTCCAGCCCAGCAGAATCACATTGCTGACAGCTCTGCACAAGCTCCAAGATACTTCCTTGCTTGCAAATTAAGTTTTCTCGGCAAGCCATCCTGCTACTTCAGTTATCAACACTGGAGAACGGATGTCCTAAGGGACTCGAAACGGACTATGCACTCTCTCACCCATGGGTTTTAATTTGACCTTGCTCGCATCACTAGTGACCAAAAGTTATTACCGTAAGTGGCTTATGTGAAATGTATTGGTCTCAGTCAATTATTAGCAGACAGTTGTCTGCATTACCAAACCACCATCACAAATGGTGCTTTTTTGGGAAGTTTTAAGCAGAGCCAGGGTCAGTACGGCTGGACTAAAACCTCAGCAAAAGCGCAAGGAGAACAGACTCTAAGTTTTGTGCTTATGCACTTTCAAGAGCATGAAAATAACACAAGCTGTAAAATAGCTGCAAAAGCTATTTCAGGCCTGCATAAATTAGAGAAGTCTTGGGCTGCTCCAACTTATGCATGGGATGGTCCCACTCCCCAGAGAGCCTCCATCTTCAGAAGATACAAAGGTGGCATAAAGTCTTTCTGGAAGCTTCTGCCCCCCTCTCTGCTGAGGCAGGGTAGAGACTGGCAACGCAGGCTGTGCCCAGCATGTCTTTTTTTACCTCGTGTGCCGATGCGACAACATGCTCAGCTTTGCTCTATGCAGGGTATCACACTGTGGACAAATCAGGATGCTGTCTGCCAGGTCTTTCCATGCCATAGAGCACCATCAGACGTGCTGTGACTACCCAGAGTTACTTGGCTTCATCAGGGTACAGATGGGGTGAGATGTAGAGCCAGAGCCATGGCCCAGGAGGAGGGAGACCAGTTGGGCTGTTTTGCTTGAAGTGACAGGCAGCAGTTTTCCAAGCTGGGGAAGGCTTGCAAGAACTGATCTGGAAAGTCAAAATAGCTCATTTTACGCAGAATCAAAACACCAAAGTAGACAATTTGAATCAGCTGAAAGCTCCTGTTTTAGTAACTGAGATATTTAATTCTGATTTTGCTTTATTTATTCATTTATCTTGGTAAGCCTGTATTGTCTACCGCTTGCTGCTAAATCTCCAGAGCCTCCCTTCTTCCACCACTCTCCTCTCCCCAAGCCCTGACAGTTGTGCCGTGCTTGAAATGTCGCAGTGCACAGCTATAGGAAAAGAGCAGTGGCAAGCGCCTTCTTGGAGGCTGACCCTTCGACTTTACTTAATCATGTCTTTATAGCTCTCCTTACAGTGGGGGAAAGCTTTGCTCCGTGTCTGAACTCCGGCTTCTTCTTCAGCTGTGTGTAGTCCTGCAGTCATGGGTACAAACTGGGTCCTGCTGTCTGCTCACCCTTATAGAAACATCCCTGCCCAGTGCCCTGTATGCTCTTCACTGGGGTGATTTAGGGTGCAAGATGCTTCACATGGCTCCCTATGCAGCAATGCTGAGCAGAGGCCAACGGGGCTCTACTGCTCTTGCTAACTGTGTTTTCACCACAAGGCTGTCTTTGTCGCAGCTGAACATGAGTTGCACAGCGATGTTTGTGTCCCCCAACCATCAGTGTCATGGTAGCACATCAAGGGAGGTGGTATGGTGGCAGTGAGGCTCACTGAAAGGGATTCTTCAAAAGAAGCAGAAAATGTGGGCAGGAGTATCTTGATGGACCTCAGTGGAGCTGCAGCATGGCATAGATATTCTGGGGGAGGCTGCAGGAGCCGCGGCCCTCTGTTAGCATCTGCTGATGCAGCACATGGCCCGTGTGGCACTGGCATGTGGTGCCAGGTGGAAACCCTCGAGGTGCAGTTCATCTGGGCAGACACAGCTTGGGAGACCTGAAGTAAATGGTGGTTTCGGTAAATGAGAAGGGCATCACCAGACTGGAGGAGCACAACTTGCTGGGCATGGTGCTGCCAGTTTATGGTAAGGTCTGCTGATCGGAAAAATTATGCAGCTTTCACCTTTCAAAATGCAGAACTGAAAATAAAATAATTCCATCTCAAAAGCATTAAAATGAAACCTCAGCATGAGATTTCTACCAAGGGTCCCAGCAGAAGGTCTAGTCCCCAGTTAAGGACTGTGTATATAATTTGGGGTTGATTAATGTAATAAGGAAAAAGACTGCCTCAAAGCATAAAGTCTAAACAGCGAAAAAATTATTGAGATCCTCTGTTTTCCTTATTTTGCCAAGACACTCAAGATGCTTTGTCCACAATCACACAAAAATCTGAGCTAGAGATGGAAATATGTCCAAAAATCTTGACTCCTAATGTTATGCCTTAGCTATAAAAGCATCCTTCCTTCCTAAATTAGTCAAGTATGGTCTACACAGGGAACAAAGAGAAATGTAGACTTTTGTCGCCAGTATTATAAATCTGAATAGAGCCTCAGGTCAGTGTAATCAGACATATGGAAAAAAGAAGGATGACATCTCTATGACATGGCTGAATTACTGGCATTGCAGAGCTGGTCAAATATTTTTTTCATAAAAGCTAAGCTTATCAGTTTTGGGGGACAATCAAAAGTTCTTATGAATTTTTGCCAAGTATAGTGACAAAATAGTCACTATAGTATTAGAAGATAAGGGTCAAGGGAAACAGAAGGGTGAAAAAGTAGCAATTTTTTCAGTGCGAAAGTATCACTGGAAATGATGGCAGTTTTTAGTATTCTTAAAACAGACTTTCATTTTTTAGGGAATATTTGTCAAGGAAAAATTGATCCAGTTAAAAAATATTAAAAATCAAAGCATTTCATTATGGTTTGACCAAAACATTCTGGGTTGACCTAAAATTAAATTTGTTGTCTTAACATTTCACTGAAAAGCTTTAAAAATTTTATTCAGCTTGATTCAAATTTGATTTTTCCTGATTTTTCTATTTAGCCAACTGTATCTGATGGATCATTCTTTACTAAAACAACATCTTTACCTTTGCTAGTTTGATCTTGCACACTTAATTTGACATTAAATATATTTTTGGTTGACAGTTTCTAGTAGATATTTTTGAATGTGAAAAAAGGCAAAAAAATTTGAAAATTAAATGCATTAAATTTTCATAATGTGTAACTATATTATGGGTCTGTAAATATTTCATCCCACTTTGGTTCCTCTAAAACATCCTTCAGCCCATTGACTGTAGCAATGGGTCAGGTAAACATCTTGACCTCTATCTACTCAACTTAAAAACCCTATAAATAACTTTTATTGTTTTCTCTCCTCTGCAGCTATACACAGTGTCACAGCTAAGAATGTCATTGCACAAAAATGACAATTATATTTTCTTTATTTTTTCTTTTTTTTTTTTTTCCTTTATTTTATTCTTACATAGTTTATAAAGTGCAAAGACAAGAAAAGTCAAAAGGAAGGTCTTCATTCAAATAAAGGTAAAATCCTGCTGCAGACAGAAAAGTGACTTTGGAGGAAAATTACATCACCAGGCTCCGTATTTATTCTCTTCAGTGGCATCCAGATCAAATTTACTTGGTTTTCAAGGTGATGTTTCTAACCAGCCAGCCCTTAAACTCAAATTGGGATCTGAAAGTCAAGCTGTGTCCTTTCTGACTCATGCATAATCATCCTTAATAAAGTTTCTACAGACAGGATTTAGCTGACAAGTTGGTGTTTATCATACACAAGACAAAAACATTAATCCAAGTCTTTCATCCATAGCTAGGCTGACTCTTCATCATTAATTGCTTAAATGCATGCTATCTGTAAAGCAAGCCAGAACAAGATGATATGAAGAGCAGATCTGCTAAGATGGAGTTGTTTTTGTGCTTTCCCCCACCACAAATGCATTTTATTTTAACAAAATATTTCCCAGACAACCCCACTGTTGGGCTCCTATGATACTAAGCCTGGGAGCAATCCCTTTTGTCTTCTTTTACCCACCTTTGTGCCCATCTGCTAGCTTCCAAAGCAAAATGTGTTTGTGGGATCAAAAGTAGGGGGGCAAGAGAGGAATATGTGGGGCTCTGCTCTGCAAAGTGATCAGCTGGCCAATGGAAGATGTGGTCAGATTTTGGGGTTTCCAGCCCTGGAGCTCTCCTTATTGAGCATTGTACCACATGGGGTTTGACACACGACTCTGAACACCCTCCTGAATTTCTTGTCGTGTGCATTTGTGAATTTAAGGTACATGTGTGGCAGCCTGACATGGGCTGTGACAGAAATGGCCAGCGATCTGTGCGGCAAGCTGCCATCTTCCGTCTCTTCAGGGTGAAGTGAGGATGCAGTTTGAGCTTGCTTTGAGATCTCACCTCTTTTTGATGAGTGTTAAGTCTTGTCTTAAATGTTATTTTAATCCACTTGTCATGTACTTAGCATGCTGAGCAGTCAGGCGAGGAGGAGGAAGCTGGGCTGGCACAGGCTAAGTGGGATATGTCACTGCTTGGGAGGGCTCTGGTCCTTCCCCTTAGCCACACCTACCTTCCTTACTTCTGATGATGAATGTTAAAGGGAAGAGTGGATGACACCTGGCATCTATCCTGTCACCAGGGTAACCATAGGAAACTGGAGGAAGCATATTCTTCAATGTGAAGCAAAAGTGATCCCTGTTAAGTAGAGAAGGGAAAAGATCATGCTTACAGGAAGGATTGCTTTGCAACTAGTGCACTAGAGCAGGAGAGTGGTGGCCAGTCTCTATTCCCTGATCTGCTGCTAGACCTCCTTAGGTCTTCATCTTCACCCCACCAAACCTCAGCCTACTCACCTGTTATTGGCGATGGAGATACCTCCTTTGTAGGGCGCTTTGAAATCTATTAGTAAAGGAAGGAGTATTACTATCACAAGGCTATTAGAGTTACTCAGTTTCTGTCTGGAGAAAGATGAGATTCTGTTGGTTTCTCAAACAGATGTGTAACCAGGTATCTCAGTAGAAATGGCTGTTGGCTATTACCTTCGAACACTCACCTACTAGCCGCTTAGTCTGGGGCGCCTCCATGTTGAGTCAATAGTGTTTGAAATGTGGAGGGTGTCCCTTTGGAAGCTGCCAAGCCTTCCTTTGGATCACATTAGTGAGTGACATGAGACTGTGTTTCCTGATGCCGTCTGCTGCCCTGCAGCGTGACAAGTCTGGGGCTGAGCACCCTTTCTTCTCTGCCTCCATTACTGCTATTCTTCCTTCTCCTTTGATCCTGCTCTTCTCTGCTCCCTTTCTGTTTCTTTCCCTAGCCCCATTTTGTTATTATTATGCTTGTCCTTTTAAGTTAGCCTGTTATTTAACCTAGCCTTCATCCCACGCCCTTTTTGCATCGACCCTGTGCCTTTCCATGCCAATTGTACGGTGTAACTCATAAGGTTCCCTATCTTTGAAGAGCCAGAGATGGCCAGCATGCAGGAGTCCTGGCCTCCCACATCAGGAACACACAGGTAGCTGGTTTCTCAGGGACCCTCAATACAGTGAGCGGGCAGGAGTCAGTCTAGGGTAAATTACACCTTACCAACAAGTCAAGGTTGGGAGGCATTTAAAGAGGGCTGGAGGGGATCCTCCTCTGTGTACTCTTTGATTTAACCCATACGTGAGTTGGGTGACTTTGAGTCCTCCCTCCAGTACTGTTTCCTCACTGTCTTCTCAATCTCCTGTCCATCCATCAGCAAGACTGTACCATGTGTCTCCCTGGGATCCTGTGGCTGGAGACTCAGCAGCTTCCTTCACTCTGGGAATGCGGCTATACATAATCTGAGGATATATAAATTGTATACAGTGACAGATGCAGCTCCGCAGTGGTCTCAGGACTGTGTGATTGTGGGATTTGGTGGTCCTTTGCTGTCTCAGGAGTAGTCTCTGTGCACACAGAAACTAAATAAGGATTTAGTTAAACAAATCTTTTCTTCAGGGCCAAAATGCCATAAAAACTTTGGAAAATATTTTGAAGCTTTCTTTTCTGACTATTATAGTATATTCTGATGCTCCTCCTACTGAGATTTTCTGAGCATGTGAGCTCTGTATCTGTCTACTAATAGAAAAAGCAAGATACGAAAATAATCTGGAACTCACGCTGCTCAGAAAGAAGCAAAAGCCTGGAGATTAGCTCTGAGACTCGGGATAGGACATTACATGTTAATTTCTAAAGCAGCATGTTTGCAGAAAAGTGACTATGGTTTTGAGCTGCATATATGGAAGCACCATATCACAGCTCAAGGTGGTAATAGATTTACTCTATACAGTTCTGATACATTCACACCTAAAACCATCACATCCAGCCTTGCACAAAACTTCACTAGCAGTTTCTCAACAAACTGAAAGGAGTTCAAAGAAGAGCAACAAAAATTATCAGGATGGCCTCAGAATTGATTTAGGTGGAAAGATCAGAAGAGCTAAATTTGGGTAAGAGATGATGAAGGTGCAGGTGCCCTAAAAGACTACAAATATTTGGTAGGTGTTAATGCTAAGAGGAGAAGAATGACTGTGTGATTCAGAGGGGTATATGATGAGAAATGACACACAAGGAAGTGACAAATTAGTCTGAAAACTACAAAGAACTTTCTGCTGTCAAAATATGTAGTACTAACTTTTTCTTCAGCTTTTGTTGTCAGTAAACTGATAGGGTGATAAAGTGACAGGGGCAAGGTAACAAGATAAAGGCCCTGGAGGCAAAACTTTAGAAGCTATACTGGATTGAGTCAGCCTGCACCAGAAGAGAGGTCAATCTGAGATTTCTTGTTCACCTATTTGAGACAACTTCCACCTACCACATATTTTGTTTCTTCCACACTGTCAGTTTCCTTTCCATATATTCTGCCAAGCAATAATAGACCAAAGTAAAGTGTCAACTGTCAGATGTGAGATTAGAGAGACTGATCAATACCAGTTACTTTTAGGAGAATTACTATTATGGAAAGTTACAGAGATAATAGTCATCTGCTTCATTAGCACCACCAAGGAAGCCCTCTAATGCCACAAACCTTGTAGGGGCTTGTCAACCCTTTCACACTTGTGAACTCCTGGCCTGACAGAACAAGATGATCAAGAAATATTAAAAATATCATCTTTGCAAATGCAGCGTTCATTCAACCTGTCCTCTTCTAACCCAACAAATCTAATTTGCATATTAATTTATTGCTACATGGTTATGACTTCCTTATTATGTTCCCAGTGAGTGTGCACATTTCAGGAATCTTGTTAACATAGCCCAATCTTGAAAATGTTTTATCTAAATATCTAGTCTTCTGAAACTGCAAAACCAGTCTTAGAGAATTCCTCTGCTGGTTTAAACACATTAAGATCTGGTGAGTTAACCCATCATGTACCTTACCATACAATTAAGAAGAACAAATGTTGTCTTCTTCCTTAAGGGTGAAACACTTCCTTGTGCCACTTAACAAATCTCTTCATTGCCTGAGGCCCCGTTGCCTTTAGCAGGAGCCCCTACAACCTTGGAGACAAAATCCGCATTCCTTTTAATTTTGGTTTCTTCCCCAAGTAAACTTCAGATTGCTTTAGTTTTGTTCATGTGCAGCACTGGACTGTTTATGCCCAAAGGCAGCGGCTCTGGATCAGACCTTTGGTCCTTGCTTGCTAAATATTTCTGGAGGGTGTTTTCAGCTGATGTGAAATGTGCCTGGGTGCTGCCGCAGGGCTGCGGGTTAGGACAAGAAGCCAAGGAGATGAGCAGGAGGATGCCTCAGCAGGCTGTGGGTGCTGTCAGTTTTTGGAGGAGCAAGGCAAGCAAGAGACAGAAGTGCACGTCCTCTGAGTGCTGCTGCAAGGGTGGAAATTTTGGGCGCTTTTCTCTTGCTCTTTGCTTGACAATTCATTTATTTCAGTGGCTGTTTACTGCTGGAGGGGGAAGATACATAAGGCTTCTACATGTTAATGTCTTCTGTCACATGAATGTTGTAAATAATCCTGAAAAAAATAAGGGGGGGATTTGTTTGCCTTTTATCAGTTTTAAGTTTTCCTGAGGGAAAGGAAACACCAACCACATTTCACTCAAGCTTCGCTGTCGCAGGTCAGACCCCGACTGGACACTGGTGGGACCATTTTCAGTGGCTGCAATCCCTGAGCCTAGTGACTCCCACAGTGAGCTGCTCCACATCTCTGTAGAGAAAACAAGCCCCTCCCCACCACCACATGGCAGTGATAGCAGACACAGGCTCCCCTCAGCAGAGGTAGTGCTGGCCCCGGGGGGGTTAACAGCCCTTAGTGGCCTGAATTGACCCCACCTGAGGCCTTCCCACACCCCAGCCCGGGAGCCATTTCTGCTCAGCTCTCTTAGTGTCAAGGTACAACAATATCCTCTAAGACTGTCAGCCCTTTCTTGCACTCTGTTGTGGGGTGGTGGTCTCCAGCCCCATCTCTGGGGTGTGCCATGGTGCCAGCTCACTCCTTACTGTGCTGATGGATCCTGTTACCAGCTTCTCATGCTCAGTTTTGTAGGGCTATATCCCTCATGAGGCTTTGCCTGCTGCTTGAACAAGGTATGTGCTTGGCTGGGCCCTGTGGTGCATGTAGGACTTGTTTTTGTGCTCCTGGAGTCCCCTGAAGCTGGTGGGAGCTAGACTAGGGTGTCCCTGTGGGTTGAGGACCAGGGTGCTGTGGCTCCTTCAGGCTGAACCAGCAACATGGGCTTCCGTGGTGTCCTGGACTGGGTGCAGATCTCCTTGCATGCAGGTTGTGTGAAGGCAAGCAGCACCTGGCTGAGACCCCACAGGGGTGAGGGGCGAGTGAGGCAGGAGCGTAAGAGGTGATGCTGGTCGTGTGTCCTGGAGCATGGCTCTGTGGGTACAGGTGTGGCACTTTCCTCAGGTGGGGAGCTCCCCTGGTCCAGGAGGTGGCATGGGAGTCTCTAGTGCTGCAGGGACCTCCCCTGTGTCTCCAGGAGTTGTGTAGCTCTTGGCCGTGCAGCCTGAGAAACTGAAACACCATGTTAACTTGGGGATGACATGGCATCTTTTTCTTTGTGGTTTTTTGCTTGGCTTGGGGAGATTTTGTTGTTGGCTTGTGGCATCATCACTTCTGGGAGATGCTGTGGGGGTTTCTCATATGAGCCATCTAACATGGTGATGTCCCACTGGGGCTTGGGTTGGGAGATGCACTAAGGCAGACTTGGCTTGTAAAGTAGGTGTGTGTGATCCTGATAAAGAAACTGGCTGCCTGTGAGGGAGGCGTTGCACCGACCCCCTGCCTGTGGGTGTTGAGGCTGGGCAGGGTCAGCAGAGGGTTGTCCTCTTGCAGGCTGGCTCTTCAACTTGTTTATTCTCAGTCTGGGGAGGCCGTTGTGTGGGGTCTCCATCTGCCTGAGAGCTTCTACAGGTGTCCCAGTGCTGGCAGGTCACGATGGCTCCGAGCTTGTGGGCCTTAAGGGGACAGGGCCCACCCAGCATGACCCGGCCAGTGGAACTGCTGAATGAGTAGCACGGGGAAAGTGCTTTGTGTATGTATACTTGTGAGTGAGTAGAAATAGATTTAAACAAGAAAGGAATTTACCAGCCCTTTCCCAAGAAAGGTCTTAGTTCAAGGGTCAGATGCATCAAGAAAAATTAACAGGCCAGATAATGTTCCTTAAGTATGTGTTGTTTTTCCAGTTTGGGGGTTTTGATTGTGGGGTTGTTGACTTGCCAAGGGGGGGGGGGGGGGGGGGCAGTTAAAAGTTGTCATGTTGCATCCTTGTTGAGGTCTTTACCCAGCAAATACTTCTGTATGAAATTTAACACCTTTGTGTGATTTCATTTGTTGCACTGACACTGTGTACTGTGTACTGGGGCAGTCGCTCGCACAGGTACCTGTATGCTGGCACAGAGCCTAGGACCGGCCAGTCATGGAAGCTGCTGCTTTGCTGCAATATGTGTAATTATTCAGCTTGTCACTTGGTCAGCAGTACTGTATGTGTCAGCATGTAATTCTTCACTGCCCTAAAGTAATGGCCTTCGACCAATGGTCCGGGGACTATTTCTAAGGATTTGTGAAAGGTAATAAGAAAACGAGGCTATTGTCATTAGGCTTATATTCATTATCCGGGGATCTATGCCTCTATTTGAGATGCTTTATAAGTCCATGAGTTTAAATCGGTTGAAACCCAGAACTCTGACAGCTTTCTTACCTTTTGATGGTCCATTACATAATGCAATAGCAATACTTTTTCCCAGAGTAACAAATAGCAAGCATGCTAATCACACATCTGTAGAGCAAACTATTATAGGGAAGCTATAATGATAGCAGTTTAATTGAATTTATATTTTATGTGTTATAAGTGAAAATATTAAATGAACCCTATTATAGTATGTATCACGTGAGATTTTGGGGGATAACTGCTACTTTGTGTCAAATGCTGTTGAGAAGAATATTATATATAGGGAAACTATTAGAAAAACTGTCTTTCTTGCTTGATTTATGTCTGAGGTCTATGTTTTAATGCTTTTGCTCATATCTGAATTTTATTCTGCTCATTACTTGACAACATCCTCTTGTTGTCTAGCTCTAAAAAAAATTTGAGATTTAAAAACAATACAAGGTTGACAAATATTGCCTTAATTTTTATTTTATTCTGGTTATTGATCAATAACCAGATATTCAGGATATGTTTTCAGCTGTCTTCCATGAGTACAACTGCTAGATTCCTGGAGCTGAGCCTTTAAAAATAAAAACATTGAAGTAAAATATAAAAGGTTGGTAACTGGAGTTGGAGGTTGGCAGTTGGAGCATAATAGAGAATTTGATGCTACTCTTTGTAAATACTATAGTCTTATAAAAAAAGATATACTGTTAAAGTTAGGTTTGGTGGGACCATCATCTATACTGTGGGAGTTTTCTTAAGAAAAGAATCTAATAAAGCCTACTTGGAAGAATTGGAAAATTTCTTATTTGTGTGAATCTTGCATATCCAAAAGATATAAGGCCTATGTGCCTTTTCAGCTTTATTTTGGGTGTTTAAATTTTAATTTATATGTCTTAGGCCTTGTGATGGCAGATTGCACAGGGGTATTTTTATTAGGAAAACCAGTAATATCAATTGCTGTTAAATTTGTCTAGACAAGAGAAGAGAGACTAAAATAGCGCAGTGGAACATGGGCAGGAGGGAACAAAAGACAAGTGTATGTGTTGGCAGGGGGGGAGTACACATGGCTGCTTGTACATTCAGAGCAAGTCATCGGGGTTACCACTAGCAAAGGGAAGTCTTGAGGACTGATGGAGCCCCAGGGATGAGACCTGTCTGAAAAATGAGAAGGCAGTTGTGGAAGGATAGTCCTAGGTATGGGACTTTTAGGTAGTTCAAGATAGGCTCATTTTCTTTTGTCTTTCCTCCTTTAGACTTCTTCATATAATCTTTAAACTTGCTATAATGAAATCCTAGTTTTCTAATTGTTAAACTGAAATTTTCAATAATGTTTCCAAGCAAATCATGGAAAGTAACAGAAATAAAAAGCATGAAGGACTTGCATAATTTAGTCAAGAAAAAACAACTTACTTCAAGGTAATGATCCTGGGATCTGATTCACCACTGATGTAAGCTGGCAAGAGATGCTTCACAGGTGTAATGCCAGAGACCTCGTACTGGCCCTTCCTGTTTCAAGCCTGGGCTCTGTAAAGGTCTCGTTGCTGGTGGGCAGAGTCCTGTCTGGGAATAGTTCCTTTTAGTCAAAAAATATGAACAGTTGTAACTGGTGTGAGAACGGATATTAAACTGACAGGATTTAAAAATGTATTATAAGTGTAGAAGAGGGCAAAGCATCAGAGTACCTCAGAACTGTTGATAGCTATTGACTTGCTGCACAAAAATATTTCACTCTGCTATCAGAATAATACTGGGGGGAAATCAAAGAACAGTAAAAACTGGGACACTGGGATGATCGGTTTAGGTGTTAAATTCTTTTCAAAGCTAAATCAGTAGGGCCAGATATCAGAGCTTCTATTCATGTTGAGTAGTAGCCCCATTAAAGTCACTGTCCTTCTGACATTATGCTCAATTAAAAGGGTTACTTTTGAGAGCCAGATTAATGGTATCAAAATCCAGCTTTTGGACCTTGACACAAAAAATGGAGCAAAAGACAGGAGATCATCAAGATCTTCATGGCTCTAGTGAGATGGAAGTTTAGGGAAACACATAGAGGAAGTAATTAATAATAAACTGAAAAGTAAAATTTTAGTTCGATACAAGACACAATTGTCTGTGGTCATAAGCTGTGGAATTGGATTCTGAGATAAACTGTAAACCCTGATTGCCTGAAGCTTTTAATTTGTTTGAGAAACTACTTAAAGCTTCATGTAATGTGGCTTCATGTATTTATCTCAAACTCCCAAAGTAGAATGCAACATCAGGAATAGAGCATGTTAGTGTAACCCCAGTGCTTGATGCAGTTCATTGTGTGTGCTTTGTGGTGCTAGGAAAAAGGCAACAGCTTATTCATAAATGTGTATTTTCCAAATCTTGGAGTACTATAGGGAAGATGGAATAAAGAAAAGTGTCATTTTCCGAATTTGAGAAAATCATCCTTAATTGGAAGGCTTTTAATATTACTATGACAGCATAAGGATATGTGGAAAACTCATTTATAGCTTGAAGGCTTGCATAATTCATCAGGTGTGGGCAAAGAAGTGAGTTTCACAGCATGTCCTCAAATGAAGGATTCGGTATTTGCAACCTAAATCACATGGCATTGTTTGTTTCCTTGGAGGGTGATTCCTGTAGCCACCCAACTGTTAACTGTGAGTGTGCAATTAAAAATGTATGCTGTGTTTGTCAGCTGTTTAAACTGTTCCAGCTAGTTACATAAGGTGAAAAAATTCATTACATAATTCACACCATGAATTGCAAATTGTTTACTTAGTTATGACAGTCATAGCTTAAGATATTTGTAGGTTAAGAGCTAGTCAGTGAAGACATTTATGAATCATTTTGAATAATGAATAATTTTATTTTTTTTTTTTACTGCCTGTTAGCAGACAATTAACAAAGAAAAGAGGACAAAACTTGTCAAGTTGTATTTAAATTATTCAGTCTGCTCCAGATTAGTGACTTAAACTGGGTAGCTCGGTTTGTACTATTGACTATATCTGGCAGTTCATATTTTGTTGTCCAACTCCTCAGTCATCTAGACTTTAGAATGTTTTTCTGTATAAGTGTATAATGACAGTGAGAAAATAGAGTAAGTACATTAATAAGGCTTAATTAAAGCATGTATATGCGCACATACTCGTGTATACACATGAAAGCACCAAAACTTTTATCTTCTCCTGATTGAGCATCAGAGACAGTAGCACTCTGCAGTGCAAATTCTCTGTAAACTTTGTTTAGTCTTTTTTTCTATGTTGGCACAGTGTTTCAAACAGCCTGATGATGTGTTAGCAGTTGTGCTGAGAAATAAACAAAAAACATTGGTGTCTGAATTTTCTTAGTTAACCTCCAGCTTTTCCAGTAAAATAGCTTGTTGCAGTTCTGTAACAAAAATCAGCTATACTAGTGCTGGGAGGTTTGCCTCTAATGCAGTGTACTGAAGTTTCTGCTCATATGATTCTTCAGGAGAAATATTGCCTTTACTGCAATAATAATGTGAAAGCCTTATTTTAATACAGACTACCCCTTGAGTCTGTGTTCTAGAGGATTTTGTCGATTCCAGTGAAGTCTTACACTATGGGCTATTCGCTGAGAAGCTTTTGTGTCAGGTGTGGGTAGTGGGATCCACCTGTTACAATGGCAAGGGTCTCTGTCCTCTTTTCCTGAGACGTAGGTGACTCAGCTAACTAAACTCTAGTTCTGTGATCCTGTGGCCTTGGGGAAAATGTGGGGTCTGGCTGTGTCCTTCCTTCCCCTCCACCCTGCTTTTCTCTATCCTGGCCCATGAGAACTCATTAGAGGTGTGGCTGAAGGTCACTTGTACTGACAGCCTGTGGTCTGGCTCAGATGCTGGGTTAGCTGAAGATTACCAGTTCGTGAATGCATGGATCTCCCCTCTCTTCTTTTAGCTGAAGCTTTTGGGATGATTGAAAAATGCAGGGGTGCTGTTGGCCAAAGTATGTTTTCTTACAAGAAAAGTAGCTCTTCCGGGGCTGGAATGGCTCACAGCAAGTTGGCTGTGTGTCAGCAGAGCAGCATAAAGTTGTCATATTATAAAATGGCCTCTCCTCTGTCTCTGTTCACCTGTTTGATGTAGTTTTCAAGTAGTTTGGTACCTTACAGGTACCTTGTGGTGATTAATGAATGTTTATCATTCTGGAGGTCTTCCAGGAGAAAACATTTAATAAGTTCACAGGAGTGTTGTTGAAGTGCACTTCACTGCGTAGCAAGAAAATATGTATTTAATTATCTCTGTAATTGCTGGACATCTTTTCAGGAATGTGAGTTGCACGTGCATCGCACACAGAACATCTTTTAACTGTTCATGTTCTTAAACTGAGGCATGTCTTCAGAACCTGACTCATGTACAAACTTCTGGTGTTGGCATGTGTGTGAGCCATACCTGCTTTGAAAGGTGGAAATGGTCTCTGCTTCACTCTTGAGTTCAGAGACAATGAACCAAGTCGCCTGGTGAATGAGACAATAGAAATACAGAGAAAGGTCTAAGTGGGAGAAATGGATATGGGAAAAACAAGAAAAAGAAGAGATTGGCTTTAATGAATGTGAATGAATCCTGTCTTCTAAGATGTTATGGAATCACTCAGAGATTAAGAATATAAAACTGAGCAGCTCCCACCCTGCTAAATACTTGTTGCTTGTCTGGGAAGTAAAGAAGATCAGCATGGAACTTGGATCTTAGCTGTTAGGTGGGGTGAGTTGTGCATGGAGAGAACATAGTTTGAGTCAGGTCCTCAGTGTTGTCCAGATTTCACCTGTGCTATCCACCTATCAAACATAAGAAAGTAGTTTTAAACACAACTGTTTCCACTCCAAAAGTCAGTCCTCAGTCCAGTGTTACCTTCCTTAGAAGTACTTACGTTAAATATAGGGGGGCAGGGAACATTCAACTAGTAAAATATATATATATATATTTTTTTTTACACTGGTACTTTTTTATCCTAACAATTAATTTAGTTCCCCTGGAAATAAAATAGTTTGCAAGTTTTCTGTTTCCGCTGAGATGATTCCTGGCCATCTTGACTAATTTATTTTAGCAAGGTAAGAGAAAACTCAATTTCCCTAAATATTGGCATTCCCTTCTCCCCTGCTTTTTGTAGTATTTTGTCTAGCTTTAATTATGATAGAAACAAATCTGTAAAACAAAATGAACAAAACAACAAAAAATAAACTTAAGGCAAATACATGAAGCAAGAATCACTGTTCCGGATCTACAATAGAGTGAAAGAAGATGCAGTTCATTACCAGGCAAAGTAATTTCAGAATAATTTTTTACCCTTCAGGAGCAAATACTATACGGCGTATTCCCTGCTGCTCTTTTGTACAAGGCAGCACAGCTCTGGTGCTGTACAGAAGGTTCTGAAAGGCTGTACTAATCTAGTCTTATGGGTGGGGAAGGGTGGGTATAGTGGAATGGAGGCTAGAGGTGGTGGATCCTTCATGTTAGCTGACTAGAGTTCTTCAAATAATGTAATTACTCATAGTGTCAGAATATACTACTAGTATATTTTTATATATCTTGAATTCTCCACATAGAGAATTAAAATGTGTAGTTACTTGTGTTTTCCCTTTTCACTTCCAAGAAATCCAGATCATTCCTACTGTCTTCTCCTGACATCTCTGTGTAGGACTAGGGAGAACTGCTGAATTGCAGACATAAATGTCTTCACCTACATCTGAAAAATTAGGTTTTTTGCCCTTTTTTCTTGGCTCCCACCAAAATGTAGGACTACATCTATGCATTTTTAGGTTTGGCCTCATTCTTAACTTTCTGTATTTTCATAGGTAATAGTCTTGTCCCAGTGATGTGAGTCTTCTCCTTTGCGGCTTTTGCCATCAGAATGAGTTTTTTCTGCCTCGTTGACTCCACTGCATCTCAAAACAACAGCAGAATGTACCCTTTGTCAGTCCCTTAACTCCCTTCCATATCTCCTGTTACTTATTTGCCTCTACAGGGTGTTTTGGGATTTAACATGGAGAACATGCTCCAGAACTCACAACTGATGGAGTAGATTCTTCTTTGCCCTTAAAGAGCAAAGAGAAGCAATGGATGCACTTTAGGTATGAAGCGGTCCTGTCCTTTCAGCCATAACTCTTGTGCTAATTAAGATGTTAATAGTAACAGAGTTCATGAACCTGTTTCTTGTGGCTGTAGTAGATGCATTTGCTAACATCCCACATTTGGATTGTGTTGTAGTTACTTTGCCTACTTTGAAATCAGGGTAGACCACTTACTTGAATTTAGTTACTACAGTGGGACTTGCCATCAGTACAGAGAAACTCTGGTGATGCCAAGCCATAAAATGGAGCCTGTATACCTGTCCTAACCGGTGTGAGTCAAAGGCAGAATACTCAGATGTTGTCTGAGCACAAATCACAAAGGCTACAACAGTTCTTGAACTGTTTACCCAGAGACTTGCTTCAGTTTCAGCTACTGATGGGAGTGGTTTGAATCACTTGAGAGAATTTGTGTGAGAGTTTCTGGGGCAGCCAGAACTCTCTCATACATAATTTTCCCCTTCTTGATGCTCCTTCACAGTTTTCACAACTAGCTCATTGCTTAACTGCCTCCAGCTGCAGCTCTCTAGCATGGATCAAAAAAATTGAGTGGTTTATAAGCTGAGGAAAATATAAGCATCACCCTATCTCAAATTGATATTTGACAAGGAAAAGAGCTGAAAAAGACCTGCTAGTGTTACTGGTAAAAGTATGAAAGAAACAGGCAGCCACCTTGAACAGCGATTTGTCTTCTTGCCAGGGAGCCACAGGGAAAGAAACCAGCACAAGCTGCGTCCACTCACTTGAACATCACTCAGCCATAGTAAGCTGTGTGATGGCTTTGTAATATAACACTTCAGTTGCCCATGGTCTGTGAGCTGTTCTATTCAGAGCTTTAATTCTCAGAGGATGTGGTGGTTTTTTTGTTTGGGTTTTGTTTTTTTTTTTTCCTTTTACGGTTGGTGGTTATTTAATTACAGAGAGTTCTACTTGGTAAAGAATGCTAGTCATGCCAGAGACTATATATTGGAAATGGAGAGGGGTGCAGAACAGGGAACCCTTAGAGGTGCTGCATTTTCCTGCTCTTCTTAAAACAAACTCCTTTGATCTTTAGATGAAGCAACTAACAAAATAGTTTGTGTTGATTGATAGCACTCAATCATCAAACAAGCCACTTGGCTTCTGCAAAGAACATTAGTTCAGCAGCACTTGCAAAGCATTGATGAAAGTTAATTTTAATGGTAATTTGGAGCCTGGCTTATTTCTCTTTTTAAAAGACTTTTGTACATGAAATAAATTTTTATTGCTAATTCATTTCATAATCATCTGGTGTGAGTTCATGCTAAATAGTGCAGTTCACAGTAAATTTCCTTTTCTGAAATAGGAAGAAGCTCTTTACCCCTCCTAAATACTCTTAGCTTGTGATTGTTGTTTGTAGTTCAGAGAGGTGAACTGTAGGGATAAGGTTAGTCCAATGAAAGGAATATTTGTTTTATAATGTTGCAACAAGTTTCCCTTCCTCTGATCAGGTAATTGATGACACAGGAGACTGGGTCTGCCTGCTAAGACACTCTATGGAGTCTCCAGCAGGACAGTACTTGGACTTTTCCTGTTGTGTTATATCTGACTGATGGGAGAAGCATAGCCCTAACCCTAATGCAAGATACACTCAGGACCTTCTATCATGCTTTTACGTGATGTGGCAGAGCAGTACAGGTCATGCTTGAATATCTCCTCTCCCTGTCTAGGACTATCTGACTACATCTCTAATGCAGCACAGCTACAAGTAAGTGGATTCCTCCAAGTATGAGGGTGCCCATTTTTGACAAGGCACTTGAGTGATTATCCCTGTCCTTTCTAGCAGGAGGCTGAGGATCCAGCAGGCACCAACATTCTCCAGATAGAGATAAGTAACAGACTATATCTAGCATAGCTTTCAAAAAAAAAAACCAAACTCCTCCTAAAAATCTCATTAAGAATATCTGTGGTGACAGGAGTCTGCTCATCTCCTATTAGAAGTGAGACTGGCATCCTTCAGCTATTGTGCACAAAGGCCACATGGTATTACTCAAATTCAGTTTATGGGATTAGGAGTAATAGCTAAGAGGAAATCATGCTCAGCTTGATGCCCAGGACAGCATATTTGGGTCTCTGGTTCCGGAATGTCAGTGGTGAGAAGTTGCAGAGCTGTGCTGAAATGCTTCAAGTGTTATGATGTTGCCATGGGTCATGTGCAATTGTTTGCAGTAAATGCCCGTACTGATTTTGTTCTTTGTGGCATGGAATCAGCACTGTGGAATGATCAAAACCTCAGACTTAATTTTTCTTAATCAGACAAAAGGCGTTTGAATAAATCAGAGGAGCATTCTGAGACTCAAAGAATACTGCAGAGACAATCTGCAGCTTAAATGACTATATAGTACTTTGCCCTGTGACCTAAAGTGTCTACATATTCTTACTTCCTCTTGGGGTACAGCATGCTGAGTCTCCTAAACAACCAGGACTATTTCAAACTCTGTTTTCTGCACCAGTGTAATACAAATAATAAAATTACAGGCTTATCCTCAAGGAAGAGCTCTTGTGGGTCGATGAGATGTATAGTTGAGCATAATGAGGCTGTGTGGGTAGGTGAGATGTATGGTTGAGCATAATGAGACTGTTTCACTTTGTTATGTCTTTGCTTGGGCCTTGAATATTATATACAGATATTTTCTTTCACTGATTTTTTTTTTTTTTTTTTTGTAAGTACCTCTCCCCACCCCAGTACAAAGTCAGATTATTAGGTGTGGTATTGGAGGCATTCAGAAGCACTTGAAATTTTTATAAAATGGTAAAGGAATTGGGTCTGGGACAATTTTGATTTCATGATTGCACAGTGCTTGGCCTCATGGAGACCTGGTCCAAGACTGAGGCTCATAGGCATTGCCACAGCACTGCTGAAATACAGTAAATGTCACCAAGACTGCAGGAATAGAGAACAAAGATATGTTCTCTTGCTCCCTTCTTTTGATGGCAACCTAAGTATTCTTAAATATTATAGTCTATATGACATGGAGGGCTGTTTGTTTTTCTTTCAAGTAACTTATTATCACATACTATAATAGCCAAATCTTTCTTCCATAGCTGAAAGGCTGTGGAGGAATGGATGAATACTGTTATTTCTCACTCTTTAATGTAACTTGGTTATTTTCCTGTAGGAAAGATGTTTACTGGATGGTGGGAAATACCACCTAGACATACTCGTTTTCTACCTGCTGAAGGATTCTCCACTTCAGGGTAACTTGTTCACTCATTTTGTCAAGATAATTATTAAATCTCTGGGATTCTATATTGCCAAGGTGTCTTTTCTTTAATAGAATCCATTATGAAGTGCTGACATCTAGTCTCACCCCTGTGCATGCTCCTGGCAAAGGCTTCTCTTTTTTGTGTGGATGAAGTCACATTCATGCAAGTCCAAGCTGTTTGCTTTCTGGTATTTTAGGATTGGAGTATTTTACCAGTACTGTGTCACTGTACTGAAAATGCTTATCCCTGTGTCCTGCAGCTGCTGTGGACATCTTTAGAAGAGCTGTTTGATCCTTGAGGTGTAAAATACACCACATCTGCAGATTTGTTATACAAAGATGTAGAATGATGTTATAAATTTCAGAAATTGGGCTATTTTGTTTTTTATTCCTCTCCCATTTTCTTTTAGAGCTCTGTGATGCTAGGTCCTTTTTCTTGCTGTTGCGCAATTATGTAGCTACAAGCATAAGTGCTGTAATCCATCCTGTTAACCGTGTAGGCTTGGGTGCACTTTTCTCTAGGCATGATCATGCTAATCATTTGCTGGAGGAGGCCATGTTAGTGTTTGTTTTTTTCAGCTGATTCCAGCAATGAAAACCAAGTCTATTGTATGACAATTTGGGGCACTGACTGTTTTGCCAGTGTCTGGCACTTGTCTACCCTCACTGCATTTCTACTGCAGCATGAGACTAGCTTTTTGCTTCTCCTTCCTAAGTCTCCTTGTCCTGGGAGTGCTTCCCTGAATCTCAGCCACGTACCTGCCACCTTAATCTCTTCTACCCTTTGAGTTAGACTGTAGCTAGAAATATTTTTGTTGAAAATGATTTGATTATATTTTGCTCACTGAGCTGGTACTGCAGTCTCTTTCTAGTGCTGCATTTGGCTCTTACCCCGGTAGGTGGAATCTCTGGGCAAGATCAGCTTCCAGCTATATCTCTTTACTATGATTTTTGCCACAACTGTTGTAATTAAACCTGATATTGCAGAACCCTGGGGGATAACAATAAAGCTAATGACATATTTTCTTAAAGGTTTGGATGTTTTCCAAAGAACGTCTTTTCCATTAAGTTGAGGTGTTCTCTTTGTACCCTTCATCAGTGTGGCTGATGGTCCAGTGAAGGCATGTTAAGAATCATCCTGGATCTTCTTCACCTGTTCCTGCAGTCAGTGAACTGAAGCCTCATGCTTTTGGAGTCTGAGAGGCTGAACACAGCCCCTGACAAAATAAGAGGAAAGAAATTAGCAAAGTAGGTTAACATTTGCCTAGTCCTTCTCCTAAGCTATGTTGTAACTTAATGTAGGAAGAATTTCCTATTGTAATAAGATGTTGGTCCTTAGGACAAGAAGTGATTACTTACTATCCATGTTTTTATTGCCTTAACTTTTAATTGTGATGTTGGAAGGTGGGCAGTAGAGATCTGCTGTCTAATAAATAATTTATAGTTAATAGAATGATGGATTAAAGTCTGCATTTAGACCTATTGCAAAGGGGATTGATTGTGCTGTCCACAAGTTAGTGTACAAAGGTAGGAAACAGTAAGGCCTGACTTCTTGGGGGGATAGTGTGTAATGATCAGCAATACTACCTTTATTAAATGCTTTGAGATATTAAGAAATATACTGTTCATGGTATTGTTAGGATAGTAATTAGAATAGAAAGTAAACCATTAATAGAATGCAATGGTCTATAATAACACTTGAATTTAGAATTAATTGTACAGATAAAAATACAAGTCCAGAAGCACATAGGAGGCTGAATCAGAGTTAATGTCTAAAATCATACATTACGGTTCAAGACTTATCTTTACCTACTAAACAAAAAGAGCAACTAGATGTGGAAGGAAGGTACAAAACAGAGCAACAGCAAAAATCTTCCAGGGCACAGATTCAGTTCACTGTACATCAATCTGCCTCAAGAACACCTCTATTCCATTGGGTGTTATCAGATGCTACTGAGACACAGGCATTTATTGCAGCTCAGACTAAGAGTAAAGAGTAAAAGAAAATAAATTCTGAGCGGACAGTGTCTAAATAAATGCCAGTTTCCGTAACCCCTTCTCTCCAAACGTGAGGCAATGTTCAAAACTGGTGAAATTCCAGTGTGGAGTTAAAGGGCTGTTCTGTACCTTGCAAGTGGTGCTAGGAAGTGCTTTCTTTGCTGATCCCACATATGTTGATAGGTCTTTGGGGATAGGTTGAATCCTCACAGCAGAATGAGGATCGTAAAGCAGGTTCTTGACTTGTAAAGGGCTGAATAACATTTATGACTATAAGCACCGGTGGGATTCTGCTGATCTTTCAGGAATAGGGGTGTGGGACAAGATGGATAATGACAGATGTCTTCAGAGGTGCAATGCTTACCTTTTAGATAATATTTCTTGCTGCCATCAATAGAGTTATATTAACTAATGGTGCTCTGTATTTTGAATCACATGTGTCAAGCTATCAATCCTTCTTGACAGGCAGCAGAAATATTTAGTCCAGACTGCCCTGGCCAGAACCTCTAATATTGTAAGGAGAGTGGGAGACTTTCATATTGTGACGTAATAATTTGATTTGTCATTTCAGACAGGATGATGCAAATAGTGGTAGATTACATTGACCAAATGACAAGAGGATGTTATAAACAGGGGAACATCATGCCACAACAGCCTCCGAAAGCAAAGCAACATATACCTCTCCATGCAAAAACCCCCAAACCCAACCCCAGCAGCAAAAGCCCAGTCTGCTCCTCAGTCTGCACTGACCCAGCAGCAGACAGTAGTAGTCTATTGGAGAGAAATTCTCATCCCACAATAGTCTTTCTACATTTAAATGTACACCAGCTCTGGATCTAAGCTAGGGTCACGTGGTTTTACAACAACTTGTAACTTTCTTTGGCATTTAAAAAAAAAGCAGTATGTGCTGTTAGTGCTACTTGGGCTTTCTCTACTCTGTTTTGCTGCCTTATTACATAAGCAGGGCTGGCTTTTGCCATTTTAAAATTTCTGTATTAAATGGCATGTCTTACAGATGTCTTAAAAGAAATGCCGTGAATCTTAGCTAATGTGCTTGGAGACTAGATGCCTTTGGGATCTGGCTAGAGTAACTTAATTCCTAGTTGAAGACCATGCTGGGAATAGGTATTCCCACTTCTAACATTCCCATAGCTGGCAGCAATATATTGGCAAAACCTAGTCCTCCCAGCTTTGTATTGGGAGTAAGCAAAGGGAAAGTTGGGGCTGGAGGTAAGTTGGTCCATTCTCAGTGTCTGCCCCCCTCTACCTCCATACAAGGGTATTTATCCTTTCAGTATTTTCAGCCACTCTTAAACATTTCTTTCTCATTTGATGCAGACTGTGTGCAGTGATGTTGAGATTCTAGCCCTAAGTTGTTGACTTAAGTACCTTTGAGTGCAGCCAGAACTTCATGTTAGCACCAAAAATGAATAATTATAGCATTTGTAGAGAGGCACTCAATGTCTAAGCCTTCTGGACACATGGGTTATATGATGGTGTTGCAAAACTCATCACTGGATAAGTGAGGCCACAGTCCAGCCAATTGGAAAAATATTTTTGATCACATCCACCAACCTTTCCTAATTCAAATACTTCTCCAAGAATCATTTCCTTCTGTAAGGGAGAAACCACTTATTTTGGACAGCTGCAGAGAGATTAACAATATCTGTGGTTCATAGGTTTTTAGAACGACCAAATTGTGCTTTAGCTCGTCTCAGATTTCACAGTACAGTTGTCTGATCTTATTACCATCATCTTTATCTTCTTCTCCCTTTCCCTCTACTTGTGTCTTTCAGTTTGTTTGACTATTCAAGGACTACTTTTTAAATACTTACACAACATTTAATTTCTTTAGACCTTTATTTGATTCAAACCCTCATGTATGATAGTAAGTCCAGTTACAATAGCACAGCAAACGGCCTTGCAAGGAAAGGTCAGTCAGCTGTGAAATCTTTTGTCCCTCTGAATGCATACTCCTTTACAAAGGAAGATGGAGCATCCTTGTAATTTAGTGATGGCGACTCACCAGTTAATGAATAATTTGAACAAGGATAATCCTGGGAATGACTTTACAGGGAAAGAGCGTGGTCAAACATGAAACTACTCCTTACTTTGGAGAGCCATTATACATCCTGTCTCTACTTGTCAGTAAAGAGTTCTAAGGTTTATTTCAAGGTAGTTTCAGTAGCTTTTTATCCATCAGGCTGCATCATCTGAGTAGATATTCAGCTGGTAGAGTTTATGGGGCAAGAGAAATTATGAATTTGGAGGGGAAACTCTGATCACTTAGGATTGATCTTGTCTGTTAGCTTTACACTGCACATACATTTAATAACTGCGGTATACCTTTGGGAAATATTTTTTTTGTGTATGAAGTAATGTTGTGAAAATGCCTGCCTTGTAACCATACTACCATAACAGTTATTTGAAATAACTAGAATGGGGACAACATTAAAAAAAAGTATAGTAAATCTTAGGGAATCCAGAAGATAAGGATGTATTAAAAAAGGAATCTTTCCACCAAAGAGACAATATGTCTAAAGTCTTCTGTTTGCATAGTTTTAAAGTCTCAATAGACTTCTTGATGGATGGAGATAGTCTGTCTTGTCAGAAAAGGAGGTTACTAGCTCAGTTCACAGTAAATTGAGAGAATGGTTGATGAGCATAGCAGTGTGCACCTTTTCTGGTCTATCTGTTCTGTAGTCTTCTCATGGGGGGGAAAAAAGCCAGCCTTGATCAAAATCTGATGCTGAATCCCTTCCTCACTTATTTCTTTGATAGGCTAGTTGCCTGCTGGTAGTGGTTTTGGAACTGCAAAAACTTTCAAATCCTGTGGTTTTTCATCGTTACTTTTTGTTTAAAATGTGATCCATGCTAATGGTGTTGTGCTTTCCCAAATCTAAGGGATGAAGATGAGCCAGTTCACCTCTTGCACGTAACCATGAGAGTTAGGAACCACATCTTAACTTCAGTATATAAGCAAAATGCTTTTTGACTGTGTGCCAGTCCTTAAGATAGGGGGGAAAAAAAATATAGTTGTTATTCTAAAAATGAGTTTCCTTAGTTTGATTCCTATGATCCCCTAACATATGACTCCTGCCAAGAACTTTATCCTTCTCTCCTCTTTTTCTTAACCACAATATGTACTAGTTGTGAAACTCTTCCCCCCGGCAAGCTCAGTCAAGGAACAAAACTTGCATGAAAATAGTGTCATGTAGATAAGTTGCATAGTCCACATAAGTCCTTTCATTTAAGTGATGTACTTAAGAGGCTGCTGTAGGTGCTGGATGAGGCTGAGACTATAAGTGGGACCTTCTGGGAGATTAGTCTGTGTTAGGTCTCAGTTTCAGTTCCTTAATGTGAGATGCAAAGCATCTGAATGATTCTCTGTCATGTTGTGATTTCTGCTGTTTAAACACGAGGTTGAAGTGCTACAAGAAAGCTAAGTGCTTTCTCCAGCTCAGCAATTTGTGGAGCTAGCTGTAAACTAACAGTATGGAGACACAGAGAAGGGTGTATGTTCCTCTCACTTTAAGAAGAGAAGTAAATGTGGTAAAAAGCCACATTTATATTGTAAATCAGCATATAAGATATCTCCAAGCTACAGAGATAGGCATCCTTGGGCTTCACTGTGCATGACCACAGATCCTCAGCAGAATTAATGATATTGTTGGACCCATCCTTATTTTATTCTTGGCAACCTGGGACCCTGCTTCATAGACATCTCTTTGAAATAGATTTCAAAGCTCATTCAATAAATACCGAGCTTTATGGGAGTATCTTACTATAAGAATCGGAAGTTGTACATTCATATAAAAGAAACCTGTCCATGGCATAGCCTTTGCTGTGCTTTTTCTTTGGCTTGACAGCAGTGCTGAGATAATGCTTTGTTCCATGAACTATTGGGTCATCGGTGAGTTTTTACTGGTAATTGCTGTCTCAGTGACTTTTTATTGATCATTTAATTTCTGCCTCCAAACAAGTAGGAGCAGATATTTTTCAGCCCTTTTAACCTCCTTAACTTTTCATCTGTGCTCTGCTTCCCTCTCCCCTGTGGCCAGCCCAATGCAAATTGGTGGACAAAAAGATTAATAGAAGCAAGGAGATGCCTTCCTCCTCTCAAGTGCCCTGTGGCTTGGAGACTGTTATTAATAGCTGAAGTAAAAAAGTGTTTCATAACCATCCTCTTGCTCCAGCTTCCCTGCCAGCCCCCTTTCCTTGGTCCCTGGAGAGAAAGTGTGAGCTCATCAATTTCCAATGCAAATTCAGCTTTTGGTGTTGTACTTGGATTCTTTTCTTATCATGGGTGGAATATTTATCTTCTGCCAGCTGGTTGCTTTAAGCAAGCTGCTATTTGCTGGGATATCCAGAGAGCATGTGGGGAACAGGCCGGGCAGAAGCTGTTCAGGCACTTTTTTTTTCCTCTACTCTGAAAATGTTGCTGTCTGCTCAGTGCGTGCACACATGTCTGCACCTCTATCTGTACTCACACGGTGGTTGAAAAGGAAATTTAGATATTTCGATGTGGAAACAGAAGTTGAAATTGAAATGTAGGTGTTTCAGTTTGAAATATTTGAAGTCCCTGTGTGGAATCTGGTCACCATACAGCCCACACATGACAAAGCTGTGTGTCTGGAGATCCGTAAGCTTCATGCATAGCTTCCATTTCATGTGTACTTTGTATCTCATTTTTTCTGTATCTCTAGAGATCTAATAGACTGCTATTGAAAGTGAGCTGGCAGGTTTTCATCCCAGGTGTCCTGGGAAGAACGGGAATGGCATACTGTCATCTATCAGCCCATTTATGTATGAATAGTGCAGTATAGTAAAGTATGTTGGATCCCTTTAACTATCCCCCATGCTATGTTTTCACTGGGTTTTTGCAAGGCTTCTTTACCAGCTGAGCACTGTCTAACAAGTTTTACTAAGCTAGAGGCTCTGCAAGAGTCTTGATTTGGAAATAAGTGAGATAAACTGTAAAAGAAAAATGGGAGGGAAAAAAAAGACCAGGAAGGTTCTGCTTGTCACACTGAAAACCCCTTTCTTCACTTTCCTAATGAAAATCTTTAAACTGTACATTTTGTTAATGTATCTGCTGGGTATGTGCCATTTCAGGGACAAAGTAATATTTATCTTATGAATGTCTCATCCTTTCAGTGGCTGCCAACTTGGTGAATACAAGCAAGCTTTTCCTTCGGGTAAAACAGAGGATGCTGTTACCTTCTGAGTATATTTTGCTGAAGTTCTGCGTTCATTACGTTTTCTGGTGGTCAGTAAAGACGTCTACGTGTAAAAAGCAAGTTTAGGTGATCTTGTAGTGTTCTGGCTATTGGAATATCCCTTTGCCTCTGACAGCCTAGCAGGCTTTCTGCATTTCATCCAACAGGGAAAAAATATGTACCTAGTGTGTCTGTAAGTACATTTCTAATAAGTACAGTTAGCAAATTATTATTTATTCCCATGCAGAAAATTGGATCTGAAGCAAAGAGCTTGCAAGGGAGCAGAACCACTTGTGAAACTCGATCTAATATGACTGATGGTTTCAGCTGGAAAAAAACACCATGAAATTAAGAAAAATGTCGGTGTTTTAGAATTCTCAAAATTTTTTCAAATTATTCTTTAAAGTTGTCAAAATAAGTTACAGATTAATACAGTTTTGTGGCTGTACAAAACTTTTCAGTTGATCTGAATTCTGTTTTGTTTGGTTTTTCCTGGTTGTGTCAGTGTTCCCTGTCCTGTACTATTTGTGAGTGTGGCTGTTGTGAGTGTATCACTAATGTCTGCAGCTCTGCAGAACTTGTCTGCAGACCTGTGCTTCTCGCTGTGATACTGTTCGTATGGTAATTATGGTGGCTGCTCCATATGTTTCTCCAGTCTTGGAGATTAACCATCTAGGTGATAAGGCATCCTTCTGGGCAGCTTTCCTAGAGTTGTGGTCACTCAGGGCTGAATTTCCTTTGGCAGCCCTTGCTAGGATGATTCTAACTGCAGAGACACAGCATGCAGCACCGGTTAGATGCACATTTGTAAACAGCATGGTACAATGAAGGTGGATTTGTAAGAAACAATTGGTGCTTAGGGCCTACTGTTTGTTTTGTGTTTTCAGGGAAGGGTGTTACTTCAGACTGGCTCTGCTCTTGTACCATTAGCTGAATTCCCATTAGCTCATCTTTCAATTTAGCTTTATTTGTGAAGAATCTAGTTATTGTGGTCTTACAGCACATTGTGTTATGAACCAAAGCATGGTAACTAGAGGTGATCGGGTCACTTTCAAATGTGTACTCCTGCACATTCACTGTATCTCCCGATATATGACCTTGGGTGGGCCTGCAGATGACGAAGGGGACTGTATTACATCCCTCACTCTGATTTATACATAAACCTGTAAGTGTGAGTAGAAGCTGATAGTGCACCTCTACCCACTTGTAGAGGTAGCAGTTAGGGACTAGCAGTTTTGTCTTAAACACAAAAGACGCAAATCCCAACCTGTCAGCTGAAGGGAGGCATCAGCCCAATTTCCCTGCAGATGACAGCAAGCAACAAGCAGTACCAGAAGCTTTCTCTTTACCTAGGACAAGTAGCAACAAGTTTTACTGGCAGACCAAGCCAAACTTCAATTCAGGATGATGCTAGACAGCCAAAACCAAATACAATCTCTTGTTCTAAAAATTTGGCCCATGCTGTGGCTGAAAATCTATCTTGAGTTCCATTAATTAGAACATTGGTTTCTATTTATGCATAGACGTTAATGAATATTCATCATATATGTTGATTAAGGTGGTGCTATTTGCATATCCTTCCTAGATTTTTAGACCTTTACCCTTAGGTATTCTAGTATGCAAGATATTTATGTGGCACCAAGGGAAATTCTGATTAGATATTAGGGGGGGGCAATTTCATAATTAAGGTGGTCAGATGTTGGAACAGGTGCTCAAAGAGGTTTTGCACCTCCATTCTTGGAGGTATTTAAAACTTGACTGGACAAATCCCGAGCCATGTGAACTATGATTTGATTTTAATATTGAAGTTGTTCCTCCTGGGGGGGAGGGGGGGGGGGATTGGGCTGGTTGACATGTAGAGGACCCTTCTAACATAAATAATTGTACAATTAATGCAGAAGAATAATGTTCCTGCATTTTTGTGATTACTATATTTATAGATGGGCACAAATATGTAACAATACTTTAATGGTTGGTATTACTCCAGAACTAATGAAATAATCCTATTAAGTGTGTTGCAATACTTTATACTGAAGTTTCTGCCATCTTAACAAAGATAGTTACTCATCATGAGTTCACTAACTAGTCAGCATATCTGATTGCAATTCTGTCGTAGCAACTGGCCAAGGTAGACCTAATTTGCCCTCTTACCTTCCTCCAGGGTTTAGTTTGACCAGTTAATGCATCTTGCAACTGCAACAACCACCTTGCCTATATCAAGGTACCTCTAGATGAGTTCATATGATACATATGAAATTATTTAAGAGACTGAGAGCAGCACATACAGCTGAGGGCCATAATTCTTAAATTGTACCAAACTGAATGGCCAGGGCTGCTTTCGAGGCTGCATAAAATGCTAGCACAATGTGACAATGAACTTTTGCGAGGGAGACAAGACTTTAAAGACACTGACAGATTATATGTATGCCAGGTGCAATTGCTTTGTGTAACCTGTTACTAGCCCTAACTATGATTATAGCCCGTGGAAACCTTACTGAAATGTTATGCAAAGGAAAAACTATAAACTTTCTCTGCTCTACAGAGTTTCTGAAGATAATGTGAAACAATTAGAAGTTAAATGACCAATCTACATCTTTTCTCTGCTATATAGTCACCCAGTGAGGGAACAGTAACCAAACCATGGGATTAAGGTGATGTCTCATACAGAAGGCAGTTTCTCATCATGAATAGTAAATATATGTAGTGAGTGCAGTTTGCAAGCCAGAGGCTAAGATTCCTTTTACTGGGAAATGTTTGTGTAGTAATTCTCCAACAGGTTTGTAAAAATTAGAGTTAGCACAAAGAGTGAATTCTCTGGAATAAATTGCTTGCTACGAATAGTTCATCCAGAGGTATCTACAGCACAGAAGGAGGAAAATCTGCCTGGAGGTAGCAAAGGCTCGGAACATCTACGTCAGTCTTTTCAGGGAAGCTCCTCATATCAAAAGCCTTGGCAGGAAATGTAATAAAACAAATACTGGCTGTGCAGCTGGATCCTTCTTAGAAATCAACATGCATACTACAAGAGAAGAATGGTTACCACCTGTTTTCAGATCTCTGCATGTTACAGAAAGTAAGGTGACTGTCATGTTAGTGCTAGCTTGTTAAGAAGTCTGGAATGACTGTGCCATAGTTCATCCAGAGCAGTGCTGGCTCTGTGTCTGTCTGAGATTCCTGCTTTCTCTTACTCAAGGATGGCTGCAAAGAGTCTTAGAGAAATTCTTATGTGTAGCTGTGAGTCCTCAAGTTACCAGAGGTAACTTGTTCACAAGTGTTGGGCTAATCTGTACCTTAAGGATGGTTCTATAGTCTGCAGCCCTGAAAGTTGCAGGGTTGGGGGCAGGAAAGTGGAGTCTTGTAGCCCTTGTTGGCAGGAGGGGAATATAGTCAGATAACCTGTGCAAGTAACTCTTCCGTGTGCCATCTTGGTCTGAATCTGAAGTGACATTACTGACATTGAACTGCTCTCAGAGACTACCAGTTTCATGAAGGACCATCTGAAGGACTACTTTCTGTTGCCAGCTCTCAGATGAGTTTGTTTGTATTATGCAGAAGACTAAACTATATGATCACAATAACTGTACATTCCTGAAACCTGACAACCACCTTTGCAAAAGTCAAGCTGACCTCACAGGGCAAATGCCTCAGGGCACTACTGAGATCCAAACTGTAGGACTGATGTGACCAATACCCTGGTGGCAATTTGAATTTTCATTCTATTTCTTAAATTAACCACGGATAAAGACTGCTTCTTGGAGCAGTCTGAAAATGTTGGAATATTATTGTATTGGGGGGGAGGGGTGAGGCTTGGTGATAAAGAAAGACACTGGCCCAAAACATCTGAAAAATGTTGCCTGTTTACACACCAGACAAATACAGTATAGGTACCAGTGGTACGACCTTCCCTTTCATTGATCTCAACCCTGTTTGGCTCAGTCACCCCTGAATTACCAGACAGTTTGGGGTGGCTACCTGGGTAGTATTTACAGCCCCAGTAATGCAGTGGGAGCTGAGTTTCACTAGCAGCTGAAATAACATCAGGATATTGGGATAGTTTTGAAAATTGACTGGAAAAGAACCACACAATGTTTTCAGGTGGTATTCCTCCTATAGCATAGCTGAAGCCTTTTGCTTGCAATGGAAAGAAAAGGAAATATTATATAATGATAAAGTGATAGTACAGAGCAATGCTCAATGGGTATATGAGGGGAGCTGAGCAGGGAAGTGGCTCAGTAAGAAGTGTGACATGTTTGATGCTGTGAATACTTAATTGTTCTGGATGGAGCTATCTCTAGTTTCCTTATCTCAATTTTACTTGCCATCTGAACTTTGCTGGAGCAGCGGGTTGCCAACCAGCTGCCGAATCCCCTCTGAGCATCTGTGCTTATGTGAGGGTGGTATGGCAGAGTTCTGCTCTGCATGCTTCTAGTTGCATCTTCCTGCTGATCCCTTTCCTAGCACTCTATTTGAAGATGTCAGCCACTTTTCTTTAGGATTTTTAGCAAATAGTTCCCTTTGATCAGAGGAACAAGAAATATACTGCATCTGTCAGTGGAGCAGCTTTGTGGTGGTTTCATGTTTCTTTTGGCCAGCTATGACACTTTCTATGGCAGCTGCATAAGTGAAAAAACAGGTTCACTCATTTGCTCTATAAATACTGCTCCCAGCTCTTTGAGCAAAGTGCAGAGCTCATCTGCAGTTGCATTTGGTCTCTTTAAATTAGTGCTGAAGGCTGGAGATGCTACATAACTTGCAGTTACCCTATTGAGCATATGGAAGAGAAGGTGCTTTGGTTTTTGTTCCTTTTTTTTTTTTTTTTTTTTTTAAACATACTCTTGCTTCCCCTCCTACTCCAAAGACTGGAGTGAACATAACTTATTCACTTATGTGAAGGTAAGGATTTCTTACAGCTTTTCTGAGAGGACTTTCCAGGAGAGTGGTAGTTCTGATACTTGCTGCAGTCACTGCCTCTGCTCTCCCAGGGGCCTCCAGAACTGCATGTTTGGGGGTCTTGAACTTAGTTATCTCCTGTGTGGGACAAGTAGGGAAACATCGTGAAGTATGAAATTGTAACTGCTGTAAACTCATCCTGTTCCTAATTTGTTATTGGCAGGTCCAGGCAAATGATTTTATGAAGTTTCAAAAGCGCGCTCTCACCTCTGGCTAGATATGCCCTGATGCAGATGATTAACTGAGCAGGGTCACTCTTCTGCACCTGTGAGAGCAGGTTTAGATAAATGGCTCATGTTTAAATGCCAAGCAATTGCAAACCTTGTCAGTTTGGACTCTGAAAAGCTTGAGATTCCCAGTAAGATTGTGTCTGCCTCTCCTATCAGCAGTGGCCGCGTGGGTGAAGATGGCTGCATGCTCTCTCTAGCCATTGCTGCTGTTCTAGATTCTGAAGTAACCAAAGTGCTGGAAGCTAACAGAAGACAGCTTTGAAACACTCAACTACATTCTCCTGAGTGTATTAAGCTCAGTGTTCACAAGAGAGCTTAATAGCCTGAAGACAAAAGGCCCCATTAGCTCATGCAAGTTGATCTCTGGTATATTATGGACCATTGTATTTCACACATTTATGCCTTTATGGAGCCCAGTAACTTGGATTAGACTCAAGTATTTGGAGCCCTCTAACAAAAAATTAATTGGCTTTACCCATTCTGGCAGTGAACCTATGTTTAATGCTCCAGAGAAGGGTGAAATTTCAGGAGCAGCATCCTTGTCTGTCTGACCTGGGGGTATGTTTACCTGTGTAAGACAAGTAATGGGGACAATTCCTAGGTGCAAGTGAGTTCTCTGTACTGTGTTCATCCCTGTTGAGTGCATCCAGTGGCAAGCCCTGATATTTCAGAGACAAGTAGGAGAAAAAAGAACACATCTCACCATGTGCACTGAAGAGCACTTTACTTTCCGATCCCCACAAACTCAGGGTTGGAGTCATGATGTTTATTGCTAATAGCGTGTTATTTAGAGGTGGGAACAGTGTTGAAATACATCGTGTGGCTGGAAAGGAGATCATAATGGAATTTACCATTCGAATCCATCAGTACTTTAACTACCATTGAACCATTGCCACCGCAGTTGTACTCCTAGTTCTAGACAGTCTTTAAACATGTACTTAAGTCTCATTAAAGCCATAGGAATGTAAGCATAAGCCCAAAATTATATATATGGTGAATTCAGACCACAATCTCTCTCCTTTAAACTTTGGTGAGATAAGATAGTGAACATTTCACTGCATTACTGCTAACAGTAAGAATAAAAAGTTTGATGGACCTGACTAGAAATTGGTCTCTGGTGTTAAAGGAGGTGCTTTCTGCTGATTATAGTAGAAATTGTAGCTAAAGGAACAGGATTTTTTTCTTCTCTCCGTCTGTATGCTTTTATTTTAAATCTTGGCTCATGTCCTTGTCTGGTGTTCTATATAAATCTCTTCTCTGGGCAGGTATCTGATAACTCAAAGATTATTTTCTGACAAATAAGCATTTCCCATTTTCTTGCCAATGCTTCTGATCCATGAAAGCAGCTGAACAAAAGGGAATAGGAAAACCTGTAAGATGGCAAGGTTGTGATTAGGGGCCTTTTTTAAACCTCTTTGCACACTAGCTGTCTTTTTTTAAAATACTGTTCTTGGTTTGAAACTTTAATTCTGGGCGTACATTTGGTGCCCAGATGGTGCAGACTCACACAGAAGCCCATCACGCTGTCAGGGCAGGCGGATACATATGTAAATATTTTGCCTTTTTCCCCTATAATATTTGGCTTTGTCTAATCTAATTGCTGTCAGAGGCAGAATGTGAAGAATGCTTAAGAGGAGCAAACAATGAGGACCTCAAATGTTTGTATTGCACTAACTTTGGAAGACTGCAATGTAGCTAATTTAGTTTCATGGGTTTTCTTAATCATGCTGTGAATTCATGGTGTATGATCTAAGTTCATGCCAAGTAATATTTTACAACCTGAGGTAGAAACCTGTATTTCTAGTGGCATAACAGCATATTTAACCCCTTGGAGCTGTTGATATAAAGCTAATGGCTCTGCCTTTTGAGTTCAGGCTTGACAGTAAGTGTTCTCTACCTGCTTCTTGGTGTATATAGCACTCTTATTTATATAACTCGTTTCATTTAATTTATTCTATTGACTGCCTGTCTTAATGTATTTTTAATATATAAAAGCATTTCCAGCATATTTGCTTCTCTGACCAGTGATATCTAGTAGTAAACAGTGTGGCCGACCACATCAAGGATACCTATTTAGTTATTAAAGGCCCGGTCCAAAATACCATGATGTTAATGGAACAGTGACTTTCATGAGCGCTGAATCCGAGTACTTGGAGAGAAGGTCTAATAAAACCAGCATTAGTTGAGGATGCTGGCAAAAGGGATGTAGGAAACCTTACTGTTTGTCATGGTTTAACCCCAGCTGGCAATTAAGCACCACACAGCCACTTGCTCATTCCCTCGCAGTGGGGTGGGGAAGAGAATCAAGGTGGGGTGAGTGAAACTCACAGGTTGGGATAACGACAGTTTAATAGGACAGGAAAGGAAAATAATAATAATGAAGATAAGAGAATATACAAAACAAGTTAAACACAATACAATTGCTCACCATCTGCTGTCTGATGTTCAGCCAGTCCCTGAGTTGTGGTGCCCCAAAGCCAAATCCCTGCTGTTAATACACTGGGCATGACATCATATGGTATGGGATACCCCTTTGGCTGGTCTGTGTCCCCTCCCAGCTTCTTCTGCACTCCCAGCCTCCGCACTGGCAGGACAGTTTGAGAAGTTGAAAAGTCCTTGACCTTAGTATAAACACTGTTTAGCAACAACATCAGTGTGTTATCAATATTATTTTCATCCTAAATCCAAAACACAGCACTGTACCAGCTATGAGGAAGAAAATTAACTTTATTCCAGCTGAAGCCGGGACACTGGTTTTTGTCAATGCGAGAATGGTTGCACTACCACAGGTTTCTGATCAGATGTGAAATTTGGCTAGGCTATAATTCTTGGAAAGCATCAGGCTATGGCAGACCCATTCCTCTATGCAGAGAGATGCCAGGAGATCAGGGGCTGAAGGTGTGAATACTGTAGAGGAAGCAAAGTGGCTGTAAAAGGAGAATGTAATAATATGACCAGAAGACAAACAGAAGCAGCACAGGGTGCTTTTTCCCATGGAACGTAGATGAAATCCTGACTACGGGGGGTGGGGGGTGGGGGTGGATTTGTCCATTTCAGCCATTTGTGTTGCCATCTGAGGCTCATCATCCAGGGGTGCCAATAAATTCTGTTTCTGAACCTGCTATGAAAGTGTCTGGGTACCTTCAAGAGACATACCATAGCCTGTCATGTATCTTTCTGCTTGTCTTGCTTCTTGTCTGTGGGGTGGAAGGGGGTCAGGAAAATTGTTCACTATCTATATATTACTTTTCCTGTGCTATTTTTTATTACTGAAGGAAAGATCAAAGATGTTTGCTCTGTCTATCTCCTGGAGTATGGGCACTAAGACATGTTACTGCATGATAAGCTAAGACATGAATTTACAGTTTCCCAGCAGTAGGTGCTGGTATGCCTGCTACTAGCTCATGGTTCAGAGAAAAGAAATTTGAGGTGATTTGCCACATATATATCTGACGGTAAAAGCAGACACCCTGGCAGCTACTGCAGGGCCTTTGGTGTATCATAAATCTGGATGTGAACTTAACCTACATGTAGCTGGTGCATGTCAGGGGCCAAAGACAGCATGGGTTGTCCCAGTGGACTGATGGTAAGGATTGCTTTGCTCCTAGCCTTTGCTTTTGGTTGTCAAGCCAGTCTGGTCTACAGCTGGGAGGACATGTCACGTTAATTTAACAGTACTTTCTCTTCTGCATTTTTGCCCTTCCCAGGAGCAATTGAGCGGTGCACATACATCAAGTACCACTACTCCTCAGCGACCATTCCCAAGAACCTCACGTACAACATCACCAAGACAATCCGCCAGGATGAGTGGCATGCCTTGCGTAAGTGTTGCTGGCTTTCTTCTCCATTCTCCACATGTGCGGACTAAGAGAGGTACTCACTGATAAATGAGAACAGAGGCTTTGACTGACAATCTGCTCAGAGCTCTCTTCTCACATAGAGTTTATCTTTGTAGCAGGCTGATCGATTTGTTCTTAGGACCTACATCTCTGTTTCTGCTGCTGACTAGAAATTCTGCTGAGGCATGAGGAAGGAGCAGTGGAGAAGAGGCATTTGTATGCAGAGATTAATATTGAGTTAAATACAAAAATGAATAACAAAATCAATGCCCTGTTTTTTATTTCAGTAGAATGCTTTGTGTGTGAGCATATTCTCATGCAGTTCATGCTGCTGCTGAGTTTTCTGCTTCCAGGAGAATTCATTGCTGGCTTTTACTGTAGAATATGTCCTGCTGCCAGCAGCTCCTGACTTGTGGCATCACTGTCCTTTGAAGATCTAGAAAGAGAAATGCTGCACGCTTTAAGGCACAGGAAAAGAGCTTAACCCTCAGTGATAATTGTAGCCAGTGGTCACCAACTTGTAACATTTGCTGAAGCAACAAGATCTGACAGGGATGGAATTGCCTTGGGATGTATTGGCAGGCCTTAAAGCTTTTCTCCTTCTCATCTTGGAGAGGGAAAAGGATTTTCACTGATAAAATGGAAGAGGTAGGATTTCACAAGGAACAATGCCATTGTAACTTGTTACTACATAGTGGACTGATGAATGTCCTGAGCTCCTCTGTCTCGGTGGAAGCTGTTAACAGCTCTTGAAGATGGCAGGGGTTGAGGGGTGCTGATTCTGATTGAAAACCTTGAAAGGTGGTAGTGAGCAGCTACTGTCCAGACTGTGTCAGTTTGAGAAATGTGTGAGACCTCTGGTCTTCCTAGGGCTTTTGGTCTCTGTTTCACTCCTGTCTTACGTGGCTGTTGCTTTGGGAGGGTCCTTTTAAGTTCTGGGGAGGAGAAGGTGTAATGAATGATATTGTTGATTTCCTCCTATAGTTGCATTGGTAAGGTCAGGCCTGGTTTGAAACTCGTTGGTGCTTGTAGGCATGCTTGGTCAAATCCGGTAAAGCATTAAGAAAGTTCTAGAGGGTCTTGCTAAACTAATTTTTTTTTTTTAAATGTCTCTCCATGGATAAATACATATTTTTACAGTGGCATGACTAAGAAAAGGTGTATTGAATTCATGTCTCTCTGGTCTTGCAAAATACTGTGCTGTGCTTGTTTGTCCCCGTAATCAGAAGATCAGACTGTTCAGTTCCCTTCACGTTTTCTGCTACCACCTGTCATCTCTGCTGGTGTCAGTTTTATGTTATCATTTCTCATCTGTGGGCAAAAATAAACACACCCTGCACCTAAGACATCTTCTGTTAGGGTTCATAGGGCATTAGGAAGGGGCTCTGGTTGATGCTTCTGTTCGTGTGCTTTTGCCACTGCTGTGAGCAACAATGACTTCTCTGCACCCATCCACTGGGAATCTTACTATTTAATGTTATTGTCTTAAAGAAGTTCATCTTTACCTTGGCAATGGCTCGAGTAGAAGGTTATTCTGAAGTTCTGTGTGTACTCCCTCCCCCCTCCTCCTTGTCGCCTCCCCTTAAATATCATTGCTAATATACCTGGCCACGTAAGACACTTGATGTGTGCATCCCGTGGTGGGATCAGCAAGTTCCCGAGCCTGCTGTGTTGGCAGCAGACGGGAGCCTTCAGTAGGACATTTGTCAGTCTCCAAAGTGGCAGTCTAGACACATTGTGCTCACACACTTAGATATCTGATTTTGTCCGAGGCACTTTCAGGGTGAGGCTGCCTGTTCCCTCCCTGGGGAGGGTACACCGAATGTGTGGGTGTGCATGCATATTTCTGACCCAGATTTTCTTGCTAGTTCATGAGTCAGATAAGTGTAGGTAGATGTAGACAGGGAGAGTCAGCCTTCAGTTCTATCTAAAGACAGGGAAGGAGAGAGATACTTTGAAGCTCTCTCTTCTCCAAAGCAGTTAGGTGCAGTGCTGAGTACTTGGTATATGGGGCTAGCTGCTGGAGGATCTGGAGGTCACTGCATTTAAGAATGAACTGAATCTGTATAACTATTTCCTGTTAGGAACAGCAGCCTTGCTGTTTTTCTCTGAACACCTGTTTTAAGACAAGGGCAGTACTGATCTTTTCAAATTGTGTTTTGATTGAGGGGAATGTTCTCCCTTTGCAGCGGAGTAGACATAATTAAGACTCTTAAGTCCCTGTAATTTTAGTCCCTGCCTTAGCAGCTGAATGGGTTCTGTACCTCTGGACTAGCCTCACCCAGGGCACAGCTACTTCAGCTCATCACTGCTCTTTCTGAGGTAGAATAGTGTTTCCAAGTCAACGTGGTCATTATTTTACTCTGAACTATTTCCTGCTCAGAATTTCCTTTTTGCTGAGTGTGACAAACAGCAAAAAAAAGCAGGGCCCAGTCCTGTTGTGCTTCCTGCTCTTGCCATGGGTAATTTCTCAGATCTGTAGCATGAGATGGAAAAATGTATTTTCTGATGAAACACTGGGGTGAAATGGCATCCTGGAGAATTTCAGAAGAACTGGAGGGAACAGGGGGTCTGGTGCCTCTTCCAGGCTGAAGCCACTGCTGCCCTTTGGCGTATCTGTATTTCAGTAGTGGTTATTTTCCTTCCCCGGTGCAAAGGCAGCAAACCCTGGTGCCTAGGAAGGAAATCTGTTGCTTTGTCTGTTTAATGGGTGGGGGATCAGAGGGGATAAAGGTCTATCTGTGCGCAGCAGACTGTTTTTTTTCCAGAGTGGCCGGCAGGAGTGATACTCCAGCAGTTTCTCTTGAATTGCAGGAGTGGATGAGGGGCAATTAATTTGAGGCTGAGGACCTTGTGGCACCAGTCAGCACAGAAAGCAGATATTCCTCTAGCTATGCTGTCAGCAGTGCTGGAAGAACCCAGGGGAGCAGCTGGACCTGGAGGAATGGTTGGAGCTGACTTTATCTTTTTTGATTTTATCTTTTTTCATTCTGTTTGACATTTTCAAGATGGAACCTTTGCTCCAAATTGATTGCCTATGGCAGCATGAGCTGGGGAAATAGGACTTCACTTCTCTGCAATCACTTCCTTTCAACTATCTCTGGTTAAACAGGGATGGAAGGAAGGATGACTGTAGTATTGCCAGCTCTAGTCTGTCAGGAGATAAATGTTCATCTAATTAGACAAAACAAGAGCTGGGAAGGGAAGAAAAGCTGTGTCCAACAACTCTTAGCATGAGTAACTGTCTCTTTATAGAAGATGCCAGTGTAATGATATGAATAAGTCACTATTAAGCATTTACCCTGTCACATTTTAGGCCCAACTTTGTGCACAGAAGCTTGATCCATAGTTCTGTCTTCTGAAAACCTCCAGCAGCATCTGATACTTTTAGAAATGAAGGCATATATGTTATTTAAATAAAAATCCAAGAAAGTCAGAACAATACTATATTTATTCGCATATTTTCTGTGTTCCCTGTGTTTTATGATGTTCTCATAGGTTCACTTTCAGTATACTACGGATCTGTGTTCACAAAACATGGGGAAAGTGATCATGGTAGGGTTTTGAGCTGTAGAGTATGGTACAGGCATTGGGAGGGGATAGAGGCATTTTCAGGTGATGAAATAAGCACTTTAACCTGATGCTTGTACTTTAAGGAAGTTGACCATGAAAAGGAGACTATGTTGATGCTATTTTTTTTTTCTTTTATCTCAAAAACTTCAGATAACGGTTTCCTGGTATATTATGGCAAAGAAGGTGAAAGGCTGTGTTTGCTTTGACAATGGTAATACCACCAAGGCAATGAGGGCATGTGCTATATTGAGTTTGGCATCTTCCAGAGACCAGTGGTGCTGTTCCCTAAAGGCCCTGTGGAGGGGATAAGGCACTCAAAGCCCAGGAAGTATTTAATCTACTGGTTTACTCCTTGGAGCAAAACAGACACCTGTTGAGTTGATGCTGTTTTGTATCATAAGAAATGTAGGAAGGTCATTCCTTTCTGGGTTTTGGTGGTGGTTTTTTGTTAGTTTGTTGTTGTTTGTTTGTTGTTTTTTTGTTTTTTTTTAAAAAAAAACCCCAACTGTTTTGTGAAAAAGGGTAGCCACAGCATAGAAGATAGAGGCAGAGAGGCATTTCTAAGTATGTTTAAGCCAGCTATCTACATTTCATTGTCTTGCTGGGCAAGTTAGGATTAGAAATTTATTTTGAGGAAGACAAATAGTGCAGAAAAGGAAGATGCAGATGATAGGAGAGGGATTGTCATACTTTTAGAACCAGTCTAGCATGATGATGTCTTATTTTTGCCTCTAGCTTCTTTTGTTTAGACCTTATGCTTCCATGCTTATTTTTACCTTTGAACACACTTACATTTGCTGTGGGACAGCTTTGTGCATGCATTCCTTGAATGATTTCAACAAGAGAACTGTGTAGGTACTATAGGATTGTGGATTAGCCTGCTGGGGGCTCAGACCTGCCTGGAGCTTCACAGGGCTGACACATGTGGGTCACTGCAGTCTTCCTCCCTGTGGTCCTGGCAAGGGAAAGGTAAAGGGACTTTTCCAGGGCCACCTTCTCTTCAAAGCAGGTGAAGAAAGTATTGTGCCTTTAAAGCACTGAAAACAGCCAAGTTGCTGATGCGTGTTCTCGAAGAGTGACATTTATTTTTCTCTCAGAGTCAAACTACTGTCTTTTCTCTTTCTCCTGACTTGGTAGGTGAAATGGGACAAATGCTGCATGGTGCTCAGAGCCTTTGTACTGCAGAGCTCCCGGTGACTTGCACTACATCGCACGCAAGTCTCCACATCAGGAGAGAGATGAAAAATTCTTCCTTCTTTCCAAAGCTTTTATTTTGCCGACTCACAGACCCTATCAGAGTTAGATAGCTGGGTCTTTAAGTGTTATTTTTTTCTTGTTCCTATATATCACAAACCTGAATACGTACTTTGGATTAAATGTGCCCACAAAAGAGGGAATTTCTTTTTGTTCTTGTCCAGCTTGCTATTGCCACCTAGGCCTGTCTTCTACAGCGGCTGTTTTGTGTTCAGGAATATGGAAAGTGTGGCATCTGGGCAGACAGTGGCTGGAATTGCTATGGAAACTGGTCTCTTCCTGCACAGCTTAGAAATTGTGTCACCAGGCTCCTTTAGAGAGAACCAGTTCACAAATGAGTAGCTGATGCTTCCTGAGAAATGTTTAGAATTTCCTGTTATTTTGGAAATGTTTCTTGTCTAGCGCTGTGGGATCTCCTTTGCCTGTCTCCTACCCCCCACTTCTACTGCAGCACCACAGAATATGGGCTCTGAATTTAGACGACTGGTGTAGGGAGCTGCATTGTCAGGAGAAGAGGAACCAGAATGCCTTGTGTTAATTAGAATGATAACGTTTGTCTGAGCTGTTGAAAACTGCAATAATCTTGTGTTTGTGGTGGTCTGAAAGCTATTTGCATAAAAAATGAATTGTGAAGTCAGAAGTATTAGCCTGGCACATTCTGAGAGGAGCAAGTATTGGAGGAAATGAAGGATTTCTACAGGATATAGAGAGTGGTAATATTTTAATTCATATAGCATGCACGCTGAAAGCTGAATGGATTTTATCACCCTTAATGGTACAAACTTTGCAGGAGATTAAGGCTTTCTCATTTAGGCCTACAAAGCACTCAAACACCTCCTTATAACCAGTATAACTACTTGGGAGGGACGGGCTGGAAAAATCTCCTTTTGTGGAGGTCAGTTATGGTACTGATGGCAGTGGCAACAATTAGCACTCTGGAAAAGACTGTAATGCCTACACTTCTAATTTCTATAGGCTTCCCAAGCCTTCTCATTCCATGGAACAAGATGTTGAGATTTGCACAGAAGCTCTGTTGATAGCTTGACAATGCATTAGTAACACCAGTAGGCTCGTGGGCTTGACCCTGTCTGCTTTTATAAGCAACAATAAATATTTTATCACTGTATCTGTATTAAGTGCTCACCCAAGAGAATTTTTGCTTTTGTTTTTTTCCTGGGTACTACCGAAAGCAGTGTTTGGAATAAATAGGCAGCATCCCACTTTTCTTGCTCCTTTCTTCTACTCTCTCTCCCATATTCCCTTGGGTCTCCTTCCATTCCTATCTTCCTCTACAAGGAAATGCTGGTTCATTTTTAATTAGCTACCTTGACCCCCCAGATGGAGGTACACCCTGAAGTACAGCACTGTCCTGCTGGTCAGTGCCATTTGGCTGACAATATGATGTCATTCCTTAATGCATTGGTTATTAAAGCAGACGGGGCAGCCGTCCTGGAGGTTAGTCAGGCAGCAGGTGCTCACATGCCTAGAGGTCTAGTGTTGTTGGATTTCTGTCATATTTATTGTTCCCATAGCTTATGACCAGGTGGTAGTGACAGACCTTCTCATTTCCCTTTCTCTCTCTCTGCTGTAGGGTTTTCTTCATACCCTGCTATTTCAAGCTAAGATATAAAAATGGTTTTTTGGCATCAAAATCTAAGACCTATTTTGAAATCTGTAAGGGATTTTATTGCCTTCTGCTAGGCTTCATCTTAGGATCTGCTAATATGGCTGTGACCTTAATACCTACACTAGTGAATAGCTTTCCCAACTGCATACTACTTTTTATTTCCCATACTACCTTTGCTTCTTAAAGACAGAAGAGCAGGGAAGGAGTAAGGGAGGAGTACTCAGTAGACCCAGTAGACTTCCCAGCCCTGTGTTGACAGGGGAGTCTGAGTAGAAAACATGGCCAAGGTTTGGAAAGGGAGGCAATGAGGACAAGGAAAAGTGTAAAACTTTGTGGTGGTGAGTTGGGAGACGTGAGACGAGGGATTACTGAACATTAAGACCGGGATAAGGGCTAGAGTGGACAACTGGAATAATTTGGTAGGGAAGGTACAAAAATGGCCAAACTCTGTTGTTTGTGTGTGCTGGAGTGGGGTGGGGAATGAACAGGGAAGGATCCCCTCCAAAGCCCTGTTCAAAGTGCACAAGTCAAGAGTCTTACTGTACATCTCCTGCAAATGCATGTGTGGCAGAGGGAAGGTCTCATCCTGCTCCTTCAGCTAGCAGGTTCTTCCCCCAGCTCATGTAACAGGGAGCTCACAGGCAAATCAGAAGAGTCTTATTCTGCTGATGAACCACTTGCTGCTCTTCTGAGTTAGTAAGAAACCCTAAACTAGGATTCCTGCTTTTCCAGGTTGTTGTTTGTTTAAAGATAAGACATTAAAATCAGATGAGCATTTTTGATGTTGCAAATGTAAAGTTAGGAGATGACACAGTTCAGGCTGCATACTTGGCCTTAATTTATCTCCTCTGGGCATGCTCATTATCAAGTCTTTAATTACTGTAATCACATCCTGTGTTTTCCACAGGACCCCTGCCTTGTTCCACATACCATACATTTGGGGGATTCTGTTGCCATTCAGTGATGTCTTTGATGTTTGGTTTCTTTTTCATTGCTTAATGTATGGCTATTGGCCTTTTTATTGCAGAATACACAGCTCCTGCTCCAAAGACAGAGTTCATGAGCTTTGTCACATTTCTAATTATTGTACTGAAGCATGGTATGTCTAATAACCTTTTGAGGTAGGCTATAATTTCCATTTTAGTTCTGGCAATCAAAGTTAACTGGCTTGGGTGGTTTTGGGTGTCCAGTTGGGGATGATGAAGACTTGGGTTTTACAGTACTTAGCCTTTTGTATGTTCGGAGCACAGCTCCCATTGACTTTCAGAGCAGTTATAAGTGCTTCATACCCTGTAAATCAGACTTCAGATAGTCACCCAACTCACACTGGGTCCGAGTAAATGAGCAAAACATGTCTAGGCACCACCTCTAAAGATATTTCTTAGACTAATTGACTTATCACCATGGTCTTTTGGGATAAGTGTAGAGACAAGTGCTTGTTTGAGAGGGAGAAGGAGCTGTATGTCAGCTGGCTGATCGTGGCTCTGACTGCTCTTTCTGAAGGGTTGCATGTGTTCTTACCTTTCACACTGACCCTTTCAAAGGGTCACATTCTTGTATTTCCTACCTTTGGCATGCTTGACTCGGTAACCTTTGTGTTTTGATTTTTGATTTTTTTTTTTTTTTTTTTTTTGGTTATAGTTGTAAGTGCAGGCACTTGGATTCCCCTTGGTTTAGGTGATATTTTACATTGTCTCTCACTGTTATATTGGAAAAAAGAAGACATGTTTTTATCTTCATCAATGAAAAGAGTCTTCGGGTATTTATGGAGCTGCTCTGAGTGAAGGAAAATTGAGAGCAAACCTCCTCCAGCCTTACTGGTGTTTTTTTTGCAAAGGAGTATTAGAGACATTTTGCCTTTTTCAGTGTGGAGATGTTGACAGGTAAAACATACCATTGCTAATCATTTTCAGTCATTCAGCCAGTCAAAATATAGCTTTATTAATATGCATACAGAGCTCTCTGTTTCCAATTTCTCCCTCTTGAGAGACACAGAGGGGTAGAGATAGGCGTGTTTCTATGTCTCTTGGCTAATCAAGAATGATGCCTTGTGCGTTCTTAGGGTGAGAACACAGGAAAGAACAAACAGGATGATCTAATGGGTCTCTTCCATCTGACTTCTATAATTTTTGATTTATATACCAATTTAATGCCTGGTTTATGATGATTTATACTCCACTTTATTTCTACCCCAGTCTGATGCCCCACCCCACACTGTTAGTGAGATGAAAGCCAGCCCGTTAAGTGTTTCAAGGTGATTACGTGCCACATGCCACACACAGAGTTAGTAATGAGAAGTAAGTGCTTCCTTGCTTCAGTGCAAGAAGAAAGACTTAAGTGGAACATTTTGGAAATGAGATTATTGTGATTTGTTCACAAAGCCATGCACCATCCACAAGGGAACATCACAGCAGCCAGCATGAGGTAGATGCCAACAAACTCTGAATCAACCAACCTGGCTTTGACCCTGACAGAAGCTGCAGACTGAAACCTGTAGGAGATTTTTATATGTTGATAGTTACTAGGCAGTGGTTGCCATTTTAATTACTGTTTTGCAGTGATGCTCTTTGTACATTGGATTACAGAATAAAACCAATCCTCATGTACATCTGGGATATCCTCCTACCTGGTACTTTGAAAAGGTCTAAAATGTGTGAAAACAATAATGCAGCTTTACAACCTCAGAATTTTATATTGTTACATGGGCCATGACGATTTCGACCACACTGTCAGAGTTGAATGTAGTTCTGGCCCAGAAAGACTGGATGAAGCTGAAGGATTTGTCTTGGGCCCTATCCCAAGACTCCTTAATTGGCTGGGTGAATCACAGTTTAGCTGTTCAATTATTCCCTGCTCACCTCCAGGAACTGATTGCACAGTTGGTGAGGGAATAGGAAATCAGGAATATAAATCAACTTTAGGTATCTCCTGTGGGACTTCAAAGTTCAGTCTCGCAAATCTCATCTGGCTGCTCTGGATGTAGGTTATATTTAATAGAGCTTGAGTCTGTGTGTCCCTCTGCATCACTGGAATTATGACAGCTAATTTGAGTCTATCTGCCGCTAGTGTGTGCAATTGATCAATATCTCTTCATAATTACAAACTCTCACCTCCACTTCCATCAGCTTTGTCTTTTCTGGCTTGCCCTTTGTATCCCTGTTTCTTTAGGGCTTTTTCCCCCAAACTTGATACTCACCTAGATATTCTGAGAAAGAAATCAATGGAAGAGTATCACTTACTGACCTAAGAGGGACTTCTTTGCCATACACAACTAAGGCTGTAAATAATTCAGTAGGGTCCCTGTCTTTTCTTTCTTCCCATAAGATTTGGTTTATTAAAATTTTATGGGAGGGGGACATGAAGGTGGCTGAATTACTCGTTTTATCTGATACAATCTTTAGCAATGCATTAGCTCAGTACTAGCTGCTCTTTACTCATCATCATGGGCATGTACTAAATCAGTCTTCCTCATAGAATCCATTCTGCAGCATGTTATAATCACATATTTGAGCATGATGCAATACCATTCCTTATAACTCTCACTCATACCTGATTGTGTTGCCATGGGAAGAAAAAAAACCTGCCGAAGAAAGGCTTAATCTTTTTTTCTAGTATTGGGAGGAAGTCAGTAATGGCATGAATCCATATACACAAAGATCCTAATCAGAAGGGAGCAATAGGCTGGAGACTGAGAGTTTGGTGGTTCTTATATTTATACCAGAATAATAATTCTACTAAAGCAAGAATAGATATTCTGAGATAAAAATAATGTGAAATCAGCATCTGGGTGCGAAATATTCGGTAGATTTCAGAAAAAGTGCTCCTTGTGATTTTGGAGTTTTTGATATTTCAGTAAAATTGAACAGGTTCAACAATTACACTTTTCTGTTAATGCTGCTGCTGACAGTGTGTAGTGCACCTCCCATCCTAGCCTCTTGAAACACTTGGGCAATGGTTTTACTCAGTATCATTCTGAATTAAGCCAGGTGCTGAAGGAAGGAGTAGAACCCAAGTACGCCCATTTCACATGCAGAAATAGAGTTATAGAGAAGTTAATTGACCTGCTAAATGTCACACAGAGAGTGAGTGGGAGAGCCAGAAACAAAACTCAGGTCTTTGGACTCCCACTGCTGTAAGTGCTAGACAATACTGCCTCCTGTAGTGCCAGAGATTATGCAGCATGTCTCCTAGAGAAGTCCATTGCAAAACCTTGTATCTGGGATAATGTATTTTTACAGATATTTATAAAAAAAAAAATAAAAATTCAAGTGAAAGCTTACTGACCAAAGCTAGAATCTATTACATTCCTCAGTGATGATTTTTTCTTAGAAGTAATGGCAAAGAACCTTCAAAGACTGGTAATAAATTAAGGTCTACAAAGTGGGGATTCCTCAGCACCTGCTGAAAACCAGATCCTCAGAAATATCTGAGGGTGAGCAACTAGAATGAATAATAATTTCAAAAATTATCTCCATTAGAATATGTGTAGGTGCTGTGGATTTTCTCCCACATAGGAACTGGACTCAAAACCAGTGTCTCACTGATTGTCAAGACAACTGATATGCACAGCAAGAATAACATACCGGTACCCAGTTTTACCTGAAAGTAATCTTAAGTGTAATTTTATTTGAAAAGTGATCAAATGAGTACATTTTGAGAAATAATAGTTATCAGTCCTATTACAGAGCCATAAAATGATCTGGAAGAAGAAATACACACAATATAAAACTGTAGGGAAATAATTTCAAAATGGCCTTCCTGATATGGCCTGGGAAAAACCTCTCCTGTATGACGAATCCTCCTTGGCCAGCAGAGTGGCAACAGCCAGCTCTGCACCTCATCCCAAAATGTCATGGGTGAGGAACTGATTAATTGGCAGGTGTAGTCCTGCACCACAATTATAACTGTGAACCATCCGCTGCCCGGCTGTAGTAGAGCTACCTGTGATTTATTCCAACATAAACCTAGGTTGAACTGGTCTTTGGCTCATTTCAGGAGTATCTTCATCCTTCATGGAACTTGGCATATCAGGACCTACATGTTGATTATTTCTGATGTATTTTATTGCTCTTTAGGTCTTTGTATGAAGGCAGGATTTTTATTCAGTAAATAAGCCTTGGCTCTGACACTTAACCCTTCACTAGAGCACTAACCCTGTGTACTGACTTCAGCTGATGAAGTAGAAAAGTCTATGGTGACATCACTTCCAAGTAGGATCAGATTTTTCATGTGGAAGCAATTGAGATTTATTTTTTTTAAGAAGCAGACAATTAACGCAAAAGATTTTTGCAACAAGGAACAGGGCAGAGAAATGTAAAAACTACTTGATATGGTAGTAGGATTAGCTTTTCAGAGTAGTCCTCCTAAAGTTTTCCAGGAGGAATTGATGGTTCTCTGAGGAGCTGAATTGACAGCTCTGTTAGATAGAGCTTTTTGATGGATCAAGGGTAGCACAGGCAGGAGCAGCTTGGAAGTCTGTGTGATGCATAGATGGATTAGATCATTTGATGTATCTCTTTGGCTGCTAGTTTGTAGGATTCTCCGATTAACGGTTCTGGCCTTGGCTTTCCATGGAAAGCCATCACCTACGCAAGTAAGAAAGCAGAGTTTCAGAGGTAAATGTATCCCCATTTTATGGCAGTCGGGTGACACCAAGTGCAATTTAAGGATATCCTTTTTTTATCACTATTGAGGAAGATTCAGTATTTTACTAGCCAGAAAAGAGAGGCCATTTGTCATCAGCTTATTGGGTTCATGATGAGTGTTTTGCTGTCCTTTTCTCACAGAGCAGAGGAGCTGATCTGTCACTGTACAAAAGCAGTGCTTAGAGAAGGCATAGTAAATACTGTTGTATGGTGTAAGACCCTGTAGTGTAAGGTCTGGGGGGCCCCTAAACCTGGTAGTGTAGTCCCCAGAAGAGATGCGTTAGCTGGAAGGGTTCCACCTGAGTGGGGGACTGGGGAGAGCTAATTCCCAGGCAACGATGGCCTATAAGAATTGTAAACTTGACTATGAAGTTGTCAGAAGGAGCTTCGGTCAAAGAGGTTATAGGCAGGGTGCTGACATGGCCCCAGTTATTTGCAGAAGGCTGTGACCCACATGGCAATCTCATCTTGGTGGGGTTGGGAAGAAACTAGCTAGGGGCAGCCACCTACTTTGACTGCTGCCTTCATTTTTGATGTTGATAGAAAGGTGAAAGACATCTGGTGGGTGCTTGTTTAGTGGCATTGTTGGCAGCTGGAGGAACATTGCTGCTTTACTAGTCTTTTATTCCTGTATTGTAGGCATGAGTAGACAAAATTCTCTGGTGTAGGAGCAGGACTCTTACAGCCTTGGAGAGTGATGAGTGAAAAGATGAACTCTTTGTATGACTGGGATTCTTTCTTGTGTGTGTATGTTTCCATGAGGATGCAATTGAATAATCTTTTAGTGGTGCCTTTAAGAATATGAATAAGGAAGCTGAGGTGATCTGTACAAACACCTGGGGAGAAGCTAAAAGAGAAAACAGAGTAATGGAAAAGCTGCTTTTCCATTAGGGGGAAATAAAATTTCCAAGGGGGAAATAAAAATGCAGTGCCTAGATGCTCTTCTGTCTGTAGAGAGCCTCTCTCCCTTGTTTATTATGCATCAGCGTGGATGCATTAGATTCATCTGAAAATCGGACAAATTCCTGACATTGCTGGCATGGCTGAGACAATAACCAGAAGCTGTTTCCTCTGTCACTTTTCATCTGCAGCAAACTGGCATGAGTTTGCCATCACTCATTACTTTTTGAAATTTACTTCTTGGTCTGTGTGTGTCAAGCGCATGGTACAACACTGATAAGCAACAGAAAGGTTGAGCAAACAAAGCAAAGCCTTTCCACAGATCAATAGAGATCAATCTCTTCATTTCGACTGAATGACAAAACAAAAACAGCAATTAAAAGTATGTTTGCTGGTAGCTTGCAGGCAGCTCCCAAAACCAAAGTACTAAGGGACACATAGAAGAGCTCTTGCCTGCATGTTATTTATACTGACCCCATCAGAGGGATGATGTTAGCACAGAAATGAGGATCACACAACAGGTAGATGTGCCTTGAGGCATGTGTGTGGAGATCCTGGCCAAACTATTTGACTAGAGATAGGTTTGGTATTCTGTTGTTTACCAGTGGTCCATGACAATGGCTGCAGTGCCATACAACTTTGGGCGTATGTATGTCCTGGACCACAGCATCCAGGGCAGAGCTGCAGGTGATGTGGAGATGGGACTAGACTTCAGTGTTAGTCAATCTCTGTAATGTATATTGATACCAGATCATGTGCAACTGCCCGCTAACACAGCACATTTGGCGCACTGACTTACATAAAAGAATAGTAGTGGGATGATTAGTTCATTTAGGGGTCATTAGATCATTCAATCAACTGCACCAGTGCACTGAACCCCAACAAACCTTGCAGGTATAGCTTGAAAGCAGCATAACAAGGCAGTGCGTGAGATTCAGTGCACTTGGTTTCCTGACTGCTGCATACTGAAAGGCTTGCTCACTGTTGCATTCAGGAATTGAAACATTGGTCTTGGTGAGGTAGTTTTAAAAGGGCTGTCAGTACACAGTGTCATCAGGAAAATAGTTGTCCTGGTAGGATCACTGACTACCTAGAGCACCAAGTTAGGAAAACATTACTGTAGGCGCTGTGGTATATACCATCTGATACCCACTGCATGTGAATGTCTGGGATGGATATACGACAGGTGGCACAGGAGAGTAAGCACTGTAAGTGGAATATTACTTCTAGAAAACATCAGTAGATGATGCTTGACTTTTTTTTATGAAGGAGTAGAAAATTATTTTTTTCAGTTGTTATAAATTCAATGTGTTGTTTTGTTTCTCTTGCTACAATGCTGGCATCATCAATAAAAGTAAATGAGATGCAGTTAGGTGACCGTTCTGGTGGGCCTCTGGTGTGAATGAACAGATAGTGGGAACAGAACATTGGCTCCTGCAGTAAGACGAGTTTTCTCTTTATTTGGGGGTATGTGTGTGTGGGAAGGCTGAAATAACGTATTGCTTGTGAAAGCAAGAGAGTTGACAGCACTGGCTAAAACCAGGCATACTGCAGGCAAGTACTGGGCACTTTTCCCAGTCACAGCCACACCAGTGTGCTTAATCACCATGTACAAACTGTTGTTCTAGCAAGCCTTGATCCCTTGTTGGTGTGGTGCACTCTCTTGTCTTCAGACCACTTTGCTGCTGTGTCTTGAACCTTCCCCTGCATTGTATTGCCCTGCTTTTCCTGCACAGTAGCACTGTTACAGCTGCAGCCATGTAGCTCTGTTCCTGGGGCTGCCCCTTGCATCGGAACATGTCTTGTTTCAGTGTCAATGCTTTCCCAGAGGAGGTCAGATCCTGTAGACTCATGTCCATTTGTAGGGTATGAGTTCAACTCATGGCCCTGATCTTGATGTCCTTGGCTTTATCCACGCCCTAGTTTTGGGGCAGAGAGTGTCTGTTTGATGCATTTATGTGCTTCTCATACAGCTATCTACAAGCACTTTGGCCTCTGATGCAAGTGTGTTGTAACTGGGCCTGACAGATGTGGCCCTGAGAACTTGTTGCACCAGTAGATTTCATTGGAGAGCAAAAGCCCTCTGGAGGGACTGGTCAGCTCTTATTCAGTTGTGAAGTGGGAGAACAAGGGTTAGCATAGAGTCAGAGATTTTGGCTTCCTGTAAGCTGAAGGCATGCCAGCTGCCTGAGGAGTGGGCTGAAGGTGCTGCTGGGGTGCAGCTGGAGTGGTGCAGCAGGGCTGTGGCCTGCCTCCAGCCCCTGGAAAGGGAATGCTGAGGCTCAGGACCTGGCTGCATCCCTGCACTCCCCTTCTCCTTCGTGGTGCCCCCGTGTGGGTCTTTCTGGGGGTGAGTGGAGGAGAACAAAAGAGCTGCAAAAAGGGAGGTCTAGAAGCTTATGGAGTGACATCATGTGGAAAAACCACAGGAGGTGGAAATTTTTCACTGTACCATCAAGTGAGACAAAATCCCAGCACCTCAGGCAAACAATAACAAGCCCTGAGTTGAGGAAGCTGCCCTCCTGCAAAGCCTTAGCTGTCGTGGCTTTCCTGCTCTGCCAAAGTTGCTCTGAGGCTGCTGAGACACGATTACCTCTCCTCCCTCTTTAGGGAAATGACAAGGGGTGGGCTGGGGGAAAGATGCCAGCAAGCACAGAAGGGAAGAGAGAATAGAGAAAATTTGATGTTGAATGTATTCATCACCATCTATTCTAGGGTCAGTTGTTATAATCTTGTATTAAATGAGGTGTTATTTTTAGATTTCCAAATCCATACATGGAAATTATTCTCAAGCTTTCATCCCATATGAAAAACACAGTCTTATCTTGATAGCACATTTATTGCATTATTTTTGTGATTTTTCAAATATCTTTTCTTCCTGCTCCAAAAAAATATTCCTTCTTGCTCCCCTACCTTGGCTAATACTACTGGAGATGCAGCAAGATATGGCTATTTAATGTTTTCACTTGTTGCTTTACTGTTCTGTTAGAGTTTTGGGGGAAGTGCTGGTGGGTTAAGAAGAGGCTTAGCCGGCAGCCCACCCACTTCCTTGTGATTTTTCTTCAAAGAAGAGTCTGACAAAGAAGAGTTGTTCTGTTGCAGATTTGCTGAGTTCAAAGCAAGTGCCCTACAGATACAATTCTGTGATTAATCCTCAGAACTCACACATAAAGCTTATGCTATGCCACTGCTACTAATGTTAATGGGAGTCAGGCAGCTTACTCACAGTGCGCTGTTTTAAAGAGTAATAATTTACCCAGAAAAGTCCTGAGGCAAGAGAAGTGACAGTCACTTATTAATGCTTTTGTAAATCCTTTTGTCTATGGTGCTGGCATTGCTTTCCATCCATTTCTAAGTCATGACATTTTGGTGAGCCCTGGCCTTGAAATGGGGAGGCAGGATGGGTTTATTTTCCATGTCCTTGAACTCTTTGGTACCAAGAGCAGGGTCATAGACTAGAATTCCAGGCGATATTTACAAAGGAGAGACAAAAGCCTCAAGTGTATTTTACACCCTCTGTTGTACATGCAAAATTAGTGACTGTTGAGAAAAATGGGACCTTTAGGCAGCCATTGGAAAGCCCATGGAGAAAGCTGCCCTGTTAGCTTTGATAGGAAGCAGTCCTATATCTGGAGCATGGTTTTGACATCAGTGAGATATTTATTTATAAAAGCATGTTCTTTTTCAGGGGGAAATGAATTGGGGTAACTGTTTTTGAGATTTCTGTTGTGAAGTACGTTTGAAAGGGCCTGATGGTCAGTGGAAAAGGGCTCAGCGTTCCTTGGCAGCCTGAGCGAGATTGTCAGCATCTGGCTATTTATGTGCAGCAATACCTCCTAGTATAGGCAGCTGCCCAGCAAAGGTGTCCCTTTGCTGTTTGGCTGTGTCTGTTATTTCTGTGTAAGTTAGACCCGAAATTTCCAGTGAAGATGCTGCTTTCTCAGTGAAAGAGAGCTTTGGCTAGGAACCAACTCATGGAGAAAAGGCTGTGTGCAAAATTGCACCATAGTACTGGATATTTTTTGCTATGTGTGAAAAGTTTCCTCCACACATACAGTGGATGTTGGTATTCTAAAAGCAGGAGAACTATAATTCTGGGATAATTATAAATTACCATACTGTGTGGATTTCTAAAAGCACTTGGACGACTTGCATCCCAAATGACCCTGAAAGACACAGGCAAATCTTGAAAAAATTCATATTTTTTTCCTAGAGAAGATGAACCAGCACAAAAACTGATGAATGCAAAGTTTCTTGTCGATTGTAGTGTGAAGTGACTTTGGGAGATATGTGGCAAATGGTAGCTGAAGTCAAAGGACCTTCTGAATACGAAGTTTTTGTCTTGAGATGAATAGTCATAATTACAGCGACATTCGTAGCTCACATCACAAAACTTGTGGTTCCTTCAGAAATGCTATTTGAAATAATGATCTTGCAGCATGAGCTTTGAGTGTCAGTCTGGGGGAGTGGATCATTCATTAGGTGGAATTCCCTTTCCCTCCCACCTTCCAATATACATTTTGAATTATGTTTCTTAACCTTTTCTGCTTCTTTTCCTTCCTTTCTAAATGCATCAATTTTTATATTCTTTTGCACTTTAAATTACCTAATATTCATATGCATATCCCTGTTGTTTCTATATGTAACTATGGGATGATTTCTCAGCTAGTTTCTCTCTTTGCTTGATTTTTTTTTTTTTTTGTAGCAATGAATCTGGTGCTAGGTGGTACTTGATCAGAGAATTTTTATTTATTTGAACAATGGTATCTCAAGTATTTGGGTTCAGTTCCCTGCCTCTGCCTGTGGTGACGACAGTCAAAGGATAGAGAAGACACTGAGTTTCCTTTGATCTGAGGAAGGTGAGTAGTGGCAAGCTGACTTCTCAGCAGAATGAATGGATAAAGAGCCCTAGATAATTCTTGGTATGAACCATTTAAACTACTGGCTGGAGCTGAGCAGGCAACGTTCAACTAAAAGCACATCCATCATGCCTTCATTTGCTTACCAGCATATCTCAGAGGGATATGGGGGTTAACCTCTAGTATGGCGGTGGCCCTTAGTGAGGCTGACAGAGGGCTTGGAAGCAACATTTGGTGGCAGCAGTTGCTGCTGGACCGTGTGGCTGCTACTGCAGTTAGCAGCCTGCCTGATATCAGCTCTGAGCAAGTGTAGAAGGACTAACATGCCTACGGGGCTGTGCAGTATACTTCTGTCCGCTTTCCTCATTTTCAGATCTGAAACAGCCTCTTTCAGACCACCATGATTACCAGCACAGGTATATTTTGGATTGGGTTAGTAGTGCAAAATACCAGTTCAGCCTCGAAATGGAACATGATTATACTGCAGGCAAAGTTTTATTTATTCAGGCAGCATAGGCTTTGCGGTCTTGTTGAGTTTACATGGATATTTTACGTGCCTTAGCAAGATGTTTGACAGTGTTCTCATCAAGTCATGCCATTATTTTATAAAAATGTAGTTCTTGAGTTTCATTTTTGAGAGCATACAAGAGAAATCTGTGATAATCCAGAATTTTTAGGAAAAGACGACTGCTTATTTTCAGAACTCACTGTAGACTAAACACAGGAAAAATATCTTGTCTTTCAGGACAAGATTGAGGACTGTAATTACACAAAATAGCATATACTTGAAATGAGTTGAATATTCAAATTTATATGTTCAGAAAGAAACCGTACTCATCTGTTGTCCTTTTTCCAAACTGTAGCATGAACTAGTACTTGGAGTTTGTTTTTTTCCATTATTGGCTTCTAATCCATAGCAATTAAAGAAACAAACAAATTCCCCTAACTCCCTAATAGGATTTATAAGTTACCATGCAAAAGTCAGAGCAGCCAGACTCTAAAATCCTTCCTTTAAAAAGTCATTGTGAATCCTTACTATAATAGTCAATACGATTATTAAATTCTTATACTGTTTCCCATCAGCCCTATTCCTGTGCTTTCATTGGCTTCAACTCTCTGACATTCAGGTATCAGATATTTATCCATCAGATATGGGTATTTTTTTACTGAGCACGTTTCCCTAAGGGAGACAGTCAGCAGTGTGCTAATAGAAAGTATATAAGAGGGAAGTTTTTGTGAACTTCTTATATTATGTGAATAAAGGATGTCTGTACACCTCCACTTTGCTTTGTTTCCCTTATGTCCTCTCTCCATGTCCATTTCCTCTGTAGAAGGGCACACTAGCACCTTGCTAAGACTTGTTGCACATGGGGTGGGGCATCTTCCAGGAGACGTTGTCAGTGCATTTGCTCAGCACAAGCTGCTGATGTCTCTGGGCCTGTGCCTAAGTTGTGAGGTAGCTTGTGCTTCTGCTTGCTTACCTGTCGAGCTCAAAGCACACCTATGACAGGTTTGTTCTTCAACACCTTGGTTACAAGGTAAGTTTTTTAACAAGATCTAATGTTGCACATAATATAATGGCACCATCCTGACCCCGTCCCCATGCTTTCAACCTCAGGATCCTGCGGGCTGCAGTTACTCAGTAGATGCTGCTGCCCAGGGCTGCTCAGGTCCTTCACGCGCTGCTTTGGCAGCTCTCAGACTCTGGCTGCATGGCTCTATCTTTAGAGCTGCAGAAAGTCCAGTACTGCAGTGTCACAACATCCTATGGAGTGGGCGGTAGAGCAAGCTGTGATTAGAATTTGAATTTCTTGCAAATTATTTCTTGGGTAGGAAAACTTGTCTGAGTTCATGCACCTCAGTTTTAGAAGCACATTAACTGTAGAAAGAGATTTTGACATGTGCTTGATGCAAAGTCTAACAATGAGGAGGCTGACTGCATGATGGAATTACTTTTTGTGGTCTTTTGATGTAATTTCCTTAACCTTGTGCTGGTTTTATCACAGGGATATCTTTTGTTACATTCTACTTACAAAAGAGAAGAAAATAACTAGTTAGTTACTATTCTAGTTGAAACTCTTACAGAATAAAATTCAGACACATCTGTCACACACTTCTAGTATCTGAGGAATATCAGCATTATGTGACTGAATGTTATTAGCATATTTATTATTAATGGTGCACAGAGTTTATTAACAGTAATGCACAGATAATACACTCTTTATGTGCTTGCACTTCTGTTTTGATGTAGTTAATATTGAAATAAGCTTGTGTTTTTCAGTTTACGTTAAAAATATTGATGATAAAGATCGCATTAATTTGCTGCTACTGTGTGTTGTGTGTCACCTCACACTCCCTTAGGGACAAATTTAAGGCTTCACTTTCTTAATATCCTTTAAGTATGTGGCAAGATGGATGTTCTCAGTATTGATTATTGCTGTTGATTCTTGCAAATTTCAGAATTGCTCTAGTAAACATTTGATGTAAAATTTAAATCAACTTGTAAATGCTGAAATCAACAAATAATTTTTCACCTTCATATTTTTAGTAACAAACATACACTCCCTAGTGCAAAACAAATAGCATGCGTGGCACTTTATAAATTTACATCACAAGAGCAAATTATTTTCATAATTGCTGTGGATTTTTTTCATTGACAGGATTAAGACATAATGGCACAAGCCACACAAATAGCCCTGGTTCCAGCTGTGGCTGCTCACAAATAAACAGGACTATTTCAGGCAGTAGCAGAACCCAAGCTGATGGGTTAATGTGCTGATGCATTATGTCTTTGGGAAGCCCTCAGCAGCAGCAAGCCGAAGGCTCTCTTGTTGGGAAAAACCCCATGTGTTTCCTTCTCTGGGGAAAGAAGCAGCTGTCCTCCTCCTCTGGGACTGCATTCTGCTCTGTCCTAAATAGTCTGATACGTTTGACTGGCGTTGTGGTTGCTCAGGATGCAGAACGATTCCCTTAATCATTGATCACAAACATCTTGGTGCCATTGTTCAATAAATGCTGCACTATGAGGCATATGGATGTCCCCCCAGCACAGATGACCCTCTTGAAAGCTCCATTTCCCAACTTATGGCCCTCTGTTGAGGAGAATCAGAACAAGACAGGTCATGCATCATCCAGAGGGTGTCAGAGAAGTCTCTGTGGCTGATGTAACCCTGTGGTGGTTATTGCCCACTCTAGAGGCTTAACTGGCTTTTTAACACCTGGAGAGAAGAAGGATGCTTTCTGCTTGGTCAGAGGGAACACTGACTGTTTGAGAGAGTCAGTCTGTCCCAGAGATGTCACTTAGGGGATGGTGGAAAGAAAGTACATGTCAGGGAGTTGGGAGGATTTTGAGGGCTTTTCTCAATCCTCTGCTGAGCTCACGTGTAAATTCCAATTTTCTGGGACCAGCATGTATTTAGTATCTTCTATAACATGTTAAGTCTCACTTTCCAATCACTTGCTGCAGCTGTCATGTTAGACCAGATTCAGTCTTGGAGAATGCAGGAAAACCAGGAGTAAGTTGGCCCATTTTATATAATGTCACGTCTGCCACAGGGAGCTGGGGTCATGCTGTGGATGGAAGGCAAGAGATGGGACAGTACATGTACACATTTGTGACTGTTAGCTACAGCTCTGCAGGGGATAGTTGGAAGTTTTCTTGGCTGGTCCGTTATCCTAGAGGAGAACAGGAATTGATATTTACCAGATTTTGCACTGGGGAGCTCCTTAGCTGATTGCTGCTAATTTATTTATTAGGGTTTTTTGTTAACCCTTTAGCAAATGAAGGCAGATCTTGCTTTACGTTAAAGATCCATGACGAATGTATAAGCATAAGAAACAACAACTCTTAGCCAGGAAGTGCCTAAGAGATTAATCTGTAGTTAGGGGTTTATTCAGGACAGTTGATTTAAACAGGCTGCTTGCACAAAATACCAAAGGTGTTTTGTATGGAGTTAGTTAAGTGGCTAGAGATAAATTTAGAAATATATCTTCTTATCCAGAGATCAGAAGTGTGTGTGTGGGTTGAGTGTTCTTAAAAACAGTCTGTCTGAGCCATTTCTAGTCTATTCAGGCAGAAAATTTTAGCTACAATCTCAGTGGTTCTGTGCACAGACTGATGTTGCCCCTCTCCTAGTGATATGGGCCTTATAATGTCTGAATAAACTCTTTTTCAGTTTCCAGTGATCTCCTTATGTTGCAGTTGTCTAGTTTTCCCTATGCAATAAGTATTCTACAGGAGAACTTACCTTTTTTTTTTTTTTCTTCAGTACTCCCTTTTCATCCTATAAGTATTTGAATATGATTTCTCACAGGACAGTGAGAGCAGAACCATACTGACATCTAAGGATGTTCACTTGAGGTTTTCTCATTACAGTTCATATCCCATTTCATCTCCAGAGGAGGGGTTTGTCTTTCCCACTGAACTTGCTAAACTAGTCCATGCAGAACGAGGCTGCCTTTCCTCTTGCATTTCTGCTGTATCAGGTCCTCTTGAGCCCTAAAGATCCTCTAGTCTGAGGGATGACAGTCATACCAAGAGCATTCTTGGTGTTTGGTCCCCAGTGCTCTGCTCACAGCAGAATTGTGTTCCTGGTATTTTGTTGTTTCAAGCAAGAACCCAAAATGCTCAAATTTTTCCTTCCATGGGATGTGATTGTCTGAGTTGAAGCATAACTAACAGATTGCTCCCCCCACCCTGCTGAGGACTACAGTCTTCAGTTTTGATACTTGATAGACTGTGTCTCTTTCTTTCCTATTCTCTCCCTTGTACCTGTGGCGGACACATACACATGCATATATATGGGACTGAGAGCAAGCTCATCATGTTGCACAGAGGTCCCAAGTGTGCAAGATGTGAACATAAATAAACATTCGGTTGTTATGCAGTTACTAATGGTAACTATGGATACTGTTGTCTCTACTGAAAAACTGTGGAAGTCAATGCAAGTGGATAGTCTTGAGAGCTTGATGGTATCAGTAACTTTTGTCACGTATGTTGACATCTTGCACAATTTCTCTATGCCTTCTCAAGGTTTAATGCCCTTAAACAAGTACCTTAACATTGATATACCTGTTGGGATTCTAGAGGGCTTTCTGCGAGAGTGGACATGTGAGCAGTCCTGCGTGAGAACAAGACTGATAAGAGCCTCAGCAGAGCAAGAATGCGATAAGGATGTGACCCTGAATAAGGGGGAGAAACTCAATGAGACAAACAACCCCCAGAAGGGGTTGGGACAGAAGAGTAAGTTCCACAAGGCAGGAAGCCTGGCAAGGCTGATGTGGCACTTTCATCCAATCATAAGAAGGTTTAAAGCGCGGGCTAAGTTAACTGTCCAATCTTGAGGACTTGTACTGCATGTTACTCACGTGTGCGGGAGAACATTAAAAAAGGGCTTTCTGAGTTGTAATAAACGGGCATTGCTTGATCACATTGGTCGTGTGCGTGCTCCGTGCTCCCGCAATATAACAATGCTGTCAGTGGGAGTACAACATCCCTGAGTTACTCTGTGCTCAGACAGAAAGGGCAAGGGCCTCAGTGTGGAGAGAGAGTTGCTCTTCCTTCTTTTTCCATGAGTGCCTCAATCATTTCACACAACTACCTATTCAGTTGTCACCTTGTAGCAGTCTCAGAAGAGAGGCCAAGAGCTGAATCAATCAAGAGACTCTGCTGGTCTCAGTCTGGCAGGTAAGCTCCCTCCTGGTCACAGCTGAGATGAGTTCTTGTTCTTTTTAACTGTGCTTGCAAGCTGCCACTCTGCGAGCTGTTTCTGCTGTATGAATAAACTGGGGACTTCAGCAAATTTTCACCCACGCTAAACTTCCCAAACAGCAGTTACTTGACAATGTTCTTTGGCATTATCCTGTATTTTTTGCAGGTATTTATGCTGCTAGGAGAGGTTTTCTGCATTCTGCTGGCTTGTGGAAGGAAGTGACCTGTAATATAAGGGGGGAGAAGGACTGGGCTTAGGATAACTTCACTTGAGATGAACCCCAGAAACTGGATTCTGAAGAGAGTTCCCAAGTCTTCTCCTGAAATGTAGAGAGCAGGCTTAAGCTGAACTTGTATTTAATTTTGAGGTTTTTCTCCCTCCCCCCCCCCCCCCCCCCCCAGCAGATGCAGGAGGGAAGAGTGACTTTTCTTTATACGGTGTTTTTGAGCAAGTTGGGAAATAGAACTGGTAAAAACCCCTGCCGCCTGAGTGCCATACATGAGGTACCCCTTGTATATGGGCATATGAAAGATGTCTGCGAAAATCAGATACTTTTTCTTTTTTTCACATACCTTTTTTTTAATCCTCTTAAAATACAGTTTGACTGGTGAAAAGAAACTTGGGCACGTGTATGCCATGCATATTGGATTTGGCTCATGAGTACTTGTATGCAGGATCCTGGAATGGCTGCAGTTTTTGAGGATTTTAAGTTATGAGGAGTCAGCAGTGTTGAAGGAACTATTTAAGAGAGAAGTGTCATGGCATGAAGGCATCATCCATCTTTTAACTTGTTTGCAACTAGAAAGCATCTCATCTGTCTGAAAGTTTTTGGCAGGTGTTCCGGTTAGTGCTGTTGAAAGCATGTGCAAGGAATTACATTAAAAAAAATATATTATATGCCTCATTCAAGCCAATTCATTGTAAACTGGTTTTGGGCCTTTATAATATCATGAGATATCCTTCTGGCTTTTTACCAGTCTCGGAAAATTGACACAGCTCACCAAATACAGGGAGGAGGAGAGCAGCATACTGTCGTGCTGCTCTGTATTCCCTACCTCACTCCCTGCAAGCTTGCTGAGGCCCATGTTGTCTATGGGAGGCAGAATGTTGCCTTGCATTTTTGTCGTTGTACAGATGAGGATGTTAGTTACTGATGTGATCTTTGTAGAGAAGGTGCCTCCATTTTTGACACACATAATCTTTGATGGAGGATACCAGTTTCTGGTATGCTATCACTTCCCTTTTTAATTTATTTATTGCTGGTAAATTTTATTTTATTTTTTTGTCAGGCTTTTATAAACCCAGAGCTGAGTTTTTTCCCACTATGACTTTAATGCTTCCTGCTGTGATTTCACAGCCAAACCCATTTACAGTTGTTGAACGTCAGTACATACTTATAAAAGATACAGAGAAAGAATGGGTGAGTGTGGAAATGCTACATGAACAGGGTGGTATTTTCATATTGAACCAGTTGTGTTTTGAGGACCGATGGACGTGAATGTCTTCTAATGGCTTATCTCATCATCTGCAGACTGAGGATACTTGGGAATTCTTATGGAGGAGCACGGGTCCTAGGTGACCATACTATTTCTTTGGCTTTTTTAAGGCGTGTACACCAGAGAGAGCAGTGGGGTATCTTCTTGTTTTGTAAGTACACCTGTTTGGTACAAAAAACGTCAACCATTCAAACTGCAGATAAGTTTGATATTAAATGTGAGAGGTGGAAGACTGATACGTTTCCCATATTCTCAGCGAGGGATGAACCTCAAGGTACTTCATCAGGTCATAAATTAATGAAAAGGTTCTACAGTGTGATGCCTCTAAAGATTTGACATGTGAATATACTTCACAGGAGTGAGATGTCCATAGCACGGTTACACAGTGTGAATACCTTTGCTAACAGCTGAGCACAGAAGACTGGCATCACTGAATCTGCACAAACTACAGTGTCTTCTTGACTGAGATGTGTGTGTGGGAAAGTGTTTGCTTCAATGACTATTTTTGACCTATTTTGTGAATAAATAGGACTTATGCCTCAAGAGCTTTCAGTCTGGCAATTTTCAGAAGCACTGCATTAACAAGGAGAAGAAAACAATTATTAATAAATACACTTGAATAGAAAAATTCTCCTGACACAGCTTTTAAAATTCCATATTCAAGCTGATTTTGTGTGAAATGCACCTCTAAAATTACCTTTGTTTTTAAACAAACTCTTATTAGTCATAAAAATCTGATACTAGGTTTTTGTTCCTCAGTTCCACACAGGTCATCAACAACAAGATAGGGGATGAGAGAGCTGTAAAGAGAGAACCTGTAGACAGAAAAGTATCTGTGGGAAGAGCATCAGTAGTCCCTACCTGCTCTGGTTTTCCTATTGAATTTACTTAAGATATAATCCAATTGCAAAAACCTTTAAAACAAACCTTTGTTCTGAAATACAATGTGGGTGCTTTGCTTTTTTGCAGAAAGGTATGAAGGACAGTTACCAGAAAGATGTTACCTTATAGTTACTTTGATGTGCAAGACAGAATACGGTTCAGTTTATTCATTTTTTTTGTATGTTAGCACAGTAGAGCAAAACTTGTTCATATGAATAAATCACATACAAGAGAAGACATGAACTGGAGCCGCTTGTGAATGAATGAAGTTCTAACTGCTTCAGGTATGTTTAATAAGAGTGATTGGAGAATGTTTTTCCATTAAAAGCCATGACAAAAAAATCTAATGTTTGTTTTGAGAGGAGAACATTGGCATTTCCCAGTAATTCTTCTATAGTGTTCAGGTAAAAACTTTTTGGGTCTTGATCTTTTATAACTATGAACTGTTGAAACCTCCAAACTTCAGACAAATGCTGAAAATTCTTTAGCATTTACTTCTTCAACAAAAACTCTTTTTTTTTAAAAAAAAAAAAAAAAAGGAAAGTGAATACTTTCCACATTGCTTTTTTTCAAAAATCTAGTTTTCCATTGAAACATTTTTTTGAATAGATATTTTTTTACAATCTCTGAGTAATGTTGGGTTAAAAGACTCCCCTTTTAAACACAATACATTTTTTTGACAGTACTTTCCAGCAAGACATGTATAAACAACCAGATGCTCTGAAGACCTAAGAGGGGCTGCATGGATTTTATTTAGGATGATTTTATTAACCTTTTCTTGGAATTTGGTTTTTAAGGTGGTCAAGGTAATACAGCACCAGCCTGAATCCAAGGTCATGAGTACATTGTATGCTGGATTATGATTCAGGACCTCCCAAGCAACACCTGTGCTATTTATTCCATGTGGTACAGCACAGTGAAAAACCCAGTGGATGCATCGCCTTGCACCTGGAGGCAGCAGAACTGCCTCTCCATGGCACCGTGCCTGCACTGAAGAGCCTGCTAACACCCAGACCTGAGCTGGCCTGTGTCCTGCTGCCTTTGATATCTCTGTGTGATGCTCTTCAGCATTTCTATTTTTGGGTTTAATGTGGAAATTCAGCTTGGGTCTCTCCATCCCTGGGATGAATTTACCCCTAAGTCTTTTCCAGTTATTCTGCTTCTAGTTGCTGTATATTGGCCTCGTCAGAGCCCTTAGATCCCTCTTCTAGGTCACCTCCTTGCCTTTCCCCAGGGGAGTATACCAAGCCATACCTCCCACTGAGCTTTCCTACACATATGCTAATAAGATGCTATTAGTGCCACCTTCTTCCCCAGAGAATTGGATGGAATAATGGTTTGGGGAAGCAGGGACTCTTGGCTTCTCTCCCAGCGCTGACACTGTTCTTCCAGTGACTCTTACCAGCTCAGTTGCTATCTTTGACTGAGTGTCTCACGTTAAAATTGAAATGATGACACTTCCCTACCTGACAGGCTGGAGGCGAGGTTGGTTATAAGGATTAGTTACCCAAGGGCTAGAGCATGCCAAATGTTATTAAGAATGCAAGACAAGAAATGTTCTGAAACAGAAACAAAATTCTTTCTTTTTGCTTCGAAGGAGAGACTTACCAGGACACTGTAAATACCCGCTTTCTGGTCTGGTGGATTAGCTGACGTTGTATAGCATTACAGAAGTACGTGAAATAGCGGGAGAGGAACAGGCCTTGAAGTGTCTCCCATGTCTGGGTCTTTCTGTGCTGTTCAGCACATTAGTGAATGAGAGAAAATGGCTCCTGCCTGTGAGATGCACCTGCCAAAAGCTTCCCAGGTTGTTTTCTTAATTTAGCATGTCAAGATTTTGCTCATAATTACTTATATCCTTCACTTTTAACAGTCTCTCCTAGAAGAGCCGGTGGAAGCATGAGAGAGAAAAAGACTCCTTGTGTCAGTATAGGGGTGAGCAGAGATAAGAGGAGGGGAAGGACAGCCAAGGACAGAGAAGAAGTCAATAGGTAGGTGGAGGGAGATAGAAGGGAAAGGAGAGTGTAAAAAAGAGAAGGAAAGACAAATTCAGTAGCACTAGCACAAGCTAAAAATAATCAGTGAAGGGAATGAAAACTGGTTACGAGGGATGGAATGTCAAAGTGCGGGAGAAGGCAAGGGAGAGTGAGTCAGGGAATCAAGAGGAGAGGAAGAAAATGAGTTTATTATCTCTTTTATCTGACAGTATTGAAAGTGGTGTGAAACTTGCCTGATGGAGAGCTAGCAATTACCCTGTTCCATGTAAGTGTCTGCTTAAAAAGTGGTAAGGAAATCAATCTGATTTCTGATCAGAGATGGCCGTCTGCTCTGCCATCACTTATGTGCTGGAGCCGTTCCTTTTTCTCTTCTGGATCTCCACTCTCCAAGCTGAGCTGCTAGCATGCCCATCATCTAGATGCTAGTGTTATGCAATGCCTAGAGGGGTTCTCGTCCATGCCAAAAGGGGGAATGTAGCAAGCACTCGAAACACTCTAGGAAGAACACAGGAGTGGGTTGCTTCATTAATCAGTATTATTCGTTAACAAGCCCCCAAAACCTGCATGCTGCACATCACATCTCTGTTTACACAACATCTGGGAGGCATAAGGGGTTTGGTTCATGCCTCTAAGCTACTGCCTTCAACACTGACACCTGTGGAGGCTTGGGGGATTTCTCTAGACAAAATCTTGTTTTACTCTGATGCTCTGCTGCAGTCCCGCGCCCTGTCACGCTCATTAACACTCTCTGCAAGAGGTAACATGCACTTCCATGTCCCTGCTGTAGGTATTGCAGTCATTTGTGCTCCTTGTGTTTGCTGCTGCCGTAAGTAGGCAGTGCAGTGCCAGGGATCAACTCTGCTCCTGGCAAAGCCGCTTGTGAATTGGAAGGGTGCAGCACACGAGCTCCAACCAGGAAAGAACAGACAAAATGACTTCATAGCCTCACAGGACTTAGGGTAGCACTAGAAGCTGCTCTGTGGCTGTTGAATCTCATTTATCCGAGGAAGTCAATTCCGCTGCAGCTCCTTGTGTCCCTGACACATTCCTTATCATGGGACTATAAAAAGTTGGATTCTCTGCCAACTCACTGGTCTGGCACTGGGGAACCAGCCTCCAGCTCCTTCATTTCTCTTCCATGGCTCCAGGAAACCAGTGCAGCAATACAGACATTCTGGAAGAAGGTCCCTGTTCCTCATTTTGAAGTGGGATAGGTTTTAACCTTTGAATTGAGATAGTGTTGTAGTAGAAATATAAGATCAGCTGATGCTTCTATCTTTTTATTTAATTTTCAAGGATTAAGAACTTTCATCTCTGAAGTCTTAGGTTACATCCAGACCAGAGGTAATGGGTGTCAATCACTACCACTTGATAATCTGGACAGATACTGTTGTTATCAGATCCACTACATTTTAAACCATACTGATAACATACCTTGCTGACAATCAGGATAGAAACTAGGGAACCAGGAGCACAAAAAAGAACTACCTTTATAGAAATGGGCTGGAAGGGAGAGGCAGTGTGCAGGTCTGAGTTCTAGATTTCATCACTGATGCGACTGTGTGCAAGCTGTGTAACTGCAGCACCTCAGCTATTATGTGTAAAATTGGGATAAATATTATTTATCTGATTGATGTTATAAATTATAAGTTACTTAAATACTATGTAAATGAAGATTCTGTAAATAATGTAAAAGTATAGATGAGTGTAACTGGGGGAAGATGAGTAGAATGAGAACAGGTTCAATCTGAAGCAGAATTTCACTCTGCTGAGTGAATATACAGGGAGTCCATAAACTACTTATTTTCTGAGTAGAGCTAGTTGATAACACATAAATCACTGTCACTAAATAATTTTAAATGTTTATCTAGTTGGTTCACTTCAATATTCCGACGTTTGAGTTATTATTTAAGAAATATGTCTCTAAGAGTAGGCCTTAGGTTTGAACCCTATATTTTGATCTAGGCCTGCTTCTAATTTTTGGGAACTAAAATCTGCTGTCAGGTACATAAGCACAGTTCTCTGGGATGTGGATGAAAACTGGAGCTGCAGAGCTAAATTTGATACTTAGTGTGTTTTTCATAGTGGCAGAATAAAAAAATAACATTTTTTAAATTTCTTATTTTTTTATTGAATAGAAATAGTGTTTGGTGATAATGCACTCATTTCTGATGAGTGAACTCAAAGACTGAAGAACTTAAATACTTCATAGTTTCCAGGACTGCACCAGCTTCAAGTTGAAGCTACAGCTGTGCTTAAGAAGTGGATGGGTAGTGTAATGCCCTGTGTTGAAGGGGGAGCTGTATGATCTCAAAGCCTGTCAGGACTTGGCAAAAAAGCTGGAGTTGTCCAATGCAGTGCAGAAGATAAAGCCTGGTTATAAACCTGTGAGAGATAAACATAGTCTATCATGTAGATGCAGTACACGAAGTGTGACAGTGGGAAGCATCCTCTATGAAAGCTTCCAGTGGTACACCAAGAAGAGATCCAGGTTTTTCTGCTTTCGTGTTTCACTGCAGGACTTGCCCTTTCATCGAAACTCCCTTAAAGGGAAGCTGGAAAAAATCTAGTTGCAAGTGTAAAGGCAGAGGCAAGTGCTTAACCATAGGCAGTCCTATGTGAATCTGATCTGAGTATAATCTATAAACAGCACCCAAGTACTCTTGATAATGATTTAGGTATGATGGTTTCAGGTTATAATTATATCATCTTGTAGGAAGAGATAATGTCTTTAGGAAGAGGTAGTGTCTCCTCCTTGGAGAAGGGGTTGCGTGCCTGACTGAATCTTGGTATTTCTGTCAGTTGCTCTAACAAAAATAACTGCTTTTGGCATTGAAAGTTTTCATTGCTTTTTTTGCTGTCATGAGTGGAACTTCAGAAAGGCCAAGGAACAGCTACTTAGATCAGTAATACTTATGGACATAACAGAAACCAAACTGGAATTACAGTGGCATCCAAGGTTTTGGAAGAACAGGGGAATAGAGATGTGTTTGCCAACTGTTTAAAGGGGGGGAAAAAAAAATAGAGGCAGGAGCACTGCTTTTTTTTCCTTCAAATAATGCAATCTTGAAGAATAAAGCTGAGTCAATTTAATTCTAGTGGTAAATTGCTAGCATATTTTTCAGTCTAATTTCTTACCTCCTGTCCTGGTTTTGGCTGGAATAAGAGTTAATTTTCTTCTTAGTAGCTGGTACTGGGCTGTATTTTGGATTTAGGATAAAAATAATATTGATAACACACTGATGTTTTAGTTGTTGCTAAGCAGTGCTTGTGCTAAGTCAAGGACTTTTCAGTTTCCAATGCTCTGCCAGCAAGAAGATGCACAAGAAGCTGGGAGAAAGCCTGGCCAGGACAGGTGATTCACACTAGCCAAAGGGTTATTTCATACCATATGTCATGCCCAGTATATAAACTGGGGGGAGTAAGCCAGGTTGGGGCCAATTGCTGTTCAGGGACTGTCTGGTAAGCGCATGGTGAGCAGTTGCACTGTGCATCGCTTGTCTGTCTTGGGTTTTATTTCTCTCTCTTTTTGTTATCTTCTCTTTTTAGAATTTTTTTAATCTTCATTTTTATTATTATTAATTTTCTTTCAGTTATTAAACTGTTCTTATCTCAACTCATAAGTTTTACTTTTTTCCCAGTTCTCCTCCACATCCCACTGGGGAGGGGAGTGGTGGGGGAGGAATGAGCAAGCAGCTGCATGGTGCTTAGTTGCCAGCTGGGGTTAAACCACAACACCTACATTAATATAAAGTGCAGTGATGGTAAAAATGCAGCACTTCAGACTGAATTTTGGATTATGGCTGGAGCTGGAGAGAGAAGCTCTAAAAAGCAGCTTTATGGGCACTAGTGAAATTCTGGCTCTTGAATGTAAAGGAAGCTTTGAAACACCTGTATAACTAACTGTGAAAGAGGTAATATGGAGTCAGACTTTGGCATGAAAATTAAGATTTCACTTTGCTTTTTTTCTAAAAAAAAAAAATATTTTCTCATATTTGTGAACTGTGTCAAGGGATATAAATAACATTTCAATCCTTTGCCCTTATGCTATGAGGTATATGTGGGATAGAGACATGAGAGTGTCATTTAAAATCTTTTCCATAGCCTTTTGTTTCCAATAGGTATAAAATTAACCTGGCTTTAGTGCATTATTGAAACACCTGCACAATGTTAGATAATGTCTTCTCTGCCCTGGGAATTGTCTTTTTCAGTTAACAGATGCTCCCTCTGCTTGTTTTGAAGCTGGAAAAGATAACACAAGGTAGGACCTACATAAACAGAGAAAATTACTCTTTCAACATTTCTTGGCAGCAGTTGTGGATTAGATACACATGGATGTCCCCTCACAGATGTAGAGGTGATATTAAACTGAGATGTCATGTGATACCAATCAAACATGTATGTCAAGTGGCTTCTGTTCAGTAATTTGTTTTTCCGAGTGTATTCCAGCATCTTTAAAAAAAAATCTGACACTAAATAAAAATAATCAGCCTGGCAGAGTAGTGTTTCCTCTCCTACCATGAGCTTGTATTTTTTTCTTTCAGGGTTACTAACATGCCCTAAAATGGTGATTGTTTTGCCTATGGTCCTTTGGACATAATGATATGATATGGTGCAAGTCAGATAACTTGCATCTATGCAGAGTTTCAGACAAGAGTTTTGTGCCACTGGGAAGGGAAGTCACCCTCTTTTTCCCAGTGGAACAAACTCTCCTCCAGCTTTCAGAAGGTCTGAGATAAGAGCCAAGATATATTTAGATATAGCAAACCTATTTCTAAGTCTTTTTTTTTTTTTTTTTTTTCTTTTTGTCAGTTTTAATGGCTTCCTCTGAGCCCTCTGTGGTTGGGGTGGTTGTAACTAAGGCACCTGGTACTTAAGCTTAAAAAATGAGTAACACAGTCCTAGCAGCACTTTAAAAAGCTCTTTGTATTGTTCCAAAAAGACCTTTTTTAACATGTAGCATATAGAGAATATATGACAGTATAAAGTTTTGGAAGTAGGCTATGAAGTCTACTTGATACGGAATAGAGACACTGTACAGTTCATGGGTTTGTCACTTATGTCCTGTGATGTGCATATTGCCGTCAGTAGCGTGCTGTTTCCTGTCCACTTGTTCCTACTTCTGTACCATCTCCTCAGTGGTGCTAGTGCAAAACCTTGGGTGTCTGCACAGTAAAGTAGATCAGGGAGCTGATCCCCCTTCATAATGACCTAGAGAGGGGGAAAATGCTTATTTTTCTTCTGAATCAGTTTTCCAGACCAGATTTATTACAGAGACCCACGATCCATGCGGTGTGCAACGGGGCAGTGGTGCAAGAGCAAAGGGAAGTGGTTTTGTGGTATCAGGGCAGGGCTGCTCATGCACGCTGGCCTCTGAAATAGTATTGTTCTGCCATATCTGCACACTGTTTTTCATGGGGATATATCATCTGATGAACAAGGGAGAAGGTGTAAAGAGCCATACCAGAATGTGACAGGCTTAAATTAAATGAAATTTTGAGCTCACATGATGGAACCACTTTCAGTAAAGGATTACAGTCACTTATTCCCAGTAACCCAACACATTTACTTTCATCCCTATGGGCCAGTAAGACACAAAAAAATTCAGTTTAGCTTTCTATTGTACCTTCTGCCAGGCAGACAATAAATTCATTTAATCTTCTCCTTGAAGCTGTGTCTGTTCCACACTTTCCTTTGTGCCTATCAAATATGAAGGGACATATTTACTTGAGGTGTTTTGCCAGTCCGTATCTTCCAACCTTCACAAAGGGGCAAAGTCACAAATCCTGCTAGGGTAAGGCACTGCCCTCACTCCAGCCATCACGTCCTTCTGTGACATGAGCAAAAGGCTGGTTAAGGTTGCGGAGAGGATCATCGTCCTGTAGGTCTTGCACATGTCCAGGTTGTTGGGTAATCTGTGTTTTGTGGGCTTGGTCTGTAAATCTGAACTGTGCTTAGCACAAACTTCTGACAAAGCCTGTAGATATATACTATACTGCCTGTTTACTGGAGGAAGTAATCTGAACTGTTTTTCTCTGGTGAGAGACACTGAAATAAGCTTCACCTGATTTAACTTCATAGTGTTCTCACTGTTTACAGTGTTTCTCACTGCAAAGCTCTGAAATAATTCAATAAGTACATATATATGTGTATATAGGAATTCATACAAAAACGTATTTTAAATGTAGCATGTATGTACACTAATGTAAATAGAGGGACAACGTGTAATAAAAGATCAAATTATGCTGTACATCTAGAAGGTTTTATTTACTGTTGGACTCTACGTTGTTTTTTTTTGTTTTTTTTTTTTAAGCTGTTGCTGAGAGCTGAAAGAGCCCTGACCCTGATTTAGGCAACTTCTAAGACTGCTGTAAATTTTGACAATCTTTGCCACCATCCTCATCCTTCCTTTGGTGTTTCTTTTTTTCTATAGCTTTCACTAAGGAAGAGAATAATGAAAGTCATTACAGATTTCTCTTCCTCTTCTGGCTGCAAACCCAATGAAGCTCAAAGGCTGTATGGATTTTTTTCCTAACCTGTTGCTGGTTGCTTGCACCTTTGAAGTACAAGGAGGCTTTGCATCCCTTCCTAAAATTCAGGGAATCCTTACCCTTGAAGCCTATTGTATGTAAGATCTGGTGTAGAGTCTTCTATCTGGAAAGCTCAAGATCATGTGGAGATGCCTCACACAGTGTATATGAGGCTACAGGTGTGTTCCTGTATGCGTTGTGGTAATTCTGTCAATCCCCTTCCTCCACCAGTTTTGAGATTCTTGCTCTCTCTCATCTCTGTCCCTTTCATAAAAGGGACAAAAGATTTATGGCTTTTGAACAGTTTGAAATTTTCTTTAGAAGGTTGTTTAAAATGTTAGTTCAGGAAAATCCTTTTCAGTCATACACCAGTGCTGCTGTTATTTCATATTTCATGTTTATTTTCTTTTCAGGCTTTTTCAAATCTGAGTTACTTGCATAGATCTTGACCGATAACTGTTTTACCAGCACATGGATTTTTGTCACATTAAAACAATAGGTATATATTAACAAGAAAGTTAGGAATGAGGAATGTGTGTGAGGGGCTGAAGAGACAAGCAGTACATTTATACAGCCTTTGGTAGCCAGGTGGGCTCACTCTTCCCATCTCTAAAGCTTGCTTGGAGACATATCTGTGCTGAGCATTGCCAAAAAAAAAAAAGTAGCACCTACCTAGGAAAGATTATGTAGGCATAGGCAGGAAGAGGAGGATATGTGGGGACATAGTTCATGTTCTCTGTCATTTTCTGGAGAATTAATAGCCTAGTCCTAGATAACTGAAGAAAACACTTTCTGATTTTCAGGCTTTGCCGTCTACCTTCACTGGTCACAGAACTTCAGTTAATGTTACCTTCACTTCTTTGTAGGGAGGTCTGCTGACCCACAAAAGGGATGAGACTAGAGGGTTTAATGCTGAGCGACCAGGTGTATTTTCACAGAAGCAGAACTGGACATTGTGCAGGCAGTAAAGGTCTGTGAGGTTCTCGCCTTAGGTGCAGCAGTGAGCTCCATTTACTAGTTGGGAGACTCAGAATTCAGTTTGCTGTATGAAGGTGAAATGAAGTCTCTAGGATCGTGTTAATTTGGGATTTAGTACCATTCCAGTACTTTAAAACACAGCATATGTGCAAGCCTGGTTCCTGTGCACTCAGTCATCCAGCCCAGCATTGATCTTGAGGAGAAAAAGTAGTTCTAGAAAATCTTCGGGATAACCACTGTATTCTAAAAATACTTTTTGCTGAATGAAATTTAATAAGATGTACAAGGCTGCTTCCTTATTCTTTTGCAGAGCTGTCTTTATATGTACTGATGAGATATTTATACACAAGGTCATTGTTCCCTGTTTGCTGCTGTTTGTATTAACTCCCTGGATCTTCAGAATCTCAGATAAGGAAGGTTCTGGTCTTAAAAAAAAAAAAAAAAAAATCTGCACAGCATGAGTGCAATTCTTGGATTTTGGATTTTGCACATGCTCCTGGGCTGTAATCAGGGATGATTAGACAGCTTTAATGCAGTGCCACACTGCAGTACAAAGTCAGTTTTATGGTAGGTGGGCAGTGAGCAGAGCATCACTTACTATCTGGGAATAATACAGCCTGCCCTATGCTGTCAGATATTTCCACCTCATGTTGCTGCCTGAGTTTGTCGTTGGTCCTGGTCTGTGTGAGATCTCTGTGTGAAACGGAAGGCTAGATTTGCTTGGGTGCATGCCTGGTGAGCTGTCTGAACAGGGAGAACAAGATTTTTTTAATTTTTTTTTTTTTTTAACTAGCTCCACAGCCTTGTACCACTGCTCATGGCAATGGCAGGGGTTGTCTCACTGTTCACCCACACTGGCGTTTTGCTTGGTGTTACTGCTTAGGCCCCAGCACAAATGCAGTGAGCTGAGCTCCATTTTGCTATAGGTTTATTAAGCCTTAGACCAGTTTTTTACCTAACATGAATCGTTCAAAAGCACCACGAGATGGCACTGCACTAGCTCTGCTGCAGGCAACGACAAAAAAAATCTGAAGGGAAAATCAGTGCATTTCACTCACAAGGTAGTGGGGTTGATAGACCTTCCCACCCCAAAGCCACAGCATTACTGCTTCAGAGCTAAGTGAAAGACCATCTTCTTGCTTCCTCTGGAATCTTGTAATGAATCTGCCCCCCAGCAGTGCTTGTTGCCCTAGGTTGTTCTGCTGGGGTGCGGGTGTACAGGAGGGAAGGGTTTGCAGAGGGACATTGAGAGGTGGCGAAGGTTGCTTTGAGTATTGGTTTGTTGTACTGCCAGGCCACCACGCTGTGCTGGCTAGAGAGAAGGTGCTCCCTTCCCCGGGCACTCTATTTCTTCCAAGACTCGCCCCAGCAACATAGAGGCTTCTTCCAAGGCTGGCCTAGCAACAGATATTTTGTCTTGGAAAACTGTCTGCAGTCCCCTTTTAAAGGGGCTTTGTGCTCTTTTCTCTGTGTGTGACCCTCTAACAGTGACTTAGGTTGTTGCCTCTCTCCCTGTCCCTTTCCAACTGGCGTCTTTAATTGCTCTCTCTTTCATCTAGTTTCTCTGCTGCTTCTGGTATTAATTGATTTCATTTTACAGTCTCCTTAGCAGGAACCACAGCAAGGAGTCCCAGAGTGGCTTTTGAGCTGTGTTCTTTTGTTTGACAGCACAGAGCTTCAGTCTTTATCCTATTCTCAGGTAAAGCTGACTTTGCCAGTGGAGCAAACTGGGGAAAATGGCCATTGCTGAATACGACTCTGGAGTACCACAAGTGTTAACAGCAGAGCAGGGAGATGACTAAGTGGTGCCTGCCTCCTCTGCCATGTGTGTGCCCTGCCGTGCCATCTGTTAGCATTACCTAGGGCTAATCTGTTAAAATTTTTAGGCCATCTAATGGTATGACTGTATTAGTTGTGGGAAATGTAGGTCCCTTGATTTTTAGTACAGGTCAACTAATTTTTGCTGTTCTGAAGCAAGTTTAAAGCTAAGAACTGACCTCCAGGTTCCTGGGGAACAAAAAGTTGAATTTGGACTCACTATCCCTTTGTAAGGTTAACGGGATTTTCTCCATTTCCTGCAAAGGATGCCAGAGGTTGGGTAAAAAGGTTAGATGATTTGCTATGGGGCATCCAGAGAACTAGTACTGATACTGTGAATCCTTTTTTGGTCTTATGCTCGGTCTTTTAAGAGATGTATCCCTTTAAGGGGTATACCACCCATATTAAAAGATGACCTGCACACACTCCACAGATGTTCACTGGTAAAAGCGCTGACACAGGGAGTAGGACTGCCACACTCGTGCTTTCAATTCTGAAATTTCCCTTTCTCTATAGAATTTTTTCTCCCTTTTTCTTCTTTTTCTCCTATGTTCCGTCTCTTCATCTCCTTACGGTTCTTTTATCTTTCTGCACCTGTCATAAGTCTTCTCCCCTCTGCCTTGTTTTCCTTCTCCTCTTCCACTACTTTCTTCCTTCTGAGAGATGGTCACTTCTGGGCCATGAGCAGTGGGAACATCTCCCAGACTGGCTCACTTTGCAAGCAGCTGCTTTCTCATTTCTCCACCTTATTTTCCAATTTTGGGAATAGCAGCATGGACAGAATTCTGAACCTTTAGCAGGGGGTAGCAGATAGGGCTCAAGCTGCCACATATGTGCACTAGAGGAAAGCCAGGGATAACAGGCGCAGTGAAAGGGCAGGTACAGGTGTCATTTTTCACTGCTGATCTCTTGCTCCAGGGGACGGAAGGGTGTTAAATACCCTCTTCTTCACTGAGCCAACTTTGTGTGGAACAAACTCCACACACCCAACTTTGGGCAGGCTGGCTCCAGGTAGCTGAGCTGGTACGTTGTTAATAGTCACCATGTCCACAAGCTGCACCCCCAGCATGTGCTTTTGTTTCCTGTACTGTGATTTTTAAGCCTCTGCATTCTGCTTCCCCTTGGAGACAGAGCAATTCTGTTGCACTTTGTGACCTGAGCTTTAAAGACCATAGGAGTCCTTTCTCCTTCTCAGTGAAGTCAACTGCAGGAAATCGAAGGGCAGATGAACCACTTGGGAAGGGGTTTTGCTGACTTGGAAATGGGTTATAGGCCCTCCCAAGCATCCACCTTCCAGACTTGCTGAGAAACTTCCAAACCCATTGCATTCCCCTTCCTACTTCTTACCTGTTTTAAATAAAGGCAGAGGAAGCTAGAAAGCAATCCCAGTTTTTATGAGCTCCTAGAATGAAATGGGGTATTTTAAATTTGTTTTTCAGGCTTTTTTTAACAAACATCCAGGGTCTGTGGATTTTGCAGAGTAGTGCACAGTGTAACTGACCTTGTAACCTCCCTCTTGGATTTTTTTTTTCAGCCACTGTGCCTTTGCACCCTCAAGTTGGCCTCTGCATCCCTCCACAAAAGTAAGTGTGACAAAGAAGCCCTTTTAACAGCTCACTGAGCTGTACAAAAAATAAAGTGCAGCCTTCCCAAGATGAGTGGCTTTAGCTAGGGAAAGAATGGCCTGCCAAACAGTGAAGAAAAACTTGATGAGCGTATTTACATGGTTCTCTGCCTGATTCCTTAGACATAATTTCACCTTCAATAGGAATGGTTTTTTTCTTGGACAATTTGCAGAGAGTCCTGATAGCATTTATGTTGTCAAGTCATTTTGCAAACATTAATTAAAAAGTCCCAATAAAGAAGAGAAGCAAAAACTATTTTGGAGCTAGGGAAACTGAGTCACATATAGTTTAGACGATTTGTACAATCTCATCAAGCAGATCAGTTGTAGAGCTAGAAGAAGCATCAGTTAAAAACAAACGTGACTCTATGGCTGATGCCAGATACTCTGTGATCATGACAAGGTGACAGTTGATCCCTAGCTCCCATCTCTGGAATATGGCACTTGGTATTTTCTCTCTTGCCATGCAAAAAACTTGGAGGAACGTCTGGAAAAGTTGGCTGTCTTCTTTCTGCCCTTCCTTGTCTTTTCGTTTCTCACAGCAAGCTCTGCCTACATACCTGTTTCTCAAGGAGGAATTACTTCGCAGCACTATTTGACCAGGCTCAATCAGAGCAGCTAATAACTGTTTTCTGATAGATTCCTTGTAGTCCAACTGCAGTTTGTTGGATTTATTCTGCTTTAGTATGTTGTGCATTTATCTCCTGCACTGTGCAGTTCCTATTGTGGAGATGCCTCCTGTTTGGCACTCTTTCACAATTTGTTACTTCTTGAGCCCGGTGGTTGGAGTGTACATGATGATCTGCGCTTGGCATCAGTCCCACCTGGCACCATGGGGTACTTTGCAGAAGCAGCACTTCCCTCAGAGCTGGAGTGTTAGGAAATCCATATTGAAGAAGGCTGTCCACAGTCAACCTGGGCAAAGCTGACCCAGGGCAGAGGACAAATAGGCAGCTGGCTGAGATGGCATCTGGCCTGGTTTCCTGGAGAAATGGCAATAAACTCTTCCATCCCACCTCTGCTTTGCAATGCCTTTTAGACACTTCTGGCCCTGCACCTCAAGCCCCTGTCTTGTCATTCCTTATTCCAGCAACAGCTCCTAGCCCTCTCTGTCTCCAGGCTGGTCCCCCTCCTGGCAGTTTGCTCCACCAGCCCCAAAGCAGAGCAGTCCCTTTTCTCTAAGAAGCCACCCCGCAAGCAGAGCCCAGGCTGTTTGGGGTGCCAGAGAAGGGACAGGGGGTGTTGAAAGGAGATGACAACTGCTGTGAGATGTCATATCTCCTAATTGAAAAAAAAATCACAAATCACAGCCCCCACCTCTGCTCCTACCCCACTCCTGGCATGAGAGGAGCAGAAATCCCTGCCCTGTGGGGACCCTGATGCTCCTGATCATGTCCTTTCTCTGCCCTGTATCATGTAAACGTGGAACTGATGACCAGCTGTTGCATTTAAGGTGATGAATTAATTTGGTAAGAGATGAATCCCCTTGTGTTCTAGCTGGTCCTTAGAGATTAGAGGGGCTAGGGGTGGCTGGATTTATCTCTTAATAGGTATGCCAGCTAATGCTGTAACTATAGGTCTGACCCGGATGCATGAAAAGCCCATGAGCTGTAGGTCTGGCTGCATTCAGGAGAAGCTGTCAGATTCACAAATAGTACAGTTTATTTTTATGCAACATCTACAGATTCTTTGAGATTGCCTATGATAAATGCACAAACTGCAGGTTGGCTATATAGCACTATACAAAAGAAAACTGATTGCAATCACACACACTTGGTTCCCAGGTAATCACTCAGCTCAGGGCTCAAATTTTACCAAAAGGCATCCCTTCTCGGGGGGGGGGGGGGGGGGGAACGACAGACCTGTTGATCTGTGTCTCTGATTTAGAGGGATGACAGTCCAACACCGAGTTAGACACAAACTCGGGGTGGTATTTATCTTAGTATGCATGTGTGAGTAGGTGGGACTGTAGTCAAGCCATTATCTTTTGAGTAGCAACACAGTGTATTCCTTGGTGCAAGGGGTACAGCTGTTTTTTGTGGGAAAAAGAGGGAGTATGAGAACCAAGGCCGGCTAGCTACTGCAGAAATCCTTGAGAAAAAAGAAAGAATGGGACCACGCTGCCTACACCTCACTTCGCATTCCTCCTTGGCACCATGACAAACACAAATCACTGGACCTTCATCCCATCCTATGCTTGCTCTGGGCACCTTGTGTCAAGGAAATATGTGGTTTGCTTTTCTCATGCTTCCAACACTTAACACCAGCCCTGCCCTTTCTTCCCCTCAAGCCCTTTCTAGCAGCCAGAGAAGCAGGAGAGTGTAAAGAGAGGTTTGTGTGTGAGGAAAAAGGTTGGTGGAGACCTTATTGCAGAGGTAACAGAAGTAACAGTTCATGGGTCTCAGGTTAGACTAAGGGAATGCAGTATCTCAGAGGATGGGGATACAAGGAGAGCACCAAGGAGGAGGAGCGACTGTGTATGAAGAAAGAGATCCCTTAAAGTTGCTTTCTTCTCTCTTGGCCCCTGTCTAGATCCACCATCTCCTGAGAGCTTTCAGCTCACTCCCAGCCCTCTTCACCCCTCTGGTGTCCACTGCTACTCATTCCTCAACCCAGAACCTGTGCTGTTGCTGCTCAAAATTTTACCTACAAAGCCAAGAACCCTTGAACAATTTCTGGTCTGACATATATCCAAGCATTGTTCTTTTTATTCTGTGTTGTGTGTCTGTGGTTCATATCACAGAGCTGTGATTTTTAGAAAGTTGTGCTCATAGACTTGCTTCCTCTTCTAACTTCTGAGCCATGTGTAAGGTCTCCGGTGGGGTAAGCAAGGTCATTAGCAAACTGCTGTTTAGAAAAGATACAGTTTATTTAAACCTTTGCCTTGCAAGTGCTTGAAGTTGTAATGCTGGGTATGCAAAACAGATTGAAACAAAAAAAATTCCTTCTGTTAGTTAAGGTTTGAGAAAGCATGTTTCCTGCATTGCAGACAAAGCGCAGGCATTCAGAAAGAAGCAAATATTAAGCATTTGAAAAGTAGTAACGGCCTAAATCCCATGCTTTCGCAGAGGTGCCTCTTGTTGCCCCCTGGTCAAGTTTTGCAGCAGAAAATGTAATATCTGATGTCTTGGGTGATACTAGCCTTTTGGCTTCTCTCTCTCTGATCTCTCCTGATGCCTGCAATGTTGAGGTAAAAGTTCAGTGGATGTTACTATTTTTTTCCTGTGCAGTGCTGCTTTTTGACTGTTCTACCAACCTTTTTGGACTACTGGCAATTCATGTAAATTAGAGGAGTGTTCAAGCTTACCTGTGATAGTCCAGAGCAGTTGTGAAAATATGAGAAATGTAAGTTCTGATCCTCTGTATAGACATTGGTGCGTGTCTAGAGTTCAGCCGGTGTCAGGACCAAGTACATGATCCGGTGAGCCGGCAGCATATTAGCTGCTTTATATAACTGAATGGAGAAGGATGCAAAATCTTTAAAAATGGCTTGCTTTCCTTCAGATGCTATATAACTCTGATATTAGAAAGTATGTTAATAAGTAAGCAACCTCCTTTGCACATCTGAACCCAAATATCGTAACCAAAAAAACCCCAAATCCCCAAACTTATAAATAGCACAATTACAATCCCTTCCACTAATCACTCTTAAAATTTCCCCAGCTTTGGACTTGTGATAAATTAACATTTCACAGTTTCTGAAGTCATTATAACATCTTCCAGAAAATATCCAGATTTCACATCTAAGATACCAGCAGGAAAATACCTTTTAAAATACAAATGCATAAAAAAATATAAAATCTTCTCATAGTTCATAGACCAATAAAGAGCGAGCTCCAAACCAAGCTGGTTGTCCCTTTACAGGTCACCTTCAGGGCTGCTGAGCTGTGATAAAAGATATTTCTTCCCACTTGATAAGAATAAAGTGTTTATTGCATGGGCAGAATGCAGTTTTTGAGCTTCTCAGTTATTTATTTCCTGGGGCTTGAATTGAGCTGGGCCATATTTGTTCTCCAGTTTCACATTCTTTGGTTTTTTTAGAGGAAGTCACTGATCTTCCTGTCTGTGAAGAAAATTATGAAAATGAGTTAGCAGCATCCACCTGAGTCTGCAGGCAGCCTGCAACTGTAGCATGTGGACCTGTCAGGAGCTGTGTCTTGGTAGCATGCAACTCTGGTGCCTGGTTACTATAATTTCAGTGGTAACATCATGAATGCTGTACTGCTGATCAGCATGTGGTTGTGGTAAAGGGGTGAACATATTACAAACAGATGCTTTTTTTTGTCACTATTTTTTTTTCTCTGCAAGGAGTGTAAATTGTTTATTTCAGCTGGCATATGAGGATTACCTGGCATCTCAGAGAGGAATTTTCCTACACACAGGACAGTTTTAAATATTCCTTAATTTTGGTCCTGTCTCTGAAACTCCCCCAGGAGATACCTGACAGAAAATGTATGAAAGCAGTTTTAGCAGCTGCAGAATTTGTGGCTGATGCCTTGCTTTGTTGTCTCAAGTACATTTGTACTTATTTCCGAGTTAGATTAGTATTGTACTTTGTGAGTGATGCTTTAGAAAATATCACTGCTTGTTTGTTCCAAGTTCAGCCCTTGATATCTGTGTTTAATGGACGAATAAATACTTCATTGTCACTTAGCAACGTTAACTGTTGTGTAAGTCAAAATGTCTTTGTTGTATGATTTTCCAAGATTTTAAACATTTTATAAAGCATTTAATTTCATTTTTGTTGGTACATAAATAGCAGTGGTGCTTTAAAAAAATTATTAAATAGTAATTCAGTTTAAGAATCGAGTCTTTCAGTCTAAACTAGTAATTTCTGGAAGCGACTTTGATGCACCTGTAATGGCTTTGAAATTGTCACAAGAAAAAAATCTGTTAGTGAAAGCGTATTTTATAAAAGATCCATTAGCCCAGTAACTTTCTCTTGGTCAAAAGAAAAGATTTGCGGGTGATAATGGCTCTCAAAAATATATGCTTGTCTTTCTTACATCAGGTTCTGTTTTAGAGAATTATGTTAGGTTTTCCGATACTGGCAATTTGCTGAACATTTTGCTGTTCCTCATCCTTGAAAAGTGCCTGTTACACTAGCAAGTGTCAAAATCCATAGATTCTATTTATTGCCCTTTATAAAGCACTTATCACTGTGATATTCAGGGACTGCACATGGATTAAAAAACAGCAAGGAAGCTATCTTGGAAGACTTGGTGTGACTTGTTATGCTGGGCATGTTACAATGCAAAGCACTCTATAACTGCAATGGAGAGTGGACACAGGTAATCAAAAAAATTCTTTGCAGGAAGATGTAAAATACAGTTACTTAAAACTGAGAGCTGTAACCACACCAGACCTGGGGCAGTATCTCTGCTGTGACTTGTAGCTGTACTCTCATGTCTTAATTCCATCGCCCTCACTTCAGATGTCCCTGGTGGGTATCCCCACCTGAGCACGGCAATGCTGGGTCCTCTCCCTCACTGTGACACTTCTCCTTTGAGTGAAGGAAGTACCGGTATCACGTGCAACATGGAGAAAAAGGGGTTTTTTTTATTTCTTGGGGGAGTAACTGCCTGGCTGGCCCAGGCTGTGCCACGTTCCTCCTCCTGTACACTGGCTGGATGCTGTCTGTGTGATCCCCAGAGCTGAGAGCAGTGGTAGCCATATACCTCCCAGCCAGTGCCCATTGGGCTGTCTGTAGACACAGATGGCTATCATTCACCTTCAACTTGGGGTATCGTTTTAGTGGTTTCTTTGCAAGTTTGGAGACTTTAGTATTTTCCGTTTCTTACAAGCCAAAGTGTACCTTCTCCTGAAATGATAGAATCAGGAGAGGATTTCCTGGGGAATAGATGGGTAGTGGTTACACTGGTGGTTGTCTCCACAGGTGGCCCCTTTACTGAGATGAAGTCCCAGTGCTGGAACATGGTGCAGAGCTGTGCTTTAGCCTAAGCATAATAAAAACTCCTACCATTTTTAAATAGACCTTCACGAAGCATTTCTTAACTTTTTCTTGTCAGTGACATTTAGCTACAGGAAATTGAAAAGGCCTTCAAAGACCTTTTTTTTTTAAAAAAAACCAAAAACAAAACAACAACAACAAAACAACGAACAAACATAAACAAGCAAGTTCAAGCACAGTTTTTGATAAGACAGTGGTCGCACCCCTGGTGAGTGGAAGGTCAGCAGCCCATGCCAGGACTGGAGTGTAGGGCCAGAAGCCCAAGGCATGGCTTCAGCTCTTGAACCCTGAGCAAGGTGCTCCCCTCTGCTCATGCAAAGGCTTTACGAGAGGCACCGCCTTTCCAGTCACCAAAACTGCTTCTTCTGCCAATGCCACAGCTGCAGCATCCTACAGTCTTGTCCTGGGCATTTGTCTGTCAGCTTTTTTGGGACAAAACCCCCCAATCAAAACCAAAGCCTTCCATAAAAAGATACCCTGGTGAGCAAAATAAAACAAGTTTAATAGCATCATATATTGGTAGAAATTCCTGCAAGCGTTGCTTTATAAATTGAAAGGGGTTTTTTTTCCCCAAGAAATTTTGAAGAAAACTTCAGTTTTGAATGAAAAATTAATTTTAAAACTTTTTCTTTTTCATCTATCTTTGGAATGGTTTCGAATGTTGATGTTACAGTTACCACTAAAAGTAAAATGCTAACTTCATCAGTTTTAACAAGAATACTGATTTCTATGTACATTTACAACTTTGTAACACAGAGTGTGTCACATATTTGCCCTTCATGCAGCTGTATCTTCTTGAAGTTCCTTCCAGTTTAATATTCCTGTGATGAAAATAATGATGACACTGATGTTATCTGGATGAGTGGTCAAGATCTGAAATGCTAGATTGTCCTTTTTAGTCTACACCTTCCTATTTTATTCCCACTGTAGAACAGTAGCTCAGCATGCTGTAGAAATACCAGCAGTGAAACAGTTAAGGGAAAAAAAAAAAAAAAAAAAATCCCAGTACAGTGCAAGGGTCCCCTGAAATAGGGCCTATGTGACATAGCTTCTGACCTTATGCCTTTGCTTTCCCTCCTTACACCCCCTCCTCCTCCTCAGTCCAGTTTTTCATTAAGATGTAGAAACTGGACCAATGGACTGAAGGCAGGTGGCTGCTTAGATCCCATGGCCCAGGGTGGAATCGACTGATGATGAAGCGGACCCTCAATTTGTATTAAAGGCTGATGCTAATTCCTCTTCCCCATTAAGAAACTGCGACCAAAGAGCAAACTTATTCTCTTGCATTTTGACAGAAAACGAACAATTGCATTTGCAGAAGCAATTTGGGAGAGCATAAGAGTTGTCAGCACAACTAGACATGTCTTTCAGTGTGCATGTTCATGTGCAGAAGCTTTGCCCTTTGAAGGTATCAGCTTTTTCCTGACCATATATGTCCACGTGGTATGTTATATGTGAAAGGATAAGCATGTGCAGGACTGCAGGAGTGCCTGCAAGTTGCTAACCAGACTCCCTTTTTTCGGTAGTTCTAGATGTGGGAGGTTTCTTAGTGGATGACAGCAGATTTATCATCTTCAGGGAAAATGGCTGGGTGATAGATTCTAATCCCTTGTGCCATGTGCAGTCATCTGCATCACTGCCAAAGCGACTTCCAAGTGCTGCCATTTTGGTGTGGCATGCCGTAGTTACTGCGTGCCCATGTGAACGGCTCCGCAAGGTGCTGAGAGACAGTCTGGTTTTCTCTTTAAACAAACCGCTTTAGTATTTTGTTACACGAGAAAGAGCTCCACAAGACGACATGAGAAAGCAGACATAAAGAATAGAGTTCAGATGTGACTTCAGTGGTAAGCGTTGCTCTGTAGCCTACAGAGCTGCTGAGTAATGCAGATCACTCTGGTTTTCCCCCTTCAGTAGGAAGTAAGAGCTGTTGTGGCTTGGGGCTATTGGTTCAGCCTCATCTCCCTTTTGCTGCATGTTCCTTGCAGTGGTATGGGACTTTTTTTGTTGTGTGGTCTGAGAGGCCAGGTCCTCTTTCCCTCTCATTGCTCTAGATGATGATGTAGCTGTTTTGTGCATTCACCTGGTATAGGGAAGTTCTCAGCAAGTGCTTGTGCACAAGAGAAGGCAAATGTGTGCTTGCACAATATGTGAAGGTATATGGGGAAGTGCAGGTATGTTTTGAGGTGTGTGAGTGTCCAAGGTGAGCTGTGCTTGCGCTGGAGTTGGCATATTTGTGGCAGCAGACAAGGCTGAGGCATTGTGATTGATTGGGGCTAAACACACGGAAGATGAAGGATACAGTCCTGTTTTTTCACAGCTCTGGGAGTCAGGGGACTTGGATTCCACTCCAAATTCTGCAATCATAACCTAGTAGCACAGCATCTTTGTGCCTCAGTTGTCCTGTTGGTAAAAAAGGAATGCAGCTTTTTGCTGTATTGTGCTGATACTAGGAGGCCAAATTCTTCTTAGTATTTGCAAATGATTTTGAGGTCCTGGGCTGAAAGCTATTATGTAAATATAAAATATATTAAGTTTTGTTGCAAAATAAAAAAAAAGTTGTTTTAATTGCGTGCTGTTTGAGCAATCGGTTTCTTGCAGTAATACAAATAAAGATCACATCTTTTCACATCATTTGAAAGAGGCACTTGGTAGCAGCATGGCAGAAAAATACCTTAGGAAATTCAAGCACAGTCATCTCCACAGAAAGTACTTCAGGATTTGCCCTTTTATCTTTCCTTTTCAATTCTGAGTTTCTTTCCCACGTGCCCTGCAGATAGCATCCCTATGATACTGTAGTCTGTATGCAGCCACACCAGCTTGGAAAGATACCCCCCTTCCCAATACCTAAATCTTCATTTTCTCACATTGGTGGGTGTATATTAAGGAGTGGGAGCTAGGGGGAAGGATGTTATTTGACAGCTAATATTGTAAAAGCTGTCTAATATGGTTTGTATATGGGAACAGTAATAGCTACTGCTGCTGTAGTTTTGTTGCTGCAGGGAAAATGCAATAAATAGGAATTTCAGAGGAAGAGCTAGTGATGAAGAAGGGTCCTGGGATTTCATTTGTTCCTATTGTTCTACCATTGTTAAATCTCCCTTCTCATGTTACTGGAATAAAATATATATCTAAACAGATCCTGGCATGCTATGGATGTACCACATGAAGGCCATATTTATACATGTTCCTATTAAAATTATCTGTACGATCCTCTGTGGAAAACCATGACGTTGTGTTTCATAATACCTTCCATTTCAAGATCTCAAAGCACTCTCCAAAGACTAATCACTCATCTTTATGCTGCCCTGTGGTAAGTTAGCATTACTGTTCTCTTTTAATTAGGCGAAGAAGGTGAGATGCTCCATAACCACATCATAAGCCAGTAGCAAAGCTGGGAAGATTGCACACATTTAACTTCGTGTGCTTTATCCACTAGGCTGTACTTTCTTCCTTGCAACCTCAGCAGTGTCAGCCATTGCACATCATTTATTGGTTCCCTTGCTCAGAGCTCCATGTTTCCCTTCTTTGCTCTTCCATTTCATCAAGGCACCCAAGCATGCCAAGGCCTGCAGAGCACGTAAGGAATGAGATTGTAAGGGAGTAAGATGCAGCTTCTTGGCTTATTAAAATAAAGGAATGCATTTAATGTGTGCCCTGGCAGTAGAAGGAAGAAACAAGATAGTTCGCTCTCTCCTTTGCATGTGTAGGCAGTGTTCCTGGAGCCCCGTGGAGGAAGCTGCTGCCTGACTTACTAAGCTGTTCAGACACAGTGTGCAGTAACAGAACATAAACCCAGTATTTTATTATAATTCCTCTTCCAGAGTCACTGACGAATATTTGATTAGCCAGCAAGTTGTATGACAAGGCCTGGGGATGTCATGGCTGCGCTCATAAGCTGTCGGCTGCCTTTTCTCTGTCTGTCTATTGCTTGTCTGATAGGCAGAAAGGGCAGTGAGGTTTCTCAGCTGGTTAAGAGCTCTGTGTGCTTATCATGTGCTGTCTCATTTTCCCCAGAGATACTTGTTTTTTGGGGCAGTGCCAAGCTGCTTCTACATACTTTCCAGTGAAGCATTTTTGAGGGTGAAACAAAGGGTTGTTCCTTAAGCCTTAACACTGTTGTGACTCAGGCAGGGCTTAAGAGGTATTTTTCTTATCTGAGATTGTCATAGGTTGGCCTGTTACTGGGAGTGAACTGTGGTATTTGTACATTCAAGTACAGGTCACATCACAAATCAGACTCTGTAGGGTTTTCTGCCAGAACTTAATCTCTCTTCAATCCCAAATGTTGCCTATGTATTGTTTAGTCTTTCCATAGTATATTAACATGATCTGTGTCATATCCTCGGTCCTGAATCTCTCTGCATAATTTGGTAAACACAACACCTCTCTGACTGCCTTCTCTACTTTCTTGAAGCAAGACAGTCATCTGGGAAATCTCACAAATGTTTTTGCATGATCAAATGCCTATGTTTTAATAAACAAATCTTTCAGCATCTCTGATTCTTCTCTCTAGGTGAGGTTTTCCTGAAGCCCACCTGCATTACTTGGGTGATGGTATCCTGCTCCTTCTGTGGCTACCTGAAGTTTGGTCCTTTAGGACTCTACTCTAGTAGGATAGGAAGTCAGTAGAATAAATTAAGACAAGTCTTGGTATAACCTAATTTCTATGTAAGATAATTAAACCAAACTCTATTTCTCTGATGAGTGAAAAATGATAGTGGGAGTTTTCAAAGCTTCTTCATCAGAAGTCCCCAGAGTTTTTCCTTCTGATGAGCTCTGTGCCAAGGAGGCATATCCGCTGCCTCTACTCAGGGTTTCACTTTTGTGAAGACGACTTCTGCTTTCTGTCTCCAGTACACCATCTGGACACTGGCTCATCCCCTGATTTGTAACACTTGAACCTGGGAAACCTTTCAGTAGAGACAGCTGTGATCTGGCCAGTCTCCTGCTCTTGCTGATGCAGTCCCTTCTGTTGTTTTTTGGTTTAATTTCACTCTATGAAAAGGCTTGACTACCACTGCTGACAAGTCTGAAAGATCACAACCATTGTTTTTAGCACTGTGGCTGATCACTTTTGGATTGCACCCAGCTGACCCTTGGATCATTTGCTTCTTCCCATGGTTGAACTGGAGAGTGTCTAATTCAGTCCAGCAGTGCTGAGTGTGCCTGTGTAAGGGTCTGCAGCTGCATACCTTACACCTACTCCAAATTTTTGTTCATCCTAGTGCATTCATCCAGTGAATGAGTATGGATGAAGAAGGGTTAACAAGATGCAGACTTAATCTGTGCATACATGAGACACTGAGGCCCAGATGGTGTGCTTAATTACTCTGGCCAGCTCTGGCACCATCCTGCTCCAGAGGGAATAAAATGAGGGATGGTGTGTCAGAGACTGTTCCTTTCCAATCTCTCCAGAGCACTTCAGTGGCACAAGCTCCACAACACATTAGGCCTAGTTCAAACATCCCCAAGACAAAGTGGCTTTGGGGTGGTGGTTATCCTTGAGGTTCCCAGCTGGGCTTTTACACACTCTGCATGCCATCAGCGGTGCACTGGGAGTGCCTCATTGCAAGTGACTCCAGGACATCCATTTTCTTTGCAGAAGCAGTCAACTTCTGATCATAAGCATAGCTCATAGAGCCTCAAATTCATGATGAGAGCTTCCTCTAATAGTTTTATTGTTAATCTAGTCCCCCCTCTGCTTACTATCACATGCATGGAAATACTCTATCTTGGTGGCTTGCTTGCCAACATACCTGTCCCCAGACAGAACTTACAGGGCTGATTCCCTGTTTGCTGTCAGAAGGGAAAATGGGAAAACCCAAACCACATCCACAGGATGTGCAGTCTCTATTTTTGTTTTTTTGTGTGTGTTTCTGCAGAGCAAGGCCGAACATCAGAGGAATGCAAATGGCCCCATGGCAAGATGTGAGCTGCCCCCAGATGGTGCAGCTCAGCCTTTCCCAAGGACTTATGGCCTGGCTGCAGTGGCTGAGTCCCCAGTTGGATCCACTCTTGCTTGCAGTGCCAGGTTCAGCTGTTAGAAGTAAGCTGGCTGTTCTTCAGTTAGCAGAGTGGTGGCTAACACGGATATGCCTTGATGTACTTTCCACATTCCCTCTTGCCATAACCACCAGGAGTTCAAAGTGACAGAAATGCTAGTGAATGAACATTTTTAGCACAGATGGGTGCAGCTAGAATTGCATTTAAGATTATTGAGGTGCTTTACATTTTAAAGTCCTGTTTTCAGACTGAACCTGGGAGGCATTTTGCATTTGGCAGAGATTTGTCATACTTGGTTTCTGGTCTGAAATAGAGCTTTTTTTTTTTTTTTTCCCCCCCCCCCGTCCCATCTTTTGAAATAAGAGCAAAATTCATTTAGTTATTCCCGAGAAAAATAAAAGGGGAGGATGGGAAGTGTCTTTTAGGTGGTGATGGTTTTCTTAAACTGTTTTTCAGCAGTAATGGCAGATGTTTGAAAGTTGTGATTTAAGGTGGAAACGCTCCTCACTGAAGTGATGTGGAGCCTTTTGCCAGAGGAAATTGAGTTTGATTTTACCACAATATTAGCACTGAAAATCACATACCGAGCCTGCAATGTAGAGTGTTTTTCGTGGGCTTAAGTGTGCATCTCAGGAATGAGGCACTGTACGTGAGTGAGTAATTTCACTCTGCAGTCAGCTGGGTAGGCCTCAAAAGGGCTTTAAAAGCACAGGCTGCTTTTGACATGGCTTGAAAAACTTAAGACAAGAAAAGTGTATCCCATAGTGCCTGCTGTTCCCCCAGTCAAAACACCTCTGTTGCCTGGGGAAATGCACTCAGCTCTAGAAGTTGAGAAGGCATGAATCCTATTTCCAAGACTGTGCTTCATAATTTTCTGTGTTTCACAACTCTTGTTTAGTGCCTCTGGCTGGTGCTGAGCTGCCTGGAATTCGAGAGCTGCAGTTCATTATGGAAGTAGAGTTGCAACTGGGGAACAGAGTATGGTTGTGATCCAACAGTGACTGATTTTTATTTGACCAGTTTAAGGGTTTTGAACATCCCACACTGAACCCCCTCTGCTTAGAGCTGAGGTTTTAGTAGGCACATTAACACAGGCCCTGAGAATGGCTGTGCTCCACAAGGTGCCTTGACTGAGGTCAGGTACAAACTGAAGTCCCTGATCTCCTTGGAAGTGCCACTATCAAGCCTGCCCACACTTTTTAAACAAAATTTGGTGAGATATAGCACCATTTTGGTGTTTAGCAAATTAGTTTCTGTATTTTGGGGAGTTTTATATCCCTGCAGATTCATGATTGTATCTTTTGATACTCTGCTTCTTTCTCATAAAGTGAGCAGATATAAACACTGTAAGAGAGTAAATGGAGAAACACACACTGCATTTGCGTTTGAATGCTCAAGTCATCTTGAGTCATGCAGACGCTCCTACCCCTGGTCTGAGCGCTGCCCCTTGGCGGGGTGCACACACCGCCCCAGGGTGTCACGGTTGCTTACAAGGATGTGAGAGGGAGATGCTTTTCCGATGGGACAGCACGAGCTGTTTGGCACATCGCTGGGCCTTGGGCAATAGCGCAGAAGGGGGAAGCATATCACTTCAGACACAAATTGCTGGCTTCGTCCTCTGCAGCTTAGTCAGTGGATCCACCCGCACCCTGAGCGGGACAGGCAGGGTGGCTGGGAGAGGCAGTAAAAGCCGGCAGCATCATCCTTCCCGGGCAGACGGAGCCTGGGGGCACTTTGAGCCAGCCCTGGAAGGCGATAATCATGAGAGGGATAATGGCTTGTTTCGGGTTAATAGATCCTGACAGCCTAATTTCCCCTGGTGAAAATAAAAGGGGATAAATCTTACAAATACTGCAAAATCAATAGTTAGCAGTGAAGGGGCTGACAACAAGACCCTATATCCACAGCACATTTTTTTTGTGAATTGTTCATTTCACATTTCAAGTGGATGGGTTCCCTGTGGCTTTGCTAGAGCCAGGTAATCCTCCATTCTCCTTTCTGTCATGCCCATCTCTTCAGTGCTTGTGTTTTACTTGTTTGCCTTTGGGTAAGGAATCTGAAGCCTTGAACTCGTTAGAGGGGGATACTGCTTTGCCAGGAAAGACCTCCAGCACTCTCGCTCCTCAGAGCCTGCTCTTCCCTCTTACAGGCATGCATGGCTAACCTTGTTAACAGGCCTTTATCTGTAAATAACTGTATCCTGACCCTCCAGGATAACTCAGCCACAGGAGCCTTTTCTCAGTGCTCCGTGGCTGTGCTCCCCAGAGGAAGACTGCAACCTCTGTTAGTGACCTGAAATACTGACGGAGTTAACAACTGCACTTCTTTGCCTCCCCAAGGTTAGAGTTTAAGATTTGTGCAGTGAGCGGCCAGAAGCTTCCCCAGATAAATCTCTGAGTCCACTGAGGACAGGCTGCGGGTGGGTGTGGATTGGCAGCATTAAGCATTACAGAAATAGAAGATCATGAAATAGGAAGTAGTTAAACACTCAGTATGCATGCTGAAATGAATGCTGGGGAGAGTACCACTGCGCTGGCACTCAGCTGTGTGCTGGACTGGGGTGAAGCAGGGAATGGGATTTTCCTATTGCTCCCCTCTGTTGGTAAGTGGTAGGATCTTTCTGAGAAGGGCTGCTGGATCCTTGCTGGCACAAGCCTCTCAAACAGAGGCATAAACTCCTGCACAGATAAGCTTGAGGGGGCCTCAAGCTCTAGGTTTGAGGAACTCCTGGCTCCTTGGGCCGGCATGAGCATGGATGGAGCAGTCCTCCCAAAGGAATGTGCATGCAAGCTTGAGGAAGAGGCTTGGTCTGGAGTGAGTGTTTTCTTGCTATTGGCTTCTCTGTGAATGAAGATCAGTGGGAGGAATAGTTTCTGTTCAATACTCTTGTGGACCCTAGTTTAAAGCCAGGGTGGAGGAACTATATGGTTCACAATTTTCAAATACCGAAGGTTATTTATGTTGATAAAAACTGTGTTAAAAAGCTACTCTTCTCTCAGAGATAAGAATCACACAACAAGGATTTAAGAGAAACCTGTGTGAGTGGTCGATCCAACCTCTCAACTATAAGGCTTTGTTTCTTTTCTGTCAAGGTATTTGCCATTGAGCTTTTGCTTGAAGTTATATCCTTTGTTCAAAGGAAAGAAAATTCTTACTTTCTTTGTTTCCTGGATGCAGATATTCAGAGCCAAGAGAATATTATTCCTCAGCCTGTCCCAGTTTCTCACTTCTTCGTCCCTGCTGAAGGACACTTGGAAACAACCTGCATTTCCTCTGTCAGGGCACTGTCCAGGTGAGGGCACTGTCCTGGGTCTCAAACACCTACCTCTGAAACAGGCTTCCTCTGTGATGCTGAACTTATTTCTTTGCCACAGTTTTTCTTCTGTCAGATGGCTCCTTCCTTCCAATTCCCTTCTCTGACTCTTTATCATGTAGTTTTCAGACTTTTCAAGCTCACTCTCCTCCCTTTCTGTGTGTAAGAATGGTGCCCATCCAGTGATATCCTTTCCCTTCCTGGCATTTCACTTATTACACACAGAACAAAAGTAGTGCTGGGAGAAGTCTGTGAGGGTTTCTTCACCGATGGCTGAGGTTCCTTTTGGGATTTTCTTCCCTGACAAGGCATGTTCCATTATCCCCTCTCTCCCCCTGTGTATTTGCCATTTATAGTGCTGATGACATGATGCAACACCTTTTCCTCTTTTCTGCTACTGTCTGGGTGCTGTGAGGAGACACTGAATAAAGTAGCTTAAACTGAAGTGTATTTTTAAGAAGCAGACATATCATTCATTACTATATCATGCAAGCAGTGCTAAAATTGCTTTCAGAAAAGGCTGGTCATCCTGCTGCATACTGTGGGGTCTTTGTCCCCTCAAAACAAGAGAGGATATCCACCCCCTCTCTCCCACCAAGAATTCTGCTTATTTCAAGTGATACCAAAGGCAGAGCAACATTAATGAATATATATACAGAAGGCTAATTTAAATTGTGCAGGTAGTTATGTTTTCTTGTAACAACCTCTCCATTGTGAAAGGTAAACAAAAATCAACATGCTGCAGGCGGTCTGTGTTTACAGAGAAGAGGCTGGTATCAGGCTGGGCAGAGAATTCCCTAGTGATTCCTATTCACCGTACATATTTTCCTGTGTCAGAGTAACTAATGAAATAATCATAATATTTAACAATAATAATAATAGCTGGTTCACATATAGGTTTTCTCAGTCACAGATTACAGTGCTCCTTTCTTACTGATATATTTGCATTCTGAAGATACATAAGCCCAGGACAGTGAAATACTTTTCAAAAGTCATCCAGCAAGTAATCAGTGCCAACCCTGGCAAATGGGATCATCAGTGATGTACTTCAGTCGTTACAGAGGTGGTTTTGTGGAGGAAGGGTCTACCGGGTGGGAAAAATGAATCTGAGGTCATGAAGGCACAGAAGGTCTTGGGGTCCTCAGGAAAGCTGGAGTCTCTTTCTGCTGTACAGATTGTGGGAAATGTTATCCTTGTGCCAAGCAAATTTTCATGTCAGTGGAAGTGGTAGAAGGAAAAATAGAGGCCCACAAATGGAAGCAGACTTCTTGACTTCCCACATCTCTGTGAGATACATGCAGTTCAACACTGAGTGTGCACGGCTGATGACAGTCCATGAGTTGTAACCCATGAAGGAAGCCTTCTTGGACACATCAGGCCTTGAGACATGGAGAGAGAGCTGAAGGAGGAGGTTTTTGACAAATCTGTCTTGTAGCACTGAACCCTCGCTCCTGCTTTGGGACTCTGTACCCCAGACACAGCAGCCTGGCACATCAGGAGGAGACTGGTAAGCTGTAGCTTGTATAAGGGATCAAGAGGCAGAAGAGAGGCCATGCCTATGCTTCAAATGTGTGGGATGCCGGTGCTGTGAAAGAGCTGCTTGGGGGAGAATGGGAGAGTGCAAGTCTCACACTTGCTTGTGAAACTTGGCAGATATGTTGAAGTCATTTGTCTTGAGTCATTTGGCAGGTCAGTGGCAGAGCCAGAAATGGAATTCAGGTCTCCTGAATGCCGGGGCCACCATATCTCCAAAACCATATTGCCTCTCCAAAGTTATTTCAAAAGTATGCAGAGTGCTAAGGGATCTTGCACTTTTCTACCCAGCCAGCTCTTTGATGTAGTCAGGCAGGTGCTCTTTGATCATGGCTGCATATTCAAAATCTGTGACAGGTCAATTTTGCACAAGAGTTAAAAATGAGTTTTTCATGTGGTGAGGATCTTTTGCTACTGCAGGCAGAGGCAGGACTCTGATGCTAGAGATAAAATGAGTTAGCTCTTTACACTGCAGCTTTCAAGATGACCTTCACATTAAAAAAAATAAAAATACCTTGAACGTAAATCAGGAACTCTTACGTATTTATTTGTTTATGATTTAGGAAATGCAGTTTAAATACATGGTGCTTTACAGACACCAAAGAGGAAACCTCTGGGAAGCTTATGCACATGTTCTAACTCACACACTATGCTACATAATGATATAAAATCATGCAGACCTAGCTGGTGTGGAAATTAAGCCTGGGAGGATTTGTAAAGGAACAGTCTGAGCCAAAGTCCTCTGAAGTCTGTCCTCTGGGGTTTCAGTCAGACCCTGCATGTGTTTTCCCCTCTCTTCACCCTGGTATTGGGTTCTAACTGCATCTGTGACGTCTGACCATGGATCTCCAGTGATTTGTTCAGGCTACTTGCTAACTATATTCCTCTGCTGAGAAGACTGTCTTCACAGAAGGGCTTTTCTCTGGCATGACACTTTCCTATACAGCATCTTTCCTTTTTAGGTCTCCCATACATCCTCAAGGAAACCTAACTGTAGCCAAGTGCTAGGTATGGCATGAATAATATGGTTGCAATTTACAGGGTCTTGTAGCTTTGCTGTATCAATAAAGTGCAACAGTGAAGAGAAAGCACCATGGTACCTTGAACGCTATAGGCAAAGTATACGGAAAGTGTTGATTTTTCTTTCAGCAGTGAATGTTGTGCTCAGCAACCTTTTCACATCAGCTGTGGGATTTTCAGTGATGCCTGGTATCGACCACATCTGTTGTGAGGTGGCAGAGGCTGAGCACAGCCTGCAGGCAAGCTGCGGAGCCTGAACTCTCCTGCCATGCTACAGTCATGTCTGGAGCTGGTAGTGATAGGGCAAAATCTGGCCTTTTCAGTGCTGCCCTGCTGCACCCTGCGCATTCATGAAATAATAGTATTTCAAAGATTTTGACTTGGGATGACTGATAAGCTATTTCTAAATCCCCTCAGGATCGGGGTGGGGGTGAAATAAATTTTGTATGTGTGCAATTCTGTTGTTATTTTTTTCTAAAAGAGGGATGAACTTGGAGATGCAATAAAAATAAAAACCTAAAGTGCCAAGAGAAGCTGAAACAGAGCTTCAGAGGTGGGACATCTGTTCTGGTGCTATCAGGCCAGTGCACTCCCCTGAGTGGGTCTTCGTGTGTCATTGGCTTTTGCTGGCTTGAAACCTCTTTTTTACATTTTAAATGAATATTTGTTTTGATTTGGTGTTAAATGACTATTTAATATTTAAACATGCTTAATAAATCCTGAAATGAAACCACTGTCATATGAACATGGGACTTCTCCTAGTCTCAGCAAGGGCAGGCATCAGCAGTGAAAAGAGGGACAGTGTCAGTATAAAATACATCATTCCCTGTCTCAGTACATGCAGCATGGGCTTGTCTCCTCGCTGGCAGCAGCAGGGCAAAGGCTCCTATGGGAATGCAGTGCTGCACTGAGCCCTGGTGTCAGAAGGCTGGTTACAGCCCTGACGCCACCCTGTTGACTACGGCAGTGAGACGGGGTGGGCAGCGATGGGTCCCTCTCCCTTGGTCCATCTCCCTATGGACATAAGGTGCCATTTCTGCCAGGGCACTGGTGGTGCCGCCTCTGCAGGGAGAGGTAGAAGGCACTGATGACATGGCCTCTGGCATGGCAGTCTTTGTCACTTCACAGTCTCCTCACAGATTTCATTTCTTGATGTGACACTCTCAGTGGTTCCTTCAGACTGTCTCCAAGCTGTTATTTAGCCCTCGCAGTCAGAAGCTAGCTCTCTGCTCTGGCTCTGTTTGGGTAGAGAGTTTTCTGAAGGCAAATTCCTCAAGCCCCCGTGTCCCTGCTGCGGCAGCTGCAGGTCCTGCTGGTGCAGGCACTTTCAGCATGAACTTCCTAGCCTCTCACTCACCCTGCAATCCTGGGAACTGTTTTTTTGCAGAAGAGCCCCCTCAGTCTCGATCCACCAGATTCCCTGAAAAGATCCCTACAGCTTTTCTCCTGCGGTCTGTTGGTGTTTGTCTGAATGTTCACGCTGGCAATAAATGGAAATTCAGTTCCACACTGGCAGTAAATGGAAATTCAGTTCAACAGCCTTACAGTCTAGAAAATGGTGTGTTTCTGTGCTAAAGCAGTCCTGAGAAGGTTTAAAACAAAAGAAAAAAATATTCTGTAGGACCATTCTGCATTTAATGTTAGTTCTGTGTAGTGCAAATTTACTCAATGGGTGTGAAAGAGCCTCAAATTTACTGTAAGTACCAGAAAACTCCTCGTTAGGAATAAAGACATTTGAATCGCTTTACATCAGGAAGCAGCTCTGAGTTGTACAGCCACAGTGTATCCTATAATGCCTGGTCATCACCTTTGTTTTCCACCTATGCTTTCTAACATACTTTGTGGATTCAGGTGTTTTTATTTTTGCATCTTAGGAGAAAAAATGTGCAGCTGGTGGTTTGAAACGGCCACTTTCAGGCCTCTGGAGTGCAGACTAAAAGCTCAATATAAAAGGAATAAGATTTGGCCCCGTATATCTAAACAGTGGGATCAGGGATCCTTCATGGCTGTCTGCAGTGGGTACTTTGTCACTGCTAAAACTGTCTGTCATGGTAAGGCCTGAGGAGATGTCATTTCCCAACTCATTCCAGTTTGCTTGGGGAGTAAACCTGGGCAGATGGGAATGACAAGGCTTCAAGGGTTTCCCCACTTAGGTAAACCCCAGGACTTTGGGGTGTGCTGCAGAAGATGAAGCCAGAGAGAACTAATTCAGATGTGATTTTCTACTTTTTTTTTTTTTTTTTAAATAGATACTAGGAAGTATTTTAAGAGCAATATGTGTCTTTGCTCAAATCCAGTGATGAGTATTTTCCACCTGGTGAATGTGTTCCCTTATGAAATATATTGCTTCTCTTGGCTATTCGATGGAGCCTAATAAGCCCTGTCTTGAGAGCTATTTGGCTGTGTCCTGTTGCTGGGAACACTGACAGTCAGACCAGAGAGCATGAATTCTGCATGCTGAGCCATGTGCTAAAAAGCATGCTGCAAAATATACATCCTAGCTTCTGTGCAGATACACAGTGAGTGTACATAAAAGAAAAGGTGGGAAGAAGCCCACCAGGTAATAATCAAGTGGTTCGCAGGCAACATTCAAGAAGCTCTGTGACTTATTTAAGAGCAGGGAGTGAGAAACTACTCCCTACTCTGAGAGAAACTGTAGTAGTGCTAATAAAAATGTTACTGGTTGTTAATGTTTCAGACTCTTCAGAGCAACAAGGAAACTTCTACCAGTTTTGAAGTCTATATGTCTGAATACAGACCTTAAATGTCAAAATTCTTGGAGGTTTTTGAGAATTTTAGATTATTAATTTGAAGCTACATTTCACAGATTCAAATCCCTGTGCATTTGGAAGGGTCTGAAACTTGAACTGAAGTTTGTAGCCTTGAAGCTTCCTTACACATCTGCAATTTTTTTTTTCCTGTTCTGCACACCCTCCCCCCCTGCCCTCCCTTGATCCATCAGTAGTTCCTTTTCTTTCCTGTGGTTCTGCAGCAGGCTCAGCCACATGCTTTGCACTGTTATTTGGTGTAAATCAGAATAACATCCTGGACTATGACAAGTTTGGGAAGAGTCTGGAAAAGCACTCGACTTTTTAACAGTATGTTAAAGAGGGAGCTCATGAGACAGTTTCCCCACTGTGTAGCTACAGTGAAAAACCAGAAGTTATGAAGGTAATAGAGACTGGTACTGGCTAGCTCCAGTGCTTAGTCAGAATTACTACTATTACAGCCCGGATGAAATACTGTAGCAAAATATACTAGTAATGGTGTGTGTGCATGAATTAAAGCTAAAGGAGCACTGACACTGATGATGAGAACAGGTGTATAGGTCCATCCTCCTTCTCCACTGAGATCTTTTTCAATATGTGAATCTGACCTAAGTATGTTAGAAGACTCCAAGACAAATTTGTTCAACATGTGAACTTTAATCACATGCAAGAGCCAGTATGGATGTCCTATTGCCCCAATCCATACCACAGCTTATTATTTGGTTGCCCAGGTACACTATTACCTTCTATTGAAGTGTCAGTCAGCAGTGGGGTTCAAGACTCAAAGAAAGAGTGACTTGACCAGAGATGGCAAATCATAAAGGAGGAGGAAATGAATGCCATTCATTCCTGTGCTAATAACTGAGAACAGTGACAGCTTGGTTTTATTTATCACGGGTCTTCATTTTCATGATTGTCACTACTTCTGTCAGTAATTTTCTTTTCAGACACTGTCTCTGGTCTGTCATTCTCTCTACAGTCTTGAACCATGGTTGAAAGACCACTACACCTGGGAAAATGCTGTTTAATGCTTTGCTATTCTGATGGCTGATCTGGCTGACTATTAACAGAAATTTGCACGCTATGTTAATATTCAAAGACTCTAAAATGCTCTTTCCTTAAATGCACACTGCATATGACTATGGCACCTTTTAAGAATACTCTTTAAAATATTTTGTTCTTTTTGAATTGGTCTCAGAATTGTGCTGCTACTAATTTATGAGCAGAAGTAGTTGAGTGGTAGCAAAAAGTATTCAGAAATATTGGCAAATTTAAATTTTGTTTATATTTATTCCTCTTCCATGCTTTACACAGGATTTTTTTCCCTTGTAAGTATGATTTTGATACCTGTGGACAAAATTTATTTTATGTTGAAAGACAATGAAATCTGTCAGTAGACAGACTTCTGGAACGACAGACTTCCGGAACGACAGACTTCCCACTTTCTTCAATCTCTGTCTTTAAAATGCTCTTGTTTCTTCTTAGCACTTACTTTCATCTTATTCTGACAACAGAGGCAGCTCCATGGGAATGAAGTGACCAATTATATAAATGTAACAGCTGTCCAAGAAAGACATTTAATAAGCACTTCATAGGTCAGATTTGTTTGCACTAAACCTTTGCTCATCAGGATTGAATAGGAAACATATTTTTAGGAGTTAGTCTGTTCATAACAAAAAAAAAAAATAATCCCAGAGTATCAAGCTCTAAATAAGTTATTTACTTTCAGTAACTCACATAACTGTACAAGAGTCTAATCCTGCATCCATTGGAGGTAATATAAATTTCCAGTGATGTCAGAGGTCATTGGTTAATGTTGTTAGTGATTTCAGTGGGGATTTTTGTATTTCTCCACCATTTGGGCTTTCTGAAAAACCTGTCTGGACCCTCTGTGCCTTGTATTAAATAGGGAATAGACCAGTTGTGGTGGTCTTTGCTGCATACATAGTCTTAGTAAGCCCTAATATTGTTACAATAAATACAATTTTATATTATTGCTTGCACCATTAAAAATTGTCTTTTTTTGCTAAAGGTGCTGATCTCTCCATCTGTCTGATAGGTGATAACTGAGATATCTGGGTAGCCACATACTGAACTTGTAATGTCAGGGGCGGTTGGCATTGCCAAACATCTGGTTTTCACTCAGACCTGCCAGGAATGGGGAATCTTTGGCATGCATGCTGGTGGGTGACTCGCATGCAAAGTCTCTGTTGGGCAGGAAAATGTTGGTCATGCAGAGAAAGAGGAAAAAATGGAGAAAGGTTGGATTTTAGTATTCTTCCTCAATTATATCAGTACAGCTTTGTGGTGGCCTCTTTCATGGTTGAACACGTGTACACCACCACTTTGAGGCATCTTTTGAGCCTGCACTCCTCCCTGGCAGACATGTGGGGCTGTGCAGTGGCCAGCAGACCGCTACTTCCCGAGCAGGGGGTTCAGCCCTGAACTAAAGGGTCCCCAGATGTCCCTTGGTGTTCGTGTCAGGGACTGGCACCAAGAAAGGAGATGAAGGCAGTGGTAGCAACAGCCTCAGCAACATTAGCAAATGTGGTGAGGTAGGAGAGCTCTGCAAAGCTTAACATCTAAATTAATGCAAATTGGTTGTTTTTACAGGCCTGACTCTTAACGGACTCGCACACCTGCCTTTGCTTAGTTTCCACAGGCTGAGTTGATGTGATTTTAAACCCTTTCCTCTGCAAAGATTTCTGTACTGTCCCTTTCTTTGGCTCCTCTGGTACATACCATTTCCAAGTCTCGTAGGCCTCCAGAGCCAGTTCTGGTCCTCACAAAATATACCATGTAATATACCTATCTTTTTCCAGATCTTCAGCTTTATGTTTGCTTCAGTTGATGGCTGATTGCCCTGGGACTTTTGAAATACTTAATACACAGTCTGAGGGATTCCAAGTCAATCTCCCTTCACACATCATAAGACATGTGACAAAATCAATAAAATGATAAAAACATCTCTCTGCTTCAGTTTTCTCATTCTTTTGACATGTTCCTTGTATTTTGAGTTCTCTTGTAAGTCCAGGATCCTTCCTGTTTTTCTGTACATGACCTTTCCTCTGCAGTGGAGTATCTGTGGCATCTTCTGTCTTTCTTTTAAGTAGGTGATGAGCAAAATTTGCCTTTAAAACTTGCTGTCCCACTTGACAGTAACATCTTGGCCAGCATGGGTGACTGATCACATTGCCTCACCAGCTTGCTTGCTGTTTAATTATCAGCTTATCAAAGTGGATGTTTTTTCCTGATCTGACTGTCGTTTTGGCTTAAAGTGTCTCTTCTAGCAGAAAATTATCAGGGTTTAATGGTTCTTGTTCAGTCCAGTCCTGCCAGCCTTACAATTTCATTTAAAGACAGAGATCTTAGAAGAAAAGAGGCAAGAAAGCCTCTCACACAAAACTGTTTGTAGTTTGAAAGCAAGTCTCCAATATCATGTGGAGCTCTGAGACAGAGGAAGCAGATCATCACTACTGCTGTTAATAAAATAAGAAAACAATTCAGAGAGGCCACACCAGTCTGAATGAGTCCAGAGGCCTAGGTAAGGTAGGAGTCTGGAGGTGGTATGCAAGAGATTTGCTTCCTTTTCTATTTTTATTTTCTACTTTACGGTCAACTACAGGTTTGGGTTTTTTTTAGGATAGTGACATATCAGTATGCCTTCTAGCATTATTCTCCTGTCCTGTTTTATCAGAATTTTAGTCAGTGATGACTAACAGAATTAGGGACTGACCCTTTTCTTTGGAGCAGTCCAACTGGGCACACAGTGGTTAACGTGAAGGGATGTAACAGGAGAAATAAATTGCCTAAGTGTTGCTGATGGCTGCCAGAGTGCTCTAAGCACCCCAAGCCCAGTGTGTGAGGGAGTGCTCTCCTTTCTGCCGGGGCAGCTGGCTTCATTCATTGCCTGCTTTGTATCTGATGAAAGGAAGAGGTTCTCAAAGAACGCACACCTCACACAGGCCATGAGAGTTAAGGCAATATTTTTGCTTCAAGGCCTTCTTTGGGCTGTGAGGAGTCAAAAAATAACAGTGAACAGGGTTAGTAGAACAGCTAACCTTTGTTCTACATTTTCAGGAGCAAAAAAGAAGGTCATTGCCCTTAACTTTATCTCCTATTCCTAGCCAGTGTTTTTGTTAACTCTTAACGTTTTCAGTGTGCATTTGCTACAGCATCCATCTTCCTTGGAATGCTTTTTTTTGAAGCCAGTGAAATAAAAGGGAGAAAAAAAGAGATGTTTTAATTTCTAGCCAGAAGGGAAAATGTTATCTGTAAGATGAGTTTGGAGAATGTAAAAATGTGAAATAAACTAGCTTTGTAGGGGTGCTGAATGATTCTAAATTACTCTTTTTGCTTCTGGTGCTCTCTGACACGTAAAGGGCTTTACCCTGGAAGTGTGTATATCCATCTGGTAGCAAAAAAATACTAAGTAGGCAGGAGATGATGTTACAGTGAAGTGTCCTCTGCTCCTCCTTGGGCTTCAACTGTGTAAGAATCAAACAGATAATATTTCTGGTGCCCTACATTCCCTTCATCTCTTCCCCCGTTTTGTGGTGGCTTTAGTGCGGACTTCACATCCCCAGACACTGAGTCCTATGCTTTTCTTCATAATGAGGACAGCACAGACAACAGAAACGCATGTTTCTTCCTCTCACCAGAGCACCTCCATCCTTAACTAGAAGACAAAAGGTGAGAAGCTAGTTTGGTTTTCAGACCTGATTTCATTATTGGGAGGTAGCATTGGAGTCAGATGACAGCACTGTTTTCTATTTATGTATTTTACTTATTTATTTTTTGTGACATGAAGCTCAGTCTATTGTGAAACTGCTAACTCATTTCTCACAGTTGACCAAAAAGTCTTTAAAGTGGAACAACTTTCATTTTACTTTCATTTTGTGTTGAAACGATTTGGATTCTTTCTGGTGACCTCAGATGAAAGGCTTACTGTCCCATTGGCCTGTGCAGTCACTCATTCTTACATCATCTTCGTGGCTAGATAAAGTTTTTCTTTGTGTGAGGTGATGCTGTGGATGCAGAACCGTTACAGGTAAAATGCTGAGTTTGAGCTCATCTTCTGCTGTGTATAACAGAGAAAAAAAGTGAGTCAGAAGAATGAAAATATTATAAACTCGGGGTGAATAGGAAACCCCGGGAATGGGTTTCAGGCATTCCAGACCCTTGGAATTCAGATCCATGGGATTAAGAACAGGGTTTTGGTGTGGACTTCTCTCTAGTGCATTGTAAGAGCAAGCATTAATATCAGGACTTCTGCAAATGTAAAGGACTTAATAGCCACAAAGGACATGTATTTTGAGTTCTGGGGTCTGAATTTTTTCCACTTTAACTTGTAGGATGCTTTCATACCTATTAAGTTCAGGGCAATGTGTGTATAAAACGCTCTTAATCAGCATTCCCTATTCCTCCACTGCAGGCATTTTATACCTGCTTTTGATACTCACAATGTGTGGGTGCAAATCACTATACAAGGCAATCAAGCCTTGTAGCACTTGAGAATTACTTCAGTAATTCACAGTTTATTTCAGCGGCATTCATGGAAGTGTACAGGTTTTTACTTAACACCTTAAGATCCTCTGTGTGCAACTCCCTGGGTGAATTGTCTGACTTTAACCTCTAGAAGCTGTGAGTTCACATCCTTCTTAGGGGTTGTCTTTCAGTCAGAATATACCACAAAGTCTGTTTTCCTCTGTGTGAAATGAAGGACTAAATTCTCCGCACACTGTTATTCTTATCAGTCCAAAACACGCTGCATAGAACTACAGCATTTCAATGGCTCTTTGTACTGAGGAAGAAAAATATATGAAGTCAAGTCTGATTTTTTAGAAATGGTGCATGCATGAAGAGAGCTTTGCTTCATATGAAGGAAGGGGATATACACTTTGAACTCTCTATCCCTTTGCTTGTGGAGCACTCATCCCCTCGTATTGCTGTTCCCCTATGCTTCTGTGCAGACCTCTTAAGAAGCTGTTGCACTGGGCTCCAAGGAACAAGAATATTTCCCGATGTTTCTGCAGCAGCCCAGGAGATGCTGAGCAGCAGCGTGCATCCAGTGTGCAACTGGCAGAAAGGAAGCAGTTAATTAGCCCTTTCTACGCCAATGTCAATATGTTTCTATTACAATCATGGGTCTGTGTTGGTACCCTCAGGTGGCTAATTTATATGAAATTTCTTGTGTGTGTTGAGCTTTAAACAACATCCTGGGTAGCCTAGTGAAAAAGGTTGTCGATGGCTTTTATACAAAAGATTGGAAATTCAGCCTCTGTTGGGACTGTGCTTTCAGGAACAGCACAGAAATATTAATACCTGTCTTTCTCTCCCCGTTAATAAACAAATCCTTATCGCTGTTTATTTCCCCTAAACAAAAGCAGTGGTCCAAAGCATTGAAGACATACAAAGCCAAGATGTGCTATTTATAAAAAGAGCCAAGGTAGATAAAGAATGATTTATGATACTCATAGAGCACTTTTCAGCCAGCTAGGTCACACGACACTTTGCAAACTGATTGTATACACTCTGAGTCTCTGTGTGTGTTGGGAGATAAATGAAAAAAGTGTAACTTTTTCCAGAAGTAAGTAAAAGTAAGGCACATTACCGTGACAGTTGTTTAAAGAATGTGCATGTTAATTTCAAGGAAGCAGAGAACAACTGAACAGCAGGAAAGATAAATGTACTGTAGTTGGGTGGTCATGAAGCAGCACTAAAACCCCTTACTTCAGTAAGCAGTGATGTGTTATGTTAGTAATGATGAATGTTTGGCACTGGGTGTATCCTGTGCTGAGCTTTAGCTACCCAGAAATCAAGGGAGCTGCACTGATTTACGCTGACCTGAGCATCTGGCCAATTCTGTGTTAAGTTTATTAACGCTAAATGAATTCCTGAAAAACACAAACTATAGCTATTTTGGCAGGAGTGAGAAAGTTTTATTAGAGAGGATTCCTTTGCTATCCTTGCTGGTCTCTCTGTTCATTACACAACTTTCCTAAAAATGAACCACACTACTTTAACTCTTTCCTGTGGTGCCTCACCTCACTGATCCTCATGTTGAGATGTGAACCCAGCTGAAAGAAGCAGCAGTTTCTGTTGTAAGGAATGGTGTCATTGAATGTTTTCGCTTGAGGCACGGCAAGCCTCTTTTACCATGGGCCCTCCACTCTGAATGTGGTGGTTAGAAATCCAAATATGATGGATGGACCTGCCATCACTTCTCCGTATTTCAGTTTTCTTCTGGAATTGGAGAAGTGTCAGCCTCTGCCCCAAATGCTCTTCTTTCACCATGAATTAAGGATCCCATATCACTGATTGTGTTAACAGCTCCTGTTGTTCTGCACCCCTGCCCTTTGCAGATCCTCCTGTTTCCTGACTGTGAGATTCCCCAGAGCATGACTTGCCTTTGGAAAAGTGTCTTCAGATTGTATCTCTGCTTCTGCATCACTATGTTGGTGTTCTCCAGGGCTGGGATCCTTTGTAGCCACAGAAGACTGTGGGAGCTTTGGCTTTTCTATGCCAGGGTGATCCATGGGCAGCATGTATGGGGTGCATCCTCTCTCTGTGCCTACTTTGGGTGAGATGGCAGTATAGGAAACCTCCCGTCTTCCTGAAATCAGAAGGATTAATGCCTTCAGTTCTGGAAAGACTTCTGTTCAAGTTCCAGATATGAGACTTTCACATGCAGGCTGCTGCATCTTGCATTTCATTGATGCTGGTTTGCATTGTCTGCTGTGCGTAGTGTGCTTTAACACATCCATTCTGTAGGCTGAATAACTGGGACAGAGTAAGACTGGATGTTTTTTTTCAAAGATGTAGGGCAATCAGTTGGAGAAAGGAGGGCTTGAGAATCCAGACTGTGTTCCTGTAATTGCTGGACTGACTCATGGTTTGAGAGATGTGAGGTAGTTTAGGAAGCATCGGTGTTTGATGGTTGTTTTCTGGTCAGGTAACCCAGATAAAGAACTCAGTTTACCACATCAGCTACAATAAAAAGCAATGAGACATGAGTTGAGCATCTTTCACAGATCTTAAGTATGGCTTCATTCAAATCCTTGGTATTTGTACTGAACAAGGTGAATGCATCTATTTCCATACAGTAACTGAATGTGCTGCTGGAAATGACAAAGATGCAGAAGAGGCTTATAAGCATCCTGTGCTCATTAATACTCATTTAGTCTAGAGAAACAGCTGATACATCTGCTTTTTTTGGTAAGGTATTTGAAAGATGTGTCTTTCTTCTGTCTTGAGAGATACAATCATGAAAGAATTAAAGGTGACAGATGATCAGTTGAGCTATTTATCTGTTGATTGATCAAGCTATCACATGAATGCTCATATGACCTCATAAATAAAGTGTGTGAACTTCTGCTAAGGTATTAAAAGTGAAATAATATTAATAATCCTTTTTCCCATTCCACAGACTGTGCATGTACATGCATATGTATCTGAGTATATTGCAGCAGGTAAAGGCGTGACTTGCAATTCTGTAGAGAGAAAGGCAGTTACAGAGATGTATTTTGTGTTCACCTCTGAATGTGGGTAGACCTGCACTTTTAACGAAGCTGTGAGTGATGGCTATAGTGTGTAGAAGTTGTAACCCATAAGCCTCCCACTGCTAGTCAGTGGTGTAATTGCTTAGTCAGTGCAGTTATCTTGGAGGTTACAGTGAGATCCCTTGAGTAGCTACTGTCAGTACCATGAAAATAAAACAACTTGAGCAGAGGACAAAAAAATTGAAATGCCCTCAGACTTAATGAGGAGTCTTTGATGTGTACAATGACCTGATGTAGCTAATAATAAGTAAGCACATTCATTTTACATGCACAGAAGATTTTCTAGTTATGTGGCTGGATACCTAAGCACAACTAGTTGTCACAGTCAAATATTGACATCATGGATACCTCAACCATAATAGCCAGATATGTCTGATGAGATGGGATGTAATCCTTATAGTGGCAAAAGCATATAGGTTACACTTTTAGCTGACTTCATTATTTTGGTATTCAGTGACCCTAACATATACAAAATGCAAATTTTTAAATCCAGATTGGTTCTCAATCTTGTCCCCTGGCAGCAGGGAAGGGGATGAATGGCTGGGGGACAGGAAGGCAAGGCTGCCTGTTGTGTAGGTGGACTGTGAGATCACGTGGGTTTATCATGTTGGTAGAAGACTTGCACTGTTAGTGGAAGAAAGGTCTTTGTGTTTCATTCCTTCTGCAAGCCTATGTTGAAAAAGCTGGGAACAATGCTATATATTTTAGTTATAAGAAAGATAATATACCTTGGAGTCATCTGCATTTCATGCTGTATGGTTTCATTACTAATGCCAGCAGCCTGGGTAGGGAGAATGGACCCAAAGGGCCTGGGGAGGTGGAAAGAAAAATTAACCATAGTGACCATCTGTCTTTGATCTGAGAGGAAGGACCCTGGGCCATTTCAAAATGGTTAAAATAAGCAGTGGTAGGCTTTCTGTAGTCAAGATTGTCTAAAATAATTGTAAGGCAAGTTTTATAGGGAGACAATATCTTTTATTAGATTAACTGATATAGCTGGAAAAAAACAAACAGGTTTTTCAGGCCAAAAGCTTGTGTCTCTGTTTCTTCCAGCTATATCAGTTGGTCTAATAAAAGATTATCTCTCTCTATAAAACCTTGCTTCAAGAACAGCCCTGTACACTTCTGCAGCCTCTCACAGGGCTATGTAACCAGAAGAACAGAGGGACACTTCGCCTGCCCTTCATCCCACAGTGCAGCGGGTCCTGTCTTCGGACTATGCATTGGTCCAAAGGTGACTGAACAGCATCCAGTGCCCTGACACAAGTCTGGGTTTGTGCCAGGTTCTCAGCTGACTTGCTTTGAAAAGGGAGGCTGGTGGCTTGAGAGGTCACTAGTGTAAAGTATGGTTTCGGTAGTACCCAGTTGCCTAATGGTTAATACAAGATTCTTCACATGCTTAAACCAGGTATCCATCGTCTCTGTTGGGAGACCAGGAGCAGAAGTCACAGATGATGACCGTGGTTAGCTACTCTCCTCTGAACTAGTCCATGAAGCCCTTCCAGGTGCTGTGACCCTCTTCATTCTTGCAATGGCACTTTACAACTTCTGGAACTGAAAGGTGGCAGCCCAGGTTTCTAAAAGCATTTATGAATAAAAAGTTAAGTAGGGAAATGCTTCTGCTGTACTTTTGTCTAGATGTCACAGACTCTCTAAAGGAGCTAACGGGAACAGTCTCTGATAAAGTAAAGTTCTCAAAGGAAGTTCAGCCATCTATTTGGGGAGTGCCTTTGATCCATCAACTAGTAAGCTCTGATAGAAACTTTTGATCTTAGATTTCTCACAGTCAGTTTCTGGCTCTCCAAATAGTTTATTTCTTGAACTATGTCCTAGACTGAATCCCACAAAAAGCTATATAATTTCAGGCTAAAGAGGGGTTGAGTGCTGTCAAAATGAGGGCAGAATTTTCCTACAAACAGGGAAGTTAAAGGGTCTGGTCAGGGTAAAAATCATGGAGCTGTTAGTACACCACAGAGCTGTCCAGCAAATAATTTGTCTCTGTATTTAAAAGTAATAATAATACAAATGTACTTACTTTGTTACTTAAAATAACCTTAGAAGATTAAAACGGAAGATTAAAATTATAGTTTTCATTTGTCAGTATTCATATTCTTTGACCACAATGCAGTTTCCTCTGTTAATGAGCTGCTAGTGATGTTCATTTTTGCCTATATGGTAATTTTCTGCTCAGTTTCACTTTTTAAGATTTTATGCAGCATCACAGAGATGCAATCGCCAGAGCAGATTGTTAGTTTATATTTAAAATGCTTCCACTGTTATGTTTCTTTTTAAATTAACATATAACCCCATGGAAACAATTCTGTTGGGTTTGAGCATTATAAAAGTCCTTCAGAAATGAAACTGTAGAAGTGTGACTTCCAGTATTTGATTAATTTGGGAAATAAATTTTTTCCTAATAAACTTCAGTACTGTCAGATAAAACCCAACAGTTGTGCCACCACAAGTCAGAAGGAAATCTTAAGGTTTTCTTTGTACATTGAAAATTTACAAAGTATCCATTTTAATTTACTTAACAAAACATTTTGCTTTTATTAAATGCATTTAAAATGTTCTGGGGAGTTTTGAGGTCAATACAGACAATTGCACAAGTACTTGAGAAGCCCCCACTACTTGCATCTAGGAATCACTGGGAGCAGACCGGAATTAACTGTCCGGTTTGAGAGTTTAGAAGTGACTAATAATCTTCACCTTTACTTGACCCCAAATATTTCTAGCCATTAGGAACAAAACTTTATGGATGAACTCTAGTTTAGGCCACATATTTCAGAATTCATTAGTGACTTATATACATTTTGCAGTACTGTAGTATTGAGTGTAGCGTAACAGATGTGTACTGCTAACACCAAATCTATCCCGATTTATACTGAAACACAGGTTGTTGCTTATTCCTCTCATCTTGGCAAAAAGTTGCATGTTAGACAAATAAGTGATGCAATATGATGATCAGGATTGAACTGGCATTCAGGAGTGATGAATATGTGGAAAAAATATCTCATGTATGGAAATAAATACAGGATGAAAACCTAGTTGACTTTTCTATTGGAATAAATTAAAAATAGCTGCATGGAAATCGTGGGAGTCTCACGCTTATTATGTTAATGTAAGATGAAGATAAAATTCATTGTTTTGAACAAAAAAATTTACATTTAGCAAATATGCTGTACTAAATGGAGTTTTAAAGAAAAAAGGACCGTATTCATACTGCAAGAAGGACAATTTTGGATCTACCAATCATGATCCTGTGGGATTTCTATGGGTATACAGCCTGCTGAGACATGGCAGGTGTAATGGCAGGGGGCTAAAATGACATAGACTTGCTGATCCATGCTCAATTTTAAAATACCCATTAACTGTCTACTTTGCTAGAAATCTCCAGAATTAATGTGCTTTACATGTGCAGGTAAAGACCTGAGGTCAAGAAGCTTTTAAAAGGACAGGGTACATTTGTGAAAAAGTATAGACAATGATAATTTGGGAGCAATCAGGACCAAAAGATTTACAAACAGAAGGTGTGAACAGTCAGGTACATGGCTGTGGATGCTGAAATCTGCTTGAGAAAAGCTGCCCTGGGAAAGTGCTAGAAAGAGATACCAATTTATCTCTGTGTGGAAGAGGTGCCAAAAATGCTCACATATTGCACAGAATTTTGGGTAAGGCTGGGTAAAAAAACCTCTATTAAGGGCTTTTTTTGATGCCAAATTCGATTTTGGCCTAAAATATGGTTTGGTTTTTGTTTTCTCTGGAAAATACATACTTTCTTACAAGAATATATCTACATTCACAAATCATTAGTCAAAATCAAGTACATGTAGACAAGCATTAAATCCAAAACTAAAATACTTTTTTTATTTTCTCATGAAAGTTTGCATAACTCATAGAAGTTTTTGATGAAGAGAATGTCGTTTGTTTGTTTGATTGGGATTTTTAATGAAAAGTGGCCATAGCAAAAAGCCCAAGCAAACCATGTTCTAGTCTACTGCAGTGTTGTAGAACTTGGATGCTAAAGAACACAATGATGAGCTTTGCTTTGATCTGAGTAATGTGTCTGTGGGACACCACAGTTTTGGGAGCTTTTGAAGGTTTGGTGTATGGGGGAACTTCCAGGCTGTGTCAATAGACTGTGTGTGCATATGCTGCTGAGCTATGACAAAGTCAGCATCTTCTCAGGATGCCATTTCAAACCCTCTGCATCACTGACTCCAGACTAGGTAGTGTTCTCTGGGGAAATGAGCATAAATATGTTGTTTCCCACCTGGATTTCAGCATGACAACCAAGACACTGAAATAACCAAGAGACAAGATCCTATGGTCTTTGTCTTCCTTTCTATCTTCTTTCTTACTTTTCTTCATAGAACAGAGTTGGAGGACTAACTAACAGTGCTAGGTCAGGATGTGAGAATTTTGTATGGTCACTACAACCGTTTTACTGTCAAGGGGCTTAGTTTGAGGTTCTCCTGTCTCAGCTTATCCACAAGGTTAAAAGTCTGGAATCAGACTTATTTTCAAAGCTCAAGATACAGAGGCTATTGGTACTGGTGCTTAGGGTCTGCAAGGATGTAGCTGGGTATTCTCATGTTGCCCTCTTCCTCCCACAGTCTTTCAAGTTCAAGACTGTAAAAGGGCTGCTTGGGAGGCAGAGAAGGTTTGGTTGGACCACCAGGCTTCATTTCCCAAGGTCTTGAGGTTGAACTTCAGCCAAGGAAATGTTCTCTGTATCCCTTAGATTGTTTAGATTACTGGTTATAAATATTATCCTTTGAGTTTTTGCAAAAATTTCTTTTTGCTGAGCCATTCCTCTGTTGAGCATGCAGCTGAGACCAGTAGCGAGGACAAGGTGTACAGTGCAGTTACAATCATGCAAACATCTGTGTACTACAGTTTGAATTTAGGTACACTTCTGTGTCTCACAGAGGCTCATGGAGTATGTTTTATGCATGTACACTTGTCTGACAGTCTGTGGCATGCCTGCAAGAGATGCAGGGTGAGTCTTCCCGACTTGGGAAGGAACTCAGAGCTTCATGTCTGATTTGATGCATTTCCAGCTTCTGCCAGCAGTCTGTTGTGAACTGTGACAGAGCACAATGGGCATGCCCTCTCCTATACCCATCACTCTGTGCCTTCCGGCGTGCTGATAGCTGCCTGGCACACTAGGTAAAGGGAGTCCTCCTGTAACACTCAGATACCATGCCAAGTTTAGAAATTCCAACTATAGACTTACTTGCTGGTGTTAGCCTACTTCTTTAACCAAGTAGGCTGATACAGTTAAGGCAACTCCAACCTGCTGAGGGCAGTAAGTCATTGCTGTTGATAGGCAGATATAATAAGCGTTGGCAGTCCGTGATCTTACTAAGTTTTTACATGCCTATAGACATTTAGATCCATTCCCATCAGTTCTCTCACCAGAGCTGTTAAGGAGCAAGGCTGACAAGGAATTACCCTTCTGTTAGAAGTTAGCCATGCTGACCAAGGGCATGGACACAAGCCATGTTGGTAAAGTCCTCCCATACTACCTCTGGTTTGAGAATGAAGGGACCAATCTTGCAAACTGCTGAATATCTCTTCAGAGAGGCTCAGCAGTCTCGTCTTCCATTCATGGCTCTGAGAAGGCTCAAGTGTTTTCAGGAGGTACTCAGCAGCTTGCAGAATTAGGCACAGAAGAGGGCTGTCTTGTCAATCTGGTCCTGTCCTCAAGCAACAGAATTGTTTAAAAAGGAATAGAGTGTGTCTGATTCTTCCTGTTTCCATTTGTAGATTTAAATATCTATATGTTCAAATGATTTTATTAGTCTGTGACTGGCAGCTGAGAAACACTCAAATGCTTGGATTTTAATGCAGTTGCTTCATCAGGAAAGTGGAAGAAGAAGTAATGAAGCCTGTTAAAAGGGAATATCTCTGCTGCTTGTTTTGCTTCATAAATATTCATGAACACCCCCCTCTCCTTTCTTTGCCCTTTGACTAGTTCTATTAACTGGGAGCCATTAGCTGTGGATGAGGCTTGAACCTCATAAAACATTTTGTGGTCATCAGATGCATTATTGGAGGAATTTGCAGACACAGATACTCTTGACATTCACATCTGTTCCATCTAATTATGGCCAAATTGAAATTGTAAGCCCCTTTTTGTGACAATGCGGTATATTTCTGTGGAGTTGATTGTGTTATTAGAAGCAGGGATTTACAACTTCAACTAGGGAATGAACGAGACACTGATGAAATTTCACTTTTTCTCTGCAGTATTCCTAGCAATGTCAAATAAGTTTGAGAGAGCAGATATGATTGTATGTACAAACTATGTAATGTATAAAAAAGCATTTTTTATATATGAATATTTTATTGAGAAGGTCAGCAGGCAGTAGTAGAGTTTATTCACTGCTTTGAATAAGGGATGAATACTCCTCAGTGGTTCATTTGGGTAATAGAAAGTTTTCCTCTGTCAGGAGTGAGTATGCTGTGGGGAAGGTCTAGGTTTTGAAGTAGCTTCATGCTTGGACACTCCCAAGGAGATATGCCAGGCAGTGCACCCTTCCCTCCCTTGGTGTGCAGCCCAGAAGCTCTATCAGAGGAGACTGCACCAGTGTTCAGGTCTCCATGCTTTGGGTGGCCAAGTAGTCACAAGGAGGACAGGGACACAGCCATAAGCAGTTTAGCTATTTGAATCTTTAGTGGGAAAAGCAGTAATTTGAATCACTAGTTCCGTTTTCCTTTTCTCCTTTGTCCCACTACCCCTCCCCCCCTTTCAGTGTTTTTCTGTTAGCTCCTTTTTTATTTTGGCATGTCTCCACGGCCTGATAAGTAATACCTGCTGTAAAGATTGCTTTTGTGAGGTAAATACCTGTCCAGCAGGAACGAGATGAAATCAGCAGCTCATTTCACAAAGGATGCTAGATGTCTAGTAAATGCTAACAGATTTTGATCAGCTCTTGACTAGAGAAGAAATGCTAAACTGGAGGTGAATATTTTCTTAAATGGCATGTTATTTTATTGTGCTCTCACTTCCTCTGAATTCATTCTTTGCTTCACCCACAGACTGTGGGACAGATCAACAAAATCAGACGTATCATCCCATAATGTTGAGAATAGGTGGAAACTGATGTCTTTCTTTGATACAGCAGATTGGCTTTGGGGATTTAAGGATGAAGCAGTAAAATGACCAGCTGCTTGCCTGAAAGAAGATCCAGTCCATGTCCTATTAAAAAAAAAAATAAAAAAATTGTTTGTTTATTTATTGGAATTATTTACAGACTGCTGATTCACTGCCATATTTTAATTTTTATTCTCCATGCGCACACACGCACACACACAGCACTGCAAATATGTTATAGAAAAGCTGCAAATTACAGGATGTCTAATTAGAAAGCTTTGAGGAAAAGATGACAAAGAATCATTCACCATGGAGACAGAAGTTGCTTGCTGGTTTATAGCCAGCTAAACAATGTCAGAGACTCTGATAAGCTATTCCTAGGGAGAGTAGGAGTTAGCCTGTGCAAAAAGCAGGGAGCTGGTACGCAGCATGTCACGGAGGAGCAAAGCTCTCTTCTATTAAAGAGAGACCAGAGGCAAGGATACAGAGTGGTGAATACACTGGCTACATCTTGGATCTACTTTATAATCTGATTTAGTTCCTGATTAAGACCTCTGAAGACAACAGAAAACCACTCTTTGCTTTCAATGACTGTTAGGTCACAAGCAAAATAAATCTGTGGTTTCTCTTGAGACCTGGTCATCAGAGATGATCTGGAGACAACAGATCTGAATCCAGATTACAAGAGTACTAGATTTTTACAGTGCTCGGTTAGGAGAATTTTTTTACATCAGATGCAAAATCCAAATGTTTGTTCTCAATCTGTATTCTCTCAGCCCTGTGGAACTGGCCAGAAAGAGGGTATTTGGTTCAGGGCTATTTTTACATATGAGATGTTTGTCACTAGCAGAAAATCTGGCGTGATAGGCAGCTTCTGCGTAAAACAGTCTGGGGACAAGAATAGCAGAAAACACTACAGAAGAAGGCTGAGGTACATTGACAGTGATATATTATTACTTGTAGAAAAATTGCATGGTGCATGAATGGATAGGGCATGTAACATAAGCTTCTGTATCCATTTCAAAGATATGCTATTCTGAAGGTTTCAGACTTCTGCTTTTAACAGAAGGGGTTCCAAATTCTTCCACATTTCTTGCATTTCAAGAGCTACATAACAACTCCTGTTCACAGTTTTGTGGGCTGTGGGCATGCATGTTGCCGTCACCATGGGATGTCACGCATGACAAGATTGAACCCAATGCAGTATCAGAGCAGCACTGCACACAAGGTGTCAGATCCACCACAGTACTGTGTGAGACACTCTGCTTTCCTCTGAGACAAGAGAGGTAGGGATACTTTTACTAACATTTTGATTTAGACTGTGTTCAAGCTAGGGACCCATCTGATCAACCAAGACCTACCTTGCTGCAAAAAACCCTAAAGCAACCAAACCAAAAAAAAAAAAAAAATCGAACGTTGCTGAGAACCTCCCTGAATTACCGAGAGAGGGAGTAAATGTGTCAGGTCTGAAAACCTGACAAAACCCCTACTGTGAAAACATTTGGGTCTAAATTTATACCTTTCTGCTCAAAGTACACATCCGCCTCTTTAGAAGTGGGTTTTGATTTGCATTTAGAAGTGATCATCAGGCTTTAACTGAGTGAGATCAGAAGTCACCGAGGGTTAGGTAAAAGGGTTCTTACGACAACTAAATTAAATTTGGGTTCTGTTTCAAATAGAGGATGTACATCAGGTTAGCTGAAGGAATATGTTGACTGTAATTTTGAAAAAACAAACCAATCCAGCATATTTTGCCATTCTGAATTGCTGAACAAGCATCATTAACATACAAAAGAACAGCTTTGATAATATCTACACTCAACTTTTCACTTCAGACACTTGTATCACTGAATTGCTTGTTCCTGGCAACTGTAGAGAAAATTTTACTGAGTATTGTAATAAGCCTCAGAGAAATATTTTGTCATTAAAAAGCCACAAATATTTCAGCTGATGTAAAAGAAAACCAGGGCAGTGATATTCCTTGATCCTCATGAAAATTTGAGGCAAACTTAGTAGAACTGGAATGTACATATTTCTCAAGAAAACTTTGCTGATATATATCATGCAGGGAAGAAAGGACAACTTCTTTCAACATACCTAGACTAAGCTTCAGTTGACTTTGATTCTGGCCTTTGGTGCAGAGCTGCCATTTTGTCTGGTCATCAAAGGGAAACAGTTGGCAGAAGTCACTCAGAACTTCTCGGCAGTGTATGCAAAATGGGGTATTTTCATTCCCAGAAATCCAAATGTGAGCTAACTTATGTGTGTGTGTACTGGTGAATTTTCCTAAGTTTTGGAGCTTTTGGATATTCAGAAGTCAGAGTCTGCACAAAGCTGTGTGAACTGTACTTGCTGAGTCTCCTAAGAATGTCCTCATATTCACATGCCACCTTCACTTCACATACCTGTATTCAGCGGTCTATACCTGGTTTCTAGCACATCTTTCACTGAGATGATACAACTTGGAGCAGGCAGCATGGAATTAAGTGATCAAAGAAATTTACTTTGAACTGAAAACTCCCCATCTGGGCTGTGTGTTTATAAGAAGACTGCAGAAAGGCTAAACCAAAGTCCCAGTTAATGGAGGTGGGCCCTAGGATGGCATCCTAAGCACAGAAGGGGATGCATTGCATTTGGCAAGGATGCCACATCTGACAAATGGCAGTATATACATACTGAAATGGAAGATAAATACAAAGAGTAAATGAGGGTTTAGATACCAAAAATTGTTTTCCAATACAACTACAGTCTGAAAGTTGTGAGGAAAAAAGGGCAGATTGCTTCTGTGTAAATTAGGCTGCCCTATGAACAGAAGTCCTGTACATTCATATCTACAAAGCAGTAGTGGGTGATACAACTCTGCCAGTGCTGTTTCATCAAGAAGTCCATCCAGGGTAAGTGGTCCTACCATCAAATCAGTGACAACAGCGATCTGCTGAGCTGATTAAGATATGGGCTTTCTTTTCAGCACCTCTTTCTTTCCTAAAAACCCATCAGCTGTTGGTAAGGCAAAGACAGCCTTGTCAAGCTGTGTGGGCAGGAGGCTACTCCCTCTTAGGGTCAAACCCAAACTCAACCTAGGAGTGGGAGGATACTGTCAGAGAGGAGTCTCCAGACTGAAGTTTCTCCCACCCGAAAGTCCCAACAGATTAAAAATCTGCTGTGTGTTTGTCCACATTCCTGGCTGGGTGTACAGTACTCTGGAGGAGGAAAGCACTTGAGCCAGGTAATTAAACATGTCAGCTCTTTATCCAGGAGAGTATTATATTAAATTATGTACAGTAAATATTTTTGGAAGGTGGAATTCTAAAGAGAACTTATTGATTTATGGCAAAGGGCCAAGCTGCTGATGGGGCTGGCAGACGTGTTCAGCATCCAGGGTGATACTGGGTATGGTGTGTGCTTGGGAGACGCAGTGAGCCGGTGTATCAGTGCAGGGGGAGGCTGCTCTGTGCTCTGCGACTCTTCCTCCTTTTTGTAAGTGCACAGGAAAATTGTGAGCACCCCTCGGCTTTTTGTACGCCCGTTGAATCGATAATGGCGCTTTAGAAATGCTTCATCAGCACTACTGTCTCAGCTGTTCTTGTAAATGGCAACATTAGCAGGACTACCCGGCCATAGCAAGCAAGGGTGGCAGTGAGAGGAGGGCGGAGAAAAATGTCAGTAATATGGATGGCCTTGCCAATGCTGTCAAGGACTGTAGGCGATAAACGGGCAGCTAGAGACATCATTTCAGCTCTCCAGGGAGACTGGGGTCAGACATTCATCATATCTCTTTATTCTGGGGAGAAATGCTATATGTCAGACATAGGTGGTGTACTTCTGTATATTGCCTTCTGTCAAGGCTGATAGGTGCTCTTGTCTTTTTGATGTTTCTGGGCTCCCAGTGCTCCTCAGAGGTGCTTCCCATTTCTGCATATGGTCAGATGGGCTTGTCAGTCATCTACAATATGAGTCAGAAGTAATCTAGAAGAAGTCATGCTACACTAGCAGATAATGGGTTAGGTAATGCTGTGATGAAACAGGAAAATTACAACGTTGTTGCTATTACAGAAACATGGTGGGATGTCTCCCATGACTGGAGTGTCCCAATTGATGGTTACAAGCCCTTTAGGAGGGACAGAAAGGGAAGGAGAGGTGGTGGGGTGACTCTGTATGTTAAGGACTGTTATGATTGCTTCGAGCACAGGTGTAGTGAAGACAGGGTTGAGTGTCTTTGCATTAGAATCAGGGGGAAGGCCAACAGGGCAGATATTGTAGTAGGAGTCTACTACAGGACACCCAAACAGGACAGAGAGATGGACAAGATATTTTATAGGCACTTAGGTGAAATCTCATGATCGCTTGCCCTTGTTCTTGTGGGCAACTTTAACTTCCCAGACATCTGCTGGAAATACAACACAGTAGAACGAGACCAGTCCCGGAGATTCCTAGAATATGTGGGAGACAACTTCCTGACACAGCTGGTGAGAGAACCGACCAGAGAAGGTGCCCTGCTAGCCACTCACAATGATTACAAAGAGGGTGTGAAGCTGTGCAGGGTGGAAATCAGGAGGTCTAAAGCCCAACTGGAAATTAATTTGGCCTCTGCAATCAAGGATAACAAGAAAAGTTTCTATACGTATGTCAGTAGCAAAAGAAAGTCCAGGGAGAGTCTCCATCCCCTGCTAGATGCAGGAGGAAATTTGGTAACAAGTGATGAGGAGAAGGCTGAGGTGCTTAATGCCTTCTTTGCCTCAGTCTTTAATAACAAGATCAGTTGTATTGATGAAATCCAGCCTCCACAGCCAGAATACAGAGGCTGGGAGAACGATCCCCTGCAATCCAGGAGACAGTCAGTGACCTACTGCATCACATAGACATACACAATGGGACTGGATGGTATACACCCGAGGGTGCTGAAGGAGCTGGCTGGGGTGCTCACCAAGCCGCTTTCCATCATTTACCAGCAGTCCTGGATGACCAGGGAGGTCCCGACTGATTGGAAATTGGCCAATGTGATGCCCATCTATAAGAAGGATCGGAAGAGCGATCCGAGAAATTACAGGCCTGTCAGCTTGACTTCGGTACCTGGGAAGCTGATGGAGCAGCTCATCCTAAACACCATCATTCAACACATGAGGCACAAACAGATGCTCAGGCCCAGTCAGCATGGGTTTATGAAAAGCAGGTCCTGCTTGACAAACCTGATCTCCTACGACAGGATGACCTGCTTATTGGATAAGGGAAAGGCTGAGGATGTAATTTACCTTGACTTTAGCAAGGCTTTTGACACTGTTTCCCACAGCATTCTCCTGGCAAAAATGGCTGCTCGAGGTTTGGACAATCACACACTTCGCCGGGTAAAAAACTGGCTGGACGACCGGGCCCAGAGAGTTGGAGTAAACAGAGTTAAATCCAGCTGGCAGCCGATCACGAGTGGTGTCCCCCAGGGCTCAGTTTTGGGGCCACTCCTGTTTAACACCTTTATTGATGATCTAGGCGAGGGGATCGAGTGCACCCTCAGTCAGTTTGCGGATGACCCCAAGTTGGGTGGGAGTGTTGATCTGCTCGAGGGTAGGGAGGCTCTGCAGAGAGACCTGGACAGGCTGGAGCCATGGGCTGAGGCCAACTGGAGGAGTTTCAATAAGGCCAAATGCTGGGGGCTGCCCTTGGGCCACAACAACCCCCAGCAGCGCTACAGGCTTGGGGAGGAGTGGCTGGAGAGCTGCCAGTCAGAGAGGGACCTGGGGGTGTTGATTGACAGCCGGCTGAACAGGAGCCAGCAGTGTGCCCAGGTGGCCAAGAAGGCCAATGGCATCCTGGCTTGTGTCAGCAATAACGTGGCCCGCAGGGACAGGGAAGGGATCTCACCCCTGTACTCGGCACTGGTGAGGCCGCACCTTGATTCCTGTGTTCAGTTTTGAGCCCCTCACTACAAAAAGGACATTGAACTACTCAGGTGTGTCCAGAGAAGGGCAACGGAGCTGGTGCAGGGTCTGGAGCACAGGTCGTATGGGGAGTGGCTGAGGGAACTGGGGGTGTTTAGTCTGGAGAAGAGGAGGCTGAGGGGAGACCTCATCACCCTCTACAGCTACCTGAAAGGAGGGTGCAGAGAGCTGGGGATGAGTCTCTTTAACCAAGTAACAAGTGATAGGACAAGAGGGAATGGCCTCAAGTTGCACCAGGGAAAGTTCAGGATAGATATTAGGAAGCATTTCTTTCCAGAAGGGGTTGTTAGGCGTTGGAATGGGCTGCCCAGGGAGGTGGTGGAGTCCCCATCCCTGGAGGTGTTCAAGAGTAGGGTCGATTTAGAGCTTAAGGATATGCTGTAGGTGGGAACTGTGCTAGGTGAGAGGTTGGACTAGATGATCTCCAGGGTCCTTTCCAACCTAGATGATTCTGTGATTCTGTAACCGGAAGAGATTTCTTATTTGTAATACCTTTATTTTGCTCCCTGAGGATTGTTTGCAGTTGCATGTTTTAGCAAAGGACACAGAATCCTTTCATAGCATTGTAGGAAGGTAATGCTATGTGTGTCCCCATGTGGCCGTGGTGCACACAGCATAATGATGCTAACTCACCTTACAACTGTGTGGTCACAACGTGGTGTACTACAGATGCATGTGTGGGGTTAGGCAGGGGTGCACATGTATTACTGTGTAAGCAGGTGGAACATTTACCATCATATTTAGTGGTTGTTAGAGTAGTGTATATGTTTCAGAAATGGGAAGGTATGTTAGTCATGCATGTGTAGATATGTCCAAGTCTCTGCTTGTAGGTGTCCGAGTTATAAGTAAAAATTTTGCATGTAAGATACACATATTTACACTACATTTTGCATACATGTATGTCTTCATGTGTTCTTGTATTTTCCAAAGATAGGTCCTTAGGTAGGGCAACCCACTATATACTATGGAGTTGTAAAAAATATTATTATGCATTTTTTATTGTAAAATATAGAGACATATGAGTATATTTTCCTAAGGTAGTTTTCATTTTCTTTTCTGCTGGGAAGTGAATAGTATTTGTGATAGTTTCTCAAAGGAAGAGAAAGATCTGGTGTAGTACAGTGTATGGCATTATGTTCTCTGCAGGGAGCCATTAGTTTGTTATTTAAAGATGACTCTTCATTTTGCAGTATAAGGTCATTTCATGTCTAAATGATGAAAATCCATTTCACCCATAAAGATTTTAATTTAAAGTGCCCAGTACCTCTCCTCAGCTAGAAAAGAGCTATCATTGGATCTTTCTGTGGCTATCATAAGAAAAAATATGAACCAGGGCAAGCAGATAGCCTTCTGTACTGCCCCTTTCATGGATATCTTGATGTATCCAAGGGGTCTCTTCTCCACTTCAGAATTTTCAGAGATCTGATGCAAAGAAATGTCTGACTGTTTTCAGAGCATTTTTTAATTTTTCAAAACTGAGGTGAAGTTTCACAAAGACACACTTTTGAAGAGATTTGTCATTATTACCTGCTTACAGTTGAAAAAACAAGCAACATTGGACTAGGTTTGAAAGGCAATGCATGCAAATTTGGAGCACTTACATAAATAAATGGTGGCTGAATATACAATTAATCCAAAGTTTGGATGCCCAAATACCAGTTTACAGCAGCAAAGGAACATACATGAAACTGATGCAGTTTGGAGCATAATATGAAATTTTCATCTCATGAAGTTTGAGCTGTTGCTTTGAAGAACATGTCCTTTTCCCCCATCTCATAGCATAATAATATATGGTTTACTGAGTGTCTTTTTCCAAAATAATTGTTGAAATAGTTTCTGCAGTTTGATTGAATATTCTTGGACTCTGCCAAACAACCAGATAAGATTTGTATTTCCACTCTCCCTCTTCCACAGCACAGTAGGCGAATGAGTCTTGAGGTCATATTTAATCTGCTGACTTCACTGGAGTCATGCCAGGTTAGGCCAGCTGTGAAAATTTGGCCTCAGGTCACTAATGAGAGCTCTGTCACTGGAGCTCCAACCTTGTAGCTGTCTTATTGACACTGCTGGCACTTCTCTAATGCAAAAAAGCGTAAGAAAAATGTTGGTTATGATGCAGTTAAACCCTCTTTAATTTGAAAGTGATTATAATCAGTGGAGAAAATCCTGTTAATTAGGCAATTATATACTCCACTTCTCTTCCAGCCTCCCTCTTTCTTCATTCTCCACCTTGTTTTCTACTTTGGAAATCAGAAGAACAGACATATTAATCTTGGCTTCTAATTCTAAATTCATCTCTTGGGTCAACCTCATTCCAGTCAGCTTACTTCTCCCTTCAACAGCAGGACGATTTAAAACCTCCACCATACCACTGTGATTATTTAAAAGCAAAAGGTGACACTGTGTGTGTTTGTGTGTGTTCCTGTCTTTCAGTACACCCTCTCAGGACATCTCAAGTGTCTCTTACAATAAAACCTTCCAAGATAAATTGACATCCGTTTCCATCACAGCTTGAGGATGCCTACAATTGAAAGTTTTACTGACCAAACATCCAAGGCTTTCCTGTTCTTGAGGTTATTAACTGGTATGATAGATGTCAGTCAAAATCCACACATATGAGAAGGTCTACCCCAGAGTAGCGTGCACAAATGTAGCCGTATAGAGAGGGAATAAGGTCCTGTCAGCTCATCACAATCCTTCATGTTCCTTTTCATTCCACCTTGGTTTTGTTTGATATTGGTTGTGTCAGGGAAACAAACTATGTTTTACTTTCTCTAGCAGCATCACTGCCCTTACTCAAAACCTGAAAACCCATGTTAGCTCTGGGATTCTCTTGTCTTTAATGCTGTAAAGGTACCCTGGGGACTTCACGCAGTGACCTTTGGGCTAAGGAAATACTGGCTCTTTTAAAGGTTTTCCAAAATGTTCTCACAGTTTCTGCTGTGATGGTTGCTTGTGAAGCAGAGACCCGACGGGTAATCAAAATCAGTAGTTATACATGCTTGTTAGAGAAACAGGCCATCAAGACAGTACGTAAGGGAAGATTAAAGTATATCATCAATATAAATAGCTATGTGCAAGGTTGGGAAGAGAGAAGGGAGGGGAGCAGGGAGCGTCTGCAATAGCTCAGCATTAAGGTTGTCAACCCTTCCCCACGCCAGAAGTGGGATGACGCACGGAAGTGGAACAGGAGTGGGTCGGATGAGTGGAGACAGAGAGGAAGCAAGGGGGAGGCAGGTGGAAGCTAAGGAAGACTACGTGGGACCTGTGGAAGTGGAGTAGGAGTGGTTTTGACATGTGAAAACAAGTTTTGGAGAGGGTGGAACAAGTGGGAATGAAGCAAGAGTGGGTAGGGCCCACAGCCGCTTAAAGACCATGTTCATATTTCTGACAGCTTTTCTCTCTTCTTGGTGTGGGAGAGCAGTGTCCTCTCTGGAGCACATCTGGAAATGATGAGAGGATGGGGGGAGGCAGCTGGTGGCATCTCCCAGCCTGGAAAGGGGAAAGGGCAGAAGATATTTCAGAAGCATTTAAATACTTTGCTTTCCAGCAAGGAACCTGACACCAGGATGCCGTCAGGTACCATGTTTCTTGGCAGCAGAGCCTTGCTGCATCATGTGTGGTGACAACGTTAAAAATGTTTGTTTCACAGTTTTTAGTCTCCTGCTGCCCGGGGGTGGTTCCCCATCATGCGGACGGGTGACAGTTAGTTGGCCTGAGGCTCTCCCGACTCCCAGCAGCAGCAGCAGCTCCTCCTGCCCACCTCTGCAACGGAAGCAATGATCAAGGGTGGGACAGAAAATAGCTCGGCCTTGGAGCCAGGCCATACCTAGACATACCTTCTGATTCCAGCCTTCTCCGTAGCACCAACTCAAAATTGGGAAGAGGCTTTGGTAGGGATTAAGAGGGCTGATGAGTTTATAAAAGGCAAAGTAGAAATGAGAGGTAAGGGGGAGAGGAGCCAGGGTGCAATTTAGCCACCCTCATCTCTCCCAGGACTCTTTCAGATAAAGCAAGATATTGAACAGCACACAGCACAGGGTGATGTGTTTTGGATGTAGGACTAATATTGTTCCCTTATATTTGTATTCATGACTGTCCTGTGGTGACAGAGGTGTTCAGAAAACACTGAGCTGTTTAGTCATTTATCTTTATGTCCCTGCAGTCTTAAGCAAGGCTTATTGTCAAACCTGAAGAAATCAGTAGAAGAACTGGGAGGATTTTTAGCTCCAGATAAAATATTCAGTGAATATGGTTCATTTCTGTTTGCAAACTGATTCTGATTATGGCTAATGCATTCTTTCTGACTATCGCCCAGTAGTGTGGGACTTTTCAGTCAATGAATGTTGCTGCTATCTGCTGCACAACTGAATCGTCCCTGAAATAGGTTTTCCATTAGTGCTTTTGCTCTTTGACCAGATGTCTGAAACATTTTCAGTAGAAGAAGTGCAAAGGGAGAATAGAGAATAACAAATTTCTCTTGTCCATTTGGACGGTGTCAGTTGAGCTTCCTGGGTTTTCAGACAAGATATTTAAATAACAAGGCAACAAATAACAATGCAGCATTTATTAATGGCTCGGCTGTGCTCCCCCTGCTTTTATTCATAAATCCAGTGCGGGTGCTGCATGGGCAGCCCTCCCACGGTGTGTCACATGGCATGCATGTCCTGGCAGCCAGGCTGGAGCCCACTGTCCTGCCCTGGGTTTCTCTTGGCGTGACTCTCACAAACATCCCGATTTGCACACAATATGGCCGATCAGGCTGTCTGGAGGGACGCCTGAAAATAAAACACATTTTTCTCTGCTGTTTTCTGAAAAAAAAACCCCGAAGTGTGATAGGTTAGCACCTGCTCCAATGCACCTGAAAGAAAAAAACAATCGGAAAAGAGGATGGCAATGGAAAGGAAGAGGAAGGAAGACAGCACGTTGTCCTGCTTTCCTGAAAGCAGGGACTGCTTTTGACCCCTGGTGGAATTTGTCTGTGTTGGAGCCAGCAAGAGAAGGATGCTTCTGCCGGGTTGCTGTTGCTATGGAGACCAGCAGAGACAAGAGAGGCAAAAGACTGCCGGAGACCACGACTTCTGAATTAAAAACAGGGTATTCCTGCCCTTCACACTCGCATAACCCAATTCCTGCTGGTTTTTGCTCTTCATGGGCTGTGGGTGTAGTAGTTCTGATGGAAAGGGGGAGGCAGCTCTTTACTTATCTTGTGGAATGGTTATTTCCCCACCTTTCACAACCCAACAAAACAAATACAGCTTTTTTTGTCTCACACTTGGTCAAAAAAAAAAAAAAGGTAAAAAAAAATAAAAAGACTGTGAAATTGCTCTTCCCACCCCCAAAAGTCTCCACCCCCCTGAAGACTAAAAGGAAATATCACCATTTTAATTTAAACTATCGCTTTCAGCACTCCAGTGGGTGGGTGGAGGTGGGTGAGAGCTGAATTTCTAATTTCTCTCTCTGCCATCAAAAATGAGCATGTGGATCAGGAGCTGACAGAGTCTGTTACCTGCCTCTTCCTGTCGGGTGTGTTTGGGGGGAGAGGTGGGAGGAAGGCGGAACAGGGTGTACTAATCCTTTATCTCTTCTTCAACTTTATCCTAGATTTCCAATTATTCTAGAGAAGTTATTGATGTTCAGTTTGTTTTGCTTTTTTAAAAACTACATGTATTTTACACATATGTCTCTTCTGTCTTGTGCTGTCAGGGCTAAGAGGAACTAGGACTTGCAAAAACAACAGGTGAAAGGGCAAAGTGACCTTCCAGTGCTCTGTAGAAATGATGCTCTCTTTTTCCATTTAGGCTTCGATACTGTTAGACATTTGTATATTTACTCTTTTGCCACAGAATATCCCGTGTTGGTCCTTAGTGTTTGAATGCCAGGACGGGGTGAAGAGACTCAGTTAAAGGCTTGTGACCAGACTCCCCCTGAATTCCAAACTTTGCCATCATTTCATTGTCATGCAGCATCCCATAAAAAAGGATTTTTAGTCTCAGCCTTCAGTCTTCCTGAAACTGCACTCTGCTGAGAGCCAGGCCCAGACTTCTCACCTACAGCTTCAGCCAAATGCACTCCTCCAAACCCTGCTTCTCCTGTTTTGAGCCCCACACCTACACATCTCTGAGTGGGTATTTCAGGTAGCTGATTGGTAGCATGCAGAGCAAATGCCACAATAATACACATCATTTTAATCACCATGTAGGCCCTGGCTCCAAAAGACCAAAGAGACCACAAAATTGTACTAGAACGTGAAATATAAACAGTCAGAAACATAAGTCTTCAAAGTTGCCCTGTTTTCCCAGGCCCTCAGATGTCTCTAATTTTCCTCTTCTGCTATTTCTGATTGGACTAGCTTCAACTCTATCAGAATAACATATTTGGTTTGAGGAAAGATTTTCTGAATCTGGTTTAGGTCTTCATTTTTGCATTCCCTAGTCTGACTTTTCTTACCCGCTCCCCGGAATCCCCATCCCAACCTTCTCTCTGCAAACTCTCTGTGGCAGTCAGTGGTGGGGATACAATCAGGACTGGTGACATTTGGTTGTCTAATCCTCCTCAAGGCCTTTCTCTGAGCTTCATTGTCCAGCAGTGGTTGGGAACAATTTTTATCTCCCAGGCTTGGGGCCCAAGCAAGAAATAAGTATTTTTAAGAGAAAGGGATGGGTTTGTTATTGACATCAGTTCTTGTTTTAATGAGAATTAGAAAGAAGGAAGATGAGTTTCAGATGGAATTAAGTTTCCCTTTTCTCCAGCAGGAGACCTCATTACAAGTCCTTCCAAAGACACTGCTAAGTCTTTAGTAAAGGAGAAGGAAATCGTTTACACACCAATAAAAATCCAAAGAGCAGTTAAGCACTTCTCCCCCTCTCCACGCTGCTCTCCTGCCTTCCCTCCTGCCTGAGTTGGTCAGTAATTCCTCCTGAGTGAAACCAGCGGTTCTCTTTTCTAGTGAATCACAGTTACATTTTTTCCACCTTCACTCACCCACAGCTTTGAAATACAGGTCTTTCTGGCGTCTTCACACACGTCCCTCTATAACTGTTTCTTTGTAATAAAGACTGACCGAGGGGTGAGATTGATGTCTGACGTGATAATTCAATTGCTGGCCTTCGATGATCTATTAAATCAGCCTGTGATGTCTTCTGATCTGCCTCTTGCTGGAAAGAGCCCTTGCAGCAGTGGAATTGCTTGCTGCCTCCATTAGCTTGTAAATAACCTGTATATTTGGAGGTCAGTTTGGCATGACGTTCTTTGGCTCAGCAGGTTGCGTGCACCATTGAGCCCATTTGATTTTTGAAGGCTTGAAGTCAGGAAGAATAATTCATAGAAGCCTTAAAAAAAAAAAAAGGAGTTCCTCCCCACTTTTTTGTCATTCCAAATGGGAAATGTGGGAGTGGAACAATGATTCTTTGGTCCATGTCCTTCCCCCTTCACTTGCCTCCCTTGCTCTGTTGCTCTCATTCCCTTCCTTCCCCTCACACTTCTGGTCTGACCTTCTGCTAGGATGGGGCATATTTTTAAAAAAACCTGTCATGCGAAGATAGGCTACTGGCTTGTACTTGTAACTGTGAGATTAATGCCTTTGGGTAGAATTTCTGGAACAGATACCTTCCCAGCACCGTTGAGCTTGACAGCAAGGAACGCACTGTGCTGATTTTTCCATTTCCCAAGAGATAAATTCTGCCTTTACCTCAGCATCATTTCTGCTTTTCCACTTTTGAGAGAAGTTTGGGCTCAGCTTTGCTTGTTGGTGACGTTGTTTGGGGTCTGTCAGCATGGATGAAGTGGTTTGGGAAGGCTCTCAAGGTTCTCTGGGAGAGCCCAACCTTGCTTCTGTTTTTGCAAGATGCAGGGTGAACATATAGGAAGGTTTTTCCTGGTCTGCTGATGGTTTGGATGTAGAGGCAGCCTGAACTCAGAAAGGTTATTAAGTAAGGCACAGTGCTGTGTGCATGAAGTTGCATTACATCCAGGCCATATCACCTCCACCAAGAGTGCAGTCGCTTGGGTGTCTCTGAGGTGTTCTTGGACTTGGGGGTAGTGGGGAGGGGAGTGGTGGCAGGAGAACAATTCTGCATGGAGCAGTTGTGGATCCAACTGGTTGTAGAAGCTCCAGCTTTGCCAGACCAACCCCAGCTCTACACATAGCTGATTCTGGAGGTATGGAGAGGCTCTGTCCTCTGCCTAGTACAAGGATTCCTGGCACCAGGAACACTATGAACCATGACGGAGGTACACCCCACCCCATAGGCCTTGTGGCAAGTAATCTAGTCCAGGAGGGATAATGTTCATCTGGAGTTAATTGGACTTAAGTTGGCTCCATATAGAGACCCTGGGATGTTTCTGTATCACATTCCCAACTGGTTTAGCCAGATTAATTTTGTGTTCTCTGAGATAACCCAGCATCTCCCCCATTACTCCTGATAGCAGACCACTGACGGTAGTTCAGTTTCCATGAGTGATCATAGAGGTTGAATGGCCTTATCACCAATTAGGGATCAAAGGTGTCTCTTCTTTGGCAAGTACATCATAACTGTATTTAGTTCTCATTAAATTAGCTAGGGAACAGAGGTGGTATCACTGAAATGCTGCCATGTGGTGTACAGATGTAAGACACCATTGCAAATGTAATAAATCTGCCAGGCAATTTCACTTGCAGTAACTGCTTCTGTGCTCCACTCCTAGGTCTTGAGGGGAAGTTGCCATTCACATTGGATAGGGATGTGTGTTTGTGACATGTATTGATGTTCTTTTGGGCTGAGAATGAAATTATCAAACTCATGCTTTGTTTAAGTGTGAATTCAGGTTCCCAGAGGGCAGTGTCCTGACTCACAGGGCCATCTCTTCTCTGAAAAATCGCTGTTGACGAAAATTCCCCACTAAAATCTATCTGTCTTCAAAGAAATATAGTTTTCAACTTGTATTGAAACATTTAACTTGTCAAGTAAATAGGTTATATTGAATGGAAAATAGTTTGATGCTGTTTTTTAGTGGTTGCATCGTGCCATGAGAAATAACTTTCTAGTTGTGACGCCTCCTGCAGTACTACTAGAAATATGGAAACCTCCATGATATTAATCCTGAAGATCTGAAAATGGCTGTAGTGTAAAATGACAAGTTTATAGGATTCTCCATGTGATTAGAAAAGCCGTTTGCCTATACAGTATAGGGTTTATTTAGTCTTTCTAAACAAAACACTGAATTTTTAAACTACACGTTATGGATTTGCATCAGTGCAAATAGGATGGAATTTGCTCTGCTATTTCTACCCCCCTCCTTCTTTAGCTATGTTGCCAGTTAGGTCTAATTATTCAAGGAACTGACTCACCACTCCATTACTGCTCAGGTTTATGGCACTGTCGTTACCATTTAAGTGAATCAGACTGTGTGGCTGCATCAGCCCTGCCCTTGTTCTCCTGCCTCCTACCCATCTCTTTTTTCTTCATTTTCAGGCGGCATGTGACTTCCTTCACTCTTTCCACCCAACACACCTGCCCCATTCAGCTCTCTGCCTGTGGTCTTCTCTGTTTGGCTTCCTTTTGTGAAGCCCTTTTCCCCGCTAGTGCTGCCTACTACACTTTGCAGGAATTCAACATTTCATTGCTTCTTCTGGGTTGCAGTTGTTTTTCATTTGTCATTATTTTTGCAAGGCTATCATAAAGATCATTTGTCAGACTCTAGGAAAGAGCTGTGAAGGCAATAGGATGGAAATTACCCAGCTTGGGTCAGTTCCTACTGAGCCCCCCATTGCAGGGCAAGAGAGAGAGGTTTCACAGTGGGAAGCTGAAAACCTTTCTTATTTCACACGCAGTCCGTCAGTATATTTTCAAAGAGCTTTGCCTTGCGTAGCATCCTCTCATGTTTCCTTTTGATATTCTCACTTCCCGCCTCATATTTTATTCTACCTTCATATCAAGGCAGTATGTGGTGCCAGCTCATTCTGAGTTGTCATTACAGTAGCTGGGGAGCTGACACCACAGGCCAGTATTTGTTGTTTTGATCATAGATTTTAGGTTACAGAGGTACGTTAGCAGTACTGGGTGATAGGTCTGCTGCTAGTCTGTGAGATGTATTTCTTAAGGAAGCTTCTCCGGTGTGCTCTGGCTGTCTTCAGGACAGCTGAAGAAAGGGGCAGGACATACCACCTCTTTGCCTCCCCAACTCTTTTGGGGGCTAATTGTTAGGGCTGCAAGATGAACATGCAAACTGGAGCTGTTCATGGTTTCTTTGTCAAAGTCAAAACAGGAAAGCGGTATACTTCAGTTATATAAAGGCAAGGCAGGAGGACAGCAGGAGCAAGCAGCATAAAAGTGACTTTGCATCACCTACCTACCAGCTTAGAAAGCACACAGTATGCTGTTCTCATCCAAACACTCAAATTAGTGTGGAAATGGCATTTAGCCTCTTGTGATACATGTTCTGTTGGGGGCTACTTGAGTCAGACTGCAGCAAGGACTTGTTATTCATCTTGGACTAGATGTAATTCATGACACTGATCACTTCTCAGCCACTGCACTACAGGTCTTCTCAGTCTCCTTCACAACAGTAAACCATATTTTAATGTAAAGAGAGTGGCTTGTGGACTCCTCCTTCCAGTTTGCTATCCTGCATAAGATCCCCCAATTGCCAAAGAGTGCATTAGTTCCTTGTGACAGCAGCAGCAACTGCCTACCAAGGAAAAACATAATCTTAAGATGGCATGCAGTGTATTTTTAGGTGGGGGGTATGTGCACTCTTTGAACAGGCAGCTCTTTGCAAACAAAGAGCTAATGCTCAGCAAGACATGCATGGTTTGTGGCACGTCTCTGGGTAACCTGTGCACTGGAGTTTGCCACCCTGTACTGTAGTGTCACAGCTGGAATTCAGTGTTTTTGGGACACTCACTCAAAAGCCAGGAATAGAAGTGATATTCACACTAGCACTGAGAAGTGGAGCACTGCAGTGTAAAGGGAGTCCCCAGGTCAGAGTTAGAAATGCTATGGCTGCTATTCTCAAGCACTTAAACTCAGCAAGACCCAAGGGGCCAGGCTTCAAGAGAAAACCCTACATGGAGGGGCCTGATTCTCTTTTGAATTGGTTTGGTCTGAAAAAGAACCAACTGCTTTGAAGTGGATACAGCTAAAATAGTCAGGAGAACAGTACTGATGTCTTACTCTGCTAATTGCACCAATCTATCAATGCTAACTGCATACTGAAAACTCCCCAATCTCTCACTTAACATGAACTCCAGGTATGGAAAACCACAAACCATATTACAGTTTCTACTCTCAAAAGTGAACCAGCTCCAGACCCAGCTTGGGTGTCTTTGACCAAGCTTATTGGTCCGTCCTGCTCAGTACCTGCTACCGAGGGATGAGCCAGTGCTTAGGGATGCACAGACCCAGCAAAACAGAAAGCTTGTTGGTGGACATCCCACCCCTGGGAAGGGCTTCCCAAAGCAGCTGGTCTGGGTGAGTTGCCTAAAAAGAGTGTAGTGAGTCTTGGGAAGGCAGTTAGGACTGGCCTTGTCCTGCAGGGTGAGCTTCAGTGTTTAGAGGTTTCTTGGCTGCTCCATCAGCAGAGACATCTGCACAGAAAGAAAGGATTCTTTATGCTACTGCCAGGGCGGAGAAAACCTTGTTTTGAGTTGTGCACATAACAAGTGGATGCTAAGCATGCACACAGATTCAGCCTTGGTCTGGAAGCAGGACAGTGTGTTTGCATGATGGTTACCCTTGCTGGTAAGCTGATTGGATCTATATAGAGCTAGACAGAGCCATCTTGTGTCTCTGCAGCATTGTCCAGTATGTTTGCAATCCAAATAGTCTACTTGCAGGTAACTGAGGTGGACCATGCCTTTCTAATGACCTTGTCATTAGAACCAACTGGAGCTGGAACTCCTTCCCCGGTTGTATGGTCTAGTTTAGGGCATTTCCACAGGGTTGGTCCCTCCTGTAAGCAGGGTGCTCTCACTGTGTAGCAGGGATTTTCACATTCATGCATTGAGAAGAGGGAATTTCTATTCTTTGCAAAAAACTAATGAAGGCATGTGTATGCATAATATATAGCTATTTAGCAACTGAAAAGTTGCTGATTTGGAGCTTACTCACTTGCAGTTGTGTACAAGAACAATTTCAGTTTGCATTTTAGGCAGTTTACAAAGTGCAGGACCAACCACTTGTGGCTTTTTGCCTGCTGCATTTCACCGTAACTATCGGTTATCGTTTTGTAATAGAATATATTTACAGAACTGGAAAACCAAGGTAGTTGTAAATGAGTTAATGTTTTAAGAGAGCTAGGACGTGCTGGATCTTTTCAGTATTATCTAAAGAACATCACAAATTTGGTCCTTGGAGTTTGGTTCATCCTAATAGGACACAGCAGGATAACTCCAATGAGACTTTTGAGAGCAGTTTCACAATCGGAGGCTTCCATCTCTGAAGACCTAAACTGGAACGATAAAAGCAGTTGTTTTAATGCCCCCACAGGGTGTGATGCCGTTATGCTAATTTGCACCACAATGCCAAAGACTCCACTTTAATAACAATAATGTCTTAGTTAGACCAGTGGCTTAGTAACTGCCTTTTAAGATGCAGTGGATGAATCAGGGATTTGGGAGCAAGTAAAGCAAATTAACTTTGTCAGCTTATCCTTGAGTGGAGAGTACTACTTCTCTGCACTCACAGACAACTTCAGAGGTGGGGGAACTTGGAAGAGGAGAAATAGTCAAAATGGAAAATTGAGTGCTACTTACATGTGCTTTACAGACTCCTCTTGTCATGCCTGTCAGTGGCAGAAAACTGATTTATTCCCTCCACTGTTTAACTCCAGGCGATATAATCATCACCGTAGTCATGATGTGTCAGTGCCGTCTTCTTTATTTTTCATCATCCTCTGCAAAGAGACCATTGTCACTGACACCAAAATCTTCGTTTTTTCTCCTGCTTCTCCCAACATATTGTGGTCAGAAGGCAGAACATGGTGTATGGGAGCCCAGAGGAATTTGGGCTAGAGATCACAGACACTGTTCCTAGCACTCTGCTTCCAGGAGCACTCACTCCCAGCGGCAATCACAGCAGGGATGATGGTGGCACTGGTGAAAATAAAGGCATTTTTTACTTTGTTGAGGCTGATGGTAAAATTTCTGGAATCGAATGTGAGCTCTAACTAATTGCTTTTTTGTGTGTTCTCATCAGCTTTTTTCCATTACACACTCCGCAATGCAGGGGTAGGTGTACCAGGTTTTTCTGCTGCCAGCCCCTGTTCCTCCAGCTGCAAGTAATCACTAAAGTCTCTCCAACTACTTCTGTAGAGGAAGGGGGCCAGCAAGTCTTTCTAACCAAGTGACTGGGATAAAGTTGAGTTGCTGGCTTGTAGGTATTTACACCTCATATTTTAGGCACAGAGGGCATAAGCAAAAAGGAAGGGATACGGTCCATAGACACCAAGTGCAGTTCAGAGCTATCTGGAGTTGCCAGGATTATAAGACTATAGACAGATTCAGAGAAGTTCTTGGCAAGTCTCTCAGCTGTGCACAGCAATTTTGTTGGGCCAAACCATGGATTGAATGCCCCTGGAGTCCAGGTGTCCTTTAACACTCCCTTGTTGCATTGTGAGCCATTTTTTTTTTGGAAGTTATTCCTTTCCCTTCTGGGTTTTTTTCAGGCTTTTTGTAATGATCACTTGCCATACTGTGCATTAGTTGATCTCGGTTCTTTTGCAAATAGACAGATGCCAACAACACTAAAGTGCAAATTGCACTGGCTAGCGTTTCTGCCAGCACTTTGAGCAGCATGACCATGGACTGAATGGTGTAGACAGGGAGATAACCCATAAATTTGTGTGTTGGCATTTCCAGTTGAGGGTACAAGCACATTGGCAAGGCAAAGGTTATAATGATGGCATCTGAGAGTCACAGGAAAAAGACCTGGATCAGATCTCCACTGGCCAGGCAGGTCATCACCCTGCACAGAGGCAGGACCAGCCACACTCACACCCATTCTGCCAGGTATTTTCATTACTTGTTCTGCCCTGGAAGCCCTGCAGTCACCTAGACAGTCTCTTCCCTGGGTGAGCCCCCACTGGAGACAGTTTCCTAAGGTCTAACCTGCATCTTGCTCACCTCAATCCGTTCAAACTTGTTTCTTGTCCTGTTCCCTGTGAGCAAGGAAAACTGCTTATTGCCTGCCTTTCTGCAGTCAACTTTCACATGTCTGAAAACTGCTCTATCTCCTTTCAGCTTCATGGACACTTAAACACCCTGAATTCCTTTCAAACTCTGCCCCCTTGGTCATGTTTTCCAGATGTTTGATCACCACTGTTGCTTTCCTGTGTTACCTGTGATATGCAGATGGTGGACTTCTATCTCTAAGGCTATCAGCATAGTGCTTTTCATCAGTATTATCTCATTCGAAATAAAAGACTCGAGTAAAGCAACACTCTGACCCACAGCATCTGTACGCTTCTGTTGAAGGAGTGAAGGTCATTACTGTCACCTAATGAATATTGGTTTTAAACCAGGTTGCATCTGTCCCTCCTTGCTATGCATTGCTCACTATGTTTAATCATCAGAACTGGAGATAAACAAGGTCTCAAGTGAATAAGCTTCTTGGCTCTGTTCTTATGGACTCCTGGGAGACGATGATTTATTTTCCATATGATATTGAGGACTGGCATCTGTGAAAGATGAAATGACATGAACAACGAAAGGACAGATTTGTCATTGCATAGTTACCTCTTCCTATGTAAGTGCATTTGGGAATACTGAGCTGGGTAGTTAGAATTAAAGAAAGGAAATTGGTCATTGTAGTAGGACTACTAGGTGTATAAAGATAGCTAGTTAAAGAAGGCTTCAAAACCATAACCCAGAGTAAAAGTGGGTATTTAGACCTCAGCTAGGCTGACAGTATTTTCTTTTGCCTCCTTGGCAAATGTTTCCTGTTATTTGAGGTTGTGACCCCGTAGCTTTATGCAAACAGCAGTGTTAATAAAAGGTTCTCAAATGTTTCTTTGCAGAGACTAAGCCTTTGCTGGAATTTGTCTGAGTGTAACCGATGGCTGACTGTCCCTTGTCAGCCATATGTTACAGTTAGGAAGGGTTGTTATTTTGGAACTACCTAGAGAAAAGCTACATGAAAGCTACATGTTTTAGGACAAGAGAGTAGCATTAGGGTAAAAGCTGGAGTAGGAATTCACTTATAATTTGGACTGCTTTAACAAAATGTTGCTTTTATGCAAAAGTGGGTTATGCCGTGCTGTGCGCATGTGTAGAAGCGGGGAGCAAGAGCTTGACTCATGGAGAGAAAGAAACAGGGGAGGAAATGACAGAATTGGCACTTGGTGCCAGTTGTATTTCTGCTGCAACCTTCTGTTTTGCAGTTAGAGGATTTTACACTAGACGGGAATGTGGTCCACACAGGCACAAAATAGCCACCAATGGGGTAAAAAAAGAGAAGCTGAGAGAAAAGAAAAAAGACAATGGTTTCCCATTGTGGAAAGGGGGAAGGATAAACTTACTTTTTAAAAAGCGATTCAGTCTGTGAAACTGTTCAGTTGTAGGACAGATTTTATTCCTTACATGCATGGATGGTTTCTGTCCTCTCATTAACCTGGTCTGCATGTTCCAGATAGCCATAGTCAGTGCCCTGTATTTTGGTTCATTTGCTACATTCAGAGGCAGCTGAGGGTTAGCATTTTCTCTAGAAAATAATGCCCTTTTCCTACCTCTGCTCATTGTCTGTAAAAAGGTTCTGAAAGACAAGTTTTGCAGAGTGCTCGCATGCCACTGGAGAGCTCAGCAGTACTGGGATTTGAAGGTAATGACACTGCATCAGAGAGAAAGCACCACAATAAACAGGACAGTTCTGGTCTTTCCTCAGTCATCCAGTGTCAGTGCCACTGTCGTGCCAATACTGTGCTACAGCCGTACGTGACTCTTCACACTGTCGTGCCAGTACTGTGCTACAGCCATACGTGACTCTTCACAGAGGTACCAGAAAAGGCCCCCGCTCTGAGGGGTGTGCAGCCCGAGCCCCATGGCAGTGGTCTGCTGGGGATTACACGGAGGAGACAAAGCCACCAGGTGAAACAGTGTATGTCCTGGAGTGTTGTGGGGATGGGGCCCCTCCTGGTGCCACATTGCTGTGAGCTCTGGTGATCTAACTAGGGGGAGAGGAGGAGTCCAAGAAGGAATGAGGGACAGTGCTGTTTGTTATAGGAGTCCTCTCCATCCTGTCGTGTCCTCAGCAGCCTTTGGCTCTCCCATTGCAATTCCCTACAGTGCTTCTGGTGATGGGGAGCTCATGCAGTCCAGGGTAATAAAACGGTGTGCTTGTCTCAGCCGCTCACCATTTTACAGCCAGTAATGCAGTAATGAGTGTAATGAAGTGCCAGTAGGAGCCACTAACTACTACAGAGAGGCTAAACTGTTTCTCATTCGAGGAAAACTTCTTTGGCTCAGTTTGCAAGGGCTATGCTTCAGGGATCAGACAGACCTGGTTTCTGTCCTCAGTAACCTTGTGGAGTTTTATGTGGCTAATATGTGTAGTGTTGGTGATAAGTGGCATCTCAGGAAGCTATAGGGTGTTTGACAGGGGTACTCTGTGCTCACACGGAGTTTTTTTACAGTCTGTAAATGTCCTCCTTCTCTGGCGTAAACTCAGTGCTCGTTCTCATGGGTTCAGCTCTGCTTTAGGAGGAGGTGGGATCTGTGAACATCCCAGTTCAAAAGGCACTACAGCAGCAAGCGCAAGAGTCACACGCAGCGAGCCTGGCCATAGTGTCTGTGTTGTTTCTCTGACAAGTTTGCTTACCCTGTCTGCTGATTCGGGAGCAAACAGAAGTGGCTTTGAGGAAGAATCCCCTGGGTGAGCTTGCCTAGTTTCAATCTGATAATTTTTTATGTGTGGAAAAGCCAGCAGATCAATGTAGTGTATGTGAGATCAAGCTCCTCCATCATGAGAAGTCTGAGGACCTCTGGTTTCCTGGACTTGTACTGCCATATGTCATAGCTGTCTCCCCTGACCTTCACCTTCCACAAAAAACTTTCACACTTGTCCTGACAGATGCAGGAAAGGGCAAAACATTGTTCTCTCTAATTTTGTTCCTGTTTTCTTTATCTCTTTCACCCCTTCTCTTCCCCAGAGTTAAGAAGAAAAAAAAAAGACATCTGAGAGATGGCTACTAACTAATTTGTGTAGGGTATTTTGATTTTAAAATCCCTCCTTATTTCTTGCCTTGATTACATATTACTCAAGGGGGTGTTTTCTATTACTTAACAGCTACTTCTTGAAGAGAGCTCACAGAAGCCTTACTTATTTGTTTAACCGGGAAATAAATTGCAGTAACCCACAAAATTTTTTTTGGAACAAGTAAAATGATACTTTAAAATAAAATGTTTACTGGCTCTTTCTCTCTTGTGCCTTCTTTCTCCTCTGCAGTTTATAAATTCTTGATACAATCTCTCCTTTCCTGACTTTTTGCAGGCATGTAAGAGAGCCCCAACTACCCAATGTTTTATTTTCATTTCAAGGCCTCTATAAAATTGCATGTTACAATATATGGTGTTGCTCTTGTGTGACTCTTTATAATCTGCTTTATGGACCTTAACAGCATCCAGTCCTCTTATTCCCTTAAGATAGGTGTTGAAATTGCCTGCAAAGGCTTCTTTATTTTTGAAGCTGTTTTAGGGAGAGTGTGTTTGGTTTTTTTCCTTTGCATTTGCTTAAATTTGTTTTGCTGTTTCTTTTCCTTCATGTTTAGATGGTGTAAACCAATTGCTCTGTTCCTCCAGATTTCCAGCTTTCAGCCCCATGTAGGGGTAAGTGGGACAGAGGTGGACAGCAGGACGAGCAAGGGAGAGTGCACAATTCTTGCTTTGTTTGTACAGCAAGGTATTGTCCGTGAGAAGTCAGTAGCTATCTACTCACCGGGAATGATGTGCAACCTTCTCACTGCCTGAAACAGCTCATATCATCCTGTTCAGTGGGCACTAAACAACACGGTGTGGGCTCCATCTCCTGTCATATGCTGAAAGCTAAACAAAAGGCCTCTGGGTCCCAGCTATGCCAGAGATGTATCTATAATGACTTTTTAAGGATGTGCAGTGAATGGGAATGAAATCTGCTTAACTCCTTAGCTCCTGGGTAGCTCCTTACTGCTGCTATTGTCTGCTTTTGTCTTTGAACTGGCTCACAGCTTAAAGGTCTCTAACTGTTGCTGTCCTTGCTCAGGCTAGGAAACTCTTCCTAGTTTGTTACAAACTAAATATGAGGCAGTATCTCCAAAGTGCTCTAAAAATGAAGGGGTTTTTTTCTTCAGCTCCCTAACTAGATATGAGAAGCTCCAATGTTTTTAACTAGGTTTTTCTCTCCTCAAATAGCTCTGCAGGTGGACTTGTAGATTTTTGTTTAAAAATAGGAGAATTTTTGCTGAATTCCTTGTTTAGAAAAGAGCATGTTTGTTGGTTAAGACACTGGTCTGAGAGTAAGACAGTTGGATTTTACTTCAGACTTTTCCATGCTTTGTTCTTAAATGCATCATTTGCCCTTTTTACAGGCACAGTTCAGCCCTCTAATATGTAACAGGAATTTAGCTGTGTTGAAAATTCACTGACACTGTAGCCAGGTTTAGTGCTGCCTTTTAATTTTCTGATCTGCCAGCTAGGGATAAGAGTACTTGTCCATTAATGGAGAAATGTTCCAATTTACCATCCCAAGAATTAGAAATCAGAAGCCAGGCATGCAGTAAGAGAATTGACTTAAGCAAGACCTTTTTTTTTTCTTAAGTGGAAACTGTTTTTCAATTACCTCCAGAGTTTTAAATCATAAGGCTTGATTTTCATCACCCCCTGCCCAATTATGTAGCTATGTATCTTGCATATCAGTTGACTTCTGAGAATTAGGGCTTCACATAAACCAGAATAAGTAAAGTTGCAAGACTTAGGAGAAAATCAAGAGAGATTATAACACTGATGTTGTCGAGACAGGGCTTCATTTGTTAGTATTTGTAAACTGTTTTGAGAGCCTTGTATGGCATGAGCTATAGAAAGAAGCATTACCATGCCATGTGCATCACTAAACGATGCACCACATGTCTCTTCAAAGTGCGTGTGAAGTGAGAGCGTGGGACAGTGAAGTGTTTCCATCTCCATTCACTAATGATCCTGAACAGGTGCTCATCTCCTAGGCTGCCTGCACACAGACTGCTTTGTTGCCAGACTAACACTGTGTTCTGCCGTTGTGTTTTTAATTTAGTAACTGCAAAAAGATGTAAGATTTCTCAAAAAAGAAGAAATATGACTAAGATAAATAGTCTTTGTTGCTGTTTCAAATATTATATTCACATCTGAATCAAAGATAGATAACAGTGATTTTCAGCACTGTAGCACTCTAAAGGTGCAGATTGTAATCTGGGATGTATTTCCCCAGCTTTCACTACCACCAGTGAGATTTCCAGAGTTAAAACTGACTATTCATTGACCTGTAAGAACTGAATCTCCTTTGCGCTCACAATGACACTAATTTCTGTAATTCCTAATGTGGAAAACCTTCTTGAGGCATTTTGCCCATTTCATGACTGAAGGATTTGCGAGCCCATACCTCCTGTATGTGAATTTTGGGAGTGTCAGGGGGAACCCTGTCTGTTATCTTCTGAGCAAAAGGATATGTGGAAGGGCAATGAGCAACAGGCTTCAAAAAGGCTTTGGGTCAGGCATTTTTTCTAGGCTGCCACTGCTGCAGTTCAGACAGATATGGCCAAACTAGCTTAAAATAGCCAGACAGGGTCTTCCTAGCATGACACCTGCCTGGACATTGGTGTGAGCTACAAAGCCTACCCAAGGGGCTGAGTAAACATTTTTTTTAATCAACCCTACTGTAGGTAGGTGCTGGCATTACCAAAGTTAAGTTAGATATATCTACACAAATATAGGTTTACCAGGCTCTTTAGGAAGGAAGTTGGCTCACGTTGATGCGCACAAGTGGCTTCCAATAATTCCTTACATGACTGTAGATGAAATACAGTATCAACAAAGAAGAAAAATCTGGTTTTCTCCATTCTTTTAAATGGAGAGCTTCAGGCAGTTCCCCCTCCCTTCTAGTACTCTCCTCCTCTGTTCATTTTCATGCCAGGTCACTTCTTGCCAAAAATCCCATCTGCTCATCAGTGGCATTCCAGAGCAGGAGGTGCTCTGGGGACTTAATGCTGATTAATAACCTCAACACCATTGATGAGCCTGTGTGTGAAAGGAGGAGGAGAGAGAGATGGTTCCAATCAGAGCTGAACTAGCAAGATCTAGGAGGTTCCTCTCTAAGGGCCAGTTATCACTGCATACCCTTTCCCTAGGTAATACATGTTTCACAATTGTTTCCTCAAATACAGTCTTTACTCTAGTTTGAATGTCTGTATGGAAGGAAGGGGGCTTCTGCCTGGGTCAGAGGCAGGCTTCAGAGTCAGAACAGCTTCTGTGGAAATGACTCTGGTTTTTATTATGCTCATTTTCGTCCCACTGTTCTTATATATTTGCTTAAGTGCATATGGTAGAAAAAAATAATGCAGATAGATGTGCACTCAGTTGTGTCCATTTGGGGAATTTCTCTTATCCTTCACCACCCATTGCTTGTCTTTTGCACCCCCTACATGCTTTTTAAGTGGTCACCTTGTGTGTAGAGCATTCTGAGGTCTGTGTCATGATATTGCACAGTGGGCTCCAGGTACCTGACTAGCAACCTCTGTGATCCTCCTGTACAAAGGATACCTTATGCACATACCTTTTTGACTTTCCTTATTTAGCCATCCTATTTAACTTTTTCGGTTTTCCTTATTAGATAAAGTAGATTAGGTAATAGTCCTTGTCTTTTCTTAATCATTCTATTGAACAGCCCCAAATTACCTATTTTTCTGAGAGTGAAGTCTCTATATCTGAGTATAATAGCTTTGTCACTCTAACATCCTGTTTTCCATCTTTGCCTTTTTCCCTTCTCTGTTCCATTTTCTTTGCCACCTCTTCCCTTTCTGTCTTCTTGCATTCTTTCCCCTGATCTGAATGAGTGGTGGGGAGAGGTCTTGTTCAGCCATATCAGTACATCTGTGACAAGGGACTTGAGAGCTTGGCCCACAACCAGTAGTTTTAATTGGAAGGAAGGGCACGGAGGGAAGTAGAGCTAAAGAGTTTTTAGTCCACTCAGCCTTTTCAGGTAAATCCATGCCTGCCTTCCAGTGTGTTGTCCCTGAATGCCACCTGCAAGTGTTGCTTTCTGTTTTTTCTCTCGATTGACACTTCTCTTCTGGGTTCATTGTTCTGTAACAATTATATTTTCCATTTGCTCCAGGAAAAATATAATTGAGTACAATGCAGGGACATTTGAGGGGACAGAATCTTATTCCATTTCCTATATTTATAGTAACCAACACAGACATGCTTATACAATATGGGTGAGGAAAAAAGAAAAAATGTGTTAATGGTCTCTTCTGCTGCTGAAACACCTCTCTGAAGCTATATATCTGGATAACGATCACATTGCTTGGAATGGTAGACCTCTATTGACTCTTCATTGGCAGTGACTGGGATGAGTTGGAGGGTAGGACTTGGCAAGTTCTGAGTTGTTCTTAAAGGTTGTGGCGGAGGTGTGCTTTAATCAGCAGATCAGTACAGATTATGCGTTATTAATTAATTAATGTGTCCCTTGACATGGTAGAAGCAAGCTGTCCCCATCTACTGGAACTGGCTGGTGTGCATGGGGGTAATGACACAGGGTGAAGGCAGTTGCTGGCTGTGTGGGTGCTTGCTTGTCTCTCTGGCTGCTGATAACACCTTTTGCTGTCATCATAGCTGCTAGAGCGTGCATCACCCCTTGCCTTAAAATGGAGAGAGAAAGGTAAAATAGGGAAAAAATTGCCATGAAACACTAAATTATCTACACATACACATTGGCTTGGCTCCTTTCACTCAGCAAGGTGATCCAGCCTGAACACTGTATCTTTTCCTCTTCCTTCTCACACCTACTCATCATCAGTGTCAAATTTTTTCAGAAAGGTGCATTTAATAGACAAATCACTGCTATTGTTTGTATTCATCACTTCCTCTGAAATACAAATTAAACTTGGAATGGATGTCTTGTAAGTCTTACGAGGAGTGGCTGAGAGAAGTGGGATTGTTTAGTCTGGAAAAAATGAGGCTGAGGGGAGACCTTATTGCTCTCTACAGCCTCTGAAAGGACGTTGTAGAGAGGTGAGTGTTGGTCTCTTTTCCCAAGTAGCAAGTGATAGGGCGAGAGGAAATGGCCTCAAGTTGTGCCAGGGGCGGTTTAGATTGGATATTATGAAAAATTTCTTCACCAAAAGGCTTGTCAAGCATTGGAACAGGCTGACCAGGGAAGTGGTTGTCACCATCCCTGGAGGTATTTAAAAGATGTGTAGATGTGGTGCTTAGGGACATGGTTTAAGTGGTGGTCTTGGCAGTGCTAGGTTAACAATTGAACTCGATGATCTTAAAGGTCTTTTAAAACCTAAATGATTCTATGTGTCTCTGGGCTTGTGCACGTGTGTACTTCTGCATGTGCCCACTGCTTGTGAGGCAAATGTTTATTGTTTTCCTCTCATTCCTTCCTTTGAGGTATTTTCGAGTCACTGCATTTTCTTTGAACCCTGGTTCTTCTTAACCAAGACTAACATTTCCTATACAAACTTATTAACACTGAATTAAAAGAAAGGTCATATTAGTGTTCCAAATTAGTAATGTTTTAATAGCTTACATGTGACCACAGAGTAGAGACATCCATGACTCTCAAATAGTTTCATTTTACTGTTTTGTTTTCGAAGTATCTCCAATGCAATATGTTTTATGGCAGAAAAAAACCCATGAGAACATAATAAAATCACAAGCAGGGATTAATATACAATTTCAGAGAAGTCACTTGTTTTTGATCAATAAGGCTATGGTAGGAATAGCACAGTTATACAGACCAGCTAGTATTAGAAAATGGAAACAACCTTCTCATTATGCTAAAACCAGATTTCCAGAATTCCTTATAAATCATTAAATGAATGCTGATCAAATTCAGGTTGGACAGGGACAGGAAGAAGATGAGCTCCAGAGCTGAGGGTCTGTTTTTGGGATGCCCTCTCCCAGCATCCCCAATCATGTCCTAAAGAAGTCAGCTCAAAAGCTCAAAAATCCTGATGTTTTCCCTTGTCAGAGACCAGTGAAAACATAGCATAGCTTAGAAGCCAGGCTCAGGAACCAAACCAAAAATACACCTGGGCAAAGGGCTTCTTTGATTTACTAGCCCACAGGCTATTTTGAAGCTGCTTTACACAAGTGGCAGGGAAAAAAAAAAAAAAAAAAAAGCCCAAAACCACACTATGCCTATCCTCTTTTTCATTTTACATCCTCTTTTCTTCATTAAAATGTTCAGTCTTGAAATTGCTTGTCTTTTCTTTCTGTACATAGATTTTGTACTTCACAAGAGGTTTGATTCTTAACACCCAATGTACTGTGCAATAGATACTCTGTAGACCAAAAGAGCTGAAGAGGGTATCTCTGTTGAGCTCTCCTCCCAGACATCCTGAAGCCAGGATCTGGAGTTTTGGAGGCCATAGGCCCCAAACATTTTGTGTGTATCCAAAAGGCTTGATACAGTCAGCATGTAGGCATGCTGTTTCTAAGTCAGCGTCAACGTTTATAAATACTGTGTTACTCTCACTGCCGTTGGTCCCTTGCTTCCAAAAAACAAGTGAAAATCATTCTTATGCACTAGTTCCAGTCTAAGCCATTTATAAAACCCACCAATTTTGCAATGGTTTGGGATGTGCTGCACATAGAAAGCCTTGATTATTCACAGAACTGTTGGTAGCATATACTGTAGGTTTATGTTTGCCTCCTCCTTCCTTAATTTCATTGAAATTTCCATCTCCTGCCTGTCACCCTGTCTCCTACATGCTTCTCGAGTACCCTGCCTGGTAGAGAAGCTTTGAATGTGAACCTGATCAGACTGCACCACTGGGTAAGCAGCACTGTACTCAGCCTCTTTCCATGTTTGATGATTTAAATCCTGTGTCTTCATATGCAGTGGATAAACGCATGGAGATGCCAGATCTCTCCAGCTGCAGAAGGCAACACTGATCCCCCCAGAAAAGGATGCTATGCTTCCCAGCCAGTTTTGGCAAGAGGCGATTTGCTGTATACATGTCTGTAGAGCTAAATCGCTGATGCTTCATCAGCCAGACACACAAGCATGTGTGTGCATATGTGCACTCCCTTCCGGGACTTGACAGTCCGTGCTGTCAGGAGATTAAATTATACTAGTGGAAAATGATGTGAGGGAAATAGCCTGAGACAGATTTCTCAGATATTGACTGCTGTTCTGTGAGACCTGTTAGTGTTAATTCTCTGTTCCTTCACTCCAGTGTTTTCCTTAGTAGCAGTACGGTGCAAAATGTAATGAAGTCAGCATTTTGGGGGTGATATGTCCAGAGCATTAGCTGTGAAAGGCAAGTCTCTTAGATCAGTCCCCAGCTGAGGAGAGGTGTTAGGGTTCTGGCTTCTAGAAATGCTGAACAGTCTGAAACACAGGAGAAATCAATGGGAGCTGTGGGGCTTCAGCTTGTCTGCAACCCTGGCCCTCAACGTACTGCTGATTTAGCAAAGATTTTTTTTGTGTGTGTGTCCACTAGTAAATGAGGTAGATTTCCCATCTTTCTTGCTTTTTCTCAGTTTCTGCCATTTTTCTGCCCTCATGCAGACTTCCCCTTCTGTTTTATCTTCTATCTCTGGTGTTTCATGTTACTTAGCTTTTACTGTCTGAAATTTAGGCTATTAATTAAAGCTGGTGTTGAGTCTGTCTTGACAGCCACCTCATCTGACACAAGTAATTATTATGGAATAATTCATTTTTTTGAAGGGTCCCCCTCTCTCTTACCACTAAATATAGCAGAGGCATACAGCAGGGTTAGACTACCTACCCTAAAGTCACCTGAAGTTATAGTCCTAATCTCTGCTCTGCACATCTGTCTCAAAGCCTGGAGCACTGTGTAACCCCAGCCAGATTCTTGCATTAGACCCCTAAAGATGCTGAACACCTGGTTCCAGAGGATGCTTGTTTTTATTCTGCTTCCCTTATGGCTGTGGGAGCTGAAATTACTGGCCTGCAGAATAACGTGCCACACTGTATGCTCTATAGGGCTGGCTGGCTGGGTTTCTAAATTGTCTGGCTCCCCTATGGCTCTGTGACTATAGAAATACCTTGAATGTATTATGCATTTCTCTGGGTGCAACTTGTGGGGAATGGATTGAGTGGGACAGGAGAGGTAGCAGGCAAAAATAGCAAAACAGAAGAATAAGGAAAAGTAAAAGAAGGAATGTATAGAATAGGAAAATAAGGGGAAAGAGGCAGGATGGAGGAAGAAAAAACAGAGAAGTGAAGAAAAAGAGTGAAGGTAGGAATAAGAAATATGGAAGTGGGATACAGAGATCAGGGAAGAAGATGAGGAAGGCAGATGGAGAGAGTATATGAGGGAAACTGAAAAAGAGAGAAATTGGGAACCTGACAGAGTACAGAAGAAATGCTTATTAAGAGTTAATTTTCTTCCCAGTGGAATAATCCTGTTAGGAAAAAACAGTCATCTAACAGACAGCCTTCAGCTTGAAATAACACACAAAAATTAGTATCACACTGCTTATGATTTGCTAAATTCCATCCCCTGGGGGACATCTTCTGGTGGAAACAAACTTTGGGTTTGTCAGAATGAGGCTTTCTCTTTGAAGGTAAATTGTTCTGTCTTTGTGTCCTGTACCTGACAGTGATTCATAAGCTGACAAAAGCTCACGCTGTGTAGAGGTAGAGGTGAGAGGTCTTTCCTCTTATCATGCTTGTGTGCTGGGATGGGAGGGAAGCGGAGGGGCAGGGGCATAGTGAAGAACCTGTGCAGATTAATGCTTCTAAAGAGAAACATCTATAAGGGACTGGAATAAGAATAGAAAGAAGTGTATGAGAGAAAATGAAAGACATGAGACGTAATGAAGAAATGTAACCAGTGAGAAGGGAGGGAAAGATGTCCTCTTCCAGTCCTATCTTTTAATCAAAGAATTCCCTTCTGATGTTTGTTGTTTTTCTTCTCTGGTTTCCCTGGCATTTCTTTATGTTCAGCTCATTCTGTACTTTCCTTTTGCCTGTTTCCCCATGTTCTGTTAGAGCCAAAAGCCCTTTTGCAAACCATTTTCCCTTACATATCCTTCCTGCCTTTTCACAGGCTGTCGGCACATAATCAGTGTCTCCCTTTCCCCTGTACTCCCTTTTTCTCCTTCTCTCACACTTCTCTTTCTTACCCATTTATGCTCTTTTCCTGGACTTGTCTTATTTGTCCAGCTATTAGAGGTTCTTGCTCTGTTCTCCATAGCCAAGGTCCCACTGTTATATTTATTTATATGTACAGACAGATATAATGTATATAAACATGTACATCGTAATTATGTAATTTTTTTTTTTTAAATTATTCTGAACTAGAACTAAGCAGTCTGTCCTTGGGCATAAGATGAAGCCTGGGTGCTGTTCTTACTGTAGTTGATGAGCTGCTTTGATGTGAGGAGTCAGACTCAAAAGATGTGACTGCATTTCTCCAGTGCCTTGTCACAGTATTTCTTTCAGGCCCAGAAATTGCTTGTGACTTGGCAGGATGGAGTCATGGCAGCACTAACATCATGAGACAGGACTCCTGAAACCCAGCTGCCCCATGCTGATGAGCACAATACCAGCATAAAGTTCATCATGTGGATTTAGCAGAATAGGACAGGGCACTGCGAATTGTCATGATGAACCAGACACCTTCAGACACTCATTGTAGCCCCACTCCTTCCTCCTGCCCACCCCTCTTCATACTAACCTCTTCTTTGCCCTCACATCCAACAACAGAGGTAACTCTCCTCTATACTGCAGATGAGACATCCTTTTAGCATATGTGTTTGAAGGCCTGAGTGTCTTGATGCTTTATACCTTGAATTATATTTGTGAAAACTGCATGTAGATAGCTTAATTTGTATTTGGGGTGATTGTATGTAGATGCAGGTTGTTTCTAGGCATTTACAGTCAGAGTAAATTACATCTACGCTCACTTCTTGCCACTGTACTTGGTTGAGGACTTAGTATAAGTGTGAAGCAAGACTATAAATACTGAATCTTTTCTACTTTGGTTTTCTAAATAAACAGGGTTTAGATATTAACACTGTGAGAGAGAGAGAGAGGGGGTTAGTGCCTCTTCTTCCTGTTAAAAGTATGAACCTCTCTGGCCAAACTGGTTAGAGAACCCCCAGTGGAGAAGGGTGCTGCAGGGACCACGCCTTCTCGAGCATCAGAAAATCTGTTTGGAAAAGTTGCCCTGAGACATACATCTTCTGCCAGTCAGGGTCCATTAGTTCCTCTGGTTATGGCACTATGCACTGACACCCTGCTGAGCTCTCTGTTGTGGGGCAGATGTGCTCTCCCAGCTGCCCTGTGGCTCCTGTTTCCCACGCCTTTGCCTCAGGTGGCCCATGCTCTCAGCACCTTTCCTAAGGCCACACTGCTCTGAGGGTATAGACTCAGTCATGAGAGTAGTAGTGCTTCTCCTGTGCCTTCCCACTACACTTGCCCAAAAACCTCCCAACCAAATCCCAAGTTCAATGGCAATATGGCAAGAAGGCTTGGTTTACCTCAGCCCTAAGGTCTGAGTCATGGCAGGTTACAGAGAGGCAGGGTTTGCAGAGAACCAGCAGTTTTTCTGGAAGCCCACAAAGAGACCAGGACTGTGGGAGCACTGACTTTGCAGGTAGCATCCTTGCTGAGACAAAGAACCCCGCAGTTTATAGCATAGACAGCCAACAGTGTTTGGAAAAAAGTTTCCACATTATCAGTTTGAAAGTCTCTCCTATTCACGTTTTTCAGTTTGTTACCCTTTTGATTCATTGAAAAGCCTCCTTTTGCAAAGTCAAAGAGCTCAAGGCCAGAAGAGTCAAGACATTGTATGGAGGGAGCTTCTGTAGAACACAGGCTATTTGATTTCATCAACTTTAACTTCTGTGGAGGCTGATAATTTGTGTTTGGTGAAAGCATATGTTCCAAGGGATTGATGCTTGATGTGATGAGACTGAGAGATGGAGAAGTTACTGCTTCTCTTGGTAGTTTGTGCCAGTAGTTAAACACTTGCAGTGTGATTTGTGCCTCATTTCTAGTTTGAAGGTGCCTTGCTTCACTTTCCAGGCTTGCATTCACCCATAGTTGTGCTTAATCACAGTGAACCTTAATCTTCTTCAAGGTCCCTGCTTTCCCAGTTGCATTCTCTTGCTTTGTAGATATGGTCTGTGTTCCTTCGTCCTTGACATATTACTCTGTATTTGACTGAATTAAAATATATTCACTTTGTACAGGTATAATTTAGAAGTGATCCACTTTATGCCTGCTCCTCTACCAATCTCTGCAAACATCACCTCAAGTATTTTGCATTTACTTACACATCAGTGATAGGATGTAAAATCATGCTCTGTTTATTCATGATCTATGCAGAACCTCACACCAAATCCTCCTACTGAATGATGATACCCTGTTCGTTGTTCCTTTTTGAGATTCCTCAGACAGTCCTCAATCCAGTGAATAGGTACTTTTATTGTTAATGTAAAATGCAATTTAAATCACAATGATTTGAAGTAATAAGTCACAAGCTCTACAAAAGCCAGAATTTTTGTAGGTATTCATTTACCTTTGTCAACTGAGTTTGTAATTTAATTAGAGTAAGAAATCATATTGCTTTAAAAAGACTTTGTCCCCATAATTCTGTTTCTTGGCATTAAATTTATTGATGCAGATTAATTCTTTAAGTATTTAATACTGACTTGGCATTTCTGTGATCTTCCCTGGGAGTATTGTCAGGCTGAGAACCTTCCTTATTCCCCTGCCCTTTTTGACTATTGACTCAACATTAGGAGTCTCCCGGTCATATCAAGTTCCTCGATATTCTACAGTGTATTAAAAATTAACAGCAGGAGGCCAGGGATGTCTGTAAGCCAGCTTTTTAAGAATTGTGGGTATAGGCTGTCTGGCCTGAAGAACTTTCTTTGTCCCTGGTCTCCAATATGTTCATTATTTACTAATGGAATTAATTATTGCCAACTCAGAACAGGTATATTAAATAGCCACAGTAATAGTTGTAAGATATTGTGCTGCCTTGTCATTAACAGTTTTAACACTTTTAACTGGTATCACACTTTCACTTTTCTTCAGATTCCTTTTGTTCCCAGAGTATTTTCAGACACCTACATTTTGTCATTCTTAACTCAGCCAGGCATTTTCCTGTAATGTCTTCAGCTTCCCTTATCAGTTACTTATGCCCCATAACTTTCATTTCTGTTGACTGCTACCTGTAACTGCCGCCTTACATTTTGCCATATGTTGCTTTTATTTCTAAGTACTGCTTTATTTGCCTTCAAACCAATCATTGTTTTCTTATCCAAGGTTGTAAGCTTTCTTGACTGTGAGACTAACATTTTGACTAGTTAATTAACTCTTCTTGTTTTAAATGCTTCTGCTTTTCAGTCATGTTACCTGTCTAATTTCTGGTTCCTCTCAGTTTCACTCAAATTTTCTTCAAATATCTTCTCTTGAAGCCTTAAGAGTATTTTTAGATATCTGTGTATTTTGTATACGTATGGGTATGTATACATAAGTATTACTATTAGGCATTGAACTTTTGTTGCCCTTATTGATTGTAATCTGTTCATGATGGTGGGTTTCCAGGCAACTGTCATTTTTCAAACCAGTGATTAATTTATCTTCTTCTCATAGGAAGAAGAGAGAGAAATACAATGTCTTAATTTGACTTTTCTTCACCATTTCTTGTTTTCATGCTATTCTCACCTCCTGGATGGAGTTTGTTCCTCCGAACATAGACTCTCTCAGTCTTTAAAATCCTTTTTCCCCCCCCAGTGTTTCAAATCTTGTAACAATTGTCTGGAATTGACCCCCCTGATTTTTTTCATCCAGTCATACCCTTTTTTTATTTTTTTTTAATTTTTTTTTTTTATTAATTCTTCCCTGTGCATGGATGTCATGGTTTGCTGTAATGAAATTATAATATTTCAAGTGTTTTTCTTTGTTCTTTTCTTCATACATCTTGATATTTGATTTATCCTGAAGACTGTCTTTGTTGCACACTGAAGAGTCCATGAAGTTCATAGATAATTTAGAAGCCAGTAATGTGTGCAAGGAGTTCAAATGATTCCTTCTGGTACCTTGCATTTTTCAGCATTGAGTTTCATTTCTCGTCTTTGTGCTCATTCACATATCTTTGCCAGGTTCAGCTGAAAGTCTTTATATTCTTCTTCACTCTTGATTAAACAAATGTCATTGTTTGGAGGCTTAATCACCTCCCTCTTCACGCCTTTTCATAGGTCCCCACTAAACTTGTTTATGTAAAGTACTAAGCAAATATCACATATTTCAGATCTTTTGCTGTACAATGTTCCTGCGACTTCAAAGACAGAAAAGAAAAATTTTGAGATTCCAGAATGTATTTTGGAGGAGTGTAAACTCTGTTTTAAAATCCAGAGTTAGGAAGCATTCTGCTGACTTGTTAGCTGGTTGGGTGGTGCTGAATTCCTCTCCCCTCAGCCACTAAAAGCCTTTCTCTTCTTCACTTCATTTTCTCTTTGGAGAGATGTCCTCCTTTCTCCTAACAGTTAATTTCAGAGTTTTGATAACAATGAGATAAACAGTGTCAGATCAACAAATAGCACTTTCCTGTTAATAAACTGAATAGACATTGTTACAGGAGGTCATCAAATATCAACTTGTCATTATGGACAATATGGACCAAATTCAGCTCTTGGTTACCTGACTTCAGCAAAGCCATATTAAGATAATGGGAGTAGGTGCAGTTTTTATTTTCACATGTGGCTGCCTTCAGCTAAGTGACAAGAAAGGAGCCTGTGTGAAAAAGTCCTGATAATCCATGGTGTCCAGCACTATTCCCTGCCCTGCCCTCCCCTCCCCTTCCCACCATGGCTGCAGCGATCAGCTAAGTGGTGCTGCAGTGATGGATGTCATCCTTTGCTGGGAGTGTGAATTGTCATTCAGACAGGAAAGCACTTGCTTTTAGTCTTCATTCTTCCCTTGCTTGGATTTATGTGGGCAATTGTCAGCAGGACACTTTTTGGATCTGAAATTGGGTCTGCAGAGGGCTTTCTCTGCTGAAAGCTGTGACGTGTACTCAATCAGTCACTTTTACAAACAAAGGACATCTATATAAGTTAGGCCTCACAGCTCAATATAACTGACATTAAAAGGGATTTTAAAAATGTTTAATTTGAGAGGAGTGGGCTGTTTATGGGAATGAAGCCTGCATGCAAATAAATTGTGGAGTATCACCGTTGTTTGCTCCCCACACAGGATGGAGAAAGATAAGGAAAGTGAGAAAAGTACCCCCCGGCACATCTCTGCCAGCTTTCAATTGCAGTCAGGCAGTAAGTCCATGCATGCATCAGTTCTGATGAGCTGATAAACAAATCTATCAAATTTGCCAAGTCTGTGGGAATCCCAGGCTGTCTAATGGTAGATGGAGGTAGGGGTTACAGCGGGATGGAATTTTCTACAGCTGGGAGTTGAAATACAATAATAATATAGTAATAAATACATTGCTACTCCAGCAGAGTGAGCAGAACTACTGGGGCTGCATGAAATTTGGGTATAAAAGGGGCAGCAGTGGGAGACTTGGAGGATATTTAGCATAAGGCAGCAGGAGGTATCCAGGAGCTTAGGAGATATGGCAAATGGAGGAGGTTTGCAGTCTGTGAAGCACAGTAGTCCAAAACTAGGATCATACATTATATTTAAAATTAAAATGATACACGTTTTGGATAATGTTATAATTTTATCATAGTGTTTAGTAACTGGATGAAATATTTGGCCTCTCTGTGGAGTAATACCCTCTTTAATTTCCCATCTGCTGAACATGCAAGCATGTACACACATGTTGTACCAACCATTCTCATTTTGCTTTCAAGGGGAATTAATTTTGAGTCTTGGATATTTTAGGTGATGCTATATAACCTTAAAATTTTTGTAAGATGTGCTTTAAATTATTAATTGTCTTTGCACCCAGTCTTTGTACTGTGTGACAAAACCTGAACCGACATGCTTATTTGTGTGGGAACTAAAATCACACTGTACAGAGGTCACTGTGAGGGTCTTCAGCTGAAGAGTGTTTGGCTCTAAAGTTGTTTTGACCTTCTCTCTAAATACGTATTAACTTAAACACAGGCATAAACAGCTGAGGAGAGATGTGATGTGAGCGTTCAATGCTTGGTAAGTCTGACAGGAAGGATCAACAATAGCTCCTGCACACACAGAATTGTGGAGACAATTTTACTGGCATGAACAAACTCATGTTGATGACTTGGGTGAGAAAACAGAGAAAGAGAGGAATGGACAATGTGACATTTCAATTACATCAGCATTTAAAAAAAAATAATTAAGGAAGTAGATGGAAAATGATAGGAAAAACAGAAACAAGAAAAACTCCTCAGGAGCTCCATGGCGTTAATCTAACCTTCAGTATGACTGAAAACTGCACAGGCAGGTGAGCAGAATTATTGATGTTTTAAGTAATTACTTCAGCAGGCGCTGCTATCAAAATTTATAGTGATTGATTTCCCACTAGTCAGCTTATCTCTTCGAGAACAAGTTCACTGGAAAGCAGCTTATAACCCCTCCCTCATAAGCCATGGCACATCACTGGAGAAAATGGCGTCAGGCTCATTTTGTTTTGCATTCACTGCTGTTAAAGGTTGAATCATTCAAAATTTTAAGACACCAGACTGTTTTCTTCTCCAGACAGCCTAGGAACTCAGAGATCTGCACTCTTCAAGTAACCCACCCTTGTGCTCCTAGGTACAGTGTGAACTGAAGGAGACTTTCAAGCTGAATTTCTTTCAGTAACAACAGGGAAAAGTCATATCTGAATACACAGGCAGACCATAACTTTATCTTTAAAGGTGGTTCTCAAATGTGGAATATTTTCTGCAGGCTGACTGAGAGATGGTTAAATCAAGACACTGGAAGTGTCTTTGGGGTGCCTACCTTTAGGCCACAGCAGTGATGTTACTGTATATGCACTGAGCAGCATCAGCTTAAATCCTTGTTCCCACAAGCTGAAGATCCAGGTCTGAATCTGGATTAAAGTCTTTAAGGTCAGGTTGGATGAAAATACAGACTCTGCTGGGGTTGTTTTCACCAGAAGACCTGGAAGACACAATCCATGTCAACACAGTTGCAGCAAAGGACCACAGTGTTGTGGTGAGAATGTGATAAAACATATCTCACGTCCCAGATACCCCAAGTGACATTAGGGAACAAGGAATTACTGTTCATGACACTGCAACAAATATTTAGGCTAACACAGACTCCATTCCACCTCTGGACACTGGTGCATGATTTACAGAGAAGGTCTGTCAAGCTGGAGTGGGAAGGGTTCTCTTTTCCCCTGTCCATTTTTTAGCCATTTTTTCCAGTCATGGTCTGGAAAACTGCAGCAAAGGACATGGAGCTCTAGCACTAGTTCAGCATCCAGAAGAGCTTAGACCTTTACCTTTGCTTCTCCTCCAGCCTCTGTTGATTGGCAGTCCTCTACTCCCACAGATCAAAGCACAGGAAAAAATTAAATGAGGGACAAGTGCAAAGAGGCTGGAGTATCAGTCTCCTGGATTTTCATCAGTCTGTGTCAGGAGACACATCACCTGAAAGTTTTTTTCCTTTTCCTTTTGGCTTGTCCCGTGCATAGAGAACCAGAATGCTTCCTTGTGCAGATAGTTGTTCCACCCTGCCATCTCGCAGGGTGCATGCACATGGAAGGCAAATAGTGCTATTTGTTAGGAAGCAAAAGGGTTATTTGTTGGATCAGTTTTATGGAGTAAAAGAGAGGGAAGAAGCTTGTGCAGGAAAACCGTTCTGTACAATTCGCAGCAACAGGAGCTGGGTGAGATAATTTCTTAGGGCAGAGGTTAGCTGCTACTTCCAGGACCCAGTGGCTGTCTGCTTAGAAGCCATGCATGAGAGGGAGAGGTGAAGCCAGGAGAGGAGTTAGGAGCTGAACTTTCACAGATAGTTTAAATTACAACTTTTTTTAGAGTTTTGGGAAGGTTTGAGCTAGTTTTTCCTTTCACTGTTTGCCCATTTAATGAACACTTGAGTTTCCTGATCTTTGGAAATATGTATGCAACATGTGTGGGTGGCTGACTCCCTGTGGGTACATCAGTTCCCCTGACATGTCTGTGGGTTCCCAGCCTGGAGCCTTTCCGTTTGCACTAGTGAAGACTGACAGGGTGACACTGTGGTGGCATCACGCTTCCAGAGGTACATGGTATCCTAGAGTGTTCCTGTTACAAAACACCAGTGCAACTATGCCTGTGTTGTATGGTCAGTGCTAATCTTGCACTGTGCTCTGTGCCACCCTTTGGGGCATAGCTCGGTCCTACTTGATGCAGAGTGACCTGGATGGGTCTCTGCCCATCCTCCCAGAGCTGAGGCAGTTGCTCAACACCAGTCATTAGGAAGGGCTGGTGGTAGGTCTTCTACTGCTTCAGCAAAAAACAGTACTGCCGTGTGCCTGAGGTCTCTGTCTCCAGGAGGGCAGTGGAGGAGGCAGTGATGTTCTTGCAGGGTAGGATGCAGTGGAGAACATCAAGGTCTCTTGGGGACAGGCTCTGGCCTCTTGGCCTGCAAAGGAGTTAATGGAAGGGAGAGATCTCCACCCAGAGCTCTTCAAAATCCATCCAACTCCTCATCTAAAATACTTGTGTGTCACAATACATAAGCATGTTGCAGTTCTTCTCTGGCAGCAGCAGTGTCTAGGGCTCCTTCCACTGCTCATCTGTACTGTTTGGGCAACCAGGAGGGGTTGGAAAGGTCCATAAGCTCCTTTGCTAGAAAAGCCCTCAGTTTGTGGCAGTCCTAGGACTTCAGGTTGTACAAACAACATGTCCCAGGTGGCCTGTCACCTTTCAGATGCTGTGACAGAGCTGTGTCAAGGCAACTCTTTCTTTTCCCAGTTGTGCCCAACAGACTCTGAGACATCAGAGGCTCCACTGATACCTATGTGTGACTTTATTCTTATGGGTTTCTTCACCTGCATTCTTGTGAGCTATGGGGGCCTCAGGCACCGTTAATATGTGCCACTTCACATGCCTCTGCTCTTCTGTGGGCCTTGTGCCATGGTCTGCAAACTAGTATGTCAACCCTGGGTTTTGTCCCACTTTCCCAATAAGCTTCTGTGCTCTTCTTATCCTCTGGGTTTCCAGTGCAATGGGAAACAGCAGAGACTGAATTCCTGCATCACCCTTCTGGCTTGTAACGTTGTGCTTCTATTTCAGTACATGTCTCCCTGGTCAGTGTATGGTGATCCTCATGGTCCACGGGAGCCTGGCAAGGGTGGGGGAGCAGATGGTCACAACAGCACAATGAGGTTTTATGAAAACTACCTCTGACAGGGGCACATATTTCTTGGATGCATAGTCGTGACTGCATCTTGTCACAGCTAAAGAGGAAGCTAGATGAGGATCCAACCGGTTTCCCTTGAAGGACACCCCCCCTTTAGCCCCCCAAACCTTCAACATCTTGTCTGTATGTTTGTATCTCTTTCCACTTGTCTCTCTGGATGGGTGCTGTGGCAGCTCAGATCTCTGATTCCCGCAGAGTTGGGAGGTGAAGCGCAGAATGCAGACCGCATGGTTCCCCCGTGGGGCTGGAAAGCCTCTCTCTTTCTGTAATTGTTTCTGACGTTTCACCTGTCACATCCTGAGCTGCTTCTGGGGGGTGATAAAATGTTTGGATCTCTGAATGTGTAGCCAGCATGCTGTGTTCCCTGTCGACAAGAGATCAAAGATGTCAGAGCTCTGGGAAAGACAAAAAAGAGTGACTGAAAAGCAAAATACATTGAAGAGAGGGAAACAGAGAGACATGGAGAAGGAGAAGAAAGTCAAGTAGAAATAGGAACAGTTACCTAGAGACAGGTGGACAGATGCCTAGCAAACCAGATAGATGGCTATGGTAGAAGGACAGCGTGCTCCTTGCTGTTCTTGGGCTGTAATTATCAGCTATTTAGGCAGTAAGCCCAGGCAAACCAGTTATTATCAGTATTCAACAGCTCCAAGGTGAAGCCCAAAGCAATTAATGCCCTTTGAGAACTGGGGACTAACTACAATGAGTACTGGTTTTAAGCAGAGTGGTTGTGGGGAGGGGTGGATTAGGACTTTTTCACTATATATGGAAGGGGAGGGGGAAGTAGAGGAGGTCCCTGCGAATGAGCAAAACAGGTATGAACTCCAGCAGAGCTAGAAGCTGTGAGCAGGGAGCAACTGCTGATCACATTTCTCTACAAGCAACCCCTTTTCTTTAGAGGAGAAATTGCTGTCTGCACTGAGAAAGCAGAAGCACTCTGAAATACATAGCCAGGAGAGCAGAAAAAACCCATGGTCTGTGGTAGGCAGGAGCACCTCATTCCTGTGATTTTTTTTTTTTTTTGGTCTGGTGTATCTGTAGCATCTGAAAAGGACACAAGCCTCGTACTATAGGATGGAGCGAAAGAGAGAAGGAATGGATGGAGGGAAAGAGGGAAGTGCAGGAGCAGGACTCACCCCTCCCAAGTGTTTATTCCTCGCCTTATCTAGAAAACCACCCTCTTGCTGATCTGGTCCTATAGTGATGGAGGGCACGTGGCATGGCATTATGGGACTCTGGCCACTTAGGTTTTTCAGGGAAATACAGAAGAGTATACCAAATAAAACCTTTCCAAAAAAAGCCTTCTGAAAGACTGCGTAGTCTGCAATCTCATATTTTAGCATTAATACCTATATGTGTGCAGTTGCTCTATACACATGCCCACAGGTCTAGCTGTGTGTCGTGCATCTGATGTTCAACTGCCGTAAAGCACTTTAGCTCCACTGAGTCAGTGGAGCCGTGCCGATCTGCCCTTACTTGGGGTCTAACCACTCATGTTGTTAGTAACCAGCCACGTGCAGCATCCTGGCTTGTGTGATGGCTCAACAGCTGGTGCTGGGCGCTCCTGAGTCAGAAACATTGAGAAAACATGAAGTCCCAGGCACAGGGAATATTGTCTGTTAAGGCAGCCTGAAATTCAGATTTCCTCCTGACACTGAGCAGCCACCTGCTGCTCTTTGGCTTGGAAAATAAAGCATGAGCAACTGAGACGAGAACTTGTTGAGGAGTTGTTATGTTGGGATACTTTCCTCTAGATCTCAAGCACGCTTGGGGTTGAACAGCAGAGCCAGCGGTTTATGACTCAAGATACACAAATTAAAAGTGTATTTTGGTGTTTCTAATTAGACCCTACAGCACAGCACAGACCCAGCACGGAAAATTTGAGCTTGTGAATTGCTGCTTTGCTGTCAAGCCTGTTCTGATAGTGAGAAAAAAGGTATTCTGAAGAAGCCACATATGTGAAATAGCTGTTAATCCTCCTTAAAAACCCCACATTTTTTGCTACAGTCTCCTGGAAAACACCTTTCTTTATACTTGGAGTTGTATTTTTTATATAAGCTTGCTCTTTGAAATTTTAGAGTACAGAAACAGCCAGCAAGCTGTGAGAGTGGCAGAGAGAGAAAAGAGACAAGAGAGAAAATCTATTTCTCTGAGATTTGAAAAGATGGAGAAGTGAGAAGGTGGTTGAGTGAAAGGGAGCTGGTGGCCACAGCTGTGGTGAAGGAGGCTCTTTCATCCCACGGCAGTGAAGCTGTTCAGAGAGGAGGGGCCTGGTGACAGCAGATGTTGTGGGGGAAAAAGCAGTGAGGAAAATTTCTTTCACCAGTGCTAGTTTCAAAAGTTCTTCCACCATTACAAGAAAAGCACCGGTGCCCAGGAGGCCCACTTCTGCTTTGGGGAAGCCTTCACTAGGCTCAAGAATGGGGCAGCATGCAGCCACGGCATAACTAAGCCTCCCTTACTAAATAAATCAGGTGAGTGGGGCATGAAGGGACACACCTTGATGTTGAAACAGGGTAATTAAGGTAAACATTTGAGTTCTCTGACCCACTTATTTACTTGTTCAACCTGCAGCTTTTCTCAAGAGCTACACTGTCCCAAAGCAGAGCTTTAGAGCTGACTCCGTGAACGATGCTGAGATTTTTTTCCTTTTAAATCTAGTAACATGAGTAAGAGCCAAGTAAACCGGGGAGTGGTGGAGGCACCATGTCCCTTATGCAACTGGCTAGGATCAGAGCTGCACTCTGCACTGTGCAGCCACTTGTCAGAAACCCTCGGGCTTTTTGCTATACAAACTGTTGGAGATGCTTGAAAATGCAGTGTTTTCTCACACTGGTTTAATCTTTATTTTATTATTTTTATTTTACCACATCCATTGCTTTCCTCCAGGTATTTTGAACACAGCTAGAAATTTGTAAGGCTTGACTGTTTATTTTCTCTTTTTTTTTTTTTTTTTTTAATTTTCTCTGATCCTGGCATGGCATCAGTCCACCAATTGTGATTTATTAGGTCCATGCTGTTGCCTGACCAGTAAAACAGCCCAGTGTGCTTGCTTGGGATTATTCCTCCATTAAATGGAGTCCTGCCTTGCACAGCAGGTGCATATGGGTGTTTTATTTCTTCCTTCGAAGCACTTGCTCTAGTCACTTTCGAGAAAGATGGCATGGCAATGTGACAGTTGGCTTTTTCTGATATAATAGTTTCTGTAAACACTACATTGGATTTTAATCTGGCACTGAGAGCTTTTTAAAAAATACACATTTAAGTGTCAGAGGAGAAAAGACCTCTGTAAGATGTTTGGAAATGTGATGTCCTCTAGATGCCTCCTCAGACCTTCAGAAATAGACCTGAGGTTGTCCTGGGTTAATCTGCATAGCTTTGTGCTGAGTCTGCTACGTGAGGAGGTGGGATTTGGGAAGCTCATTGAGTGCTGTGGGAATGCTCATGTGGTACAGACATGATAAATGAAGCTGGTAGATTGTGCGTCTTCAGTCAACTTTGTGTCTTGATATACAGAGCTTTTAGTGTTTTATGGTCTTGCATCATTGTAATTCCAGATTGTGCAGAATTTGCCTACTTCAGGATTTGATCTAAAACTCTTCCCATGTACACTGAAAAACTTGGTTTCTTTTGGATCAGATAGTTTGAAGCATTTCTTACTGATTCATTCCTTTGCAACAGAATGGAGGGAGATCTGTTGTGTTGCTGTAAAAAAAAAAAAAATTAAAAAGGAAATGTTTGGAGAAGGCCTTGCTTTTTTTCATCTCTGGTGTTATTAGAAAATCAGGCTCAGAGCAGAAATAGCAGGTGCCTTTGTCTAGTCTGTGGCAAATAAGGAGGGGCATATGGTGGTGAGAAAAAGGAATTTACTTAGAAAATTAACCAGTTTACTCAAAATTCTGTTAAGTACTTTAAAAAATAGTTTTGAAGAGCAAATTAGGAATGTGTCTTTATTCAGCAAGCTGGGTAATGATTTTAGATGCTGACTCTGCAGACAGTTTGGCATAATTTTTTCTCCAGCCTGCCCCGCTCTACCTTGCTTTGGAGGGAGGGAATGGGGCTCCCAGTAGCATCACTTGGAACTCTGCTCTGCTCCCCATCCCTCCTTCCTTCCCTCCTTCCCTCCACCTCCTCCCCTCTTGCTCTGCCTCTTTGTGCCGCATGTTCCCTTTTCAAAAAGTAATTTCATGGCTCATGCACTTAAGATTCCATCAGAAAGTCGAGTCTTTGATCAGGCAGACAGACGCCCTGCTGGGATTTCATTGGCAAATCACAATTCCCTTAATTAAGACTATGTGTCTTTATATCACTAAACTGATTCCAGCTGGGTCCCTGCTCGTTCTACATCCAGATTTACCTAGACTATGGATTCTCACCCTCTATGACTCCAGAGGAACAAAAACCATTTAAAGACTTTTCGTTCCCAGCTTCTCCCCCCGGCTGCTTCTCCCCACTGGTGCAGCAGTTGGTGTGGGCTGGGAACTAAATCTCTCCCTCAGTCTTGTTTGTACTCTTCTTCCAATCGGGAGGTATGGTCACGTGAGGGATTTGCTCTGTTTCTCTCCACTGCTTGGAAGCTGGGAATCAGTAGTACAAAGGGAATTGAACTTGCCTGGTGGATTTTTTTTCTTTTTAGAAGCCATGTTTTTACTGAGAGTCAAGAAGACACCAAAATCCAGCATAGTTTTCTCCTCCTTCCCAGCTTTCTTTAGCTATCAATTAAAGATGAAGCAGGTTAAGAGTGCTCGCTTATGGTAATCACAGGTCCTGTGTGGGAGGGACTTTGGTGACATTTCTGCTGTGCTGTGTTTGCTTGTTGTATTAGTCATGGCAAGGCGAACATTTCTTCAGAGACAAAATACACAATCCTGACTTTAAAGGGTGTTGGTCTGCTTTGGCCAACGAGGTAATGCTATGGGGGGAAGTTTTGACGGGCAATGTTGTTTTTCCTTCAGTCATCTGAATTTGCCCTTCCTCCTCCTTAATTTCCTTGTCTCTTCTGAGCGGTGCCCTGACACCTTTTCCAGGGAGAGGAAACTTCCATAGCAACCCACTAACAGCACTAGTTCCAGGGATGGTGGCCAGCACCCAGCTCTGACACGAGAGCCCAGCCATTTCCCTCTATCACGATGCCTGTCAGGGGCGGGGGGTGTGGAGGTGTGTGTGTGTGAAGGAGATTCAGGGATGGGGCTTCCCAGTGCACCAACGCCAGTGGTACAAGTTCATTTGCCATGTGCCAGAGAAAGCAGTCTGGCTCCTCTGGAGCAAATCTTTTAACCATTTTCAAAACCATCTGTGGGGAGATGACAGGGCCTAACAAACATGCCCATAGTTTGAGAAACGTTCCCATAAATGTAATTGCAGGTGGGTGCTGTCAGACTCTGCCCTACATGTGGTCAATGGCTGTCTGTGTGTGGGGCCCATGAGATGTCACCCCTGAGCTCTGAGCGTCCCTCCAAGTGGCAGCTCTGTGGCCAGGAAACCTGGCTGCTGGCTGAACAGTGGCAGATAGTGCTACAACACGTGGGAGGCTGTTGGCTGCTTATGCAGTCATGCTTAAAATTAAGAAATAGCCAGGAAACAGGGCAGCTTTAATGGCTAGCAAACCCTGACCAGGCATTTTCTGAAGCTGAGCTGCCCACTTAACAAGTGAATCCAAAGTCTCGACTCAGGACACATTCTCTTCTACAGATGGATTCATCTTCAGATTTATCATATGAAATTCTTTGCTTGAAAATGCCGGCATAATTATGTGCCAGCAGAGCTTCAAGCCCTGTCTTGGGGATACAGTGACTTTGTAATGGGCCGTAGCAGAACTTGACTTTAAAGGGGCTTCATTTTAAGGGTCTGGCATATTTCCAGCTGTTATTACCAGCAAGAAGAGTTTTGGTTCAGTCAAACAGGCTACAGCCTGAGTTAAACTTTATTTAGCTCTTCACATGCTAATAAAAATATTCACTGAAAACCCTGATACAACTTTGCACATAGATGGGTCTTTGATTTGAGGATTCCAAAGCTCTTTTTAATAAGAATTGCTGATTATGACTCCATGGTAAAACCAGATTAGATCAAAAGGGGTTCAGGATCTCCGTTTTGTTTGAGAGACAGAACAAATGTATCCCAAATGTACAGAAAGTACATTCTGTGACTAGAAAATTAATTTTATGAGCCTTTATAAATAACTTGATAATTTTTTTTTTGTTAAAATTAATTAAAAATCTCATACTTTATAGAATGTTAACATCTGTTTATCTTTGTCTTGTCCCAGATCACCTTAATGGAATGATAGAGATGCATTAAACTTATATATAGTTAAAGTTAATTGAAATCTTGCTCATAGGCTCTACATAAAGAAATTAGGATACAATTAAGCTAAGTTGTTAATGATTGCTATGTCTAGATGCTGTGGTTATCAGAGTCTGTGCCTGTGTAGGTCACTAAGAGATGTAGACAAAGGAGCCCAAGAAGTTGCTGTGTTTCCTCTGTGGCTTATTGAACACAGCAGGACAGTGGGCTGCAGGAACTCAGTGGCACTGAGGATGTCCTTCCCCTGAAGGAAGAGGTCTCAGCTGCCAGCGGTATGCCAGGACCCAGAAACTCACCGTGGCTTGAGGACGGCAGCCCCGTGGCTGGGGCATGGCTGCTGTGAGAATGGTGTCTGGAGCGTGAAGACGCTGAGACTGGGCTTAGCGTCCTCTGCACACCTTGCTGTAGTGGTAGGATCATCTACAGAGCTCCTAGATGAAAACGCTGGTTGAAGGTGAAAAGCCAAAGTCAAAGTCACTAGCATGCTTTGGGTGTGTGAACTGGTCCTAAAAAAAAGATTAAATTAGGAGGAGCAATGTAAAGCTGGAACTTCAGGTCATCAAGCCATTAGAAATATCAGAAGATAGGATTCTCTGTCACTTTCCTATACAGCTTATTATGTGTGATTTTAAAAATAAATAAACACAGTAAGAAAATTGCTAATCAAATCATCAAGTGGTGTTACAGTTAAGAGTATCAGTAACTTATGTGTAAAAATAGCAGAGGACAATATCAAACAGCAGAAATCCAGGATATTCACAGCTGAGTTTATGCATAAGAGAAAGCCAACTACATTGAGGTAGGAAATGCAGAGATAAGGCACCCAAGCTCTCTTACCTCAGCCCTTGAGAGATATCACAAAGGGAGAAAGTGGAAAATCAATTATGTTGCATTTTACCAACAATTTAAATCTCATTTAGGACCATAAAGACTGATGTCATTCTTGTCCACACTGAGCCGTAATCATTGCATCTGGCCACTGACTTCCCTAATATTTGCTTTTGACCTGATAAGGAATCTGATACCTGACTACAGCTTTTCAGATGTTCTAAAAGCCACTGGGAGGGTGTTAAGATGTGTCAGCCTAGACAGAGAGAGAAGGGAGATGGGAGGAAATTACAAGGGAGTGTTAGAAAGGGAAGGGAGGTGTGTGTTAAGAAGGGAGTGAAGGACAATGAAAGACTAGAGGGCTATGAGACAGAGAAGAGCAGGTAGAGGAAAGGAGGGGATTTGCACCAGAGATGAAGATAGAGGGACAAATAGGACAAAAGGCAGGGAGATAGCTAGAGGGGGCAGACTGGCAGCTAGAAGGGGAAAGGTGGAATATTTTCTTAAAATACAGATATTTGCATGCATTGGACATGCGTCTTGGTTCTCTAGGTGGACAGGCCTCAGTTAAAGAAAAGGAGAATGGGATCCCGGACCCTAATAAAATGCATCCCATCCTTTGGCCAACAGAGCATTTGTCAGGATAGGCTCTTTTAAGGGACATATCATTGTTGTCTGAGGCAAGCTGTTTGCCTTCTGCACTACTGCTAATAACTAAGGGAAAAAGGGAGATAAACCATGCCTGTAGCCTAGCAGAGTGCAGCAGAAGTGAATCATGGCCCCAGTGTGCATCATTTCCTGATACAATGCAAGTTTTCTGCATATTTTTTCTTATGCATGCACATGGGCACTACACGACCAGGAAGAAAACTCTTCTTTCCCAATGAAAAGATGCTTTTTCCATCTATCACAAGTGTATTTACTGTGTCTGTCTCCTGCTCTGTACCGGGCTGAGGCATGTGTTTTGATATGCAAACGTAGCAGACCTGCCTACATTCTTTTCATTACCTTTTAGTATTTCATGCTGCATGATGAGATCAAAGAGGTTAACTGAATTAGGAATCTCCAAACCACAGCTTTTGAGGAACGTGTGACTGTTAGCAATGCACAGTGGGCCTTTCCCTCCGTTTGTTTCCCCTCCTTCGCATATGTACCCATCACAGCTTCAAACGCTGTATCAGATTTGGAGAGACCCATTAAGAAGTGAGGAAACCAGCCAATACAGGCAAACTGAAAAGCTTCTTAAAAGTGAGAAAATGCGCTACAAGGATTTCAGATCCCAAATCTATTGACTCACTCATGGGTAGGCACAAAAATGAAACCATATGCCATCTCAGAAACAAAAGATTTGAGGATTAATTCAGGTTTTACTTGCCTGTCAAAGCTTGTCTTCCAAGTTTAGCCTTCTTATTCTTGCCAGTGATATTATTAGCCCTCTGCCACCGCTCAGGTGCCGCACTGATGGACAGAGCTGTTGAAATAAAGAGCTTTCTGGCTGGAAAGGCAAAGTGAATAAAACAGCATGGTGGAAGGGCTGCAGGTGGCTTTTAGAAGTTTTTCAGCAAAATGAACAACAATTTATTTTGGAGCAGCTAAGAGAATTTTGGCTTAATTGAGATGCTTTGATTGTCTTACTTAACCCTTCCGAATCCTTTCTCCTTTTTTCTTTTTGGTGTAAGTGCAAATTTTAAAAATGCTGTTTGAAATGAAAAGTTAGAAATTTTATTATTAGAAAATGCCCATATGAAACATTTTGGGGTTTTTATATGGAGCATATCAGCATTTTTTAAGTGATACCTAAATTTCCTTCTTTTTTAACATCTCAAAAACAGTAGAAAACTAGAATTGAGCAGTAACTCACAGACACCTTGTTGCGTTGCTTTTGGGGTGCTCTGCTGCCAGGGAGCTGCAAGGGTCGGCTGCCCCTGAGGGAGGACAGAGTCCAGGCAGGCCTGCAGTGGCCAGGCAGGTCTGACAGCCAGCCGGGAAGTTGGCTGAGAGGCAGGATCTGGATTGAGATTTGGGGTGTTCCTGGCCAGGCCTAGGCCTGGCTCTGATATGGTGAGGCCATAGCACTCGTGGGGCTGAGGCTGCCACCCTGGCTGGAAGCAGCTCCCAAGGGCAGGGGATCAGCCCTGGTGGGCATCTCTCTGTTCTCCCCACCACCAGCCACTACACTGTTTCTGAACTGAACATGAAGATTTAACATAGGACCATGTCTTCCTCTAGTTCTTAGAGAAGTTTTTGTCATGAGAGGCAGGAGATAGAACATCTGGCCAAATGAAGAATTTGGCCTCAACCAGTCCTCACTTGCATGCTACCATCCTGGGGCCATGGCCGAGCCCTGCATCAAGAGGGCTGCTCTGGTACTGTGCAAAGGGGAATGGGCCACCTACAGCATGTATGTGCCTGTTTCCACATGCAGCACCACAGCACCTGGGCAGCGTGAAGAAAATGTCATCGTAGTTTGCCAGTCAGCTTCCAACTTGCATTTAAAACATTTCTGATCTACATCAGTGTCAGCCTTTAAAGTGGAACACATAAAGCAAGCCATGTAGTATGGTGAACTTTCTGACTTCCGAGTGCAGCCACTGGACCCTCACCCAGTGAAAGAAGCAGGATAGCTGTGCCTTCCACAAAGAAGAGTGTCTTGGGTGGAGATGTTACAATGCCATGCATCCTATATTGGCATTTCTAGACTTGGAAACTTATTAAAACTCCCCTCTGGGGCGCAGAAATCAAGCATGTGTTTTATGGAGCAGGTTTTGATCACTTAGCTATCTGGTCACTTCAATATGCTTGTGAGTAATTAAACTTTATATGGAGCTCCTTGGAGTTGTTTGAGATTTCCACTTAAGTCAAGGATCAGACTAAGTATAGGGATATTTCTTTTTTCGCAGTAAAACTAGAGACTGTTTCATGGCAAGTTCTTCTAGATCATTGGGTGGTTTTGTGAAACTGCTGTCGAACATGATATTTATTAGGGTTGTGCACCAATACCTGATGTTGTGAATACAATGCATACATATATTAATGTCACATTCAGGTTGCAGAACATTTATAACTGTCATCTCTTTCACCGTCTCTCTTTTTGCATGTCTCCAAGCACATAACCAGCTCTGCTTCTGGCTGATTGATGAGGTAGGCAGGGTAAAGTCAGATTTGTCTTCACGTTGCTGTGCAGCCTGCAGACTTCAGAGACTCAGTGCACAGGGACTTCAGTTTCTGGGTTGGTGGGTATATGGTAGTGATAATAATCCACAGTTTGGGATGACAGTTGAAAATTTCATGGTATGAAGGAATGCCACCAGGGTCTGTTGGTGGTATTGAGGGAGTTGTTTGTTGGTTTTAGGTGATCTTAGATAATCCTATAGAACGTATAGTGATATCCTTGGGAATCGTGGCCCTTCTATCCTGTTTACCATTGAAGCATCAGTTCCTTCAGCGACCTCAAGTCACATCTCATGGCTTCACACCACTCTGTCAGACCCATGGGCTACAGGCAGAGTGCTACCTGCAGGACTTTGCTGCATTAGCAGCACTCACTGTTTTCCTTAACAAGACTGAGGGGTGCTTTCTGTGAAAAGGTAACAGGTCCTACAAGACCACATACGGCTGCAAGATTTTCCATCCTCCTACCCTGTCAATCAGTGTGTGGAGGCTGTTTAAACTGGGCAACTTGTACTAATGTGTGGTCATTTCTCAGAAAATCTCCCACAGTTGCACCAGTTTGGTGTAGGCTTTTGTAATGATATCAGCAGCAGGAGTGCTAATGCTTGCTGTAGAAAAATCTGCTGCTATCCAGTGCTTCCACTGCGGCTGCCATCAGCAGAGCCTGTGCAAGGATAAGACTTTCCTAAAAAACCTCGAACAGCAACACAACTTGTTAGCAGCTCAGAAAGTCAGAGTAGCAAATGAGGCCTCTGGGGGGTGGGAAATGGGTGCTGGGCCAGGGAGACCCTGTACAAAACTAGGAATGAGCTGGCTTGAGCAGACAGTTTCAGATTAACATCTATGGGCTATTTTGTGTCACCAGCATTGCTAGAAGAAGGCAAGAGCACGCTCTGTACTGTACTGTGTGTGGAAACCCTACTTGCTTGCAGACCCGTGGCCAAATAATGACTAAGTCCCACTCTTTTTATATGATGAGACCAGGTAGTTTCACATGCCAAATTGGATCCTACTACTCATTTCAGATGAAGCAATGGTTGCCAGAAGCGGTCAGTGCTAAATATGCTATACTGGTTTTAGAAGCAACTTCATGCTGTTTCCTGAAGTCTGACAGGTGAATGACTTCAGATCAAGCATGCCATGCTGAAATCCACTGTGCTCTCTGTCATGACTGCTGGACAACCCACACTTCTGACCCCCATCATCCTCCCAGTTCCATCAAGCATAACCCCTTACAAATGTCATGCTGGTAGCAGTCATCTGTATCCTGCAGCCGCATGAAACACCCACACGTGGTGCAGCCTTGGCTGCAGTCCCCTGCCTATCAAGTGACATTACTGCAGAAAGGTCTTAGGCTTCACACTTCCCATAAGCATGGTTAATACAGTGGTCCAGCAGCTACCCTACTATTATTTCTTCAACATGGAAAACACTTCAGGGAAAATGTCTCAAAAATAGTAAATCTGACTTTTTCATCGGGCTTAACTGTTCCCAACCTGCACAAAGACCCAGCTTTCTGAGGCTGTGCTTTCAGTGTGAGTCCATTTCCATCAACTGCTGCTCCCACTACCCTTGCTTAGGGAGTGTTTTGGCATTTGTTAGAGCTCTTTTGGGATCCACATTTGTCTCTGTTCTTCTGGAGATGGGAAGGGTGTGCCCTGCTGCCTCTCAGTTGCGAGCTGGGGTATGCTTATCTGGACCCTTGTGCTGCCTCCCTGCCTGGTCTGCCCAGAGGACCCACATCATCATAAAAAATATTCAAATAAACCATTATTTTTAAATAGTAATTCTGCATTGCCAGTTAGCCACATACAACAGCTATACCATTACTACACATGACTTTACATATGCATATACAGGGACTCCACCTCCACTGAGGCATCAGTAAACCATCGTAAAGCCATGGTCCTCTGTTTTCAGAAGAAAAGTTATTTCAGTGCTGCTGAAATGGGGATGAGAAAGAAAGGGAGCGATCACAGCACCACTTACCTCACCATGTAGCAATAACTGTGCCTGGAAGCTGAAACCAGACATACTCAAATAAAAGAATAGGATTGTCTTTCTAACAGTGGGGATTAATTAACCACCTGAACCAACCGCTAAATGCAACATTTTTCTTATCTTCATCTTGTCTCATGACAATTGGACCACTTTCTGAAAGTTAGTTTTTAGCCAAATATTATGGGATTCAATATAGATGTAATTTGGGGAAGATGTATGGTGTGTGATACGTGTGCCAAGTAGCTGAGCCAATCTGTGAACTGTCAGTGATGTTTTGTGCAGATACCTTGAAAAGTAAATTCAAAGACACTCCGCAAAACAGTGTTAGAAAATAGATGTTTCCCTACGGCTGATCACATTGGTGGAAATATTGAAGGTTCCTTGTTAGAGCAACTGCCGAGTCCTGTGACATCTGATGTTAACCAGATAGTTTGCACAGATTGAATGCCGTGTCCCATTTCCCTTCTGCTAGGAAAGACTTTCCCTAAATTTGCCACGTGAGAAGAATCTGTTGGGAGGCATCTCAGGCTAGACTGGGCTTAATGGATGCCTAAGGCTTTTTTTCCGAGCACATATTTGCTGGGGTATATCCAGCTGTGGATGTGCTTTTCCTTTTTGCTGTGCATAACATCTGTGCAGTGGGCTTTTGTTTAGCTGGTTGGCAGTTTTCTTCTCCTTCCCCCAAGCTGCTTTGGCTGCTCACCCAGCTTTTTACCAAATTGCAAATTTATATTCCTTCTGCTTTCGGCAGGCCCATATGTGGAACTGTCAAAATGTCACTGGCATCAATTGTGAAAGGTTAGTGCCACATTATAGTCAGCAAGCTTATTAACAGGGAAATGATTGGGTTTTGGAGAGGGGGGAGGGAAGGACAAATGGGCATCCATTTTTTAGGCACTTGCTTCTTGTACTAAACATTTCTCCTTGTCATGTACTTTTCAGAAAGTGATTGCTATCTGCATAGTAAAAAAATCAGCTAGAGACCCCGAGAAGAATGAGGCCGTTCCTTGCAAGATCCCAGCAAGCTGGGACGGGGAGATGGAGAGGCAGTAAGAGCAAGCTGGCCAAATTTGTTCAGGCGTTAAGTGACGTGAGATGTTAATCTTCACCAACCCAGTGACTAGAGACAGGAGTATGCTGCAAAAATTGGGTCTGATGGGAACCCAGTGTCAAACTGGGAGATTGTGGGTCTTGGTTCCATGATTTCAGCTTGGCCCAAGAAACAGTCATAGTATTTAGTTGCTCTCCCCAAGTTTACAGGTGCCTGTATAGAGATTTGCTTATTTTCACCTCTGTGCTTTTTTAGATTTAATCAGATTGTGTTCAAAGTCACCACGAAAAAAATTCCCATATCCTACCGCAAAGATTTTATCTATTCAAGGCATTTTTAGGTCTTCTAGTGCCATCATTGCAGAGAACATAGCTCACAGTCTTTAATGTTTTAATCTTCAGAATGACCCGGTGAGATAAGATTATCTCAGTTTATGAGAAATGAGGCACAGAAAGCCTGACTTTTTTGCCATGCAAGTCTGTGAGAAAGCAGAGAGTAGTATCTACATCTTTACAGACTCTCCACTAGTACCTGGATCACTGAAGATCCATCTCATGCCTCATTTTATCCTTTGGCTTTTCCACCTTGTTTTTTTAAAGTCAGCCTAATGTCCATCTGCAAGCACTGGAGCCATCCATTTGAGAGGCAGGAGGAGGAGGAGGACAAGCGCCCAGACTCTGCCAAAAAGTTAAATCTATGTTGTGCCGTTACTCTCTAAAAAGAGCCAAAGTATGATGTAGGTGCTTGTCCTTTGGGTTTGTATGAAGTGGCTATTTTCCCATCTTTTGGACTGTAGCTCACAGCCAGTGCCAGCCTGACCTAGATTCAGACCAGTGACCTAAAGGTGAAAGCCGCCAGAGTCCATAGCTGAGCCTCTGGGACACCAACCCTTTTTTGCTCCTGATTATTCCCTTTTTGACATGGCAGAAAAGGCCCTCGAGGTGTCTGATAATGTACTGCTATGAGGTAATATGTGTCTGACCTTTTCTGTAGGAATGAGCTTGAAAATGCGGTGGGAAAAAAGGGAATGAATATTAATAATTGGATTGTCCTGGGGATTCTTCACTGGGACAAAGCCCATTGTGCCCTGGAATTAGAGCAAGCACCCTGCACAGGTGGATCTTTGTTGCTCCCTGAATGCTTCTGGTAGGTGAACTTTAATTTCACCGCTCGCAATAAAAACCAAGAAATGGGGATTCTGTGGTGAATACAGCTAGTGAGAGACCCCTCTCCCACAAGGCAGGAACTTCCCGGCTCCCTTCCAGGCCTCTGCCCATCCCTCTGGATGCAAGCTGATGATCAATATATGGGATGTGGGGCCCTGGCAGATGACAAGGCTGACCCTCAGAATGGTCATTTCAGACAGAGAGGAGGCCGGTACAAGCAGGTGAGGGTAGGAGGTAGGGAGAACTTGCATGCAATGAGGGGATATTCCCTTTATTAATTTCCAGCTTTCCACTTTGCTCAGTGTGTGTTGGAGATTTCAGCTCTTGCCTGCTCAGGAGGCTGCTTTTGCTTTCTCGTTCTTGTTGCTTTAGCTGCAGGAGAGGAGGTAGCACTGTGCAAAACACCAGATCCAAATCATATACGAGGTTTCTGGGTTTGTTGTGGGCTGTGCAGAACCCCAGGCACCAACTCACAAGGTGAGAGCATGATGTGAAATGTGGATCAACATGTGGCCATCTCTTCTTGCCCCAGGACTTCTCTCCAAACCCTCTGAGCACAACCTCCCCCCCCAAGCCCCACTGACTCCTTGTCTGTGCGCTCTCCTCCTATGATACCCCAGTTAACACCACACATAACAGCTGTGCTTAGGTGCTCTCTGGGGAGGTGCATGGCCCTGGTTTCTAGATGGTGCCCTGAAGGTACAGAGGTGTCTAACAAAACAGTGGAAGGTTTTATTCTCCAGCCAGGTCTGGGGGCCCTGACGATGACCCCAGCAAGGTGGGCATTTCAGTGGGAATGTGCAGCCCCTCAGGCACCAGGACCAGGCAGGAGAAGAGGGTGCCCCCCCCCCCCCCCCCCCCCCCCCCCCCGTAGAATATCTAAGCTCAAAACCTGGGTTTTGGGCAATTAAGCAGCCACCCCCCCCACCCCCCGCCTCCTTCTCGTGCCAAGCAGAATTTTAATGTACTTCCAATTTCTCTTTTTAGCACACACAAAGAAAAAGGAAAAAAAAATAATCATCTATAAGCGACATTCTTTTCAGACAAATGGAGAAGCATTCAATGGTGATACATATTTTTCCCCACTTTTAAATGGTATCTATTTAAATGCAGATTTTCTGGTTTTCTATGTGGAGCTTGGAAGAAACGCCTTTCAATTTAAATGTTAATAGAAGAGTAAACTTCAAAATCAAAATTTCTCCATAAGGGAGAGTGTTTTCTCACAGCTTTAAATGTCTTTCTATACTTCCTCCCTCCTTCTCCCCCATCCTCCTTCCTCTCTTCCCAGCCCCCAGCCCAGACTCACTTGCATTAAATGTTGGGATTTTTTTAAAACAAGAATACACCTTTCAGAGATTCTGAATTAAAATGTTTAATGCTGGGGTCTGTGGGAATGAGTATGTTTGAGCAGAGTGCTGGGGCACCGATAAAGCAGAGATACTATCCCTCCACCTCCAGCCTTTTTCATGCTGGCTGTTTATCATACCTGCTTCTCTGAATGCTTTTTGATGGGATTATTCTCAGGTTTGTGCTGTATAATATTGCACCAGTGGTTGGGGTAGGGGCTGAAAGGGAAGAAAAACCTTTAGGATAATGTTTTAGTTTCCCCTGAATGTGAGCAAGGCTTTGGTGTTAGACTGGGCAGCAGAAGAAGGAAATCAAATGAAGAGGGAACAAGGGAAAACAGAGGAGGCATTACCAAGTCTCTCTCTGTATTACCCCTCCTGCAGTCCATTCCTGCATACCTCCAACTTAATTTATCTTCAGGAGGAGTTTAGGGCAAACCTACATTTTACTGCCTGATATGGGATTTTACATACAATTATGTTTCTTGCTTCCTGTCGCTCTCCATTTGTCATCTTTAATACTTTTATTTTCCTCATCACTCCCATTCTCCTTCTGTTTTTGTCCTTTTCTCTCTTCACTGAAAGAAAAAGGGAGGAAAAAAAGTGTTTCTGTTTTTACTTCTGCTTCCTTCTGGCCCTGATGATCCCTGGCCTCCTTTGCAAGAAGCGGTTCAAGAGATACTTACTGAAGATTAAGCTTTAATAAACTTCCATGTGTTTAGTGGTCATGTAGATACTGCAGTGGTGGCTGGCATGTAAAAGCAGAGTGTAGCAGGGGAGAGTCTACTCACTGTGGAAGGAGACTTTTGTAAACTAGACAATAAAGCCATCACTATATATAATAGGGCTTTCTGTATCCAGATTATTTTCACACAACCTTTACTGTACTCTGTACACCATTGTTATCTGAATGCCTCTGACGAAAAAGTGGTGAAGTGACTTCCATGGCACCCCTGGGAGACAGGACGAAGTCTGATGTTCAGAAGAAAGCTTTGGAGCACCCAACCCTCCCACTGATTTTTCAGGGAAAGCAGAGTCCACTGTGCTCTTTGCTCTAGATACTCAGTGCCTTGCAAGTAGGGGTGCTGGAGAGACCACTTTTTCCCAAGGTGCAGGGCTGCACAGTGAAACTTGCCTCGATGCCCTGCTCTGCATTTCCTCCTGTGCTCTGTACCTAGTGGGGGGGGATAAATGGAATAGTTTAGTCTTCAGTGGTGTCAGAGCAGCACTTGTCACCAGCACTGGAAGCACTTTACAATGAAGGGTGTTGCCTTTGCCCTGAAAGCCAGAGTCCATCGCAGCTTTCTTCCAGACCATTGGAAAATGCAGGGAAATTTCCATTTAGAAAGCTGAGCTTTCCACGTGGCATCGCCCACTGCCACAGGGGCTGGAGGTGCTGGGCGCAGGGATCTGGTGCCTCCCATCCTACAGGAATGATCCCTCTAGTCAGGCTAATGTGGTGCTGAGGGACTGTGTTGTTCTTCCTCCTCAGCATGATCATACTTGTGGTGTGGTTGCTCAAAGAAGAGGTCGCTTAAAGTAAGCAGTGACCAGCATAAAGAAGTGTGTAATCCTTGAGTTCTTCAAGGGAACAGGAAGGGAGAAAAATGAAAAAAGCACAGCTCTGATCTGATAAAGTCCCAAAGTTCACACTGAAATTGAGCAGAAGCCATTTTATTACATGTACCTCAAATTCTTCAACACCTGCATAATGCACAAAAGCTGTGTAATGAAAAGCCTCTTGGCATGGCTACAACTGGGAAATGTTTGCTTTGTGTGGCCTCACCTAGCAGGAGCAGGAAGGATTAAAGTTAAGAATTTGAAGAAGGATGGACAAAAATGCAGGTGCCTCAGACTTTCTTCCCTGTTTCTAGGGAATGAAAGAGGGAGAGGAGGGATGAAAGGGTTGACTGCGCAAATTGCAAGTGTACTCTGCTGGGACTGAAGCTTGGAAATGTTCCTAAGATGATCATATATTGCAGTGCTAAAAGCCCAGATAGTAAATCTGGAGGGAGAAAGACTCTTCAAAATCAGTTCTTGAACATCACTGAATAAGTACAAATTATCAACTTCAGGTACTTTCTGAGAAGAAAAAAAAGATCTCTCCAATCAGAGAAGGGGAGGGAATGGCTTGGAGTAGGGTAGGGGAGGGTATGGTAGAGTACAGGGGAGTAACGCTTTGGCATGGGCTCAACTACTCTGACCCTCTACATAGGGGGTTGTAAGGGCAAAGCTTTTGTTTCCTTCCTAGTCTGCTGTCACTCAGATCTGAGTAGCAATAGCAGATAATAAAAACACCTTTATCTTCTCTGGCCAAAGCTTCTTCTTCAGCAGAAGGGGAAGTAGGATTGGAGCAAAAGGCTGCACCCTTCTATGGGATGGTATTCACAGACATCTGTCTCCCAAGACCTAACATAGGTTTTCTGCCTTCTACAATAGAACTGCATTTGATCTGTCAAATTTCTGCAGTGTAAATGTCTCCTTTATGCACTGACATCTCTAATATCCATATCATAAAGTCTCTTGCAGACAAATTCATCTTTTCAGTGTCAAAAGATGCTTTTTCTTGCCTTTATCCCCCTACACTTAAACAAGCTTTGTTTCCTTCCTTCTCTATTGCCTCCTTAAATCTCTCCCTTATTATCTAGGGGTTCTCTTTTGTCTCCCCTCTCCTCTACACAAGCAAAAGGCAAGAGTAAAATCAAGACTTGATATTCAACCTCCAGATGGTGCTTTCAGCCACTGCAGAATTTCTTGAGCCCCTATAATTTTCCCAAATACTGGAGGAATTGCTTTCAGACAGTAGCACACCAGTGTGTGACCTGGTCTGGGACACCCCCTCCCTGGTGCTTTAGGTTCACCAGAGACAAGAAATTGTGTCATGTGGAGTTTGCCATTTGTCAGCATGAACCTCTGAAGGTGTCAGCCTTTGTAGAAGACAGGAGTTTCTTCCCCATCTGACTCTGAAGTTGTGGGATTTCTTATGAAGGCAGGCAGGCTGAAGTGCCAGCAGTGCACACCTGGCACCTTGCTTTTGTGATTGTTTCTGTTTTAAATAGCTGTAAGAACACTCAAGAGCTCTGATGGAGGAAATTCAGATAGATGCTTTGTCCTGACAAGAATAAATCCTGTGTCAGTATGTCTGTTCTACACCCTGTCCTGAGGGACACGTTGGCTAGCACAGACCACAGCCAGTTTGTGAAGCTTCCTATCAGCATTTCCATATAGGCGAGTTCACACATGCTGGCAATGAAAACTTCACACTCCATCACAAAACCAACAAAATCTAGTCAAGAGAGGGTGGTGGGATTTTTTGATTTAGAAGTTATGCATGTATCTTATAAACACCATTGCACCTCTTGTGATAGGAAGGCTCACCTAAATCCCTCAGAGTCCCAGTGTCTCTTTTTGTGAGGACCTTCTGCTGCTCTTCTCTCTGCTTTGAGAGGGTTGTGTTTTAGCGTATGTGTTTGTGACATGCGTATTTCTGTGTCACTCTCTGGTGCAGAGTACTTAGACATAAATATAATCCACTGTTACTTTGTTGAAGTGGGTTGCACTTATCATGATTGCGTTAGAGTAATCTTTAAACTGAAGACTGGGTTGCCACATGATTCAGTAAAAGGCACTCAGAGATTTTAACTGAGTCTCAGGTAGACTAATGCATATTTCTTTTCTTATCTCTCCATACCTGAAGCAGAAAGAAAAGATTAAAACCTCACCCTCTATTTGCCAACCTCATCTAAAATACAGTTTTAAGCTGTGCAGCAAGAATTGTAAGAGCCAGAAGGTGCAACTCAAAATCACCTGCATTAATACTCACTTGTTCATTGTAGCTAGGATCTGGTAGGACTGGTATTCCGTAAGATGCATCTGTCCAATTTTACATCTTCCCCCCCCTGAAATTTTGGTATGAGATAAGAGAAGGGATGATGTCAGAGAAAAGTACCCCTGTGCTGCTGATTCTTTGAAAGAGAAGTCACTTCAACAGAGCTTAGTGAAATCTGGTAAATTGTGCTCTTGGGCTCTGTGCAGTTCTCGAACAATTTCCAATACATATATTTGTTTGGGAAAAGATGATAAAGGAGTGGTATAGACTCTTTTCAAGTACAAATGTTTTTAATCCCACACTGGTAAAGACAAATGAGAATGAGTCTAGTACAGGAGGGTATAAATCAAAGTGACCTACAATGAAGGGTGATGCTAAAGAATTATGCTATCCCAGTCTATTTCTGCTTGTGGCGATACTATATTCTGACATTTGGTCCCAGAGGGGCATAGAAATACCTCTGTGATTTCCTTTTCAGTTTCCCTTTTTGTTGGGACGTCTCAGGAAAGAATGGTGCTATACCCAGAATGTCTTCTAAGCTGTTCTAGTTATTGTGACTTCAGGGTCCTTAGTCCCCATGGACCTTTCTCTATTGGAAGAAGAAAGGAGGAGATGTAGGATGGACTATCTGAAACACTATTTGCACTTTCTGATGGTCTGATAACAAGCACTGTAGTTTGATCTCGTAACAAACGCTTGAGAACAAGGAGTTCTGAAAGCAAAAGCAGTGCTTTGTGGTTAAAGGGCTGACCAAAAAGCCTGATAATTATGTACTCCTCCAGAAACTTTTCACCTAGTCATGAGCAGATTGACTGTTCTCATCTCGGTTTCCCGTCTTTCACAAGAGGCTCATATTTTCCTTCCTGTATGTGTTGTGAGGAAAGAAATCTCTAATATTTTGGAAGTATTTTTAAACTTCTCTGTCGAAAGGAAGATGGAGAAACATCAACAGGAAAACCAAGCCCTTGCTTTAGAAAGATGACTTGCAATTTCAAGGAAGAGGACAGATCATAAGTCAAAAAGGCATATTGAAATTTTCAAGAAGCAGTGCTGATTGAGAACATGTTATGTTTGCAGCTGCTGGGGTGTGAAACTTCTTCCACAATGTGACAACCAGCATGAATTACTTTATTGCTCATAACAAATACAGATGGACAGATATCAGGGTGAAATGAAGGACAGGGTCATTTGCAAACTGACAGAACCTTCCACCACATGCTGCTTAGAAATAAATAGATCTTAATCAGTTCTTCTACTTTTCTTTATCTTCAGAAAGCCTTTAGAGCTAATATTCTCCAGCAGAAAACTACAATGCTTTCAGGAAATGCATGTTGAGAATCTGCCTCTCTTTTAAGGAGGTTGTCTAAAATGCTAATGTTCCTCTTTTCATCATGAATCACAAAGCTCGTGGCTTTCAAATTTACCATTTCAGTTTCAGTCATGGGAATTGGATTACTTCATTCCCTGTCCTTTCTCCAATGTTATCAATCAAGAAATTGTTGTTTCCAGCCTACATGAACATGATGCCCGTATTCCTTGTCTGATGGTCCACATTGTTTTTGAGTCAGGAATGAGTTCCTTGCCTATTACATGCAGCAGCACCTGTAGCAGTGCTAGGCATGGAAAGTACTCCCAAGGGGAAGATACTCACACATAGCTTTTAGTCTGTTAATATTGAATAGAAAATGGGGTGAAGATGGTGTCTCTAAAACATGATTGGAAAGATAATAATGCACTTTCATCCACAAGTGATGGTGATACCTAAGTCCATGTAGTAGATCATTGAAACTACTAGTCATACAGGCAAGTCATTGAAAATGAACTTCTGTATTATAGGTCTTAGAGAACAAGCAAAGTAACACCTTCCTTACTTGCACACCTACATTTCTAAAGGTTTGGGTTACTAGAAGGTTGAGAAGAGGGTTTCATAGCACCCCTGCAATCAGTGCCCTTTGCTACAGTGTGAGGACTTGGGATGGATGTCCAGGAGAGGATCAGCTGTAGAACCAGTGAAGCAGTGCACATGAGTGAGCTGAGACAAGGTACATTTGCTGTTGCAGTTCCCATTTGACTGCATAAGATTCAACAATGCATTTTGCTGGCATAGTCACTCCTACAGTTGACTGAGACTGTTATGCCGTGGTCCTGAGATGCTGTGGTTACTCAGAGAGGTTTTTGAAGAAAGGAAGAGTGTAAAGAACTATTCATTTCATAGTCCAAAAATAAAGAAAGCAAATTCAGAAAAATAAGACAACAAACCCAAGGATGTGCACAAATGTCATAAAGTGGTATTACATGACAAAGTGTGACCCCTTTTACCTTTGCAGGATGTATTCAGGAAAGGTCTTATCAATGCCAATCAAACTCAGACAAAACCCCATCAATTCGTACTGATGAGCTATTGTTTATTTCTATGGCATCCCTTGCTTCTAAATTAGTAGAAGGAATTTATATATTGCCTCGAGTACACCACGCAAATCTTTGCTTTTCTGCTGTCCTTTCCATGTCGAGCACCACAACAACAGAACAGTAATCATAAAAAGTACCACTAATAGGGGTTTGTGTCCAGAGAACAGAGGCTCCTGTTCCCTGGCCATCTCCTCACTAAATAGCCTGAGGGTAATGATTCAGTTACATACATTAAGTACTTTCCTACAAAAATAATCACTTTGAAGAGACTTGTTCCCTGCACTGACCTCAGCTTCCTGTGGGCTCTGACAGGTGAGGAGCACAGGGAAGATGCTGCTGGACAAGCATAGGCTGTTTATGAAACCAACTTTGCAACCCCCTTTCCCAGCACTGCCATTTGCAAGGGCTGCCCTAGAGGAAGGTTATGGTAGGACAAAAGACAAGATAATTTTGAATAGAAAAGAAACTATATTTTATTTATTTCACATAAGCCCTAATAGATGATCTTGTGAGGAGCAGATTTGCAACAGGCCAAAGCAGTGGTAATCTTAAAATAAGACCAATGAACTTGCAAGAATTAAGATTTTGTAAAGAATTTCAGTTTTTAATTCTTTTATATGTGATATTAAGTGTGTCAGATGTTAGCTTTCTGTTTTTTTCAAGAGATAATGTAAGCCCAGAGTTAAGATGCTGATGGATTTTGCTGTGTTGTCAGTAAGGGAACTTCAGGTTCCATCAGGAAGAGAGGACAAGTGAAACAAGCTTCAAAAGTGGACATAGAGGTCTTGGTCTTGCTACTTCAGCTCTTCTGTTCAATGGTAAAATTCACATTGATTTTAGTGGGGTAAAAACTGTTTCTTAGTTTGGTATATAGGATTTGGGGATGCTTGTGATGCCCTCCGGGACCCATGAAAACTGGTTCCATCAGCTAGTCATTGGGGTAGGTCTGAGGAGTTACTGGCATCTTGCAGCTGAATACAGCTATTTAAATTCAGCTCATTAAAAGCAGGTTGTTAGGGTATGTTTCCATTAGGACAAGCAAGTGCTGTTACCCAGAGTCAGCAGTCGCAAGTTAAAATGGAAGGGTTTTGTAGAGCTGACACAGACAGCTGTGCAGCGCTTCTCAGAGACGTGTTGTGCTGTTATTGAAGATGACATAGGAAACAATAAACATTTTATGTTTTTATCTATCTTTCAAATTGAGCCCAGGCCTTCACAGACTGAAAAGTTGGAAGACACTCTGCCATCAAAGATGCTTACATTTACTGCTTGTTTTAGAAAGCACTCTAAGAAATTCCCAAGGAACAGAGACTAGTATTGCCTGTGGGAAGTACGAGTCTCTGCAGGAAGTGCATTTTTTTTTTCTGCACCAGACCTCCTTGCACATATTCAAATGCTTTGTGGGGAGTTTCTGTTTGTTTTTTTTTTTTTTTTTTTTATGGGACAGTCACAAACCCTAAGATAAATATATGAATTTTAAGATGTGTATCTTGTTAAAAGGACCCTGGTGGGCTGAAGGCCTGGTAATCTTTATGTTGTCGGAGGGACTCCTTGTAAGAACCAGTGATAATCTACAGGAACTGGTTATAGTTTCAGGGGAGGGGTTGCATTCTGCAACTCCATCTTGCATAAGAATTACTATAATGAACACTGCCATCCACTGAGTTGAATCATTCGGTCCCAACATACCTATAGACCTTGTGAACACTTAGCATTTTGGATAAGTTTTATAAATCTCGATGCTAATTTATGACTGTTCAGAAATTTCACTGAACCTGCACTCCTGGTATTGGTGGTCCTTTAGATCCACTGTGGGAAAAGGGTAAAAATAACAGAAATAGAGAAACAGTCAAAGGCCAGCCAAGGAGAAAAGCTGCCACAGAGACTGGTGGATGATTCATGGTTTTCAAATCTTCCTCGCCCTGTCATAAGCATTCTGTTTCTTGAAAGAAAATGAATCATTGCTATGAAAAAAAAAAAAAAATTGTTTCAAGAAGGAAGCAAATGTTTGAAGAGCTGACTTGGCTGGAATTTTCCCTTCACATATACACTTGCCATATCACTGCTTAAACTTTCTGTGTGTGCATGAGGGGGGACAGGGAACAATCATATGTTAGTGAACATGCCCCCATCTGTTCCATTATTTAAGGGTGTAAAGATGCTCTTTAGTTCTCATAGTCCTTGCTATTTTTGTTGCCAGGTGGTCTCCCTGCCCAGATTTCACATCAAAACAGCTGTGAAGATTTTTTCCCCGAGCACATGCAAGAGGAGGGATCCCAGTAGTCCCATCCTTTTTGCAGCATTTTTGCAGAAGGCAAATACGCAATTCATCCAGGTCTTAATTTAAGGGTTTCTTACGTTAGGTCTTGTGGATCTTTTTCCTTTATTTATGAAATAAATACAGGTCAACCCCATGCACCCATGTCAGATGTGGCACTCAGTCCCTACCTACAGAGCACAAAATGCTTCGCTCCACCCCACTGCCCTCCTCCTACTCTCAGTGTTCCCTGGAGCACTTAAACACGTCCTTGCGAAAAATCAACTGACAAGGTCACCGTCTAGATACCAGAGAGGGCAATAAAGTGTCCTATGCCCCAGCTGTGTATCTGCAGTGCATTTATTATCTCTGACACCAGGATATCTGTGTGCCTTCCCATCCTGGAGGTGCCAGGCTTCACACACACCACCACTGGACAGCAAAGCACTATGGCCCAACTTACACATGGGAGGCTGCAGCCCAGAGGGGCTCAGTGACACAGCGGGTCAGAACTGAAGTGAATCTTCCATCATGTCTGTGCTGGAGCAAAGCATAGAGATTGCTTTGCATGTCAGTTTGAGCAGGTACATTGCTTGGATGCAGTGGAGCAATGGATGGAGATGAGAAGGCAGGATTTAAACAGACATTGTGCTAGTACCCAGAGACTAGAGCTATTAGGCACAGAGTTGCACTGAGGCCATTTTACAACTTCTAGTTCCTGAGCAAATTGTCAAGAGTCACTTGGGTTCATATGCACTGAGCTTCACTGTGTGGTGAAATGGTCACCAGCTTTTTCTCCCCAGCCCAAGGTAGTGTCTTAATGTATGGATTCTGCTCCCTCTGAACCATCCTTACTGAAATCATCCTGTGCCAACACACTGAAGACTGCAGATCAGGAGCATTTTGGGTTAAAACTGTTATGAATCTCTGATTATGCTAATTTATCACTGTTCACACACATGGTTTTTTTTCTGTCTTCCCCACTGCAGATCTGCGCAGGATGACAGCTGGCTTCATGGGCATGGCTGTGGCCATCATCCTCTTTGGATGGATTATCGGGGTGCTGGGGTGCTGTTGGGATCGAGGCCTTATGCAGTATGTGGCGGGGCTTCTCTTCCTCATGGGAGGTAAGGATGTTAGCATTTGAAGAAATGTATTTTCCTTGTTGTTTTCATGTTCTCTCTTTCCACATGTCCCTCCTAAGTCACTGAAAATATGTTTTCAGAGTTGTTTTAGGTGATCCGGACTAGGTTTCATTCTGAGCTCCCTCTGGTGTACCTCAAGGATAACCCAACCATAGTTACATGTGACTTCTATCACAAAACAGTGTTGATAAGACACAGGACTGGAAATGGCCTTCTGAGTTGTTTACTCTATTGTTGCAAGTAAGACTATCACCCTTAGCCTTAGTAATAAAAATCTGAAGATTATGTAGATGTTACTCCCACCGCTATCCTGTTCCATAATGGGATGCTTTACTTTGATAACAAGAAACTGTCAAAGCTTTAACCTATATTTATTCCTCATCAGTTGTTCTTGAGTCAAATGTAACCTTTAGTTTATGTGTCTCCTTTCTTTCTCTGATGTAACTATGAAGAGAAACGATATCCTCTGTTTTCCTTTTCCCACTCTACATATGCTATTTCTTGCAGAATTTCCTCTGTAAGAGCAATTATCAGTCCAACAGCCTTTTCTGTGACCTGTTCTTGTTGGTACTTGCCTTTCTCAAATACAGATGAGAAGGACCATTCCCAAATAAGGTCTGATCAATGCCTCATATAAGTGATGTGACGGTTCCCTTTCTCTGCTGGAAATCCTTTTCCTGAAGTATTTTTGTGGTTTTATTTGCCTTTTTCATGCTGTGTCACGCTGGAGACCCACAGTCATCCCTCAGTTGGATAATACATCCAGGCCTTTCTCCTTCTTTGCAATTTTCTACTGATGATCTCCCAATTTACAGCAGAGGTTCTGTTTATTTCTCCCCAGGTAGGTGCCCTGGCACTCTGTGCTTTTGAGCTTCTTCCCATTTCTACTACACCAGCCCTCCAGGTCATCAGCAAGTTTCATGGCACACATTTACTTGAAGTGAAGGGTGTAAGAGTAGAGTCCCAAACACAGTGCAGGGTGACTGTCTCAAAGTGAACAGCACCACTTCTGTTCTCTCTTCTCTGCTGGTGGTTTTTGTTTGGCTGGGTTTTTGCCTCCCAGGCAGATCATCACTTTGATGCATTGGTCACCTGTGCATCTGTACTGTGGTGTGACACATCTAAGTGTGTGAAGTACAGGAAAGCTTCTGTAGTCCCAGAAGAGGAGCTAAGTGCTCAAGTCACAAGTAGTTATATTCCAGTGCTGTTGGTGCTGGTGACAGAGACATTAGTTTTCTCAGTGCCCACAAACACATTTGAAGTTTGCTAGTACCTTGTGCAAGCACACACTGGTCTATGTGTGGATGTCTGTAAATGGTTTGTTGTGGGTGTCAATGCTTTATGGGCAATGAGTCTGCTAAATTACCTTGGTATTTCTTATGTAATTAAAAACCTAGTTTGCACAGGGAGCTATTTTGCTCTAATATGCAACAACACTTGGATTAAAACATTAGGACTATACGAAATAAATACAGAAAACTAAAATTTATTAGAAACTAGCTAAATCTTATTTACTAACTGGAAATTATCACTATATATGGGAGAGTTTCTAGCACAGCTGCAAAGATTACTTATTGGCTTAATGTTATTTGTTTGTCAGTAGTTTGAAAGATGGCTGATAAAAGTTTTCAGGTGAAATAAGATTCAGTGTAACCATGCATAATGGGATGGGTCGCTCATAGCTTACAAAGCCATCTTTTGGTGTGCTCAAACAATATGCGTTTCAATGGAGACAGATCCAAGGTCATTCAGCTGGGAACAAAAAGTGTCAGTCATCCTTGCAGAATGAGAGGCTGCCTCTCAGAAAGCAGCGGCACTGAAAAGGTCTCTGGAATCATGGTTTCTGGGATCATCCAGCTGTGCAGGAGCTCTCAGTGCAATGCAGCTGCTAAATGTGCCAGTTTTCATGGGAATATGCAATAAGACCATGAGGTGGGGTTACTCTGGGCAAAGCAAAACTATTTCTGGACATCCTAATCTAGTGTCCATACTAAAGAAGGATGTGGAAAGATTGGGAGAGGTTTGCAGAAGACCTACAAGAATGACTCAAGGTCTGAAAAACAAGGGAAACACATCATGCTGCAAAAAGCTAATTGCTTGAAACTGTTTAACGGAAGGTTTATAATTGACTTGAACACAGTGTGGAAGTACCTGTGCAAGGAGAACCCATCTGATAGTAGCATGCTCTTTGACTCCATAGACAAAATAAGAACAAGATCCAGCAGTTGGAATCTGAAACTAATTGAAATGAGAGGCACCGGATTATTTTATCTGCCAAATTCTGTCAAGATGTGTGATATTTTAATAAAGATGTGTTGGGAGGAGATCAAACTTATTTTCTGCTCCAGCATAGACACGTGGATCAGGGTTACAAAAGGTTACTCTCTTTCTTGTTTTGCACAAGTCAGTGGCAACTGCTATACTTTTCCTGATTGATTTTAACAGAAAACATGCATAAAGTAGTATCTACAAACTGAAGCAGTGAGTCAGTAAAATACACAACTAGAGCCATCTAATCTAAAAGTCAGTAGCTATCAATGTCTTCAGACTGTGTCATAGGTTACATAGTCATTCCTTCTATAGCCAAGGAGTCTTAATTTGAACTTTTTTATTGCTGGATGGTGTTTGAATACAAAGCTGTTACTTCATGACATAAATTCTGTTGACATATCATCCTATTGGTCCTCAAAATGCATGGAACCTGACTGCCACTTAGTTTTGCCTTTTTCTCTGGTCCAATCATGAGAAAAATGCTTTGGGAGGCTTATGACATCTGACCACATTGCAGTTGAGAGGAGACTGTTAAACTGGTAGCTATATAATCAGCCTGAAATGTAACTTTCCCTTCCATATGCAATGCTGCTTGTCTTGGCCATGTTTGTAGCATTTGCTCTGTTTTAATTTCTAGACAAATAGCTCTTCTGTAATGTTTAAACATTCCTGGCTTACTGTATGTATGTGTTTTGTCCCTTATTGCCTATAATTCTTTAAACAGGAAATCTCAGTGGAGCACTAAGAAGTGTGTTGTGATAATCTAACAAGACCAGACGTGGTTTCTTTGGACCTCTGGTTCTTTATTATATTTACTGAACAGTCTTCTTGCTAGTACATGTGGCAGTGCCTAATAAGGACTTGCTTTAGTATGCTTGATCTAATTTCTCAAGCAAATTGCTGAAATAAGTAATTTGTGAAATGCAGGCCGTTATCTGGTATTAGCTCATCTGGAATCCAGGACATGTAAACTGTGATTTAGAGTGTGTTTTACACTGTTATTCAGCAAGTTTTGTAACAAGTTAAAAATTATTAATAATTCATCTTTTCTGTTTAGTCCAAATGTATCTGTATCAACAGCAATCACAGGCCTCTTATGGCTTCTGAAGTTCTTGTGCATAATTTTCTGTATTTATTGTAGAATTTGTACTTGGATTCCTTATCTTGAACGACAGCATTTGCCTGACCACAGTAGGATTTTTTTTCAGTCCCTCATCTTGTGTAGAGCCAGATGGATACTGCAAATTATGTTTAGTATTTTTGACCTCATTTTGCATGGTGGTACTATTGCATAGCCTCCTGTACCCAGAGTTGCACTATCTGTTGTAGTTTCATTTCAGTATTGTCAGTATGATTTTATCCTACAAGGTGGGAGAGTTTATATTTCCAAGAATTTCTCCATTTGGAATTGTGCTCTTAAATTTCACTAGGACTAGTTCAATTTATGCATCTTATTTGAGACTGTTCAATGCTGTTACAGAAGTGGGTCATACTCAAATTATACATGACTCCAAGCACATCCTCTTGCAGCTTCTTGTGTTTTCTCTACATAGAAATTATTGAAAATCTGTGCACCAGTAAAAGCTCCGTACTGGGCATGTCATCTAGTAATTCCATAATTTTACAACAATTTCTGGAAAATTAGAAACAACTGTAACACTGCTTACAAATGTCAGAGTCCTGTGGCAAACCTGATGCTGTCACGCTCATCAAGTACCTAGTAGTAGTCTAAAAGGAATGCAGTTAAACATCTACCTGAGGAAACGCATGTGGGGCGTTTTATGTATTGTATTTTGACCTAAGTATATGTACTTGCACCAAAACCCTGCCTTTGCTTTTTGAAGTCTAGATATGACCTCCTCATCAGTTTCCAGGAAAGAGTGCTCACATTTTCTGGCTTTGAATGTATTCAATAACTTGTTTGTGGTTTTACTATCGTGGCAAACCTGTCAGTTCATTTGGTTGGTGTCTTTACGCCCTCAACAGTAGATAATATTATTGCCAGGTTAAGGTCAAATTTCAGTTTTACTTCCAACTATAAAGAGTTGGGACATCATGAACTGGCACACTGGCAACTCTAACGAGGCAAATTCCTCTATCTTCAGGAATTCATCCTTTCAGTTCTTCATTGTATTGGTTAAGAATATTTCCTGTATCATGGTAAGCAGACAAGCTATATATCCATCTGACTATTGGTTTTTCCACTGGCTCTCCAGCATATTCATTCATAGGATTTTCTTGTTTCAGCATTGGAGATTCTGCCATGTTGATTGTCCTTCCACAAGCATGCAAACCCAACCTTACCACACCTTCTGTTTTTGTACTTGCTTTATGAAATCAGTTTTATCTCTGATAGCCTGTTGTTTTCCCAGTTCAGCTCTGATTTCTTTTCAGTCTGCTGTTTTGAAACATCACGTGGCTTGCTTTGTTTCTAGTTTTGAGGACAGGGCTGACTTTGTACCTAAATGCCCCAAACCCCTTTTCCTTCTCATCAGTGCCTGCCATGGGGAAATGAGGTGGACGGGCTGCCCCGTGGTGGCACGCTCCAGTGTTTTGGCAGTGGTTGCGTTCTCCCCTTCCCTTCCTGGCGCACCTTCCCGATGAACTGCTGTGCCTTGTCCCAGCTGGAAATATAAAATGGCACTTCTAATGTCTTGTTCTGGTACTTCAGCACAAAATTATCCCTGGCCAAAGCTACATTGCCTGCCTTTGTAAATGTATTAAAAGACCCATAAAGAATGACGGTTTATCATCCTTATCAGAGCTCTGTCCTTCAGCTGCACATTCGTGTCTTTTCCTTGTGTAAGTCTGTAATTTGTATTGAGAACACATTTCAGTGAAATAGTTAGGGGTTTTACTGCATGTCTAACAAGGCAGCCCTTCAGGGGGAGACTTCTGTTTTGTCTTATTTTATTCCAAATTTACTGCAAATAAATGCAATAAATCACCTCTGCATTTGTTTACTGTTTTACCTGTTCTCTTCACTCTTACCTAGTCTCTGCCAGTTTTGTCCTGTGACATGCACTTTAGGATCACTTTAGGGTTTTTTCCCCATTTGCTAACAGTTTCCTTAGAGAAGCATATAATTTTACTAGCCTTGCAAATATTCATTATTCTTTGCAAAGTCAAGTGTGTTTCTTGCTGTAACCTTGCTTTGAGCCAATGATAAATTTTTCCATTAATAATTCAGCCTCTAATTAGTCTATTTGGAAATTATTCCAGCTGCTAAATGCCCTATGCATGTGATTTAGCTTCACCATGCAGATCTGTAATAAAATGATCTGTGGTCTCACATAGCAGCTCATTTCTTGTCTTTGCCTAGCAACATTTTTGTATGAAATACTGGGCTTGGGGCTTTGCTTGTGAGCCTGAAATTCCCTTTTTTACTAGAACTGAAAGGCCTGAAACTGTTGCTATACACATAGAGCGATGTATGGAGTTTTTTCTCTCTGATTTTCTGCCCTAGCATTTGCTTTCAGAAACATCAGGAATTTCTTTCAACCTCTCCTCCTCCCTTCTCTCCAATGATGATCTGCGAGTCCAGGGGATTTGAGCACCATTTGCCAGCTCCACTTCTGCTGCTGATTTGTGTTCCTACTCACCTAAGAGTGCTGCAGAGACACAGCTCTTTGCAGCCTGTCCATACTCACATAGGTCAGGGTTACAAAAGCTTCAAACCTTTTCCTACAGCAGAGGTGAACACCTATTCTTTCCAGTGCTGACTGCTGCAGCAGAGATAAGCAGGCAGGAAAGATGTGTGAGAGGGAAGAAAAAATAAAGTTATGCAGGTATGCTGGCACAATTTAACACTTTATTTCAGATATGCAAGAAAGGATGTTTATTAAAGAAATAAAGAACAATCTTCTTATGAATGTATGAGTGCATTCTGTTTTCATATTCCAATCCAGGGAGAAACAATCTTTTATAAATCATTTCCATCTTCCTCCCTTCTCAGAAATATTTACAGAATATTCCTTCCCTCAGTCCAGGGGTAAGTCAACAAACTGCTTTATTAGCCCTGCAGCCAGAGGATGAACTGACCATTTACCATGGGTCACCTCCTCTTGCCCTTGCCATGCCAGATTCATGCAGGTCTGTCACAAGGTGCCGGGAGGACGAGGATGCACTCAGGGCTTTGTGCCAGTGCCTGCTAGAGCCCAGCAGCTGCCAGAGCACTACTTGCTGTGTCCAGGAGCTGGTGACCAGGCTGATACTGAGGGATGTAAACCCCATCCAAAAGTGGGACTTCAAAACGGGGCTTGGGAACCTGTGCGGCACAGTTGTCAGTACAGATGTGCTGCACATGTCTGTATCCTCTTTCACTCCCTACCTCCATGGAGAGTCTTGTCTACAAAATACCAAGCCTGTGTGCTGGGCTTCCTCTGCGTGTGCTGTGCATATGTTAGTAGATGACAACAGAGGCATCTGCGTATTTGCAGCCATGGATCGTTACCAGCTGTTGAGTCATTTGAGTCCCAAATTTAACTCACTGTACTTTGAAAATAGCACATAGCGATAGAAAATAAGAGTGTTTATTCTACACAACTGTGGTCCCGCCATCTCAAAATAATCATTCCGCTGCTGAATAATTTAAGAAAAAAAAAATGGAGCAATTTAATACAGCTAGTGTAAGGCAAATCTCTGTGATTGACATCTCCTAAGCGGTTATGAAGTACCTCCATAGCAGCTGCTAAGAGGAGGCAAAGAGAAAGATAAACAATAAGAGAAAGTAAAAGACATTTTTCAGAGTTCATCTGGAAATACAGTGGGTCTCACAGGGCACCTAGGATTTCTGTTTCTCACTAATAATCAAGGTCTCTACCCATTCTTCAGGATGTTCACTTGTGGTGATGTGATCTTCATGCCTGAAGATGGAAGATATTTTCTGTGATCACATTTATTTTTTCTTTTCCACATTATTCTTTGAAAATCCAGTTTCTTGTGCTTGTTTCCCAAAGGGAATAGCGTTAGAAAGTTTACATAAAGCTGTTATTTCCATATGGAAAGGCAAGTGCAAATGCATATGTGTGCACATGAATGTGTGCATACAATTCTTCAGCAACAGCACGTGATCTTTACAAAAACAGAGGGCTACAATAAGTGGCTGTAATCTGAGCTGTGAAGTTTGGCATCAGTACAGTCTTCACAAAGGCTTAATACCTTTTGCCAGTTTGAAAAGTATTTATAATTGAAAAAATGTTGGATCACTGGAAAAAATGAGATGCCTATCATGTTTTAATCCTGCTGGAGATACTAAATTAGTGATGACTGTAGAGGAACCTATGAATTCAGCAACTCTTTGCAGACCCCTAAGAATTTATTTATATGGATTGACCTCCAGATGGAGACAAAGGCTGCTTTGTACCAAGAGATGCTATAAATTGGTTATGAAAGTCTTTGAAACAAGCCTCAGCATGACAAGGTCAGTCCCTCCTCTGCCATGCCTCCCACACCACACATACTCGTTCCTACTTGTGCTTTTAGTTAAATTTTGCATTATGCTCTAAAGTGATTTAAGGCCTCAAATTGGAATGAACTTGAGTTAATGTACATCGTTAATAGGTTTTAAATGTTTAAACCTCTCTAAGGCTCATGAGTGTTTAAAACCCTCAAACACATTACAAGGGTGTTGCAGAAGGCAGAAAAGGAGCTGATGAAGGTCTTTATGGACTTGTGATAAGACCCAGAGCTTGGAGCAGCCACGCAGGCTTTGCGCCTTAGTACCCATCACGCAGTAACGTAACAAGGCCAAGCACATGCATATTAAGGTAGTAAGAGTTTGTCTATTTTGAAAAATGTCCTTTTTCATCACTTTCAGGATTTTCAGTCCCTCTTTTCAAACAGCTCGCTCTGCACAGTTTGTGGTATCCCTCACAGATGGGGTTGCAACACAAAACGGTTGGTCCCGTTTTAGGCTATGTTTCTGGGGTCTAAACAGTGGACCTTCTTTTCTTTATGTATTTCAAAACCTGGACACTGATGGATACATGTCGAGATACATATATATGGATATAGGTCCACTGGACATATACATGTCGAGTCCACATACGTGGGTAGGGCTGGAGGTGCTTCTTCGTCCTGACAATCAGTCTTTAGAAATTGGTATCGCCTTCCTTTTTAAATGTTATCTAATTTCCTATTTTCACTCTAAAAATAAACATTTAGGAAATCATCCATGCAGACATGCATCCCCCTTGCCATCTTTTGGGGTTTTAATATGATGCCAAGGTGGCCTGTTTAGCATTTCTAAGTCAGGAAAGAGTTTCTCAGCTGATGGCATGACAAAGCTCACAATACATTATGCTTAAAAGGCTGAGCTAGGGTAGCGTGTTACATCTTTAATTCTATTACTTCTCTATGCTTACTGGTACACTGAGAACATTTTGCATTTATTCATTAATGCTGGCACCCATTTTAAAAAGGAAGTAGGAGACTTTTTGGAAATATGAAAGATCACCTACTTTCACTAGATGGGCATCTGTGTGTTACTGTGTACCGGTTACTGAAATGCTCTTTTATAATTTCATCTTATAATACTCCTCACAGAATACTGTTTTCATTAGATGCTATTTTTTTTCCAGTACCTCAGGAATTTAGCTGATTCTTTAAGTCAATACTACAGATCTAGCCCTGAAAAGCTGCGACCTAAGAGTTAACACCTCCATAAGAGAATGGGGGTGGGATATAGAAATTATTTTTTAAAATCAATAACACAGCTGTACTGAAGGGTGTAGTCATTTAGAGGTGGGGGTTTTTACCTGGAGGAAGAGGCACAACGAGAGAATTCATTGTCAAGTCCATAGCATTTGATCTCCATGGAAACATCATCAGCTAACTTCAAAGACAACCTTCAAATGTGTTGGATTTTTTTTTCCTGTGGCTTGTTTCTGATGCTCCTAGATGTGCACTTGCACACTGAGGGGAGAAACATCAACACAAGCAATTCCGGCAACCTTGTACCTGATCACAGAAGAGCACTGACATTTAGGAGAAGGAGAGGAAAGGCTTCATAATGAGGTGCAGAGATCTTATAGCCTGGAGCAAAAGACAGGGCAAGTAGTGTATGTATATCTATAAATTCATTGTTTTTCAGCCTTAACTCAAATCAGTCTCCCTGAACTTGGTGTACAGTAAATAAGGAGTCAGCTCACTCCAGCTTTACAGCAAAAAGAATTGTTCATATTCCCGTGTGTGTTCATTTTAAATCAGCTATACTGACTTGTAATTTCTCTCTCACCATGACGGGAGGTACTGACAGAAGCATCAGTACCTTCTAGAGTTAGGAGAACAGAAAACCTAGCATAGTCTATGAAGGGCATGCAATCTAGTTTGCTGCTCAGGGATGTCAGTAGGTCTTTGGGGGGCTGAGAGAAGGTGAATTAAAGTAGAAGCAAAGTAGGAGAGACAGATCCGACAGAAATACAAAAGACTTTCCCACCCACAGCCCGGGAAAATAAGTTATGTGTATTTTAAAATTCTGTGGCTGTTCCTTATCCCTTAGTAATGTCACCAGGTCTTTGATCTGTTGTTGGCTTCTGAATTCTAATGTCAAGACGCACTAAGGCCAAAGGAAGACAATGAAAAAAAAGCTGGCATTTATTATTGGGTTCGTTTTTATTAAAAAAACTTTGCTGAGTTTTTTGCATGTCTGGCATCAAAGAGGAAAGAAGACTGCACATGCAACAGAAGGAAGAGCAATACTGGCATGATTTGCTAGACAGACAGAATTCTTTACAGAGAGGAAGGGAAGCAAATCTCTGTGTGTGGCAGATCTTGTTGTTAAATGCAGAGGCTGAAGCAAGATTTAGATTCACCTTCTTGGCTCCTCGGGTTATCAACTTAGAAAAACAACATTCCCCTTGGACAAATCACTGCTACGCTTGCTTGGTCTAATCTGCCTGGACAGAGTCCAACCGGCCACTGGAAATTCCACATAAAAAGCAGCTGGACCTGGTGGAAACTAGATGAGTGGGGCCTTCCTTGTTTCTGCCCAACCTGGATACAGACACGAGTCATGCCGATGTACTTACGTGGGCTACAGATGCTGCTGAGGTATTTCCTCTGCAAGAGGAAAGGTTTCAGCACATGGTCCTTTTAGCCTCTGCCTGAGCCATCCTGGGAGGTCCATACTACAGGGGATGAAAGAAACCTGCCTGCAGCCTCTGCATGTTGCCAAGCATGGTGCTTGCCAGCACAGGGACAGGATAATTTCCCTAACATTTGATTAGGGTGTTTCTTCATTTTGACATTAAAAGATCCTCTTCCTTTCTTTCCCTTTTGCTCCCAGTGAAATACTGAATCACATCCCACTACTACAACTGGCGCAATTTTTGCTGCCTCCTCTGTTGTGGCTGCAAGTTCATGAGCCATTATGTTTGCTTAATGGCTGTAGTCAAGTCACTTTATTACTGCCAGGTTATTTTGGGTGGGTCATAGGAATCAGCATTGCTAAAATAATCAGAGAGTTATTCAACTCAGGCTTTGATCAACTCCCCTATCTCTCCCTAGTCCATTTTATCAAAACAATGTGCCTTTAGCGAAGTAGTGCTGCTTTTGCCTTACGTGCCAACTCGTAACTTCAGAGGGTGCTTGCTCATAGCTGGAGCTCACTGGCTGCCGTAGTGCACAGCCTGGGTGTCCACTCACAGTGCAGTCCCATGCACCATGGGATACAGTAGCAGAAACGTCACCATGTGCACATCTACAGCATGCTATAACGTGCAATATAGACTGACAGTTGTATCAGCATAGCAAACTGGACATCAGCCCACAACTGCTGTAATAGTGTTCTGTATACTATACTGATTTACGTGAGCCTGAGGATGGTATACATTACCTATTTGTGGTTGTGACAGAGGATACATAGTCCTCTGGTGCCATAACATATTATGGCTTGTGCAGCAGCAATTCAATAGACAGGCACCGCTGCTGAAGTAACACGTGGCAGGCACACAGCTCTGGTGTGGTGTGGGTGCTGCTGGTACATTTTGAGGTAGGAGGCCAAAGGCCAAATGCAAACCGCATTCTGTCAGTGGCTATAATGCAATATCATAGCATCACTACAGACCCTGCAGTTTACTCTGGCTCATGATACAAAATAAAAATGCATTCAGTTCCAGCCTATGTGCATATATGGTCTCACAAGGACACTGAATCTCCATCACCCAGTCAGACTTCTCCTTCCATCTAGGCTTCTTTTTATAAGGGCAATTTTCCAGTAAACCCCTTGCTATTCTGCAACCTATCGGTGATGCTGCAATCTGCTTCTGCTGGAACAGTACATAATTAAGCAATAATTTATATTCTGTGCGTGTATGCACAGAGCAATAAAGTGTTCTCAAGAGCTGCGTGCTGCTGAGGCGTTTAATCCGTGCACAGAAGGAGTTTACTGCAAAGCTGCTCCCTCCAAAAGGCTTTTGTCATATCTGTGTTGGGAGGGAATTTGGTTTACTCTTTAATAATTTCATTTGATTGTAATATAATTTAAATAGCTAATGGTACACACTCATTTTAGGATCAGACCTCATTTTATTTGTTTGTTTGATGTACCTTGAAAACAGTAAAAGCTAGTAGGGCAGAGAAAAAGTAAACATAATGTTGTTTCACTTGTGAGATTTTTTTTTCCCATAACCTTATAATAAAAAAGTGATGGTAATACAATAAACAGCACTCCTTCCAAAGACATTAGTGGTCACAAATCACCATTAGTCACAACTACTAGAAGTACTTTAAAAGGTGGAGATTCACAGTTATTAGAGAACTGCATGGTTTCAGAGGACACCTTGATGACCATACCTTTGTGTTTCTTCTTTTATCTACTAGTGTTTATAAGTAATATTTGACATTTCTATCTCTGAAAAAAACCAAAAAACAAAACAACAACAAAAAAACCACAACAACAACAACAACAAAAAACCCAACAGAAGGGGAGAAGAATCAGGGTTTTTTTTGTTTGTTTACTTTGTACATCTGACAGCACAGTTAGTTCGTGAGTCATTTCTGCCTGTTGGGGGAAGGGGGAGAATGAGCATCGTTCCGTCAGATGTGGAAGAAGTGTTTTCCAAATAACAAGAAAAATTATTTGTAGAGAGGAAGGCCTCAGAGATGGGCTTGTTGCCCAGATCATTTTAATTACTGGCTTTCTGAATTTCCCTTGACTTCAAACTGGTGATGTATCCTTCAGGCTACAGTCAGACACCTCATCTCTAATACTGGGGATGAGGATGTTTAGATGAAGCTCCTGCCAGCAGGGTCTGTTTGCACACCAGCACCACGAAGGCTCACCTTCGTTTGCAATATATCTAGGAAAAGCAGCAGTTCTTGTCTCACAAAACACAGAACAGACCCTGTGAAATCCCTCAAGCTCTACTGCTGTGGAAGCTGAGCCAGGTCTGTGGGCAAAGGACATGGCTTCTGACATTGTTCAGGGAAGCGCTAGCGTGAGGCAAAATTCAAACATCTTTGGCCTGGGTGGTTTGAGCCTGTTTGTGTTTAAATTGGTTCACTCACAAGCAGTTCTGCTCTCCCCTGGAGGTGAGGTTTGAAAACTGCAAACGGAGGCATTGCAGCCCCACACACAGCCGGACTGATCGGAAGGAAAAGGGATGTTTACCAAAAAAAAGCCCCCCTTAGCAGCAGAGGCCCACGGCTCTGTTTGATATAATCACACTTAAAAACAGCTACAGCAAAGAGCTCTGACTCATAATCCACACAAAATTAGTCTCTGACCAACAATGATATTACCTTTTGCAGTCATCCCTCTTCTGACCATGTCTGCCCCTGCATCAAGGATGGCAGGACCCCAATCTTAAAACACTTAAATAGCAAATAAGTTCATCTCTGTCCTAAACAAATTTCCGGTCTAAATGGAAGAGACACTCAGTGTAATGTTTAATATTACTCTTCTGTAATATATAAGAAGGAAAAGCACAAGATAGCCATGAGTTGTTTAATAGTTCAGGTGCTTAAACCAGTGTTGCCCATCGGTCCGTGAGCAGGACAGGCACTGTCAAAACCAGCCTGAGAGGAAGGGCGGCTATCTGATAAAGAGTCAGGATGGAGGTTTGACTACGTGTCAAACAGCAGTTTCTGTGGCACAGACACAGATTTACATGAAATTTCATCTCTCACCTGACTGAAGCATTTTGCAGTGACACATGAATTTCCTTTGTCAAAAACACCACTGTTGCCTTGTCTCATTCATTAGTGTTTCACTTAGGATGATAATGTGTAAATCCCAGCACAAAGAACTTAGCACGTTCTGCTCTTCCCCAGCTGCTGAAGGAGATGGTCTTTATCTCCCCCGTCCAGCTTGTGTACCAGCACATCCCCAGTGAGCTCTTATTACTGCCTGTCACTCACACTCTGTACTGGTGCCATGGCTGGACCACCAGCTTTCAGGTCTGGGCATCTGCTTGGGCTGGAGTTATAGGGAATGTTTTTCACAAAGAAATTAAAGTTTGTATTTCTGCAGCTACCCGGGGATCTGGGGCATTAGTGCATGTGTAGGAGGGCATCTCATCGACAGCAAGAACCTGCCAAGGAATTGAATAAGGGTTCAGTTTATTTTCTGGGAAGAAAAAGAATCTCAGGCTTGGGGATGCTCATGATTTGCTGCAATCCTGCTGCCTCTGAAGTGCTGTGTCCATGGTGCAGGCAGTGTCATAGGCAGGAGCAACAGCCTTCCTCCTCCTGGCATCCGTGTCTTAGCCAGACTAACAGAGGCTACATTTCCAAGTGCAAGCTCAGTCTGTGCATCACTTCCATGCATGACTCTTTCACTATGATGGTCAACAATCGTGCAATTTGCAAGGATGATCCTTTGTGTTCTGATTGCCAGTTCATGAGGAAAAGCTACAGAACAGTCATGAGGTAGTTACGCAGTTTTTATCAGTAACCCTCCTGGTGAGAGGCCAGATTAACTACAAGTGGGAACTTCCTTGCTTGGCTGAATACAAACACATAGGACCTACATAATGGCCATAAAAATTCCTCTAGGTGGTATAAAATGGCACTTTTTGTGTCTGTAATGAATAGCACTAGGGAGGCTGATAAACCTGTGCCGTACAAGACATCCTGCAGAAGCACAGGAAGGTGGCTGGCTGAGGACCGTACTGTGCGTCCTCTAATGTTGTGCATGGCAGTAGTCATTTGTTGTCGTGGGTTTAGCATATCCTCCAATGAAGGCGCAGGATAGGGGCAGGCTTTTTTAAATGAAGTTTCATTCTCGTGATATGCTTTATTCTCTATTGTTGTTACTCATTCTTCTTTATCGTTCATTTGTTATAGGGAAAATACCCCTAGAAAGGTGGGGCGCAAATATATTGGGCACTGTTCGAATACAAGGAGTAAGCAACACTCATTGCATTGAAGAGCTTGGGTTCAAAACAGCCAAGACAAAGCATGAAAGCACGGGGAGTATTTGAAATCCATAGTTATTTCCTTTCCTTTTGTACTTAGCAAATGCAGCTTCAGTCTGGCCGCACAGATTTTCCCACCCACCTCTCTTAACAATCTTATATTTCAAGAGAGCTGAAATTATCATGTTCTTGCTAGCAAAGAAAGGCCTTTCATGTCATTTTCTAACCACAGTCATTTGAAATGAGCCACACAGCTTGGTTCAGAGCACAGTGGCTCTGATGGATCCTTTTTTCCCTGATCCCACAATGTACTAGTCATGTTGACATGTCACAAAGGGAACAACTGTGCTCTTGCCAGACACCTTCATGTTGCTAGATAACCTAAGTGACATGGTAAAACACGAAACGGAGTGTGTGGTTTCTAATCAAACAACCTGATTTTTGAGTAAGGGATCTGGGAGGGAGACCTCACCATTTACCCTCCTCTGTGCTTTGAAGCAGCATAGGACATCTCTGAAGACAGCTCCAGAGCCTGGGATCTCACAAGGCTTTTTGCAAAAGTCTAGAGCACTGATTGTAGACTAACTGAGTGCTGGTGAGAGGCAAGAAGGCTGTTTTTATTTAAATAGGCATAGTACCTACTGCAGCAGCTTGCTGGTCCTCCCTGGTATCCTGTGGCACTATCATAATATGCGTACTTGTGAATAACCTGGGCCATCTGGCAGCTATATATAGCATTAGGGGAGGCACCCAGAATTCCCATATTCACTGACCTTTACAACAGACACTATCTACAAGTGGCACTCCAAAACACATTGGAGAAAAGACAGTCCAAATAGACAAAGCAGTGATCAGAAGAAGGAACAGAGAGAGGGCTGTGATGGTGGTCTCACAGCAGGTCCATTTTGTCTGCAGATTTCAAGACCTGTGTGACATTCCTACTAAGTAAAAGAGGTGGGTATGGTAGGAAGTCCACGCATTTTTTGTGTTGTATATGTGTTCCTAAAAATGCCCCCACTTTCTGAGCCTAATTTCAGGCAAATTCACCACATAATCTTACCTGTGTCTTCAGAGTGGGGAGTGTAAGATTCTTCAATGCATCTGCAACTAAAAAGAGCAAAGCAGCAGAGAAACAACAGGAAAGGTGTTGTAGAAGAGAAGCAGGAGCAGGGGCAGGAAGGGGTGGAAAGAGGCAAGGGCACCAGAGGAAGTGAGCTTGACACTAAAATCAGTCTGGCAGTGACTGCTTTGAAGGATCGTTACTGTCTTAGGGATGGGACTGGGAAGAGTAGGAGATTCCTCACCAGCAGCAGCTAGTGAACAGAGGCAGGACATGCTGCACGGGTAGCACACATAGCACGCTACTGACTGGTGCATGAACAGCGGGATGACACACGGGACTGACCACCCGTGTTACTGTAGCATGCGTCCCGTAGATTGCCTTCTGTGCCCAGGGCTCTCCAGGCAATTCAGAGAGGCCCACATAGGAATTAGAGAGGAAAAAATAAACTACCAGCTTTATGTTGACTTTAATAGTTACCTCTTGAGACAGGCACATAGCATCTGTAGCTATCCATTATTTGGTGTGTGGGTGGCAATTGTGACATTTCAGGAGCTCAAAGTTTAGCTTTGATGAAGCTGGGGGCCAAAGATCAAAATTAGACTCATATGGGTGGGCTAAGGTTCAGCCTCATCTGATACATGTGTCTTTCTGTAACACTTACCACCTGACAGAGTTATGAAGCCTGTCCTTGCAGCGTTCTTAGGAAGAAATGAAATATTGCTGCAGAGATGGAAAACAAGAACAGGGTATTTTGAAGATTTCCCAACACTGCAGAGGGCATCTAGTTTGGGACTGGAGTCATGCTGAGGGTAGAATCTGAATTTTGTGAGGGATTTTAAGATTTTGACAGTGGTATTTAAAAGGGGAGTGTATAATGAAAGATTTTAGATTTTGATATTAAAAAAGTCTGAAAAAATCTCCTGAGTCATTTCAAATGTATGTTTCAACAGAGCCAGAGTATGTCAAGTATTCTGTAGTCTTTTCTTCTATAAAATCTGTCAGTGAAAAATTGAAATGAAATAAAAAATTCCAGCTTTTTTTCCCCACAAAAATATTGACACATGATAATTCACTCTGTATTTGGCTAAAGTAAAATTCCACGAAAATCAATGGTTTCATTAAATATTCTGGTTCCCAAAGGAGTGCTCACAATGAAAAACCTGTTCCTGTTGAAGTTTCTCCATACAGCTCTGTTCAGCATCAGATCAATATTCAAGGCTCTGGTGGCACTCAGTTCTTTCCCCATGGAGCTGCTAGACTAAGCCAATTTCTAAATGAACATCTTCCCTTAGGTATTTTCCTAATGCTTGCACCAGCTCTTCTCAGGCAGTTTGGAAAGTGGTATGTCTATCACTCTTCTAACTTCTCTTTGTTTTTTTTCCTCCCTCCTTCTCCCCTTCCCACTCTCCTCCAGGAACCTTCTGCATCATTTCACTGTGCACGTGCGTGGCTGGAATCAACTTTGAGCTCTCCCGCTACCCTCGCTACCTGTATGGACTTCCCGACGACATCAGCCATGGCTATGGCTGGTCCATGTTCTGTGCGTGGGGGGGCCTGGGCCTCACTCTTATCTCTGGCTTCTTCTGCACTCTGGCCCCTTCTGTCCAACCTGTCCCCAGGACCAACTGCCCCAAATCTAGACCTGAGAATGGGACAGTGTGCTAAAACAAATAGCAAACAAATACACACACACACATACATATATATATATATATATATATATATGTCTATGTAAACCTATACATGCATATATATGTATATATAATTATATATATATATATATAATCTGAAATTAATGCCAGTGCCAAGGTAGAGCTGAGTCCAACACGGCACTCACATCTCCACCGGACTCTGTGTTGCTTCGTTCTTTCTCACAGTGATGGGAAAGCTTTTCTTTCACATGGCTCTTCCATCCAACTCTTAACTTCAGCATCATACCTTAGAGGTTGAATGAACATACAGTTGCACCTACCTACTGCCATTTGGGAAGGGGAACAGGGGGTCCGTGTGGGGGATCTGAAACCAGAATCTGTGCAGGACATGGAGGGTGGGGTGAGGGGGACAAAAAAAGTCTGTCCATTGCAGCAAGAAGGGAAAATGCAAACAGCAAGCAAAGGAACAAATCGAGCATTTGAGCCACCTCTACAACGTACCTCCTCAAGGCCATTATCAGGAACCCATCTTTTCTTTTTCTTTCTTAAAACAAAATGACAGAAGTCTGCCCTGTCATTGGTTTTGGGGTTTTTTGTTTGTTTTTTTCTTAAAACACAGAAAACAAAATGGACAGAACATGGGGAAAAACAGAAAAGCGTTTTCTTTTTGCCTGCCAAACTTTAGAGAGAAGCAAACAAGTGAAAATAATAATAATAATAATAAACAGATCTAACAAAAACAGAAAACAACAAAAAAAACTCCATGAGGACATCTCAGCGGACTTTCCAACAATGTGGTTTTAATCTTCCAGCTGCCTTACATCCAGGCTTACAACTGAGGCTGAACTGCTAATGTAAATGCAGCAGAAGGCCTTTTGAAAATGCTGTGATACATGTGTGTATAACCTTTTTTTCCCCTCTTCTTTTATTTATTTTTTTTTAAGAAAAAGAAAAATTTAAAACATTGCAATGTGATTGTCCACTAAACCATCCATGCTGTGTTTGTGGCCCAAGACCGAGGCACCGCAACTGCAGGAACATGAGGAAAGCCGTCAGGTCTGAGAGAGTGTGTCTCCTCTGATGGATTTCAGGATGTTTTTTTATTTTCATGGAGCATCTGAGAGTTCAGGATGCTGGATCCAAGGGAAGACCAACCTGGGAGAAGGGAGGTGGGGGGAGCCCTGGCAGTTGTTCTTCCCAGGTATTTGCTGGAGCAGGATTTCATCAAGTTTCCATTTTGGATGTTTAAGATGACTGGGCAAAAGTCATTGCCGAGGAGAAAAGGGGAGCTAAGTTTTGTAAGGGAGAAGTAAGAGACGCCTCTTTTTGTGTTCATGTATGCCAAATAAGACCTTCCCACTTCTTGTCTTTGGAAACTGCCCCAGTTCACTGGACATCTCCACTCTCCATCTGGGAGAACTGTGTACAGATGGAAGCAAAAGTGTCAGATGCAGAGAACGGAGATCCATTTCCCATGAGCTCAAGCGTTGTATGATATAATTGTGAATCTGCAAATGGGACTCTCTCGTTTTTGGTCTTTCTCGTTTTCCTGCTACTCCTCTTCCCGTTGTCTCCTTATTCCTTCACTGCTCTTCACATCATTCAGGTCATATGTCCCAGAAGAGCTAAATGAATGGTGAAGTCTGGAGAGGCGAGTGAATGCCATTAGGGGAAGCAAAGCATTTTGGCTGTGAGGGCAGTGGATCCCTGCAGGAGAACAGTGGCAGTGGGGAAGAAGGGCCAAGGGTGTAACCAAATGGAGTCTGAAGAGGCGATGACTGAATGGCCATATGCAGGAGTGAGGGTACCACTGACAAATGTACAGGCAAAGGGAGACAGGGCAAAGCAAAAAGGCCTCCCCAAAACCAACCCACCCCAACATGTTCTTAATTCAGGGTTAGTACCAGCAATCCTTTCTGACATGATAGCTGCATGCCATCAGTCCTCATTCGTCAATAAAAATCATCCTCTGCATCTATAAAAGCTCACCAGGAGAAGGAGGCAACCTGTTGAAACTGTGCCTACTGCACAGAAATGAAGGCATTAATTTCCAGATCATGCCATTTACACAGCTGTCAAGAAACAGTGTTTTGCTCAGTTAAAAAAATCCAACCACGAGTAATTCTTATGCAATGCAGTTGCATAGACAGCCATTCCCCTTTCAGCCCTCCTTACTCTCGTCGTTACACCTTGTTTGATGATGTTGCTTTATTAACAGTGCCCAAAGAAATTGTTTCAAGAGGGCATTTTGGAGTAGGGTAAATCTGGGTTTCTTTCATTCTTGCTCAACTACCTAGCTTTTGCTTTCTCTGGTCTACAAATTCCCCAAACATGCCAATGCCAGCTGCCAAGTCAGTGTGTTGCCACTGAAGTGCCATCCCTGGCAACTGAAGTTTTGTCATTTCATTCTTCATTAGATCTGACTGGAGAAAGTATTTATTTGTTCATGTTGAAAATGGCTTTTGAAGAAAATTCCTCTTTAATTAGGTTGGTTTGTTTCTTTTTTCTGGTAAGCTTTTTAAATAGAGTGGTTTTGAAAAGCTTTGAAACCATTTGACTGTGCAAGTGTCTGCTAGGTAAGGAGGCTGATGAACTACTGTTGGAGTGAAGAAGGAAAATAAAAATAAAAACAAGTCTTGGAAAGCTAAATGAAAACTGAAAGCAGAAAATCAATAACTGAAAATGAAAAGAGACCTATAAAGAAATTTGTGAAATTTTTCAAAATATAAACAGTTTTGAGAGAAAACAACTTCTCATTATGAGATTGATGCTTTATAAAAATGGTAATTGTTTCATTAAAGCAGCTTTGAACACAAACTTTCTTCTTCCTCTGCAGTTCTGAGTGCAATAGGGAAGGTGTTTCATGTGAATAGAGACACCTGGAGTGACCCAGGTAAACTAAAGGGCACAGAGGTATCTAGCTGGGCTCCAGTGTCAGGTCCTGTGGCATGGAAGGCAGTGCAACAGCTCCTGTGGTGTTGTACAGTCTTGTGTGGCCTGTGACTGGTCACAGGGTGTATTCTTTTAAAGATACAGTTTTGAAAGAGGTAGAAGCATAAGATTTAAAGAAATGGAAATAATTTTGCTCTTTCATGGATTCTCAAAGCTTTCTTTCTGCAGCTGGCATGAAAGTAGTTCTGCTTTGATGAAGTGTTCTCTGACAGTGTTGGTTTACAAGCTGTATATGAGTCGGTGTGTTTGTCTGTGTGTGGCGATGGTGGCAGAGGGTTACAATTATTTGCAACAGAAAAATGTTAGCCCTGGATCTTTAGGCCAGTTCTGTGGGTTTCCACTCACTATAGCATAGGCACTCTGAGACCTGTGTGACTATGAAGCATCTTAAAAACTATGGGAGTAAATGTCTGAAGCAGCAGATGATCATATAACCTTAATCTTAGACTGGATCCCCAAAGGGACCATTCATCCAAACACCAGTTCTCTCATCTTTGGCTCAAATAAGAGCAAAACCCCCTTGAGATATTGTGAATTTCCCTCAATGCTACTTGCAGAACCAGGAGGAGCCCTGCATGCTTTGATACCCTTGAAGGGGGCTCACAGCCCCACCATGCTTTCTGTTGGCTCAGACTCATCTTTAGAGAGCGGCTGACTCAAAATACATCCAAATCCAAATTTGCGATGGTTAGTGTCTCTGTCTGTCCTGAGCCAAAGCACACTCCCCATCTAGTCTGAGTTTCTGCGGTTTTGGGAGGCTTTGAAATATCTTTCTGAACAGAGATTCAAGCTTTTTGACTAGTGTGTGGTTTTCTAGTTGGAGGAGTGTTAGTTGGAAATCTGTTGGCTGCGATCCCAGCAGTAAGGGGTTTGACGCCATCCCTCAGCTCTGCTCTGGCGAAGCACCTAAGCATGTGCTTTACTTGGAGCATGTGACTAATCCTCTTAAGTTTGGTAAATTATTCGTGTGCTTGAAGTTAAGAATGCTTTCCTGGGTGATGATCAGTTTTCTGCAGATTCCAGCCCCTGCTCTTCTTTTCCTATCCCTTCCTTGTAGATAAAGTGACACTGTTGTCCCAGCCTGGTGTACCAGCGGGTGTTTGGTCTCCCTTTCCATGAGGTGGTAACGTGGAGTCTGTGGCTGGCAGGCTTTTTCCTGCATGTGGCCTTCCATGTTGCACTGCTGGGACAACACAACTCTGCTCCAGAGACCACAGAGGAACTTGACTGCAGTGAACACAGGTGTCATCAAATGCCAGTCCTAGGGACACAGGATGAATTGGCTCAACCCACTGCAGTCTGGGGCCCGAGGCTTTGTGTATAGTGACTCTCAGTTATTGTCCAGTGAAGTTGTCCAAAGATTGAAGCAAGTTAGCTACAGGGGGTTCTGATGTCCGTCCTTGCTCGGGGCACTGTATATGTGAGGGGGCTACATGGCAGGAGTCCATGTGCTCTGTATCTTATGTACTGTATAGGACACCTTCTTCTTCAAGCTAAAGATGTTTGTGTGTTAAAATTCCTGACTCGTATTTGCCACGTGTATATAGCATCTCTTCCTCTCCCTCTCCGCAAACACACAGCTGATCTTCCTTGATCTAAACAGTACAGTCCCTCCAGTTAAATTTCTAGTTGGGCTTTTTTTTTTTTAATCCTTTCATTCTACCCCAGGGACAGTCACAAGTGGATCACAAACCACCAGTGACCAGAGCAATTTCTTTGAAATATTTCTTTTGAAAAATTGCCATTACTGTTTTTAATGTTATTCTAGCTGCAGTAACAAATGAAAGGAAAAAACCCCAAAACCCTCAGAGTCCTCTAAACAAAGGATCCCAGGAGAGAATTGTGAGAGTGCAGGTATTCTGCTTTCCTGTAGATGCAAGTGTCATTTGGGACCACTTTTAGCTATGGCACGTGTGCAGTTCATTGGATGGTGAATAAAATAATGGTTGGTGAGGGAGAGGATTGATATGCAGAGCGTATCTCAGATTCCCAAGCGTTCTTGGAAGACTGTGTGTCCATGGCTGTCCATTTACCCACCATGCAGCACCTCTGAATCAGGCTCATCCCTGGAGCCCCACTGATAAGCAGAGCTCAGAAGAAAATCACTGTAATCTGTCCTTAATTCTTGAGTGCCAAGCTAACTGCCAGCAGTGAAACAGAGAGGAAATAATATGTTACCAATATAGCTTAAATAAAGACATACATTATTCAGGCTCTTTCCTCTGTGTGTCTCTACATAGGCCTAGAGGAGTGCTCAGGCACATTCACGCAAACCAGTACTGCATTTCCTTGGCCCCAGGTTTTGCACTCTTTCATGGTCCATACTGCTGTGCTCATCCAGCCAGCAAGGGAAGACTCAAGGTGAAAAACTGAGACAGTTCTGAACAATTGCCAGGCACCACTAAAAGACAAAGAGTAAAAGAGTGTGCATGAAGCACAAATGGCATGTAAAGATTAGTGATGGATGATTTTCCAAGGTCAAGAACTGAGTTTCTAAAAAACCTAAAGTTTGACTGCAAACTGCAGGACAGATCCACAAGATCTTGATACTGCCAGTCTAAGCTGAAAACTCATAAAAACAGGGTTGAGTGCAAATCTTATAGCCCCACTGTTTCTAGTTATAGCCAGGAATATAATGAATCTGTTCCATAGTCTGTTGAAGTCCATAGAAAGCTTCCCCTTGGCTCCAGTGAGTTTTGAATCAGGTACCTTAGAAAATATTTTAGTGCCGTCTTGGTTAACACTGAAAATGAAATGCGTGCTTACACACAATATCTAATCTTCAGCTTTAGAAATCAACAGTCATCAGATGTTACCTTTTTTTCCCCCCTTAATTTAGGGTTTCCATTCTGTCTGCCCCACTAACACCCCAATCCTACAGACTTCTTCAGAGCCATAGTTAGAGATTGCAACATTTTTTTTAAAACAAATGACCTATTGCTGGTTCCAGGGGCTCTGGCAAACACCCTGTTGACATCAGTGGGAGAACTGGAGCCTGATACAATGCTGTTAATTTGATTGCAACATGCCTTGCACGTGTTTAGGATTTAACTTTGAGAAAGAGCCTAGACAACTGCCTCACTATAGGCCACAAGAGGGAAATGAAATGCTGGTCACCTCTAGTAAAGCACTCCAGAATCACAGACCAGTTGTCCTTCCTTGCTCAGGGAAGACTTGCAGTGAAAATAACGGAGGCTCAGATAGCTTATCTCCAGGGGAAGGTAAGGGAGTGAAAACAAGGAAACCTAACAGCAGTTCCTATAGGTCAAAATTAGCAGGCATTGGTAGAATTACGAGAGGACGATCCAATGTTGCCTGCAGCATCAGCAGCAGGAACTGTCAGTCCCTTCTAGGACTGCATTTTTATATTTTTCCTTTGCTGATTAACCCTCATGCAGAGTGGCAGAAAGCAACTTCAGAAGTTTCCTTGCTTAGGGTGTATACACACAGACACCCTCACTCCCCTTCTTCCTTAGACACACACACATGCATATCCCACACGACGTGGGTGCTAGTAACCTGTAAATATGTGTACTATATAGAGAGAAAATACATGGCGAAATGCAGCATAATACTTTGTTTTCTATTCTTTTAGACTTAACTCAGGAATTGCAATGCAATTCAGATGCCATCTGTGTCTGTGTTAGGTTGTGCGTGCAGATCACGTGGAAACTATCTGCTGAAGAGACGTGGGGAAGCACAATACAACTGGGACTAATTGGGTATTTGCGATCAAAATGTATCTGGATATTTGAGAAGGAGTTGCCAGTGTTGTTCTGATCCCAGAGATGCAGGGAAAGGAAGCAGCTGAGACACAAATATGTGTTTCTTTCTGCCTATTTTGCCTTTGAACAGATACATTCAGCAGGAAGGGAGGCACTGAACAGCTCAGGGCAGAAACATTCTGAAACACTGCAGCCAGACTCTCCAGAGCTGACCACCAGTGCTCTTCAATACAGGGTTTCTACAAAGCTGCTTCTGATCCAATCAGTCCTGAGCTAGCCACCCTACCTCCAAAAACGCAATTTTGTCCACAAGTCCTTACTACCTTCCAGCGCCACAGACCCTGCTAGTAACCATGTGTGTGCAGTACATATGGGTGTCACTGAGTGCATAAGGCTAAGGGAAAAAAGTCCCATTAGAAGGACAGCCTTGGTATTCACAAGATTGGTTCTTGCAACCCGCTGTTGCAAGATGCTTCTCTGACGCAGATGGCCTCAGTCACAATTGCACCATATCACCTCCAAATCAGAAAAGTTTATGATCCCCTAGTGTAAAAATCTCTCTGTGCTGAGAGGCAGCACCATGGCAGGACACCACCTGCGTCTTATTTCTGTCCTCTGCAGAGGGCTTTGTGCGGGCTGTCGGTGGCACGTAGGCCACAGTTGATGCTGCTTGGCACAGCATGGAGCTTCACTCCCCCTGGCTCTGAGCCTTACCTGTGGCAGCAGGGCACGGGAATATCTCTGTAAAGGCAATTCCTTCCAGTGGCCTTGTTATTTTGCCAGCTGGTCAGAAATACCCAAACAGTAACAGCAGTTCTGCAGTAGATGAGATAAGAGTCAAATTTTCAAAAAGCTGCATGACCTGCGGGTTTTACCCATTTCAAAGTGATCTAGATACCAAGGAGCACGAATCAGATACGACTCAGTCTCCTGGGGCCAGCTACACAAAAGGGCCTCAGCATCCAATTCCTCCTTAGATAGTGCATTGGAGGAAAAGATTAAATGCCTTTGGTGCCTACATATTTTTTAAAAAAACATATACCCTCCTAATTTGCTTAAGTTCTTGTGACATTTCATCTAAAGAATAGTTTTCATCTGACTGTAGACCATAAGGCTGTATTGTTTTATGAAGGGTTATTCATTAACAATATAGATCATAAGAAAAAGTTTTGAGTAATCAGAAAAATAAAAGTGCAGCCTTAGTCTATTCAGTTAGAGTGTACTGAATTATTTATAACTCCTGGGCACCAACAATAATCACAGACATCTAATTTAAACTGTTACTATTTTTACTCAGCAATTTCCATCACTTAGAGTGTTTAAATTAATGTGTTTGTTGTTTGATCTTTTGCAGGACAAAATTTCCCCTGCTTACACAGAAAAGCATATTTGGGGACTTTTGAAGATATTTTTCTGCAGTAATTTTAATTATTTTAAAGCATTTTGAAGCCTAGTATGACACACGTTACAACTTTCAAGCCTGTAAACTGTACCTAAAACAGGCTTGAATTTTCAATTCTTTCTCAAGTAAAATTCCTTTTGATTACAGGTCATTGAAACCAATGGGAAATTTGCTTCATTAGCAACTGTAAGACTGAGTCCTACTTATGCGTGTATGTGATGAGGGGACTTTGGTAAGGGGACTGTACTTGTATGTCAGTCCACTTAAGGATCTTTCACATAGACACAGGAACAGTCACTGCTAAGTCACTCCAACTTTATTCCATTCTCTTTTTGTAAAAAAACATCCATTATACTTGTTTGTGGCTGGAATAACACAGTGGTAAATCTAGCCCATAAGCTGACACACATAGGCATGTATATATGTATATAGATGTATATATATTTGTAAATTTATGAAAAATGTCCATAGCTTCATGATCGCCTGAAATAACCTGAGGTTGATGTACAGAATTTCAGGCAAAGAAATTCTTTTTCATGTTCCTCATGTATCTCAGATTTTAATCAAAACAAATTAAAAAGTACTATTCCACAGGAGAATCCTCATTCTGCCATTGCACCTGTTGAGGACAGATACCACACCAAGGTCAGCAGCACGCACATCCACACACATATATCCAGTCATAGGAACTGGGTCTCAAGGGCTGTTTTAAGGAAAAGAAACGGACTGAAAAAGCCATGGCAGAATTTCTGTTGCACATTAGCTCTCTCAGTAGACTCATTCATCCTTTATTGAGAGGCCCTTTGCATGGACGTTGTTCTTCTACACTAGGTATGCATTTGTGAGGAGCACCTTTGTGGGTGAAGTCAAGTTACACAAAGGCCTGGATTTTCTGACTTGCATTCATCCCCATTAACCTTAGGCACTTAACCGAGCTCTTTGTATTAACAGGCTCATGTCCCTTGGTTTCTTATATAGTTAATGAACAGAGAGAGTTGCTTCTAAATGGTGAACCAGTAAAACTGGCATCTAAGTCAGATTTTGGAGCTCCCTCTCACCCCACAGAATGACAATTCACCTAACTTGAGTGGTGTCAAAATCTTAAACCCCGGTGAGATGAATCAGGAACCTAGCGCAGAAGAGCATCCATACGGAGATCAGCTGTGGCCCTTTGCATCAGGTGCATGGTCTGGCTCACCGTGCAAAACACAGGTGTTAATTGTGGAAGACTGTTGAAGCAAAAGAAGATGTTCACAGCAGCCTTCCCCTCCAAAATTGCACTATGACTGCAAAGGATAGGGCTTGCCCCACTCCCTGGAAATTGCATTTGAGGTGAGTTCCTCATGGTGGTCTCCAGACACAGGTGGTCCCAGTGCTGGAGGTCAGAGATCTTTCGTACTCTTCACCTTTCTCTGCCAGTCCTGGGTACTGCTGAAGCAGTTCAAACAGTGAATTTATATCCAGAAATTTGAATGGCTGAACTGTTCGAACGTTACTTTCTTGCTTCATCCTCAAACAGACCGGAAAAAAGTCATCTAGCTGGTAGTGATAATCAAAAAATTGTCCTCCAAGGTTCAGTTTGGGTAGTTTTTTGGTTTTGGGTTTGTTGGTTTGTTTTTTGTTTTTTTTTTTTTTAATGTTAATAACTGCTTTACAAACAGTTTACATCATGGAGATTAAAGAGATTGTAATTTCATTCCTTATTGTTGGGATTATAGTTGTCCTCAACAAAAAAAATTGAGGACTCAACAAGAGAATGAACTGTGACTGTATTATTCAGAAACCTGCTCTGACAAGGCTGAACATATATCTCCATCTCATAGTAAGAGTCTCTCAGAGCCAAAATTTGGAATTGCTTATTAATAGTGAGTCTGTCTGGAAGGACTAGCAATTTAATCCAGTATAAGAACTCCAGAGCTCTTGTATATTCCCATATTTCACCTGAATAAAACAAACACTGTCAGAGGAGTGGGAGAATTAAACTGATTTCCGAAAACTCCAGGGCTAAGTGAACTTCGAATGTTGTGCCAATGTATGGTCACTAGTATTTATTTCTACAGCTAAATTTAAGTCAGTGACTTAGTCTTCACCCATCTCTCAGAACAACTTTACTTTTAATAAGGTTGTTAAGGTTATGACAAGAGGGACTTCAGCTGGCCTGCAGGGACCTGTAAAGTACAGATTCAATACTGTGTGCCAGTAATTAGGGAGAGAATTTAGCTAGAGAGTAGAAGATAAAGCTGGGTTCCAGAAATCAGAAATTAATTTTCAGCATGGGGTACCTTGACCAAGCTGTACTGTTTCATCCTGACATTCCTCTCCTGTTCTCCCTTTCCCTTTTTTGAGGAGTCAGATATGTATGTCTCTCTCCCTCTCTTCCTTTTCCTTCCTCTGTGTGACAATATAGAGATGCTTCCTGTAAAGACATTTTTCTCTAAATTCCATCCCATATCAACTCTTGCATATGTGACTGTTTTGTTACTTGAGATGTCTGTGAAAAAGAAATAAAGGCTTTAAGAGTGAACTCTGGAGATGAGGAGGAGCCTGAGAATAAATCAAATTTAAGGATGCAGCACCATTTTCTGCAAGACTTTTCAAAATGTTCTTAAATTCTCACCATCACCCTCCTGCCCTCCCTCTCTGTAAGAGGGATGGGTAGGGTCCTGGGATGTGGGACTCTCAAAGGTTGCTCTTTTATCTGTCAGCTCACTGTGTGCCACAAGGGTTTTGCAGACTTTTCAGAGTTTTACTGCCAAACGAAACCTCCTTTTAAAAGTCAATGATAGTCAATGTGCAACATCACATGGGAGGAGGCTCTAAAGGGTGACTCTGCCCCAGTTATCTTTCTTACCCATTCTTTACAACAGCCCTGTGTGTCCAGCCATGCACACTCTCCTCTCTCCTGGGCTGACATTGCCAAGGGTATCGCTTGCCAAGAGGGGCCTGCTTGGCCCCCTCATCCCCATGCAGCACTTGAGTTATCCTCTTGGATAATTTTCCACTTTCTCTTAAAAAAACCCTGTATCACCTCCTAATGAAAGCCATAGGCACTCCTGTGATCCTGCAGCAGGGTGCACATGCACAGCCTCCCACGGAACAGCAGCAACAATCCTAGGGGGCAGGCAGAAGGACGAGTGGAACTCACATGGCCATCTCGCATCAGAGAGCTAAAGCGTCACCTTCCCTTGCAAGCTCCCACCGTGCTGCTCATGAACCACTTGGCCAGTTCAGAATGTAGGTCTGACTCCTCTCTGTCTCACACTTGTGCCACCACACAACCCTATGGCAAATACATGCAGGGATGGCAAAACATACCTGTGTGAAGGCACTAGTGTTTTGCAGAAGGGTTAGTGAGAAATCAGACTCACTGGAGTCTCCTCCATCCACAGTATGTGCATCTCATGCAGGTATTTGCTCTTCGGGATTTTTTCTGCCACAAGTAATATTTGTCCTAGCTATGAACTAACACACTAGCTAAAAGTTTTTGGAGGGTTTCCCTTCCTTGACTCTCTCATTGGTCCTTTTTCCTTAAGGAAAAGCATCTTTCTGCTCAGAAGAAATGAAACAACTCCCATAACCATCCTTTGGTGATGACAAAGGTTGACATCACCACTGTCTGTAACTGACAGTTTGGGAGGCTTAGGATAATAATTCACTTAAATGCCTGCAAATTGAAGTATGTCAGCACTTTTCTAGGACATTCCCAAGTAAAATAATATGAGTAGTACAAGACATTTGTCATGTGGATGCATCTTGGCCAAGATGTTTGTATCTCTTCTAAGTGCAGTACACACGTATCAAAGCTGGATTAGAAAAGACCTAGAATGCCACAATAGTTGGGCATATTCAGAAAAATGCATTGATATGTTGCATTTATCTGGCATATTTTCTCTTCAGAAAATTTTACAAATATTAGTCACATCAGACCTGTCTGAGGCAGGTAGATGTTACAACCATTTCAGAGATGGGAAGCCAAAATCCTGGGAAAAGACCTGATGTTTAGTGATTTGATGTCCCTTCGCAACTTCTGCTAGCTCCAAGTGGAGCCTCTGTTTTCAGCACTTTTGAAAATCCAGACTGTGGCTGGTTTATCCAAATCTGCAGTGGCTGTAAATGTGAAAGCCAGGATTAGGGCACCCAGGTTCCTGACTTCATCAGAGCACTGCTACAGAGCTTTGATCCCACAAAGCACGTAAGCACTTGCCTAATTTCAAGCATGAATGTCCCATTAATGATGCTATTGCCATGCTTAAAGCTAGGCACATGCCTAATTGCTTTGCTAGATTGGAAAGTATATTAAAATATATTAAACACTAGCATATTTTGAAAGTCTAAAAATTTGTCCATTTCTGATTGTTTTGGGCATTGTCAAGGATATTTGAACTGTGTATGCAGCCACTCAACCAAGTGGAACATGTTTTAGCCAATCTGCTCAGAGTTCAATGAGTTTTGGGTAGTAACATCCATTTGTCAGAAGTAATTGAGGGTGGCACATCCTGCAAAGTTTGGACTTTTGTGCTTCTGTGAGAGGCAAAGTGGCTCCTGTGGCCATCGGTGCTAACAATACATCAACAACTGACTATTGCGTTAGGTCGTTCTGGTGAGATGTGAGTGTGGTGGCTAATTTCACAAGTAATGCGACATGTTATCAAGTGTATTGTATTTTTCCATTTCTTCCTGTAATCTGTTGCAGAAGAGGTGAACAGAAGTTGTTTAAACACAAAACAAACCCAAACTTCTTGTTCCATTAATCCAAGGTGCTAATCTGCAGACACATGGGTGTTTGTGTACATGCATCAGTGTTTGCAGGACCATGGCCCTGAAGAATCATTTTAGTGGCAGGGTTGAGATCAGGGAACTAACAGGGGAATGAACAAACCCCTGTAACTTTGAAAGACAAAAGCTGCAGAAGGCATCACAGGACTTTGCTGAAAAACTGGTTACATCTTACAATTTTCCTTTTGTTTTGATTTTGTCTGGTTTTGGTTTTATCCAGATTGGCACAGAATACTGTATTTCCATTGATTAAAATCTTGTCTGGTAACTAACTAAACAACTTGTTCATGGAAAACTAAAAAATAAATAAGTAAACTGTCAGTTGTGGAATGTAAACTGATTAAACAAATAAAAAAAAATCATGTTGTGTGTTTTAAGCGGCTGTGTCTGCTTGTGTCAGGAGCGGGACTGGAACAGCTCTCACCATCCCCACCTGAAGGATGAAGGACAAAGAGAAGAACTGGAAGGTGGGTGTCCTCTGAGCTATGGGGTACTGGAAATGCTCTTTTAAAACCACAGAAACACTGTACGAAACATTACAAACACAGCCAGTATCTCAGTCTGACTTTTCTTCCTGTCATAGAAGGGATTGATTCCTACTGGAGCCTTGGGAACTGCACGTACTCTTAACACCATTAATCCCTTTTTGGAGCCACTTAACATATAGAAGCTCGTGATTAGACTGCAATGTATAGAGATGTCACAGTAGTTTAGCCCCCAAATTCCCCCAGTAAATAAACAAACAAAACCAAATATGAAATACAGCCTTTCAGGTTTTCAGTGCTCAGCTGTAACGGCTTCAGGAAACCTGTCAGGCACAATGCTGCACTGATATTAGTGCTTCCTCAGCACGCTTGTAACCTCAGGCCAACAATAACAAATCAGACATACATTTTCTATACAGCTTTTGAGTGTAGACTCTAGAGTGAGGCTGCAGGTGTCCCAGGTTGAACACCAAAGATCAGGGTATTCATAACAAATGTCAAGGTATAAAACCTACCCCAAATATATAAAAAAAAATAAATTAAGAGGAATAGACAAAAGTGATTTCAACTGTCCTAGCAGAGGAAAAGCAACAGAGCAAATCAAAGAGAAAACCACAACTTTTTATTTTTTTAATCAATGAGTTTTAAATTAATTAACCTAGAACCAAACTATGAAAAAAAAAAATGCAGTCAAGGTATTTTTAAAACATTTGTTGGATGTGGTGTTAAATATAGAAATTGTCTGTGTTGACTGTTTTTACCTGATTTAGCAGTTGTACCTATCAGGACCTGACAGTCAAATATAAGGAGGCACCTAAAACATGCTGCCAGGGGGCATGTTTTTCTAGGTGATGGTTCTTTCCAAGCTGACTGATTTTTATCAACAGACTTTGGGTTGTAGCAACAGCAATCTCCTGCAGTTCTCAGAATGGAGTCCTTCCTGCCCCCATAGAGGTATTGTCTAAAATATCAGCTGCAGTAAGGAACCACACAAAGGGTCTGAATGGAGGAGCATAAATGGGAATTCTCTGTCAAAAACCTCATTGGTACTAGAATAAATTCCTTGACCTCTTTCCCTATCACGAATGGCTGAGAAAGTGAGAAATCTTGGTGATATACTAAACTCAGAACCGGGAGGATGTGCCTATTTTTGCCACATTTGGAGTGAAATCACTTGCATCACCAGTGCTCATGCCTGCTCCTGCAAACAAAGTGCAGAGAAAAGCAGAGAGCTGGTGGGGGAAAGATCTGGTTGGGGGATGCAGAAGGTGGGAACCCCCACAAGGCAAATGAAGGGAGCAAAGGCTGTACGGTGGCATGTTCAGCACCATGAGGAATTAAAACCCTTTCAATTAAGTCTTCTCTTCTTGCCTACTCTGCCCGTGACGCCAGGCACAGCTGTCCATCCAGACCTCTGCATCTGCTTCCTAAAACCTCTCTGGTTTGGTGGGAAATGCCTGTAGTAAGGGCTGCTTGGGTCTTTGCGCTGCCATCAGCAGAGGCAATGTAATTCATTGGTGCTAAAAATGGAAGACTGTAGAGCTCACTTTGTGACAAGAGAAAAGCAGGTGCCCTCTCTGGTGGCAGCAATGGGAGGGAAAGCCTCAGGAGCATGGCTGCGTGGCAGGAGGCTCAGCTGCTCAGCACTTGTATGGGGAAGGGAAAAGAAGACCATGAACTGAAGGAGCCTAGATGCTTCTTGAAGGTTGAACTAGAGATGCCATCATGGAAGGGTCCGTCCTGTAGAAAGAGAGTAGTCGACTTCAGGAAAGATTTGTGTGTAAAACGCCAGGTTTGCATTAGCCATGTGAAGGCTGAATTTTAAGCCCCCAGTGCACTGTTGCTCCCTGCAGCGCCCAGGCCACCCAGCCCCACTGCTGCAGACTCCATGGGGCTTTGCAGGCTGCTGCTCACTTCTCAGGGGCAAGCTGTCTGGCACAAGGGAAGACACCGGGCAGTGCCATAGCACCATGCAGGAGTCTGCAATCCAGCTAAACAAAGCAGAGAGCGAGCAAGAGCAGGGAAGACTCGTAACTGTAGTTCACCACAGAGGAAAGGGTGAACAGAGGGATCTGAATAGCTCAACGTCACACAAGTCGCCTGTGGCAGAGCAGGGGCTTGCTGTGCCCTTGTTAGGCCGTTTCAGTCGGGAAGGCAAGGGCTGAGGCTGCCTTACACAGACACTGCCTCCCTGCCGCGCCAGGCACCTGCAATCGGCAGCTCATGGTTTGGGAAGTGCAGCAGGAGTGCTCATCTCTCATGGTCTAACTCCCGCTTTGAATTAGCACCATCACCTTCAAAGATACTTCCATCTATTTAAGACTCCACCTGGTCATGAAGGGAAGTAACTACTGGCTTAGAAAGGAAAGTAGTGAATATTTTGAGAATTAGGTATAGGAGAGACAAATCTATCCGTTGGCTTCCTCTGCAACACAGTGGTGCCTCAGCAGGTCAGAGGAAGAGGGTGCAACAACTCCAGTTTTTCAGAGCAGTGAAATCTCTTGCTCTGCCCCTGAGCTACACCCCAAAGCACAGCTTTCCCTTTGCTTTGGGGTATCTGCTAATGCTTTTGCCCACGCAGGAGCAAGGACCCTCTCACTGAAATGCAACTGCTCTGTTTCAGAGGCAGGATAATCTCACAGTGACCTTTCTTGTCAGAAGCACATGATAACTGCAGCAGACTGGGGCTGCATGGGGTGAAGATGCTGGTAATGAAATGCTTTCATAGCTCGACACTCATTATTCCAATACATTATTGGGTTCTTCCCCAGGGGCCCTCTAAAGAGTCACGGCTGAGCTCTTTTCCTGCAGAGACCAAAACCAGACCACCTAACAAGCTACATTTACTAGAATTTTTGCTCCTGCTCTGCTCGGAGGGGAGTGTGGTCTTGTTCATTTGCATCAGACAGAAGTGGAAGAACTATGCCAGCTCAGCGATGATTTTATCAGCCTGCTAACCCATGCCAAACAAAGCACTCAGCCTGTCTCCAGCCAGCAGTGGCAGAGGCTGCTGCCACCCCAGAGCTCGCCACGCAGGACCCGTGCTTGCCTCAGGGTCCTCAGTGTGCCTCAACAACCCTCTCTCTGCTGTTGATTTGCAAAGGTCGACCACTAACCACTTCTTTGTGAGAAACTGCACTTTCCCTTTGACTGCTTAACTCCCTGCGATTTCTTCCCGTCCTCAGATAAACCCTTGGTTTTCTCAGTTCTGAAATTCAAAGTGGCCATTTCCAGGAGCAAGATCTCACCTGGAGCTGGCTGCTCAGAGTGAAACCCGCTTTGGCCATGATAGCAAAGCCCTCTGACAGAGCCCAGCTCTTTACCAGGAAATGAGCTGGTGGCCTAAGGGCCTGCCCAGCAGCTCAAGAGCTGTACTGCCAGCAGATACACTCCGTGAGAGGTCACAAGGTCTAAGCTTTGTGCCATCATCTCCCCCACTCAACTCCCCTGAGACAACCTTTTCAGCCAAGGGTGGTGGTGGGTATTTCAGGAGGTATTAAACAGGAGAACTGGAGGCACTTGAGATCTTGCTTTGGCTTTTGCTAACTGTTCACAGCAATACTCAAAATGCATGCCAGGAACATAAAGGGAAAAATGAACCCTGCCATAAGGCGCATGTGATTTGGAAACGCAGAGGCAGCCAAAGGGTGAGAGAAGGGAATAAAATGCACAGGCGAAATCTTCATAGCGCCAGTCAGCACTTGGAGTTGGCCATATATATCTGAAACTGCTAGGCACAGAAAGCTGCTTAGTACTTCAGTGCCTTCTGATGGCTAAATAAACTTTAAGTGAGCACACACGCATGTACACATGCAGACACACACGCACCCTCAACTGGTAGGTAAAACACGAAACAAAACTGAATATCCATCTTCACAGCAAGGCAGATTTCCTCCTTTTCTGTTTTCTCACAAGCTTCCTGCAAACCTGTCAGAGAAAAGGAGGCTGAGTGAAACAAGTTGTTCTGTGCATTGAACAAAGCCTTGACTTTTCAGTTTCACATTTGGGGTGTCTCTGACAGGCTGCAGTTTCTGCTTCATTTAACCTAGCTCATTCCTTTTGGGAATTATCTACCCACCATGTTTGTGGCAAGAAATACCATGTGCTGAGGTTTATAAGGAGCTTTCAAACAGAACGGGTGACTGCTGAGTCCTCCCTTCCTTCCCTTCTGTCAGATGGAGATTCATGCACTGCCTTGCATTTCTCATCTCTTCCCAGCTACTGATTTTCAAAATTAGAAATCTAAAGTTTTTGAGACTTCTAATGCTCCATTGAATTTGTTTGCAAGTAGCCAGCAGATTCAAAGGTTGATGGGGACAGATGGGCAGACATGAAGTGACAGAATCTTAATTTCCTTAGGAAACCAGGCTAAAAATATTACGTTCAGAGTTCAGGTTTTTCCATGAAGATGCACAGTTTCCCAGGAGGCCCAGCCAAGTCTGTCGACACAGGTGGCAGCAGCAGCTCTGTGTCCTGGGCGACACCTTCGCCCATCACAGCTGCCATTGCCATTCCTGCCAAAGGTGCGTCACGTCGCGCCCGCTCTCCCTTTCAGCTGGGAGGCTCTGCGGTTGTTGAGATCTTTGCTCTGGGTCCGAGCCCTGAAAAAGGAGCCCGCCAAGGAGGATGATACGGAAACATTCATGGTCAGAGCAGAGATCCATATTGTCTGAGACAAGATCTGAATGCTCCCAAGCTAAACCTGGCAAGTTGAAACATATCTGCAGAGACAGGAGGATGCCCTGAGGGAAGCTGTGTCTCAGGATGGGCAGTCAGCCAGCTTTTCCTCCCTCCTCTAGCTGTAGCAGCACCATCCTGAGCGGCCTTGCAGGAAACCTCGCAACACACCTGCCTGCCTTGCTTTGCCCAACAGTACGCAGGGATGGAGGCTAATATCTGCAAGAGGTTATTGTGAAGGCTACTAAGGTAGTGCCACTACAAATGTTGCCAGGTGGCATTGTCCCAGTCTGTATAAAACAGCCCCAGAGCCGCCTTTGCGCCATTTTGCCAGTAACAACAAATTAATTTTCACTAGCCTGGTGACTTCTCTGCAGAGCTAGATCTGAGTCACACATTTATTAGTAACATGCTCATCTATTCTCAAACACAGGGTGTGCTCCTGCAGCCCAGGGGCTCGCAAGGCTCGATAACGGGAGTGCAGGAGGTCATGCACCAGGTTCACTGTCCAGCGTGTGTGGGGAGAGGGGAAAAGGTGGAGGGGAGCAGTGCTCTACCCCCAGGCGGAGCTGAGGTGGCTGTCAGCACTTGGCCTCTGGGCGGTTTTCCCAACCAGCACTGTGGATGGCTCTTGATTGCCCTGTCAGACCTTTGCTGACAAGTACTTAAATTGAATGAGTTCATCCCATAAAATTTAAGGAAAAAGTGAGAGAACAGAAGAATGAAAGGCAATGTATTTTTCTTTTAGCATCTCTCTTTTTCTTATTTTCTCCTTAAGTGTCAGCACCTTAAAAAGCCTTTTACTGCCTCCTTGCTGCCTGCATCCAGTCACAAATAGTGCACGCTGTTGCAAACAGGCCAAGGTCTCAGCTAGCCAGCTTGATCCTCAAGGATTCCATCTCTGTGCAGAGCCCTTCATCCTCCTTCCTCTCTCATTTCTTCTTTGCTGTCACATTCACTCCTGACAGCTCAGAAAACACTTGCCTCTTGCTTGCAGAGATCAGAGGAGGTTGAAGGCAAACCGTATTCCCATGGTCTGCTGCTTAGCTTCCATCCCATGAAGAGAATGGCCCGGAGTAACCATGTTAGTGTTTTCCAGTCTCTCACAGTGCATTTCCAAAGCTGTGAACCACACTGAGAGCTGTTGAGGTATCGCTCTGTCCCTGCTTCCCCCTGCAGCCCTGAGGAGAGTTGGCTAGAAAGGGATCTCCTACAAATTCTCCTCTCTGGGCAGCCCCTATTAAGCAGTGTGAGGGTGTTGGAGATTGGAAACCTCTCTCAGAAAAAGAAACATCTCCTCCTCAGCAGCTCTAGACAGAGTAATGGTACCCTGTCACCAGGCAGGAGGAGGATGAAACGGAGTCCTGAGTGGGACCTGCAGCCAGGCAGAGCACCGGGCTGATAGACCATTCCTAACCATGTAGCAAACGCTAAACCACGTGCACTCATTTGTTGGTTTTTTCTCGAAGTTGATTGTATTTTTGTATCTCCAGACAGCATTGCAGCAGAACAAATGCTGGCAGCGTGCAACACAAGACATGAGTTATGGGTGAGCTGCACAGAGGAAAGCTTCAACCTCTTGTTCCTCCACATACACTGGAAGATGTGCATCACTTTTAACAGCATAGTGGGAGCTCCTGTGGCCTAGGATACCCCTTGTTTCTCCAAAAACTGGCTGCATACATCATCTGCGATGTATTTCTCCACAGGAACATAGTCATAGGCAAGTGTACACCAGACAGGAGGGTCACACAACATGAATGACAAACGGACAAGAGATTTACAGGCAGTTATACCAGCAGAGGTGGGATATTATTCTCCAACTTTCTGTTTTATTCTTTCTTTATGGATCCAGGAGAGTTCTGTATTTTTAAAAACCCTTATTTGTTATCCCTTTGCCCACTTTACTGAAAAATATAGCTGGGTACCTCTATATTTCTATTATATTTGCAGTAGTAGTACTGAATTACTGAGGTAAATGCAAACTTGTATATTAAAACAAAAGGGATTTCAATTATTTGGAGGAATACAAACTAGAAAGAGGCTGGGCCAGCACAAAAAGACAATGACCAGTAACATTTCCCAAGTCCAAACGAAATCCAAGCATCTCTCTGCCTTGGCCCTCTCTTATACAGTAATTTGCACATACACACATGCATATAACATACTAACCCCTCATTGATTTAATGGGCCCTACTTCACTTCAGGAGCTGGATTTCCTTTTCAGGCATTTGGCTAGGCATATCAAAGAGGTCACAAACTCATCTATGATACTAAGAAAAAAGTTTTCCAGGCCAAAATGTACATCAAGTATAAGAGTGGAGTTGATAAAAATAGTGAAGTTGGATGAGGATATTTTTGATGTTCCCAGAGAGGAAGCAGTCATAAATGTTTCCATCAGGTGTGCAATGTACCCATAAAATGTTCCAAATATATTTTCATGTATTTGCAGCTGAAAAAAAAAAACCCAAACCCTTACATTTATCTGCAGTTATTTTACCAGTGAGACAAATGATGATCTGTTGTTGGACTAGACAGTATGGATCAAAGCTGGGGATGGGAATTCTTTTGATACATGTTCAAGTGGCTCTGTGCAGGTGTAACAGAGCTAAATATAACCTGGCATGGCTGATAGGCAACAGCAGCTTGAAAATCTAGCTGTCTGCTCTTCATGAATGCATTTCCATTTGCTTCCACGAGCTGAGAATCGGGGTTCCAAATCTTTTAAATATGGATGCCTCAGAACTCCTCTGTGGTTTTGCTTTGCTTAGTGCAACATTAGGAGCTGCCACATGTCAAGAAGAAAGTGATGGCTTCCTAGTCCCATGCACGACCATCCAGTTTGTCACCTGGAAGCATTTGACATACCCAAGAGATGTTGGATCGCTGTGACAGAGCTCAACTTCACCATGTCTCCAGCAGCATTCTGGGCTGGCCCGCGCGAAAACGTGTTTGCTATGGGAACCCAGCAATGTTGTCTCTGCTGAGAGATCTTCCCGCTCACAAGGGGAGGGCTCTGCAACCATTTCTGGTCCTGACTGTGCCTTTTTTTTTTTTTTTTATAACTGGGTGATGTAAAATAGCCAAACTCTAGAAAAGAACTCTGTAACTGAAACAGGATTTTCTTGAGCTATTTAAACCTTTCTCAGAAAATAATGGGCAAAAATCTATGAGAACAATCTCCTCCAGAATTATCCATCACTCACTGTGAGATTCAAACTTAATTTGATTGCTATTATCACATGTACTTTTTATTGGCCTCTGTTTGCTTAATGAATGTTGCAGTTGTAGTAATAAGATTATTGGTAATATGAAACAGATTTGCAGAATGATGAGAAGATAATTAGATGATACTTTGAGGGTGATTTCTGTTTAAGACACAGTAACTATGTAATGGAGTAAATAAACTTGGTGAGGGAAGATATCAATGGCTATCAACCTAAGAGACAATTATTCCCAAATTAGCAGGATGTACATTTAATTACAGTGAAATATCTGGTGACTGATGCTCAGTCCAGGCTCTCCCACCGCCTTGTGAGGCTGTGGGACAAAGCCTTGCCCAGGGTGTGAGCAGGCAGCAGCAGTGGTTCCCCACAGCCCAAGGTGCAGTGGTGGAGGTGGGACTCAGCACCCACACCTGAGACAACCCAACGTATTTACAGGACTGCCACTGCCAGTTTTACTGTTGGGTCGTGAACTGTGAGGTTTGGCCAAGTCCAAGTTATCAAATTGTACCTGTCTTTAAAGAGCTCTGCCTTATGTCTTGTCCAGCTCCCATTGCCTGTGTGTGATGGGGACAAAAGTCTGACTGCACAGCGGTGACAGGGATGGTTGGCTATCAAAGTTGTAGTCTCAAGACCACATTTTCCTTTCTAAATCAATGCTTAGCAACATTTCAGGATCAGTGCAAGGAATCTGCTGCTGCTGTATGGATCTGCGATACTGGCTTGGGACAAAGCAGTCGCATAGCCATGAACCCGCAGATCCTGAGGCTGACACCTGTCCTGTATGAAACAAGACTCACAGAATCATCTAGGTTGGAAAAAAACTTGAAGAAAACACCGATCGTTCTCAATAGTTGGGTGTAGTTGGGAACAGTCAGTGTTAGGTTCATGGTTGGACTAGAGGATCTTCAAGGTCTTTTCCAATTTAGATGATTCTGTGAGTGTGATTCAACTCCACCAGATCCCTCAGCGCTATGTCAACCCAACTCTTAAACGCCTCCAGGAACGGGGACTCCACCACCTCCCTGGGCAGCCCATTCCAACGCCTAACAACCCCTTCTGCAAAGAAATGCTTCCTAATATCTAGTCTAAACCTTCCCTGGTGCAACTTGAGGCCATTACCTCTTGTCCTATAGCTTGTTACTTGGTTAAAGAGGCTCATCCCCAGTTCTCTGCAACCTCCCATCAGGTAGTTGTAGACTCACTGACCCTTTCTTTCCGCCCTGCTTGGATTTGGAGATGATCACATAGCTGGAGGTCACAGTCTCCAGTGAATACACAGCTGCTCGTGTCCCACTGTTTTAATAAAGTGATGGCAACTACTGTACACACACACAAGTAGATACACAGCTCTGCACCTTGTCCTCGTCATCCAAATGAACCATCTAAATCAGTTGCATTTTCAGTATAGATGGTGAGTTTTACCAGCTTCCTCGGTACCTTTAATGGTCTGTGGAATAGTTTCCTGACTCTTTGCTTAGATTTTTCAGTCCCTGAAGGACTTTCACACTTCCACTTTGATCCTAACTAATGAGAATTTTTACATAGTTTTTAATAGTAATTCTGCTAATAATGTTATTTATTTTCTCTACGGTCTCTCAGCTATATCTCTGACAATCATAGTCTGTCTTTTGTTAAGTGTTGGACAAAACTTTGGATATTTGGTTAGTTGTTTTTCTAAGCTGATCATTGCACACAAAATCTAATTCTAAGCTGCACCTACTGTATTTGCACACAGGTAGCTGAGAGTGGGTCTGGGCCCCCAAAATACCTGCCAGCTGTGCATTTAACTGCAAACAGTAATTCCAAGAGCAACAGGCTTGACCATCTCAGTGAGTGTGGCATGGCCAATTGCAGCAAACACTGCTTTCTGTGAATTAAAGCCAAAATCTCTTTATTTACTAGAACACACTGATATCACATTTCATTGGCATCCCTGGCACAGAAATTGTTTTGCACCATTAATAGTGTCCTTGGAGAAATAAGTGTATAACTTAACTCGTGCTGTGAGCTACTGGAATAGAGTCCCCTAATCAACTCCTTCATTTTCTCAGACTCTGTATTAATATCAACATTGCACATCCATTAAACATCACCACGCAGCAGTGCTCCAGGTGGTTGCTGCAAAAAGCTACATTGGAGGAAAATGTCTCTATGTTACCGACCTTCCCGATGAATCTCATTTTCCTCATCTATGGGGAGGACAGGCCCTCCTCTGCCATCTCACCATGATCTACTCATTTGACTTTTTATGTTAATGTAATTTATTCATACATTATTTACATTATCTACAATTTTCTGTTTGCTTAGCTTTGTTCTGGCAGTTCTGGCACTAGGATATACTGTGCTTTGTCCCTACAAAAAGGAATGTGACAGTACCTGTTCTAACATCCTCTGTCCAATGATCCTGCTAACATCTCCTCTTTGCCTTTGACTTAAAGGTATCTTTCCTAAAATTAAAATTGCAGGAAGGAAGTAGTAGCATGAGGCTAAGGGAGGGAGACTCTTCCAGATCTGCTCTGTATTCATTTGAGATCTCTCCTGAGTCACTACTACAAATTACGCTTTTCCCAATATATTTCCCATTTATTTTCCAGTTTTGTTCACATCTTTGTGCTTAATTAGCTTATCACTGTACATTCTGGTTTCCATACTTACTTTCTGCTATGTGTGACTCTCCTACGAGCATCTTCTAAAAGTATTTCTGTCAACACATTTGCTTCTGTATAACAGTTAAAAAATAAATGTCCTATTTACTTCCAGTTAAACCATTTCATCTTTTGCTGTTGTGTTGTATAGTTTTGCTATAAAATTTTCATCTAAGCAAGTGGTGCTGCCCTTATTTTCTTTATTCATCCTACTTATTCCTTTTGTTGGTATTCACATGTTCTTGTAAAGTGAGGTAATCCCTAGTACTCCTTGCATCTTTCATCATATAATGGACATTATCTCAACTTATGTTACCTGCTACATTGTGCATAAATCCATAAGCTGTTTTGCATGATTGATGCCTTGAGTCTCCTCTTTTCTATGACTTGGGATTCTCCACATATCTCTAATGTGAAAGCCCTGTCCATCCTCTGCAAGATACACTGGACCAAGTGACTTCTGTCTCTTGGCAAAGCTTATCTGTTAATTCTTAACTGTAAATCTCCTGTTAGAGGTTTAACTGCTTCATTCTTTCACTTATGGTATTTCCTTAATTTACTTTACTCCAGGTACCTTATGGTATTCAGTACTTAAATTACTCTTCCCATCTGTTCTCAGAAAGGGAAAGCAAGAAAACAAAGCACACAAAGATGTCATATAAGCAGAGTCAATAACTCGGGTGAATTTGGAGAGCATGGATAACAAGTAGTGGCTTGTAACTGTGGCTCAAACCACTTTAATTTAATGTAAAACACAATGCTGTTCTAATGCAGCCTAGTTGAATCCCAGAGTTTTACACTGCCCTCAGCATCATCTTATCATAGATCCTTAAAGCAGCTTATTAAGTGAAAAGAATGAACAGCATGAAATGCAAAGCCAACATTTGAACTGACACCAAATCACAATGTGATAGAAATTCAAAGAAAATATACTGTATGCAGTGGAAGAAACTACATGGAATTCAAATGCAATGTCTGTGTTATAATTATCATGTCAATTAATAACACAAGAATAACAACAATTTTAAAAATCATATCATTGAGTAACTTTCTGGAAGACAAACGCGATGTAAAACTGTACAAACACCAAACTAGCCACGGAGCTTGTTGAAATACATTTCCTGAAAAGCTAGAGTTTATACAGAAAACACATTTGGAAGAACTCTCTAATGTCTTCCAAAACCTAAGGAAGCAGTATATATCTGACAGGATCCGTAACTCCAGCAACTTTTTTCTTATGGGAAGAGTGAAAAGATTACCTTTGAAATAGTTGAAAGCTGGGAGACAATGAAAAAGCAGAATATCAGATTTTATTCTAATTTAACTAATCTAAAAGGAAAAACAAAGTAGAGTTATGCATTCGCCAACACCCAGAAACATTAAGACCTTTATTTCACAGACCGATGAAATGGCCAGTAACAATTTATAAGCAAAGGTCACTGTCAGTATTAGATGTGGGATATATCTTTTGGCAGAGACTCAACTAGACCAATTTATAGTAACTCAGAGGGATTGTGCTCTTTCTATGTATCCATATTTTGTGCTTCAGAATCCAAGACAAATTAATCTTCTAGCTTCTACAGAGGCAAAGATATTTTGCTGGAGAAGAGGAAGGGGAGTGGTTCATCATTACAGTGATGGATTTTCTCAGCCCGCCTTTGCCTGTGACTGGTTCTCTTGTTCCCCCAACTCCACCTAAGGACAAGGATAAAATCATCACAGAGCACTGCCATTGACTTTGGAAGAAGTGAAACTTTGAGCAAACACAGTAATGTGCTGGGTATGCCATCTAAGATGTCAGCCAGATGTGTTCAGTGGGCCATGGTGATGCACACAATTGAGTCAAAACAAAATGAAAATAGAAGCATTTAATAGGAAACCAACTGGGAATCTCTTTCCTTCAAACTGTGGCTGTTGCTCTTTGATTACAATTGCCCAAGGCCCCACTCCATCTGGTCCATAGATTAGGATGTCACTGCCTCAGTGAAAAATGAATCATTGATACAGATGTATTAGTAGTTTTCAGGAGCTCTTCTGAATATAAAATCATCTGGCCACAGGATGTAACTAAGACGGTATATATAGCAGCAGCTGGATTTTCAGGTAGGTGATATCTTAATGTAAACACAGGTAAGTAGTATGTAACATCACATTTCTGGGCACACTGAAATTAAGAAACAGTGTAAAAGCCTTAATTTCCTACCCTCTCTCTCATCCAGTTGCACAACAGGGATAAATGGAGAGAATATGGTTGGGTTGGTTTTTTTGGTTTTTTTTTTCCTATTTGTTAAACAATAAGCATTAATCTCTGCCAGAAGCAAAATGACTGAGTGGAAATTCTCATAGTTTAAATCACTCAGATTCTGTCTGCAGAAGTGAAAATGCCTGCTTGCAGATGTAAATCCAGGAGATGTTAGACATTACCAGCATGCTGGATGACAGCTACCTCCCAAATAAATGCTGCTTAGCAAGCATGCACATCCTGTGAGCATGCCTGCACTACGCATTTGGTCTCTCTCCTTCTCTCTCCCTCCTTGTATCACACTATTTTCTATGTAGAGTCCCTTAATACATAGCAGGACCATGGTAACAGCATCAGCTCTGAGATGAGTGACCTTAGCCTGGGTCAGCAGGACTTTCTTAAGGGTAGGAACCTGTACCAGTAATGAAATTGATGTTCTCAGTGTAGCTCTCACTAACACCTTCACTGAAAAGCAGAGTATAGAGTGGCTAGTATTAGCACAGGAGCTGCTACAGATTTTTCTGTGCAGGAGTTTGTGCTGCTGGGTGAATGGATAAATCCCAGTCCCAGGGCACTGTCCTTGTTCCTTCATTCAGAGCAGACTCAAAGGAGATCTAACTGGTGCTAGGAACGACTTAATATCTCTGGCCAACTTTGAGACGACAAGCTTAGAGAAGTTTTTGTCTGTCACCCTGCTAGATCTAAAGTTTAGGGTCCAGTGCTGCTCACCCTAATGCCTCAGTGGCACCTGCATTTACTGAATCCAAATAGGTTTGGAGTGAGTGCAGAGCCTTCTGAAATGTGCCTCTGCTAAAGGAACAAGTTCCCGACAAGATTGCCACACAGCAATTTAATGGATTTCTGCTGCTGTTCAAAAGCTGTGAATATCTCTATTCGTTCCCTTGTAAAAAAAGGTTAATAAACTCTGAGAATCAGGGAATATTTCTGGTAATAGTTCGGTTGTGGAAAGAGGAGGCAGGGCATAAAGGTGGTGGGTTTTGCTGTAGAAATATGCTAGGCACACTCCTGAATTTCCTTCTAGGGAAGGTGAAGTTCACGGTGTGTTCTGCTTACAGAAGAGCCAAGGAAGAGCGTGGAGGGGAAGGAAGGGGAGAGATTATTTTTGTGTAGAGTTTCTCTGAGTTACCCAACCAAAAACCCTGCCAGTGTGATTCAGATCTTTCTCAAGCCAGTGGAGCAGGCACTGACTGCAGACATGACTACCCCGGGGACTCACACCTCCAGGCAGAGCTGGAAATGAGGGCAAGAGAATCCATCATGAACTTTCTCTGCTCTCACAGGCAGGAACTTTCTCTGATTAGCTTCAGTGGCTGCAGCACTCCCTCTCCCCTGCCACAGGACAGTGGCCAACGGTGGCACAGAGAGGGACCTGGGACATGGCGTGGAAGAACGGCTTCAGGCCCTGGACACAAAACCTTGAGAAGCAGAGAAACACTGGGAAGCCCACCAGAGATTTCAGCTAGCACAAGAACAACCACCACCATCACCACCCCCAACAGGGAGAGAAAAAGAGCTCGCTCTTTCTTCAGCCCACCCTGTGTCCACAGCTTGTGGGGACAGAAAAGCTGGAGGTGGATGTGCCTGCAAGGCTGGAGCTCCCATCCCACAGCCTGGTCTGGAGAGACACTCAGTCGGTCCTGCTCCCATCCACCAAGAAAAAGGGCTCTTCCTCACCTTAAGCATGCTTGGCGTTCAGGTGTTGTGGAATTAAAGCAAAACAAATTATAATCTTTCTCGCTGGGCCAGAGGCATGGAGAGATATAGCATCTGGTTTTTTTTCTGATCAGCTGCACAAAAGCTTGAAGGTTGTGTGAAAATGCTCTCCCCTGCCACTCTGGCCACAGTGATATTAATGGTGTGTAACAACATGGGGCATGGGGGAGAGGGCAGACTACAACCAGAAACAACACTGCCTCGGTCTCGCAGGAACACAGACTTACACTGAAGGGGCAAACAGGTAGCTCCTACAGAGAAATAAATTTGGCCTCTTTGGAATCCAAGTGGCTATTTGTATTTTACTTGTAAGGAAGCACCTGAAGACATATAATCACCATGATGGCAGGAGATGTGTTTGACAGCACTGCTATTTGATACTCTCAGCCCATCCTTAGCTGAGTCACAAATGCCAGAATAACCAGCAGGCAAAGGGGTCTCCATTCTCTGTTGCTGTAAGGATGACAGAATGACTACAATGGACTGGGGATGTGCCTCTCTTTTATGCACACACAGGCATATATCCCTTATGTTACCATCATTCAAAAACTCCCATCTGCCCTTGTACAGTGCTGATACAGAATTTACTGGAGAAGTAGGATGGGGTTATCCAGTTCAACCATATGAGGATTACCTATAGACCACATGGCTAGAAGGAGCTTTCAGACCATGAATTTGAAAAAAGCCCTGCTGGTACTATGTGGTGGCTGTGGACAGGACTTCTGTTCCTGATTTCAAAGGTCCCACTCAAAACTAGACACCAAGTGATGAAATCAGTGACTTCAGTAAAATGATTACGTATATTCAATCCCATTCCCAGAGAAATGACCTCAAGATAAACACAGCAACCCAGATGAGTTAGCTGAGGTGAGGACATGAGGACAGATTGTGCTGGACAAGAAAAGGAGACTAAATCATTCTCTGTCCTTGTCAGTTGTAGGGCATTGCCAAGTAATAGAGAAAAATCTCTCTACTGTTTCAATCATACTCTCTGGCTAAGAAGAGAACTGAGATGGTTGAGCATGTAACTTTCCTAAAGTTACAAACAAATACGTCCCTGAAGCGTGGTCATGTATCTGAGGCTGCTTCTGCTAACAGGCTTGGCACTGATGGTAAAGACAGAATGATAAAAAAATTGCTCTTCAAAAATGGGTCAGACATGAGTAACCAGGATGAGGCACTCACCTGTCTTCACAAACCTGTGAGATAATTTTAGGTGACAGCATGCCCAGTCAAATATTAGAGTTGCAGAGCAGCTTTTCGAATGACCTTTTTTACAAAGCCATATAGCAATTGTAAGAAAACAAAACACATATTCCAGCCTCCTCTAAGCAGTTTTCTGAAAAAGGTAGCAGTCATTTTATTTGGCTAGTATATAATCTAAAGGATGTTCAAGAGCAACGCTTTATCCTCTCATTTTCCATTGCTCATACTCTAATACTCACTTCTATTGATCTAACATTCAGAAAACTAGGAGAACTAAAAGAGAAGCACCTGGTACATGCAGCAGCATGGCAGGTGTGATCTACCTTGAGGGTGATCAGACGGCCATAGCCAAAAACTAGGACACACATGTTTACCAGGAGGGATTTCAGGATGGGCACTGCATCCTAAGTAAAGCCAATTAATGAGACAAGTGCACAATCTGTCGTTGTTGTCTGCAATGTTTATTTCTTCTAAGGGCAGCTCTCTTAAAAAAGCCCCATCTCAAAATCACCAGCCCAAATTCTCAGATAATGTCACACAATCCCAGAACAATGGAGATGGGATGGGACTTCTGGAGCCCATCCCGTCCAGCCCCTCTGCTCAGACCAAGGTCAAGTCCCTCTGCTAGGGATGCTGAAAGACAACTAGTATTTGAGCTAAAATTTCTCATTTAGACTAACTCTGATGTGTTTTCATGCATATGAACTCAGGAAAATTTCCATTCAGCCATCTTAGAGATATTCAGGTCTTTCATGCATTTAAGCATTTTTCTGACTGCTCCGAACATGTATTGGCATACTAAAGAGGCTTTATTTTAAAAATTCAAGCTTGTTTTGGAAGCATCATTAATAAACACAACTGTACTCAGTAGACTTGGTTGAGAAATAGGAAGTTACAGATGCTTATAAATTATTTGGGGCACCTCATGAGAATTACGAATTTGAAAAGTATTTATCAGCACACAGTCTTTTAATAAGCTGAGGAAAGCAGGATGAGAGTACTAGTATCTCTTGCTATTAGCAGTTGGCCACACCACCTGAATCCTCACAGAAAGTAGGACATCACCAAAAAAAAAGCATGACATTTAATCACTCCACACCACCTGGAACATTCAGCAGTACATCAAGTGCATGTACTCAGCACACTGAGATGCACTGGACAGATGAACCTGGAATATTTAAGCAGGAAGTGATGGCTACTGGATGAGGTTGTGCCTGAAATATTCATCAGAAGCTGATAGTTTAATGTTTTTCTTAGAAAAACAAATCCCAAATCTTCTATGCTACAAAATGAAGGGAAGCCCAAAACAGAGTAGGGAAGTTAATCCATAGGGTTTAATCTGCTTTCCTTATAGTGATAAGGAAATAGCAGAGTGTCTTCTGGACCATCTTCTGTACCAACTTGATTTTTGCAGAACAGACTTTTGCATACCCAGAGTCCCAAACTTTGCCTTAAGCAGCCCCCTTATTTTGCTACGCTCATCCCATCCAGACATCATTAAGCAGAAGGATTTGGGGAAGCTTTTTACAGAAAACCCATTTTATTAACTTTGACATTTTTGTGAATGTTCAGATTTTGCTGAAAACAGCATTTTGCAAGACAAAAAAAATTCTGAAAAAAAAATTCTGGCCAGCTTTATGTTCATTATCCTGACCTGCTAGTCCCTGCCAGACTGCATCGTTATTATTGTGAGTTGTCAAGCCCAGGTCCCTGTCAAGAGGAGGGCAGTGGTCTACAAAAGCAGTGTTGCTTCCTCACACCACTTACTTAGCCAATGGTTCATTTTGAATGACCTCTTTCTTTCTCATAGGACAGGGTGCCTCTGAACATTAGCCACACATGCCACCACTCAGCACTTTTGTGAAATCTCTGAGGCCATTCGCCATCTTTCAGGTGCCTGAGCTAATGCTAGAAGAAGCCACCACCACTAGATTGTCTCACAGCTTTTCCCACCGTGAGGTCACGTCTTGCCACTTAGTTGTGTTTCCACCCGTCCCTGGCGGGACACTTGTGCTGTTCACGGCTGTGTGGCACGCTTGTGAGCGTGGTCTGTTCTCCACTCATGGTTGGAGACATCTCTCCTGGGGTTCATGGTCACCCCCTCGGTGGAGCTTAAACAGCAAACCCCGGGTACTTCCTAGCCAACATTTCTTCCAGATGAATCTTTTGAAATATTTTCTGGGTTTTGTTTTTGGTCTTGTTTTGGTGGTGTGGTTTGTTTTTTTTTTTGGGGGGGTGGGGGCGGGGAGGAGGCACCTTGGATATTTCCATGACTGGAAGAAGCACCTGTTCACTGTGTCCTCTGCTGTTCGGAAAGCCTCCTGCTCCTGGCCGTGGTCTGGGCTTGCTGCCAGGAGCCCGTGGCTGCGGGTTGCCCCGTGGGCTGGAGGGTGACCATGCAGAGAGACTGCGAGGGCTGGGACGCTCATGAGTGTGAAAACACTTTTCCTTGGGCCTTTTTTTTTTTATTATTATTTTTTAAATTGAGGTAGGGTGCCTGGACCACATCAGAGGGCACACAAGGCCCAAGGCAGGGGCACGGTAACATGGGGGGCGTGTGTGAGATCTCAGCCCCGCGCTCGATGCGCGGGGGCCAGGTTGCCCAAACCCAGCCCGGCGGGGGCCGGGAGAGGCCTCCCCCAGCCCGGCGGGCACCGACCGGCCTCCCCGCAGGACCGGGAGGGCGCCGGTGCGCGGAACGCCGGTGCCGGGGGAGCCGTTTCCAGCCGGGCCGGGCCGGGAGGCGGCAGCGGCGCGTCGGTTCCCGCCGGCCCATCTTGGGCGGCCGGTTTGCCCCGGGGGCGGGGGCGGCATGGCCGGGGCGGTGAAAGTGCTGACCACCCTGAGGAATCACTGGAAGAAAACCACGTTCGGGGTCTGCCTGCTGAGCTGGGGCGGGAACTGGCTCTATGGCAGGCACTGGTAACTGGCGGCGGGCCGGGAAGGGGGCGGGGGGCAGGGAGGGAGGGAGAGCGGGCCGCCGCCCCGGCCGTGTGCCCGCGGGCTTTCACAAGCGAGCGGCCCGGCGCGGTGAGGCCGTCGCTGCTGTGGTCGCCGCGGGTGACCACCCTCTGCCTAAGGTCGCCTGCCCTGGCTGCTGTGGAAATGGGGGTCTCCCCTCGGAGAGGCTCCGTCGCCTTGGGGGGATGGCTCTCCCCCCTGCTCCAGCAGCCGTCAGCTTAGGAAGGCTCAGTGCCTTTTTGCGACTTCCCACCTTGGCCTTGTTGTAAGTTTGGGGCTAGTTCGGGCGGTGGTTTTAAACAGAAGTGTTGTCAGGGTCACGTGAATCATTTTGGGTCGTGTAGGAGAGGAGAAAGATTTCTCCTTTCTAACTTAAAAACAATGCCCTCAGCTAAGTGCATGTCATCGGCTTGCTTGCTTTTAACCATATCGTAAGAATCAATGAAACCAGAGGCCCTGCGCCGGAGAGTGGTGCCACTGGTACCATGCTGAGAGGAAGCCACCTTCAGGGTGGCCATCACAGCATGATGGCCATGTGCCCATTGGTTTTCCCACCTCTTTTTTTTCTTTCAGTGGTTGTGTACACCTCACAAAAGATGCCAGATTTCTGTCGCAGGAGGCCTTGTGCCTTTCTTGCGGCCTGGCAGCAGCCATGCACTGTACCTCCCGGTGCTCCTGCTTTGCTCTTACCACCCGCCGCGCTGGAAGGAGCCCCTCAACTGCTGCAGCAGCCACACTTGCTAACATAAGTCGTACCTAGCAGGGTGTCATTTCCACTGTTTATATGTGGAGCAAATGTTCCTTGCAGTAAGCAAAATCCTCCTTCACGGTTTTTAAATAGCTAGGCTTACATTTTAATCCCTGTCCTTTAAGATTATGGTTAATACATTTGACTAAAATGCAAGTATAGCCAAATTATTTTTTAAAATTGTTACTTTTGGTGCTGCTGTTCATTCTGTCACTGTCTTAATGTCTTTTTAATTGTTCAGTCATGATTTTTGCAGTGTTCTTTTCAGCTTACATTAAAATGCTGCCAAAGCCTCGGTGGAAAACTTAGGAAAAAAAATTTATGTTGTTTGTTGTACTTTCTTTCTTTGATTCCTTTTGCCTAGGGACTTTCGCATTAAATCAGTCTTTGTTTTGAATGGTACATCTGCTTTAGTTGCTTACTTCTTACCTGAAGCACTAAGGCTTGGTTGACTGCAGGGCAAGCAGCAAAAAAATTCTCCCACCAAACTTTCTTTGTAATTGCTGATTGTATGGCAGGTTATGGTAAGATGGAGAGTAACTGTGTGAAAGTGGTGGTAACGAGGTCATGGTTTCATGAGTATGCCTACATGGACCAACAGACAGAGAAGTACATAGTATACTGCCATGTTGTAAGCAGAAGTATTTGTGTGCTAAACAGGTTGGGGTTTTTTTGATGCTTTTGTGTAATGTCAGTGGTTCCTTGAGCTTGCATTCCACTTTTCCCTCTGATGACTTGAACTTCGAATTCTGATAACACAGTGAAATGTAAATGGGTAATTATTTGAAGTTCTAGTATTCTAGATACCTCTTAGCCAAAAGAATGAACTTTACGTACAAAATATGGAGGATGGAATTGTTCAGTGGCATTCATACGAGGGGCTGACTGGTGGGGCAGAGCAGCCTCTGACCTTCCCAGGTACCCTACTTACGTAAGTGGTCTCCTTACTGGTCCTCTGTTTCCACAGATACTAATGACAGCAGGGTGCACGTCAGGCCCTGGGTACTGTAGACAGCTACTGAAATAAAGCATTAAGAAAAGACTGTACCTGCTCCTTGTGCATATGGAGAGTGGGCACTTGAGGAGGCCTAAAAGCAGCGTCAGACACAATGAGTCTTCCCTTTATGTCTGTTGTTTCTGGGAATTCATGTACCTATGTACTGTTGGTTTCAGCTGTATTGATTTCCTGTGCAGTAACTGCGTAAACATGTTATGATCATGGAGAATGTGAAGCATACCATAGGTGATATGATAGTGAATAAGGAGGGAAATATGAAAGGCAAACAAACAGAAAGGGAACTTTCAGTATCTAAATTTCAGTGCTTGGAGGTTATTTGCACCAAGTGTAAGCATGGTGCTTTAACCCAGATGATGTAGTGGGGGAAAAAAAAAATGGTTACAGATTCCATTCTTCAATCTCCCTTTCATCTGTAAGGGAAGATACAGCATTTCCTTACCAGGCATTGGACAAACAGCTCTGTGTGACTGATGCAGACTGGAGCACAGCTGTAAAGTACTGCTTTCAGAGATTTAAATACTGTTTGGAAGTGACAAGTGTTTAGCCATTTCTTTGTGGTGGATTGTTTTAGCCAGAGAATGGTAAAACTAGGAGTGACAGAAGAAGCAGATGGCAAGAGTGAAAATTCAGAGGTGGTCTCAGCAACCCTTTCATGGTACTCTGTGCACAGTGAAGGCCTTACCTTGTGGCTGCTGGACAGCAAGATATAGGCCAGGATCCCTCTCTGCAGCTTGTTTTGCCTCCAAATGTGGTAGTGGCTTTTGGTGGTGGTTTTTTTGTACATTTCCTTTTTCCAGTTTCTTTGTTTATGTACCAGTTATGCTGGGGAGCACAAGAGGTGCCCCTTGCCCCACGCACAAACTGTGGCAGGCAACATTTGAAGAGGTTAATGAGGGAATTGGATATGGGCGAAGTTGGCTGTGAGGCTTGCTCTTATTGACATCGGAGGCTAAATTACTATGCATGAGACATACTTGACTAGACTGATATTTGCCCTTTTAGAACAGATTAAAGGTTTAGTGAAGTCTTGTGCTTCGGTTTCTGGCATCACTGGAGTTTCTGACGAAGGGGCTTGCTTTAGCATAGCATCAGTTCAGATTAGCCTCTGTCTTACTGGAATTCGCTGTCTGAGATGTTGCTCATTTATTTGCAGCTGGAGAAAATTTTTGTTTCCCATGCTGCATCCCTCTTCTTGGCTTTTCCATCCTCATGGATTTTCTAAAATTCTCTTGCAAAGAGAAGATAATTTGCTTTTTTGACTTCTCAAGTTTCGTTCTTTTGGATGCAGAGGCTATGATGCCTGCATTAAGTGGAGCTATTGTAAATAACAATCTGTCCTGCAAATAAATGGCAACTCTTTTGTGGTCATTCTCTACGTGCCCATAGGGGCAGAAGAGCTCTGGAGTACTTTTTTTAAGCTTTGGAGGACGCTACTGAACAAATATGGACAAGAACAATGTTACCTTTTCCAGACTTGTTTCCTGTGTCTCTTCCCTGCCTGGAAATGGACCTGGGTGTCCCCCTCCTGCACCCTGCAGACTGTGCTGTGGGGGTTGATGCGGACGCCCTTGTGCTCCACAGGTTCCAGAGGAAAGAGGGGCACTGGAGTGTAACAGTTCATCGCTGAGTTAGTCTAAAGGTTGTGGATGACAGTAACTGTAAAGGTCAAGGAGTTTCTTAGCCCAGTCTTGTACGATACTTTCTTCACGCAGCATTTAGTTTCTGGATCAGTGTGTTAGCCTTCCATCTTTGGAGGTGTTTGCTCAAATACTGACTGATATAAAAGGAAGGGGTTTTTGGATGAACAGGAAGAGTAAAAAGGAAACCTTGTGCTGATTCCCCCTCCCCCATCTGTGATTCAGCTCTTCCAAGCAGGTAATATAACAGAAGGTGCCTCTTCAAAAGAGTCATCGATCAGGAGGTGGCAAAGTTTTTTCATGTGTAAAATTATAGGCATTATGATTGATTGAACTACTGTTAACTAAAACCCTCTCACTATTCTTACAAAACCGTAGTGAGTCTTAAAATTCCTTTCTTTCTCATAAAAGAATATGTTTTTAAAATCCATTGTCTTTCATTTAGGATAGCAAATACTCTTGTAGGTTTGGAGGAATAAGAAGATAACTCAGTGTTGTCACCTGTGAGATTGCCTCCCTTTAATTTCTCTGGATTGCATGAATTTATGTATTAGCATCACTTTAATCTGTCTATTTTAATCTATCATTTTGATCATACTACAGGTTTAATGTACTACATACTACATCATACTACAGATTTAATGTACTAGATCAAATCTTAGAGTGTATGCAGATTGTCAGATACATGCTCATACACAGTAATATACTTCTGTTTAACATATACATGTGAGGCTGATTGCAGATAAAGATACCATATAATTGTTTTAAAATTTCCACCAAGTTTGGAAGCCCCTCTCACCTTTATGTCCTGGGTCACCTTTCCTGAATTGAGCTGCTGCTGTTCTTTATGTGTCCAGGTGGTGCAGTGAGTCACCAGCTATGTCAAATCAGCAGAAATTTAATCTCTGGCATGATGGACATCAACTTAACTGGTTGTCAGGTTTGGCCAGACTGTTACAGTGGTGTCATTGGGTAAGTGATCATCATTTTGTCAGGATCTGGACCCTTGATATTGCACTGAGGCATTGGACTCATCGGATGCTCAGTTTTACTCTGTATATGTTGAAGTATTGACTTTCTCTGTAGAAAATGCTGACAAGACATCTGGGCCTTTGACTGCTTGCCAGTAATCCGAGTGTTATTGTTATCTATAATTTGAATGCTAGTCTCTGTGTGTTTGCCAACTGATAACTCACTTTGTCACCTTTCTGCATATACTTCCTGAGTGGCTGACTTTATTTCATCAAAACTTTATCAAAAAAAGGGAATTTAACTTCTGAGTCTTGGGTAACACTGATGAAAACTAAGATTTGTCTTTCATGCCCTTCCAAAGCCAAGCTGGAAGTAAATGGTAATATCCAGCAAAGAGGATGCTGTGCTCTTGCTGCATTGTAAGCAGCCAAAAAACTCTCTGCTAAGATAAAATCTCTTTTAGGAGTTCAGTTATACCTCTTGAGGAGTGATCCTATATATACAGCTTTGGTCAAGTTTCTCCTTGCAGACATTGAACTGGACATTTTTTACGCTGCTTCTTGCTTGCATGTACTTAATAATCTTAGATGTAATGCCCATAACCCTTCCTTTTTGAAATGGGATCTCACACCTGAGCTTTTTTATACATTTGTAATATGGTCACTTTTAAGGGAGTTGCTTTGGTTGACTCTAAGACGAAGCTGCAGCCATGGGCCTCAAACAGCCTTTGGTTCAAATTTGCTGTCTTCTTCTTGAGTTCATTTCTGCCCTGGCTGACCTTTCATCTTGGGAAGCGTCCTTTCATCCCTGGATTCTGCTGTCACCAGGGCAGAAGATGCAGTCTCAGCTGGAGGAGCATGCATACTAAATTGTGTGGATCTGTGTGCTTATATGTAAAAGTATTAATTCCCTGTTATAACTGAAAACACATAGGACAGGAGCAGCGGGCACCAGTCCTGTGCTGGGGATGTTACAGACAAATCAGAACAGCCCCTGTTCAAGTGGGTTGTACAGATGCTGGACTTTCACAGCCTGGCGTGGTCTGGCAGCCTGATGCATCTGGTGTGTGCTGAGCTCTAAACAGTTGCTCTTCGTTTCTTTCTGCACGGGTTCCTTGCATTGGCGTAAGCCCACTCTATTCTCCAAAGAGTCTGCACCGCAGTGGCTGTCAGCCTTGCAGGTTTGACTGATACCTTTGTTGAAGCAGTCAAAGTTCTGTCCGTGGGTTCAGTTTAGGACATCCTCTTTCTTCCATACCCCACTGCCACTGCTCATTCTGCTGTGTCTTCCAATTTTTTACTCCTTAAGCAAGGTGGCCCAGTTGTAAGCTGTGTGATGCTTAATTCTCACAGCAGGAAGGCAGCCCTGGGTTGGCCAGCAGGTGCAATACTGCACATCTGTTTTGCTTTAAGGACAGAGTTGTGTCTGTAAGCACTTAGAGGAAACATAAAGTAAAAATTGATTTTTAGTTTGCTGTGGATATGGTGCAAGTCAGAAGAAATCTCTGTGTGTTCTTTAAGGCAGTACAGCAATTTCCCTCCACCTGCTCATGTTCAAGTGTTGTTGAAAAGGCTTTGTTACTACATAATATTAGTCACTAAAGTACAAAAAATCAACAAAATGTTATGTTTATTATTAAAGTCTCTTCTTCTCTGGGAGCTGGTACACAGCCGTATTTTGATAATCTAACATGTACTGAGACAGAAGATTAGAATTTGCCTTTTTGCTATTTTTAAGATTTTTCTAGCCATATTTATTAGTTGGTATGACCTGCAGAGGACTTCCATACCCACTTGTAGTACATAGGTGAGCCATATGAGATGAGTAAAGGGGAGAGGTGTGGTACAGGAGGAGGATGTTGTTCTCCCAGATACACCCCTGTGAGTGTACTTGTGCTGTTGTTTCTTAAGTGTGAAGATAAGTGTTGACATAAACTTTTAAGGAAATAAAAATTTTCCTGTTATCTGGCATCTTTAAGCCAAACTCAGATGACTTTGAAATATATGTCCTAGTTGAATCAGTGGTAATCCTATGAGTATGGCTGAGATGGCATGTGATTTTGGGTGCTGTGCTACTGGAGCGGTGAGACAAATCACGAAATTACTGGGCAGTAAATGGTTCTGGTCTCAGAACCTAAACCTTTCCTTTGACACCAATATGATATGTGTCAAGAGTAGACTTTTTGTGTTCTGTAATTGCTTCAGTGCAGGAGAAAATAAACTTAAATGCTGACATGTATTGAGCTGAATCAAGTTTGCATCCTTGACAGGTTTTTTGAGGGTCTTTGCAAGTTGGGACAGAGCACAGTATCTTTTGCTTGCCTTCAGAAAGTGCTGGACTCCACTTTAAAGGCAATTAACACTGCAGCATAAGGTTGCAGGCACCAGGAAAACATGCTGGCTGATGATGTGACACAGCTTGACTTCTCAACTAAATAGCATCAATGTGAGGTAAACAGATAACACAGATTTAACTAGAATTTGTTAATAAGGTTAGGACAGCAATTCTCAAATACATCAGCTGTGCAGCCATCATTTGATAGTGGAGTTTTCTTGATATCCCGTAATAATTCAACTTTACATATTGAAATTGCAATTGCTTTGTGTTTGCTCTGGCCACGCGTAGTCACAGAGGGAAAAGAAGTCCTTATATGAGGGCTGCCCTCAGCAGCACAGTGTGAACTTAGTCTGTCATGCTGTCTTGTCTGAACTGGAATTAGTGGCGACAGTGTTGTTTAGCTTCTAATACAAACCTTCTCAGAGATAGTTACTTTAACTAGTGCGTTTTCTACTGCAATCAAAACCAAGTCTGCTGCTCCATTAAGTAATATTTCAGGTGCTTAATACAAATGACTTATTCCTTTGGTTTTAAGGAGCAAACATGACAGTTAAAAGCATGCCTCTAAGGAAATTTTTTTTAGACATTCCTGTTACTTGTTATCCTGGTGAGATATTATTCACATATTTTCTTTTTCCATGCTTGAATTCTTCCTTTGTCTTTTTATTATTACCAGGAATAAATTATGACTTTTTTTCTGTAGTTATTTTCTTAGAACCCAACTTTGTATCTCACAGGAGGTCACCCTACTTCTCCTTTTATGGCACTGCAGCATGTTTTGGTGATGCCAGAAAGAGCAGTTTATATAGCTCCAGTGACAGATAAATACCGTAAACTTATGGAATTGAATAGATCACACTCGTGTTTGGGTCCAGAGGTCTGACCAAGGCCTTGCCTTCTCTTCTGCTACTTCCATTGCAGGATTTGGCCTGATGAGCCATACTTTGTGGCAGGAATGTGCTGCTTTCCTAGTCACTTGTTTTCCCTGGTTGGCCTTGAATCCTTTTAGTTGGTGTGGTGCATTCATTTTGGTATGCTGATGATAATTGCAGTTTTTTGTACTTGGTATTTTTGAGACAACAATATGCTGTCTTGCCAGGTATTGGCAAGGGCAAGCTGAAGGAGTGTTTTGGTTTTAGCAAGGAGGAGGAGTGTCTGTTATCTAGAGGACATGTGAGACTTTGGGCACTGCAGAACAGGACTCCTCCCTCTTTTGCCTGCAAGGGCCAATAGGACATTTTCTTGTCTGAGGAAAAACAGAATGTTGTTCTTCCCTCAGTAGCTATGTCTCCAGTTTGCTTGCCAACGGTACCCTGCTTGCCACCTTGCTAATGCTTTGTCACCCGTGACAAGCACAAGGATTAGTCTGGATTTTATTTCTGAAATGACCATCAGTGACATACCTAATACTGATGTTTTCTTCTATGTTTTTAAACTTCACTTAGGTGAGTTGAGTGATGTTTCCCTCTGAGTTACTGCTTTAGGCCATGCTCAGGCATAGGTGGGTAGTAGGTGCTGCAGTAACATGTGTTTGGCTTAAAAACCAGTGGAGAAGGGAGTTCACATTTACAATGCACAAAGATTTAAATTCACAGAAGTTACACTTAAGTCTACTCTAAATCCCTGCTATACTGCCACAATGGTAAGTACCTTCAGTGTAAATAGCAGGCAGTATTAACATGGAAAAACACCACACCTTAGATCTGGAGTACAGTTATGTAGCAATTGAAAAAGAAATCGTAGTTGTGCAGTGTCTCATAGTTTATATATAAATATCAACACACTTGGCATCCTGGTCTTTGTCTTCTGCTTTTCTTTACTATAGAAAGGGTGTTTGTGTGCACATGCAGAAAAAAATTATGCATGTGTGCTTAAATGGGTGTGTTTCATCCTTAAAATGTGTTAAACGGGTCTTAAAGTACCTGTATTTTTTCATTTTAGTGCTGTCAAAGTGGGTGTAAAAATGGTATGTAACTACCTTTTAAAAATGAGCAAATTATTTTAAACTTACACAACCTAATGTCCACTCTCTTTCTGTCTTACCTAATAGCGATAACCTGCTACGAAGAGCTGCATGCCAAGAAGCCCAGGTAATACCGTTTAAAGTGATAAAATTAGATTAAAATCTCCCTCTTATCTTGGTTGTGCAGGGCTCCAGAGATTTTCCCAGCAGGCCCTCTCTACGTGACAAGCCTTATAATGATGCATCTGTGTTCTTTTGCTAAAGTGCCAAAGGGTGGACGAGGCCCCCAGCCTGCAGCCGGGGTACTGTACCTTTCATGCCCTGACTGTGGTTGCAGTGGATGGTGCAGTGGTGTCACTGGGGTAGCTGTAGCTCCCCAGACCTCCATTTCTGCAGGTGTAATTGCTCTGTGCCTCCAAAGTTCTGGTAGGAAGGGGATTTGTTGATAAGACAGGAAATTGAAATCCCAGATCTGCCCATGATGGGTGGTCTGGGCAGAATCACTTCATGTTAGTGCTCAGCTGGAGAGACCTTGCCCTTGTCTACTCGAACCTGAGTGACTTTATCAAGGATTCTAAGTGTGAGGCCTGACCTAGTGCTTTTGAGACCAGTATACTGGGAAGTTAATGGAGACAACCCATTTGCTGATCACTGACAAGAAAGCTAGCGTTCAGAGAGAGAGATAGAGAGTTATTCTGCGTATATTGACTATTGCATTTTGTAGTTTGTGGCCTGCATGGGCAACCAGCGATGAACACATTCCCATACTGTAGTATTCCCAGAAAGAAATCTTAGCCGTAATAAGCAGTCTTTCAGGGGCACAGGTGCTGCTGCCCACGGGTGACACCAATGCACAGGTACTGCCTACTGGCTCTGATTACCTTGGTGATGTGCTTTAAGATATTAAGAGTCTACTTCCCACAAATAAAGTTTATTGTAAGCCTGCTTCTTCATGCCAGATGTTAGAGATTTTGCAGGGTGTAACACTGCTCCCATCATTGCTATGTACTGGGGCCTAAGAAGAATGGTGAAAATTGTTTTTCTTATTAAAGACCTTTCCTTGAGATTACTCTGCTTCTGTGGTGCACCTGAATAATCCCAGTTTTAGCCTTCCTGCTGTTGGGGGGAAGATATTCACAGCAATATGATTTGGGCAATGGAACTTCATGCCAGAATGGATGTAAGGGAGGTGAAGTCTCATGAAAGAATAAGAAAAATCTTTCCTTGAAAATACTGCTTTCATAAATCATACTTATAGCTACAGAGTCAAATGCATTTCCAACTCATAGTATCAGTTGTTCTTGATTTTTATGTTTTCAATATTCAATTTTACTGCATAATAGCAAAATGATAGAAGTTTTTATATTACCAAAAATACCAAGGTATTAAATTAACTGCTATTTGAAGCATGCTGACCAAATTAACATTTAAAAAAAAGGCACTGATGAAATGATATATAAGGAGAAGTTAAAAGACCAAAGTGTGTATGCTGTCAGAAAGGTGTAAGTGCTAAGGAAAGACTGGTACAAGAAGATAGTTCTGTTGTGGAAATTCTAACTTTCTTGTTTCTTAATTCCAGTCATTAAGTGATGGGATCTATTCCATTATGACTTATTCTTATAAATGAAAGTGCAAAAACACTGTCAATAGAGCTTCCTACAATTCCAGTGGTTAAAGCCTGGGAAAATATCCTGCAGAAGACTCCTGCATTAGAAGGAATGAACCAGAAAGCCTAGTAATCAATTCTTGCTGTAATTTCCGTTCTCATTGATATGTCAGTGCCAAATACTGCTTGAAAACACACAACAGTACAGCAGTAAGGCGTTAGATGTCTGATATGTTCTTCAAAATAACAACAGTCTGTTTGGAAAGTGCTACTTGCATTTATAGTGCTGTATAATTATTGGGAAAAAATAGAGGCAGACTCACCCAAGAAAAAGTTTAGTCTGAGTAAAGTGGTAGGTTTTCCCTATTATTTTTACATCCGATTTTAAAGTTTTTAAGCCTGTTACAGTACCAAATTGATGAGGTGCCCACCTTCCTGCCAAAGTATCCACTGCAGCAGTACTTAATGCAAAGATTTCACCATGCATGTCCGAATTTAATTATCAGTTTATGATGACAGCCTTGGAATGGCAAATGATCATAGAAAGATTCTATAATAAGGAACCCATTTATCATATTTTAAGCCTTTTACACCTCCTTCTCTGGAATAAGCCAGTGTTAGCTGACTGTGGGCTTCCTTAGCAGATGTGGTCTTGCTGATTGACCTTGTTACTGAACTCTCGGTGTGTGTTAAAGAGGTCCTGTTTAGCTAGCAAACAATTCAGTCTCTGTGAAGCAGGAGTAGTTGTCTCCAAAGTTTCTGTTAGTATTCACAAAATATTATAAAGCCTTTGTCTAAAGTGTTTTTCATAGTTGCAAAATAGCGATTGTTATCTTAGAATTCCAGAAATGCACTATCTGCAAGTGTGCACTTGACAAGGAAGTGAAAAAGGCATTGGCTTTCCTAAATTCTACCTTCTTATATATATATATATATATATATATATATTAATAACTATTTTTAATATCTGACTTTAAATTGTCTTTCCTTATGTTGTGTTCTGAAAAAATGACTTACAGATTGTGGCATTACTATTTTTTTTATTTCCTGTCTTAAAATCAGCATCTGCTTTAGAAATGTCCCTGTATGTAACATAAATATCTAGGTATATTACATAAAGAAATGATTATGTCATCACTCATTAGTTCCTTATAAGCCCTGTTAGGTTGTTTAGAGCAAGTAAATACACACCCCAAGCAAATAATTAATTGTTTCTAACACTGAAACATGCTAGAGGTCCCGTATATTTCCCAATTCCTGCCTGACAATTGCAGTAAAATAAGTTGGTCTGTTTTCCAGCTGATTTTTGAAAGCGTAAGAGCTATTGATTTGTTTCTCCTTTGTTGGAGATTCCTTTACTCTTAGCAACTTCTCTTATCCTTTTACTTTCTTGAAGAAGAAATTTGAATGTTTTAAGCAGCATAGCGAGCTGCACACTTTTAATTGAGGTTTCCTGAGCAAAGTTGGCAATTACAAATCTAAACAGCTAATGATCACTAAATTCTTCTCTGCTTTGTGTACAGTGTCCACCTTCTTCAATGTAAAAATTCTTGCTAGGGGGATTAACTTTCAAGATAAAGGGGGAACATAAACCAGGGACAGTTGACACTGTCTTCTGTTCAGCACATTAGTCTTTTGTTCCTACTTTATTTCTGGGGCTTCTGGATGGTACTGCTGAATAAGTTGTCATGCTAGTACTCAATGCCAGTTTGATTTGGTGTTGTGAGGATGCCTTTAGGTGACCTAAAGGAGGTTTACAGAGTGAGAAATGACATGCATGGAAGCTTTGCCTTTTCTGCCTCTCCTGTGCTGAAAATCCGTGGAAATAGGTACAAACGGCTAAAAGGTACAAGAGGCTGTATGGAGTAACTCCTGAAGAATTTAAAATCAAGGCACCTATTCAGAACTAGATTAAAAGTTGAAGAGGAATTAAGTGATTTTTATATGGAGACATTAGGAATTAAAAATATCTGAGAAACAGTGAGCTTGCTTATAGGTCAGGGCAGATTCTGTGATTATATTTCATATCTTCAAAAACTTAAGCACAGTAAGTACAAAAATGAGCAGGAGAGAAATAAGAAATTAAGTACAGAAGTGGGAAAAGATACAGGAAGAAGGTGGCAGGCAGATGCATGAGACTTACATAAGGAAGGAGAATCAAGTAACCTTGGAGCCAAGGATATCTCCCTGGATCTCTGCCCATGGCAGAAAACCAGAGGTTGACAAAAGCAAAACTAAAATGGTGGGGAAATTGTAAAAATGAGCTAAAGAGTACTTGTGACAGTGGTGTGAGCTGTTGCAAAGAATGCAGGTCTTTGAATAGGAGACCTCTGCAGTGGCTGAAGGTGGACATCATTTGAATGTCATGAGACTTGAAAGCCCATTGACATTTATACATATGCATTATTTTGAACTGTTTTACCAACGTGCTTAAAAGATAAACTGAACTCTGGTCTTTTTCTCTTAGGCTTTTGGCAACCAGCTGATCCCTTCCAGTATGCCATTGAAGAAAGCAACAGTGTTTCTCAACCCCGCAGCTTGCAAAGGGTAAAATTTCCTCTTCCCTGCACTCATATGTGAGGCACTCTTTTTGTATTTTTTGCTCTGCCATCCACTATAAAAGCCAGCCAGATTTTTGAGCTCACTTTTGCTTCCCTCTGATGCTGAGCTGGTGCTATGTAACTATGCCAAGCTTTATTTCACCAAAAAATTTGTGGTGAGAAATAGAACTAGATTCTTAAGTTGAAAGCATGATTTCTAAACATATGTTTATTTTAAATTTTTCTTTTATCCCATGTTTTGGCCTTTGTCATTCCTTTGTATGTGGAATTCCTTCCAAACTTTTGTATGTGATGTATTTCCATCCTTCAAAACTATAGAAATAAGAGGTAACATTGATTGCTTCAAGACTTGAAGTTAGCCTGCAGTGATCTTCTGTGGGAACCTGTCCTTGAAAGGGATGTGCCCATAAACTAAGAGGCTAAATATGGGTTCAGAGCAAGACTCCTGGAAGAGGTTGGCTGCTGCTTTTGCTTGCTCATCAGCAGAAAAACAGTAATCTTGGATATGATGTGTGTCTGTTTTTGCTGATAAGCTAAGCTTTTATCAGTTGCATCTTGGGGAGGGATGGGGACTTGTTACTAACAATATGAAAGGAATAGTATAACTGACATGGAAGTGCTTGGACTTAAGTGTTTTTGTTCAAAACACCCACAACTGGAAAATGCAGTGTTAATAAATTAAGTCTCTGACTTCTAGACTCATGTTTCTGCCTGTTGTAAGCAATTTATAGTTAATGGCATAATAAAATTTTGCTTCTAAACTTACTTAATAATATGTAAATAAATATTTTTTTTTAAAAAAATGTTTCTGAAAACCTAAATGAGCCTTCTCTGTGGTCTTAAAGCCTGGTGCTCTGTAAGTCATTAATTTTCTAATAATTTTTTTTCTGGAGATCTTGTTTTGTTGGGGTTTTTGATTATTTTGGGAGAAAGCTAGATAACCTCTTCTGCATTTATTAAAACTGCAACAAAAACCTGACATGTGAGATCTGAGTCTAGAAATGTAACACATTTGAACCAAATCTCGTCTTTCCTGACTGTCAGGTTGAGTGACTGTGTAGATTGTATGCTCACTTTTAAGTAGATTTCTTCTTGTTATTCATTTGCTTCTTTCCTTTTAAATTTTTTTAGCTACCAGACTACTGAAATAGTTTTTACTCTGTTATTTCTAGCAAAGCTAGGAACCTTTTTGAAAAGAATGCTGCTCCAATCTTGCACTTGTCTGGCTTAGATGTAACTGTGGTTAAGGTAAGAACTGTTAGGTTCTGCTAATATAGTTATAACACATTGTCTACTCTGCTTTCTTCTCTTAAAGAATTGAAATTAAATTCTGGATGCATTTGAAATTCTCAGTTGTCCTGTAGACATCTTGTGGAAAGGAGTAAATACTGAAATATTAAGCCAGTACTTAATCTTTTTCTATTTAATTCACAGTTAATTTACAAACTATGTAATGAGTTTTTAATTTTCAGCTAAAGCGGTACATGTGCTTGTCTGTCTGTCTAAAGCAGCCCTTCTATAATTCGTGTTTGAGAGAAAACTCTCTAAATATTTGAGTGTTGGCTAGTGGTGCGTGCCCATCACTGTTGAAATAGTCAATTCTGCCTAAACTTGCAGAATTCAGAAGTGAGGAACTTTGATGTGCAGTGAAACTGTTCAGATTAATTAAAAATAATCTTTTATTTTTACACTGAAAATATCTCAGTGTATCCCCAAATAATTCAACATTCCCATCACAAAACCAGAACACTGAGCTCTAAATGATGTGAATTAGCAAAGAGGTTTTCTTTGGAAAGAGAACAAGAAGTAAACATGAAAGTATTATGATTTTTTTGCAGGTTTTTGAGGCTGTGATACGTGGATTGTATAATAGTCACTGTGTCCTAGCAGCGAAGTACTCTAATATATATCTTTCTGTCTTGGAATCTTTTTCACAAGGATTAGTGTTAAAGTGCTGGTTTTATTAATGTCTTTCTTTGGTCATTGAAAATACATAGTCCCACCCTGAGAGCAATAATTATTTTTCAAGACTTAAAACTGATGCTTTGTAGCTTCAGACCTGACCAGTTAGTAAAACAGGGCTGGGCCAGTAACTGAGGCTGAGCTGTCCCTGTAAAAGACATTCATTCTGCAGAAAATGGTTTTGATGGTTTATAAAGTCAGTGTACTCTTTACTGTTAAACCTGTTGTCAAGAGCTTGTTGTCAGGCAGTAGCCTTTTAGGCAGCTGATGCTGTGTTTCAGGAGATGCACTTCAGCACTTTGGCTGCTAAAGATGTTGGAACTTTATCTGCAAGAGCATGGTTTGCTTGTGGTTTCATTTCAGTGTAAAACTGTCTGGAAATATGGTTACTGCTGTGATAGTCTAAATCTCTTGAATAAGATTTACTCTGCTACTTTGTTTAGCCTTTGTGTGTATGTGTTTGCACATATTGTATTAGGCAGCAGACTCATTTTGTAAGTTGAAGACATTTCAGTGAATGTGAGTAATATACAGTACTGTGTGCCTATATGAGAATAACCATTAAGCAAATGGACAGATGTTTCTTTTTTTTCTATAGAAGAGAAATCCTAGAAATAGTCACTTGACTTCTCATGCTTGGAATTCTGTTTCTTCAGACTGATTATGAGGGACAAGCAAAAAAGCTGCTGGAATTGATGGAAAACACAGATCTGATCATTATTGCAGGAGGAGATGGCACAGTACAAGAGGTACTGCAGGAGCTTTGTCCTCGTTTGTTGAGAGTCATAGTCAGGCTGAGGCTGAGAAGCTTGAGTCTGTGTAATGTAGCAACATCGTAACAACCACTGCTAGAGATTTGTCGTTTTAGTGTCTGTATTTTCAGTCAATGTTACAATCTTCTGGGGACAAGAAGACTCTGCTAGTTGTTGTTAGTCTAGAAGTGATGATGGGAGTGGGAGCAGAAAGAGTATGTGACATAACTATCTTCCAGAATTTTATTCTAGAATGAGAAAATTATTTGAGAAGACAATTCTAACTTTTCCTGTGTAATGTAGTTGTAATGGTTTAATTTTCAAAGTTCATTCTGATCTGTACTCCCCAAGAGGAATGCATGTTTTGCTAAGTGGGAATCAAATAATTTAAAAATTAGCATGCTTTGTTATCACTCCCACATATGTATTTAATAAATGCCTATTGTCAAGATGATTAATGACAGGAGCAAACTACCAGCAGAACTGGGAGATACTCTATTTTTCAAGGAAGGTTGTATTTTATTAAAGCATTTCCTGGAATGCTAACTACTGGCTTCATGAGGCAGTGGCTAAATGAAATGCAATGACCTTAAGAGAAAGTGGTCAGAATGTATCTGCAAGTTTCTTCTGGCCTTAGAATTGATTATAGTTAATTGCACACTGACCAGTGCTATTTTTGCATGATGCAGAGCATTATTCAGTGTTAAAACATTTACACTGGCATTGGTTGTGGTGCCAGATATGTTCATGTGCACTCATAACTGCTATTTTCATCAGGTTTGCACACTGAACATGCCTCCTTTCCTATGTAAGCAACTGTAGCACCTTCCATAAAAGAGTAGCTGCTCCTTAAATCTTCTCCAATGAGTAAATGTGGGTATGAATTTCATAGCTTTCTGCTGTAACTGAGTCTCAGAGCTGAGCATTTCCCATGTTTTTCAGGTCATAACTGGACTTCTCCGCAGAGCAGATGAGGTGAGGAAGTGTCACTTTTAAAATTTTGTTTATTTCTTGAAGAAAGTGTCTTGTGCATCACTGTGATCTCTTAGCCTCAGCTGTCTTCTACGGATATGTTGCTTACTAATCTGGAGCCAGCTAGCTGCATAGTAAGTCAGCCATGCTAGCATCCTGCAATTCTGCCCATTGTTCTTCATTCCTTTTCTCAGGGAGTGCAGTGGCTCCCAAGCCACAGCTTTGGGAAGTTTCCAGCGTCAGAGCAGGGATTTTGGAGAAGCCAAATGCACAACTTCCAAAGATCCATGGACCAGCTGTGTATGCTGCTTTGTTTGGCAGAAGTATTGGGCAAAAGTACATGTTTTTCTTGTATTTGTACAGGCTTGAAACCGAATTCAGTTAGGGCTGTGCTCCTATTGCTTTATGATTGCTTTGCCATTTTTTCAAGCTGTGAATATCTACCTATGCAGATGGCTGCAGAAAGCAAATTTTAACCTCTCAAGGTGGATCGCCTGAAATGGAAATGAGAGTAATTTTTCTTTTTAAAGAGGGAGGACAGTGTTATTGAAGAAAGGAGGGAATCATTGTTCCCAAAACCTTCTGGCAGAAGCTGGCAAAAACTCAATTAAATGATCCAGACGAGATTATGATGATATCCTTGGCAGCTAGAATTGCATCTGTTTAGGCAGTTGCTTTGTCTGAGTGTGACAAGAGAAACTCTGCAACCAACTAAGTATTTTTAAAGGGGTGCTAGCTGTACCAATTCTGAGACATCATTTATTAAAAATTTAATATTATTATAGTTTGCCCCTGAGACCTCTATAACCTAAACATACTGGAAGAAAAGTTTTAGAGGCTTTACTGGCTAGTTTTTCTTCTCTGTTTTTTGACTTGCTATCTTGATGTAGCTTGGGTTGATTTGCAGTAGCATAGAAAATTCTGTATCCAGCACTACTTTGGGTGGAATACTGCATTGTAGTATTGCCACTGTGTCACTTTTTGTCTTTGGCCAGGGAATTCTTCTTGGCCTTCATATCACTCTATCCTAGGAGTAGAAATCTACAGTTCAGCCGCCTCGTTCTGTGTTCTGCTTCCTTTTTTACTTGGATATGTCATACCACTGTTGCTTGGATAAGAAGAGCCTGTGCAGGGTATTCCAGAAACACTGTTCCTAGCAGCCAGGGGAGCAGAGCATGACTGCATGAGCTGTGAACAGCCTGTTGGCTGCATACTGTAAAACAATTCTGAAGAAAATGAGAGAAAGGTGTTTGAGATGTGTTAAGACTTGCAGGTGTCACAGAGATAGCAAGGGAGAAAGGGTGGGCATGAAGTGAGTATTACTTAGTCGTTGCAGAATTGCAGTGTTGTGGTGCATCAGTGCCCAGGAGGGAGATGGTACATTGTGATATATGGTAGTTTACATTGATTTGCTGACATGCTTCAAGAAGCACAATTTATTATGAGGTATAGTGTAATAACTTGCTCCTTCAACAAGCCCTTTTGCTGAACTGTGGTACAGAAAAATAACATGGTCAGTGACTTCCAAAAATTAGACCTTCTGCTGCTTCATGATTTGGATGCCAGAGGAATCGATTAATTTCCTTTCCTTAAATGAGAAAATCTCTTTGTCATGCAAGGTTACTCTATCAGAGGGGGATTTCTGCAATGGTAAATGAGATTCAGAGCTTGTGATGCCACCAACAGTATTAAGAAAGATGGCAGATTGCTGACAGAATCCATGCATTAGTTAGGACGTGGCTGCCAACCTGTGTGTAACAATGTTCTTAATGATTACAGAGTGCTCCTCTGTACCCAGTTGGCAGCGGTGGGTTCACAGATTCGGATGCCATGTTCTGAGTCATTGTGTATTACTGCCTCATTTAAGGAAGTGCCTGGCTGCTTAGTGCCAAAGGAGTGATCTCAGACACAGCTGTGATCTCCACACAGGAAGCTTCGTTCAGCTGATACAAATGTTAATTTACTCTTCTCATGTGTCCAGGCTGCCTTCAGTAAGATTCCTATAGGATTCATACCTCTTGGAAAGACCTGCACTCTGAGCCACACGCTCTACCCTGAGAGCACAAACAAAGTCCAGTAAGTATTGCGTGTTTCTGGATGGAGGCTTTTTTTATTTGTTTTCAAGGAGCAGTGGTTCTCAGTTTGCTTGATACTTTTCTTTTTCTTCTATGTTACATAGAAGTTGGCAGTCTCTGGGCAGAGCCTGATGATTCTCTGGACTTGCCTGAGTTAATGACTTCCAAAAACTGACTAAAAATTAAAAGAAGGAAATGTATGTATTATTAGAACATGAAATCATTTGCTGTGGCTAATTTCTCTGATCGTGTGATGCTCAGAGGTTTTCTGTAATAAAAAGATTAAAAGGATCAAGTCTCTTAGGAATAGTCAGAAAGAATATGGCAAGGATATAGCAAGGATATGACAAAACAAAACAAAAAGAAGTTCTCTTTCTGTCCCTTCTCTAGTTTAAGACTTCTAGAAACCTTTCTTCATATAACCTGGTTAGCACCTGCAAAGTAAGGCGTACAAGAACATCCTTATGGGAAAGGCTGAATCCCATTACTCAGTTCTTCAGGGTTTCTTGCCCATCCCTGTGGTGGGACTGGTGCTGGCAACTCTCCAACAACCTGAATCTTATCTGTCAGCATCCTGGATATGATCCAGTCCGGCAGTATCTGTTGCCTGCATTTCAGTTTGTTGTGAGATTGTTTTGTCCACTCTTAAACTAAAAAGGCTAGTCAACTAATCCTTCTTTTCCCCACATTTAATTTCTTTTCAATTTTTCCCATCCTCTCCTCCCATACTAATGAATGTATTCCTCCTTGCTCCTGAAATCTGTTCACTCTGGTTCTCCCAATAAATCATTAACATTCTTCTTTGCGGAACCCTTGCTGGTATCCATCATACATAAAACCCATGAGCCAACTGGCATAACATCCTTCATTAAAACTACCAAAGTGCTTTGAAGTTTGGCAAGATGGACAAGGCTATAATCAGCAGCTAAGATTAAAATAATAATTTATGTTTGCGTTCTAAAGAAACTGTTTGAAATGAATGATCTTCTTGTCCCAAGGTAATGAGCTGTGCAGGTGAGACTGCAGCATATTGGTGAATTTGAAAGGAATTTGGTCAATAGACTGCTTAACAACCCACACCAGTAACAGAACCTGACTTAAGTATAGAAGTGATATTATAAAAAGAAATATTTGGGCTTTGATTCCTTCAGCACCATCTTGACTGTGGTGTATAGGAATGGTAGAAGACTTGAAGAAAGTTAAGAATTAGAAGTAAAGGGCTGAGGGAAGAGCAGCTTCCTTCTCTGTCTCAGTATTCTAATCCTGATGAAGCCAAGGGCAATTTCTCCTCCTGATTCACGTGAATATTGGGCTGAATCTGAAAACTGCATTCGGTTATGTGTTTTGTTTTTTTCCCTATCCAGCTGAGACACTGGAAATGTGTGCAACGGTGAATTTAAATTTTACCAACTTTGAAAACAAGGAAGGAGTTTTAGTGAAATACATGCTTCAAGGTCTGAATGTAGACTTCTCTATGAACTTGAACACTTTGGTTACGAAACCTTGAGTGCCATGCTTTAGAACTTGAAATGAGAAAGTACCTTAGCTACTGTCCACAACTTAATGGAGACCAAAACCACATGAGCATTGCTGATAGGTACATTTATGTTGATTAAAAACTTCAAATTAACGTACTAAGGCAATTCAATCCCAGACACATGAATTGAGACCAGTCTCGTGACTATCCCTTTCTCTCCCAGGTTGTTACACTTGCCACCAAAAAAATAAAGCCATGATTTGGGTCCTTAGTTTGTTAAGTATTCAAATCAGCAAGTAACAGAGTTGGCGTGCTATCTTCCAGATTAGCTGAAGGAGGAATATCTGAAAAACTTAGGCCGAGAATTCCTATTGTTTTTCAGGTATTTTCCTGTTTGTTAGGATCCAGGCTTTGTCTTGTGTCGCAGTCACCCAGTTTGCTTTCTGATTTCAAGGAAGTGCAGCATTTTTGTCAGAGTTCTTTCCCTGAGGTGGTTGTGTTTGCTGAAAAAAAGCCCACCTGGACTCTTCCTGGGGTTTGCTGGAAAAAAGTGTAATTTTAAATCTTACTCTTTTCTTTCCTTCCTGTTTGTTTTCCTTTACTTTTCCTGTTTGTTTTGCAGACATATTATTAATGCTACATTGGCCATTCTGAAGGGAGAGACAGTTCCGCTTGATGTCTTGCAGATCAAGGTAGAAGCATCTGCTTTTTTTGACATCCAACATTCCTAAAACTTCCCTATTCTCATGTTGTTCTGTTTATACAGACTGCTTTTCCTCTGTGTAATGCTGTCATGAATTTTGGTTTGTGATATCAGCAGTTCTGGTGGCAGTTGTTTCTCCACTGTATGTTATGACATCAGATAGTCTGGACTGGAGAAAACACTAGAATGCCTGAACAATTTTTTTTCGAGACTTGAGGAGTATTGATGAATACAAAACTTACTAACACCGGTATTTCTGTAGAAATGGTGAGAGATAACAATAGCTGTCTGAGCTGATTTAATGCATTCATATGCATTGTGGAGTTAATAGCTTTCTTTTACAAACTGAAAAATGTGAAATGGGAAGACTTTTGACTATGCCCAGTGTGGTTTTTGAACATTATATTTCTGTTATGTTGTAGAATGGACATTTCTGCAGCAAGAACTTAGTGTCACTGTGCAAAGCTCCTTGCTTTTGACTGACAGTATCCACAAAATGAAATGGCTGTTGCTGGGTGTGCAGTCAAACTCAATCAACCTCTTCAAAACTTCACCTCTTATATTCCTCTCTGGGAGCAGATGGAATGTGTAATGCTTAAATTCTGTTTAGCTTTATTGCTGTTAGCTATTTATCATACCTCTTATGTGAAATGTCACTTTTGGGATTAATCAGAAATCAGTTTTTATAAAGAAATTATATTTCTCTAGCTGCAAAAAACAAAGTTGGAAACAAGATAAGAGAAAACAATTTTGCAATCTATTTTTCTTTACAGGGAGAGAAGGAACAGCCTGTGTTTGCAGTGACTGGTTTAAGATGGGGATCTTACAGAGATGCAGGAGTTAAAGTTAGCAAGTAAGAAAATACTGTTTTTTGAAACCCTACCTTTTTTAGCATCAGTTGCCTAAAACAACATACCCACCTCTTGTAAAGAAGTCTTTTTTGAGTGTAGACATTTGACAGGCAGAGGCACCCGCTCTTGTTAGGTCTCATATAACATATATGGGAGTGTAAGACATTTCAGCATTTTTGTCATTTGAAATAAACATGTATTTGCTGCTGACCTGTTCTTAAGTATTTACTTTCTGCTGGCCTTCTGATGCCCACTTTTGGAACTTTATTCAGACTGTATCAGTGGGAAAAGCTCTCCCTTGAGTAAAGTCTAAGTAAAGTAATTGGCCATTGTTTTTCATCAGTTGCCAATGAAAAGACGCGTGCAGACTCTGTAACTCGATTCCAACAAGGGACATCAGATGCAGTAGAAATGCCCTTCAGTTCCTGCCAGAAATGGCATGGACCGTGCTGTCTAATGGCTGTTCTCTGAATGCTAAACTAATAATTGTTGGGCTTTCTCCAAATGGACATTTAATATGCCACTGTCTTGTATCAAATGACTAGCATTATCTGGTGAAGGAGCAGCAGGGCCAAAGCAGTTCACTTCTCAGACTGTTATGGAGGAATGGCAGCACATGCCTCTGCTGCACAGCTATAAGGAAATACCATGTGTTTTGGGAATGAGCTCTTCGTCAGGAAACGAGGTAGCAGACCTCTGGAGTCTGGCTGGCAGATATTTGAGTAGGATTGAGAGATGATATGAAGTGGGAGAAATGCAGTAAATAGCCATAGTGTTTGTCCCTGGGAAGCAAAGGACATGCTTGGTAGCTTGTGTAGGTGCTGACTTGGCTGTGCTGCAGGCTCTCCTGCTACTTGCAGCCCTAAGATTAAGGAAGTACACTTCTCTCCCTCTGTACTCTCACCAGGTTTCCTGTGCATGCCCTGTTTTTTGCCCAGTTTCAGCCTTCACATCTCTTCCTCCAGCAGTTCCCTGTTGTAAGAGTCTTTTGGATTCAGTGCTGGAGGCACGACAGCGCCTTTTGTATTTGAGGCAGCATGAACATTTTCAGATGTCATTCTCTTCCATGAATGTTTTCACATGCACGGAAAACGTGCCCAGCTTGGAAAGCACTTCAGCCACAAATGAACGGGTGCTCACAATGTGCATGGGACAAGGACCACGTGTGCTTGTCCTGTTTTTATACTTCTCCCTAAGCATGCACTTTTGGTCCCTATCAGAGATGGGTTATTGGGCTGAATGAATGTTTGATGTATTCCGGTACAACTGATCTTATACTTAAAAGAAGGCACCTACTATGAAGGGAGACAAGCCATAAGCCCTAGTTCCAGAAATTTGTCTGGCTATCCCTCTGCTAAGCACAGTGGTGGAGACATGGTGCTGTTTTATGTTTTTGAGGTTTTATTATTTTACAGACAATTTCACAACTTAATGGGAGTGGTGTGACAGTTGCACGCCTTAGTAGCTAATGGTACACTTAAATCTGCAGAACCCTTGAGCTGATAGTGTTTAATGTGCTTTGTTGACCTTCTTTGGTGGAAGACACTGATCAAAATATGTGCCAAGCCTGCCCAAATATAGTCACATCTTTAGATTCTATACAATACTTTATGGCTGGCAGGATTTTTATTTTGTGAAACATTGATTTTGATCTGGAAATCCTTTGGGGCAAATTGATGTTTGCTGGCTCTGTTCTTTTGTCCCTGAAGCTGTTAATTTTTGTTTGTTTGTTTCCTCCAACCTCATTCTTTATTGCTTATTGTGGAGTTGCATGCCACCAGCTGTTAGACCAGAGACCTTTAAATCATTCCGAGGTGTGTCACATAACTAGGTAAAATTCTGCTCCTGAGATGTTATGCATCTTGGTGATCTGTAACTTAGGAAAGTGATGTCACTGCTAAGATGCTGGTGATGTGTAGAAACTATCTTGTAGTATCACTAAAGCTAAAGGTTGTAGGGGAGTACTAACTTCAGTAGCAAACAAGGCTGTGTGCTCTGACTTCGTGCAAGATTTCTCCCTTTCCGAGTATCAACCCCTGGATATCTTAGAAGTTCTGTCTGTGTTCTTTTTTTTCAGGTACTGGTACCTTGGACCTCTGAAAACCAAAGCAGCTCACTTTTTCAGTACGTTTAAGGTACTTGTGACAAAAGTGGTTTTGTAGTTGAGAAATGCAAAGGCTGACTATGCTCTGTATAATTTATCTGCAAGTTCTGGTAACAATATAAAATTTGAGTGAAACTCGACTTAAGAAACCTGCCAACTGATAGACTTAGCTTCTGAAGAGATGAAGGGGAGGAGGAATACTTTAAAAAAATAATTCTTTACTAAGGATCTGTTGCTGCAAGATCACCAGGGGGAGCCAGTAACCACCTTTGAAACTGGAGAGCAGTAGTGGTGCTGAAGATAATCGTTAAAGTGCTCTCTCACCTTTTCTCAACAGTCTTTCTTATGATAACATTTCATTCTGATTTATTCATCTAGCAGAAGTGGCTATAATTAGCCTGCTCCTGCACGGTGATAATCAAGCTTCCATATGTAGTAAAATGAACATGAAGATTAATAGCTTATATCTCACCTTAAACTTCTCTGCTGCTTAAAATCGTCCCTGGCAAGATTAAAATTTGACCTGCATGAAAGGTGAAGCATTTTAATTCACGTGCTTTTCCTGTTCTCTGAACACATAAGGAGCTTCATGAAAGGCTGTGGAAATACCCAGGAGCTGCTACAGTAGATCAGATTCTGCAGTCCAGCCATGCTGTCTGTGATAGTGCCAATGCTTCCTTTATAGGAAGCTCCTATAAAGAGGAATTAAGTTGTAATGCATTCATGAAATTTGAGATGATGATTCTGTGTGCTGGCATTCCAGGTAGAAACCTGCTTTTCACTTCTTTCCAGCCCTTTCTCATTTTGTTGAGTACTTAGCCACAGGTAGTGGCAGTGATAGGGGATTTCACTGGTGAGCTATTAATTTTACATTAAAATGATCTGTTTGACCTGCTGAAGGTTAAAGAGAAGTGCCCACTTTTTCTGCTATTAAGATAAAAAAGTTTCTACCTGATCTCCCCTAATTGTGGTATTCATTGCTTTATTGCTTCTTATGTTATCATTTTGTTAATTTCCATAAGAAATGGCTCCAGCCTGTCAAGCTTAATCTCTTCCAAGCCTGTCTTTGCTGCTGTGCACTTCATCTTTTCTGGTTTTGCTGTAGCTGTCATTTGAAACAGGATGACCTATAGCTGAAAACAGTGTAAGGGTAAAGAGCTCACCTCTGATACTGGCAGGGGCATTGTTATGAGTGTTATCACCCCTTCTAAAATATACAGGCTTAAATTGTCACAGCATTGCTGCTTTTAATCATTAATGCTTATTGTTCGTGTATTTCCCTACTGATACAACCTCTGTTTGTCCTGTGTGTTATGTAAGTATGACAGTGGAGTCTTTCCTTGCTCTCAGAATTGTGAGGTAAATGAGCTTAACAACCTGTGCTGTATGATCCCAAACTACTTCAAAAGTTTTGTGCATAATTGTATCAAGTACATGTGGGCTCTTGGCTAGGTTATTTTAGTATAAAACCCAAGCATATTATTCCTTCCCTAAGTCCTATGTTCTGAGCACTTCAGAAATTATTTTTAAAACGAAATGAGAGAGAATAAACTTTCTCAGCATCTGGAAGTATTTCAGGAGCTAAGGTTCTTCTGTAGCCCATTGGTTTCTGGCACTGGAATCTGAAATATTACCAAGAATAATGTGTTATTTCTTTTTTGTTTTGGGTTTCTTTTTTCCCCTCAGATGCTTTATAAAGCTCACCTGACTTACCTTAAGACCTGTTGTATTGCTGTCTATAAGCACTTGACTATAAGGTCAGATCTTGATTGTTTGAGTTGTTGAAGAACAAAGGCCAGGCAGATTTTAGTGCCTCTTGGCTGCACACAGCACTGTAGTCTTTGTTTGCACTAGACCCCGCTGCGCAGTTGCTCTTTGAGGTTGCCTTTGTGCCATGGAGAAACCAATTGTGCTTTCAAACATTAATGTTGACCTTGCCAATTTTGGTTGTTCCCTCCAGCCAGAAGCAGCCATGCCACCCTGCCACACATCAGCAGCAAAGAAAACATCCCTTTACTCTCTGCTTATAGAGGGGAAAATACCTCACTTCTGTTTGGGGAAGGAGTAGATTAGTAGACTTGAGAACTGTGGGTAATCTTTTTTAAGCTGCAAAAATGTCATCTCACATGAATCTGGAGGCTGGAGAGCCATAAAGTAGTCTGAGGCAGTGGTGGGATCTGGGTAGCTGTGCAGGAGTACTTGGGAGCACAGAATAGGCTAAAGGACTAAACCAAACAAACAGGTATGTGCTAGACAAAAGGCTCTTTATCTTCTGTCTTTCCTTTCCATATAAATCCAAGGAATGGCCTCAGAAACATCAAGCTGCTCTCATGTATCTGGGTCCAACTGAAAGACCTCCAGAAGAGCCAGAGGAGAAACCATCCAGACCTCCTTTGTATGTGAGGCTTTACAGGCGACTTTGGTTATACTGGTCATCTCGTCCAAAAGGTGAGGTGTGTATATTTTGGCATAAACTCCCAGGCAGGCTTTACTACTCTAACAGATCAGAGCTGGGGGAGTGTTTCTGCATTACTTTTCTCCTTTCTCATTTTATATTGTTATTCTTCTTATTGTTGTTTATTTATTAAAACTGTGACTTTGTCAAGATAGTTACGGTGGTATTTGCCACATATGGAACAGAGTAGTTCTGCCAGTACTTGTCATCTCATAAACAAAAGTGAAAAAGTTGTAAAGAACCCAGGGCATTCCCTGGGCTCACAGTTGCTTGCCATTGCTATGGAAGCCTCCATAGGAGATACTTGGCACCCATGGGTGAGCTTCTTGAAATCTTCCTCTTGTAAAATGGCCTTGTAGTGAGCTGGCAAGAGAGGAGCAGCCCTTGTTTTCTGAAGTGGAGAGAGTTGCTGACACAGCAACAAATGTTACTTAAAATAGCACAATAAAACTTGGGCCATGCAGAAGCCTTAAGTTTTTCTTAGTACATTAAATGTCTTTCTGCACCATACATTTTATTTTGTGTGTTCTGTGAGCCTCTCTTGGGTTGGGCTGCTATCTAGGCAGTGCATTTGGCAGACTGCAGGAGGAAGGGGAGTGTGTATTTTGCGCAGTCTGGTGTGCTGCAAAGTTCTCATTCCTTCTTGGTAGCAGAGGTGATGTAGACAGAAGCATGGACTAAGTGACTTGTATATGAGAACTAAACCATGGAGTTTCCTCCTGTAGAAAATACATGTTACCACAGTATCCTGAACATTGGATTCCTCTTTCTTTTGATAGCAGCGTTTCATGTATTTTCTAAATGCTCCTGTAATACTATCCCAGGAGATCTGTCAATCCCTGGGCATAAGGACTGACAGGGCTGCCATGTAAAGTGCTTGATAGTCTTGCCTGCTACTCTGTGAATGCTGGTGGTATTTTTTTCTTTCCTTCAGCACTCCCAAACTCCTTTTTCCTTTTTTAAGATTTTGACATTTGAAAGAAACAAAGCTAGTGGTCACAATAAGTTAGAGTGATTTTTGCAGCTGGTATTGATGTTTCTTGCTTCATAGCAGTGAATGATGACCTGTGTAATTAAATTCCATTTAATGATGCCTTATCTTCTTGATTCACAGAAATCCCCCAGGACGTAAGCCCAGAGGACTGGGAAGAACTGAAGCTATCCACCATTGAGCTTTCCATTGCAACTCGGAACAGACAGCTTGATCTGACCGTAAGACCATAGTATAACTGGATTCCAAACACGGGCTGCCCACACAGTCTTCCTTCCTTGCTAAACTCCTATTCTTGCGTTTATATAAATAAAGCTTACTATCTTATGCAAGGAGGGGCTCATGACTGAATCCCTGAATGGGAAAAGTTCAGAGCCAGTGTAAAATCACTGGAGACCCATGTAAAACTGGGATGCACTGGGATCAGGAAGAATTTCTACAACAAGGTTTCACTAGCCAAACAGAAGCTTTAGGATTTCCCAGGAGAAAACAAAGCATCAGAATAGGCACTCTTTCTTTCTTGACCCATGGGACAGTGAGTCTGTTTTATCAACTGGTGTTGAAAGGAAGTTGAGCTGGAATTGTGGCTTTTTTTCTCTTCTGGCTTGCAGAGCAAAGAGTTAAAAAGAATGGGGACTAGAGAAAGGACAGGGGCTACAGTGAATTGAAGGACAGGAGATGCAGGTGGTTGAAAGAGTAGAACCGAGGGAGGAAGGGAACTGTTCCTGTCATAACCTTATCAGCATGCTCATGCTGCTCATTCACTGTTTTAAAACCCGTCTTTAGCTTATGTCTGTGTTTTGGTGCAAATTTTTTACTGTGAAAGCCATTTGGATAGATGTCAGTCTTTAATTTTACTGGGAAATGCTAACACAGTGACTGGTGAGGTGCTTTCCTGTCTTCCTCACAGCTGCAGGAAACCACTGCCACTACACCCAGATTAACAGGAGGTGTTGAACTTACTGCAACATGTTTCTTGCTCAGAATTCAGGGTCTTTAAGAAACCAAAAATTCATGTTACATCAATATGTTGTCTTTGTAGGATCAGACAAAAAAAAAATCAAACCAGGGAAATCTTAGAATTTCCTCTTGGTTTTGCCTTAGAAAGTACTACATAAATTTAAGTTTCTTCTTCATCCGTGTTCATGATTTGGACCACCAGTGTTCTAGTAATGGTAGAAGCTAGACTGACTAGTATTTGGGTATTTGGTTTTTTAGTTGTTTCTAGATGGCAGTTGAACAGAACAGTTTTGATCGCTGAACTGGAGTGGAGTCAGTGATGTAAAGTAAAAACAGACCTGCCAAGAACTTGAAAAAGTATCTCATTGCCACAGACTAGCCCTTGCATCTTTGTTGTTTTTTTTCTTCCCTCTGTTATGCCTTTAAGATGCACTTTAATACTGGTATTGAACAAAGAAGTGATGTAGGGTGTTCAGGTCTCTTGCATAGCCTAGAAAAATGGACAAATTTATGATGCGGCAATCGTACTTTTGTGTTTCTAGAGCTGGAAAGTATCTTGATACTGCATCTTTTTTTCTACAGATATGGACCGCCTTATAACTGGTTTTATCTCCCACTCTTGAAGCCATTGTCCCCATAGACATCAGTGCTGAACAACAGCTCTCTCAAATCGATACCAGGGCATATCTGCTGAGTATCGTCAAGCACTCCTGTCTTTCTGGCTTGCTTCAGATTTATGCCTTGGCTGCCCTGTTGAAGAGAATCTGATAAAGCCATACAGGTGCAGCTCAGACAGTACCAAGCCTACCCCTGCACATACAGCAAAGAAATAAGACAAGTTATACTAATATTTTTACTTCTGTCATTTTGATTGCACTAGGACTTTTGCCAGGACAGAAATGTTAAACAAATAAAAATTGAATTGCATCTTAATCAAAGTTGCTTTCCCGGCAAAAGCTTTACTGTATACTTGGTTTAAAGGCAGGCTGTAAATAGAAAAGAAGCTAAGTATGGAATTTAAAGGAATGATATCAAGAACACTTTGACTTCTGATTTGTATTGTTTAAAATTCTCTTACTGTGGTGTTTGGTGGCCAAATGTTGCATCACTGTACTGTTGCTTAAATTCATTGAAGACCCATTGATTTGAAATCTCCATGAACAGAAGTAAACCCAAGTGATCTGCTGTTACTGTCTTTAATAAGTGTGTGAAATGTAACAAGAAGCCAAATGTGTGAATCATCACTTCACTTCTTGCAGTATTTATTGTTGAATAGTCATTAACGAGAAATTACTATCAATAATTCATAATCTAAATCTCGAGTCGAGAGTGGAAAAAAACATGAAATGTAGAAATGTATCTTCTGCCTCCTTTTGTGGGACAAAGGACTGGGCATTTTGTGAGCATATTGCAGTATCATGGGTGTGGCATTTTGAAATGTTAACTGCTTGATTTCTGAATCTTTTTTTGCATAGGGCACTGAAGACTTCATGGATATTTGCATTGAAGCAGATACTGTCAGCAAAGGACAGTTTGTAAACAGAGGGTGAGTATGGGAAGGCTGCGAAAAGATAACAGAATCTTTGAATCAGAACACTAATTCTGAGGAGTGTGCTGTTTTTATCTGATCTTGTGCTGCAAAATTCAGAAGCAGAGGACTGCAAAGGACACCGGTCAGTAATACTTCATGGGGATTACTAATTTTGTTCTTTAAAATTCTTAGTACTCTTTCTGGAAACAAAACAGAACAATCTACCTGAAGTTTTTCCTAGCTTCTGAGTTTGCTATACCTTTTGTCTTTTTCCCCATTGCTATTGATCACTGCTACTTGCATAGTACTGTTATAACTGAGTTTTATAGACAGCCATATAGACCTATCCCCAGAATCTTTTAGCCCTAGCTGCTGATTGACAGGTCGGTCACAGAGCTGATATATTTGTACCAGTTGGTACCTGGAATTTTTGAACTGATTAGACAAGGCCCTGCTTCTAATCGAAGAGCTCCCTTGACTCAGTAACTCTGGTGAGAAATTGGGTCTGAGCTGGAAGAAGTTCTGGAAGGTGTGAATTTAAACAGGAACTTTAAACAAATGTATTGATGTTGCTTGTATGTGGAGTAAGAAGGCTGCAGGTATGAAGAAGCAGCATGTAGAGAAAAAGTGAATGTATATTGCTTCCTTTGTGCTTGTTGTCTTGTAGTGTGCTTGTTCCTCCTGCTCTCACCTGACACAAATCTGATCAGTGCTTTCCAGCTCCTCCATATAGTCCCACTAGCAAATACATTGCATCTTCAGTGCAGTTTTTACCAGCAACAGATTTTCCTACTAAATCCAGGAGTGGTCTTCTGCGTTACCTTAATTGCTAATACTGTTTTCTAGTCTTAGAGCTCCCTCTAGTGAAATCAGTGGAAATATTTCAGCACAGTTTTACCTGCTTGTCATCACCCTAACAATTCCTGCATGTGTGTGTTTTTTTATGATACTAATATCAGCAGCAGACCCCTTATTTGAGCATTCCACGTGCCTCAGTGGGTGTAGGATCTTCTGACCTATACGTGGTAGGTCAGGTTACAGCCTGCAACTGCTTTTAAATTGTATAAGCCAAGTGGACCATAGGTTGTTTGAGATTGAAATCTTTGCTTTGAAAGCTACAGAAGGAGAGGAGGAGATTTTTCCATTAGCAGCAAGAGGAATCTGGCCTCTTAAAGGAGGTGCTATGCTGGCTTGTTGAACACTTTGCTAGCAGAGAAAATGTGGATGAATTTGTGATTTAAGGGAGAGGTATTGAGTGTACACCCACTGTAAAGAATGCCTCCCATGTGGACTGGACATGCTTCACACATTTTCTGACTGCAACTGCACTGTCATGCAGAAAAAGCCTCTGATGAGAGTTAATATGCCCTGCTGGCTAGAGCTAATTAGAGGCAGTACCAAAAGCTTTGACTGATGTTCAAGCAAAGTTCAAAGAAACAAGCTCTTTTGATTAAATGGTGCCCACATTTCTGTAGGTAACAAAGAAAGAGAAAGAGGGGGGTGTGGGATGGGGCAGCAGCAGGAGAGACTGGTTAGTCCTGCAGAGAGGAGTCAGAACAGAAAAAATGTGCCCTGTTTTTGCAAGGCAAAATTAGGGTCTTCAGGGAAGCTCTCCCCCACACAGTGCCTTGGGCAGCTAGGTTTGAATGAAGCCCTTTATTAGAGGCTCCCCATTGCCTTGTACCAAGAGAGTTTGTCTTTGGAAATGTGTGGAGAAGCTCTTTCTTTTTTCCTTCGTCCTTAATACATAGTTTTAAATTCCACCAAAATTTGAGGGGTTGAAAAGGTTTTTAGGGAAAATACCTTACCAGTGCAGATGTCAAGCTTTTTTTTATATTGATGAGGGTACTGGCCTGAGCTGATAGAACTGATGGATCGTGCAGAGGAAACCACACAACCAGCGGGAAGCTACCACGCAGGCTCAGGCAGTGTGTGTTGGGAGAGGCCGTGCATCAGAATGCTGGAGGGCAACTGCTGTTGGAATTCAAAGGAAGGAGTAGGTCATCCCAGGTATAGAAGAGACCTCCAGCTGTGGATCAAAGTTGTGTAAACGGGAGCATCTCTGAGAGGGTAGAGCTGATGTTTAAGATAAGGTGGGTGAAGAAGGGGCAGTTACACTGTAGTGCTTATTAAGAAGTGCTGGAGGGAAGGACAGTGGGGATGGAAAGTGTAGCACCAGTAATCCACATCCTGGTAGCCATCTTAGATTTTGTATATGGAAGTATGGAGAGCTGTCACTCCAGGGCATGAATACAGTTATCAGCTACAGTGCAAAAGACTGAGGGAGGTTTGTTAGAGTGTGTTATCTGCAGTGGATGTTATGGTTCTCTCTCTGCCTCTATTTTTGTGATTCAGCACATGGAGTGGGATAAAACCATCAGTTGCTGTTAGGCTTTAGTCTTTCTTCTGTTTCACCTTGCCGTATTGTCTCGAGTAAGGAGCAGAATCAAATGCAAATTATTTCTGATCCTTTTATTCTGGGCCACTAGAGAGGCAATCCTTGCAAGTGGACTTGTGTCTATTTTCTTCTACCAGTGTTCTCCTTTGACTGATCTTTAGTTCCATGTCTTGTCTCTTTGTGCTTACCTTGACCTCATAACCGCATCTATTATATAGAGCCTCAATAGAGCCTCATTTACCTTTGTGGACAAAAAAAATCTACTTGTTCCCCAGAGTGCAGTATCTAGGACCTTTTATGTTGAACTTCAAGCAGGTTAGCCTTTACCCGGGGAATCTTGCTGCTTGTTTGTATAGCACCGTCTAAATTTACAGTATTGCATGCCATCCATGATTTATAATTTATATTGATGGGAGGATGTTTAGTTCCCTCACTTTCACTCATCAGTCTTCTGATTAAAACCAAACTTTCCACAGTTAATATAGCTTCTGTCCTTCCCTACCCTTTCCTTTGGTATCTCAGCTTTTCTTCCTTTGTCTTTGATTATCATCTCCTGTTTCAACCCTCTCTTCTCACATTCTTTCTCTGTGATTTTCTGTGATTTTAAGAGGTACTTGCCTTCTTTAGGGCATATAGGGCTTGGTATATAGGGAGTTTCTGATGTGTTTTTATGACTTCTTTTCCTGGGCAATATTTAAATACACTCTTCTTTCATATCAGTCTACAGAACAGACAGGAAAATAGGAGACAGCTGGCATTGCCTGTTGGAAGAATATGTGTGGTAATTCTGCCGTGCTTGAGAGCTGTGATATATCAACACTGTAGCTCTGCTGTCCCCTTTGCTATTTGTGTGTTGCTTTCTGTCTGTAGAGGGGCACAAACTGAGGTGTTACTGCCTGGGGTGTGGTGTACCCTTTGTCAAATGTCAGCCAAAAGGTTATGTGTGTTTTCAGTCAGGAGGCCAGAGGTAGGTCAGCGTACCCTAGAGCTTGTGCTTACTCTGCAGCAGCACACATTGGGAAAAGGAATCACAACATGCTATTCTCTAGCAGTAAATCCAGTGACAGGACAGCAACCTAAGTCTTGAAAAAGACCACATGACACTTGCACCATCAGCTTTCTAAGACAGGCAACTGCCTTCTACGTGCTCCCACTTGATATCCACAGAAGTAGGAAAGTGGCGCTTTCCTGAGTACAGTACATAAATAAGAATCTCACAGGCACTGGAAGAGAGAAACTGGCAAAAATGGATAGATTATTTGGAATGGATACAATGATGAGGTTTCTTCACAAGAATGATGTAAAAGCAGCTGGTAAGAAACATCATGCTGACTGGTGTTGATGTAAAAAGCCAGGGTGGGGTTTGTTTGGTTTTCACATGGTGATTTAGTGGTTCAATATAACAATAATTCTATCAGGTTTTTTGGCTTAAGGTTGTTTAGGTTGCTGGTAAGTTACGTGGGTGCATGTGATATGAGGAGATGGTAGTCGTTGCAGGAATTGTACAGTTCAGCATGTGAGGAGCGAAAACGGTGCTATATGTTCAAATATAGTCAGTGAGCCTCAGAGCAGAAGCAGGTTGGAGGCTGTCAGTGCATACTGGTACATACTGACTGCAGAAGAGGGAATGTCTGTTTTACTTTCTCAGTTAAACCCACAAATATTTGTATATATACATAACCTCTAAGTTTACCAAATGCATGGTAAATCACCAACCTACAATAACATGTCATCCCTAAAGATGGCTGTTTCCCACAGAACTATGTCCTTACCTTACCTCTCTTTCGGTTTGAACAGAAGTCAAAAGATGCGTGATCCACATACGTGCCCCGAAGGGAGTCAGTGCATCCAAGCCAGCAGATGCATCTTGCAACTTCCAGAGGTGAGAAGCTGAGGGAGCTGGAAAACTCTGTCACTTTTATTTTCTCATACCACTTGATGCTGCACATTAAGAAATCCCCACTCCAAATCTGGGAGGTTGATTACCCTGCCAGTGAGACACTCCCTCAGTGCAGAAACCAAGTCCCTGGCCAGGAAACACATACTGGTATTTCCCAAGTGGTCTGTAAACCAGAGGGGGAGCTTCATTCTACCCGTAAAGAGTGGCAGGCCCTTTATGTAGACAGTGGTAGGGGTTGTAAAGGGTCTCTTACTCACATGTATTCCATATGCACACCTTCTCCTTACTATTGAAGACCTGTGTACATTTTGCCCTAGAAGGGATTGTGCTGTAGAGAAGATAAATATAGAAACTTTATGGAGACCAAGAAGGGTCAGACAAGGCAATAGGGATCAGATTGCTATAGGGAACTGTCTCAAAACTTTGAACAGATGAGGCTGAAAAAGAAGCCAAAACTGTGTCCACCTTTGTAATTGAGGCTAGTCTTTTGTTGCCTCTTAGAATGAAGAGGCTGTTATTGCAGCCTTGGGGAGGATGGTTTCTTGTTCTTATAAGGACATGAAATCAATCTGATCATTTCTATCTTCAAGTCATCTACCATTTTGCAAAATAATTCCATATTAAGGGAGACTAGAATGTGGTGAAAGGTGAAAAAATCTGTCACTTCCAAGTGAAAACCATGAAGTCATGATTAGCCAGCATCCTAACTTGCATCAAACTCATATCATGGTAATTTTGTGATTCTGAAAGAATTTTTTGGAGTGCTGAGCTAAGTGCATCTGAGCCATAAGTAAGTGTTGTGGTATAAAATGAGGTGTTCATACTGCAGCTGTTGCTAAGATCCTCAGAGTATGTGTGCATGGCACAAAGCAGTGCTGTTCGACTCCATGACCTGTTTCTGATGAAGGGACTGGAGGTCACTCAGGTGAGTCTCACCAGCTTTGCAGAGAAGTGGGATATGTTGATCCAGGAGGACTGCTGTAGCTCTGACTTCAAGAACCTGTGCTACTTACTCTAATCTGTGCTGTTCTGGTATGCAAGTTCACTTGGAGCTAGTTTGAGTATCCACGTAACATAGCCCTACCTTGAGTCAAGTGCATGCAAAGCAGTCACCAAAGTTGTTTAGGTAAAGTCAACCTGCCATTTTGATGAATGGTTTTAATCATTGGTGACTTTATCAGTATTAAAGAAAAACGCTTAAGAATATTCTACTACTGAGCAATTCCTGACCCGTGAATTACTTTGCATCTCACGTTTCAGATCAATAGAGTAAAACAATACCAAAAGGTGTTTGTAACATGGATTTAATAGGAGTTATTTAACAGGAACTGCTGCAGATTAGTTTGTGTCACTACTGGCAGACCAAGATCTAAGTGCGTATAATTGTAGTTCCAATAGCAAAGAATCCTTCAGTATAAACAAAGTGGGTCATTAAAGCTCCCTAGCACTTAATTATCACCAATTAGCAACTAAGTGAGGTAACATCTTATGCAACAGACTCTTAATATATTATGTGCCGTGAAAGATAGCTCTCACTGTCTTGTTGAGACCAAATGGGCTGGAAGGCACAGGGGAGGGGGTCATCTTGGTTAAGGCTCAGCTGAGTATTCAACTGTAGTCTATTAGTAAAATCAGGTATCAGAATTACAGCATTGCTAAAATAATGTTTGATGTTTAACCCTGATCAGCACTGTTATCTGCACACAGGGCACTGAGGGATCCTTTGGCATTGATAATGAGGAGTATGAAGCTATGCCTGTGGAGGTGAAGCTGTTACCCCGGAAACTCCGGTTCTTCTGTGATCCCAGAATGAGAGAGCAGATGCTCCATGTGGCAGTACAATGAGAATTCCTGTCAAACGGGCCAGTGTTTACCAGTCTTATCAGGGTCTCTTCAAAGCACGTGAGACCTCATTAACTTGATTAACCCAACCAGACTAATAAGCCATTTGGCTATTTTAATGCACAAGGTACTTCCATTGGAAGTGGCTGATGTGGCTAGTCTCAAAGGGGTTAAAAATGTAAATGAAAGTTCTGAGAAATGCATGTTAACTTGATGGCATTTTTTTTTTTTTCCCCAAAGAAGTCATCAGTGTTCCATTTACAGCACTGCAGGCTGAGTGCTGTGTGCCAGATGCTTCTGCTTTAATGCAATTGTATATTAAAGTAAAATGAAAGCACACTTGTCCTTGTGTTTTAAGAGTTTAGGTCTACTTTACCTATGTATAAATCTCACAAAACCTGGGATTTTGATAAAAATTTATTTTTTGGGAAGTAATGCTAAGGAAGTCTATGAAATGTTGGAATTGCCACATTAAAACAGGTAGTTGGTTATTTACTCTGTCACAAAATAAATTGGAGATCAGTAATACAAAGCTTGAGAGGAAGTTTAAAAATTCCCCATATCTGGATATTTATGTTCTTTTTTTCATCTTGCCAGATTCAACAGCAGAGTTCCAGTTAATAATATAGTAGAAATGTATTCCTTTGATCAATTCTAGGTATATTACAGAGAAGCAAATTGGAAAATGTCATCATTGACCCAAAGCTGTATGAAATACATGTGGAAAGACTCCTTTAACAAGCCAAATGAGTCTTTTTTTTTTTTTTTTTTTTGTAAGTATTCCTTTTATTCCTGTGGTAGTATAACACAAATAAGGGCATCCAAATAACTTTTATTATTCCTTGTGTCTGTTTTGCTCTTCTCTAATGTAAACAGTGCTCACCACTCCTTACACAACCTACATCCCCTTGAGCCTCAGTACTGTAACTAGTTTTCTTGCTTTTTTGAGCTTTTGTTTATAGCTTTGCTTTAACTGCTGGAAGGAAATACTGTTGACTTAACCAAGGTTGCTGGTTGCCCTTATTGTAACCTACAAGTTCACATGATTCTGCCTTGCTTATGGGAAGAAAGAAAAAATCCTAATTTTTCTGATGTGACTGCTGTTTGTACATAGTCCCTGTGTTACACTGTGATCTAAGTTCACCTGTTGATTCTTTGCTGTAATCAGAATAAGGACATTAGTGAACTGATTTCCAGCAGCTTTGTTAGACTTCATCTTGGCTGCAAGCTGCTGCAACAGCATCCTCTGCTGGAGACTTGCTAAAGGAAAATGCTTTGAAAGGGGGAGTAGGGTTGGTTTTCTGCATTCTGCCAAACTGAGTGCTGTCCTTCCCTTGACTATACTGTGGAGAAAGGAATTACCTAAGCTATTGGGGCAAGCACCCATTCCTTTCTTGACCAAGATCTAGAGGAGCAGAAGCCTGCTAGTTCCTTCTAATAGTTATGCTGGTGATAGGGCCTGTGTTGTGCTTGCTTTCTTTTGATCTGCAGCAATTAAGAGTGCCCAGTGGACCCCTGAGTCACTCTCCAAGGAACATGTTGGCTGTGCTCTGCTTTTTGCTTGCCACAGAGACACCTGGAACGTTGATCTGCAGCCACTGGCTCATTCAGAATCGGGGCAGTTCTCGCCAACTGCGATCTTCCTCAAGCTGATGCTTCTGTAATAAAATCAGCAATGTTTTTTTTTTTCTCAAGTGGCAGGAAAGACAAGGCGGCAGCAGCCATTTCAAAAAGGTAAGCTTTAATTGTATTAAAAAATACCCATGTTTTAGTAAGCAGTTTCTCTACACAGCCACAGGCTTATGGGAGCAACCACACATCTGCAAGATGCAAACAACATCAGAGCTGTTAGAACTACAACCAGCCTGCTGCAAGGGGCAAGATGATAAGAACTAGCTTCTGGGTCACCTGTACCATTTTACAGGGAAAACGACTCATTCTCTGCCATAGTATCAGACACACAGCTCCCACTGCAATGTGATTCCTTGCTTGCGGGTAACCAAGAGCTCCCTTCAGAACTGGTATTATTAATGCTGTCCTGATGTTGAAGTACCAAGGATCATCTGAGACACAGACTGATATTTAAATATTCATATCAGCATAAGTTGATTAGCTTGTATAAATACCATTGAAGTCATTCTTCCCCTTCCTCTGCAGTTCAGAGGTCTTCCAGTATGGGGTGGTTCTAGACCTCTGAATTGCAACATTCAGAGGGAGGTGTGAGGAAAACATTACATAAAACAAGCAGGGGCTGAACCCACTATCTACAGTGTTGAGGAAAGGACTCAGTTCTCATGTTTCTGTATGACAGCAAGACAAGCAATTTTCCAAGACAGGAAGCAGGAGTAGAATCCTAGGTCCCACTCATGAAAACACCCTGGCTTCAACTTACAGTCCAGTCTAGAAGGGCTTAAAATACTGCAACATAAATGAGAAAGAAGGATAACAACCTAATGATGGACCAGCCCAAGGCACCTGTTTATTTTAAACACAATTAAATGTTCCCATTTGAGTTGCATGTTGCATTAACGAGGGCCTGAAATCCTGGCTCACAGGCATTTAGTACCCTCTGTTGTAGACAGACATATTCTGTTAAGTCAGTACATTCCAGTCCCTCACAAAAGACATGTGTGTTGTCTTCTCCCATAATAACTAGACCACTATCTTTGCAGGGGGGACAGAAACGAGACAGCAATTTCACTTGAAAGTAATAGCTATGATGACAGAATTTGGGTTAGTATGCATGCTTTGTACCTAGTTTGCATTAGGACAGAGTGCTCTTGCCCTCTCCTTCCCAGAGCAAGGCATGCCTGTCCCTTCCATAGTCTGTCACCAAGAGGGCCACTGCTACTCCTAGCTTTTTGCCCATTAACTTTGGCCGTTCTTAAAATGGAAGCAGTATCACAGTAACACTGCTTTACAGAACAAGCTGTATAGTAAGCTATTTTTTTTTTGAAAAGTATCTGCCCTTAAGGATACTGGATAGGCGAGCACATTTCCTGTGACAGCCATGACCATTGTCTCTACCATACACTGGAGTAACTACTTAATATATGCTAGAAAAGAAGGTATTAGTATGTCTCTAAGACAAATCTGAACTCTAATTCAGTAAAATGCCTTTATCCTAGTATCTGTTACAATACTTGGTTGTACTTGGCTCTATGCAGCTGGGCCTAACCTTGCAGTGAGAAGACTTTTGCATGATTTAAATGCCTGGCATGGTATCCCTTGTTCAGACTTAAAACCTAGCTTTTATTTCTCTTGCAAGCTTTATGTCCAATCCAGGTAGTAATAATTCATTATTTGATTATACATTTCTAGTGCAACTTAAGATGCATTTATGAAGCTCTTGCTCCCCTGTTTAAACTCAAGCAAGTACCAAGAACCTGCAATGGCTGTACTATGTCTTGGGTGTTAGAAAGAACACACATACCAGACTCTGTCTAGCAGGACACAGGATAGATGTGGCTGCTGTAACCACCATTCAACCTGGGCTCTGATCACAAGCGACTGACCAGAGGCGTTACACCAAAGAAATTAAAGGCACCACTGTAAAGGCGAAGTAATTCAAATGGAGAAGAGGATTTTATGGTAATCAGCAATATCCTACCTTATGCCACACTCCCCTCCCTCTTTTAATTCAGAATACACCAAGTAACTGTCTCCCAGCTTTCGAATACTTTAGTATTCGAAAAAGCAACTATTAAGTGTCCAAGAGGGGATTTTACATGCCTGCACTTAACGGTTCTACCCTGAATTATGTTCTCTCCTGGAAAGATACAATTCAGTTAAATTGGTTCCAAATGCAAACATCCTGCTGAAGAAGCCTTCATGTCCCAAGCTGTAGCCATTTGTTTGTATTACGTATCCATTTATCAAGGATTTTCCACATATGACAACAATAAAAACTGTTAGAAAAGGAGAGTGCAGGTGGGAAGTTCTTTTGCAGTGAATCAAACAAGGAAGGGTTAGGAGAGAGAAGTCTCTGTTCAGTTTTCTGTCTAGCAACTGTCTGACTTTTGTAGCAGTCACTTGCCACGGGAGGCTGCAGAGAAACAAAATTACACAGAAGAAAACAACATGGGCTGTAGCCATCCAACTGGGATGTAGTGTGGATGCTACTTTTACAGTAATCTGCTTGCTTTGATGCTTCTTCATCAGCCTACTGCTAGCAACTGAAGATGTAGTTTCTGGAAAGCAGAGGTTCAGTAAACATCAGACAGTAATTGTGGAGGTTCTGCTCGGTGGGCTTTATCAGTGCTGTCTGGTAGACCTCATGTGCTGACTGCTTGTGAACGTAGTGCTCTAACACAGGGTCTTTGAAAGCCTCTGACTGCAGAGGTTATAAAATTTCAACGACAGATTAAAGGTTTGTTTCTGTTCAGTTCAGCAAAAGAACTACTGCCATCAAAGAGAATAGAAAGTTATTAACAGCTGACCACAGCTAAACCATGTAGCAAACCTTCAAGAAAGTGAGAGGAAGAATTGCTAGTCTAGTTCCAGTTCCTTTTTTTATATCTGAAGGAAGTTAAGTAAGTGACCGCAATACAGTGCCAGCTATACTTCCTCAGGGGTTTTCACTGCAGACAGCATGTTAAAACTAAGGTGGAAGTTAGAACAAAGCATGGAGACTGTGGGTCACTTCCATGCTACAGGTGTCAGTTTAAATACAAAGTCTTTTCTTAAGGAGATGAGACTGGTCTTTCCATTAAATGATACTCAGATCTGGGTTTTTCCTGTTTCTCCATTTTTTCCCCCAACCTTCTAAGGATGATTACATTACAGTTGTGAGCAACCAGCAATACAAGCAGCAGCATGTTTTCTCCTGTACAGAAACATCCAAAGCCCTGAAAAAGCAGGCAGAGTAGCAGCTGCTCAGAGACAGGCAGATCACAGGAACGTGAAGGTCCTACCAATGAACTGTGCAATAAGCCTTGCGAGGCCCCTGATCCCACACCTCACTAAAACCTCTGAATCCACAGCAAGCAAAACTACCCCTTTGCTGCAGATAAGGCAGCCTTCAAGGAAAAACAGGACATACCAGCCTCCTTCCTTCCAGAGGAGACAATTCACAGAGGGTCTACTTGGAGAACATTTGCTTTACCTGTTTTAAAAAGAATTAGCAGCTAAGACTTTGGTGGTACAGGCTCTGTCTCATCCTCTAAAACGCTAGGATAAATGGATACATCAGCTACAGTTTGCATTCCTACAAACTGCAGAAAGGTTCCAAGGGTACTGAAGTCTAGCAGCATCAGCTAATTAGCTACAGACACAGTTTGGGAAGAACAGTTGGCTTAAAGCTGATGCTACTACTGGCTAAAGAATTTTGGGCAAAGCAGTATGTCACACGTAGAACCTATAGTACCAGTCTTGGATTTCACATGGTGAAGGGATTACTCTTTACTAGGATAGCCTTCCTGGAAGTAACCGCTGGTCCTGCATGAACTGAATCCTATTCTTTTCACAGCACATGAATAAGAAACTGTTCATCTGCTTCTACAGCTTCTCTGCCCAGGAGAAAAAAGGCTTGCTGGTAGACATTGCTTCTAGCAGCTGCACCAGTTAGGAACACCAAACTCCAAGGGAACCTCCTGTGAACAGCAAAACCATTCCAGCTGAAAGGTCACATACTGCTCTCTCTCTCACAATGAAAGCCAGGGACAGCAGCAGGCAGTGCTGACGGCTGGTCGACAAAAGGAGGATCAGCAGTGTTAAAGCAAAGGAGTGACAAGTACTATCTGCTACAAAGGAAGGGCTAGTGATGTTAGTTGAAGCATACTTAATCAGCCCAGTCCAGCTCAGCACCTGAGCTGAGGCTGGAAAACATAGTGGCTGCAAGGTGGCTCAGTGATGTTGGTCCCTGTTAAATGGGAGACCATCTTGCTGGTTTGAAGATTTTAAACCAAAACAGCAGCTGTGATGCAACTAAAAAACCAGAGGAAGCAGTAGGAGGGATTAAGTAGAGTTGGTGCTCTTCTCCAGCTATGAGATAGGTAGGTATAGTCATTGCCAGTTTATACCACCTCAAATGCTGGAAGTGAAACGGTGCTGCTCTGATAAGCAAAGTCATAAGATCCTGTAGCACCCCCTTATCCCAGACTTGCTTCTGCCATTGAGACGAGGAAGGGTGGCTTTATTCCAACTTAGCTCCTAAAAGTTGAGTGAAGGGTGTTTAAAGGAGTCCTGTTTTTTATCATTGGTTTAACTGTTCCCACCAATAAACATGGTAGGGCAGGTGTTTTACGAGACTGGGCCACTAACAGCCTGTGCTGAAGCTCTCTTCAGTCCCCAGGTGGAAGAGGGGATGATAGGAGGGTTTTCCAGTCAACTCTTTAGAGCTCAGCAACAGCATTTCACATTGGTCCCCATCAGACAAAGTGCTTTCCTGAAGTCTTCAGCTCTCAGGTATCCAGGCTAGGCCAAAGCCTAGCTATCACTGGTAACAGTGAGGATTGGTGCAAAGGTGCCACTGGTCCTATCTAAAGGAAACCAAAAAACCACAAAAGAGAAAGGGAGACAAAAAAACCCCACCTGGAGCAGGTACTCTTTGGGAAGTAGAGGAGGGGGGGAAAAATCACATTTTGTTTTAAAATTATAAATACTCTCCATATAAAGTTATTAAATAAAATGACATCTGTCCAGTGGCTGTGGTGAGTTCCAGTGATCCTCCTAAGCAATGTCTGGTAGTCTTTAAAAAGTGATCTTTGCTCCCCATCTCTCTTGCCCTTGGTTTAAGTGCAGCAGGGGTTGTCAATGACTAGCATAACATCAATGCCATACACTTCCAGCAGGTCCATAAGGAAACTTCGATCCCCTTGGGGATCCAGGCCCATGCCTCGTGCGTGGTCAGCTGTCAGCGTCTTGTCCTGGCTGGCTGACACCTCCATCAGCGTCTGAAATATGCGGTTGTTCTGCTCCATGAAAAACCTATAGGATAAAGTCAGCTAAGGTGATGGCACTGGCCCCCAAAAAGATAGCATATTTACCAAACAGGCAGCAGAGCCCCAGAACTGCATTTAACCCCCTTGAATCACAGATCCCACCTTAGGTGATGTTGTTGTAGCTCTCCATCCACCCTATGGATGAACCAGAATAAACAGATAAAGCAGTAACTTTTAGTTTACAGCAGTGCTTCTGTCTGGCTGATTTATGGTAGGCATTGCAGTCTTCAGAAGCAAGCCACGTTATCACCTAATGTGTACTTTGTGGTAACCAAGTGGGTACACCAGACCTGTAGCTCCCATAATGCAAAGGAGGAAACCTGTCATCCATCTAGCAGCCACTGGGTAAATAAACTGCCCACTGCTGGTGCAGAACACAGCAGCTGCTGTGCTACCAAGGGCTGCTGCTTTACTAGTGCTTTCCTAGGAACGTGTAAAGCTGCTCATAAAGAGCTCTGACTACATCTGCGCGGCTCAAGGATCAGAGCTCTGCCCTGACAGCCCTTCACACAGTTTCACCCCATTACTTCTCACCTGCTGCAGACTGTGAACAATAGCAACAGGCAGTGAAGGTGGTGGAGGCTTTCATCTAATTCCGTACCTCGGGCGCTACACCCAGGTCTGGATCCGCTGTTGCCAAGTACAAAGCCAACCACATCAGTGGGCCAGTCCTTCACACACAGGTCTTATCTCCACACTGTACCTCCCCCAGCACAGTACACTGCCTGCTTCCCACAGACACTATCCTTTCCTGAGCCAAATGTTCTGGCATGAAAAGTCCTATGGAGCTTATGTTTTCAAAAATGGGAGGGGATTATTGCATTTCTAATTGTGGTTTTAAAATTCCCTTCTCCCTCCCAGCACTGAAGAGACCCCAGTGGAGATTAATATGGCTGCACTTGGCTGCTCAAATGATGATCTGAAGAAGAAGAGCCAGTTTGGTTCTTGCATCTGCAGAGGAAGACAGCTGACTACGGACTTACATTAACCATGACGTTTCATAATATGCCAAACCAGTGCAACATGAAATCAGTGAAAGAGGCTCCCTAAACCTAACGATGACCAGCTAAGTATTAGAGGTAGCCACTCACAAGATGAAAAGGTCCTCTTCACAGGAGCTACAGTCCTCACCCACCTCTTGAGAGTACATTAACATCTGCCTGAGAGAAGGGAGACAGATTAATTGCACATGCCTACAGTGAACCTTAAAGCATTATGAGAAGACAAGGTTTACAACTAAAAACTTCACATCCATTTTTTGGAGACAAATTAGACTTAACAATGTTGCCCCGATATCTGACGCAAGAGGGTAGTCTTTATAAGGCACTGGACTAGAAAGCAGCCCGTTTTCAGTTTTGTTACTGATCAGTGGTGAGCCAATGGTGAGTCATAACCTCTGCTTCTCTTCCTGCCTTCTATCTGCTCCATCAGCTCACTGGCAGAATGATTGTATGTGTGCAGCATGCCCAGGGGCTCTCATACCAGTCAGCTACAGTGGAACCAGCATCTCAAAGAGATGAGCTGAAGCAGTGGAAAACTTTGAAAATACTAAGACAAGAAGGAAATTACAAAGCAGCAGTGTACTCTTTACATCACACTGCTCTCCGCTATCAGGACCAGGACCACCCAGATCTCTATTATTACCTCTGGTCATTGAGCCGTCGGTACTTCTCCTTGTCAGCATTGTTAATTTTCAAGAGTGGTTGCAGATGCTCATGATGTGTCTTCACATTCTGGTTGTCCACATAGACGTCATAGAGATCCCGTTTCTCCTCAAAGATCTTTTCTGTTGTACCTGCCAAAATCCAAGATTTTCAGAGCAGCATGTTGCTTTCCCAGCAGACCAACTGTTCTCTCCTGCTTTCATAGTTAGTCATTCCATGCACATCCTATTTCTCATCAGTTTTATTCCACAGTCTGGTGTCTCAAGACATTTTGCAGCCTGAAGTTAAAAACGTCACACCTAAGCCATCATACTTACAGGCCACATATGATACTTCTGTCTCCAGCATTTCTATGTCTGCCACATTCACATAGAAGAATGGTTTGGACTCTGGGACAGTTCCTCCAAGACCAGGCAGAGAAACATTGGCAAGGCAACAGCAGCAGTACACTGCAGACAAGAGAAGTACATCCTGAGATGCTTTCAGTATTCCCTCAAGGGCATTCTGGACCCCACTTACTCAGTTCTCTCTCAACTTCTATGAAAACAATGGTTAGAGCTTTGAAAATGCTCCTGAACACCAGAACTTGTCAAGTGGGGACATCCTGTTTTGGGTAGGAAACAATCAGTTCTCCCATAGGAATCCCAAGTTCTAGATTCCACAAATTAAATCTTACTGTCCTGTGCTGACAAGAACTGTGTTTGACAGTACCAGGTAGGTCCTTACCTGAAAGGCCTGAACAAAAGCATTTTGTAGGAAGCGGGTAAGCATAGGCTGAAGGGTATCTTCACAAGGAATGGTCGTGATGGTTTTTGAAGACCTGCATGACATCTATCCCCTCAGTACCCACAGGCATTTCTGCAGTGCTTCAGCCTACTAGATCAGAGCTCTGCAGTGTCCCTGGAAACATACCTCTATAGCAGACAACTCCAACTGGGGGCGGTGAAAATATCAGTATGCGCTTGCGCAGCAGGGCAAACTTCCAGAGGACAAGGATCTGCTCACCAAAGAATTTGATGAACTGAGACATGCAGCCAGCAGGGTGTGTGATCTGCAGGTGGAGGGAAAGGGAAGAAAACAGCTCAGAGGTGAAACAGGGACACATGCACAGATGCTAAGTCTAAATGTGGGAGCAAGACCAGCACACAGCAATGACAGAACTGCAGCTTGTAACAGTCCAAGTAACAAAATCTTGTCTAAAGCAGCCTACAAAACGCTGGAGTGACTGCTTATATAAAGTATGAGACACCAGCAAGGAGAAGCAGCACACTGCCCATTCCTGCAAGCCTCAGAGCACCTGCCTCACCTTCATCTCTGGGTACATGTATCTGTGGATGGACGGCAGCCAGTGAACAGGTTGCTGAGAGGTGGGGGTGCCCTTGCTATCAGGGAGAACTCCTTTCTTGTCATCATAGAACGCTTCTAGATGGGAGTAGTGCCCTGGCATCTCCAGCTGGTGTCTGGAAAAGAAAGGAAAAAAAGGGGAGATCTGTATTTTCTCCAGACTCTACTTATTTAATGCCTTGCCCCCAGTCAACATCTGTTTTCCCAGCTAGCACAGGAGCCCTGGGTGCCTCAGTGGCACAGACTTAGCCAGAAGGGCAGCTGAAGCGTCAGGAGTAACACCAGCTTTCAGAGCAGCCAGGGAACACGGGCAGGACTGAAGCAGACAGTGAGCCAATGTATGCATAGTACTGATCCCATTTTAAGTCTGCTCAGGTAGGAACAGCTTTCCCTTCCACCATCACCATTTTCCATGCCAGGCCCACCCAACACAGCTGAAGCACACACCTAGCCAGTATCACCACTGTAGGTTTAGAAGTCTCTTGTGAGCCCTTAGTAAAATGGTCTCCAGAAAGAGAAAAGGAGAACTTGTCCACTCAACTCTCCCCTTGACACGTAAATCCACACAAAATAAGTATTTGACTAGCCTGCTAGCAATAAATAGACTGCTGTTAATCAGTTCTTTGTCTCCTTCCTGTTGTGAACCTGTAACTCTTTCTGGAGAAGTAGTCAGTCACGGAAGTCATAGCTCAGCGTTGTAGCCAAATTCTCACACCCAAAACTGCTCTCCATCAAGGCAACGTTACCTCTCCCAGGTGGGGAGTGGCCAGTCCCATTCCCAAGGGAACTTACCTGACCTGGTTCTCCAGGAAGTGCATGTACCTATACAGCAGGGTATAGGAAGGGGAGAGAATCCCCACAGACTTCATGCGAGCACCACGCTCTAACTCACTCTCCACAGGCATGTTGGCAAAGCAGGCCAGACCAAAACAGAGCCCCTTCCGGAAATAACTGGAGACAAACGTTTGACAGAAGGGTTAATGTTAAAAAGAGGGAAAAGAAATAAAGATAGGTAACTGACCGCTAAAAATACTGATTTGGGAACACAGTTCCTTCTTTAAGGAATGCTGTCAAATCCCACCCTGCTATGCAAGGGCTGAGGACAGGCCTTGGGTGTCCTAGTCTTCTCAGGAAGAAGACAGGACATTTAAGGCAAGAGTTCCTACTAAAGCCCCTATGAGCCACATCACAGGCTGGTGAGGAACGCAAGGAAAGAACTTGGAAGGCAGACCAACAGAGGATGCAGGACCCAGTCAATGCAGGGCTCTTCTTTCAAGGAAGAAAAAAAGCCTGCAGTGCACAAAGTTCTGAGTGTAGTCTAGCTACCTTGTTGTACTTTGGGTGCCAGCACATTGAAGCATACTCTAGCTGAGTGCAAGGGTTCAGTTCACATGCCTTTGAGAAAGATACTGTTATTCCTGACCAAAAGGAATTGTTACACTGTGATTCACTGCAAAACATTGCTGCACTGCAACACTGAGTTTATAAAAGGATGGGAATGCAGAGAATTCCTAGCTTATGTCTTCCACTGAAGGAAGCAGCTAGCAAAGAAGAAAGCAAGGACTGTTTATCATAACATTTAAAGGATCCAAGAGCACTGGCAAAATTAAGAACCTTTTCCTAAGTCCAGTTCCCTCAAAATCTTCTCATTTCAGTTCTGCCATTCTTTCCCCTTCACCCCAGGCCTCTGCTGACAGTCCCAATAGTGGACTCAGTGCAGTATGATTTGCCCAATATGCATTAAAATTTGCACAGCACTGAGAATGAGCCTGCCCCATTCACCAGTTGGCCTCCACAGCCCAAGCTGTTGCAGCAGATCCCCACAGCTAGCTGGTACTTGATATGATGTTGACATGAGTATCTGAAGAATATCTTTGTCTCATCTAGATACAGTTTAGCAGCACATTTATGCAGGAACTTCATAAACGGTACTCTTCTTGCATGTTCTGAATGAAGGAGTGGTGGCGTACATGTACAGCCAAGAGAAGAGGTAATATAGCTCAGACGTACTCACATGAAATCTGACTGGATTTTATGGGACCCACTTGCCATGGATTTGAATTCCACACCTTCCAAATCAATATCTTGGGGTAAACACCACTCCACCATGTTGCCTGCAGAGAAGCAAATTTATTTGGGTAAACTTGAACACAGTACTCATTTCTAAAGGACAAACACCAGCAACAGAAAGTTGTTGCTTTTACATCACTGGGATGCCAGCAACAGTGCACTGATGCAACTCCTGAACTACTAAATTGTCACAGACAGTAGCTGACATACTGCACTCCACACATCTCTTGCAAACATTACCTGTTGCAGCACAACACCCAAATATCGCAGGACTTCTGGAGCCATTTCTGAAGCTAGTGCTATTTTGTAGATTTATCCTCTATAAGGTTAACCACAGAGCAGCTACAATTTTACCTGACAGTGGACAAGTTATGGTTATAACCCTGTTCCACTCAGGCTGTCTACATGAGCATCCGATGTAGGAAGAACCCAAAGTATAGACTGCTGTTCTTTAGGATAGGTTTCTGCAATAGCTCATACCATCAATGCGGTATCAACCTTTTGCCTGTGCTTGGCAGGGCTGGTCAAACAGGACCCCCTAAGCCAGCATCCCAGTCATCGCTACTTCCTGGAATCTCTCATATTTTGTTTAGGGCAGGAGGAGTTAGCTGAAGCTTCATATGGAGGCTGAGGTGACCCAAGCACTGCAACAAGTTTGTGCATGCTAGAATAACCAAACAAAAAAAGCACATAAATTACAAGCTAGATCAAGATTAGCAAACATCAGTCACCTGCCAACCCAGCCAGAAAGCATGGAGTTGTTCAGTGGAAAAGGCCACCTGACGGGCCTGATCCTGGAACAGATGATATCAGAGAAGTCACAAGAAGACCCCAGTGAAGTCCTGCTCTGCTACTTGCACGTTTACCACGGACAAAAAAGGGGCACTTTCTCACACTCTCCCATGCCAGCATTTCAGGGCATAACCTGCTCATCTGGACACTCCCACTGCACTGAGATGTGGTCCAGGTTTACCCACTGAGTTTTTGTTCTCTGTCAGTCTGTCCATAGCAACAGCATTTGAAGTAATGTGGCTTAGTTTTAAAAACAAAGCAAACAAGTATTCTTCAGTATAATGCAATGGCAGATGAAGCACAAAGATGCTTTCTACTGGTACGGTCCTTCCGCTGCTCTTTGGGGTGAGCACCCCAGCTGTGCCTGCACGGACAGTGTACCTTTGGAAGGGCCTTACAAAAGTCTCAGCTGACACTTTTAGAGATATTTAAATATGAGGCTGCATTTCTGAAGCCTGTCTTTTGTGTTATTACTCATACTGCACAAGTATATGCATGCACTCTCACACAGGAATTGGGCTTAGCTACTGACATTTAAATAGGCTATTTTTCTTCTCACATAGATACTGTATTCAGCAGACCTCCCCCAACCTGCCTAACAAGGACTTCAGAAAAACAGCAGCATTAAGCGTGGCAACAGGAGTTTTGCATCCAACTAGCCACTTCTAGTCCACAAGTAGACCTCTCCCCACAAAGCCAGGCTGGCTGGGGAGCAGTGGCAGCCTCGTGACCCTGAGCACAGCTCTGTGCAATCACACACGAAACCACAGAGCTCTGCTGTAAAGCATCTTCGCCTCTGAGGCGTGTGAAAGGCTGGCAGAGAAAGCCAGTGACATCATGTCAGCCTGCGCGGTCCCCTGTAGGTTTTGCATATTATATATAGATGTTGGCTTTTGTTGTTTCAGGGTTTTTGTGTGTGTGTTTGGCTTTCTTTTTAAAGGCACAAGACCCTTCCTTGAAATAGTGAGGAAGTCAACTCTTAAAACTGTTGTCTCTTAACCACATAATTATGTTTAAAGCCGGATCCGCTTTTAAGTCTTGCATTGCAGAGAACCACTTATTGGTCATTACCTATAGATTAATAGATCAATACACAAAAGCACCATCAAGGAAAGGAAACTGACTTTGTTCAGTTTAGTCACAAACACTACTGTCAGGTATAACATCCACTACAGAGGTGTTGAAGTGGACATGGCCCACGGACAATGTCTGTTCTGCAGCACTGAGTAAGGAAAAGATGCCTTGAAAAAGAACCTTACCCTACACGTAACCACAAAACCAACTTGCATATCGTGTAACTATTTTTTTTTTTTTTCCTGGGATTGTGGGAAGCAACCCACACCTGTGCTCCTGGCCATTCCTCACACCACTTTGCCCTATGAACATACAGGCGACGTGGCAGCAGGAGAACAAACACGGACGTAAAAAAAAAAAAAAAAAAAAAAAAAGATTAAGAAAGTTGGTCTGGTGAAACAGGAGAGCAAACAAAGGAGACTTCACCCAGACGCAATAGCAACTGCCAGCCTGCCCAAGAAACCGGAGGAAGGAGGAGGGAGCATTGTTGTAGAAAAACAGGAAGCATTGCCCTTCCCCGTGCGGAAAGCAGCTCTCGTGTGCATGGGAAACTTTCCAAGTGAGAGTCACCCAGCAGTAGAGAGCGGGCGAGTCACTTCACTGAGTGTCAAATCTGCAGATCTGGAGACCTCCTGGGAACATTCTCCCAGCTCCAGGCCAGGTCAGAATCAGCACTCTCAGTTTCTGCTGTGCAATATTAAGGATGTTCTTCCTCTCTTGTATTTTCTCTCCCCTGGATTTTCACATCATTACAGAAATGGTTTGGTGGGCATTGTCTGGCCCTCCTCGCCATTAGATGTTTCCCAGGATCTTTAGTGTCTCCAGCTGTGCAATGCTACCATGTTGTGGCAGGACATATGAAGTGTGATCTAGCTGTCACACTGGCTCCGTTTCTTATATGGAAGAAATGTGGAACAGAAAAACAGAATATTTGCATGTTCACTGGTGCAAAACATATTACTTCCCTCTCTTCCCTCCTCATCTCCCTCCATTGACCCTTTAAGCCAACAGGCTATGTGGGACCTCCACAAGGTTGACTATCATCATCTCCTTCACAGAAAAAAAGGCTAAGAAGGTTCAGCCTCTTTTCAGCTATTCTGATCTGATAGAGTTGACGTGGCCATGGACGCTGCTTCATCTTTATCTCCCTCCCAAAGCAAAAATTTATGGCCCTATTTTTTTTTCACTTACTTTACCCAAGACAAGTATGAGCCTTCAAAAGCACACAGGCCAACACCCTGCCAAATAAGTCACACCTACCAGATGTATCCCCATTGCTGCCCTAGTGTTGGATCTTTTGCTGCCAACTGCCCAAGGAAACACCCACTCTATGAAATTCAGCAGCCTCGTTAAAGTCCCTTGTGACCATGCTCTTTAAGGGGCAGTGTTTGCACAGACCCAGTGCACAAAGTGTCTGAGCATTCCCAACTTGTCACTCCCTGAAGGAGGGGACTTCCAAAGGATAGGGAGCAACAAGAAGATGGCACGGTTGGCTCCCAGCCTGCCACCATTCTGCACTTAATTTACAGTTTACTTTCTGCATTAGTGCAAGAGCCATCTGTGTAACAGCAGTGAAAAGAACTCCTTCTCGAGTGCCACAGGGAGGTAAGGACAGCACCACTGATTTAGAAGCTGCGTCTGGCTCTTATGTTTAGCCACTCACATGAGCATCAACAGAGTCCCAGGGACAACAAAACTGTAACAGTGGCCTAGCAACCCCATAACCTACCTTCATGAACTTATCACATGCAACTGCTAGATACAGTGGGCTTGCCTGCTTCAAGCCAGTCTAAATTTAGGAAGAAAGCTGTCATGTTCTTTATTAGCGTAGTAACCACTTCATCCTTCTACAGTAAAACATATCTCACCCACTTGCTTGCCTGTATTTGAGCAGGCATTACCTGCCATAACTACCCTCCCAGCCACCACCAAAGATGGTGCCTTTCACGTACCCAAGCAAGCTACCAACAGGGATCTGCTGTACTTTTCCTGGGAAGGATCAAGCAGGTTTCCAGCTCAGACAGTGGATGATCTCCTTTAGGTCACACACAAGGACCAGATACCCTTATGAGTATCACAGAAATCCTTCATGCAATCTGATGTGGTTGACCCAGGAATTCCCATATCCCCTTTCTGAACCTAGCAAGCTCACACCACTACAGCTTCCAGATCTTTTTCCCAAGTCCACACCCTCCACAGGGCACTTGGCCCTCCCCCTGTGAAACTGACACTTGTTGATGTCCTACATTCAGCATCCATGTTGAGTAGCAGCAGGAGGCTGAATCTTCCTGGACTTGACAGACTACTCCAAGGCTGATGACACCGAGCATTAACTGCACATCAGATGTGAGAAGCACTGTTTCCCAACTTTCCCTGGACTTCATTCAAAGCAACAGCTGGTTCAGACAAACTCCTGAGAAAGCTCAGCTTTCTGCCAACCAAGAAAATCTCACCATTTCGTAGAAGGCATATGCTGTCAGATTGAAAGACAACCTGCTGTTGCTGCAGTCATCCGGACTCTTCCATGTTTTGGATACTTACGAGAAACACCTCCCCTTTCCATCTCCTGTTGGAAAGATGACATCTAATCTCATTTTGGATTTTGGTAAGAGCCTGACCTGTAGACTGAAGACACCTCTCTCTGGTGCAGCCTGAAATGGATAACTTCTTGAAAGCCGTTTGGTGTCTCAGGACATAGTGGCCATGCTGTCTGGCAGTGTACGTTTCTGACAGCATGTCACACTTGGGTCTCTGTTCTCTTCACTACTTCCTTGGGACTTTCAGTTCAAGACTGGATTCAGTCTTCACTATCAGGGTCCTCTTGTGAGCATGATATCAGGTTACCTCCCCCTTCCACTGAAGAAGCCCACCATGCTTTATAGAGCTGTCCTGCCTCTAATGCTTCTGCTGTGGATTTGCTAAGAAAGTGTCTGTCTACAGAGGAAAGAGGTGCTCGCTCCCAGGTCTGGATGCAAAAAGGCTTCTGCATCTCCCAAGCTACCTCCTAAACTTTCTGATCATACCAAGACTTTCAGGTGTGCCCCACTCTGGCCTTTGCACCCCAGGTTGGTGCCAGGCAGTCAAAAGACCCAACAATCTGTCTCGGGACATCAGAGCCCTAAGCACAAGTACCTGTGTTGACAGATGCAAGGCGGGCGCTAACTTCCTATCTGTGTCATAACATCCTGTTTTGTGGATACTGCTACAGCAGCAAGACCAAGAAAACAATGTTAAGGTGTTTCCAGAAATGCTGATGTGCAGACTCGAAATGAATAACCTGTCAGTAAAAGAAGTGATACACCACCAAAGTCTGACGGTGCGGAGGGAGACAGATATGGCAGTGAAAGTCCTAAGTGATTCCCTTGCCCCTCTCCTCTGCCCTGCTGGGTCGCAGCACTCCACTCCAAAGCACTAAGCGTCCCAGAGGTCCCACCAGAGGCCAGCCTCTAAGCACAGAGGTCACCAGGAACCACACAGCCGAGCTGCTGCCGCTGCCGGGGTCCATGCCCTGCGCGCCTGCCAGATTTCTGCCCGCCATAACCGCCATCCATCGCCGACCGCTGCCGGCACGTCCGCGCCGCGCCGCCGGGAGGGCTGCTCCGGGGATGCTGGTCGCAGGCTGGTGCCCCCCAGGCAGCGCTGGGCAGCGGCTCGGCCCGAGGCCTGGGCGCTGTGCGGGGCGCAGGGGGTGCCCAGCGCCGTCCCCACAGTCCCGGTGCCGCGTTCCCGCCGCGGAGCGGAGCTACGCCCGTCCCTGCCCGGACACCGGCGCTCCCCGGAGCGGCGCCTTCCTCCCGCCACGAGTTCTGCTCGGCGGGACGGGGCCCAAAGGCCATGCCCCCCCGCCCTCCGTTTCCGGCAAACCCCCGCGGCCGCCGGTGCCCTGGCGCACCGCGGCGGACTCCGGCGGGGGCAGCCCGGCTCCCCCACGCCGCCCTCCGCCAGGGGCCGGCGACGCTGCCCTCCGACGCGGCGCGGGGGGGAGCGGTCCCCGCGGGAGGAGGGATGCGGGACCCGCAGCCCGGCCCCGCATCCATCTTACGCCAGCGGCACCGGGAGCCCCAGGCCCGGCCGCCGCAGGCCCCGGCCCGGCCCCCCGGCCCGCCCGCCCCCGGCGCCCCTCACCCGTGCGGGGGTCGAAGGTGACCACGAAGACGGCCACGATCTGGTCCTCCTCCGCCTCCGCCCGCGGCGGCCCCGCCGCCTCCGCCGGCCCCGAGCCGCCCCACGGAGCCGCGCTCCAGCCGCCGCCAAGCCGCCGCCCGCCGCCGCCGCCCGCCTCGGCCGCGGGCGGCGGCGCCGACACGGCGGGGCCCTCGGCCCAGAAGAGCAGCGGCGCTTCGTCTGCGCGCTCCACCATGGCCGCGGCCCCCGGCCCGCACCGCGCCGAGCCCCGCGCCGCGCCGCACCCCCCGCGCCGCACCGGCCGCCGGCGGGGGGCGGCTCCGGGGCGGGGACGCCGCGGAGGCGGGGACGCGGGGGCCACGCCCCGAGGGGGCGTGCCGACGGGAAGGGGCGGGGCGTGACGCCGATAAGGGGCGGGGCGTGCCGCCGGGGGCGCGTTTCTGCCGGGTGTCGACGAGGCGGAGCCCGCGCCGGGCCGGGGGGCGGCGGCCAGGGCCTGGCGGGGTCCCGAGTGCTGCGCCCCCCAGCGCCAGCTCTTGGCGGAGCGTGGGAGGACCAGGGGCTCCCTAAGACAGGGCACCTGCCCCCCCGTGGTGTCCCCCGCCCGATGGCAGAGCTGGCTGCCGCCTCCTGCCCCCCGGCCAGCAGGATCGCTGAGGGGCAGCCCTGTCGCCGCCGTCCGGCTGGGTGAGCCACGGGACTTGAGCAGAGTCTCCTCGGGGCCAGGAACGGGGCAGTCTCCCGCAGCCCGCATTGCTGCGGTGCAAGCTGCGAGCCACAGATCCGAAAGAGGCAGTGATGCGGGTCCAGCACATGCCGGTGTGTGTATACATGTATACACACGTACTTACGTGTCTGCAACAGGGGGACGTGAAACAGTTTTCAGAGGAACAGAATCAGCTTGAGACTGAGAGATGGAGGCACAAGCACGACCAAGGCATCCACAGGCAGCCAACTTCTGTGTAATTACCATCCTCATTACCCTACCACCAATGTCATTAAGCGTCATTAAGTTTAACTTGCTTCCCTAGGACTTTCTGATTAATTGGATTACCCAATTAAGCAGGCCACAATTAAAGGGAAGATGTTGTCATAAAAGCCTTAATTGTCTAACTTTTGTTCTGTTGAGCAGCTCCGAGTGTTCAATACGCCATTAAGAAACTCATCACCCAATTTCCTCAACAGTGGGTTTTGCTCTTTTTTCTTTCTTTTTTTTTGGTAACATTAACGTCCATTTGCTGTGAGCTTCATTTCAGACAGCTCCAACATCAAGTGGGCATTTTGTTTCACAAAGCCCATGCACAAGTTTACTTTGCAGAGCTATAAACTGCAGTAGGTGGCATTTAGCAGATGGAGTTTTTCATGGAAGGTGATTGGTAAAGAAAAAAACAACAACCCCTGCACAATATTTTCTAACTGTATAAAGAAAATCCAGATTCTGCAAATACATGGCCACTTGCTTCACTTTAACCATATAGACAGTGCCACGCTTCATTTCAATATTTTTTTGTGTGTTGGTGATGCTAAAGTGACATCTTGTTTCTGTCCTTCATCCCCACAGTGGTGCTGGCACGAATGTCAATCTGTTCCCCAGCAATCCAGGCAGGGGATATAAATCCCAAATAAAAATTCCTTGGTGACCCACGTGGGCTATTTGCAGCACAGAGCTGTTCCTGGTCCACTTTGCTGTGTGGTCCCACCAGCATTGCCCATGCATGAGGGAAGGGACGCAGCAGGGAGAGCAGCCAGTGACAGGGAGCAGAGCCTCCAGTGCTGGCTCTGAGATACGTGAAATGTCATCACCCTCCAGGCTCTCGGCTTTTGGTGAAAAAGCCCTCATGGGACAAGAGACTTTGTGGCACCAGAGCTATTTACACTGCTTTGGCCAGCAGTCCGGGCCTGCTGAGGGCACACCATTTGTTGGATACCTGCAAAAACCAAAGGCCACATTTTCTACTTCATTATTTCACCAAAATTGTAAAGACCTAGGCCAGGAGAGAATCTGACCATTTTAGGAGGAAAAAATCTCCTTCAGAAGAAAATGAACACATTTTCCCTCCAACCAAGGGCTAGGGAAAGTGTCGTCAGATCTTTGAGCAGTCCTCCACCAGAAAAAATATGAAATGAAAACATGGTGGCTTTTAGTTAGAACATTCAAGATGAACAAATTGGGCCTTCTTTAAAGAGCAAGCCCAACTCTTCTCCTTTATGTATCACATTCCTCCTTAGAAAGATGGATACTACCTATAAACCATGAGGAAAAAAAAAAAAAAGTTTCAGATGAGCTTAAAAACTGTGGTCTGAACAAGCTGTAGTTATGGGGACTAAAAGCATTATTTCTTAAGATTTAAAATAAAATTTTTCTATCCAAGGCTCCAAGTACCAAACATCTGATTAATAGAGTCAGATCACAGCAGTACTGAAGTGGTCCTCTCATAGACTCTCAGCTGGCCAGATGCTTCAGAGACAGCTTTTCATAACAAAAAGCAGCCAGCGCCGGCACTGCCGGGCTTTTGGACCTTGCTCAAGGTAAGGTGCAGGGAGACGCAGCACTTGTGTTGCAGAAGGGAGCCTGCACGGCAGCAACAGGCTCTGTGCCTGAAAGAAACACTACAACCTCTGGGCCAGATTCAGCAGAAAAACCAATCCTGAGTTCCAGGCATGGCCTCCTAATACAGCTTTGGTGGCCTGTATCAAATTAATTGCTAGTCACAGTCTTAACAGAAAACTTCAGAGACCAGTACAGCCCTACTTTTCATTCAAAGATCATGTTAGCAGAGCTGAGTGACCTCAGATTGACATTTCCCTTTATTTTCTGGTGGGAATTCCCCTCGATGTGTGCACATGTTGGTTTTTTACAAACCCGCATCTCCTCTGGGCTACAGCCACTTTCAATTTCTGCATGTCTTTCCAGCAGCTCTCCTCAATGCTAAGAAAAAAGGCTGCCGTAACCTCGTTCCCAGTTCGTTAAAGCTCATGCTGGTCCCTCTTTGAAACGCAGTCTCACAAAGGCACAGAAAGATCCCTGTTTTCTAGAGAGAGGCACAAAAAGAGAAGACACTGACCCATTCCCAGAGAGCAGCAGAGTGACGCCACCTGCAGGGCTGCCATCACCAATGCAGCCAGCTTCTCCCTCCAGCTTCTCTACTCTCCCTTCAAACTTCAAGATGGGAACCCATACAAAGATCTGTGTATGGTCCCTAACTCTTTCCCAAAGTCTAGCACGTTATAAATTAGGCTACTAATCTCTCCATGCAGGCTGCAATGCCTGTCCAAGCTAACATCTAAACGCAGAAAGCGAAATTCAGACTTAAAAGAAGGAAGTGGATGGCCTCCTCATGACAAAACTCATCACTTATAAAAGTAAAGCCCACGAAGACTGCATCTCTGATGGGATTAAGATGGAGCAGGCTGGCTGTCAGCAACCATCACCTTCCCATAGGCCCCAGGAAGCTGGAGGAGGGAAGAGCATGCAGAAGCAAGGAGATGACTCAGAGGGAGTCCTGGCTTCCCATAGAGCTGGTTACAGGCACAGCACATCCACAGCAAAATCCCTCAGCCACCAGCTTTCCTAGGCACAGGCAACTGCGCACAGGTGCTGCCGAGCTCCAGATGTTTTCCATTAGCAATGGTGCAGGTGTGGGGTGGTTATAAATGTGCCGGGGCAGGAGAAGGGTTGTCTGTAGGGTATCTGGTAACTGCTTGGGGCACCCTCTGCTTTTACAGCTGTATGTAGTGTGGGTTCTTTTTCTCTGGCTGAGAAATTTAAGGTAGAAGAGAATGAAGGGGAGGGCTGGTCTGTGTTGTTCTTCAGTATTTAATTGCTTTCTTTCTATGTGTGATGAAAGTAGTAGATGAAGTGTTAGCAGGTGGGGAAGTTGCCTTGGAGGCTTACTGGGTTACAGATACAGCTTCTGAGGTCTATCTGACTTGCACCAACAAGGTGAAAAGCAGAATGTGTTGTTATTTCATGAACTGAATGGATTTGTATTTGCTAATTCTGGGGTACTCTTCCTCAACCAATGCCATCAAATGACATCTATGAGTGACCAAGGCTTTTATGTATGTGGGATCAGGGTGGGGTAGTACATGCAGTGATTAGAACTAACGTCTTTGGTAAGGAATGGGATGGCTTATCTGCCTGTGTAAATAATGCTATCTTCCTCTCCCTCTGCCCTTCCTCCTCTAACAAAGCAGGCCAGTATCAGCCATACCTCTCTGTTTCATATGGTGAAATGGATGACTGGGACAACAGTGATGAATTCATTCAGCGACTGGATTTTTCCAGTTGTGGTGAAGAGAGTGAAGATAGAAGTGTAAATGAGGAGGATGCCCTAAGCTTGAGCCCCCCCAGGAGCTGCGAGTTCCAGAAGTGGCAAGGGAGCAGTCCTCTGTCAGCAAGCCCACAAAGAAAACTTGGTGAGATCTTTTTGGACAAGACAAAAGCCTGGATGAGTCCTACCCTGCAGTCTTCCCCAGCTGTGAGTAAGAGCTGGGGTAATGTGGAGACACCACTGCACATCACCTGGCAAAAGCTGCAGCTGTGTGACACCCCCCACACTCCCAAGGTAATGGCATGTATCTCCTTTGTATCTGAGCAGGCAAGGTCTGTGCTGTTGCTGGGACATCACTGCGTGGGTGACAAGGGGATCTGTTGCTAGCCCTGTGGAATGCATTTTTTCAATGTTACTGTTTTTAGCCTTTACTCTTCCCTTAGAAACCTGGACCATGAGCTCCTTTGCTATATGGAAGAATTATTCTGTGGGTGTGAAGAGAAACCTGTGTGTGGGAACGAGAGTCTTGACTCTTTTCAAGCAGTTTTTAAAACCAATTAGTTGGCATTGAGTCAGTCTGACTTAAAAAAACCCCACCCCAAAGCCCAAGCAAACATGTGCCTTGACTGCACATGGGCCCCTCACACTCTGCTTAGGGGGAGTGAGTGGACATCTACAGCATCACTGTAGGAAGCATGCACTGGGCTCCCAGAGGAATAAATGCATCTCTCTTCAAGGAGCTTGTCATTCTAGGCGGAGCTTGGAGACAGGCAGCTGCCCTGACTGCTCTGTTCATCACATTTTTGAATGCAAGAGAGTTTTCTCTTGAAAGAGAAAGTTGGAAATGGCATTGTGGCCAGGGTATGCTTTGTCTGGCAAGTCTGGATTGCCTCCAACCAGACTGTTGTCCAGTGATGCTGATTCTCTTTTTGTGTGAAACTTTGATGCTCAGTGAATTTGGGGAAAGCGGGACTTTGTTCTCAGGTTAGCAAATCAATGTGTGCATGTGGAGGAAGATTAGACTGTCTTCCTCTACATCACTGTCCTAAAATGTAACTTACCTACTGAGCTAGTTTCTTAGGAGAATGATCCCAGCCTCTACTTTCTGTGAAACTTCTTGTATAGAATATAATACAACTGCTTTATGTGTTCTGTAACCATAAGTGGAGACTTGGTGCCAGCTTCTCTGTTCCTAGATAACTTCTGTGTGTGTATTCTGGCTTCCAGCATTCAAGCCTTGCAATGAGATGTTGCTCTTTCAGTCCTCTCTCAATATTCCTGCTCCTTTGCTTAAGTGGTACACAGAAGATCAGTCCTTTTAATAATTCTGAGCTAGGATTTGACTTCTGTCCCACTCCAGAAGCCTGATTACATGGAGAGAAGGATGATCCTATGGCCACATACGACCGTGTGACCATATTTACTGAGGAATGGCCTGCTCCTCTCTAGGGCAAAGCAGCTCTAAATGGCATCACTTGAAGACTTTCTGGCAATGACCCTTACTAAGAAATGTCCCTGAATCTAATCTGAAAATGGGTGAGATGTCTAGAATCTCTTTCAGACTAGATGGGCCACTAGTAGTGCAGGGTGCTTTCACTGTGTGATCTTGTGTAGATAACATGTTGGCTGAATGCCTCAAGACATGCTGCCTGTGGCTTGTCACCTTGTAGCCCATGAACAGCAATTGCACTAAATAAACAATTTCTTTTCATTTGCTGTGTTAGGGGAGAAAGATCTTGGTTTCCAAGCATGCTGTAAAAGGTGGGCTCTAAAAGGCCTAGATCTGCTTATAAAGAAGTCTGGGAGCATTGACCTTGGAACATTTGAAGGTGAGAGAAAGGCCACATCTAACTGCAGACAGATGAGCACTGGAGCCCCAGCTAGGATGCACGGCGGAGGCGGCAGATGATTGTATTGTGTAGACTTACCCCATCGTGGAACAGATTGCTAGAGCTAGTTATGGTAGCTGCTGTACACTGTATGGCAGCAGCTATTCTCAGATGATGTTACAGGAGACAAGTCTGCTTGATTATGAAATAGAGCCCTAGTAGAGCAGATGGGAATTGAATGCATACAACAGCAGGCTGCAGTGGTATTTTATATCCCTTTCTTGACTTGTGGCTAGACCAAAACATAGCCACATTTCTACAGAGCTTCTAGGCTGCTGGATAAACTGGGCTTGGACATGTACTGCTTTTAATAGATCCATGTGCAGAACTTTTCCATCCAAGAGCAAGGAGATGCAGACCAGAGCTTGAGAAAATGATCAAAAAAGCACCTTTCAGAATCATAGTAAACTAGTAGCTGAACTTCCAAGTATGGTATAGAAATAGAGGGATGTCCCAGAAGTAGCTACATCCATGAGTGCAGCATCAATTAGGTGGATGCAGGATACATGCAGCTCTAGGGGTTTTTTATCATCAAAAGCTTTCAGTGAGAAAAGGGAGGAACCCTAGATCTGATCCTAGAGCCACATTTCCACTCACAAGAGTGAGATCACTGTTGGATCAAAAAGATACAGAAGTATCTTGATCTTCATGACAGGGACAGTTCTGGGTTCTCGAAAGGCTTTTAACAAGAAGAAAGAGATATGTTAAAAAAACCTTTTAGACCTTACACCACTTTCTTGAAGCTGAAACAAGTGAAAACCAAACATATTTCAAAAAGCTCATGGTTATTGAAGGGGTCAAATCACAGACAGTAAGTAGATTTTTCTGTCTTCAAGTTGAGACTGGGTGCTCCTCTGAAGTTATGCTTTACTCAGCCCAAGGTTTTGGACTAGCAGGTGAAACCCTGTCTTCTGTAGGAAGCTAAATGACAGAATCCAGAGGTTCCTTCTGAACTTAAAATTTCTGAAACTCTGTTTTTTCTTCTTGAGAACTGTTTTCTGGTCACTTTGCCAGTAGCCATATAAAGATGTTTCTACCATCTTCCCCTATACTAAAGCTGTTTATTATTTATATGTATGGGGAACCAGAAGGGAACTTGGGTGATGTTCTATCTTGTCTCCTGACAAACCTGTCCTGACCAAACTGATGCAACACTCCATGCTTCCATGTTAATAGAACATATGATGCAATTTCTGTGTCTCTAATTGGGAAAGATGAGAAGCTGGCTTCTCTTGAGGACTGTGCTTGCCAAAATGGCTCTGCAGGCCTCACCACAGTGAGCAGGGAATAGAGTTTGAAAGGGCTTAGTGAAGAAGGAAATACTTTGTGGACAGTGAAGAAAACTTAGGACTAAATTAGTGATGATGTGTTTTAATGATTCAGCTATCCTGAGGAAGGGAGCTGAGTTCTCCTTGATTTTCAGGAGAGCAGAGATTTTATTCTGACATAGAAGCAACAAAAATATTTTGCTGGCTTATCTGCTGCTTTTTTTTTTTCCTCAATACAGAGCCTGTTATCAAAGACAGCTTTTCCTTCATCTGGAACAAAGGTCCCACCCAAAAGCTTCCGACATCTGAGATTTACTCCTGGTGCTGACTTGGATGACTCTACCCAAGCTTCTCTTGTCAACATTAATCCCTTTACACCAGAGTCTTATCGACAAATGCTCTTTCTTCCTAATGGCAAGCGAAAGACCAGAGGAGAGCTGTAAGTGAACTACTCTTAAATAACTGATTGGAAAGAGACTGTTTGAAGGAGATAAGTAATGATGGAGACATTTAGTACCTTGACTTATTTGCTAATAGTGAATTGTTCACTTCCATAGTATTCATTGGTGCAGAGCAAATATTAGCAGATGCCTGAAAGTAATAGAAATATAAATAAAATCCATCTTTTCCTTTGTTCAAAAAGGTAAGTGGGGCATCAACACCTAGCATCAATGCTATAGCTGTAGGACAGAATTTGTCTTCTTTTTTTCAACCATGGGTAGGGTGGAGCTTGATTCAGTTATGCACATACCCACAAGTCAAAGAAATGATGTGCATGTTTGAATGTAACACAGCTTAAGATGGGTGCAGGCTACTGCTGACATGTAAAAGTTTCTGATCTGGTGTGGGTTAACCAAGACACAAATTTAGTCATACCTGTACACCACAAGGATGTTCAGCTTCTGTCATAGCCCCAGCTGTAACAGATGCTTAGGTGAGTTATCCTCCTTGATAGCACAGTGGGGCGGTGCTCTCCTTCGCTAGCAGCCTGTTGTGCAAGATCATCTCCCATGTAGCTTCACCAGTCATAAAGTGGGCAGGAGAACAATGCCCCTGAACTGTGCCACTCTGTCCTGTGGGCAGTACTGAGGTTGGTATGTGGAGGCTTTCTAGATGGAAACAAAGATGTCCTAGCCTGGGACTACAGTCTTTAAGGCCTCAACTAGAAACTCACTGTGTATTAACACTCTACAAAATAAGTCTTTAAACTGAAGCAAGGTTTGGGGATTCTTTTGAAAAATGTTTTCATTTCAAATCTCAGTTGGATTGCTGCTCTGAAATGATACATTCAGACTTTCCTAAACTTCTGTTATAGGAGGAGCCCTGCACCGAGAAGCCAGATAAAACAGGAGCTACCTACAAATGTGAGTGTGTATTTCCCCCTAGAAAGAGAATAAGATACTTGTAAAGATTTGGTGCCTGATGAAGTTTATTCTGCTATTGGAGTATAAATCATGGCATGATGACAGAGCATGAATACCTACGACAGAATAGTTCTAAGCTGAATGTTTTATGTTAAAATTTGCTTGAGACAACAAATTCATAAATGATTCCTATCTTTAAAGGAAACTTATACTAAAGGTCTGAAACTTTGATAAGTAATCCTAAAACTCATTGATTCTGGTCAGGAGGTCTTTCTAGGAAATATAATTTGGGTTCCTCAGGGAGAACTGTATTATTATATTATTGAGTTAGCATGAGTAGTGACTGTACCTTTGTGGTTTGAAAAAGCAGGTGTATTGCTGTTCCTATGAATCAGTGTACTGAGCATCTTTGGGTATGAATGAAACATGGCTTCTATATTGCAAATAATATATGGACCTGTGCTGCAAAATCACAGACTTGAGCTGAACATCTCTGATGCGGATAAGTACCGAAGGCAGAGTTTCAGTTGCAGTAGTCACAACGGCAACCTTCTGAAGCAAGGCAGCAAATTGTGTACTCTCCTTCAGTAAGAAAATGCCCAGCTGGGGGATGTCTGAGTCCTCCCCCTTGGGGCCCATGGGAAGGCCCCACCGTAGCTTACATAACTACAGGGCAGCAAGCACTCTTACAGCCCCAAACCACCTTCTCCTGCTGTTGTTGATGTCTGTGCTTTTTTGCTGGCAAACCTCGGCGGTGGGGTGTGTTGGTCTGGCTGCACGGCACAGGGTGCCAGGTCTCGTGTACCCTCAGCTGTGCTGGCAGAGGCGGGTAGCTGGTGTGGGAACCTGTGTTCCATAGCTGCCTTCTTTCTTCCCAGTTTTATCTAGGGGGAAGCTACTCATCCAGCTGCTTTCTGGAAAGTAAGCCAAGCCCAAATTAAATATCTGCGTTCAGATGCGGTAAAAATTTGCAATTTTCCTGAGCATCCCCTTGAAGGAATTTTCTTGTCTTGTGCAAGTAGGTAGAATTGTTCATTGTAATGGTGAAATAATTAGGCTTACTGGAAGAATAATAGTACCCTCTAGCCGAGGAGACTGGTATTGCAGAAAAACTCATCTCCATGGAAAACTACAGCTGTAGAATAAATCTGCTACCAGGTAAGATCAGGGGCTACCACAGTTATTCTTTTCCTTAGAAGAAAACCTCAAATTACTTGTGATTTAACAATTATTGTGCTCAGCTGCTGATTAGATTATGTAATAAAGATATAAAATTGTGTACTAGGAGGTATCTTTTCCCTGAGCTTTTTAAGATACTGTAAAATACAGCTGCCTTATGAAATAGAAACTGTTGTGAAGGGCTGCTGTTTCATATGGGCCGCATCTTACTGGCAGAGAGGACCATTACCCCCACCCTTTAAGGTCATATACCATATACTACAGTAATTACAGCAGTGGTTTCTGTAGAAACCACTGTGCAATATGAGCCACTGTCCCTGTAAGGGATGTAGGGAGGGCAAAGGAAAGTCACTTAGTTCACTCTCTTGTTGTTTGCTTTATGCTCTACTGCTTCTTCCTTTACGTATCTTCTCCTGTCGGTAGGCATCACTCTACAAGCAGTACCAGCAGCTCCTCTTTCCCTAGTGACTATTACTGTAGCAATAATTATATTCCAGCTGTTCTGCAGGCTTTCAGCCCTTTGTGGAAAAGTGGCTCCCAGTGAGAAATCGCTGGGAGTACAAGCAGATATGCTGAGACCTGCTAATCTGCCATTAGTCAACAGCTGGTGCTTCAAACCTGATGAGAGCCTGAACTGATGCAGAATGCCCTTGCTGCAGGCAACCTTCACTGCCAGAGTAAAGCAGCTCTTACATAGCTGGGGCCACATTAAGCCAAACATCAAGCTTCTCTCCTGAGCTCAAAATAGGTAGTAGTTTTTATTTAAATGCAAGTTCAGTGTATGAGTCTAATTCAGAGGTACTGGACTTACACTTAGCAAGGCTTCTAACAGGTCTTTTTGTATCTGCAGTAGCTGGGCGAAAGAAGTATTTTGTTGTTTCCTGCTGTTCATCCCTGACTCCATCAGCCATGGGTCCAGGAACTGGGCAGAGCTGCCAAGAGAAGAGATGTGATGGTAGTAACCTAGGGAGGCTTAGGCACATACAGCCAACTAGACTACAATTCTCCTTAGTAACATTTTCTCTCTCTACAGCTAACAAGTCATGACTTAAAAACAAACAAAACACCAAAAAACCCCAACCAAACCACAAAACCACAACAACCAAAATAATCCCTTGGCCAAACCAGACCAAGATGGCCTTTGTTACATTGTCAGAAAAAACACAACATGCTTAAGTGAGAAATAGGGTTTCAAGAAGAACTGGCAGCACCCCTGCGCACATGCCCGGATGAACATCCAGAATGGGCGAGGGAGCAATGTGGGTGCTCTGTGAGAGCAAGTGCTACATGGCTCTAAAAACATGACAGATGTTATCAGAGTCTTTCAACTCATACTTGTCTTTGCTGTTTTTGTGACCTTGTAGAGATATCCTCTGAAAGAGAGCAATATGGTTTCCCGCTACAAGAAGGAGTTCCTGGAACTAGAAGAAATTGGTGTGGGGGAATTTGGCTCTGTCTACAAGTGCATCAAACGCCTTGATGGATGTGTTTATGCCATCAAACGCTCCAAAAGGCCTCTGGCAGGATCCTCGGATGAGTGAGTATGCTAGCTAGAAACTGCCAGTTGAAATGATGGGCATGTTCTTTAGAGGTGTGATGGGGAAGGAGGAAGTGTGGATCTAAAGGTATCTGAGGGGTGGCATGAGCAAAAACTGGCTGCTGTTGCACTCCCAAGTAACAGTTGGGAGAGTGGGGGAAGTTGCCACTTTAGGCCTATTGAATATAAATGTCTGAGAAAGGGAAGAAGCCACATGTATTGCAAAGTGAGATGACAGCTTACCTGAACTCCTTGGGTCCATGCATCCAGTCTCTTTAACAGCTGTCATAGTTAATTTGTGGTATGTTCCTGCCCTGCTGTATGGCCAGTGCTGCTGACATCTGTATTGACCAGCTAGTGTTGTCCCACGTACTAAAGCAAAGTCTTTGAAGCTGCCTTTGCCTCTTTAACAAAAGACTTGCTCAGTGATTATTTTTCTGACAGCTGCTCAGCTGTTACATTTGAGTAAGGGCAGGTTTTGCTTTAGCAGCTGTGAGAACCAGTCTGTCTTGCCAAAACCCAAGAGAAAGTCCTAAAAACTTCTGCTTCCCTGTTCTCAAGCCAGGCTGCAAACCAGGGCTCCTCTCATGGTCCCAAGCAGGACCCTAGCACTTTGTCACCACTGCTTTTTCTGTGCGTGCTTCTCTAGGCAGCTGGCACTGCGTGAGGTTTATGCTCATGCTGTCCTTGGACATCACCCCCATGTTGTGCGCTACTACTCGGCGTGGGCAGAGGACGATCACATGATTATCCAAAATGAACACTGCAATGGTAAGAGCTGTGATGTTGTTGAAGGCTGAGATTTTAGGATGGGTGCAGTTACCTTCTTTTGTACTAAGATGTGGGATGTTTTGTCTTACAACTGAGCAAACTGCACTGGGGCTGCAGTTCCATGGAGAATCCATTAAGGGCTCATAATATTTAGACAAAGCTCTGAACAGTGCCAGTGTCTTAAGTAGTGAATATCCTCTAATTTGTGGGATTTTATAACTGTTCCTCTATGTTGGCTGGCCTGGAAAAGTATTCCCCATGCTGATACTTACAGCTGCATCTGGGACTGTGCAGATAAAACCTGATGAGTGACTTGAGATCAGTCAAGTGCCATGTCATTCTTAATGAAGGAGAATAATGATTTGAAGAGTGGCTACCTGGTTGAGATGAGGGCACCTTGCATCTTGGCTAGAACGAAGGGCTCAACAGCTGCAGAGACTAAATAATGAGGTAAACTGTAAATGGGGTGCTGCAGGCAGGGTGGTACACTCTTACTTAAGTTTGCCCTTGGCCATAACACTGAGAGACATTGGAAAAGACACCTCTGGCTCTCAGAGGACCTGAAGGTAAATATGTAGCTCTCCTCTTTCAACTGCTCCTCCAGTTTCAATGATGAGTGGTGATAGCTGTTTGGGGTAATGACTTCAAATCTGGTGGAGGTAACCATGAAATATAGTGATCATTGCTGCAGCACTGATGCATTTATTGTGTTCTAGTGGATGAACATCTGCAACTAAAGGGGAAGTGGTAAAAAGCGGTCTGATGGGGAAAGAGGCCATGGTATTTGCTAGTCCTGAAATAGCTAGAGTGCCTTAATGGAGATCCACAAGACTTTATTTCTGTGTCAAATGTTACATTCTTCAACCAAAAATCTGCTAGTGGGAGCTTAATTTCCTTGTTCCACCATTCATATACCTGCTTTCTGCCTGTACACATGGCAAAAAGTAATTAATTTTTCCACTGTTCACTTGTAGTAGCAGCAGCATCACTACTAGGTCAGGCTTTCTGGTGCTGTAGGTAGAACTACAGTTGCTTGGTCCTTGGCAAGAAAGGCAGAGTGCTCCAAGGCAATGGAAAGGCTGAAGCTGAATGATGATGTCCAAGTTTAATCACTAGAGTATATATAGCTGGTCCAGACAGGGTTTGTCACTAGCAAGCCTGCAAGTGATCTGGGCAATAGCTTCTACTAAGCTATTTTGAACATGCTGCTCCATAAAATCTGTCAGGTCTCAGACTGACCGTTTTCATCTAGGTGGGAGCCTCCAGGATGCGCTGCTGGAAAACGCAAAGCTTGGCCAGTATTTCCCAGAAGCAGAGCTGAAAGAAATACTGTTACAAGTCTCCATGGGGCTAAAATACATCCACAACTCTGGCCTTGTGCATCTGGATATCAAACCTAGTAAGTATAGCTCTCCCCTCCTTTGTTGTCCACAGGTAGGACCTGTATGTAATAGGTTCTTCTGACTAGACCTATTGCAGTGCTTCAAAGGAAAGAGGATCTTGCCCTAAAAGGTGAATGTCTTCTGAGTGTTGGCGTTTTTTTTAATCTTGCTACTCCTGCTGCTCTAAAACTGAGCCTTCTCAGATAGCTATCAGCATTTTACTTCTCTCGTGCTCATCATAATCTTGTCTCATGGGAATCACTTCCATACTGGTGGAACAAGTAGGGCTGCTAATGAAGACAGACTTCCTTATTTGTTGCTGTCTTGTTACACAACACTTGACCTTTGTATGTGAGAGCTGGAGTGAGAAGTATTTATTGTACCTACCCTAAGGGATTAAGTTCCTGCAAAAAATAGTAACAAGCTTTCCTCTCTGCAGCTGAGGATGGGCACCCCCAGGGCTACCCCCCACAGTCACATAGTTATGCTCTTAATAGCAGAGCTCCTCTTTCTTACTGAAATCATAATTGTAGCTTGGGGGCAGAGGGAGGGGCAGAAAAGTCGATTACACTGGGATATTATATGCACAAGATGCAACTGTCTTCTGTCAGCTGTATTGCTGAGTATGTAAGCTGGGCAGAAAGCAGACATTAATAGGTGGGGAGCATGTGCAGAATTTCTCTGACTGCAAAGCTTAGCTAGGTTGACAGGTGGGATTTCCACAGAGTTGTCAGGCTGCTGCAGTCTGCCTGCTGACACCACACTATTGCTAAACCTCACTGTCTTGCAGGTAATATCTTCATCTGTCACAAGCTGGCTGTTGCAAGCCCTGCTGAACAGGACGAGAGTGACAGCGAAGATGAAACCTCTTCTGGTGTGGTGTATAAGATTGGTAAGTTTTAACCCACTTTACAACTAGTGTAACATTAGGGCTGCTCATTACTGCTTGATATTGCTCTGTCCTGCTGGCTGAAAAGACATGCATACAAAACTGATGGCATAGTACTGAAGTAATTCCTCTAAGATGACAAGTCCTAGAAAACTCATATGCTTGTATCCAAGCCCAGATTCCTGAGTAGGAGCAAACTTGCTCTCTTACTCGGTATTTCCTGATTGCTCTGTTGGTGCCTATAAAATGCAGGCTTTTATTGATGGAGGAGATCTGTATCAATTTGCTCTACTAGTTGTTTGTTCTTTGTCTCAGGTGACCTTGGCCATGTGACATCAATAACAAACCCCCAGGTGGAAGAAGGAGACAGGAGGTTTTTGGCCAATGAGATTTTGCAAGAGGTACAGCTACTGGTGGGGTGGTGGGAAGAACAGGGTGGTTAACAAGTGGAGAGAGATCAACTGTATTGACATCGTTAGGCTGGCATATTCCTTACCTTATCTCCTCTTCTTGTGTCTGGTGCAGCTGTGAAATTAGCAGAATTAACACTTTATTAAGAACAGTGTAGGCATGGGTCTTGTCATGTAAGTATTGAACATACTTCGTGAGTAGCTTTATCATTAGATTATTGCAACTATTCTACCTGCAAGGAATGAATAGGACAAAACCTTTATCAGTCTGGAGACATTTCATTTACCAGCCCGGCTGAGGTTAAACCACTGGATGCGGTTACCAAGGAACATATGCACCCAGAGAAATGCCTTGTACAACAAGCACTGATCAGGTAGTGTGTCAAGGTGAGAGGCACAACACACTTAAGCTGACTGCCGTTTTGCCAATCTAGGCAGTGAACAGAAAGGGAGTAAAGTATGTAACAACCAGCTTGGATGAGTTCATCGACTCGGCTATTTAAGTGACAGTGCCTTTTTGTGCTGCAAGTGGATTCAGGAACTGTTAAGTCAGTGTATCACATGCAGTCTTTAGTTTGAGTTGGGCATGGCTAGTTTACTGCCTTGTGATGGAGGCTGAAGGCACATATTTGTTAGGCCATCCTCTGGATTTGCTGCAGTGATCCTAATGTGGGCTGCAAGCTCCTTGTGACTGGGTGAAAGCCTATGTGCTTTTAGTTACCAATACTACCTGCTATCAATGTTTTTATCCTGAAGAGGAGAAAAGAGCGAACTGGGATGGTGAAGGCAGTGTCATATATAGACTTGTTTGTTTGAGCTGGTATCCCAGCCCACCTTTGCTAGTATAGCAAGACATTCCCTTTCTATAACTGTTTATCTTCTCTCTGCAGCAATACTGCTATTTGCCAAAGGCAGACATCTTTGCCCTCGCACTCACAGTAGCTTTAGCGGCTGGCACAGCACCACTGCCTCACAATGGGGCCATGTGGCACCACATCCGCAAAGGCAATATCCCACCGATCCCCCAGAAGCTTCCTCATTGCTTTCTTGAACTCCTCAAGGTGAGGAAGTATTCTTGACAGGGTGGAGGAGGTTTTTCCAGTTGGCACGTGACAGAGTGTTAAACCCTGAACTCCTTTGACTTCTAGCTCATGATCCATCCTGACCCAGTGGAAAGACCTTCTGCCACAGCTCTTACTAAACATCCAGTCCTCTGTCCTTCACGTGGAAAAGCTGTGCAGCTTCAGAAGCAGCTAAATGTGGAGAAGCGCAAGACTGCCATGCTGGAAAGGTAGGGCTGGCTAGGGCATGAAGGGGAGAAGACATGGGTGCAGCAAGTGCTGGTCACCAGGGTGGTAGTGTTGGGAGACCTAACATGCAGAAATACCCAGTTCACTCCTGTGCCTGGAGCTGGAAACATGGTGGGGCTGCAGCTGTGGTTCACTTCTGAATTTGAGGTGGCTAAATTAGAGCAGTGAACTTGCATGCTTACTATTACCACTGGTGATGGAAAATACTGATACAATATGCAGCCAGTGGGCAGATGAGGAATTGTTACTGCACTGAGATAGTGGTCTAGCACTTGAAGGAAGAGAAATACCAGGTGGTGGCCTACATCCTCTTTTCCCTTGCCTCCCTCTCACTGCTGTGAGCAGTAACATTTTGAGGTGCTGTGATCTAGGAACTGCCCCACCAGCCCTCTTAGTGCAATAGTCAGCTGGGGAATAAGTTTTCCATGTAGACAGGAGAGCATATGCTCTTGGGAGTGCAGCAAGCATCAAGGAAAAAAGGCAATGGCAAAGAAACATTTGTCTTTGTGTGCTACATGCATGGCACTGATCTAAGTTCTACCAACACAAATATCTGAAACAATCGGGGAAAAACTGAGCTAGGGATGCCTCATACTGGTGCCAGTCTAGGTGTTTATGGCTGACCTGATGCACAGTTTTCTTTGGTAAACCATCGAAGCTGATCTGTTCTGAAGTAGAAATTCTGAAGAAACCTACAGTAATCTTCATGTCACTCTCTAGGGTCAGAAGTCACCACTCACCAGCAATGCTGGAGTATGCAGTAACCCTCTTGTGCAAGACTGTTCATGGTTTTCTTCTGTAGATGATGGGGATTCATGCATGATGTGGCTTTCTTCCTCTCCTCTTCCTTCCATCTCCCCCCTGCAGGGAACTTAAAGCAGCCCGCCTTGCCCAGACCCTCATGAAGGACCAGCTCTTAGGAAGTGCCAAGTTGCAAGAGTCTGAAACCTCTTCTAAGCAGAGCAGCAAGCACCTGGTGGGAGGGAAGAGCTGTCGCTCATTTAGCTTTACTTTGGGTTACTGAACTTCTGTGTTGTCTAAAATGCTCCTGTGGCTGAATGGCCCTGTGAAAGCAGGGGGTCTGCACAGACCAATGCCCCATATTAGCTCTCCCTGTCATGGTTTTTGGTTCTTTTATCAGTTATGATATGTTGGCTGAGGGAATAATGACTAGCATACAATTGTGAGATCACAGGATTTAAAATGATTGTCCTAGTCTTTTACCTGCTTTATTTGTGTAACTGGTCTAATTTTAGACTTAGACTAGCTTTATCATACAAGGGAAAGGATGGCATTTCTTCTACTCACTTCCCTCATTGTTTAGTTTGGCCCTAAGACTGATGATGTTTTTGTGGTCTTAACACTCTAGCCACCTGTGAATCTTCAGAGGAGAGATTGTGGCTGTACATGGAGACAGCACCTACAGCTGGGTCTTCCTGGAAGTGAGGAAGTAGATTATGGTAGACAGATCTTATCTACACATCAGGAGACAAACTAGTTATGTAGTAGTCCGGGTGGACTTGGGCTGCAGTTGAAGCAGCATGTCACTGAGGGGGACAAAGGGTAAAAAGGGAACACCTTGAGTTAAGGGGGCCTTACTTGTGGAAGGCAAAGGAAAGCTTTCCCTCCCTTAACTTTCAGCAGCAGGCACAGTATCATGTAACTGATGTGGTTAAGCTTTTGCAGACTAGTTCCTGATGCCTGACTTTGTTTTATGTTGATCAGCAAGGACTCTTTGCTCGAAGTGGGGGGAAATGACTGTTGTGTGCTGGCAGGTGGGTCTGTGTACCCATTTCCCTGCCACTATCTTACACATGGTGCAAACTGCAGCCTTTCAGCCAAGATGGGAGAAATCATACCGGGTGTTTTAGGCCTTGTCATTTTTTTGGAGTTGCCTATGTAAAGTGTTATTAAATCTCAGCCCCCTGCTTACTCTTAAGTTTGAGTCCTTGCTGGCTGCATGTCTAGCTGTGGTAGTTGGACATGAACGTTGACACTGTTATGAGGGAGAGTGTGAAGGTGGTAACTCGGTTATTTTCAGGTTTTACTGAAGTTTGTTTTCAAGTGTGGGACAGTGCTGGCTTTTAAACTGTTAGAAGCGAAACGTGCAAATAAAGATTTTAATCCTTTTACCTACGACGAAGTGACTTTTTCTTTTTCCCTTCGGGCCTCCCTCCCCTTCGAGCTCTCCATGGCCCGCGGGTGGCCGGGGCCGTCGCTGCCGGCTGCCGGGGGCGGAGGCCGCTCCCGCCCGTCCCCACATGGGCCGCGGGGCTGGGCCCGCCTGCGGTGCGCCGCCTCTCCCGTCCCCCCGGGCCGCTCTCCCCGGCGCCTCCCGCAGAACGGCCGGCGGGGCTGAGGGGCGCGTTTCTGCCCGGACCCCTTCGGGAAGGACCCAGCCGTCCTCTTCCGTTTCCGGCGGGGTGAGGGCGCGGGCGGCGGGACGGGTACGGAGGGCGCGGGCGGCGGGGCCGGGGCGGTGTGGGGTGCTGGCGGCGGGGCCGGGGCTCCCTCCGGCGCTGCTTCAGACCTGCTTTTCCCTCTGCAGGGGCGGCGGCGGCATGTTGCGGCGACCGGCGTGGCAGGTAGGGCCGGGGGTGGGGGGGCGGCGACGCGCGGGTGACGGTTGAAGGGCTCTATGAGGGAGCGGCGCTCGGGGCGTTCCTCTCCCGGGCCCTGCGGCCGCGGCGGGAGTTTGCCCCTGCCTTTAGCTCCCCGGGGTGCCCGCAGCGCGGGGGGAGTTACTCGGGGGCCGAGGTATTGCTAAAAGCCCCCCCGCCGCGGGAGGGGGAGGGGGCGGCGGCGAGCAGCAGCTCGTGCCCCTCCTTAGCCCGCCGCGGGGCTGTAATAACTTTCTCATGGCGGAAGCTCTTTTTTCGCTGCCCTCCCGAGTCGCAGCGTTATAACTGCGGGGGGCGGGGGTGACCGAGGATCGTGGAGCCGCTCGCCTCGGCGGCCGGGGCCGGAGCAGCGCCCGCGGGGCCTGGTCTGTGCCACCTGCGGGCGGCTCCTCCTGCACGGACGAGCCGAAGCTGCCGATCCTTTTACCGCAGCGCAGAATATGCACTTAGATAAGAAATTTGAATTCTGCCATGGGCCTGTCAGGTCGCAGGTGTTATTTCGTCATTTAGCAAAAAATATGTGGCATTACCCGTAAAGGAAAGAGAGAAGTTCTGTTTGTGCTTGTACTCTGCAAGAATACAAGTGCTGGACCTCGGTTACTCAGGTGCTGGATAAATGATGTATTAAAAGATCAAATTTGTGTCTGGCATGAGTCTTAGATGATTTGCATATACATCAATGAACCATATGGACATACTAAAGAACTTCTGTTTTGTAAGTTGCATTTCCTCTGGTTTAGTTTCTCTGTTCAACAGTCAGTCTTGCCTTCCTTTAATTTTTGCAACCACTTGTTACAAGAGATGAGTTTTTCTTCTAGTTCCTGCACATGGGTCTCTTGTAGGGGTGTTCTTTCCTCCTTTTTTTTCTAGGACATGGTATTTGCCAGCATCAAGTCAGTTCCTTTTCTTTTTGTCGCTTGTATTTAGCTGCAGTACTCAGGGTTTTGTGGCCTTGATTTGCTGTTTGCTTGGGATTGAGGGATTACCAGTGCATCATAACTGGTTATGGCAGTGGATAGATGTACATTTTGGCTGCATCTTGTTAATCTCTGAACTGAAGTAGAAAGTTGATAAAACTATCAAAACTGTGTTTGTTTCCAAGAACTGAAGTCCAACCAACTAAATAATCTCCCCGCTTCAAACTTCTCCCTCTCCTATTATGTATGACAGGAGAACAGTCGTTACTGCATGTCCCACAAATTGCTGAAGATGTACCTTTGGGCCATGCTTTTTCCTAAGCAGCTTTTTATCCCCAGTTTAACCAGATATTCTTTGAATAATCCTATTGGCTTCATTTAGCTGAATGGATTTCTTTCCTCCGGCCCCCTATAAGTCACTGGAAAAGAATGTACTTGCGAAACCTCTCTAAGTGTTCAGAAAACAAGGTGTAAAAGCATGCGAATACTGTTCATACTTTGTGTCTTGAAAACTAACATCTGTCTGTTCCTTCAGGTGCTTCGCCAGTTTGTAAGACATGAGTCTGATACGGTTGGTTCATTGGTACTCGAAAGATGTAAGTATCTCCTGAGATGAAACTTAGCTGTTATTCTTTGTGGTTTTTATCTCAGTTTTAGAATGGCTGAAATATGCCTGGAGAGAAACAGATAGAAGTGGTAAATCCTGAACACAGTAACTAAGAATGTGCTGTTTCAAAGAAAGACTCTTAAGTAGCTTCCTATCTGGTCTTTGTCAGGTCAAGCAGCCCTTACGGGGGGGAAAGAAAAAAGCCCTGACACGGAGTACAACCTGTAAAAGGCAGGTGGTTGTGCTTTATAAGTGGCAGTGAATTGAGTATGCTGTTGTGTTTTCTAATATGTGCCTTTAGGTTTCTCGTGCTTGTTTCTCAGACTCCCATGTGCCTGAGTGCTGCTGCTCCAGCATGATTTGCTCCAGGTGTACGCTTCAGACTGTACAATTTGGTTCATGGGCTCATTGTGCAAGAGCGATGCTCCCCTGACCACCTCTAGTTGTCCTTAAACAAGGAGAAGGAATAAACTGTGTCCATCTAGTCTTGGTACCTCTGTAAAAACTAGTGACACTCTAATTCAGAGGAGAGGGTGTAACAATGCAACTTTGTTGTTTTAAAGTTACTGTTTTAAGGACAAAACAATGTAATGCTATGGCTTTGTCATAATGAAAAAAAAATTTAAGGTAAGTAAATGCAAAATAGTCTCGTGACATTTGGATGTATCTGTGAAAAAGATGACAAAGGAACCGAAAGAACAGAGATCCTTTAGCTTTCTAAATGAGCTTATTGAGCAGCGATAGTGATAGTACAGGCACAGTCAACCACCTACAGGGCCTTGAATAAGCCAAAAGTCACAAGAACTTGCAAAATGGTTAGGAGGTGGAGAAAGTCATTGATCTGGCCCTTGACAAATGTTGCTGACTTATGAGTTGCCATGACTAGAAGCATCGTAAATGACCTGGATATGTATTTACTCTTGCATTTCAGCCATGAATCGTGTTCAGTTACTTGGTCGGGTTGGACAGGACCCTATCATGAGGCAGGTGGATGGAAAAAATCCTGTTACCATATTTTCCCTTGCAACCAATGAGATGTGGCGAACAGGGGAAAGTGAGGTAACCCAGGGAGGTGAGTCTGCAATGAGCAGTGTGCTTCTGCCATGTCTGAGGTCACATTTGTATATTCAGTAGCATCCTGCTTTGTCTTTGGGCTGTCGTGTAAATATCTTGAGTGCAGGAAAGTTCCTTTGAGGATGGTAGAGATGCTGGTGCATTTGTGTGTCTCTTAGTGATCCTCAGCAGCACGTACTGAACAGATCTGCATGTCAGCCACCTTCTGGATGAGGGGAAAGAGCACTGAGTCGGCAGCTTTTCACTGTTGGGGTTGCCAGAGGTGTAGCAGGTTCCATGCTATTATTTGTGTTCCAAGAGGAGAAAAAAAAGAAATTATACATTTTCCCTTTAATTCTTCTATCAGTCTGCAGCTACAGATGTCTTTTTTTTTCCTCTAACTTTGTCCAATGTGGAGTATATGAGGGGGAAAAAAATTCTTGTATGAGCACTGGCTTCCAGAAAAACTGATCACTTAGTTTGAACTGTGCTTCTGCATGATACTTTCACTTGGACACAGATGAGTGGAACACTGAGTTCTAGCATGGAGTGAGAGATTGACTGCTAGTATACTTCTGTTTTCAGATCACTTCTCATAATTTGAGAACACCCTCATGTTGAGACTAATTTCTGAGGCTCGCATCAAAAAGAGGATGTGGCATCCAACTTTGTTATTTTTATGTAACTTAGGCGATATCAGTCAGAAGACGACATGGCACAGGATCTCTGTCTTCAGACCGGGCCTCAGGGATATTACATATCAGTATGTGAAGAGGGGGTAAGTGAATAACAAATGTGGTTGAGGATTTAATGCTTTAATGATTGATGAATAAATACAGTGACTAGGAGCTATACTAGGGTAGAAGTGACATAAAATAAGTTAGAGCTGCTGCAAACAACTGTTGTAAAAGCCTGTGTGTTCAGAATCAGATGCAGAGGAGAAAACAGCAGTACAGTTCTCTGACAAGAACCAAATTCTTGATTTATTTTTTTTTCAGTGCTCGTCTCTACGTTGAAGGAAAGATAGACTATGGTGAATATACAGATAAAAACAACGTGAGACGGCAGGCCACAACAATTATAGCAGGTGAGAAACAACATACCAAGGCCTACCTTGCCCTGTTAAAATGGAGAGGGGGTGGAGGACCTTTGAAGTAGAGCTTGGATTGTCTTTATCCTCAGTATCCACACTTGGGGATTTTGAGAGAATGAGTAGCTGTACCACTAGATGTCCTCTGTGTCTTCACAAGCAGTGCCAGAAAATGAGAGCACACAGTTGCAAACTGTTGCATCATTTGCTCACACAAACTAATTGGTGCGGGAGGTAGATGCTGTGTGTTTTAAGAACACTGGTACGTAGTACTTCCAGGTCAGGCAGATGCCTTTTCTAAGCAGAGTTCATCTCGGTTTGGCAGGGAATTTTTTATTCCTGTCTTAGACCGGAGGCTTCACTAACTTTAAGGACCTCTGTTGTGAAAGATGTTTTCTGTGAGGATAACTTGATGGAAAATTTAGGAAGACCTCAGACTGGTAGCCAGTAGTAGCAAGAAGAGCACAGAATGGATAGGGAGTAGACTTGTCACTTGGGTAGACACAGTGAAGAGAACTGGGAAACTCAAGTTTTTTCTTGAGACTTTAAATAGCATGAGCATCCTACATCTTTACTGTGGGTACAGCCACTATCTTGTGGCTTTTGAGGGAGGGCTAAAATAATTGGACACTAGAGCAAACATTTCTGTTACGCAAGTATATCTAAAAAACCTGGGCCAGAGGAGAAGGAAATAAAACCCCACAATTCTGGATATTTCTGCTGTGCAACCTCTTTAAAACAATACTAATCAAACTTTCATGTGAACAGTTCAGCTAGCAGTGCTGTAGGTTGTTCTTTATAAATAGCTGGAGTGGAGAAGCCAGTATCTTTTTTTTTAAATTAGTATTTATCCTCACGGTTTCTTCTTTGTGTTCAATATCCCCAGTCTCATGATGCTTTAGAAATTACTGGGGCTTGATGAAATACGAGCTTCCTATAGTCCCATAGGCTGATGAGATGGTAGTGCATACTGAAAATGACAAAATAAAAAGGAAATAAGCTGTAACTGATAGAGATGATAGTCAAAGAATTAAACTGTTATTTTAAAATGTTTCTAGTATCTTTGACTGTTCAGCAGTTTTTCATCAGGTTTAGAACACTTGTTTCGTAGTGTATATGATCACCTTCAATTGTCAGCTTTCTGGGGAGATAGAGCTAGAATCCTATATCAGACACTATTTTATAAACTATTCTGTTTCAAATACAGGCCTTTGCAACTTATTTTAACACAAATAGATTGTCTTTGTGGATGTGCAGGCTTGCACCAGGGCAAAACAATCCTGAAGATTAAATTTTCTTTTTCTTTTCAGATAACGTGATTTTTCTGAGTGATGGTAGTATGAAAGAAAAGGTGTGAGGTCATTAGTGCTTGGACCCAGGCCATTTCATTCCTTTTGTTTTACAGTGGTTAATAATTCTGTAATCGTGTCTATTGCTGAAGTTCCTTTAAAAATTAAATAAAATGTTTGATACCTATAGGGTATATGTGTGTGTTTTGTTTTGTTTTCCTGTGTGCTTTCTCTCCGTTCATCATCGTTTGGATTTCTTTCATTTTTATTCTTTCCTAAGAGAAAATGTAACCCAGGAAGCTCTATTAATTCTTGAGCTGATGAAAATATAAATGAAAGTCACCCTTTGCATCTTCAGCCATTTTCAAACCTTACATCCTTGGCTGCCTTAACAGTCTCTCTTCTGTCTTGTGGGGCCTGACAGCCTAGTCACCTCTCACTGTTAACATCCCTCCTCTGTTCTATGAGCATTATTTGCCATTTTTTGTTAATTAAGTCAATCTGACAGTAAGTTTAAAGCAGAGCCATTGACCTCAACTGGTGCTCAGCTTGAAGTTTCTCTGTCAGGCTCAGAGAAGGCCTCCTGTGCATTTGCATCTGCCCTTCACTGATCATAGCATTTGATCAAGTCAGGTGTTGTCTTTCACCAAACCCTGTGTTGGTCACGTGCTTAGGTCTTCGTTATTATGGCACTTGATGCATGATGACTATGATGACATCAACGTTCTCATGGCAGTACCTTGTTGGGGTGCTATGCCTATCCTTTGTCATCAGGAGGAGCTGGAGAACTGACTGCCTTGGCCGTTCCTTTCAAGAGGCCTGCAATAGTGTGTGGAAAACATTCCTGGTCCAGGATTCTCAGTTAGTGTGGGAGTGGCATTTATTTCGCTTTCACTTTGTTTTATTGTGAGAAAGACTGAGAATTACTCGTCCTGTTAGAAAAAAATTGCACAACTGAAAGGTGCTTCTTTCTACTACATGGAGAAGTGGTGAAATTCCCACTGTAATACAGCGTGATGTGAGCAGGGAAAGAAAACTGTTAGAGGTGACAATTTCCTGCCTTCAGAGCTGGTGGAATTTTGTATCTCCTCTCTCAGATCAGTACAGACGAGGGTTATTTATAGTTTTTGAAGCTTTTCCCCTTACAGAATCATGACATTTATGCTTCTCTCTATGAGCATTGTCAATACTGCCAAAAACTTCAGTTCTTTCAGTTTAGCATTTATTTCTGGTTGGGTTAATGCTCTAACTAGTATCCTAGTCCCTGTCACTGGCATACTGAGGTGTTAGATGTATTGGAAAAGAGCTACTTAAAGGGGTCATTATCCACAGAAGATTGTGCTGTCTTTTTAAATAGGAAGTTTTGACTTTAATTCCTTTACCTACTTGTTCAGCCTGAGCTGTTGTACTGGTGGGAGAAGTTGGGATGATGCACTTGTATAGTAGTGATCCAAATATAGTTTGTTTGGTCCACACAAATTTTTCCTGGTAGCTGAAGGCTGGGGTTTACCTTGAGCTTTTCTTCACATCTAGGAGGTCTTGAGTGAATGTGCTAAGCCTCTGTTCGTTCAGTGGTTACCTCCTTTTTTACACTGCTGTGGTGATGGAGCCCAGCACAGCCTATGGCAGTGTCTGCTTTGTAGCATGGGAACTGGATTTCTACTCTGCTCTTGGAGTGGAAGCAGCAGTGATGATTTCCTCTGCTGTGTGTGGAGTGACTAGAACCATCAGAACTACTCTCAACGACTGCTGCATGGCTCATGCTAATCTCTGCCCCTGGGTCAGGATGGAGACAGAGCTGAGCTAGCACGAGGGATAGGATTAGGTGCTGACAGAGCAAAATACTTGCTCGAGAACTTCAACTTTTCTTGCTTTCCGGTTGTTTTATTTAAAGTTGCTAGTACACTTTTAAAGATTTACTTGCTACAAAGACAACATATACATGCTTTGAGAAGACATTGAAAAGCGGTGACGCATCTTGAGTGTTTAGCACAATTTTGCATTAGGGTAGATTTTCACAGATCATTCCACATTATCAATAAATACAGTTACAGCAAAAATAACCAGTGGCAAAGGTATGTTGTGCGTTTACTTCTTATCTCTGCTTTGTTGCTATAGGGCAAAGTTAATTTATAACTTAAGTAATTTTGGTTATGAGAAGATCAGGTGTGAAAGCACCATTCCTACAACATCTGAGTTGTTTTTTTTTATGGCTAGGTACTTGTTTTGTGAGGAAATGTTAAAGAATGGATGTGGTATCAACTGCGTTAAATACAGTGATACCTTGTTTAGAACTAGGCAATGAGTACTTTTCCACACTGTCCCTTGGTAAATGGCATTCAGCTTTTGCTTGTCCATGTTAACCTCTTGTGTAAACTGGATTAAGCAAACCCTTCCTGCTTGCATTAACTGGGACGTTAGAAGTGTTTGACCTTAACAAGGAATTTATTTTATGTATTTATGGAGATAGATTGGAAGAGAGAAAAAATAGAGATGATTTCTTTTTAAAATGACAGACCATTTTAACCAAGTATTTGAAGGATTTAACAGCCCTGAGACAGAGCTATTCTGATCTGCAAGGCAGCTCAATGCCACTCAGTTATTTGTCAGTCTGATGTAAGGTGTAGGAACCTTCTCTTGTGCTTGTTTCTGTGGCTGTAGTGCCCTGGTTTGAGGAAGACACCGTGGGCTATGTGTCTGTGTCACACAGCAAAGAATATTTTCAAATCTAATTGAAGTGTGACCTGCATTGGGGAATGCAGACACAATTTCCCCAACCCCACAGAATGCGGAGAGTAAGGGGAGGGCTGTTTCAGTGAAGTGTGACTTGATTTCTGTGGCCAAAGCATCTTTTCTTGCTTCCATTTCACGACTCATAATTTCTGTGGATGGAGTAACAGGATGAATTAAGAATGACTGAGGGCTTGGACTCGTACAGAATTACTGGAGCTTTTTACCAGTAGGTACCTGGCTTGGGTTCTAACCTAGCCAGAAGACTTTCATCCTGGTGAGGGCACGGTGCCCTGCATGAAGGGGGTAGGTGTTTGAGCCCTGTCTCAGCTCTGCTGTGAAGACCAGCAGTGCCTCTGAGGGCCTGGCAAAAAGCTATGCAGAGAGGCCATGAATTGCAAAGGCAAGAAAGCTGGATTAGTGCTTTGAGAAGTCTCTGGGTACAAGAAGTAGGAGTATTCTGGTAAAGGGGACTTGCGTTTCTGTCAGTGTACCAGTTATGTGGTTTTAGTAGTAGGCTGTCTCCAGTACTAGTGATCCCACTTCTTTCACAAGCGTTCATGTCAGAAAAGGAATATAATGCCAGGATTGTGGGAAGAAGACACCACTATTCGCAAGTACACCTCCTGTTTTTAACTGAAATTTCTGTGGTGGAAGCCTCTTTGCCAAGTAGTTGAGCGTGTCTGTATGTACAAACCTAGCCTTGGTGGCTGTTTTATCTTGAAGATGGTGAGCTTCTCCACACAGCGGCATGATTTAATTCTCATTTACACAATAAATTTGCTTTGTTAGTGCGTTACCAGGTAGTGGGTAGTGCGAGTAATGTGTTTGCACATGACACACAAAGAAATGAGCTTTCATGAGGTTTCTAGAGAGACATCGTCTTGTGGGAAACATGTATGTTAGTATGTGTGAGATTTCTTTCTTCTACTTGTTGCTTTATGTGCCAGATAAAAAATCAGCTCTTTACCATACTTTGCCATTTCAGAACAATGTCCAGCAACTATTGTGATTAGAAATTGATCACTTGGTTAGTCTTTGTATTCTTAGTCCTGCAGTTTGTGCCCTGTACTCTTTAAGAGGTGCTAAGTTTGTTGAAGAAAGCTTCTTTAACTATGGCCATTTTCTATGCCTTTCAAGGGGTAAGATTTTTCATTTGTAGCTGGTTAAAACCTTAGCAATTGTTATCCTGTAGGCTTTGTTGCTATTTGTTTTTTTCTTGCTGGTTGACATTTCAAAATTATTTGAACAGAATGACTGTAGAAAACGGATGGTTATCTTGATCCTAGTTGTCACAAGTCAGAAAAATGTCACCTGTAAATATTTAATGAGCCTTTGTGCAACTGACCTGATCGAGAACTGAGTAATGATGCGGTTGCAGGAGTCACAGCTTCTGTAACCCGGATCTGCAAGGAAAAGAGAGCACCTTTACTTTGCCAGGCTTTCTGTGACTTATTAGGCTTGTATTATTGCTAGCTTTTTTTCTTTGATATTTAAGGGATGTTTGGAGCTCTGCCTTAACAGCCTCCTCTTTCTTAACTAGTTGGGTTTTCTGTGTGGGTTTTCTGTATGTTTTTTCTGTGTGGGCTTTCTGCTCCTTGCAGAAAGGCGACAGAATGCTCAGTGAAGGAAAGCTGAGCTCTCCTCTCAGCCCTTTCTTTGCAGAGAAACCTTGTTATCTTCTTGTAGATTGTTGGTCAATTTTTGCACTGTCCCCCTGTATTGTAGAGTGAGTTCAAACCCTGTTCAGAAGTCTGTGGTGAGGAAATGGTCTTACACACGGGAGAAACAAAAATGGTCTCAGAGGAGTTGGAACTCAAAAATATATTAAAGCTGCTCTAAGAGAAAAGTTACGAAACAGGAAAAGAGCCTTGATTTTCAGCGTGCTAGTAATTATTGAAATCTACGATTTAAAATCCACAAGCAATATGGGATAAAGTTAGTAGGATAGTTGTGTCTGTATAATGTCCTTGCTGGTTTTGTGGCACTTTACAGAGTGCCAAATTTCTGATGTAGTGTCAGTTTGAGCAACAATGCATGACACATTAGACTGCTATCCCATGTGTTGTATCAGGACACTGAATAATTAATATTCTCTAGAAAGGATTAATTTTCTCCACTTTTGTCTCATCCTTCTTGGTGCCCTGTATATGCTGCCAATTTTTAGCAGAAACTTGCTAATACAGATTTCTTTTCCCAAGAACCGGTGCTTTGGCACAAAAACTTCAGTGTGGTCTGTATGCTGTTTAGTAGCCACCATACAGGGTGAATTAGTCATACTTCCTTGCAGAGTCTAAGGGAATTGTTTTAGGAATGCTGAAGCTTAAAATTTAGATGTAGCCTTGAACACTAATTTTAATAACATAGCAGGAGGTGGGCAGGATGCCCAGTTATCAATGTTTAGTCACCAGTTTACCTATATCATGTTTTGGTATTGGTATTAGTATACCAATATCGTGTACTGGAGAGTAGCTCCAGAAGTGGATAGTCTCTGTCTATCAAAATATTCAGTAACCAAAGAAACCTTCCAGGATACTTAGGAGCACTCAGCAGCACTGTGTACGCAGCGGCAGCTGTGCCTCAGTACCAACATTACAAGAGAACCCTTGGGGAAGCGCAGAGGGAAGAGGGACACAATTCTACATGATGCAGGGTGGAAGCCATTGGGAAAAGCAGCGGGCTGTTTACCCAGAGTGCCTAATTTCCCATGAGCGCTTTACCCAAGGGGAAAGGATAGAAGTACGCACTGTGCAGCTTGTTTCCTAAATAAGTATTTCTTCCTGAGAAACATGTTAGGAAACGTGTCAGCCCAGTACTGTTGGTCAAATACTAGTCCTTAGGAGAACCTCATCCTCAGTATGTTCAGCAAACGAAGTTGCAGTCACCCGGTCAGCACTTTCTTCTAAGGTGGCTTTTATTTTGTTGGCTTACAAGGCAAACATGGCTCTCCCTTTCAGACGGGCAACGCATCAGCTTAGTGCCCCAGCCCAAAGAAATTTTCTAGTCACAGCAGTAATTTTAGAAGGATCTAATGTCAGCCAACAGAGGAGAGCCTTTTGTTAAATGGATTATCACAAAGCCAGAAAAGCTGTGAAAGTAAGAACACATCCAATGAAAACACGGAGGTTTCTGGGTAAGGAACTGACCTTTACAAGTTTCACAATCTGCATCTCTGGACTGGCACAATGTGATTGCTTTGACAACAGTGCCTGGCAGTGCCAGGACACAAGAAGTTTGTACCTCCGGTTGGGCTTGCCAAAGTGGTAGGTAGCAATTCAGGCGCTAGTAATTTGGCTTTAAATGTCTTCTGTGCTGCGGAGAGCATATACTGGACTGACTTGTTTCACAATGACTTAAAATAACTCATCTTTCCAGGAAGATCTTTGGTTGGGCCAGTTAGGGATTTTCTTTTCATACTCTTCACCAAACAATGTAGCTTTTGTTAACTTTTTAACTTTTTTTCCCAAACAAAAAAAGATTAATAAATCTTAAAGGGACAACCCCAACAAAGTCCCCATTATTTTTCCTCTTTTTGTTGCTGTTGTGCCTGATGGGTGCCAGAAGTCCATATGACTTTGCTGTCCTCAGAGGGCTAGTCTAGGCTCTCCTGAGGGAGGACCATATTGCTTACACTTCCACAAACAAGTGTTTGCTCAGGAGTGAAAGTGGTGTGCTGCAAGAGATGAAGTCTTAAGTGGAAGGTCTAGAAGAGAGAGAATGTATCAGGAAATCCAGTTATGATTCATGCACAATGCAGTGTGAAAATGCCAGTTAGTGTTGAACTGACCCACAGTGAAATGCCTTGATTGAGTTCCAGGAGCTGAAAGGAAGCACTGGAGAATGCCCAGTTTCTTGAATCATAAAGATCTGGCATCTTTCATTTTTAAAGAACAATGAAAGGTCAGTGTTGTCCCGGTTTGGCATGAAAGCGAGTCTTAAAAATACCAGAATTTCCCATTGACTGGGATCATTTTTAATGCTAGTTGATTAGCACACCGGGAACGGTATCAGTCAACCGAGTACTCGATGCTGCGGATGTCATGGCTGCACAGTTTTAAAGTGCAGTTTGCTGTACGACTCCTGGTTTTTGCAAAGGTGCGTTCTGACGTGTTTTTCTCAACAGGTGAGCTGTGCTCGGTCTTACCAAATCATGAGCTGATTTTCATGCCTCCTTCTTAACTAAACCAAAAGACCAGGTGGCCGGTGACTTCCAACCGCCAACCCCTTGCAGTTTATTTGAACCCGGCAGTGCCGGGCTGAGGGGTGGCGGGGCTGCCCCGGCCGGTGCCCCCGGCAGGCTCCCCGTGTGGCTGAGCAAGGCCGCCCTCGGCCGCCTCCCACCGGCGCCTCCGCTCCGTCCCGCGGTCAGGGAACGCTGCGGCCTGCCTCGGCCCGGTGCGGCGGCCGTGGCGGGCGGGGGGCGCCGCCGTGCGCTCCGGCCGCTGCCCGGGCCGGCTGGCGCCGCTGCGCGCCCGGCCGAGCCCCCGGCCCCGGCCCTCACAGACCTGACGCGGCGGGGGCGGGGCGGCGCGCGGCGGCTGCAGTCTTGTCGCTGCCGCGTTGGCTGGCGCGCCCGTCGCTCCCGGCGCCCCCGGCGCTCCATTGGCCGCGCGGGTCGTGGGGGGTGTCTCCCCCCTCCCGCCGTGACGCGCCGAGGGGCGCCCCCGCCCACATTCCACAGCTGGAGCTGTCCGGGACCGAGCGCCGATTGGGGCGCGGCCCGACGGCCGGCCGCGCTCCTCGCCTCCGATTGGCGGCCGCGACGGCGGGGGCGGGGCCTGGCGGGGGCGGGGGCGTGTCGCGGCCGCGGGGCGGCGGGGGCGCGGCGCGCAGCTGGCGGGGGTGACCCGCCCGCCCCGGTGCCCGCTCACTCCCGGCGGGGACGCGGCTTCAGCACGGTGCTGGGCCCGGCGGCGGGGCGGGGAGCGGGCGGGCGGCTCCGCGGCCCATGGGAGCGGGCGGCGCGGCGTGAGCCGGCAGCCGCGGGTGGGCAGGGGGGGAGCGCGGGGCGGGGGGGTCGGTGGACCATCGGCCGGCGGGGGTGCCCCGTTGCTCGCGGCCGCTATGGAGGTGTGCGAGAGCGGCGGGGAGCAGCCGCTGCTGCTGCACTGGGACCGCAAGCTGAGCGAGCTGTGCGAGCCCGCCGACCCCGACACCCTGCTGTGCCACACGGTGAGGAGCGGCGGGGGCGGCTCCTGGGGGCGCTGCCCGGCCGGAGCCGCCGGGAGGGCGGGGGTGGGATGGCTGAGACGCCCCCCGCGGGCGGCCGCGTTTCGGGGCCCGTGGCAGGGGTCGGGCCGGGCGCCCTCGGTCTCCCCTTGGGGCGGGGGTGGGTGCCGGGCGGGTGAAGGCGCCGTGGCCGTAGCCCTTCGGCCAAGCGGGGCTCGTCCTCAGCCTCTCCCTGGGCCCGCTGCCGTACCGGGCCCGGCCCCCCGGGGGGAGCGAGGTGCCCCCCGCCGGGCGTTGGGGCCGCGGCTCGCCCCGTCTGCCCAGGGTGTCACAACTTCCTCCCCTCTGCGGCCGGGCGCAGCCGTTGGCGGCTCCTGGCAGTCGGGGTCTCGCACCCGGCGCTCCGCCTGCAGCCCCCTGTTCTCCCCCGCGCTGGCCGGGAGCCCGGCCCAGGCCGCGCCGCTTCCCTGCCGCGGGCAGCCCCCTCCCGCCCGGGGGTCCCTCTTCCCCCTCATCCTCTGACAGCTTCTCCCGGCGGGCCCGTCAAGGGTCGCCGGCCGCGTCTCCTTCTCCAAAGCGAGACTCTCCCGGCATCGTCCCGCTCCCCGGTGCCCCCCAGCTCGGCAGGGAAGGGACAGAAGGCCCCGGTTTGTCCCGGCAGCGGGGGAGGGATGTCGTGAACCGGGGGGCTGGCCTGCCCTGCGCTCGGAGCCTGGTTGTTGGCCATCGTGCCAGTGTCAGAAAAGTTGACTGTCCTGTAGACGTGCTATGAGAGATCTTCTAAAGACGTTGATGAAATCCTTGTGTGAGTTGCTTTAAGGACCAGCACATGAAGTTTTGATGTTTTTTTTTCCTTTTTTTTTTCGGACTGGACTCCCCGTATTTTTGTTTGTGCAGAATGCATAGTTAGGACAATCCTAAGGAAATGCATCTTGTTATCTCTCTGCTCTGTTGTTTCTCTGTTAATCTGGAGGCTTTTTGCAAGCACCAAGATACAACTTTATATAGCTGTGTAGGTGCAAATCCGAAGTGGAAGTGAGCTGGACCCCTTTGCACATGGAAGTGTGCGTGGAAGACTCCTCAAGTTCGCTGTTTGTGCAGATCACAGGGCAGGAGAGCTTGGTGCAGTTGTCGAGCATGTGCTCAATTGGAGACCCCGTGTAGCATGGTGGCGGTGACTAGCATGTGGCAGAGTACCTGAGGAAAGGTGCTTGGCAGGTGCTGGCCCATGTGCTGTGTTTCATTCTTGTACGTTAAGAGAGTGCTGCACAAGTACAGCCATCCCACAGAGAGGGACCAGCCTCTCCTCGCGGGAGCAGTGGTGATCCCACGGCGCGATGTGCGGTGAGGCAGCGTGCTGGCACTGTGTGGAGATCGTGGTGTTAGCCTTGAAAGACAAACAAGGAAAATCTTACTTGTTGCGTACGGTATGTGGTGGCCTTACTGATCCGGGATCGTATCCGTCACAAGCTCCAAACCTCGTTTCAGCAGGAAGCAAGCCTGCTGCACGCGTGACTGTCTTTAAACATTGTTTGGCTTCTTTGTCTTTGAAAATTCATGGGCTTTCTTGCGCAATGTGTATCTTCTGGTAGATCCGGGGGAAAGCAATCATATGGTGGGTTTTTTTTTTTTAAAGAGCCAGCGGCAACACTCAACAATAGAAAGCTCTTCCTTCAAACAGCTGTTTCCTTGTGTTTTTTCTTTAACGAGACACAGTCTTTAATAAGAGGAATGTTGTGAATCAAATGAGACTCTTCAGAGAGTTCTCCTGCTCAGATTTTACAGTTGTACTGGGACATTTCCTCCTGCTTTGTTTGGATACTTGTGATGCCAGTAGAGTTGTCACTCCTTACTTTTGTTTTCTTATTTAGTGTTCTCTCTTTTTTTTTTTTTTTTTTTTTTTTATAATTAGTGGCCTGAAGGAGATCCAGTGCTTGAGCTAGAACTTGTGGGTAAGGTAACATGGATATGTGTAGTTTCAGTCCTATTTCAAGGAGCCTGGGACTTGGTTTTAAGTGCAACTTGACAAACAAAACATCCTGGCTGTCCGCTGGATGGAAATGTGGTGATTTTTCCTTCTGCTGTTTTCAAGTTTTATTGGTGATTTTAAGCTTCAAATGCTATGATAATGTGTGTTTTACAAGAGGCAGCGCATAGCTGGATCTGCAAAAATTTGGGTTCTGACCCCTTTTATTGGGAGTAACAGTCTACCATTGAAGTCAGATAAAGAATATGAAATCAATTCATCTTTTACTGAAAGAAGCTTTCAGTAAAAAAAGATAAAAGCAATGCTATGCATAAAGCAGGTGTAGTAAGGATCGGGGGGCGGGGGGGGGAAAAAGCAGGTTTTTTGAAACTAACTTTCTCTAGGGGGAAAAAAAGCACATTTCTGCCTGTTGAACTTTTTCTTTTGCAAAGTGCATCCTGCTGTGAGGAGGAAAACACTGTGCTTGATATCATGAAACACAAGTTCTCCATTTACCTCTGGCCAAAACTTCATAGAATCATTTTTAAAAACAAAACAAACAAACAAACCCTCTGAATGAAACATCTGTTCTCCTGGCTTATGCTTTCCATCTGGGAGGACTGGTTTGACCCAGCCGGTTCTCCTGTGTTTGTAAACTTTTTGCAGGGTGTTTCTGAAAGGATGGTGGTGATGAGGAGACCCTCCTGCGCTCTGTCCGTGTGAGTGCCCACCACTTGTGCTGTCATCCTCCCGGCTGAGGAGCACATGCGCTATGGCATCTTCTGGTCTTGGCACACTCCAGAGGTGTCCCACGGCTGAATGTGCAAGTCTGCGTTCAAGGAAACTTCTGGATGGGCTTAGGAAAGGTGCCTGGGATAGTCACGCAGCCCGAGGAGTGTGAGCTGGACTGGTGAGGGGGAGGAGGGAGAAAATGATGATGACTGAGGGGAGAGCTCACAAGCAGGAGGAAGGATCAGGGTCCTTTGGCAGTTGGACCCGTGTGCACAGACAGGCAAGGGTGAGAATTCTGAGCCAGCTGCCTTTTGTGTATTTAAAGTTAAAATTTAACTTTTTTACGACCAGAAAGGCTGTTTGTGGGTCTGGTTGATTTGAAGCTAGTAGACAAGTGTGAAAGCATGTATACGCTTACAAACTTGACCTCTATTTTAAACTGTTCCAGCCTGCCTTAATTACCAGGGCTGAAATCCAGCCTCTCTGGGGATTTGCATTTCTCTTTAACAGCTGATGATTTCACCAGCGCCTGAAGCAGCGTGAGGAATGGTTCCCTCACTTCACTGGCACTGTCAGTGATATCATCGACTGTTCTGGGAGAAAGTGGGACCTAGAGGAGCTCAGCTCTGGTGTTGGCAGGCAGCAGTCCTTCAGGTGGCTCATTAAAGTCTTCACAGTTTATAGTAATCACCAGATAGCTTTATAGTGGTTATTTTTCCAGACTGGCTTAGTTTTCCCTCTAAGAAAAGGCTGAAAGGTTTCCCAGAGGTGTGTTCATGGCATATGTGACGAGTCTGCATATATAATCTTCATGTGCCCTGTAGCTTTTTATGATTGTGTGTTGGTAATACTGTACCATTGTATAATACTTGTGCAAGGTATTATTATGTAAATGCTTTTTCTTTTTCCTAGCAGTTGAGCAGAAAGGAAGCATAAAGCCTGCCACTGCCCGAAGGGAGCAGAAGCATGGCCAGGTTGCAAACTCTTCACCTTTGCTTCGCTGCTGTTCCTTCCTTTAAGACACAGGCAGGCTTGAAGTGGGAGAGCTCTGCTTGCAGTCATGGGTCTCCGTTGGAATTGATTTGCAGTTGTACATGGCCCATCTGGGATAGCATCTTCAATGACAAACGCCAGATCTGATGCAGATGGATAAGTCTGTTGACAAACATGCTGTGAAATGCCAACTACCTGTCCCGTTGCTGGATGGGAGATGAAAGGCAGATGGTTCTTATTGAGCCTTTGACATTTAAAAAGTTGTCCTTATTTAATACTGAGGAGGCTGTCTTTTATCACCCATTTTCATGGTTATTTTAACACATTAGCTGCTGGCTGCTGCTTCCAGATGGTAGCAAAATGCAGCTGAATGGAACTATGACTGTGATCTTGGCATGGCAGATGTAGAACTGCAGCTGCCCTACGGGTATGTGGAGGCAGTGGCTGGCTTAAATGTTCAGGTCTGAATTCCCAGATGTCATGTCCTGAGCGTCTTGATGATGAGTGGTTAACTGGAAGATACTTCAAACGCTAACTAGCCCAAATTGTTTATTCTTTAAAGAGCCTGACTATTGAACTTAAAGTTCACACGAAAAAATTGAAATGCCTTAAATACCACATTGCTAATGCCATTGTCTAAGCAGTGTTTGAGCTCAGCAAGCCTGTTGTTGTGTCATTGGTGATGCTGTGGGGAGCTCAACTCTGGAATATGGGTGCAGCATAGGTTGGCATGAGTGGAGGAGGAGTCCTAGGCCTTGGCTACAAAATTGCTATCTCCCTGCAAGAGCAAAACCAAAGCATCCACCCCTGAAGGTTAGTTTCAGGGTTGTGATTGTCATCTAAGATGAGCTGGGGAAGCTTTGAGCCGGCCTTCTTTCCTCAGATAAAAATTGACCATTACAAGCCTCTGAACCTCACCGGGAGCTTGCTGTGACTCATTTCCTCTGCCACAAAAATGATGGTCACTGTTAACTTCATGTTCTGATGACTTCTGCAGAAATGCTGCCTCTGAATGAGCTGCCAGGGATTGCCTCTAGTTTTTGCAGTATGGCAGTGGCAATATTTAATTTAAATGGATGGCAGTGCTTAATTTTTACAATCCATGTGTATTTAATTAGAAGTTGAGGTTACTACAGCACATACGGATTTGGAGCTGGCTGTACCTTATTTCGTGGTGGCTGCATGTAGCTCTCAAAAGGCTGTTGACAATGCAGTTTGATTCAATTTTTCTTTTTTTTTGGTGGGGCCAAGGTACTTCATTATTTGAAAGTGGGGTTTGGCCTGTTGCCCATTAACAAGAAAGCTGAAATCTCTCATTCTTTCTTCTCTATACACCTGCATACAGAGGACCAGACAGCTGACTTCAGGTGAAATATTTGTAAAGTCAGTACCTTCAAGGATTTTGCCAAAATCCTCCAGTAAAGCGGGGATGTGTGAAAGTAAGATTTTTAAGTAGTTGTATGCAGACTTTGTACAAAGCAGTCGTGTTAAATTTTGAGAATGACTTTCTGTATTAAAAAAGAAAGGTCATAACTGCTGAACAGAAAAACTAGTTTATTCAGTGCCTTGTGCTGAAAGCTATTCCCCCCCCCCGTTTTCTTCCCAAATTTAAATAAGAAAACTATTCTTGTTTGCTAAAGGACATGTCAGGTACTCATAATGGGTCTAAAAGATCTACAGTTCCTCTAAAAGCTGAGATAAACACAAGTGGGATACTTTGAAACTTTACCCTCCCATTTTCTGACAGTTAACATTAGAAAAATAAGGGTATTGAGTTGCTGGCTGATTTCGTTTGGACTGGCTGTAACTGTATAGTGAAGTGCTTGATCTGCAGTGAGGACAGGAACTGGAAAAAATGTTAGTCTGTTCTGGGACTGACTTTGAAGCATCGTAGATAAGAATACGCCAGCATTTAATGTACAAAACCACTATTTATTTTTTTTCCTGATGGATGTGACTGATCTGGAGTGTCCTCTGCAAATGTTTCCTTACTTTGGAAAGCCAGTCATGAAACGTGGAGCAGGTCCTGTGTGATAACTGGGGTAAAGGAATTCCATTCATGGTGTTACCAGTCAGGGTTTTCCTGTGTCTGGAGTTGAACTTATCTACAGGGATGGGGGAAACCTGTGCTCTTTGCAGGTCTCTGTTCTCACTGTGAAGAGTCCCTTCTTTGGGGTCTTTCATAGGTGGAAGTTAAGACAATTTCTACTGTCTGGGGGGGGTGGGACGACCAGTTTTTTTATTAAAAGCGGTCTCACTTTTTAGGCTCATCTGTGACTGTGGAGGAGGCTAATTGACTAGCTGCAGACCTCAGATGGGGATGTGCTGTTTGATTTGATCTTTTGGTGTCCCTCTTGTTTTCTGATGCACAGACTTCAGCTGCAGCAGTCCACTTGTACCTTATTTCTCCTCCTCTGCAAGTCCGCCTTCATGCTTTTGCTTGTACGCTGTGAGATCAGCCCATCTTCATGCCAGCTGTGACAAATAAAATAAAGAAGTCTTTGACCAATGTACCGCCAGCTCTGACTGTCTCATCTGTGCTTCTTGCTGTGTGGCAGTCACCTATACCACCACCTGGCAAAGCCACTTTGTGTCGAAGCTGTTGGACAGATGTGGGAGGGAAGTAACTTCTGCAGAAAAAAATTGGCTTCTGCACCTTAGGAGCCACTGTGTGCAGCAGTACTGTGCTGTGGTGACGCAAGATGGTGCCTCTGGTCTTGGGGGGCTTGTAAGCTTCCATTAATAGGCTTTTTTGCAGAGCTAAGCTAGAGTGAATGTGCTCAGCTTTGTTATGGCAGGAGCAAGGAGCTAGCACCTTGTCAGCAACACGGCTCCCATGGCCCTGCTTGTTCAGTGTCTTGACAGCTACTAATCCTTCTGTGTCACTGTGGGCTCGGTTTCTCCTGGTGCCTCTGAGTAATCTCTGGGATACTTGGTTGTTGCTTTGAAAGTGAAGAGATGATTTTTGGAAAGTAGCTCTCTGTCTCTGACCGGCGAAGTTATCTTGCTGGCATTGCACTTGCAGATGGATGCTACTTTTTTTGTGCTGTATCCAAATATCAGTTATCAGGCCCTGCTGCCCTCAGTGCTGTCTGTATTCCTTCCTCCCTGCATCTCCAAAAGCTGTTTTCCTTCATTTTGTAATACTTGGTTTAAACATCCATCATCTATTTCATCTGTCTTGGGCTGCTTCTCTCCCTTTTGGAGAAGGATCATTTTGTGGGTGAGACTTTAGCAGTTATTGATAGCCAGTCAGATAGGGTGATTAACCTATCTCAGTGGCCTTTTTCACAGGCTGTGTTGGTTGCTTACCCTGAGCTTACGAGGTCCTCTCTTTAACTCCTCCCTATTCCCTAGAGCAGCTTTCCTTTTCCAAGGGAGATGGGTTCTGAGTGGTCCCCAAGGGGTGCTCTCACAGGAGAGCTCTGCATCTGTTTTTTCAGGGAGGACACATTTCTGTTGTTGTTCCCTGTCCGTCTCTCTGAATCACGGGGATGAGAAATCGGTGCAATCTGGATGCCCTTTGGCTGTGTTTTTTCTGGGTGACAAGACTTGACAGTGCGGTTCTGCACCTGGATGTAACCGCAGGCTGTTGTGGCAGCTGCTTGGGAGCTCACTGAGTTGTAAAATGACTTCCTTGCAAGAAATTATCTTTCGAGGGTATCAGTTCCCTCACGCAATTTACCCTGCAGCGGCCTGGGTACTGGTGCTGACGTGAGAGGACGGATAGGAATATTTGGCTGGGAAGAGTGGTGGAACTGCATTTTGGACTAAAGGAATGTGCAGTGGGAACAGTCCAGGTAGCTTTACTGGTTGTGCTTGAGTGTAATCCTGATGTGTGCATGCATGTATTTATTTGATTCTAGTGGAGTGTTACTTTGCTGTCACTGGAAGGAAAGGGGATTACCTGGAGGAGGCAGTTGTTCAAGGATCAATAGGAAAAAGGGTTGTTTGAGAAAAGTGTGGGTATGTATCAGAGAAATGGACAGACGTTTCAAAGAAGCACTGGTGCTGGATCCAGCCAATGGTACTGCCATCCCTCCATGATGCCAAGTGTTGGTAAAAAGTGGAGGCTGTCTTGGATGCTAAATTGTTTGTCTTCTATAAAAGTGACAGAAACAGTGTGTGAAAAATAAGCTTGGCTTAGGGCCACATTTTTACTGGCAAATATGTTACCCTTTCACCTCACTTAAGCAAGTAATAGGCAGTAAAGTAGATCAAAAATGGTGAGGTTTAATAAGGCATAGCAGAGATGGGCATTGTGTCTGTTGTCTCCAGTCTGAGGTGCTAAGCTCTTTGTAGCAAGGACTGTCATTCTCTGTCTGAGAGCTGACAAATGTAGCTTGTGACCACAGAAAAGAGGGTCACTGAATTGAGTTGTATCGGTGCTAAATGTGTGCAGTAAGGATATAAATGCCCTATCAAAAAAGGAGTGCTCCTTCTCATGAAGGTGAGTAGAGAATCAAGAGAAGGCAATATGAGAAAGTAAGGAAAAGTTGGTTAAATGGGATAGACCTGAATTACTGGAGCTGTCCCCATAGCTGTCATCCATCCAAATGTGTAGCTTAATCATGTCAGTGACCTCTCTGTGCCTTCACTGTGTCTTGGAATCTACTCTTTTTTTTTTTTTTTTCCATCTGCTGTTAACCAGCTTTCAATCTTTTGTATGTGATCTGGCTCTGCTGTGGCGACAAGCAAAAATCTAATGGAAAAATGCGACACCCACTTCATTTCTTTCCTCTCTGCCAAGGAAAAACATTCCCCTGCAGCCACGCTGGGGCTGGCTATGTCCTTTCATGCAATCTGTTAGTCATATGTGGTGAGAAATAGAGACCAGGCTGCTCTCATAACCTCTTAGGGAGCTTTGGGCAGGCACCTTAGGGAGCTTCAGACCTTCTTCCTTGCAAAATCTCATGTGTCCTGAGCAGAGATGCTGGAGGGAAGTGAATTGGTGTTGGTGGAGGCTTCTCCCCTGTAGTAGAGGGGCAAAGAGCAATATTGCTGATATGCTTTAGTGGCTCACCTGGAGTTGTACATGCTAGGCTCACTCCTCTCCTGCAGCTCTGCCAGGACAAGCTCTGGCTGTTTGGTGACAAAGCACTCATCTCCCAGCACTTGCTGGGGTTGTGGTTGCCTGCAGAGATAAAGTGTGTGCTCCCTTGCATGAGATGGGTTAATCTGCAGTAAAGAGGTGGAAGGTCACTTGCCCTTGTTCTTCACCGATGAAGTTGAGTGCTGCCCCTGATTTTGGATATAAGCAGTCTTCAGCTGTGGCAAAATGCTTTTAAGCATGTGGTGACTTGCAAAGCAATGAAAACATCTTTAAATTGCTGAGATTTGAAGTCTCCTCTCTAATTTTACTTCTCCGAAGTTTGAGTGCTGTGATGCAAAGGTCTGTAGAAATGAGTGGAGAAAGAGCCAGGCTCTTTACATCACCACATGACAGGAGGATGAGAGAAAATGGACATCAATTCAAGTGAGAGAAGTTCAAACTGGTAAGAAAAAACTGCTTTGCTGTGAGGATAGCTGAGCACAGGAACAGGCTGCCCAGAGGGACTGCACCATCTCCTTCCTTGGAAGTTTTTGGAAGACTTGATGGTTAAAGCCCTGAGTAACCTGGTCTGAGCTTAGCACTGACCCTCCTTGGGCAGGAGTCTGGGCTAGAGACCACCTGAGCCCCCTTCCAGTTGGAGCTGTGCTGTGGCTTCTTCCACAGCAGTCCTGGCCCCAAGGCACTGCCTTGCTTAGGTTTAGATACGGCATTTCTAGGTAGTAGTCTGATCCCTGAGTTTTTCATGTCCACATTAAGTTGCTGAGAGATTGAGGTCACTTGATTTTGCTGATTTTTCTTAGGAAACCTGTTTCTGATGACCACAGTTTCACAGAAGCAATGGTTTTTGGGTTTTTTTTGCAGTTCTGATTTGGATTTACTGCAACAGGGAGAAGGAAAGCTGAACTAGGTTCCAACCATCCTGAACAAATGCTTCCATGCAGCACACATGATGTTCAGAGTGGTGTGTTGAACATGTGGTTTGTTTATGCCCCATAATTTTGTTCAGGATTTTCCTGATTAAATTCTGGGTGCCTTACCTACTTACTCTTCTGTCATATGATATGACTGTGTAAGAGCCTACAGTATTTGTTTCAAGGGTATTTGTCTTTATGCAACCTCATACCTATAAGGATTAGCTACTACCTATGTTATTTCCTTTTTGTGGCTAACCCTGAAATGGTAGGTGTGTGAAGAGACTGCCCTGCATAGTCCCTGGTGTGACTAGCTCAGAGGAGGTTTTGTAGACCTAAAACCTGAAAAATAGCCAACAAAAAACCCCTAACCCAAGCCCTGAATACCAAGCTGGGTGTCTGTTCTTTTACCCTTTCAGTCCTGCAGCAAATTCTGTGCACAAGGGGAAGCTTATTCCAAGGCTGCTTTTTTCCCAGTCTCCTGAAGGTTTTTCTGTCGGCTTCAGTAATCTGCTTGCAGTGTTTTCATTTTGTGTGGGCTATCTGAAAACGTGTATTCTCGTTTATGGAGCTTCTGGTACCCACAGAAGAGATTTGTGTGAGTATGTATAGAACCAAAGCTTAAGAGCTGATCTGCTCCTCCAGCTTTTCTCGCAGCAAAAGTGGTGATGTGACTGTTGCCTTTGGGGAAGGCTTGTGATATTACAGACAGCATGAGATCTTCAGGAGGAACCAAGACTAAGAAGGTCATTATTTCTTGCAGCCACATACCTGGCTTTCTTGGATCTGTCCTGGCTAGCAAAGGATGAAGAATGAGGAAAATATGACATCTAAATCATCCACTTTCATACCTCCTAATATGAGGCAGTGGCTGATTTTCTGTAAAACATCTGTCTTTCTCATCACGGGTGTAACTGGCCTAGTCATCAGCAGTGATGGTATGTCTTTCTCGAGCTCCTCAGTGCTGCAGCTCCCTTCCCCTCCTCCTCTCCACCGCTCCCCCCACACAGCTGTATGTGTAATACAGGGCTGGGACTGGTGTGGTGCTTGGGGCAGACTGAAATGTATTTTTCAGAGAACAGACATAGAGTTGTGAGGTTTTTTTAAAAAAATAATTAAAAATCAAACTGACCCTGCCTTCACTCAGCTCTGATGCCTCCCGCACTCCCTGGTGAAATGCTGTGGGGCCTGAGGGCTCTCTGGGGATGTCCCCTTCAGCTGGCTGTGGGCCACCCACCCTTCCTCTCATCGGAGAGCATTTCACCCCCTTGCCTCTCCAGACCATTGCCTGCATGTCTGCCTGCCCCCTTCCCTCCCGGCACCCCTGAAGGAGCTGAGGCTGAGACTTCCTGGGAGGCTCTTGCCCACAGTTACCAAATTGATGACAACAGCTCTCCAGCAAGCCGGGGAGGGCAGGAGTTGGCAGCTGCTGGAGGGCTCCAGATGTGTGAGGGCACTGTGCCTGTGCCACAGCCCTGCCCTCAGGGTGCCCAGCCGGCTTGCCCCGCCGGCAGCTGGACGGCCCCGGTCAGGCATGACTCCCTGAAGAAACGGGCATGGCAGAAATGAGCTTTGGTGCTAATTTTAAGGCATGAGCTTTCTGAATGTGAAACTTGTGTCCTCCTTGTGCCTTGGTGCTTTTGCAGTTCTGTTTCTGTTCATCTGGTTGGCTCCGCCTGGCTTTCAGTGGATGCTGTCACTTACAAGAAGGACCAAAACACAAAGAAAAGTCTTACTTTTGTACTTGCCCAGGGTGACTTGTGGCTTCTTACAGAGCTGTACTAGTTCAGAGAAAAATTTAATCTGAATTCCTATCGACTGTTTCTCTGCTGAGAGAGTGCAACTGTGAGTCTGCTCTGGGACTTGGGAATGTTTCCCTGTTGCTGTTGCTTGTTTGTTGGTTTGTTAAAAATATGTTACAAAACCACAGGGGAAAGATGGACTTAATTTATGTTGCCGTTTCTTCTCAACTACAAACATGTCTGCAAGATAAAAACCAACAAAAAAAAGTGGCACTGACCTTGAAAATTCTGCAGTAAATGTTTTGATTTCTTTTCTAAAAAATTAAAATTACAGGCATTCCATGCTCAGAACATCTTTTGTTTAATGAAAAAGATCTGGAAGAGAGGCATACAGACAACCCTCTCCTCAGTACCTTGCCTGGATCAGCTTTCTGGCAAGATTAGTTGAGGATGAAAGAACCTACTTGGTTTTAAGATGTGGCTTCAGTGTTTGAGGGACATTATGTGATCCAGTAGCTGGGAGGGAGCTACAAGGAACGTCTGGGCTTATTTGATTTTGCTTCAAATTTGCAGGTATTTGAGGGAAAAAAGGAGGTTGGAAATAGAGGCAAGAAATGAGAATCTGCAGAAACTTGCATTGCTGAAGGCCAAGGGAAGAGACCACTGAAGCAGTTATTCAGTGCAGAAAGCTGTAAAGTTCATCTATCAAGACAGCCAGGATTATGACCGTGAATGGCTAATTAACTGTGGCACTGCCATAGCAGTGATTAAAGCATTGAGAAGTAAAATCTGGGGAGATGCATGGAAACCTGGGGCTTGTAGGCATCAGTATGCTACAGTTTGGCTGTGGGCTTTTCATTTCTTGACACCTGGATATCTGAAAGAGGCTAATTTGGGAGAGTTCAAAGAACAACAACCAAAGTAAGTGGTTGAAGTAGCTGGTTTATGAGGAAAGATTAAAAACATTAAATGAATATTGCTTTGACAGGTGTTTGGAAGAGGATGTGGAAGTGGTATGATCAGAACAGTTTATTTTAAGCTCACACTAATATTATTGAAGCTTCTTTCTCAGTTTCATATGATGTATATAAAGTAATTTTCAGTATCAGTACCAGAATAGAGAGTCTATGAAAACTTTGGTTTCAGCTGTTGTTCTCAAAACACACAGATAATGAGTATCATTGTACTCACAGCAAAATCTCTTCAGAGTTTTGTGCTTGGAGTAAAATTATCTTTGTGTGAAGGGAAATATGAATCTTAAGCTATCGTTATGCTACTCCTTTTTTAAACTAATATCCTTCTCTTTTTGCCCCGAGCGATACTTACAAGTTAATGAAGAGCAAAAAAGAATCAGTGTGAAGTAGAGAGGAGCTGATGATCAGCTAAGAATATCCAAGGGGAAAACATCATGTTGACAAGTGTAAGGGTGGTAAGGGGACTTTGTGTAGTATGAAAATTAACCATTGTCAGTAATCAGGTTACAAAACTTCTTGGAACCAACAAACCTGGATAACTGGAAATCCTGATAGGCAGAAAGGTCCCAGAGGAGAAGTTTGGCTTGTTGACACTGATTTTTGTTGGGTCATGACATCATGAGGAAATGTTAGAAAACATTAAGAAAGAGTAAAGGGGAGGAAATAAAAACTATGCACTGGGGATCCTGGCACCAAACATATTTAAAAATACAGAAAAGCTCTTGTAGGATTCCATAGTTAGACTGGAAGGATAACTCTGGTAGATAGGATTTTATGAAAAGCAGATATAGTGAGACAAACCTGATTTCATTCTCTGAGGTAGAAAAAAATTGAAAGAAAATAGAGCCATTTTTCAAGTAATTGGATATTTATTTCATTGTATTGATTAAAAAATTGCACCACAGAATGTGTGAAATTAAAGGGTTTACTCAAAGTAATTGCTAACGGACAGTTGGTGTCAGAGGATATTTTTTTTTTCTTTGAAAAAAGGTACCAGCCAGAATGCTTCTCGAGATTTTCCGTCCATGATCCAGAAGCAAGTTACGTGTCTAGGATCAAAAAATGTGTCTGTACTTACGGGACAGGTGAATGCATTTTGGAAATCTGGACTTGGAAAATGGTCTAGATAAGCAACTCCATGCACTCTGTTACGGTGATTCTGAAGGAAAAAAAAATTATTTAAAAAAAAAAATCAATGTTTTTCAAAATAATTTGTCTAACCTCAGTATACAGTGTTGGTGAAACCAGTGCTACTACAGTGTCCAGTGTCCAATTCCTGAAGTTCAGCTCTTAAAAAAGGATATGGAAGAACTGGAAAGCATAACAGGGGAAAAAAAAGCTAAAAATATACAGGAGTTGGGGAAAAATGCTCATGTCCCAGTCTTTGCAGCACACCCATGTTCTTTCCCTTTTAAACAAAGAACAAACTCATACCCTATACAAGGCAGTGGATTGGGACATGTGGAAGGGTCAGACTAGGAAGGTTCCATAGTCCTTTCTAGCTTTAAATGATGTAAAACTTTACCGCTGGGCCTGTTGACTCTCCAGGTACTGCAAGGCAGAACACACAGCAGCACCCTATGTGACTCCTGTCCGGATGCATCACAGCATTTGGTCGTTCTCCTAAACTGCGCTGGTTTCCGTGAAGTTTGAATAAATACTTTAATCTCTTCAAGCTATTTTGAACTGCTTGTGTTTATCATGACACCTCTCAGCACATATAAAAAGGGACCATGCACAAGGCATGTGGGAAAGGGTAAGATTTCTGGTAGAAAAAGGCATTTATCCCAAAATACAAGACCACCTTTATGTATGTTCCCTCTTGGAGTTGAATACCAAAGGTGGCCTTGTATTCTGTGTACCTCTATCTGGAACAGACTGGCTAAAACACACTTGATAAATGTCAGTTTGTCCCGGGTCTTCAGCCCTGGCAGCTGAAAGGAAGCAGGGGAAAGGAAGAAAGCAAAGCAGTTACGATAAGGTATGAGGAAAACCTAATAGACTTCATTTGTGAGGAGGTGAGATGAATACCTCGAAAAAAAAGGGAAGTTTCTAGCTTTCATTTTAAAGATAGAGCTAGGAGAAGGTGGCAGCTGTTAAGATCCCAGCTGTACCTGTGGTACCAACTTTTACCCCAGTTTTTAAAGTGGAAGATTGTTTTGTTGTGCCTCTTTTGCCATGATACTACTGCCCTGTGCTTTTCTGCACCACCAGCTGGAGGAAGCTTAAAATCCATTGCCTGTGGCAGGCCTTACTTTATTAACGTCTAACCAGAACTTTTGTAGCATTTTAACAAGCTTGGTAGTTCGTATGTGATGCAGGGTCAATCTCCCCATAGTTTATAGGGGACTCGTGTTTAATTTTGGCACACAGGTTGAGACAGCAGGAGGAGACTGCTCAGGATGTTTGAGAAGGGTAATTTTTCTTCCTTGACATGCTCTGTATTTAGGTAGCTGGCAGATAGAAGATGCTGCTTTAAACGGCTTCCATGGTATAGCATAACCTTCTCTAGTGGTAGCGCTGTTTTGGTTTTTCTTTGGAATGTGCTAGCAGGAAAAATATTTTATTCAAGTATAGTGTGGACAGCAGATGTGGCTGGAAAATCTCTAAAAGCTACATTGGAAATGCAGCAGTCGCCTAAAGCAGTGTTGCTGCTTCTGTTGCCATAAAACTTCCAGCACGCCTGTGACATGTTGGTGTTGGGGGGAGCTGCTGCGCTGGTGAAGTGGCCCCTTCCTGACCTGCTGCTCAGCCTCAGGTGCCTCCTGGAGAAGCACTGACAACAGGACTGGCTAGGAATGAAGCTTGACGATCCTGTCAGGCTGGTCAGGCTCTGCTGGGTCTAGCAGGAGGGCTGAGGCTACGTGCGCTGCTGGGAGTCTCCACTCACACCTGTCTGAGGACAGAATAGACGAGCAACCCTGGTCCTTCAGCACTATTTAATTTGTGGAGCAGAGAAGTGCTCTCATGACTGCTTTTGCCATTCTGTTGTGGAAAGATAACCTACGGCAGCGAAGCAATAGTGCAAGACATACACAACGCCTTAAACCTCTCTAGGTGCCTGGAGCCTGGATGTGTGCTTAGACCTCTCCTGTGATTGACGTATGGCAGGTTTATCTTTGCAAAGCTGCCTTATCTCATTTTTGCTTGGTATATGTAATGTTGCTGAGCTCCTTGCAACAGTAGGCACTGCAGCACACGGTTGGCAGATTAGGAGCAGATCTCTGCTTGGACCAGGTGTGCCCATACAGAAACCACGTGGAGGGGCCGTTCTGCTGTTCCAGGCTGCTGCCCTCATCCCCAAAGCAGCCTCTGGGGAGTTGGACACTTGGTTTATGGCCAAGACACAGAATAGAAAATATGGAAGTAAAAGCCGAAGTGAGATGTAAAGTGTGGTCGTGTGTTTTTTTTGTTTTTTTTTAATCTCTCCTCCCCCTTCACACACCTCCCCCCACCCCAGCCTCAAGTACAGGGAGTGATTTTTAAAAGACCCTGATTTTTCAGAGTACTGCTAGAATGCCTTGGAGGGGACTTTCTTCAATTACACGTCCTCTCTTAATTGAGCCCTTTTAAGGCACTTTCAGGCAGGTGTCCCAAAAATCGTGATTCACACTTTTGCGTAGATCTCCAACAAGAGGTCTGGTGTTTGAGCCAGGCAGGCTGTGCTCTGTCAGTTTAGTCTAGCAGCAGGTAAGGAATGTAAGTCAAAGGCATGGCCAGGGAGATGATCTGAAGCAAGTGAGCAGATGCCAGAGAAAATCTGGACTAAGCAAGGGTGTGAAGAAAACTGGAGGCAAATGGGGCAAGGAAGTGTAACAAGTTGTGTGCAGACCAGACTGCAACTTCACTGGTCTGCAATACCTACCAAAGAGAAATGGCTGTGCAGCACTGGTGCTGGGAAATGGCTCTTTAAAAAGCTCAGTCACTAGCAGATGCTGCAATGTCTCTGAGCTTTAAAGTAGTGCTGTGGCTATCTAAAATGTGTCCATGCAATGCTTTGCTTCAGAGCTCTTGCATTAAGCAGAGATGTTTGAAACATCTCAGACTGGAGTGGGTTTTTCCCCATGACAAGTTGTACCCATACAGGTGCTGATCTCTTACTTGAGGCTTTGGAGGGGAGAGGGACCTGGTATATCTGTACCCCTGAGGTTCCATATAACTTGGTGCAGTGTCTTATAGCAACAGGGAGGAGGTGGCCCTCATGGTTTTCTTTTTGTCCCTAAACAGATTGTCAAGGATTTCTGCAAAGTGCAAGGTCACAATTAATGTAACCAGTGCTTTCAGGCTTCTAATTGCGGCTGTCAGCAGTCCCGTTTGTGATGCTCAGAGACACCTAAGCCCCAGCTGTCAATAAACATACTGACAAAACTATATCACTTTTCCCAGAACACGCTGCAAGTTACTTTAGCTGGGCACTCAGCAAAGACACGATTCCTTGAGCCTATTCTGTTTCTCCCTGGCTTGGTCTGAGGGGGTACCCCTGTTGCATCGCTCCTCCAAGCCTCTTCTTGGAAGCTCTGTGCAAACCCGCCTGTTTCCAGTTAGTGACGCAGCGCTTCAGGAGGCTGAGCCAAGCCAAACAGGGATGTTTCCTGCTTAGGGAGTGAATGATGGGGCCTCTGTCCTAGGACCTTATGGACAGTGTCCTGACAGTCAGTACATTTAAACGGTTAAGATCAGTGTTAAGTTCTCAGAGTCTTTTAAGCAAGTAATCTTTCTGTCCTGGTGGTGTTCATTTAAAAAACAAACAAAAAATAAAAGGTTGGGGAGGAAGGAGAGAGTTTTTCCATCCCTCTGTTACAGTGAGGGAAAACAGGGTTATTAAATGTTGTTCTTTATAATTTTATGTGAGGAACAGCTCTGCCCATTTAGATCCTTTCTCTACTCTTGTCTAGTGCACAGTCTCAAAGTGGCGGGCAGGCTTATATGAAAGGGCACAAGTGTAACAACTCTGGGGAGTAAAAAAGGCTTCTAGTGTTGTATTGGGAAAGAATATAGCCATAGGATTTGTTGATGGAGTTTAGGGAAGGGCAGAGGGAAGTGGAAGAGCAACTGAGAAATGTGTGCTTTTTCAGACAACTCCTGCCCTAGAAACCACACAGTGCAGGAGGATGCTCTGGACTGTACTGCAGAGGGGTGTCACTTCTGCACCCTACCTTGCTGGGTTGTCTTGTGGAGCTATGTTGTTAAATTTTTATATATCTGACCCAGGCCTGCCAGCTGCTGCTGTGTAAGTTTAAATAGGAGAACCTCCCCCTTTTATGAATTAAGGTTTGGAGGGCTGTTCAGGGGCTTCAGGCTGAGGGATAAGGCAAGGAGAAGGACTGGTCAACAGTTTGACTGAATTCAGGGGAAAAAAATAGCAAGGAGGACTCATAGCTTAAAACTTTATTGAAGACTAGTTGGACTGACCAGAAAAAGAGGTTTAAGAAAGTAGAAGCTGACTGTATTCTCACTTAAACCAGGAGTTAATCAGTAAGTGAGGCTAGTTTCCTCTTATACCACATTTCTAGTATATGCATGATGAACCTGTGACTTAGTAGCAGAATATTATCTACAAATTGTTCATTCTTTTATCTTTCTCTGACAGACATCATGCAGTAGTGTGTATCGATGCCACTTTGGAAAGCCAGGCCTGCTGGTCAGAGGCACCTCTAGGAGATCTGTGTTGTTTGCTTTGGGCAAAGGCTGACTGATAAAGTGTAGTGCAAGCTGGCTCAGCCACTCACTTTGGTTAAGAATCCGGCTGGGTTTATGAGGGTAAGGAGGATTAAAGGAAGAAGAAAAAAAAAAAAAAAAAGTGCCTTTACCAGAAGGTGATACAAACCTCAGAAGATCCAAATTTGATTCCCTCTTCACCAGGGGAAGGAATGCACTAGCCTTGGCGAGAAACCTTGATCTGCCCACTGGTGTGTTGTTTTTGGAGGTGTGTGGTATTTTGGAGACAATTTCTGTAATTTAGGGAAAGGGTGGGAGTGTACAGTCCAAAGCAGAATATATCAGGATATGGCACTTGTACATTAGCAAAATAAGGTTTCAATACTGTTGTTTAGATAACTTTAACAAATTTTGGAAGCTCTAAGTGGAAGGGGCATCTTTTGCTTAGTTATGATTATATGTAGCAATAAGGGAAGGTGAAGATCTTGCTCATTAATATTATAGGAATTTGCTAGATGGAACCATATGTGAAGAACAAGATATGGAAGCATGAAATCTTTTGCAACCTACCTCTGTATATGCAGTGCCTAAAATGTGACTTAATAACAGTTTATTAAAATAAAATCATTCCTTCCTGTTAGGAGTTTTTGGTTGTTGCCAGCCAGCTCTGATCCTACAGTGACCCTGAGCAACGGCAAGTACACTGCTGTTGAACCTAAGATGCCATCCAAGTGGCTCGTCCTATTCGTTAGGCATTGCATAGGTGCTCCCTTACTCAGGAGACATAGATTTGGTATCTTGTGGGAGGGCTGGAGCACTAATGCTGCTGCAGCAGTGGCATCCCATTTTGTCATGTGTAAATAGGGAGGGAGGGATTTATAACTTTTGAGTACATCTGTGGTGTGGGTGGTTACAGACCCAGCTGGCTATGGGAGGGTAGCCGAGCAAATATTTTACTTCAGTTGTCACAACTATATATGGAAGACCAGAAAAAAACACTGCAGTGGTCAGGCTACTTACCAAAAGAACCTCAGATGAATTTTCTTTTTCAGTTGCTTCAGTGTGTCTGTATTTCTGTAGTAAGAAGCAAGGTGGGTTCTTTATGTCTGATGAATGGCAAATAGTCCAGACATGAGTAGATACTTCAGTTTGAGGCTGCCTGTGGTGATCATAAACAAGTCATAAAGTACTTTGCCACCTAGTGTAGTCTTTTTTGATAGCATTTAGGACCATCATATGCCAGAAGCAGATGTTCCCTTCAGTGGGAAGTCTTGAATAGTCATATGTGTATCCCAACACACACATGCGTTGCACACACTTCAGAGCAAGCAGCATTGCTAGTGCCTTGCCAAGGGTCACAGTGGCAGTCTTGTAAATACAGCCTGCAGGATTGATTCTGCTGATTTACGGTAGTTCTGACAGCTCCACCCATCAGGGGTTTCAGGATTGTGGCAAGTAGCCTGCAAAACCCTAGTCGGCAGTTAAATTTTGTTGTTGCAACATTGTAAGAGACAGTACGTCCTGATCGGGATGCATCATAGCCTGAGATGTTTCAGGCTGATCCATGAGCTCATAAGGCTAGGGAACCACACAATCTTCTCTACAGAAGAGCCTGGAGATGTTAGAAGTATGCAATGAAAACTTGGATAAGATGTCCAAGTCAATCTGCATTTTCTCCTGTGATTATGGGAAGACATTTCAGTGAAATTGGTCTTTAAAGTACATCTTCACACAAAGAAATTTTGTGAAGTCTTTGACAGAGCTCAAAGTGCTCATCCCGTGAATGCATGAAAAATTTATTAACTGCGGGGAACCTTTGAAGAAGTCTGCTCTCAATACTAGCTTTGGTTCTCCCTGGGGCTGAAGACGGAGCATCTGTGTTTCAGCCTTATATGTATAGATAGGTAGATTTACATATACAGGAATACTCAAGTTCTTGTTGCATTTCCAATACAGCTCTAGTTTGAGGAGGTCACTTCTTGCATTGCCTTATCTGGAAAATAAATATTTACAGTGGTGTAATTACAGAAAATAGAGTTGCACGTATTGTTGAAAAAGTTCTGCTGCAAGAATATGGGTCTTATTTTTTACTTTCTTAAGGTAAGTGCATTTTTCACTTCAGTGAAGTTCAGTGGACCTAACCTCAGCCAGAATGGGCTAATTGTTGCAATTAAATCACAAATTATGTCATTCATAATACATGTGAAGGGAGCAGTGCTCTGTGCAAGGTAGTGCTCTTAGTAGGAGACAGAGGCTACAAGGACTTCTGTGAAGCTTTTCCCATCCACTGTTCTGACTTTCGGTCTTGGAGGAAAACTCCTTTTGATCAAACAATATTCCTGTTAAGAGGGTCTGCTAATTGGTTTGTCTTAGTGGGAGCCAAAGCCTGAGCAGACAGAGGCAACCCCATGTGTGGAAGCTGGTCTCATCTGGTGACAACACTGGTGCAGAGGCAGTGCTCATGCAGGTGTTGGTTTTGTAAACAGATGTGGCTGAGCATCTGCTTTCAAGGAGAACAAGCTATACAAGATTTGACTAGATTTCACTCTGATGTCAGTGTTTGCACCACTTTCCATGAAGAACTACACCTTATTTAGTGTCTTCTGGATTTGATGACTTCGTAATGAAGGATTGCTGGAGGGATCAAACTTTGGGAGAGTGCTACAACTAAAAGGCAGACCTTGGATGCAGCACAGCCCAAGAACTCTGTGAGGCAGGCTGCTGCTGTAAGCAATGCAGTTTTAAGAGGTGGGTAGAAAAAAATCCCATCTTTCCTGGGAGAGCTTGAATTTTGCAGGGCTTGTCTGGGCTAGTGCTGAACAACTGTCACTAAGTCGTGGAGCCTAGCTGACCTCTAAATGAGGTTTGTCCTGATCAGCCAGACAGGTCAGAAATAAGGCAGGAATTGCTCTTGGGAGAGAAAGCAAGAAATTAACAAGTGACTTTGGCTCTGATTAGGTGTGCTTTGCTGGGAATGCTAGACCCCTGGCTAGCCACTTTAGATCCAATAGCATAACTGAACTTGGAGCAGCTCCCTTGTACTGCTTTGCCAAGGCAGTCTGTGTTAGCTTGAATAGTGGACCTCAAATCCATGTTGATGGAACTGGTTTGGAGCAGCAGATGTGGAGTTAAGCTGCCCTTTCTGAGGGAACGGTGACCTCTGGGAAGGATGGTGACTTCAGTTGAACATGAATAACAATTCAACACAGTTTCTGGCAGAAAGGCACAAATCTCTGTTGGATTTTCTTGGTGATGCTCTTCCATGTGGAGTACTGATGCTGTGGGATGCTGAAAAGAGGCTGGGACAGCTGAACCACACCTTTTGGTGAAACAGATTGGATGTAAGGTCAGGGTGTAAGAGATTGCATGTTTATGAACTGCTTTTGCGTTTGAAATCTGGTGGAATGGCTTCAGACTCAGTATTGCAGTTGGAATGTGCCTCTTTGTTGTGCTCAGTCTGAGTTTTAATGGTAGTGCTGGCATATCTGAGTAGTTTGCATGTGACTTTGCCAGGACTTGCTCAGTTTTCAAGATGTGCTCTCATCCATTGCATATGGGCAGCATTTAGCCTCTTGAGCTGTAAAAAACAGGTTGCCAAAGTATTTCATAGCTTGATATTGTTATAACACTCCTCCCTTCATGCTGGGTTTTCAGGCATGTCGGGGTTTTCTGAAATGTGTTCCTTCAGTTTTGTTCTCACTGGTCTGTGTCGTCTGAGAGCCCTACTTTCTCCACCGCTATCAACAGAGAAAACTGACTTCTCAGACTTTGAAAAAAACCCAACTGTTACACGAAAATGAGGGTAAGATAATACTGTGGTCATCCAGTCTGGAGGGTGTCCCTTCAAAACCTAAGAATAGGCAGAGGATCATGCCATTGCCATAGCTTGCCTTATAATTGCTCCCCTTGCCCCCCCTCTCCCCCGTCCACTTAAAAGAGAACTCTGGAAAGAAAAAGACAAAAAAAGAAACCAACCCCAAAAAATACCCAGCCAAGACAGACTGAGATGGTGGAAGCAGAAGCGTGCAATTAAAAAAAGCTGCATGCGCCTGGTCCCAGACATTCCCGCAGCTGCAGGCTCCTGGCACGGTATCCAGGCGGGCTGGACCCCTGCCAGCCCCCGCCCCGGCGAGGGGCTCTGCCGGGGAGCCACCGGCGAGGCGGGGGGCTGGGGTTATTGCTCTTTCTCTGCAGGACCATGAAATAGGGTTTCCAAGGTCCTGCCTCTGCTCAGAAATGTCTCACTTTCTGTGTTTACGTGCTTCAGACAGGCTGTGCTGAAGGAAGAAAGAGCCTCAGAAATCTCTGAAAGGGAAACCGAGTGCAGCTCCCCTCCGGCAGGGAGCCCACCTCTGCTTTATGCCCTGTCTGCACAGTGCCCACTCTGTGTGCCTGCGGTGGAGCAATTTTACCACAAATGTCTCTGTGTTTCATTTTGGGTTGGTGGGGAAGGAGCAGGGGTCAGTGCCAACAGTCAGGCTTTTGAGACCCTGGGACTGTTGAGCCTTGCATGTGTGTGTAACTTTTAACCAAAACCCATTGAATCTGTATGTTTTTATTCTACCAAAGGGATGATGTAGATCCAGGGTGGGTTTAACACGTCGGTTGCCGGCAGTTAAACTTAAAATGTGAGAGCAGGGCTGGGGCTTTGGTGGGATGAATTGTGGGGATGTTCTTGCCTCTTTCTGAGGACAGCAACTCTGTGTTCGAAGCTGAAGTAGCCCTGAAGCCACTCTGGACACATACTAAGTCTTTCTTTGCTGGTTTCCAAAATGCAGGTTCTTCCAAGAGGGGTGTTGGGTATGAAACTGTATTTACTTTATTTATTAAAATAAATATGGATGAGGAAAGGTGAACAGCTGTATCATTTGGTCATTGAAAATTTTTAAATTTAGATTACATGCTTTAAAGCACAACCAGTGATGGCTGTGACAGGGGAGCTACGGTACAGCATTGCTTTCTCATGCTGTTGCCTCTGGTTGTCTGTCTTGCGTCTCTGCTGGAGGCTGCCACAGGAAGAGGTGCCCAGGCCTTACGCACGAGTGGTTTAGCTGAGGAGGGGGACTTGGGCACATTGTCCCCTCCTGTGAACAGAAATGACTAGGGTGAAGGCCTCCTATCATGAGAGAACAATAGTCCTGAAGGGAGTCAGAGGGCAATGTCATCTTAAACCAGGGCTGGTTTTCTGGATTTTTTCCAGAACTTGTTTTTCGGAGTTCTCTGGCAGTGACTGAAGGGTGCAGGTATCCTGGGGCTCAGTGGGTGTCTAGTGCAAAAAGCACCTGGGATGTTCTGGGTAGCTCTTGGTGAAATGTCATCCCTTTCCTGAACATCCCCAGAGCTCTTCCCATCACAGGCAGCATGCTCTTATGCCACCATTGGCAGAGGCTGAATGAGGTGAACGACCGCACGACCTTTTTGCTGCTACAGATTGTCTTGCCAAGGACAAAGCTTGGGTATATGAGCGGAGGAGGCTTGCCTGTGGCTGTTCCTGCACCATTTGCCCAAGTGTCCTCTTGTTTACGGGATAAGAAAAGAGTCATTGCCATGGGAATTTATGTGTTGAAAGGCAAGATAAGGAGCTGTGTACATTCCTCTCCTGCTCCCCAGTTGTGTCTTTGTGCCTCTTTTCTGCCTGTCTCATCAGTGAAGGCTTTAGCAGGTCACTGCAGTGGTTCTCCTAAGTCCTGGCAGTCCTTCTTAGCTGCTTGATTTCTTCCCTAAACAAAACACAAACTTAAGAGTGTATCAAGGAGAGCATCTGAATATGTGTGTCGGCATCCCTTAGGAATGAGAGATTTCACACTGTTTGACTGGGTCTGTAGCCAGTTTGCTTATTATTGCTCTACTTGCCCTTCTTGGAGGTGTATGGTAGTGGTGTTGTCTAATAATAGCAAGCTTTATTTACAATGATGTGGTAGGAAAAGTCCCATCAAGCTTTTATTCACTCAGTAACAGCTCTGTGTGTATGGCCTCTCTTTTACCAACAAAAAAGCCATGAATGCAAATTTCTACACGTCAAAAAAGGCTGCTTTTCAATGTGTTTATCTATTTACTCCTTGAACTTTTAAAAATGGATTTGCATCAGGAGCAGATGAATCATCTGCTTAAATAAAAATGGCTAGAGCACTAAACCTTTAAAAGCATATCAGATTGTCCTTGCTTTTATTTAATATTTTCAGTTTAGGTGGGGAATATGTGGTTTGAATTACTATTAGCATGGGCATCTGGTCTAAATCTATTTCCATGTTCTGTCCTGACCTTTCCTGACTGGCTTAACAAATCCTGTCAAAAGGGGAATAGTTTTAACTACTGCTATGTGAGCCAGAGATTGGGGCAATGTAGACAGGATGGGGAGACTAATGATCTCTTCTACTCCTTCCCCCCTCTCCCACTCGCCTGGTAACTGATAAAATGCCAAATACGGTGGTTATACTGAAAACTGTATGGTCCATTTAAATTTCTGTTATCTCCAGCTGCTTGCAGGCTTCTCTGAGTGTGGCTGGCTGTCCCCATAAAGCTCTAACTAGAGGCTTTTGTGACTGGATCCGTTCATGGAACAGAGCTATTAGGTCCTTCTGTAAAATGGTCTAGTAGACTCCTTTTACAAAATGCTACCCTACTGGACCTTTTGAATTGTTCTTATTATATATTTTTTGTTGCAATACTGGAAAAATAAAGATGACAGCTAGTGGGGAAAAGATGGACAGCTGCTCTTTCCAAAAGAAGAGTTGTTATTTCTCCATATTGTCGTATGCTTGAATTCCCAATGTGTGCATCCTAGCAACTTGCTACCATTACAGACAGGTTCAATTTAGCTCATGGAAATCCCAGAAATGCTGAGTTGCCACTTGGCATTAGTGACAACCATGCTCATTTTGACTCTCGCTGAGGACCACATCTTCCCAAGCCATCTGGAACCACAACTTATCAGTAGAATCAGAGCAGTGATTTTCAATCCCTTGTTGTTTTTGCACACCTAACAATTTTCTGGGGAAGTTTGTGGACTCTGCAAACTTGAACTTCATGTTCTTTAGTTTCCTTTGTTACCCTTTGCAGATCTTGCAACCAGGAAAAAAAAATGAGGAGAGGGTGTTCAGCAATTCTGAAGAATCAACAATTTTAGTTTTGGATATCTGAGTCTTTGTATTGGTTCTGCATAAGGCAGGGTCATTGTGAGCCTTGCTTTATAGTATCTTCTAGTATGTAGAATTTTGCTGTAGTCTTTGGAGAAGGATACTGATAATTTCTCCATGTGTGCATATATGTTATGAATATGAAGCCATCTTAGTAGGATGTGAGTGCTTTACACATGAACCATTTGTTCCTGTATGTTAATTCAATAAATAAAAACGCCCTGTGGTTTTTGAGCTTTTATTTTTTGATAATACTTAAGATACTCCATGATAACCCACTGAATGTCAAGTACCACTTACAGGTCATTGGGGCAACACCAGTCCAACAGTAGATCTTCTCCCATACTGGTGGATGTCCTGAGAACTTGGTTTTGTTTCTTTTAATGATGCTGAATTTCAGTGGCATGAGGTCAATACCGACGCCTGTAGCCAACTCCAACCCCCACAGGAAGCAACAGTTTCAGGATCACTTCTTCTCTTTCTTTTCTTCTTTTAGTTAAAGAACCTTCCTGATATCACACATTTGTCAGTGTACCTTATGCAACAGTTTTCTGTGTAAAATGCACTGCAAGTTTCAAATTCCTCAGGAGTCCCATAGCATTTCGCTCTCCCTCCCTCCCAGTCCAGATGGTCTGTAGCAGATGCTCATCTGAACTGTTCCTCAGCCAACGGCGCTGTATTAAAAAGCTGAGCTATATTTAATACACACAGACACACAAGAGTGCGCACACACACACACACACACACACACATATATATATCTCTGTGTATATATAGCCTTAACTGGCTCTGGAGTTAGGCATTGCTGATAAGCAGTACAAGGTTCCCCTGATTATTTTTCTGGCTATATACCTGTGTTTCCCTAGGGGTGAACAGACTCATTTAGCTCTGGGAGAGTGGTTTTCCCCCCTCAGGTGCTCTCCCCCTCTCCAGCTCTCCTGCGCAATGCAGGGGGCTGAGCTGACTTCGTGCTCAGCAGCCAGGGTTTCATGTGGCCATGCACCACAGATGGCTTACAGGCTGCATGGAAAAAATTGCGACACCTGAAATTTGAATGCAAATTGTGCTTCCTGAGCTCCTTCGCTTTACTTCTTGGTACCCCTCAAAGCCTGAAGTGGCTGTATGAGTCCCTCCCTCCAGGCCTCTGCGCAGTGTCCTGCAACAAGGGGCTCCCTCTACGTCCTAGCTCTGGAATTTTTATGATCCCGATAATCTTGGCATTGAATGTGATGCAATCTTCCATGCCATTGTCCTTGAAATCCCTCGTGATGGGAGAGTATCACTTCGTTACTGCCCTTAGGCACGTGGAATGAAGAGGCAAAGGGCGCCTTTGCGCCAGGGGATGAGAGGCCCGGGCCTGCTCAGGTGGTGTGGGACAGCACACGGAGTGTCTGACTTCTGACTGGCCCTCTAACCACAAGGCCATACTTCTTTCCTTACAGCAATGTTGACATAGCCTAGAAAAAACAGGGTGTTTTTTTTTTTGTTTTCCCTTCCTTTAAGTTCTGGGGTAATGGTTACACAAGCAGAGGCCAAGGGGCCTCTGGAGACTCAGGGCTCATGCTGGGGGGGGCGCTGGGACAGGTGCCTGTGATCGGGCACGCATCCTTCCTCGCACACACCCCCAGGCTGGGCCTCTCCCTCCCTTCTCTGCCTGCTCACCGGCACCCGGTCACCTCTGAATAGCTCAAGTAGATCTTGGCTGAGGTTTGCAGGGGTCTGAGTTAGCCTTGGCCAGGATAGCGTGAATGAGTGATTACGTGTGCCTGTGCTTATGCAATGTCTGAAACTTCCCTCCACCCGTCTCTATCCCCGGGATGCTGGCAGGCTTTTTTGGCAGTCTCGGGAGAGTCATCTTCTGCACTGCACAGTGCACTCGCTCAATATATCCAATTAATTAAATGGCAGTGCTGCAAGTGAAAGCAGCTTTGTTTGTGCATTAGCGTTTGAGGGATGTGGACTGGGGAGATGCTGTGCAGGGGTGTGTGCGTATGCGTTGGCTGGAGGCATTGGCTAGAGTGCCCTTCTGCTTTAGTGCCAGAAACTCACATTGCCTGGTGGGATTAATCTTGTAATTAATCTTTAAAACAGGATGAAACTCCTCTTTTCCTTTAAATGCTCCCTCTCCTTCCTTTCTGTCAGCTGTTTACTTTTAATATTTTTACCCACCTAAAAAAATAAGGAAGCTTTTTTCTAACATTAAATAAGACCCAAGTTACTATGTTCTCTCTGTGTGTTTGAATGGGGTTGCATGTTACATGCTCATGTTTGTGCTCTTTCTCAGGTTTAAAGGAAGAAATAAAGTAGCTTGCCTCTGATATTTCTGCTATGTGCAGCCTTGGCATTTGAAAGGACAGTAAGTCATGGAGGAGACGCTCAGACATGTGCAGCTTTGCTAACCAGGAGATGTAATAGAAACTTGGAAATGATCAAGTGCTAAATGACTTCTTCTGGAAGCTGTCCCTCCATGTGGAAGCTCCCTTTTAATTCCACCATGCACCCTGCCATTCCTCTCACCTGGGCTCATGGGGAACCTCCCCATCACCACTGAAATCAGCCATCTATCGGATGTGGTTTGTTTGGAAATTAAATGTGGACTCTGAAAATTATCATGATGTTGTGTGCTTGTGAGTCCTCTCAGTTTCTCACAGGTGTTTGCTTGTGCTTTGGCATGACTGCAGCTGCCCCTCTTCCTGAGGAAGAGACAGGTATCAAAAGGATAGGGGATAGTATGCATGCATGGGTGTTGCTGGGTGTTTTGTGTTTTCAGTTTCTTTGATTGAAAAATGCTGAAGTCCAGTGCAAGCCTGCCAAATTTTTCCTCTGTGACCCTATCCCAGCTCTCTACTCAGGTGCAGCTCTTGGGGTGATGGCAAGGTGTAGGGGCTTCCTCTCCCAGCCGGTGCTGGGGTGTCTGCAGCCCTCACCATCCCAGCTCAGGTGTGGGGAGGGAAGCTGACTCACTCATGCAGTAGGGCTCAAGAACCCAGCCTTAAAAATAAACGAAGAGAAAAGGCTTTTTGTGGGCTAGTGCTGCAGGATGTGCCAGCTGCTTGAAGTTTATCGAGCACTGTGTTTGGAGCTTGCTTGTGAGCACATGGGTTGTGTCTAAGGTGAACAACCTTTGGTCTTAAACCTAGGTTCTCGAACTGTGTTCCCCGGCTGCCTTCCTGATAAGGATATTATGTTATCTGGAATATAGGAATGCAAAGCAGCATCAGCAGGTTTCCCAACTTTGGGTTTGTATCGGGTTCTCCAGAACATGCTGCCATGTTGGTAAATAGCCTTGTTTTGCTGCAAGAAGGCCAAAGGAAACAGTTATGATTAATTAGTTCAGCCTTATGTAAATAATGGGCTATAAAACTTCCCCAGATTGTTTCCTGTTTGAATTCCTGCATATCTCTGTAGGGAAACCTTCAATCTTCAAGTAAGAATGGCTTGGGTTGATGAATTCACACGGTTCCTTCATGACTGATTGTTCTCCCTTTTTTTAATATTGTGTCCCTTTATAAACATAATGAGTGTATCTGGCTTCAGCTTGCAAACTTAGCTGTAAGCTGTAGAGCGGTTCTCTAAGTCTTATTCCTTGTTTCAGTACTTAAAGTTCTGTACTTAAAGTTCCTGTTCTGCATTCATTTCCTCTTTGACAAGCTGAATACATTGGTTTATTCTTTTGTTATTTGCTTCTGTTTTGAAGCAGGATTTCCAGCTCCACAGTGATTCTTGTGATTCTCTGAACTTTCTCCAATTGTTCAACATCCTTTTTTTTGAATTTGGTGGTATAGGATTGGAGCCTGGCTGTGGCCAGTTGCAGCTGCATCTACCGTGAGCATGGAGAAAACAAATTCCTGCTTCATGCCCCTCTGTCTTCTGGAGTCCTATGCTGGGCTGTGCAGGGAGCACAAACTTGTGCAGAAGGTTGTGTGATTGGCATGAGGCTATAGTACAAAGCTGTATCTGGGGGCTGAGCTTTACCGTGCAACTTCTTCTAGATATGAAGCCTCATTTAAGAGACAAGTACAAACAAAAAAGCCCTCCTAAATAAATAACAAAGGCAAAATTTCTGCAGTACCATTACCTCCCTGCTGTTCTTCAGTTGTGTGAGCCCAGCACTGGCCCCACAGCATGGAGTGGCTGTGCAGGGGTCCCCAGCACTTGGCTGCTCCTGGAACTCTGTGAGGCCTCAGTGCTCCAGCCAAGGGTCTCAAGCTGGGATGCAGCAAGGGGTCTCTTGTGTTGAGAGCGTGAGGACGCATCTGCAGTAATTCTTCCCCAGGCTCTGCTTTCTGCGTTCAGCACTTGCGGTACCTGTACCACAGACTCTCCTTCAGCCACATCTTTCCCAGGGTCCCATGTCCTTTTTGAGATCTCTGCTTCTGATTGTCAGTCACCTGAGCATGACTTGGGGCCTTTTGTTTGCAGCCATAAGGGTTTTTTTAAATTATTTTTTACTTTCAGCTTTATTTAAAACATGGCACTTGTTTAAGGCTGCTTCCCAAGTGCTCTGTGTTTTGGTTTTGTGACCTGATCTTTGTATTACTCACTGCTTCTGCTGATGTTGTGTTATCTGCAGACTTCAGCAGTGGTGACTTTTCCTCTCAGGTCGTTGATAAAATATTAGTCCGGGGCCAAGAACCGATCCCTGTGGGAACCCACTGAAAACGTGTGATGCAATCAGCTGATTTGTGTTTTGCATCTCGAGATTTCTTATATCTTTATCGCTCTGAATGTGGCCTGTTGACTTTGTATTATTCTGGCTTCATTTTGCATAGCACCAAGTCAGTTGCCTTATGAGAGACAAGGCGTATTAAGCTTGTAATGTTATTACAAGAAGAGATAAAATTTGAAAAGCTAAATTAACAGTTACTCTGGAATTGTAAGCATAAATTAGATTTCTCTCCCTTTTTTTCTTGGACTCTAACTACTTTCCTCCCTTCTCCATCTCTACCCTTAGTCAGGAATGAACAGTAGGTAAGTTAACTTGCTGTTACTTTGGTTGCCTTGTTTACACTTAAATACTTCTATATTAATTTTTACAGTCCATCAGTATTGTCTCATACTGAAAATAGTTTCAGGAGCTCCTTAGGAGCTCTGTTTAGACTTTTCAGATGGAGGTTTTCTAGGTCTGCTAATTAAAATGGCCAGCTTTGAGTAGCTGTTGTTTTTATATTCTCTTCCGTTATTGTTGGGATGAAAATCATTTCATTACCATCCTGTGGGATGGCTGTATCATCTGTTCTTATATAAAGAGCAGTAATTCAGAACCGCCCCCTCCCAAGAATATTCAGTTAAACATTTTGATCTTCCTTCCTCCCCCTACCAGTAACTGCAACCAAGCAATGGCCTGATCTATAATTAACATTCTTCTGGATCTGAAAAACTCAGAAGCAATCTTTTTTCCCTCTGAATTGTATTTTCTGTTAACTCTTTCTTGTTTTCTAGGTTCTAATTTATGTTAATTCTAATTAATTTTTCTTATCTTCCAGTAGCCCAAATATGTAATACTTACAAAGTTATTCCATGGTAAGCAGGGTTGTTTGCCTAGTGTGGCTTTCTTTTTACCTGCCATGGTGAGATGACAAGGATTTCAGTTTTGTTTTTAGGCATGTGCTGAAATGTTCATAAATTATTTACAATCAACATTGATGCTTTCTTGGTTAAAGACCGTCTCTCAGGTTCTCTTGATCCTCTGTTTTATGGGGGCAGCTTGAAGAGCTGGACCATTGCTTTAAGACTTCAGAGCACAGGCTGGAGGAAATGTTTGTTGCAGGAGAAGTGTAGGGCTGTGCTGCCCGATGGCGTGCTGGCACCGCTCCTGCAGCAGCGTGCCTCCGTCTCACTGAGTCGGGGACGCCACAATCTAGTGTCAGCCTCTACTGAATCTCCTTTCCTTCTTGAACCTGCCTTTTGTGTGGGAAAGAATAAATGAGGGTAAGTCCATAACAGTTACAAGAGTGACTACTTCAGGATCAGTAGTTTTAAATGGCAAGGCACAAAAGTCAGTGACACTTGGCAAAAATAGACAACTGGCAATGGAGGAAGTTCTTGCACAACCTTGATATGCTGCTTATCTGTTGTAGGTTTATTTTATCCTTTCCCAAGCACTGTGATTTTCTCTCCTCCTCTGTTGTTTTCCCTTTGCACCCTTGCTCTTCTGGCTTTGTTCCTCCAAGGTCTTCATGGGCAGCTTGCGGCTTTCTTCGTGATTCTGCTGATCTTCTGTCCATTCTGCAAGGTGATGAGTAGCTTAGTCCTTTCTTTCACAAGCTTGGGAGCAAAGGTCTGAAAATGGAAGTACAGAGGGAGGTACAGATGAAGGAGGAGGGTGCTCTGAATGGGGGAGAGCTATCATAAGAAGCTGAAATGCCTGTTCACACACAAATGAAGGCAATACTGGTTTGAGTCTCCCCTATATTATGAGACTCCTGAGGGGAGAGAGCCAGCCCATGTTACTAAGCAAGCTGTTAGAGTAGTCCCTGCATCTTTTGAAAGATGCATAGAGAACTAGGTGCACATCTTTGCTTCTTGTTTTTGTTTAAGACCTGGTCTTAAGATACAGATGTTTCCATCTACTGCTATTTTGGGCCCCAAACCTTAATCCAGTACCCCTCCTGTTTTTTATTTTTTTTATAAAGTTGACTGAAGTAATGTTTTCTGGCAGTGTGACAAAAGACTTGTCATAGGAAATTGGAATACTGTCACCCAAGTATGGGGTATCTTAAAATAATTTGTCTAGACGAATGCTACACATACTTCTGAGTATATATTTATTTGATCTTGTTCACATCCTGTCTCCTTGTTTCCTTTCTCTCTGCAGCTTTCAGTAGAGCTTCAGAACAAACTGATCTGCTTTTGACATGAGTAAAAACCAAGTGATCCCCACCAGCCTTGTGGTGACATGAAACGCACCTTTCTTCAGAGGGAGGGTGACATGGTATCAGTGCTAACGGAGGTACTGGTCCATATAAAACGAGGTGCCAAAATGATTTCTGTGGGTTCCTGTGTGAATTTCTGCAGAGTTAAGGCTGTACAAGTGCAACGTAGGCGTCTTGATGTATCCATCTCATGGTACAGAGGACCACTGGAGGCGGCTTGAAAACACAAGGCTTTTTGCTGTGGGATGGGTTTGGGCAGGGCTGGTTCATCCAAAGCAGCTCATGTCATGGCTTCAGGTTCAAGGATGTTCTTCCCCACTGTTGTCACCATCAAGCACCATAGCTCCGCTCCTCCATAGCTTCCTGGGGCAGTAGCTGGTTTGACATGAAGCATGCTACAAAGTTGCAAGCTGGAAACATTTTGACATTTTGAGAAGGAAAGACTTTGATTATACCTGCTGTTGGCAAAGTATCAGCTCTGTATGCATCCATGGTGTTTGGGATTAGTACAAGTTTATGGGAAGGATGAGAGAGATGTCAGATCAAACCCCAGGATCTTTCTACTGAAAGCAAGATATGGGACTTACTTACTGGAAAGGGGTTCTTTAATGTAGTCGTTTGTTCCACTAACTGTCAAGATCACATGCTGGAACAGGATTTGACATCAAACTGACTTTTTTAGTACGTGGTACTTAATGTGTAACGTTCAGGGATGGCAGCGCTGAACACAAAGTCCTGTCAGTGTTGTTTCTCTTTCTGCCCTGATAGTAGATATCTGTATGATAGAGGGGGCAGCAGTTTCTGCTGGTCAGGGTCTAAAACCTGTATCAGCTAAGGTCATTGCTAGCCAAAGGCTGCTGATCCTTGAGCTGTGAGTCAGGCAGGGGAGCTCATCTCACAGGTGAGGTGATATGACCTATGGATTTCTTCACATCTGTTTTTCAAATCCACTCTAATTTTTTGCCTCCTTCCCTTGTCAAGCATCTGTCTCTTGAGTTCAAGAAAGGGTTATAGGGTGCAGTGTGGTTTTTCTTTTTAAAACTTTGCACCCATCTGCATTTTTAACCATTATGTCTGTGAATATTAGGCATCATTTATAAAAGCAAATTTGTATTTTCCATAATCAACTCAGGGAGTCTGCATTTAGGCACTTGAAGAGATAGTCAGATTCTTCAAAAATTAAGAGCGCCTAAATAAACATTTAGGACCTTAAGTGTGTGTCCTTTCTTTTCAAGCCTCATCTTCCATGCTTCTACTCTTAAACAGAAACAAACAAAAAGCCAGCAGAACCCCCTCAGCACTAAAAATAAATCTGTAAAACAAAACTTACTAAGTCTTTAGTGAAATAAAATGCCCAATCTCTCCTTGAGCTGCCAATACTGATAGTAAAGCCTTGTTTATTTTATAATAACCAGACAGCTTTAATTAATGAGCTGAATTTTGATGGGGTGGTGTGTAGGTTTGCAGCCAGTGTTAGGAAGAAGAAGGAACAGTCACTCCTGAGAGCTTGAACCCTGCCATTTCAACTTTGCAGCCATTAAAGAAGTAGCATTGTTGAAGAAGAAAATAATTATTTTTATTTTAAATGTGTCCTATCAGTCAGGAGTGGCAATCCAGAGCGTGCAGCGAACACTGCTGATGGAGCATAAGTTGTTTCTTACCTACAGAGTAGGTAGTGCTCAGACTATTTAAGATCCTCCTTTGAAAGATACTGGTTTGATCCTCAAGGCTGTTGCAAACACTTTAAACACAAAACAGCTGAGGGAGAGCATCTGTGTTCTGCAGGAGACCCCTGCACTAATTGGAATCTAGATAAGAAATGATGACTTTGCTGGGCTGTCCTAATGGCATCCTGGCACAGTGTGCCCACTGGGATGCTTATGTTTCTGGGAGGTTGTGCCCGTGGGCAGAGGCTGACAGCTTCAAGTGTTGCTTAACATGTGGGAGCTGTGATGAGACCTTGCAGAATGAACAGATGAGCGAACTGCTGCTAGCC